>NW_024466972.1:0-1402306 GCF_017591425.1 Ochotona curzoniae
ATAATGACCACCTGGTTATTAGAAACAACTCTAACTTACCATCATTAGCTCTTCCAGGATAGCATACGAAAAGCTATTGACGGACCCCAGTTGCATACTTATGTCTGTTTATTTGCATCTGTAAGTAATGGAAATCATCAAACCCCTTGCTGTAATTTCTACTAGGAAAATAATCATTACTGATGTAATGGCTCCTTGTTGACCTTCTGCTTGTTCTAGGGTATCAGTTTCCAATCCTACCTACGTAGGCCTGGGAATAGAGATGCGAGAACTCAGTTAAGGAATGAATTGCTAAGGGACACTGATTCTCTAAAGGTGCATATTAAAGTGATTCTCTAAAGGAACATGGATTTTCTCTGAGCTCTTCATAAAACTGGGATTCCCTAGACCAGCCAGCATCAACAGTACCTGAGCACTTGTTGGGAATATAAATATAAACGCTGCTTCTTCTTTCCTTAGACTTTCTGAATCAGAAGTTCTGGCAAGTGTCTGGCTCACACACTTGAATTTTAGCAAGATCTTGGCAACTGTGAAATTTAGAAATTGTGGATCTATAGAGTTAATTATATAATCATAAATAAGAGTTCAAAAACTAGAATTAATTCCTTTATCCAGCATACTTAGGAAAAGATCCTTGGCCTTCCAGACGCTCATTTTTTCTTAATATATTTTATCTCTTACTCTATTGATGATCATGCTCAGATTTTATGACGCTACTGTGGTCCTTGCTTGCCAAATATTCTGAGTTTCATATTCTGAATTAGATATTCTTTCACAGTTTTGGCTTAATTTTTTTTTTCTTTTGGCTAACTAAACACGTGCAGCCCCATCAGGTCGATAAAAGGAGGGAGCTTGTTATGAGGACTAACATGAAGTGAATAGGAAAATCTAAGAATCTAAGAAAATGAAAAGAATTGAATATCTAAAACAGAGTTGGCCCTCATGATCTGCAGCAGAAGGACAGTTCTGGATTCAAGATGGGGCTAAACATCTTGACATAACTGCAAGGATACATTATGATGCCAAGCAATCATAGACTGTGTTGTGTGTTCCTGCAACCGAGTACCTTCCTAACCATGCTTCTGACTCTCTGTAATTTGGGGTTGTAGGGATAATTCCTTCAAAGCCTTTCGATGTAAGAGTGTTGTAAGTTCAGTTTATTGTTGGAGTGTCTCACTCTTGGTTATTTATAATGAAATATTTGTTACATCATCAATACACAGCAGACATGGACAAACCAGAATAGCGAGCCAACTAGCTGGCACCAGATGTTGATCGATGAGAATGGACAGATAATAAATTTCCTTAACAGACATACAGATGTGTGCTTGCTGAATGTCTGCATGGAAAAGTGGCTGTGATTTCTCCTTTGGGAAGGGATTGTTAGTGCAGCGAAAAGATGGGCAGAAACTGTGGAATTTTTGTTCAACATTCTGTCCACAGATTCCATAAAGACTATTCACAGAGTAGACACTCATTAATTAATGTTTAACTGCACATATTCTGAGAGCTTTATTTACATATTCATCAATATTTAAATTATGTTTCTATGTATCTGAAATATAATTTCTAAATCAAATTGAATATGTTGTTCCTTCCTTAAGATGTGGCTTTCAATCTTACTATTCATATTTCTGCTACCCTTGCCTCACCAATATTAACATGAACCATTTCCATAGCTTTCTAGTTCATCTTCCTGTCTATAGAATAGCTTTTTCTAATATAACTTCTATACTGTCTCCAAATAATCTGTTCCATTGTTTGAATTTCTTAATAGCTCCAATTTTCTATCTTGAAAATACAAATAAGTATAAAAACACACAAAAGAGGGATATTTATAAATATCCTAGTTCCCTTGGGGGTAAAGAGTTCTACCTTGAAGATTAATTCTTAATGTTTTCTGAACTTGAAGTAGCTTAAAATATATTTGTAAACATAAAAGGAATGATGCTATATTGTATGTATATATATGTATGTATATATATATATACACACACATACACCTCCACAAACCTTTATCTGATCATACGTATACATACACACATATATGTATATATATAGAGAGAGTAGTGCTAATCATAAAAATAATTTAGCTTTTTAAGCAGTAAGTTCCATAGGATATCTGGACTTATCTTTCTGCTTACTACAACCATAAAACAAAATTTCATAGGAAGCAATTTTTTCAAGCTTGAAACAACACGTTGCAGCACTGTAATCTTGAAAGAAAAAAACAAAAACAAAACACAACAAACAACCTCACTAGACAAACCCAGAGGCACTCTGTTTGCTGATTTCTGACTAATAGTACTTCCCTGGTACAACATAGCATTCTACAAATCTAGCACAGTTAGCATTCTGATGTGTAGGTCAGAACACCTGAGACAAAGAAAGTACTGAGTGGTGATTTCAGAAGTTAACCTGAGGATTCATCTCAATTCTTGACCAAATTCTTGATAGTGTTCAACCAGACTCAAAACTTCAACTGCATAGAGGGAATAGCCTGAGAGGTCCTTTTGGGAGGTGATGGAGACACCTCACTGAATTCTTCAGGCATCCAATTAGACAGGGAATGCCTCAAGAATAAGGGTCATGTTGTCACACCAACGTCAACAATTACATTGATCTACTCTAGCAAAGAGTGAAACAAATCTTCCAAGACTGAAAATTTCAATCATTACCTTAATTTTATTTTAAATACAAAGAGAAGCATGGTTAGGTACCACTGAGGATCTTAACAGAGAGATCTTAAAAATCAGGTCTATACTTATATGTTTTTAAATGTATTTTTACTTGAGAAGTAGAGATAGAGAGAGAAGATCTTCTATTCACTGGTTCACTACCCAAATGCCTGCAATGGCCAGAACCAAGTTGATCCCAAGCCAGGAGCCAGGAGCTTCTTTCAGGTCTCCCACATGGATGTAGGGTCCCAAGGACTTGATCCATCCTTTGCTGCTTTTCCCAGCTGTAAGCAGAGAGCTGGATTGCAAGTTGAGTAGCCAGGATATGAAATGGCATCCATATAGAATACCAAGGCTACAGGGTGGAGAATTAACCTGTTCTGTCACTGCACTAGCCCTGCCACATATATTTTTTAAAAGTTTTGTAGAAATGGAAGAAAGGAAGAAATTTTTCTGGACTTCTGACAAGAAATAATGGAGACTGGAAGACAATGGGACCACCATTAAAGTTCTGCAATGGAGAAGAACTCAACAAATAATTAATCATCTCCCAAAGACAAATTTTAGTAGCCCACTTTGTGGCATAGCAGGCAAAACTGCCACCTAACTTGCAAGCATTCTATATGGGTATTGAATCATGTGCCGGATGCCCCAATTCTGATCCAGCTTCCTTGCTAATGGAAAATCAATGAAAGATGGTCCAAGTGCTTTCGAGTGCTTTCGACCCCTTGCCAGCCACATGAGATGTCTGGAAGTAGTCCTTGATTCCTGGCTTTGACTAGCCCAGCCTTAGCTGTTGTGGTTATCTGGGAAGTAAACCAGAGAATGGAAGAACTCTCACTCCCTTTCCGTCTCTCTGTAACTCTCCATATATATGGATATATATATATAAACTTAAAAGTTTGAGTGAGATGAAGATATTTTCAGAACATTAAGCCTGGAAATTTGTTGATAACAGATATATGCTATAATATGTGTTAAGCAAGCTCTTCAGAGTGAAAGGAAATGACACCAGATGGAAATGTGAAGCTACAAAAAAGAATGAGAGAATTGGAAAAAAATAACATTGTCAGATATAAAAAGGATACTTTTCTTCTCTTAATTTCCTTGACATAAAATTGACTAATATTATTTTAAAGTAATACATTGCATTATGGCATTGTATTACTTCTATAGACAAGCTAGATTACATCAAACAGCAAAACAGTCCAGGTGAGTAGAATTTTGTTGTCATATTCTTAGATTATATGAGAATTACAAAATACAAACTCTGCCTTGATGTTACTATAATCATAAAATTAATAAAATCAAATAGCAAATTAAAAGTGGAATAGTAAAACATATAGTAATCTAAAAGGGAAAGAACAGCTAGAATTAGGTTAACTTAGAGATGAATGTCAAAATAGAAGGCTTAAAGTCAGCCATATCAACAATTGCGTTACAAGTAAGCAAATATAAAATTTCAATTGAAAAGCAGAAGTTATCAGACTAGATTTAAAGGCAAATGCAAACCTTATGCTAAGTAAATGAAACAACAGATGTTGCTTCAAAAAACTGGCATGGGACTGAAAGGATAGAAGCACTGTACATACGAATGACTGTGTAAGCAGAATATCAGCATAGAATTCCAGACAAGGAGCATTACCAAAGAGAAACTGTTTAATATCTGGAGGACAGAGCAGTAATATCTCTTATGCAGTTAGTAACAGGAATTCAAAACTCATGAAAAGAAAAAAGAAAGTGACAAAGCTAAGAGAAGAAATACACTTAAGACTATAGTTACAGATTTTAGTACTTGTAGTAACTGATAGCATTAGCTAATAAGGTTCTAAAGTATTCTAACAATCATATCAACAAAGTCGACTTATTTAATAATTCTAGAAGACTAACATCAGAAGCACACGCCCTTTTCAAACATAGTTGGCATGTGCATCAAGATCAGACGGCTGAACAATTTTCAGGTAGACACTTTGCTTGTCTGAAATGATGTCTTTGTTTACTACGTCATTGCTAGTTCTTGGGGAAAATATTTCTTTTTCGAAGTGTCTTCCTAGCAGCCACGACCTCGCCCGGTCTCTGACATTCACAGATAGACTGCTCTTCAGAAAGACACCAGTTGTAACTGTATAATTCAGAGAAGACTCTGAGGATTTTTTCTGCTTCCATTTTCTTTTCGGTTCTCATTTACATTCTCATTTCTCATTTGCATTCACCTTTCTCACCTGCCTTGCTCCAAGCTAGATCTAAAATTAAAAGGGAGCCAGGAAAACAGGCAGGAAAAACAGACCAAATTCAAATTAAAGGATCTGTTATTTTGAAATATTTTTAACTCTTTGGTCACACTCTTTTTCCCTCTCCCTCTTTTTTGCCTATATCCCCTTTTTTCATATCTTGAACAAAGACCTGTAGAGTTAGAGCTTTAAATGAGGAACCCAGTATTTGCAGTGGAGGACCAAAATGTGATGCATTGTGACAATAGAAAATACATAAGTCAATAAAAGCATGCCTTTAATACCCAGAGATGGCTATTGAAGGCCAGTACACTTAGAGCAGAATTACTGGGTATTTTTAGGAGACTATTTCTTGCATAGTTCTAAAGCTTCAGACTCTCTGTTCTGTACCTGCTCACTATTCCTCTCCAAGAACACCTTGAAGGACTGAAATTCTCTATGTCTTTGGTCACCAGTTTTGCACCTTCAATTGGTTACCCCCGGACAGATGTCAGAACATCAGCAGGTTCTACCCCTCCTCTCAAAACTATGGAGAATTTTTGTTTTGACTTCTGCATCTTCTTTTTTCTGCCAGAATATTTATTTCTATGTGGTATAAAGTACAAACAATAAGGTTGGGAAATACATACTGCAAACAATTCCTTCTATCTTTATTCACAGTGATCTTCAACTATATATGATCTTCTTAAAAGCACAATGTCATAAACATCTGGCATAAGTTTCATGGATATTAGCACACAAGCTGTATAACAAATTAAGAATGTACTATGCATGCCTTCCATTGGTTTACTCTCCAAATGTCTAAAATTGCTAGAGTTGTTCAGGCCGAGGCTAGGAGTTGGAAGCTTCCAGGTCTCTCACATGGGTTGCAGGGGCCCAAGCATCTGGGCCATCCTCCAGGGATTTCTCAGCTGCATTAGCAGGAAGCTGAATTGGAAGTGGAGAAGCTGGGATTAAAAGCAGCATCCTTATGGGATGCAGGCATTGTAGGAGGTGGCTTAACCTGTTACTTGCCTCATAAGATAGTCATAAGGATTAACTTGGATCATATGGATTAATTTGTGTAAACTGTAATATGTAACATTACAATCACTCTTACATTAATACTATCAGTGGAGAGTTACAAAACTTTGATCTTGGTCCTGTTTTGGTCAATATTTTGTTAAAGACAGGGATGATGACAGGAAATGTCCTGATCTGACCTGCTACAAGTAGGTATGAGGTAGTATGTTTGGTGGTTCTTGAAGCCTCAGCAAAATGAATGAATGGCAGGCTTAGGACAGTCATAATGGTTTTGGCAGACTGGACTACTGGACAAAACAGTGAGAAAAAATTAGCAAGAATAGATTTATGTCTTTCCTTGGCTTAAAAACGAAATCCCACAAGGACCGGATGAGCCAGCAATTGCCATGGAAGAGGAAGTGAAAGATTTGGTTGCAATCAGCCCAATGTGACATGTGATACCACTGCAGAAAAAGACAACAAAATCATGAGAGGTGTCTACAGAAATAGTCCATAGTACTGGGCTAATTCCCATCTGCTCTTGTTTCCTTATTTCTGGATAGGATGAATGGAGGATAAATGAGATTATGAGGTTTCTAGTAAGTGACACGTGGTTAGAGTGGCTGGAATCACTTGCAAGAGAGAATAAACAATAGTGGTAATTACAGTCACCACCACTATAGTAACTGCCAGTATGAGCTTGAACTTACATGTCTGATACTGTTCTAAGTCTCTTACCTTTTTTACTTCATCTCCTCCTCTCAACAGGAGAGCCAGGTATCATTCTTATTTTCATTTTCTTCATTTTGCACATGAAACAACAGAATACATGACCTAATGAATGTTATATGGCTGGGAAGTGATGGAGCAGGTATTTGAACTCAGGAATTCCTATTTAAAACAAACACTTGTAGCCAACACATTCTTCTTTTTTAAGAATTGAAAATAGTATCATCTAGAATAAATTTTTGAAAGACAGTTCTTGAAAGGACAAGGAGGGCTCATCCCCTTGCTGTGTGTTTCTAGTCAGTACTAGTCTAGGAAGCCTAGAATTCTGGAAGGGTGATTCAAGTCCAAAATCAGGAATTAGAGTCAAACAGCAATAATGGGTTTGCATGCATTGCATAGCTTATTTCTCCATCTACTTGCCAAGAGCAGGGGTTGAATGGTCACCATTTAGGGTTTCATCAAATGTTGCCATTAGGTTGCCATAGGTAACCACAATGATTTCTTCAATATATTAAAATTTCACTGGATTTGGTGAAACATATTAATTAAGACGCATGACTTCAAGTAGCAGGAACCCGAAATAACTGCAGCTAAAGTGTAGGGGCTGTCTTGGAAGAGCAAGGAGGCAGCTGGTTTCAACTATAACAGAACCAAGAAAGTGACACGTGTAGGCCTGTCTCCACAATTCTTGCCTTCAGGTGTCACTTTCTGGAGTTTATCCTATCCTAAACAAACCTTCATTATGTATCAGGAAACAACAGCCATTAGCCAGATCCTTTTGTTTTTTTCTTTCTCATTTAATACTTTCTGTCACTAGAGATAGACTGCCTCTTTGGCATGAAAGCAAAACAAAATAAAACAAAAATAAATCCTCACAGGCAAGGGCACAGATTGACCTAGTTTGAGTCTGCAACCCCACACCATCATTCACTAGCAGAGGAATGGGATTCTTCAGAAAGTGGCAGTTCTCATGGGATCTATAAGGATAGATCCAGAAACAGAAAGCATTGACACACAGGATCCCCTGACCCAAGGAAAAGACAAGAAACTGGCACACAGAAGCCTGGAGAATAATATTGGCTTTTTGATATAACCCTATGAGCATGAACTTGAGTGCTCAGAAATCTTCCGTGTTGAGGACAGTGATCTTTCTGTGAACATCAGGATTGGACACTCACAGTGAAGGCTAAATATTTGGCCCCTACAATATGTTCACCCTTTAGCTAAGTCTTCTTTTTTTTGAAAACAGAACTGTAGACTCAGTTCCTATAGTCAGACCAAAACATTTAATTGGATCAAGAGCTGAGTAATGTTCTGAGAGCCATGTTAAATATAATTATATAGAAAATCAGCTCTTACCAGTTAGGTCATTTACAAAGCAATCTCACATCAAGTACAAGCAAACATACTTCTTGGTGATATTAGAAACAGCCCAAGGATGCAGAAATCTGTATTTACTTGTTCACTGTTCAAGCATTCACAAGCATTTTCTGTATGCTGACCATATTTATAGATGCTGTACGGTTTTAAAAAGTGGCAGAATCGTGCTTTCATTCCCTCAAATATCTTACTTTCCCTTCTCTCTGATTAGAATATTCTTTAGCCCCTCTGGGTTTCTGCTACCATGCTTCATTGTGTTTTGTATCAACCTTTGATGTGTTGACAAGTTTAAAACACTGGGCTGTATCCTCTTTTACATCCTTGGGGCTTCACATTAACAGGGGGTTCACACTTGTCATCTTTCACTTAATGTGTCATTAATAGAAGGAAAGCCCCATTAAGACAGAGCCATGTTTGCTTTGCTCACTATGCCTGCTGGAGTAGTGTTTCAGAAATAAGAGAAGAAGCATTCATTGGACAGATAATTATTGAGCACATATGTGGTAAGCATTGTTATTGGTACTTAGGATACAGAAGATGAAAAATAATAGATAGGATTCCTGCCCTAAAGAAGCTTACCTGTGAGTGAAGTGCTAATTGAACGATATTAGAGTATAATTTTATTGAATGATATATAGCTCAAACCTCTAATTTCCCAGGTGAGGAAATGAATCCCGGAAAAACTGAACGATCTAAATCAAACTACATAGAAAATTTGAGTGGCATACTTTTAGATTGGTTCATTCACTCAAAAACTTTTCTCCTATACACTACTCATTTTATCAACCAAAGGTGGGAGTGTGAACTTATTTATTCAGTGAATGAATACGAGTAGGACATTGATGGAGGGTATCCCAAGGTGAGTAGAGACAAACGCAGACAGCACTTAATTTTTATGTGTACAGAATAGTAAATGTTTAGTCTGTAATAGACACACAGCATTGGCAATTTCTTGCCCAGTGCCTTTACGTGACAGATCGTCATGCTCCTTATTGTTGCTTTTGAAACTTCTGACACCTGAAGTCCCTGGTGTAGTGGAGAGTTCGCATCAACATTTTAGGGTATGATCAGAAATTGCTACTAGTGCTCACTTCTAAGCTCAGAGTTGCAAGAAGGGGTCACAGAGACTATTTTGGAGAAACGAGAAGACTGTTTCAAAAGAGGACAGATGAGAAAAGCAATGGGATATTTTTAAACCATGGGAGTATATGTATGGCCAAGACAGCTCATTAAACTATGAGGGAGTGAATTCTGAATAATAAAAAATATGGTTGGGGACCTGGGATGAAACTAAGTCCTTGCAGAAACGATTGTTTTAAAGACTGGTGTAAACTAGGATTAGACCTCAGTTGGACAGCTAAATCAATGTGAGGTCGAAGTGGCCCTTCAATTTGGAGCCTAGGAAGGGCACCATGGGATGGAAATTGTTTGAGGGTCTCCTTCGATTTGGGAAACACCCTGCAAGGACCTGGAGAAGCTCCTCCCCCACTGACACTCCCTCAACAGCAGCCAGTCCACGGACAGCTGGTTGTATGGCAGGTTACCACACATGCCTCATTCCGCATTGCTCAGCTGACAGAAACACAGAAGCATAAACCCATGGCCACCTCCACCATGATCGCTTAGGCCAGAGCTGAGCTGGTACTTGAATCCCCTGGGACTTCTGGCTATCATGGCCAGGATTAACACAGAAATTCCACTCATTTCGCTCAGAATATGTGAACTGCTGAGTCCTTTCACCAGAGAGTACCTCAATCCAATAATAATCTTAAAAACAAAACAAAAAATCTAGCATCTTTCAATGATGTGAGCAGAGAGCTTCAGGGACCTCAAAGCAATGCTCTCCTGAGGAATTTTGGCTAAAACCATAGCCTATGCAGAGTTAGGAAAGGATGATCTTGTAGTCTTTCAACGACAAATGAGGTCAAGGATAAGCTGTGGCAGGGGAGAAGTCAGAGAAAGCACTTCACACAGCGTCTGTAAAGAAAATGTTTTATTTAAAGTGTTAATACCATCACCAGAATGAATTTGATTTACATTAGTTGGTGTGTTGGTTACAGGACTAATCCTCCCTCTTTCCCCCCCCAACTGAAATTCCCTTTACTTTGAAAACATACTATGTACAGGGCAGCAATGGTCACTGGCATGGTGCTATTTACATGACTAAATCATAGTTGAGGTGCAGACATGTGAAAATTCAAAAAGACAAACAAAAAAACACAAAATACACCAACTTTTAAATAAATACTGCATAATGACAAGTATGTACAAATATTCCACACAGTTATGTCCTTCTTATTAAAATTAGAAATAATTTGTATAGGAATATGCACAAAAGATAATGTGACTGCATCTTACTATCGGGAGAATGGATGACCTTTATTCTAAGGGGGTAGTGTAGACATTACAGGCCTATTTAAATCAATTGCTGCTGGTACACAGGTGTCTAAATTACTTCGATACAGTTTTCTCCTTTCTTTTAATAATTTTACCTGGGTCCATCGCATATCACAAAACATCAAGACACAGGCTCGGTGTATTTCATATTGCACCACGTAAAGAGAAGGCATTTTTAGTGATACTCATTTTTAACTTTTGCACCATATCAAGCATAACAACTTTTAATGGTCAGCACTGAATCAAAAAAATAAAAGCAAAGAAGACAAATTTTGTGCATGGCCTTAATCAAAAGAAACGGAATGTATGTGGATTTCAAAAATTATTACAAGGAACTTAATTCATAACAATGTATGAATAATTAAAGTATGCATTAACAACAAGAAAATATGGGTGGCTTATTACATTAACCAGTGACTCTTCCTCCAAATAGGGGAACTGGGAAGAAAGTTGACCTTGCAGCACCACCCAATGTCTGTGAAAGCAAAGGCAGGGGTTGTGACTTAAGGGATTTTTCTCGGAGACTTTTGGTGATGGCATCAAGGAACTATCAATAGGCATACTGACTTTTTTGTGTCACCTAAAAATTGGAGCTTTAAAATTGTTGCAAATTTATGCTTACTATATTTCTTTAGAAATATAATTTGTGAAAAATTGAATTTTTACTACAGAAAAATGAATTAATAAACAGCCCTGTGTTTGGGGGCTCCAAATTTTCAGCATTGTTTCTATTCACATAGGAAATGGAAACTGGCTAAAGAAATTGCTTTAACTGATTAAAAAACAAACAAAACCTACGACCTTCTATAAATAATACTTTAACCCCTGTATGAATAATGCTGGTGCTAAAAATAAACTCATTAGACATCACAATGGCCACATGATTTTAGGAATTTCCTGTAAACAGAATTTTGAAGGTGAAAAAAAATTACCATGCACTGTACAATTGCAAAAGTTCGAATATCTTCTTTGTCGAATACATGCTGACTTACTTTAATGTACTCCCAAGTCATGTTGCAAAATCCTTTTCAACATGCTTGAAATAAAGAAAGCTCTTAAAGAGTTGTTTTTCCTTGAGAAATTTATAAATTCAGAAGCACTGATAGTTCTGAATGAAACATGGGGTGTAAGAGAGGATCAGATGAAAACTTAGTAAGCTTTTAGCATATGGTTCATTCTGGTAAGTAGAAAGAAAAGAGTAAAAGAGGGGACAATAGGAAAAGTGAGACAGAGAAGACGAAAGAAGATGTGAAAAATTTGCACATATTGAACTTCATAAGATTTGTATATTTAACATGGAAATAAATTGAGTATATTATACTTATTTGTCACAGAAACAGAATTTTCAGTATTTTTTAGAAAGTACTTTCGTTTGTAATGTCTGCCAAAACACAGACTGCGTAGTTTAAAGAATAAACATGGTCTGTCTTTGTATCACCCTGTTGCATTCTCTCCCCCTTTAAAACCATGCACTAGTGAAATTTATTTTTAAAAATAATATAAATTGTTGAAAATGGCTGATTTTTATTCTTGTTTTGCAAGTTGCAGCCCCAAGAAAATAATTTATGTATTCAGCTAATCTGTGTCCATGCAAAAAGAGTTTCTTTAATTTCATTCAGTCCAGTGTTGCCACAGATCTTGTTTCCAGAGTCCAATGTGTCTTGGCATTGGTGAAGGAGGTGTCCACTGGAGCTGCCCAGTCGGTCTCTCTCTCCCTTCTGGACTGACCACCCTGCTTCACCATCCAGAGAGGGGCTTGTGCCCTGCTCCTGACCAGTTCTTTGGTCTTAGGCTTTTCACCTGATGCTTCCTAGAACTTGTCTCCTTGATCTGTAACATGGCTTAATGGTTATACAACTCCATGTCTGTGGCGTAACAGGGCTTTGGGGTCAGATAAATGAAGAAAAAGGTAAGATAAAAATATAAAGGTGCCATTGAAAAGGGCTTTTGTTGCATGAAACTGACTGATTCTTTGAGATTAATCCATGGCTTCAGATTGGACCAAAAATGAGTGTCACTGAACTCCACAGCTGATAGTTCTTCACCTGAGGGCCTTCGTTAGGGCACAATGTGTGCGACTTCCTCTGAGAACACAGGATCGCTTCGTATCCCTAGAAACAGGCTCAGAAGACACAATATTAAGCATGCAGTGTTACCAGGGTTGGCGACCTGTGAATTTTTTTTTTTTTTTTTGGAACGCTGGTTGCTGTGACAACAGTTTTACAGCTGCTATGAGCGAGAGTAGGAAGGTCCAGTTGAACTTTCCAGAGATGATTGGGAGGCTCTTCTTGTCAGAGGGGCCAATGTTGGATCTACTAGAGAGGAAGGTGGAAAAAGTTTAAACCATCCAATCACCATGTTGGATAGTTCCAGTTCATCTAAAAGTATCTGAGCCACTCCCATGAAGGATTTGTGATCCATGCGACCATAATCTCCCCAGACAATAATCTGTTGGCAAAATTACAAAGAGTAATGTCAGTATAACCATGTATACAACAAAAGTTTTATAAAATACACTAAAATAGTAACATGCATTCAGTTAATGTTCCAACATCAAAGACCAAAAGCACTCGCATTGGATGACTGGGATAGCTGTCTTCAACTTCCAGAATCTACAAGTACATCAAGAGACCTTACAGTCTTACAGTGTCAAGATCATAAGCAGTCCACGTAGGCTGGTGTGATGGGCCTTGGCAAGTCACTTTAAAGGGAATGACAATGGGCATAGCTTTATAGTACTGGTCACTGCCTTGAGTTTTCAAAGAATTTTAATGGTGAGAAACAGAAAAGAATGGAATCAAAAGATCCTGGGTCTAAGATCTGACTCCATGAAATAATGGTAACGGATAAACAGTTAAACAAATACCTGTAAAACTTTTCCTTGGGGACTCTCTTCAAAAGATAACAGCTGCTGATAAAGAGGTTCCAGCGTTTTTCTTGCCACTTTTGTTTTCTTTTTGGCTATGCAGACTCCATTATCTAAGAGATACACCTTTACGTATGGTGCTTAGGAAAGAACATATAAAGAAGACCAAGTGAGGACTGTGGCTGTCGCATGCCTACCCACTCACGGTTGTCGGCTGTAATAGCTCAATCTTTGCTTGAAAAGTCACTGGCCTTCTCACGTTATTTAAAAAATGATTAGATAAACAAAGGATAATTTCCAAGAGTGTTTTAGGTGATGTTGTCACAGCTTGAGTTTATTATTATTTTGCTATGAGCTAGTTATATAAATTTACAGATTACATTACATAATAAGAAATGCTTCCAGCTCCTAACAGTATTCAAGAGAAATGCCTTACTCATTTATTTAAAATTATTGACATATGAATCTAAATAAACATCCCCACACTTACTCACTTATCACTCAAAAGCATTTATTTATTGGTGGCGGGTATGAAACAGTGATGAAATTTTAGCTGTCATCTTCCAAGCAACTGGGAAGAAGCAGCTGATTATGAATTGTACTGTTTCAAATTTATCTGGGAAACACTCAATAGAAGCAATTTTCCTGGAATTTGCACTCATGCAGTTCTTTATAGCACAAAGAGCGAACTAGCTCCAAGACTTCTACCAACTCAATTCTCTTAAAAAGGCTGTACAACCAGAAGCACAGAGTAATAAATGATATAATAGAATGACTGCAAGGATAGATAAGTTAAGAGGTTCAAAATTACAAGTCAGTCGGTGGAGATGCTGAAGCTGAGAACCAAATTCAGAATCCTCCTGAACTACTGCTTTTATGCATCTGCTCAGACAACTTCTGCACAATCACTTGGAGTCATGGTGGCATTTCCATGGCTTCAGGGACCTCAGCTTATAATGACATTTCAGTATGAAATATGAGGCATAAAAATTTATGACAGTGCCTATCTTGCTTTATCTATTACAGGAAGTAAGTCTTACCACTAAAATATCCAGGAGGCAATAGGCTTGTGGGGAGGGTGTACCTATTTTTATTCTAGTCACAGAACACTAAAGAATCCTCAGCAGAAATTTTGCAGCTCTAGATAAACTCAAGAATAATACAAAACTCCAATTCACATGAGAAAAAAAAAAACTTTTAAAGTACATGTTGTGCTGAGACAAATCATCCAAATGTGGCAGTATTGATTTGAAAGCACTTTCTATCATGTACGTATATGGAAAACAGTTGACTGACATTGTCCCCAACAGCTCACTCTGGAGATGCCTACTTAAGACAAACACAGTCTACAAGAGCTTCAAATCAGTCAGATAACTCACCCATCTGAGTATCCTTCATTGACTCAAAAACAAACTTTTCAGCATTTAAACAGTCTCTAAATGAAAACATATGAACTATGATGGTTTATGGATAACAACAGAAAATGTCTTCTGTTTTTACCTGGCAGTGTCTTGGAACCTGGTTTTACAACAAGGCCACGGGCCCGAATGATTTCCACCTCCAACTGTCCCTTTTTGTCCATCATGCCTACCTGAATGTCACCTAGTAGTACATGGAAAGGAAACAAACATGTCTTAATATATAAACACTGCAAAAAAAAATGCTCATGGTTTCACACCATGAGCTCATGGTTTCACACCATGAGCAAAAAATCATGGTTTCACACCATTTCAGACATATTTAAGATCCTAGCAATGATGTCTTCTTTTGAAAAAGCAGCAGAAATGGTAATAGAAAAATAAATCTTTTCACTGTTAAAAAATCAATGATACTTTATTCTTGCTGCTCATATGGTTAGCAAGTCTATGAAATGCAGAGAACATAATTTTTAATGATATAAAAAGAAAGCCATGAAATCATGTGACCAACATTCTTACCCATTGCAGGTGTAGCCAGGGTCTGGCGTCCCACCAGCTGAGCAGGCCCAAGGCCATCCAGGAAATCACTGAATTGGCTGTCGGAGGCCAAGCGGACACCAGGGAAAATCAGACTGAAAGCAAAATAACACCTGGGCTTAAACCTTTGAAACCTACTTATCCCACACCAGCTCAAGTTTCCCTCTAGCTTTCTTATGATGGCAAGATAGGTGGTATCACCATTCGGCATTTAAACTTATTGATTCACAACATCCTCTCTGCTTTCCTTGGTTCTTCCTCCAGACTCCTTAGCAGCCCCATGAAGCACCAGAAGCACCTGCCACACTGTCCTAAAAGCTTCTTGTCTCCCCCTTCTTAGGTCTGGAGGACAGGGACTGTGATTTACATGAAAAACCACCCAGTATATATTTGTGCTGAGCATGTATTCCATGCCAGGGTTTGCCTTAGTGAATCCTCTTAGTTGAGCTATGAGATAGCTTCTGTTATTTATCATATTTTATGAACTAAAAACTCCTCCAGATCATTCCCATGAGTGTCTAAAAACGCTGCTATTTCTGATACCTGATCCTTCTCCTTCCCAAAACTACCACCGTCCTGACCCTACTTCCCTGTTTCCAGCTAGCATCCCTTTTCTCTCCTTGAAACGGCTGCTCTGAGTGCTGTAGCCACTTTCTTTCATCTTGAAACTCTAGTTATTTTTGATTTTCCCCACTACACAAAAACTTTACTGTTGTGACCATTAGGCCAGACTTAGCTAACGACCATGGTAGAGAACCCAACTACTATCAATATTCATCTACCTTGCCGTATTAGCAGCACTGGCCATGTTGATCCCTTCCTCTTACATCATCTGCATTTTACTTCTTGGATTCCTTAACCCCATAAGTTTCCTCTCTTTTTCTTCTGCCACTCTTCCTTAGTCTCTTTGCAATTTCAACCGCTAGATACAGGAGCTCAATCCTATGATCTCTTATCTTTTATGTAGAAATTCCCTTGGTGATCTAACAGTCTCATGGTTTTAAAAAGACATCTCTCCTGCTATAACCTAGACTACTATCTCCTACTTGTCCTCTCCTTTGGGCCCGAGACCCATATTCCAATACATATCTGCTTGGAAGTCTCGCAGGCACTTGAAATTTAAGTTGTTTCAGCTAAACTGAATCCCCCTTCTTCAACAGACAAACCCTGGCCCTCTCAGGGGATTCCCACCTTAGTAAATCACAACTTCGTCCTTCCAGTTGTTGAACCTGACATTGATCTTTCCTCCTTCTTCTATGTTATAGACTGAGTTATGTTCTCCAAACATTCAAGCCCTAATGTCCAGTATGACTGTACTGAGAACAGAGATTTTAAAGAGTCAGGGCTGAGGTCATAACAGAGGGGCCCTATTTCAATGTGCCTGACGTCCTTAAAGGAAGAGGAGGCGACAGCAGCCTATCCAGAGGAACAGCCAAGACAAGACACAAAAAGGATATTATGAACAAGACAAGGGAGAGGTCTTGAGAGAAACCAAATCTACTAATACCTTGATCTTTCTAGCTACTGGATCTTTAAGAAAGTAAATTTCGGTTGTTTAAGTCACGTAGACTATTGTCTATGGCAACCCTATTATTACATAAGTGCAGTGCACAGATAGATCTTCATTTGCTCTACTGTCAAAATGTATGCAGTTTGATTTCACTAATGCCGCCATTCCGGTTCAAGCCACTTCTGTATTGTTGTAAGAGTCTCAGAGGCCCTGTTGCTGTCCTCACATTTGTCTCCACCTCAGTCAGACCGATCTACTACAGTGGAATCAGGTCGTGCCAGTCCTCAGTCCCAGAGGCCCAATGATTTCTCATCCCACTGAGAAAAAAATACGAAAAGCAAAGTCTTCATAACATGTTAAGACAACATCAACTGTCTAACCCCAGCCTCCACCCCTAATTCCTCGTTACTTTTTCCACTCTCTCTTACTTGCTGGTGCAGGCGGCTCCTGCCTTAGGGCCTGAGCTTTGCTTCAGCCTTGAATATTCTCCCCATAACATGTATTCACTCAGTCACTTTCTTCTTTACTCAGTCATTCAGATCTTTACTCAGTCATGTCCTTTGTCCTGTTTATCTACTTAAACCCTACCTCCAACCTCTACCATCTCTGTTCCTTGCCCCATTTTTTTCCTTTATACTTAGAATCTATAATCTACTGCATTTTTTGCTAACTTTCCTTGACAAAATATTTCAAAATTGCATTATTTTTTATTGTATGCTGAAAGTTTGATAAGGGTCAGGATTTCAGTCTATTCTGCTTATTGCCATATTTCTAGCTCCTAGAACCATGCTTGAAACATTGTAAGCACTTAATAAATCAATACTTGTTAAGCTCAGTTGATTAAGAGCAAACTCAGAAAAATCAAATAATGGTTCAATGTTCTATAGCACCAAACCAAACCAAACAACCAACCAACCAACAACAAAGCAATAAATCACCGGATAAGAATCTAGGTTTATATGATCATAAGGCTCATGGCCTTAACTACTGATACTGACTTCTTCATACAACTATGTCCTCAACTCTTGGTCAGATCATCAGAATACCAGAAGGAATGGTAATAAATTTTAGATTAGTATTCATCTCATTTCTCTCTAATAACTAGAAATCCCTGGAGTAAGGGTGATAGTTGAAACATTTTTATGTCTTTAACAATATCTTTCAAGCAAAGTGCTTGATAGCCATCTATTTTTTATTCAATTATCCAACTAATTTTCAACTTTTTTGATGAACTTTCTTGAGCAAATATATTTGTTTCCCCTCCTCAAATTTCAGTTAATAATAATATTTTAGTCTATTTTTATAAGTAACTCATATAACTTCTTTTATAAATGTATGCAAACCACCTATGTGCCTTATGTTATATAACTGTGCTAGAAACATAATCCTTAGGGCATGTCTTTACTACGGGGCTCATAGCTCCCTTAGTCTCCCATTACAGACTGGCTGCACACCTTCTGTCTTAAACACCTGCTGTTAGCTTGGAGATAACACAGTGAGTTCAGTAGATTGCACTTTCCTCTCTTAATCGCATTCACATAGGTGCAGTTGCAAATGAAAGTTGATTTGTTGGCGAAAGGGCTATAAAGTCTTTACAAACGCTTTAAAAATATTTCAGGAAGTTGACTGAAAAGAAGGTTCCACAATAACTAAAAAAGGAAAAAGAGGCTCACCAACTTGGTGGCATTTCATTTTGACTATTATATTTAACATAAGTAAATTAATATTAAATAATCATGTTATTGTATTAAATTAAGCTTATATCAGAATTCCACATCTTTAATAATAACTTACACCAAGCGACTGATTTTTTAAGTAGCATTGTTCACACGGTGAACCTTGTGTGCTTATTAATTCTGTGCTTTTATCTATTATTTAAAGTCAGGGCAAAATATTTTAATGTGCAAGGCATCTTGCCTTTAAAGCAAAAACACTTTACTCCCCAAATTTATTTTCCTGAATATAAAAAGCCAGACAAGTCACTTGTGCAGGGGAAGTTGAGCAACGTTCTCCTTCACAGGGAATTGGTCTGTGAAAAGTAAGACAGGACTGTGAAGCATGTGAGTTGTTTATGAAAACACAGTGAGATGAAGAAGATGGTCTCCGGCAAGGGTTGGAAGAGCTCCTCATAACGGGCTGGCCTCACTCACTTTCCTTCCGAGCTGTAGCTGTTCATGCTGCCATCTGTAGATTCTCGGCTGGCTTGTCGAGTCATCCAGTTCCTCATTTCCACTGCCAGACCTGTCTCCGTACTTCTCTGGACAGTGCTCCGTAATTTTTTACCACCTGCTTCTGCCAGGATAGAAGACAAAAGGTGTCACAACTTTGTCATCACTAGCTGGTAATGAAAAACATCACCCAATGCTTTGAGATCCTCAGATGAAAAGATCTGCATAAATAACAACGAAGAAAAAGTGTTTGAAATCTTAATGTCTTGGATGGAAAATTTCTAAAAAAAAAAAAAAAAGTTAAGCGCAAAATACCATTGTTTTATTTCCATTTAAAACAGTGTTCAAATTGAAATCGTTAACATAAGAAAAAAGGAAGATTCAACCTAAGGAAAGTAAAATTAACTTTTTCCATTGTAATATTTCAATGTCAGGTTAATTTATGCCTATTCTTTTATTTTCATTGAAATACTTAAATGCTAAATTATTTTACTTCTACTCCCCTACTCCTTTTCTTTTGTTACAGTAAAACAACAAGGCCTTTATATTATTTACAAAGAACAGATGGTTTGTAATCTTCCAGTTGTAGCCCTGGTTTTCAACACACAGAAAAATCTCCTTTTGCAACCCGACAGATGTTGGAAGGCAAAGAATGTTATACAAAGGAGATGACCTTGTTAGTTAACAATCTCACATTTGTTGGTGATTTTTAGAAACTCCTCTTAAGACTGTGCCAGAATCCAGCAATATCAAATGAAAATGATTTTAATTTGGGGTCATAGATAGTTGTATCTCAAGGGTGCTCCTACAGTCTGGAGAGGAGGTCAGTTATAACACAGGTCACACCAACAGGAAACTGAGTCAAGTGCTAGTAGCTTTTTTTTTATGATGTGGCAGAAGTGTTCTCTGGAGCAGTGGCTGAGCGAAGAGCTTCACGTCACTGAGGGAGATGATTTGAATGGGTTTTGAAAAATATGGGCGGACTAGGATTCAAGGAGACATGTGAATACAGTGTCTTGGCCCAGGAAAACACAGAATGGACCAAGGTGTGAAAGCAGGAATGACTGTGAGCTTTGAAGGCAGGTGCCATGACCAGAGAATATGGAGTGATGGCAAGAAACTCAAATTACAAGGGGCTTGCATGTTGGAATGTTGGGGTTGAATGACTACAAAAACTGGAACAGGTGGGTGACATTCCAAATTGTTTGGATTAATTTATTGCTTTTCAGACCTAACTATCCATATTGACTGCACCGCTTTTGGGATACAAACATATGGTAAGCTCTTTGAGTGTCTGGTATTAGAAAGTTCTTTTTTACGTTTTTTAATCTTCATTGATATTGCCAGTGACTTGAAATTTCTTTTCATTTTACCTCTTATTATGCCCAATATTTTGCCCATAATTTCTTTTCATCAAGCCTCTTATTTTTGCCCATAACACTGCTTTAAATTTTACTGTCCATTTGAACTATAATTCATATTAAAATACTTTAGAGAGTACAAAATATAAATTATGACTGATATGCAATTTATTTCAGGATTCTAAGGCTCATAACTTAGATAACTGGTTATAAACATGTTGTACTGATACAAACTGTAAGAAGCCTTAAAGTATCGAAAAAATGAGGGAAAGCTGTTATTTATGGAGGAATGTTTATTAATAAGTGTAAAGGGAATGATAAAGTTTAAAATTATCTATTTCCAATATCCAAATAAATAAATAAATAAATGGTTCAAGCAGGGTTTAACAGTGGAGTTTAAATCCATTAAATGAAACTTGGAGAAAAATATTCATGTGAGCAAAGAATAATTTCCACAAATTAGTTATAATGCCCAAAGGAAACAATGTACAAACAGAAAACACCAATGAATCTGGAGCATTAATGAACAGTGCCAGGAGTGGGACAATCATGTACTTCCAGGTTTACCGCTTGCCACCTATGCAAAAATGCACAACATGTTTCTAATCAATTGTTTGGAACCAATTTCCAGTTTTTGAACATACAGGAGTTAGGGCAACAAGACAAACTATACATACACATCAGACAAACCTAAACCACGGAATATTGTTTCAGAAAAGTGGCCCTATTTCTCTCTTAATACCTTTTTTTTTTTTTTCCAATTAACACGTGTCTTACAGGAAACTAAAGAACATCAAATATCCGAGAATAAGGTCAATTACTTTCTCAAATAGTTCACACTTTGATGAATGCTATATGTGTATATACATGACAGCCAATTTCACGTGGCAGATTGCGCAGTAGGCGTCATGCTCTTCACACATCATGACTATTGATTCGTAGTTAATCTTGTTGTGCCATAAACATAATGGCCTCCTTCCCCGAACTAACACAAATACAATGATGCTTACTGTTCAGAAAAGTGCACTGATCCTTTCCAAAAGAAAATACTGCACATGTATTTGAAGTGAAGCATATCAACAAGACATGCTATGTACCACTTTCACTGGTGACATTTTCTGTGTACTTCAAATAAGGACTAATATTTGTTCACTTTGTGGAAAGAAATGCTACATTAGTCTATACTATCTCTACATTAACATTTTTTACAAGTTGACATTAAAAAATAGGTGAGGGATTTTTTTTTTCCTACACAAAAGATATCAAAGAAATGTAACCATCAAATGCAATGAATGTACTTAGGCTTCTTATTTGGGAAAATAAACATAAAACCAGAAACAAAATAAGCAAAGCAATGCCTAAAATAATTTTAAGAAAACTGGGGAATTTGAAGATGGATTGGATAAAAGATAGGATTAAAACAGATAGAACAGGGCCCAGCGAGGTTGGCCTAGCGGCTAAAGTCCTTGCCCTGTATGTGCCAGAATCCCACATGGGAGCTGGTTCTAATCCCAGCAGCCCTGCTTCTCATCCAGTCCCTTGCTTGTGGCCTGGGAAAGTAGTCGAGGATGGCCCAAAGCCTTGGGATCCTGTACCCATGTGGGAGACCTGGAAAAAGCTTCTGGCTCCTGGCTTTGGATCAGCACAGCTCAGCCATTGCAGCTGCTTAGGAAGTGAATCAGAGTATGGAAGATCTTTCTCTCTGTCTCTCCTACTCTCTTTCTAATAAAAGAAAAACTAAGAAATTTTAAAAAAAGAATAGATAGGATAGCAAATGATTAATTTAAGATGGGTGACAATATAGATTGCAAAGAATTTCACCATTCTATGAAGATATACAATTTCAGTGAACCTGACAATGCAGAATATGAATATGTATAGGAAACATGACTTGCACAGGAAACAAGATTCCTGGGGCTGGTATGGTACAGTGGGTTATGCTGCCATTTGAGACACTGTCATCCTCATCTGAGTGTCAGTTCGAGTCCCAGCTGCTCTGCTTTTGAACCAGCTCCCTGCTAACATGCCTGGGAAGGTGGAAAGTGACACAAGTGCTTCAACCCCTGCAACCCACATGACAGACCCACGCAGAACTCTGGGCACCTGGTTTTGGCCTAGACCAGCTCCAGCTGTTGTGGCTTTCTGGGGAGTAAGTGAGAAGATGGAAGATCTTTTCCCCTTTCAAATACATATTTTAAAAAGAGATGCATTTTTATTTAATACCAATCTACAGATAAGTAACTCGAGAAATCTGGCAAGCACCACTTGTCAGACTTACAACAAATAAGCACGCACCCCTTTTGCTTGTGTGCTGGTTGTTGCCTAAATCCTTTCATAAAGATTCGAAGAATTCCACAGTTGAAGGGGTCGAGCTCTGGTGTCAAACCGACTGCCTTTGAATCCCCACTCTACCATTCACCAGCTGGGTGACACGGAGTAAGTTACTTATCCTCTCTGTGAATCATTTTCTCAAATCGTGAAATGACAGCAATTACAATGATGCCTACTTCATAGGTCCTGTGAGGGTTAAGGGAAACGACACCATCACAGTGCTTAGAACAGTGCCTGGTCTATGGGATACTTTGGTAGACAGTACTGTTACTAGGACCAACCCAGAAGGAAGCAGAAAACATCGACTCTACGTCAACCTTCACCACTGCCCAGCAGGTTCTGCAGTCTTCTGAGCCATTCTTTTCTTCTGAGTCTCTGAGTCCTCAATTAAAAGAAAGGCAGGGGAGGGAGAGCAAACGATCCCTCAAACCCCTTAGCTGTAAAACCTATGAGTTTGGGTCAGTGTTTGACCTAGAATATGATACACAGCGTACATTAAGGTCATATACGCTCAATTTCCATCTTCTGATAGGATTAAAGAATGTGAAGTGCTTGAGCATCTGTAGCAGCCCTGAAAAGCTTGTCTTTTTAAATGTTTCATTATCAGATACGTGAATAGGCTTATTTAAAAACTGAATTTATGTTTCAGCACCACATAATCATTGTGTCACATTTACAATATAAGTAATTTAATGTGCCGTATAATTCATCATAGTGATTCACATTTAATGTTTCAAATCTATCATGCCATTCGATTTCAAAAGCAAATTTAAGTGACAAGTCTTCAGAAAACAAGTGCAGTAGACGATGGCACTCATGGTGATGTACTTCACATGGAAAAGGGGAGGCTCTGCAGATGTAATGGGCATCACTAATCAGCTGACCTCAAGGGAGGGCTGGTATCTGAATGGACCTAGCCTAGCCTCAGAGACCTTGTATTCAATGCAGCCTGGCTGGTTTGGAGATGGAAGGACCACGTGGAGAGACTTGACAGCAGTTTCCAAATGCACTTATGTGGGATGATGGGCACCAAGAAAACAAGGTGCATAGGCCCACTCCTGCAAGGAGCCAGATTCTGGCAACAACCAGAATGACCCTGGAAGCAGTCCCTCTTCCCCACGCACTCCCTCAGAGCCTCCAGAGGAGACAAACCCAGTTGAGCAATGCTTTCATCTAAGTTTCTGGTGTTGTTTGTTTTATTTTAAAAATGAGGAGGCCTATTAAACATGCTGTTACGACCACAGGGGTATACCAACTGGAAATATAAAGAGCTTAGCCATGATTTATAAAATGTGTGACTGTTGTTGGACTACATGTTGCAATAATAGTGGGTGGGGGCAGGGAGAATGGGAAGTCCCTGAGCCTATGGAAATGTATCAGGAAAAATAAACATTAAAAAAAGAGGAAAAAAGTATATTTAGCAAACAGTACATTTTCCATATAACTATATCTATAGGTATAATATGTATATATACTGATAATAAATATATTCAAGCAATAAACCCTAGAGCTAAGGCTCAAATTGTGTTGTTGTTGTTATATCTATTACACCGATGTTAGCTATCACAAGCCACGGTGCAATTGGAGATGATGCCAGAAGGTAAAAATCAAATTGTTCAACTGTCAAACACCACGGGAGAAGGCAGAGCACAGGAGGTGTCCTTGTTATTCAGCTCTGCCGAGTTTGATGACTCAGTCACTTGGCACCTGCCTTCAAAGAAAGTTGCTTGATTAAATAAAAGATCAGAATCAGTTTCCCCTGATAATGCTGGAAAACCAGAAGACCCTTTGTGTGCCTTCACAACAAAAATTTTAGTTTTTTTTTAATTGCTTTCTGCTACTAAATTGGACTGTTTTTAGCCTCACCCAAGACTCACAGCACCACTCCAAACTCAATCTCACCAGAACCTTGCATGTTGTCACCTGGAAGCTCTCCTAGTTACAGACAGGCTGGCTTGGACTCAGAATTTCCTTGACTAGAGGAAGCAACTTTTGGAGTCAGATTGAAGACAAGCCAGAAAAATAACCCGAAAAGTGACTGTAATTTAAGATGACACTTTGGTTGCATCTTATTTAAAAATGACCATTTTTCAGAGTGAGTATAATTTAGAGAAGCCATTTACATTACATTTAGCAAACTGAAGCTTACATTAAAAGTGAGGATACCTAAGATTATTGACTCACAGATTTTTGAAAACATCTTGGAGATCCAATGTACAGTTCCTGTGGCCATGAGGAGGCAGAGGCTCTCAGGAGGTAGTTCCTCCCTCTCTAGTAGAAGACTTTTTCATTTTCAAAAATCATTCATCACTTCAAATTGTTCTTTCACTCTCTTCTGCTTTGTTTCTCTGATTCATGAAACTTTAAGAAGTGTTTCCAGGGGACAGAGTGTGTATAGTGTGGTTATTAACTCAACTCACTGCTCACAACACCCAACCCCATTCAGGCTCAGTATCTGTCAATGATTCCTGATCACAGATTTCTGAAAATGCACCCTTGGGGAGGTGCAAATCATGGCTTAGGAAATTGGGCTCCTGCCCCTGACAGGGGAAATCGGGATTGAGTTCCCAGCTCTTGGTTTCAGCCTATCCCAGACTGACCTGTTGTGGACGATTGGGGAGAGAATCAACAGATGGATGATTTCTGTTTGTCTTTCTGCCTTTCAAACACATTTAAAGTAAAGTTGAGAATATTTCTCTTTACTGCCTTCAGCAAGCTTCAAGATGGCCAATGTGGACACAATTCCCAATCAACAGGTTTTATACCAAGACACAAAGAGGCTGATTTGTTTACCTATTTGTTCTTGCAAGACCTTAATATGGGGAGCACTGTAAAGAGTAGATTAGATACCTATAATTGAGATAGTGCAGAGAAAAATTTTCCATTGGTTGGTTCACTCTCCATATGTCCTCAGCAGTGAGGGCTGGAGCATGCCAGAGCCAGACGCTATCTGAGTCTCCCACACGGGCAGAATAGAGCCAAGTACTTGAGTCATCATCTATTACTCTGCGGGATGCACATTAGTTAGATCAGAAGTGGAGAGCTAGAACATTCCAGTATGGGACACAGGCCTCTCAAGCAGCAATTTAAAGTGCAAAGCCAAACATCCACCTCTACATGTCATTATAACCAACCTAATCTATTCTCATTTAGAAATAGTCGAGACACCATTCCATTCTCTTTTAAACAGGAGGTTTTAGATTTTTCTATTTTTTTCTTCGTTTTGTTTTCAGCATCATTAGAAAATGGAACAATCTGAATGCAGCTCTGTTAGTACAAAGTCTGTATTTGACATTCTAGTTTACAGCTGCTTCATGGATTTTAGCCTTTTAAGTATACTTAAAGAAATGTTAAATTGTGGCCTGGTGTGGTAGCCTTGTGGTTAAAATCCTCGCCTTGTATCCACTGGGATTCCATACAGGTGCCAGTTTGTATCTTGATTGCTCCATTTCCCTTCCAGCTCCCTGCTTGTGATCTGGGAAAGCAGTAGAGGATGGCCGAAGGCCTTGGGTGACCCAGAAGAAGTTCCTGGCTCCTGGCTTTGGATCGGCTCAGCTCCAACTATTGTAGCCATTTGGGGAGTGAACCAGTGGACAGAAGATCTGTCTCTCCTTCTCTCTGTAAATCTGTCTTTCCAATAAAAATAAATAAATCTTAAATGAGTGTTAAATTGTTTTTAAACTTCAGATTCATATTTGAGTATATTAAATAACTTACTAAACTTCAACATTCAGAACAATTTTAGATTTATAGGAAAATTGTGAGAAACATACATGGATTTAGTATGCTCCATGCTGAGTTTCCCCTATTCTTAACATCTTTCATGTGTATGGTAATTTTGTTACAATTTACTTTCCTCTGACCCAGAATACTACATTACATTTGGTCAGCATGTCTTCATAGATTCCTATTGGAAATAGATTTTTAATGTTTCTAATTTCTGATAACCTTATAGCCTTCCTAATGTTGTATTCTGATATAGCACAATCATGTCTTGCTAATATTGACATAACTATATCCAAGGTGCTGTTAGTTCTACAGAAGTATGACATATATATACATTTACCTTAAGTAAATAATACTTGATGATGGTAACACATGACAATGCTACTGGTTTATATAGTTACTATAGTCAGACTATGCTCCTATATATAAAACTAATATAATTTAGGACAGAATGTTGTGTTACATTGGCATCAGCCTTGTGTTTACTGAGTCTCTTGATTGAATGAAGAGGTCACATCAAGGGACTGACCTATACACCCTCTAAGTTTGTGTCATTACACTATCTATTATGTTCACACAAAATGAAATTGACTAAAAAATTTCTCAGAGTGCATCCCTAGCACTACCTAGCATGAAGCATAACCATTGTATTCATGTATATATAATCATTTAGTTTTAGTAAAAGCAATGTAGGAGTTGAAAATACTCATCATTAGAAAAATAGAAAATAGGGGCCAGGCTTGTGGTACAGTGGGTTGAGCCACTGACTGCCACCTTTGTATCCTAAATGATTTCAAGTCCCAGCTCCCCATTTCTAATCCAATTCTCTGTTGATGCACCTGGGGAAGCAACAGAAGATGGCCCAAGTATTTGTTCCCCAGCCACCCCGTCAGAAAGTCCACAGAGTTCTCTAGGTTTCTGCCTTCAGCCTGGTCCCAGCCCCAGCTGTTGCAGCCATTACGGGAGGGAATCAGTGGATGGAACACCCCTCTCCTGCTCTTTCTTTCCCTGTATCTCTCCCTCCCTTTAACTCACCCTTGCTAATAAAATATTTTAAAAAATGTGTAATATTGCATGGGGAAATGCTGTAAGAAAATATACATTCAAGACAAAATGAACTTATACTATTTGACAATGTAAAAGGATAAGAATATAAAGTTTTAAATCTACAAGACAAGATTAACTAGGTTTCATATTAAATTCACTTAAAATTTTCACAATAATTGGTTCACACAAGAGTTGGCCCGAGATTCATGGATGTTAACTGAATGGAAGGGTTTTGTGGAATAGCATAATCAGAGAGCCAAAATATCATTTCATCACTCCAGAAACTACTTAGTAAACACAAAAGAAAGAAATACATCTTCATCCTAGGAAGGATATGGAAGTCACATGTTAACTAAATCAGCACTTCTAAGAGGGAGAAACTCGGCATTATGCGTCTAGTGATGGGATAGATGAGTTTACAACACGCCTGTGACAGTTAAATCTAATTACAGCTCTACATCCAACGTCCAGCTAACTGGAAAGACAGAGAATAAAGAAAATGTCAGAGAAATCCAGAATTTCGGATGTTCTAGGAGGAATCTGCTTAGATTCTTCAAAAGTCGATATAAAAAAAGTGAAAATATTTTGTTGAATATAACAATCAAATGCAATGAGTGAGTCTTGACCAAATCCTGGATTAAGGAGAAAAGCAACAAAATGCTATAACAGAAGGAAATTAAATATGAAATTAACAGAGGTTATAAGCTTTGCTAACTTAATACTTTTGTTTAAAAAATTAGCATATGTATGCTAAATATTTACATGTGAAGTATTGTGATGTGCGATATTTACCTTAATCTCAAAAATACACACCTACACGTATGTTTGGCTAAAATATATGTCATGTGTGTGCACAGAGGGGGGTAGAGGCAGAGACAGATGATCATGCCAATTAAAAATGGGTAATTAGGGAGGGTCCTGTGGCAAAATGAGCTAGGTTGTCCCTTTCAGTGCCCACGTCCCACACTAAGTGCCAGTTCGAGTTCTGACTACCTTCTGATCCAGCTTCCTGCTAATGCACCCAAGAAGCAGCAGACGATGGCTGAAGCAGCAGATGATGGCTTAAGTATTTGACTTCTAGCCACCGAAGTGGGAGACCAGAAGTGGTTTTTGGCTTTTGGCTCCAGTCCATTCCAAATCTAGCTTTTGTGACCATTTTGAGAGTGAACAAGCTGGGAGTGTGATCCTTCTATCACTCTGCCTTCCAAATAAATAATTTCATGAAAAGAATAATCTCCGTAGTTGATATTCATTCCTTTTTTTACATTTAAAATATTTTGAAATAACAGTTGGAAAAAGATAACCTCAATCACTAAGTTTAAGACCAATGGTGGAAAGGGTATCTGTGTTCACTAACAACAATGTGAAGACTGTGCACATAAACTCCAACTATCTCCAGTTTTCACAGCAGGACTGTATGGAGATTATAAGTATTATCGTCACTTTCTACATGAGAAACTGCCTAAGTGACACAGCTGGCCGGCAAACGATGCAGTTGGCAATACGAATGGCTATGTTCGTTTCTCAAAGCGTCCTGACTACTACCTTCATTTAACAGTCTACGTACTACTTCCTAATCTGGAGTAATCAATAACTTGAAACTTTATTTCACATTCTTCTTACATGTTCAAATAAAACTCAAATTGTTTTATGAGTAGGGTTAAACTCAGATCATTGATACTTTCTTGTGTTTTAGAGGAAAAATGAGAAAATATTCCATAGCTAAATTCTGACCTCATGAACCTGAAGGCAGCATATAATTACGACAAAGCTAAAATGCACATGTGCTAGGAATATCTTTCCCTTATAATACACATATACATTTCAATGGATTGGTGTGATCCACACTCCACAAAATGCAACATGCATCTCCAACAGATGATGCCAAAAATAAAATGCCATAAATCAAATCAAACACACCATGAAAAAACTGTTGATTTGCCACCACCTAGCACTAAACAAAGAACTCTTTGTATCTTGACCCTAATTCATGAAATAGAAGGGCAATACCAGTGAATAAAAACACTCTTCTCAATATGAATACTTTCATTAATACTAATGCTTAATAAGAAATGAGACCATGATTATAACTCTGTTGCTGGAAGGTAATTCTATTTTTTTCTGATAAAAGTCAGACATATCATGTTGACATTCTTAAAACATTGAGTTATCAGAAATCGTAGCTTTCTGTATTAGTCTTTATTCACTTGTTTTTATGGTACTTTCTTATTCTTATGATCAGATGCTGCTATTACATCATTAAGGGGGATCAAATTAAAAAGTTTAAAACAAAGACTTCATCCAAAGTTAAACTATGTATATAGATTCAAGCACAGTAGCCCTCTTTTGGCTTTTTAGAGTTGTCAGATCTACCTGTGATCACGTTCCAGCCCACTGTTACCCGTGCCTGTTTCTTTCTAATGAAGGCATGGGAAATGTCATCATCATGTTCTAATTCTCAGGTTAGACCGTTTGAGGGAGTATTTTTTGGTGTTATGACCATGACATTTTAGGATCAAATGATATGAGTCCAAGTTCCTATGTGTTCATGTCCAAACGTTAGGTGCACAGTTTATCTTTCTGAGGCTCAAAGTTCATAGGTGTAAACTTGGGATCATACTTACGACATGCAGTATATCATATGTAGTAGTGTCTAACAAAAATGACGGATAATGATCAGATACTATACTGTAGGTAATAGTTGTGAAAACTGTAAAATGATACACAAATCCTTAATTGGAAAAATCACTAGCATGACATGTGAAATGATCCTAAATTTTGTGAGAGGAAAACTATGCATAAAAACCTGGATCACGTTGGTCAAACCGGCTGAGATGGACATCTCACCCAAATTCACCTTTATTACATGATATCAAGGTAACTGCCACGAAAACAGCACAAACGCAGCTGAGAAAACAAAGGCTAGAAACCAAAAGATCAGATTCCTCAATCTGAAAGTCTTTGTCAAATGAGGCTTCTGTTAGAGTTAGAAATAAACCTGACAGAAAACAGAGACTGTAAGCCTAACGAATTTCCGAAAGGCCAGTATTATTCCCTTTCTTGTCTTCTGACACCTACTGAACAGAGAGGAATAACCAAATAGCAGAATATTATTTAAACACACCTAATATAGCGAATCAGGTTGAGCTTCATAATTCTAAGAAGATATTTATCAATGTTTCTGATTTACCCACACTTGAATCCTCTGCTTGTGTATTAAAAAAAAAAAACCCTCATCCTTCAATTGTAGAAACTGAAATGTCTTGATGCCAATTTCCAGCTTGCTGTATAATTTAGTTATAAGACAGACTGAGGCACTGATTTCCCAAACTTTGACTCTGTAGCTACTGAGGCAAAGAGGCAGCCACTGCTGCCTTCCATTCTAATGAGGCCGATGGCCAGACTATATAATTTCCAGGAACTGTTTTGGAGGAGCATGGGAATGATTCACCATAAGGGCTGATAACAGTGCAAGCTGCAATGTCTCTGCCACAGCACTGGCTGTTTGGCAATACACGCAGGACACTCTCTCTAATATGGTTTTGGGCACCACTCCTGACTTTCCAGCCAAGGTTTCCCAGCCTTCCTAGAGACTCTGTAACTTACTTAGTGTTATTCTTTAGCAAATACCTTCCCTGCCCAAATTAGCAGAATTGGTGTCTGTGGTTTGCACCTAGGCTGTCTAAATGAAACACAAGCACTCACAGGTTTCATATTATAACTATGGAAGAAAAAATTTTCTTACTTTATATGGAGGTAAGTATATACAACTTCTAGTTAAACTACAAAGAATATATGACATTCAAGCACTCTATTACACAAAGCAATGGAAATTGTTTTATAAATGTAGTCTTTTAATTCTGGTAGCTTTCCATAATATAAGCATAGAAACTAATTGCATTTTGTTTACTATTCATTGTCCACATATTTGTTAAGTTGTTAGGTACAAGGTGCTAGGGGTGATGAATACATGTAATACATGATCATGTAGTTTCTAATTATGTGATTATATTACTTAGTAGATGAGGTAAATGATAAACACTCCAAGACAATCTATTCTAAATACTATACAACATTAAGTGTCTAGAGCAAAGCTGATTAATATAATTTTTCATGAATGATAAACACATTCTATAATGAAGCAATTGCCAATAATGTCATCACTACGCAGCTAGCATGACTGAAGTATAAAATGTTTAATTCATTTAAATTCAAATAGTCACATGTGGCTAACAATTTAGCTTTTAGCATACCACTGGAGGTTTAAAAAAAGAAAAACATTTTAAAATAGAACCATAAGGAAACCGTCCTCAAAATAATATCAATTCAAAATATTAGGTTTTATTATGTACATTTCCTATAAAAATGAGGAAAGTACAGTTAAGAGAGGTTAAATAGTTTCCTATGCTCACACAACTAGTTACAGAGACAGCATTTCAAATCCAGGTTTAACCCCAAGACCTCTGTTTAAATCTTACACCTGCTTTTCATTTTTTTTTTTTCAATCTATGGCTGTTTTCCCTCTCCCCATTTTATTTGAAAGATACATACATACATAGATAATATCCTCCATTACTGCTTCACTCCCTACATGTCCACAACAGCCCAGACTGGGCCAGGCCAAAGTTAGGAATTCAATCTCAATCTCTCACATGGGTGGCAGGGATTCTATGATCTCAGCCATCACTTCTGTCTCCTAGAGTGTACCTTACTTAGCAAGAAGCTACTGGAATTGTAAGCAGAGTTGAAACTTGATCCCAGGCAGCCTGGTATGGGCTAGGGGCATCCCAAACAGCATCTGAACTGCTGTGCTCCCCTGCCCTCTAATGCTGTGCTGCCCTGCCCTCTAATGATTTCATAAAATAGATGGGAATGAACTGAGCTTCCAAGTGCAATTTGACAGAATATATTCTGTATAGTGGTAGAAGAAGAAGAGAAAGGCATGAACACAAACTTGGAGGCAAAGGGTGAGAAGGCTGGATTTATAGAATCAACTGGCCTAAAGATGACAGAGAAACTCAGCTGTAAGTACCAACTAGATCAAGACTTTGAATGTAAGGCTACAGGCTGTAGGAGATGGTAATCTACTCAAGTTTCCGTAGGAAGATCAGGGTCAAGATCAAGAGATGTTCAAGATAACTGTTATGAGGGCAGTGTTAGAATAGAAAGATCCAGAAAGAAGTTAATTGGCAGATGCTAAGTGATTTCAAAGGTGAACTAAGATGGTGTCAATCTGTCAAGGTGACAACAAGAATGGGAAAGAAGTTTTTTTTTTTGGCAGAAATTTCAAATTAGCAGTCATTGGCTCACATTTGGATTCTAACTGCTATGTTTGGCGCAAATAATGTTAAAATATCTTTATTTGAGTGCCAACATTTTGGAAGGTCAAGTATTTTAAGTAAACAAAGTAAATTTATCATTTGTCTTGGGGGAAAATGAAAGAAAATGGGCCAGACTTGAATTAATATTCAATTTGGCACAAATGAGCTCAAACTGACTCTTCACTCCTTTGTACAGGGCTAAGCTTACTCTAGCTTTGCAGAATCTGAGTATCCCTTTCATCTCACATATGTCCTGCTTCACTGATGTATGTTTCTTTTCTGGCTTTGAATTTACAGGACTAACCAGAGAACAACAGATCACCGACAGACTCATGGATCACGTTGTACTAAACAGTTAATCTTACCTTTTAGTTGCATTAGACAAAATTGAAATATTAGGAAATTTGGCTTTTGTTCATGATAATACAAATAAAAGGAGACACTTAGCATAATATCTGCAAAGCTCACAAAAGCCACTGAAATTCCCACAAATTTTGGTAACTACGTTTATACACATGGTCCTGCTCTCTGGCTGTAGTGAGGAGACAAACCCTGGTACATGACATCTCTTCTCTAAGAATTTGGGGTTGAGGGTTGAGAAACACAGGCTTGTAAAATGGCTAGAATGATTGCAGGTGAAGCTGGAGGTGAGCAGCTGCCTTTTTCCACTGGGCATGTGATCCTGGTCACAGACTAAGGGAAAGAACTTTCCTCTGGAAAAGGACAGAGGTGGGAGCCATGGAAAGGAAAGGCAAATGCAGGGCCAGGTGAAGTGGTTGGGGCTTGTACTCATGGGTCTGGTGGAGGAGCCTTGCGTACAGCATTCTCAGCATTAAAATCAAGATCCTGTTTTCATCTTCAGGTAAGAGAAAAGGAGACAAAATTTCAAAACTAGAATTGATATTATTATTTTATAACACCTTTTCCTTCAGTTGTCCAGACAATACTATGTATACAAGGCAACAGGTAAAAATTCTTCTTCCCCAATCAAAAACATCTCTTACAGAGATCACTTACATTAAAATATAGTCCTTGGAAAAATGTACAGGACATTGACATAAAGAAACGAATTGCTTTTACTGGCTTTGAATTTAGAGAGTCTACTAAAGCATGAGAGAAAACTGGAGCTCAGGTTCCTGCTCCTTGCCACCCACATGGGAGAGCCACACTGTGTTCCGGGTTTCTGCCTTCAACTCAGCCCAGCCCCAGCTGTTGTCAGTATTGGGGAAGTGAATCAGTGGATGAAAGGTGTCTTTTTTCAGTCTGTCTGCCTTTTAAGTACGTAAAAAATGTAAACCAAGAGTGTATTATTTACTATGCACAAAGAATAAAATGGACAATGGATTTTAGTCATCTTTTTACTGCATGAATGCCTCATAAGGAATGGAGGGGACATGAAGATTTTTACTTTCATTCCAGTCCACTCAGCTCACTTGTATACTAATTCTCAATAACTTAACTATCATATGCCAGGTCCTTATATGTATTTCTGACTACTTTTAAGCTATTCTTCTTATATGGCTTTCTTGTAATTCGATTTCCAAGTTGGTTACACATAAAAGTATTTAGACTCATTAACTAGTTCAAGATGAGTAGTTTAGGGGCTGGCACTGTGGCACAGCAAGTTAAGCTGACTCCATTAATGGCAGAATTCCATATGGGTGCCAATTCTAGTCCTAGCTGCTCCACTTCTGATCCAGCACCTTACGAATATGTTTGAGAAAGCAGCAGATGGCCTAAGCGCTTGGAGCCCTGCATTCACACAGCAGACCTGCATGAAGCTCCTGATTCCTAACTAGGCCTGGCACAGTCCTGGCTCTTGTGCCCATTTGGGGAATGAATCAATATATGGAAGATCCTTCTCGCTCCATGTCTTGCCTCTATCTGTAACTCTGACTTACAAATAAATAAATAAATAAATTTATAATCAGGCAGGTCAGATTCTTTAAATGTTACATATCTACTTAAACATGGATCCCAAATCCTATACTACATGTAATATTAAGACATCCTCTGAAAGGGTTGCCATTGTAGTGCAGCACATAAAGCTGTTGCCCGTAACACTGGAATCACATGTGGATACTAGCTTGTATAACGGGTTTCCACTTCCAAACCAACTCCTACTGTTGACCTGGGTAAAGCAGTGAAAAATGGTCCAAATGCTTGGGCCCTTGTATCTATTTGGAAGACTGAATGAAGCTCCTAACTTTAGCCTGGCACAATCCTGGCCATTTAGGCTTCTGGGGAGTGAACCAGTGAATGGATGATCTTTCTCCCTCTGTCACTTTCTCTCTTACTCTACCTCATATTTCAAATAAATAAATCAATCTTTTTTAAGAGTTTCTGAGAAACCAGCCCCCTGGTTTACAAAACATGCCATATCCTACTTTAAATGGTATAAGCATTTGCATTTGGATGTACTGCTAGGATACCCAGGGGGATGCTTCTCCTATGGAGAATGGTAACAATTCCATTCCTTCTTAGAACTGCCTGTAATATTTCCTTCTTAGAACTGCCTGTAATGTTTAAAAATTCTACTTTCAGCAAATTCCTGTCTTAGGGAGTCAGAGTCAGTGGTTGGGCCAAGTAGCTTTTATAATTAAAATAATATCACACAAGGTTCATAGGTAAGTTAAGTAAATGTAATTTATACATTGTTTAATAATGTGTAATGTACTATCATTATTACCATTACTTTTAAGAAAAAGAACATTTAAGATCCAGAGTACATATATTTAGAATATACTCAGGGACAAGAATAAAAGCAAAAGAAGAGCAAGTGTACAATATTATTATGTGAATAATGTTATTATTTTGTTGATAAGAATAACCCACTTATCCTTATTTGAATTCAAACCCAGTGAAATCAGACCCAGTGGAACTTATGATACATGAGCAAGTTGTTTAATTTCTTTGATTTTAATTTCTTCTCTTTGATTTTTAATTTCTTCTCATGCCTCACAAGTAGAAATTGAGAAAAAATAGTTCTTTGAAGTATCATCACGAAATTGAAGGATTTGCACAGAGAAAGTACATGATAAGTACTACTTATTATTGTTGTTGGTCTTCAATGCTGTGTAGTTCATTACAAAGCATTGCAGTATAATGCAGAAACAACATATGGAGTATTATAGCAAAGATTGTAAATTCCAAAGCCAGAGATTACAGGGTTGGATCCTAGCTCATTTGTTGCCTAACTGCAGAATCTGGGCAAATTGTTTTAAATGGTTATGTGGGATGTGAATTAGTAAGAAACGGAAAGCTGTCATTTATACTGTAATCAACCTTTACTATTTACTTTCTCAGGACACACTACCTACCCTCCTTAATTAGTTGTTTTTTCTACATTCTCCCACTGTACTCAGTACTTTATCTAAAAAACACTTCCACAGTAACAATTACATAGTCTTTTAACGTCTTTCTCCATTAAGAAACATATGAACCAAATTCACAGATTCTAACAGCTACTAGCACTTCAAATATCCTCAAAGAATGAATGAATAGTGAAATATCTTGCTATAGACTTCTCTGTAATAATTTTTGTTTAGAATGACCAATGCACCAAAAAAAAAAAAAAAAAAAAAAACCACACAATGATACAGAACTGGAAGACAAGGCACAGGAGAGATTAGCCACTACACAATGTCCAAAGATAAATAGTAACAAATTTTAAAACCATACTGGTCCAGTCTAACAATTAATCAATTCAAATCATGGTGTTAGATAAATTGTGCTCAGTGTGAAAATCACGTTGGAATGAGCTTACTTGCTTCATAAATTAGAACAGGTCTCACATAGCACTCACAAGTATTTTAGCCACATGACCTTCATGTGTCCTGCTGTATAGTTTGTTTTAAAAATTCATCCTCTCTATGGAATAATTTGCTTTGGCAATCAAGAAACACTATTATGGGACAAAAATGTGTTGCAATATCTCATATGTAGATGTACACATTTCTTATAGAATTATTCAATATGATATGAGATTAAGTGAATGCACTTTAATTTTGAGACAAAAATCACATTGAGTAATGCCTTTTTTTCTCAAAAGAGGCTTTGGGGATGATATTTCTATAAATTCAACAATCCTAGTTACACCTTAAAAAAAAAAAGCAACTCATGTAAGGTCAGCTGAGGACTAAAAACTTCATACAAAAATGAGAGCTGCAAAAGGAGCCTGGAATGACGTATGTTTTACTTAACCATGTGTTTTCAGGCACAAGTGGCCTTGTTTACCACTTACTGAGTACGTGAGCACAGCCGAGGGTACTTGAAGAACGATCTAAAACAGCCTGAGTGTTGAGTACACAGGTTGTGTTGCTGACCAGGCTCGAGTGCTAACTCGACCCAATGACCTGGGCACATTTCAGAATCTCTTTGCGGCTCAGTCTCCTTATTACTGAAATAGTAAATACAAAACTATTGTCTGAAAAGGTTGTGATGGGTCTAAAAGAGTAAATACATCTCCAAGTTCTTAGGACGCTGCTGCCTGACTGGCAATAATTATTATAAGTTTAATTATAATTATGATCACTCTTAACCAATTTAATTTTTAAATTTCTTGACTGACTTACATTCCCTAGAATTTTAAATACTTAGTTACAGAAAATAAGTGAAACATAGCAGAATAATTATGCCAAAGATCTATTAGGAAAACTGGAAGTCGTGTTTATTGAGGAGAATCTCTTGACAAACACAACTTTCAATTTCTGTGATAGTTCTTTATATCGTAACAATAAGCCCAAAGAGATTTACACAGCTGTAATGAACAAATTAGTTTGCTCCTCACTTTCAAAAATATTATTAATCCGCCATCCCCCACTTTCTTTTCTTGCATTGGGGTAAATTATGACAGGTAATTTCGTATCAGTCAGGGTTCATTACAGATTTCCTAATCAAAACAAAACAAGTCCTAATTTATACATCAATAGCATGAAAGCCATGCTTTTAATGCTATTCCATGGATACAGCTCTAACAATGAATGCAGTTTGCACCTAACACATCCGTAAATTGCTAAGCAATAATAATATACACTATGTAAGTAGATTAATAAACTATTTCGTTATTTACCAATTATTACTTTAATTCAGACATTACATTTTTGACATTTTATAGGAAAATCCTTCACCATGAAAACCCAAGTGTTATCCCACACTTTATGAAGGACTCCTAACTAATCAATGAGAAGGTTACACCAAGGAGTTGCCTGCTTCCTCTCGCCCTCTTGCTCCCTTCCTTCTTTCTCTTTCCATTTCTCCTCCCTCCCTCTCTTACTCCCCCTGCCTCCTTCCTCCCTTCCTCCTCCCATTTGGTTACAGCACCATTGCTCCAACAGCGAGGATGGACGAACCCCAGTCAGATTCATAGTTCTGTTGCATACGTGCAAGCACAAACTTGAATGCTACCTATCAACAACCTGTGTGCATCAAACAGCTCTTCTCATCCAAGCTTCGACAGGCTGAGACTGCTGTTTGAGAGTTAGGATACTGCCTTTTCCTTTAGTTTTCAGGCAGGATTACCCTGGAGGAAAAATGCTAAGACTAAACGCTGCAGGTGTGACCAGAAAGGGAAACCGGGCGGGAATGGGCTCAAAGGCGCGCAGCCAATCCTCCCACAGGTCTGCATCCTCATCCAACTTCCAGCACCTCAACTTCACCTGGGACAGCACTGGCTAAGTCAGCGACCACGCAGCTCAGGCGCGCTAAGGACTTTCTGCTCCAGACAGAGTCCGGAGGGAGGTGGGGCAGGGCAAGGTTGTTAAGAATCCCTCTCCCCTGCCGGCCCTACTCAGGAGGCCGACTTTTTGAGATAGAAACCCATGCAAGGCACCCGGGACTGGGAGTCTCACCTCCTTCTTCCTCCTCCAGAGAGTTCATGCAGGGGAAGTAGCCCGCCAGGGCCTCAAAGGAGGCAGACAGGCTGCTCCGGCTCTGGGAGCGCTGCATGGAGCGCCCTGCATTGCCGGCGCCCCCCGAGCCCTGCCGGCCCATCTTGGATGAGGATCCGCTTTTCCCGCGGTACAAGATACGAGGCGTCTTGGCGGCTGGGGTGCAGCGACCGCAGTGGCTCCGAAGCCAGAGGGTCAGGAACCTCCTCCTCCCCGAGCCGCCCTGGAGGAGACGAGGTTGTCCTGGCTGCCGAAGGCGCCACTTTTGCTGGGGAGGGCCAGAGAGTAGAGGAGCGAGTGGGCAGCAGGCGGTCGGGTAGAAGCGGTGGCTCGCAGTGCAAGCTCCAGGTCTCGCCCGGGGGAGCCGAGGATCCCGGCGACTGGAGCTGCTGAAGGCGCGGCGCCCTCCCTCGCTGGGCGATGCTGCTGATGCTGAGGCCCCACCAATCAGCGGCCGCAGGGGGAGGCGTGGTTGGCAGCCCGGGGCGCTCGCCTCGGGGTCTGGGCAGCCCACCCCGAGCAGCTCCCCGGACACCCTTTCCCCACCAGTGGGTAAAGCCAGAAAGCGGTGACAAATCATAAGCAATGAGCCATCTCAGACGGGTCCAGATCTGTCAGGTGCGTTTTTTGGTAGTCACTTTTCCTATCCTCGGATGCACTTTAACAATCTGTTAGCGCTCCTCAAGAATGGAGCAGAAATACTAACATATATATCTTCAAGTCATAACACAAATGGTCTCCAGTCTTTACCAGGTTCCAGAAAAGCTTGCAGTTGAAGGTTTCTCTTTTATTTTCTTTCTTCACCAAAGACCAAAACAAACAAAACCAAAAAAATCAAGAATGAAAAACCACAGTGATGTCTGTCAACTTTAATTTCAGGAATTTGTAACGCTTTCTTTCTCTAAATAATTAATCTGCCACCCACCGTTGCTAACAGTGTTGCTACGCACACTGCACAGCTAAGCACGCACATAAATCAGGAAGCAACTCAGACATTCTAGAAACAAAGCAAAGATGCATTCTGCAAACTCCAAGTCTCTACTCCAGAAATAAAGCAGTTTCAATAACTCATTTTACCAGCAGTCAGAAGATTGCTTCATTCTTTTTCTTTGTAAACAGAGACAAGTCAAGCATCTTAAACAATTTCTCAGGGTATGCTTGGATACCATGATTCCAGTCCTAGTCATGTCACAGCACTGGGTATGTGTCCCTGGAGATTTAAGATGTTTTGTTACAGGAGGACTCTGCAAACTACAGTAGTAGTTCTTTCTTTTTAAAAATAATAATAATTATTATTATTATCATCATCATCATTTTATGATACAGTTCCATAGGCTCCTGGTATTTCCCTTATCCCAGCCTCAATTTCCCATCCCCCCCCCACCTAGTTCCTCTATATCATTACTAAAGTATAGTTCTTTTTTTAATTATTATTACATTGCATTATGTGACACCATTTTATAGGTACTGGGATTCCCCCCACCCCTCCTCAAACCCTCCCCCCATGGTGGATTCCTCCACCTTGCTGCATTGCCAATATGAATATTTCCTAAGTTAGAATATATGAGGCCTTCAAAAAGTTCACGAAAACTGTAGATTATGAAAAGCCTCCATGTTTAATCACACTTCCCAATAGCTTTCTGATTTGGTTAGTTTGCATGGCGTACTCAGATTCAAATATTCCTGTGGTTAGTATTAACCAAACTCCCGGTGTATGCCATATCTTCATTTGATGATTATAAGAATGATCAAAGGAGGGAACAATTCCTGATGTTGTGGAATTTACAGAAAGAAATCATAAATACCATCATGTTAAGAAAAGGGTCAAGATAAAGAACCATTGTTAAAAATGGATTTTAGCCGGTGGGGGGGCGGGGGGAGATGTTGCTGACAGTGTGGAACCTGGCCAGGTTAGAAGAAGCCGAAGAATTCTGCAACCCTTCAGACACTGAAGCAAAGTACTGTGGAAGGAGCAAGAGCCTCCCATGGAAAGCCCTGAGGAAAATGGGGTAGGGTACCAGACTGGCTGGAGGGAGGCAGGGGAACAGCAGCAGATCATGCCAGGCATCCTGGCTACATTAGGACTTGCATCTTTGGGATTTCACAATCTGGAAAGCATGAAAAGATGGCATCCAGTCATGTTCTCATATCTTCCTAACATGTTGGAAACTTTGAGCACAAATGAGTGTCACTTAAAGTCACAGCGGTTAAATCTTAAGATCACCAAGACTCTTGTTTCTGTTCTTCTAGATGTTTACCTTTCTCATTCATATTCCGAGAGCTGTTATTTCAGTTTCCTTTCCATTTTTCACCTGATATCAGAATTTCTAAAGAACACTGATAAAACCAGGGAATTCTCTGTCTGCTTTACTTTCCATATCACTTTTACTCAGATAAAGGAAATCTTGTTTTTTCAAATGTAATTTTCATTCTAAAAATAAAGAGAATGTATAATTTTAGGAATGAAAAGATCTTTATTGAAAGTCATCTAGTGTTTTTCAACTATGGATCAAAATTTTTAATTGAGTCATGAAAAAAACTTAGTAGATTTTGATGAGCATGTTTAAGAATAAACATAAAATATCAGAGGTAAGCCCAAGTAGTTAGTGGATTAACTGAATTTTTCTTTCACGAATATGTGTATATCTAAGTGTTTGTGTTTGTGCATGCATGAGTGTGTTAGAGAGTGAGTGAGTGAGCAGGAGTGAAGTCTAAAAGAGCGTATTTCTAAATTTATCTGTCATTAGGGGCTGACACAGTTGCTCAACAGGCTACTCCTCTACTGTAGGCACTGGCATCCCATATGTGTATTGGTTCCTGTGCGGGGTGCTCCATTTCCCATCCAGCTCCTTGCCTGTAGCCTGGGAAAGCAACAGAGAATGGTCTAGCATCTTGGGACCCTGCACCATTATAGGGGACCTGAAAAAAGCTCCTGAGTCCTGGCTCCTGGCTTCAGATTGGCTCATCTCCGGCCATTGTGGCCATTTGGGGAGTAAACCAGCAGATGAAAGATTTTGTCTCTCCTCTATACAAATCTGTATCTCCAATAAAAATTAATAAATCTTTTTTAAAAACCTATCATTCACTGTTCATCAGAAGGAATATTAGTGACTTAAAATATGTGTTACACTTAGTTTTTGATCAGGCTACTCACCAGAATGACCAATGGATGATAAAAGGAAGCAGGTGTTACCATTAAAATCCTACTATACTTGTTACAAGCAGGAACTTTGTCAGTCTACCCTACAGATGCATGTTAGTGGAACATAGTTGGCAAACTTTGAGTACTTTTGATAGGACATTTCTATTTTAAAACAAAGAGAAAACTATGAAGGAAGAGGGGACTGGGTCAAGAAAGACTAGAGAAGTAAATTGGCTAGGGATGGAAGAAAATTCCTATCCTGGCACTCAAGGACATCATTATGATCGTTAGAAGTCATTTTTGAAAGAAAACTAATGTTCCCATTGAAGACTACCTGGGAAGGGAATCTGATACCTGAGTCAGTGGTCAGACCTAAGTTACCCAGGCCCTCTGTCTTCTGCTAATGACAACTTCAGGCACCAAAAAGTGATTACTCTGGAATGATCCAGCTGTGTCTGTTGCTATATGAACATCAATCCCGACTTGCAGGTCTACAGAAGGTTAGCTCGGTCACTTTTTAATAATTTGCCCTAGGATATGAGTGATAGAATTGCACAAGGAATAGGGAAAAAGGGAGGAGCAGAAAGTCTGTATGTTTTAAGGCAAGAGTGCTGGCACTAAAAGGTACCAGAGATGCCTACTTACAGTAATGGCCAGGCCTCTAGCCTTGAATGGCAAATTGTGGACTATAACGAACTTACAGAGAGAATTCACAACTCTGCTTTTGTTTGATACTATGCTCAATTGTTTTCCTATAACTAATAAATAATATCTAAATAATATTTGTTTCCATATTTTACTAAGTTGATTTATAACTTCTAATTCTATTCTAAAGTAAAAACTGTCATCTCCTACAGAACTTATATGAAAAGTCAGTTTCTGATAAGCAAATGCAAATACCATTCCTACATATCGGAACACCCATATCAATATACAGTGTATATTACGCTCATCCTGTATATGTAGCTTTGGCTACAGTTCTCAAATGACTGACCATTACACAATTCCAGAATCATTACACTACAACATTTCTAATTATAATTTTCTTATTCAAACATAGAGGAAACGTGAGTCACACATACATATAATAAAATGCTTTCTGAAAATAAAACATGATCTTGAAAAACTGCATTAAATATGAAAATTATCTTTTTAAAGAAAAGATAACCATAAAACCTAACATACTATCATAGTAATCTACTAGCACATTTTATAGAACTATTACGCTTCAAAGTTTATAAAACATATTACACAAATTAAGCCGCTCAATTTTTGCATTTATGCTGAATGTCTTAATTAACTCTTTTTATGAATACACCAATAAAGTTTCAATAATATTAACTAAGAGGTGGTAGAGCAAGACTTAAACTCAAATTGTCTGCTTTGGGGTTCAGTGCCCTGGATACCATTTCACAGATGTTTCATATCATTTATATTTGTTGAAGACATAGATGAGAGATATGATGTGAATTACACTGCAAATTACTTATTCTAAAGTAAGTAAAATACACATTAACACTACAATTCAAAAGTCATAATAATCTAACCACATACTGTTGAATATTTGTCATCCTTGTAAAAACGTATCAATATGCATAATCATAAATGTACTTTAGTCCTCTCAATTCTGACAGGGGGATAAAGATATATATTGCTTATGCATAATTTTTGTAAGACTTTTTAAAAATCACTGAAGCTGAATTACTTTATTCCTGAGATAGAAGCTTGATTACTTAAGTAAAGCCATACATGAAAAAGATGGCATGCAGATCAGAGTAGCAGTTAGGAACATCGTTACACCTTTGCCAGTCCCACCCTTTCCTATGCTAGAAATGACCAAGATCCTTCCAAGCAAATTAGCCAGGGGAAGGGCAGGAAAATACGCTCTGCTGGGAAACAGTGATGGAAAAACAGGCAGTAAGACCCAGAGGTGGACATACCAAACTCAAATGAAAGAAAGGGAATACCTGCTTATGTCATTCTCTAGGGTTTTCTGGTCAGCCTGGAAAAAAGCTGTTTCCTGAAATGGACAGAACATGCCTGTCTGGATTCTCTGTACAGCTTGCTGCAGACTGAACTAACCCCGGCTCTCTTGATGCAGAAGTACACTTGTTCTTGGTGCTTCAGGGATCCATCTCTCCCTCAGTCTTCCCAATCGATCGATGCCAGCTCTTGTGGACACAGTGATGCTGTGCCAAATAAACATATTTGCAGATATATTTTGGTTTGCTTTATTAAAAATTAACTTTGAGAATCTGAATTTTTCTTTGTTGTAAGAAGCATCTTTGCGTTTAAACCGTGAGAAATAAAATTAACCAAGTAGATATTTTCAATATGGATTTCACATTGCTAAAAGTATTTAGTAGTCTTGAGCAGTTATCTTGACCTAAATAGGAAAGTTCAAATATGTAATATTTTCTCCCAATCCAAACTTATGTATCAATATGGTAAAAATAAGTTTTGACCTTTTGTGATTCCAGTTTTCAGAAGTATTTTTGCTTTTTCCTTGGCAGATTTGAAAGCGCAGAGCAGACGTTACACTTAGCTGGTCAACTGAGAACTTTCACAGACGTTGGTAAGGTCAAAAGAGAGTGCGAAGAAGCAAAAAGGAAAAGAATCAGCCTTTTCATTATTTCTTCATCAAATTCATTTTTAACATTTTCTCAGAACCCATTCATAAGGAAATAGATTTATTAAGTAGGCTAATAATGGTGGTAAGAACTGATTGGACATCACACAACAGATTCTTTGTAAGGATCCACAGGTAAACTATCTGCCAGAGGCCAGAGGGAGGGAGAAAAACTGACAAGAAGAGCCACAAATGCAAGGCAACTGTGTGTCAGCAATAAATCCTCGCCACCCTGATGGCATAAAATAGGGAGCAATTAGCTGTACTTACATGAGTCAAGCAGAAAAGACACCTGAGCTGCATCTTGAAGGATGCTTGTTCGGCAAAAAATGCAGGAAAGTGAAAATGAAATGAAATGAAATAAAAGAGTGAAGGAAATTGAAAAAAAGTTAACTTTCTACCTTGACCAAAATAGCCACTACATATGCCTGTCTTAGATGCTTGAAAATGCTAAGGATTTGGGCTTCTCAGTTGTGTCTCTCTTTTTCCCAGTCTTGCTAGGGCAGTGGTTTCAAATACCAATGGCAACAACTTCAGGCAATACTTATAAAATGTGTGTGCATCTAAACTGCCCTATTCATTATTTATTTACCCTTAATTCAAAAATGTGACTAGAACATTAGTAAGCAAGCATAGAAAACAGATGGGTTTCCTTTATCACAATTACGTCTAGTTTTCTAACAGCTCTGTTGTTTTTCTTTATCAGCTAAGCATGCATGGCAGAAAAGAGTTCTGATTAGCTTTTTGTTCACCTAAGTCATCTACTGGTTGAATACAAATGACTTAAGTTATTTATGTTGCTTTTCAACATTCTAACAAAAAAAAAAAAAGGAAAAAAACCTTTTCTATATATCTTTTCAGTCAATTGTCCCAGGGTTGTAGAAAACCTAATTGTTTTTCTGCATATTATTACTGTTTATGAGATCATGGATATAGCAAGGGCATTTAAAGTTGTTAAGGATCAGTGGCAACAGAGGAGAATGAATTTCTGTCAAAGCATCAAATTTGCAGAATCATAAAGAGCATATTAGAAAAGGGCAGTCCATGGAAAACATCCGTGTTTCTACAGATCCAGGTCAGACATCACCTAGATTGGCTCTAAGTGAGTGCCTGTCTGAATGAAGTTCTATTCCTAGCTCAGTACATTTGGTAAACAGTTAAGATTGCGTGCAAAGTGGTGAACACAGGAATGAGCATAAGCAAGTTATCATGACCTGAATCCATTTACAGGAGTCTGTGCCAAACAGAGAGAATCTTTATTACTTTTGATCACTGCCTTGTTGATTCAGAATTTCACAACAGGAAATAATAATACAGATCATATGCTTTCTTGCTAAAATTAAATTAACATGGTTCCATATAATCTGCCTCCTTTAATTTTACAATGAAATGGGAAGACCTGAGTGGAAAACCTGAGAAGTGTCATACAGAAACTCTCAAATAATGTGAATAATTACAAAGAAAAGTAGATGAAGTGTGATCTAGTAAAGGCTTACTACTCCTTGATCTCTGCCTGGAAACTCCTTCTGTAAATTGACCTCCTAGTTGAACAAAGTTTCATATTCCTGTAATTAATTTTAAAATGTGAAAGCATATTTGGGGAGGAGCTGAAAGAATATCTGTGATTCGCAGCTTGAAAACAAATCAACCAATGATCCTGGCGCGGTGGCCTAGTGGCTAAAGTCCTCGCCTTGATCGTGCCAGTATCCCATACGGGTGCTGGTTCTAGCCCCAGCAGCTCCACTTCCCAGCCAGTTCCCTGCTTGTGGCCTGGGAAAGCAGTCGAGGACAGCCCAAAGCCTTGGGTTCCTGCACCGCATGAGACCCTGAGGAAGTTCCTGGCTCCTGGTTTTGAATCGGAGCAGCACCGGCCATTGCAGTCACTTGAGGAGTGAATCTTTGGAAGGAAGATCTTCCTCTCTGTCTCTCCTCTCTGTATATCCGCCTTTCCAATAAAAATAAACCAATCTTAAAAAAAAAAAATAAACCAAATTACAAAGCCCAAAGCCATTCTACTTGCTGTGTCGTTTATATAGAGTATGTTTTTTCTAACCCATTCACCTGTCTCCCCTCTATCTAATAATATCTATTAATTAATTTATATTTAATTGAGCACTACACTTTTTCTTCCCAGGCACTTTCTTAAATCAAGGATTACAGTGAATTAACAAATAGAACAGGTCCTTTCCCTCAATTATGAGGGCATAACGGACACACAAACATTAGATAATAGTCACACAAAAATTTACTCCTAATTATCTTAAGTACCATGAAGGAAAATTGAAAACTGTAACAAAGGTGGGATTAATTTATATCAGAGTTTGAGGAAGTCACAGAAGGTAGAAGACTTTTCTGAGCAAGTTTCCTTGACCCTGAGATAGAAAGCATAAGTAGGAAATTATAGGTAAATAAGTAACTCACAGGTTTTTCTAGCTAGAAAGGGCAGCATGTATGCAGACATCTATCAACACCCCATCATCAACCAGTTCTCGAATATCTTAGCCCAGTTCTCCAAGAGTTTCAGTAGCACAGTGTAATTATCATCCCTAATGAGGAAAGTGTATTAGCTTGCTCTGATCACTCAATAATTTGTCATTGAACTCTGAATTTCATGAAATCAGTATACTACTCAAAACTGGCATAGCACTTAGAAGCTCCTTAAAATGCAGCTCATGAATTAGTGAAATACACTTATATCAAGGAAGCAGTTATGGCAATGTTTGGAGTAAAGAAATCATGATTTAGTTCCAGATAAAAGCAACATGTTTGTGCTTATGTATGAATGCATGCACACATTTGTACACAATGAAATACTCAAAAAGCATGCTTTTTTGAGAAAGTGATTTTATCTCACTTTGAGATTCATTGCTACAGGTTTTAGAATACCACATAGCAATTCTCAACTACTTTAGTCATCCACCAGTTTTATTTTGTTGTTGGGGGAAAACACAGATACTAAAACTATTGGGGGGTGATTACTTAAAAATTTTACAAATTAAAATACTGAGGTAAAGTCATGAGTTTAAACATTCTTATATAAAATGCTTAAAGGTATAATATTCAGTGTATCATGATAGCCAATCCTTAAAACATAGGAGAAAAGAAAGGTTAATGTTCTAAACCAGATTGCATATGTAATATATGCAAAAATTAAAACTCATGCATATTTTTCCATATTATACTTTTCCTTATATGGAAAAATTTTTGGATCAAAAATTCTTACACAAAAATAAATTCACTTTTAATTTAGTTTTTCCACAAACTTTTTCAAATATATGTATATATATGTATATTCTCTTTCTCTAAATCATGTATAGTTTATACATATGTATACAGGTCTATAAATAACTTAAGGTGCAAATATATAGCAGTAGTGTATTTTTATTTATGTAAAAACAATGTGGCCACATTGCCCTAAAACATTTTCTCCCCAAAAAATTATTTATTGTCTTGCTACTGTCAGCTTTTGGATACTGAGAAACTGTAGTGTTGAATTTCTCAATATCGTTTATCTGTTATGCACTATTTATTGTGTGTGTATGTGGGTGTGTGTGATCTGACATTGATCTCACACCTAGGAAAAAGTCACAGCTTTGTGATTCACAGTGAGAAGCTACTGCATCTCATTTCAAATAGCACTGCAATTCACACTGTGAGGGATCTATTTTATAGGTCGTCTGGGTGAGGCAAAACCTTCTTTATATTTCAACACATTTTTTAGTTCACAGTGATCTGTCAAAATTTAGATGCTATACATTTGTCATAATTCAAGGTGAATGCTATTAAACAGTATATTCCACAATTCCAGGACAGTTTCTAAATTCTTTTTATTAAAAGTTGCTAATTTTGGTTTCCAGTTTCCGATTTTAGATTAAGATTAAAAGACGAAGGATTGATTTTCGACCTTTTCGTGCCACTTGGAAGGTGCCTGTCATAGAACATGAGCATTCTGAAGCAAATAAAATAATCGTAACATGAGCAATCCGTGTTGCTCCACTCTTTGCCTGTCTTAAAGTTGAGCCCCTATTCACAGGCAGTCCCGGCCCAGCTCTATTCTCAGTCTTGTCCTGTGGTTCCCTAGGTCTCAATCAAATTGTTAAGTCTCTCTAACTTAGGATTCTCTGTGTCTGAACTATTGACATGAATGATAGTACGTGATATTGCCCCTATAAATTTAGTTCCTCTTTACCTCCACACATTTATTTATTTTAACATTCATTATAATGCACATTTTGCTCGAATGGAAAGATCTTGTCATTTTCTATAGTGGTATCAAGAAAAAAATTAAAGTAACATTGGAATAAAAATATTCCTATGATAATTTATTATTAGCAAGTATCATTTCCTCACTATTTAAAAAGTTCCCTAAGTTTTATGTTTTCTATACGCCTTCTGCACACACACCTTTACAAATTTTGTTAATGAACTAATTAGCAACAGTCACATCAATAATGATGTTTAAAGTTCTAACACGTAGAACAATTGTCCTGATTCTTACACTAAATCTTTCCATAATTTGACGTTAAAGGTGTTAGAAATTATATCTGTCCTGGTGCATATTAACCTTGTTTTATGCATTGACTTCCACTAAGATTTTTTTTTAAGTTCATCTAGAAACACAGCTAAGAAACTGAGCAGTGCTATTTCTTTTCATATTTGCCAAAGTCTAAAAAAAGACAAAAGCCTGCACATTCATTTGGAAGCTAAGTGAAGTCTAGTTACTATAATTGCTGGTTTGGAAACTTTCTATATTACTTCATATTCGATAATTTTTTACAAGAATATATGTGAAATTTTAATAAATATATTCTCTTCAAAAGGCTTAACCTTTTGAAAGTGCTTAACAAAGATAATTGATTGGTACCTAAGTAGAGCTTACTGATGATCCAATCACTCATTATTAAAGAAGATTCAATAACTATATATTCAGTACCAACAACTAGGTATTAACACAGTGCTAAGTAGAAGCAATGTAAGTATCATTAGCTAATTAATTGTTGATTAAATCTATTGTTATTAATTGTTTGAACCAATACATATTATTGTTTGAACTGATAATTATTGAAAAGCTAAGAAAAACAGATGAAGTAATTCCATGTAATTAAAAACAAAAATTTAATAATGGACAGGTATGCATTTGGAACATTGTGTGTGTAGCCCAAAAGCATTTCCAAATAACAGAACCAGAGCAAACTGAAGACAGTCTAAGTATTACTGGGACTACGGCTTTGACCATAATAACACTGCACTTTCAATATCACAAGACATTAGTTTTACAAATTGCAGGGCCAGTATCTCCTAACACACCATTTTGGAAAAGCACAGTGTTCAACTGGAAAAGGGAAAATCTGAAAACAAATTACTTAAGTTATCATTTTAAAAGCATAGTCTGTAGAGTTGCAAAATGACTCAAAAAGTAAGTCACCAAAATATAACAAATTAAAAGTGTTACAGTGCTTTAGAAGGTCCTAAATGACTACCTTATCACATTTCAGTGGGAATTTCAGCTCCTCATCATGCTGGTATTGTGAGCAGATATGGAGCAGTCAGTTACCCTGAAAGCATCACCACGACTTCCATAAGGTCTTGTTATTTTCTTGCAATCTCTGTGGTGTGGCATCTTCTCAACACTCTCTTGCCTTCGTCTTCCGACTTCACCTCTTCCGCTAAATCTATACCTTACATATCTGTAATGCATCTTCAGAATGCAGTTCTGGGCCCGTTTCCCTCATGTTACATCTCCTTAAATTATGTCATTTTATTTACAGTCTTGGAAATCAGATGTATTCACTCTGTCAAGTGCACACCTCTCAGTAGGAGTCTCACACCCAATCTGCTTGACATCACCATTAGATTATCTCTCAGACCTGAGTCTAGCCATTCAATTTCTTTCCCACAGAAACCTGTTTTGTTATTTTTCCTTGTAATAAATGACAACTGCATCCAAATAACTGTTCAATTAAAAAAAAATCTGAAAGCTCTCCTTTATTCCTTACTTGCCTATGCAATATGCCTCCTCTCATTGAATGATCATCAAATTCTACTGATTCTACTCTTAAACTCTATCTTTTGTCTACCTACTTTTCAGAACACTGCTCATTCTAAAACTTACCCTTATTTACTAGAGATTCCTTTAAAAATAGCCAGAGTTATCTTTAAAAAATAACACATTGGTTTCACATTACTACCTTCTTACTTGTTCAATATTATTAATAACCATCACCTCAATAAAACAGAAGCAAGCAGCATGTGCGCAAGTGGACCTGTATTTTTGCCAAATCCATCACAAACAAGACTGAAGCCAGACTGGTCTGTTTCACAAACAGATCCAATTCTTGTCTATTTCAGGTTCTTTTTTGTATTGGCTAAATTTTCATTCCTTAGAAACAAACATAAAAAGCTTTCCCTGGCAAACCAAACTGAAGCAGGAGGACATTTTTCTTTCTTTCAAATGGTTTCCTATCTTGTTCCTTATGATCATATTCCAAAGATTATACTTTCTTTCTACCCTTAAGTGACTATAATTCTTAATAGAAAAAAAATAAAAACCTCTTTTATTCAATACTCACACTTCCACCAATAGACAAGTAATCTGGTTGAGTTAATGGAATAAAATAAAATGGAATTTTTCCAAGTGTTTTTCATTTTGGATCGTCTTAAAATACAGCTTCTCATTCTAACCAGGATGATGACAAACATTCAGAGAAAGGGTTTCTTAAATTTTAAGCCTTTCCTACAAAGTGTATTTCAAGAAGTAATTGTAGTCATTTCATTGACTCCCCAGTGCAAACACTGTCTGTGGAGTTGCATTTTGTCCCTCCATGACTAAAGTGAGCCCCCTGGCAGTTATTTAAAATGTTAGAAAATGTTGCCTTGGATTATGTTGTGTAACATTCTCCTTGAAAGGTTAGTTTCACTGAAAGACACAGAACTTAGATTCTACTGTGCACAGGCCAGCAGTAGAGGCCCTGGGATGCTGCTGTTCCATACAATAACTCAAAGGCCATGGGCAAAAATGTACATTCTGAAACCTACACAGACTTATGGTACTCCCCAAAGTATTCCAGCCACCTTAAAGACAAAAGCAGAAATGTATGTACGTTGATAAACAAAGACATAGATACTTTACACAAATGGCTTTTTCAGTGTTAAAAATATGCTCTTTTACTTTTCTTGAGAACAGTGTGTAGAACTTAGAACTCAGAATGTGTGTTTTTGTCCATGGGCCTGCTGGGTCTGCAAGAATAATTAGTTGTTAATTAAAACTAATTCCGTATCACCAAAAGCACTGTTGAATTTGCATATGCAAACACTGCACTGCCCAAGAATTATGTGTATCACGGCATCACTTTAGATTTGCACAGGACCTTCGTCTGGAATGAGAGCCCTGTGATTTAGCTTAAACGCTAAATCCTTACCTTCCCAGTACCGGGCTCCCTTATGGGCACTGGTTCATGTCCTGGCTGCTCTGCTTCCCTTCCAGCTCCCCGTCTGTGGCCTGGGAAGGCAGCAGAGGATGGCTCAAAGCTTTGAGATCCAGCACCCGTGTGGGGGACCCAGAAGAAGCTCCTGGCTCCTGGCTTCAGATCGGTTCAGCTCTGGTCTCTGCAGTCAATCTGGAGAGCGAACCAACGGATGGGGCCTTTTTCTCTGTCTCTCCTTCTCTCCATAAATCTAACCTGTCTTTCCAATAAAAATTTTTTAAATATTTTTAAAAAGAGAAATGATTATTCTCACAAAATACAAAACAAATAGATATATAGGTAAATATGCATATACATATATTCTCACAGAATGGGCTATAGAATGAAGACTAACATGTTGGGAAGTAAAGGTACATTGCAGTATTCCTTTACTACCAAATAAAAGATGAACCCAAAATGACACTGTTAAATTAACTTGATAATAAGATACTAGACTTTCTACCATTGTCTATACCTTCAATACACTTAAATAGTAGAATGTTGGCCTTGTAACTGTTGCTGAAGGACTATACTATTGTGAAAATATGGGGGAAAACATGAAAAAAATTTAAAGAAATAATTATTCTATTATGTCAAAACCAACCTTGTTGTAACTTCCATTCCAATTATTTTACATATAGATCTCTTTTCCTAGCAAAATGACATCTCTGTGCCCGGGTGCCAGGCTAGGAGCAGTGGTGGCAGGAGCATGTGTTGCTTTTCTTTGCTGCTTGCGGTCCCTGGACTATCTGCAGCTCCTCTCGCTGCTCTCCTGAAGTAGCCCCTCAGACAATCTTCTGCAAAGACAATCTTTGAACCTTCCTTCCCGCTGAGGTGGATGCAGAGGCCCTCTAAACAGCCATCTTGATTCCCAACTCACATCTAAATATCAGGTTTTCTTTTATTCTCCCATAAGATTTCCCTGTGTTCTCAATTGTTAACATATGCCTTGTTAGAGTTATAAGCCTGTTTGAACTATCCTAAAATTCGCCAAGTTCAGTAAAAATCATGCTTCAATACTATAAGCTGCTAAATATAAAAATGAAAATAGACACGAGACAGCTGAATAGTACCCTATAACCATTTTAAGGTGTATAGCAGCCCATTGTGTATAAACTAAAATTGAAATATCAATGAAGTAGTCACAGGATGTGGTTAAGAACTTGCATTTTCTAACATATTGTTTACTCAAAACCATGTCAATTAACTCCATAGTGTTGTAAATTGTTGCTGATGTTGTGTTGTGGCTTTTCACTGGAGGGGATGATATTCTGCCAGCTCTACTTTCAGACCAGGGTGGTCTCCCAAGGAAACTGTTGGACTTATCTGGACAATAAGAGGCTGGACTCTATGCATAATACATGCTCGCAAGACTGGATATGAACTGTACTACTGCAACAATGTGGAGGAATCCAACATGAGGGGAGGGTTTGGGGAGAGGTTGGGGGAATCCCAGAGCCTATGAAACTGTGTCATAAAACAAAATTAAAAAAAAAAAAAAGATTTCCCTGTGTTGTCCAGTTTCTGGCTTTAGTCCAACAAATCACTGGGCACCTTTATTCATTGTAATTTTGCTTGTTTTGTCATATGGACATCCTCCATATAAAGTATGCCTCAACTTTAAACAGGCCTTTTCTTCTTCTCATACATCAGTTTAAAGAGCTATATATATAAAGGTTAGTAAATCCCAACCCACCTATTTTCCAAGGTCTCAGGAAGTATATTATAAATTTAGGCAGGAATACTTCATAACAGCATCACATTTCAGTGATTAACACAATAATCACTTGTTGGAAGAGAGCTTTAAAACTCACACCTACCTTCCTGAAGAACTGGTGACTCACGCATGCAGTGAGTCACTGGGACGGATGAGTGGGTATCATATTCCCCAAGATGAAATGCAGTAGAGGTAGGCTCAAGACCTCAGGATCATGATACAGGCAATTAAATGATATATGATCCCATATACATAGCCATTAGGAATATATTATGCTGGATTTAAAATGTAAAACCTTATTTTTAATGTCACCTTTCCTATCTACCAATAAAATCTGCCAGACCCTATTTTTAAGCTCTGCAATCGGATAAAGACCTGCGCTAAGCATGAGGGAGAGAGGGAGAAGCAATAGGCAGGTTCTTATTCCTCTTTAAATTACAGAAAGAATTGACTACACTGAGGCCTCATTCCTTCCTCAATAGACATTTTATGTCTTGCACATGTCAAACAAAGTCTTTTTTTTTTTTTTGCCTAGTCTATCATTATTTAGATAGATCTTTAAATGATGTACAATTTGGGCAAGTTATTTACTCTTTGCCTCTCAGTTTCTTCCCATACTCTCTCCATGAATGGTCATTTAGCTCACTTTCAACCTAAACATTTTGCAGTTTTAAATTTTTTGTTTTCTTCCATACTGCACTGACAGTCTCCACTACTATTCTGAACTCCTCTAAACAGCCTTCTGAGATAACTGCTTACCCTTCTTCAAAAGATCTTATGACACAGTGGTTAAGGATGCAAACCCTAAATCAGACAAGTCTGATTTATACATTCTAGGACAGTATATATTCTGCCCATTATACTTCCCAGCTATAAGACATACTGGGCAATTACTTAAACTCTATGTCTCAGTTTCCTTACCTGTAAATGGAAGTCAAAACAGTAGTAATCTTACTGATTGTGGAAAATATCTTACTTAATGGTGTATGTGAAGCTCTTAGCACAATGCATGATATATATTGGGACTTGGGGAAATATTAGCAAATATTACTAACATTGACCAACTTTAACTTTATATTACACTAAATAGATGTCTTAATGATTTGTTCCTCACAGACTAAACCATGGCAAAATTCCTCATGATACATAAACTATATATCATTAATGAAGTTATTTCCCTTGCATATAATTAATATATCACTAAATAGACCTTGCTCATGGTTTTTCTGTTTCTGAAGTTTAGACAGACCAGAATTTATAACTAGAATTCAGACCAGCCAAAAAAGTCATGTACTTTATGTGTTTTATGTGTTTATTAAGTACACATAAGATTGCCAAGTAAAAGAACACAGGAGGTTCAATGACTCTCTTCCATGTTTTCTGAGTGTTACAGAAACCAAATAAATCAAGTTGCCCTGTTAAATTACTGAATCTCTATTATAGTTTCTTTTTCTCTTCATGATACAAATAAGCACATTTCAATAATGAGTGTGCCTGAGAATCACCCCAGGAGTTGGTTCTGCTCCAGAGATTTAGATTTTAAAGTATCTATATATCTAGATTTGCATATCTAGAAATTTCAAACTCTTTAGTGACTATAGTATGGGTGAACCTAGGAACACAGAACGATCAACTCTGGTAGATGGTGTCTTTCTCTCTAAGAGCTCATAGCGCAATTTATAACATACAGGGTGGTCACTGCCCAAGTGCACACATACACACACACACACTGAGATTTTTACTGTGAAATATTTTTGTATGTTGGTTATTCATAGCTAATAAACATCTTCCAAAGACATAACATACATCAAAATGGAATGCAATTCATTTCCCAGGTGGTCTCTAGCAAATACCCAAGGCAAAGAATAACTAAACTGTGTTAGATATAGTATCAGCCTGTATTCTGAATCTGGAAACAGAGCAGCTATACAGCAAATGAGGGAGACAGAGAAGTGGACAGAAAAAAATATATATATGTGGGGAAAAGGAGGGAAAGTTTAACTCTTACTGCTAGATGTAAAACACATCTTTAAAACCTTGAAAATGGGGACAAGGGCAGAATTTTCACATTTCTAGCATACTTTCTGCATTGCAATCTTACCCTCCAATATCTCTGTGTACCCTACGATGGCCAGACTTCTTGGTCTCTTTGTTCAATAGCTCACCAAGACTTAATGCTGTTAGTCTTCAAAATTCTAAGACCATCAACTTCAAGCCCTCCCTCCTCCAGTTCAGATTTCCATGCCCCAAAGAACTGCTCATTTCACACTGGTTTTGACAATAACTAGTAGAGTGAATTTGTATGTAACGGATATTCTTAGTTTCAAACAATAGCCTTAACTAATTGATGAACTTTCAGGCAGTGTCAAAATTAACCTTAAAAATATATGTATAGGCAAACTTAAAGAGGATGGCAGTCTGGTAAGCTTCCTCACGTACAAAAAGGCTTTCCAGGATTCTTGTCTGTGCTGTGCTCTCAATTGGAGTTTTGTCATAGATTCTCTTGTTTCTCTAAAGCTAAACACAGAGTTGCTGAAACTATCAAGCAATTTTCTTGAGTAAAGGTTTTCAGAATTAGAGGTTGGGGATTGAGTCTTATTTTTTCATACAGGCATTTATTTGACAATTTATGATTCCTAGTTACACATATTTTCATATAGCCATATTTCATAAGTGCTGCTCATAGATATTTAGTACTAGATCTTATGCAATACTTTACATCACATCACATAAAACAGGTTCCAGATGGAATAAAATCAGCACTGAAAAAACAGCCATCTTAAGCTGATTAATTCCACTTTCAGGACTAAATTCCACATTGCTACCTCATTTCCATTATTCATGACTATAACATTGCAAATATTACTATGATTACAAAGATGATTAAAATGTAACATGGATTTGAATTCTCCCCTAAAATTGGATCCAGAGATAGCTTCCCAATACAGGAAAACTTTTATTTTATTTATTTTATTTTATTTATACTTTCATTTTACTCTAAGTCCATTTGTGAACAATTGCTTTAAGGTTTTTATTTAAGTGGTCAGGTTAAATTGATCTCCCAACAGCATCTGGTTGTGTATAAGCTAGCTTTTACACATAGGGGGAAAGAGGACAGACGTGTCAACTACTTCTGTCCTATTTACAGGGAGCAAGTTTGTAGATTTAGGGACATTCAACCTAAAATATTCAAACTGTTGGCTTCAGCTTCCCATTTTACTTAGTTGAGAAATAGATGTAGCCATTTTTTTTTTAAATCAAAGGAAGTCACCAGACCAAAAACTTGAAGTTTGAGTGTTTCAAAAGTGGGTTGCTTTCATTACTAAACTGATGTGTAGCTTCATGAAATATAACTCTTCTGAAACTTGTACCAGAAATATTGGTATGGCTCTAAGTTGCTCTTGTACAGTTTGTCTGATAATTTTAATAGGTGTGTCTATACTAGGATTATAATGTATTGATAATAAGATGTGATCTAGGTATTAGTACAAGAATGTTAGTTTTTGAAAAATCTGTCACATGGGCCGATGTTGTGGCACAGCATGTCAGACTGGCACCTAAGTGGGTGCCAGCTCAAGCTGCAGTTGTACCACTTCTAGCTGGGTTTCCTGCTAATGCTCCTAGGAAAACAATAAAAGCGGTCCAGGTACTTAAGGCCCAGGCATCCATAGAAGAGTCTCAGATGGAGTTTGGGGCTCTTGGCTTCAGCTTGGCAACTGGAATAGCCACTCATTGTGCCTATTTGAAGAATGAAACAGTAAATGGAATAACTTTCTCTCTCTGAGACCCTACCTTTTAAATAGATAAATATCTTTAAAAGTTGTCACAAATGTTTCCCAATTTAGTTCTCATTTGAATAAAGCCTTTTTATTACACAATAAAATGTTGAGGTATTAAAATTATAAATATCATTTTTTTTTATTGGAAGAAAGGTCCTTAAAAGAGTGCTGGTATAATTTTTATTGAGATTCTAACTTCACAGAAAAGAATCAATTCCATTTCTCTACTAAATATTTGATGAAATTAGTCTCTAATATTCAGTATTTCCAGGGTCACAGAAGTATTCAGCTTTAGAGACTATCCTTTGCATTTCATTCCATATTTATTAACAGTTTAGTGAAGTGAATTTACTGTGATCCATATATCTTTATGGGAGCCAAGGAGTGAGTATTGTTTTCCTAAAATATGCATGTTGAAGTCTTAACCTCTAATGTCTCAGAAGGTGACCCTATTTGGAGACCAAGTCTTTGAACACTTAGATTAAGCTACTATGTAGCTATTGGGGAAGGACTCTAACTCATTAAGACTGTGTCCTTATAAGAGGAAGAGATACCAGACATGTGTAGTTACAGAGGAAAGATGTGAGGAACCAATGAAAAGATGGCTATCTGCCAATCCTGCCACCCCTTAATTTCTCAAGAACTGAGAGAGAATAACATTTTTCATGTGTAAGTCACCAAGGTTGTGGTATGTTAATTTGCTAGTTCTAGAAAATGAACATAATATGCTTTGAGATAAATTAAAGTGTCACATAATATTTAGTTTTCAAAAGCATTATCTCAATCTTTCATAAGATGATTTTACTGAGGATTGTTTACATCTGTTCAAAGATTTCCTCAAACATCTTTCATAAGTTTGTCTTCCTAATAGAGCATATCTCTTCATACAGGGAAATGCCATTAGGAAGTGAATTTCCATCAATCACATGACATTTCCTAATTAACTTGTGCTGTTATAAAACTATTGTGTCTATGCAAATGACAAATATGATGTTTTTAGTCTAAACAAAGATAAATTACTTACACAGTGTTTTACATTTTTACATACATAAATATTTTCTAAAGGCAGAATTTTTTACATGGATGATATGATTTTAATCATCTGGACCTAGTTCACACATGTGCTTCTAAAGACACTGTTACCTTAATCGATTCTTATAAAGGAGCTGTTAATTAGCAAGGGGCACACTCCAGATCTTATTTCAATTTTTCTTTTTAAGAAAGTATTTTAAAATTGAAATTGTTCGTAGCAGCTTCTATGCTGAATCTGAATGAGCCACCCACTACATCTGTAGATGGGTGTTTTTGGAACTGATTTTTCTTCATTAGCATTCTAAATCAATGCTTATAGATTCGTACTTACAAAATGCAATTATAACTCAATCTAATTCGCCACAGTACATGGATGTCTTGAATTCATCTTTCATTCCCACACTTATCAGGAAGCAAGTCAGAAGTGAACATATGTTTCTCACTTTCATCGTCTGAAATGTTCAGTACCAGGAACCTAGATATTTTTGAAGCAATTGAATACATTAAAAATTAACTGTGTCTTTTTCTAAAGCTAATTAATTAAATATAATAGAATTATCATAACTCTAAAATTTCTCAATCTAACACCAGCTAAAACTTAGCTATTGGATTCTTTATATCCCTCCACTGGTCACTTGCTTTTATGATCATCTCCTTCACTTAGATATCAGGTATTATATTATTACTGAAGTAAGTTAATTTTGAGAATAATTTAAAGGTTGAGTTAGTTGAGAAAACACAGAAACCCATAGGTTGCTACTGAATTGATTTGGGAAGCACTGAATTCTACCCAGTAATGTAAAATCCCAAATATCTAAATATGTATTTATGTCACTTTTTAAAGACAGTAAGACAAGGACAATATACTTGATTATGTCTTTAAAATTATCTTCTAAGTTAATCTTAGGTAAGAATTAAAATAATTTCAGTGCACACAACTGTATATTATTATTAATATTGACTGGGTGAAAACTGTAATTATATATTTATGGTATAAATGTGACATCTTGATATCTACTCAAAAAAGTGACAGCATTAAATCAAAATTTATTAATTTATGTTTTTCATGCTAATACCTTGAAGTTTACTCTGTTATGAATTTTAGAACATAAATTAAGACTGAATATAGTTACCCTGGTGTGGGATAGATCTCAAAATCTATACCTTCTTTCTATCTGAGACTTTATGGTCTTTGATCAGTACATTTTTATTCCCTCCCTTTGTACTCCATTTTTGCAATCACTGCTACTCATCTAACTATTTTGTACTTCCGTAAGTTCAGTTTCCACAGATTTCACCTATAGGAGAGATCATGCATATGAAAACACAATGGGAAAAGGAAACTCTTCAGTAAATATTGTTGGAAAAACTGCATATCCATATACAGAAGAATGGAATTAGAACCTGATTTTGTGCCATATTAAAAAAAACTAAAAATAGATTTAAAACAAATGTAATGGTAAAAAGTATAAAATTACTAAAAGAAAACGGGAAGCATGGAAGAAAACATAACAGAAACCCAATTATTTGAGATATCACTGATGCCTCCTAAGATCAGCATTAACAGAAGGCTGGATTCAGGTGCTGGAAACAAATATCAAACCCAGGACCCAGGATGCAAGCATCATTTCCTGGTCCTTTAATTGTCAGGCCAAATGCCTGGCCCACAATGGTTTCTGGAAGAAAGATAAAAGATTCAACATAAGAGATGGAGAGACTGAGGAGAAAAGGGAATTCCCAAACATGTCAGTGGAAATGAAATGACTACAACCTTTATAAAAACAATATGGAGGCTCCTAAAGCACTACAAATAGAACTAGCAGGCAATCAAGTAATCCCACACATGGGTAGACAGCCAAAGGAAGTGAAATCAGTATCTTGAAGAGGCATCTGCACCCTATGCTCATTGCAGCATAATTCTCAAAAGCCAAGATAGAAACTACCTAAGCATTCATCAGGGATGGAAAGTCAAGGAGCATGTGACCTATAAACATAAACAAAATGGACCACCATTCAGCCTTCACAAGGGGACAAATCTTACCATTTGTAAGAAGACGGGTGAGTTTGGAAGATAAAATGCTAAGTGAAATAAGCCTGGCACAGAAAAAGAAATACAACATCTGTATAGTTTAAGATAAAAATGATCATTGATCCTGTCACCAATTCATATTTCAATCTACATAACAGTACATATTTCTTCTTTAAAATATCTAGTCCCTGAGTCTTTGGCTCCAGCCCTTATTCCCTCATATCTGGACTCCACAGCCTGCTCAGTAGCTCTCTTGCCTCTGGTCTTCTCTTTCAACACCTCCTCAATGCCTTTGCCAAGTTTATTTTTCTAGAATGCATTTTTAAAAATTTAAGTTTCTTTTTAAGGAAAACAGCAATCAGAAACAGTGAATCGATAGAAAATATAAGCTGCCGTGCCTGGAATTCAGAACTTACAACTAAAGGCCTTTTCAAAATTTATTTTCACATTTCAAACCCATGCAGCTTTAATTAAGTCTTGCTGCTGTTTTCACTGCCTCCAACCTAACTCTTTGGTTTTCATTAATTTTGATCCATTAGATTCAGAAGGTGCAAAGCCTGCTCCAGTCTGCTGTGTTCCGAGCTATGCCCTGATCATTGCTCTATCTTGCTATGAAAGCTATTTGACTACTGCTACCCTTAACCACAATCAGCAAGGTTCTTCTAGTTTGACTCCCGATGTTGCTATTTCTAGGTAATCTCTTGTCATGCCACTCCCCACTTCCTTTCATCAAATGGCACATAGGTTCAGCACTTCCCTCATTTAAGCGCACATCAGCTTTCAACTTAGGTCTGCAAGGAGGAGGCCCAATGCTATAGCACCTCCAGGACCATGCAGTTCATTTCTTTCTTCCTAGGGTTAGGCTTATTGAAGGTTTGCAAATACGGAGTCTGTAAAAGATGTTATCATATGCTGCCCCCAAAATGCTTTCCTGTCTCTCTGTTTACTGATCCACTGTACATCCTTTAAGATTCATGTGAGTTCTATCAGCCCTCTAAATACCCAGCATCGTGGTGATGCTTTCAGGTTATGAAATTCGTTCATCTCATTCTTTCTTTGGTTGCCTATCACGGACTTCTGCTGAAGGAGTTTTAAATATACTTCTCTTGCATACTGACAGTTTAAGTTAAAGCACCAAACAGCAGGTACAAAAGATCACTCTGACCTTCACGCTGCTGCTTAAAAATAGAAGATAAAATCCCCATGTGTATGGTGTCTTCCTTATACATCTTATCAAAACTGAAAAGTTGAAACCAGTCAAGTTTTGTACAGACCTTGTTAGAATTGTCTTTCAAGCCTCCCCACATAATTTACTTGCTTCCTCAAGGTTGAGCCCTTTGTCTCATTCAGTGTAGGAACAACTGGTTCTGACTGCTTCTTTATGTCTACCTTTGCTTAAGGGGGTTCCTTTTGTATGCCTTTTTTAGCCACCCGTATGCCAACTTAATTCTTGTACCTAGCAGGTGCAAGACACTATGCTGATGGAGATACTTTTGCACCCTTATAGTGGATATTATTTAACTTCTATTGCTTAACTGCCTACTACCACACATCTTTATTTGAAAGTTGCCCAGACATCACAACCTCAAAATATCCCCAAATCCTTGATACTCTCTGCCAAATGTGCTCCCAATTCTGTCTTCTCTGACTTAGTGGGTGACATAACCATTTATTCATTCAGTTACCCAAGATAGAAAACTGGGAGTCAACTCTGACTTCTTGCTCTTCTCTGTCCTACTATGCATATCCAGTCTTCATTTCACATATTTTAAACATCTGTGAAACTGATACTTCCCCATTCTTAGTTCAGAGCTCTATGAACTGCACTTCTCCTATTGCAAATATCCTCAATTTGATGTTCTGTCTTCAGTCTAAGCATTTTCTGATTTCATCTTTCATGAAGAGAATGATCTGTTTAAAAAGCATAGTCCATATCCTTCTTTACATAAAAACCATTCAGGGATTGTCTTCTCTTGTCCTGAAAGGCACATCTATCCTCCGTTGTTATTTTGTCCTTCTTGTCTCTCCCTCCAAGTTCCTGGAATGCTGGACTGGAATGCACAACCTATCTTATTTCTTCATTCTCACATGTTTTGAAGTGGAGGTGAAGGTTCTCTTTGTTCCTTTCCTGCTTATCTGGACATTTTCTACTAAAAGATTCAGGTATCCTTCAGAAACCAATTCCAAATCTTCTAATGCACATTAGAGCCCTTTCTCTGAGACTATATCACTTAGAGTTTGTCTCTACCATTAGTGTTAAAAATAATATACTATGTTTCTCTGTTCATTGATTCAATAAATATAAGCCTATTCTCTGGGTCATACACATTCTGTGCCACATACTTGATGTTCACTAAATGATTCTTTTCTAATAAGTGAATGCATATTTGCAATAAACTTCAAGAGAAACATTCTCAGCTTATTATACTTATTTGAATTCATTTTCATTTATCCTCATATACCCATCTTATCTTGCACCATATTTTATATATATAGGAAAACTTCAAAAATGTTTTTATTTGCTTATTTTACAGTTTTTAAAACTATTATTTTTTTCATTTCATTTTGATAGAAATATAAAGACAAAGACAGACAAAGACCTCCCATATGCTGGCTCATTTCCCAGATGCTAGCAACAAGCAACCCATTAGAGCTGGGTCAGGCTGGAGCTGGGAGCACAGATATTCAATCCAGGCTTCCCACCTGGATGGCTGATACCCAAGTACTTGCTACCTCTCCAGGGTGCAGAGTAGCAGAAAGCTGGAATTGGAAGCAAAGGCTGAAATATGACAGGGGGACCTCCTAAGCAGAATGGCAAATATTGCATCAAAAGCTACCCCTACATTCAGGCTTGATTTAAAAATATTTTTGAATAGGAAATTATCACTGATTATAAACCACATGGAGATTTTGAAAAGTTATGTAATCATACGATGTAAATAATACCCAAGAGTATCTGTATACTCTGAAATATGTACTGGTATTTGCTGAGGAAAATAACATACTGTAAATAAATGTCATCTAAAGATCTTCACAAGATCTGTGTGTAATGCATACACAAACTAATGGCAAAGTGTTTGCTTTGAAAGGCGCTGTATTCCACCACATTACAAAGGAAAAACAACAGTGAAAACCTTCCAGATGACATTTAGAGAGCAAAATTATTCAATAAATTAAAGAAAAAATGAATATTAGAAACTTTGTAAAAAATTTTAAAAGTGCTAAATCCCAACATTTCATAAGAGTATGTGTAAGAGTAAATATAAAGATGATGACTATGGAGAGATGTCCAAACTTGTCACTAGAGAAACACAGCTAATATAACAATAAGATGTTCATGCTGATCACCATCCATGTACGCTGATATTAGATGCATTGAAACACCTAGCACATTAAAAATTAGCAAGTAGTGGCTGGCATTGTGGTGCAGTAGGTTAAACCAATGCCTGCAAGGAGTTTCTGTCCTGGCTACTCTACTTCCAATCCAGCACCTAGCAGATAGATGTGGGAAAGCAATGGAAGATGACTCAAGAAACTATAAAGCAGTACCAGTTGTTGACAAGGATGGACTCTGTTCCACAGCTGATGGGAAGATGGACTGGAACAGGGAATCTTGTGAAGAAGCTGGAGGAACCTGGCAAAATTAACTAAACATGCTAAATATACACAAGCTATACATACTAAACATACGTAAACATACACTGTGTTGCCTTATTAGTTGTGTTATTTTCAATAAAATATTCCTTTTAAACCTCTGCATCTTTTGGTCTTGAGCTCAACTGTTTACCAGAATAACTTGGCATTCACTCTTAATTATGTATGACTAGCCCCTCACTTCACTACACTGATCTGATACATGAGGATTTTGAGACCCAGATATATGAAGTAGGTGAATCAGATTATTTTTACCACAAGAATACCTTGAAGGAAGCCTATGCTGCTTTGTAAAAATGGAATTCACAAACGTCTGAGTTTTGTGCAAGCCTATTCATTTCAGAAGCAGAAACACAGACCCATCTTTATGAAGCTAAAAATTCAAATGATGGACTTGAACTTCACTGTGCTGAGAAGCCCACCATGAATTCCCTAGCAATAGATTACACTCTAGAGATTACCCTAACGTTTTTTTCAAAATTAGGAAATAGTAGAAATTAGATGCCACCAAATAACAAACTTAAAAATAAAAGTAGAGCAGTTTAGTTAATAAATTCTTTGACTTTCTTAAGAAATGACTGCACACTGTAAATCTTTGCCTAATCTTATCTTTACCATTGACTGGAAAGAGATTAATACAAACAAACATTGACAATGTATTACTGAAATGTTTGAGACAGAAGGTACTTCTCTGATACACATATTCATTATTTTCTTTAATACTCTGACATGTTGCTTGGGCAGCAGTAATGGTTATTACTTTCCATTTCTCCTTTTGCTTTATTTTAGAACAAACATAGTTATTTGAAAGGCAGGGTTACAGGGAAAGAGAGAGAAAAGAGAAATCTTCCATTTGCTGGTTCACTCCCCCAAAATGTCTATAATGACCAGGGCTGGCCCTAGAGGAAGCCAGGAGTCAGGAGCTTCCTTTCGGTCTCCCAGAGGGGCGTCAGGGCCTATGCAACTCGAGTGGAGAAGCCATATTTTGAACTGGTACCCCTTAGCGATGCTTGCATGGCAACCAGAGGCTTCAGCCACTATGCCACAATACTGGTCCAATATAATGCTTATGTCACATCTCTCCTATTGTATATACATTATATCTAAATTAGTGGATAGATCCTGATTGCTTCACCCACAGAAAATATATAAAAACTTAAAAGTATTATTTGTTTGGCTGTCTAGGACCTTCTATAGAACCTAGTTCACAATGGACACTACATGAGGGCATGAAAAATGGAATTAAGACAAAATTTTATTTTGGCATGAAACTACTGATATTCTTACATATGGCAAGTTCATCATTTACTCTTTGTGAATTGAATATGTAACAATTAAAATTTAACTTACTGGTGACAAAAATAGGGAAGTTGATGATGGAAATCAACAAATTTTGAGCTCTAGGTAGCTCTCTACCAATAACTATGCCAACTTTACACCAAATGATTTTGTATAAACATACAGACACACAAATTTCTATCTAAACAGTTTTAAATCATGACTTTCTCAAAACCTTCCCTACTCTACATGATCTCTAGGTTGAATTCTCTGAGATTTTCATTCCCAAGTGGCATAAGTATTGTTCTATTGAATAATAATGGTCATATTCATTTCCATACAATAAACACCAGCATTTGTGAGGGCTTCTAATCTCTTGTATTATATCTGCAGCCCAATTCAAACTATCCAATCTCTTAAACTCTAGACTAGCTTGTTCCAAAATAATTCCATAGGCATTTCAAAAATCACAGTTCCCAAGATAGAACTGGTATTTCCTTACTTGTGTGGCATTCCCTATTTCAACTCCCTATTTTAATGACTGCTCATAGCTTTGAGCTAAATTTTACCCTCTCCAAATTAGTATGTGATACTCAGTGTGATAGTTTTTGGAGATGAGGTCTCCGGAGAAAATTATGGCTAGATGCAATCATGAAGATGGGCAGTCATGAGTGCCTTAAGAAGGTTCAACAGAGCTTGCCTTGCTTTTGCTGTCTTAGACATCTGAGGACACAGCATGAAGGTGTCTGTGTGTGAACCGGGAAGAGGACTCCAAAGAAGAAGCAGATCTGCTGGTACCGTGAGTTTAGACTTTCCGAACTCCAAAAGAGTCAGCAAAAATTCCTATTATTGAAGTCACCCAGTTTATGATTTTCTTTTATCATAGCCAAAGAAGATTAACACAATCAACAAATTTGTCATGTAACTTTCACGTATGGAAGACTTTCTAACCCATCCACCCATTTACTCACCACTTCTAAGGTTTGTTGTCCAGTATCCTAGTTAACATTATAATACCAATTGAAATTTTCTGGTTTCATGGTTATATAGCATGCTACTGCTGAGAAAACTGTACGAGAGGTGCATGAGATTCTCTGTATCGATTTTAAAACTTCTTGTGAGTCCATGCAATACTTGACAACAAAAACGTTTTGAAAACACCCAGGGCAGGAGTTTGGCCAAACAGTTTCAGGTGTTCATAAAGTAAGCCAGAGGGTGAGAACACACTCTTTCTCTTTCTGCCTATCAAATAAGTAAATAAATAATTTGTTAAACACCCTTCTTCATTATGTCAGTTTCTGGTAATCAGTAGGGAAATACCTGCCTGTTACAACACAATGTTTCCTCAGATTTATTATCAAATACCCCCACAGAGTGTTCATATTATTATAGTGTTTATTTTACAAGCACAGAATAGAAATTTTCACAGTAGAGCTATTAGCAGTAAACAATGAACAAGAAGTCTAAGCCTATATTGTGAATGTTTTTGGAATTGACAAGAACATGCAATGCCAATATTCGTATTGCTGGAGATGGTTTGCATTATGAGGTCTTTGAGGGAAAAAGCAAGGACTACGTAATAGTTTTCTTCCATGAAAAAGTATATGAAAATCACTAACTTGAGACTAGAGATGGCTTTGTTCCATTTATCCACTTGTCAACACTGTTTGTTCCCATACTTCATTTATTTACTTTGGACTTGACTATAAAAATAGGCATTTTCCTTTGAAAAAATATCCTTTCTTTAACTTTGGGAAACTTAGAAAATTTAATAATTATAATGGGGTAGAATATCTTCAGGCTCTTATTAGCCAGCTTTGCCTACTGGACTATTCTTGGAATAGGTAAAAGACAGAAGAGATTAAATATTAAATATTTATAATACTGGTGCAAGACAAATCTGGCCTATGTCTCAGGATCCTAGGTTACTGCATATCACTGTAACCTATAACCCAGTGATACAGGAGTAGGGAAAGCTAAAAGAAAAAAAATATATATATGGCTGGTGGAGAGACAAAGGCATTAGCCATAGGCTTGAATATTAATATGAAGCGCCATGGAGAGCCCTTGGTAAAAGCACATGGTAAAAGGAGCCATGAATTCTCCCAACCATTTTTGTATACTCTGCTTCCCATCCTGACATTGCTGCCAGGCAGACCCTTGAGAGTAAGTAGTAGAAATATTTAAGCTAAGAAGATATTTGGGGAGGGAAAAAATACTGAATTTGTGTTGAACCTCTAATTGTTTATATTTCAAATTTTATCTCCATTGACTTGTATCTCCCTCTACTCGTAATTTCAAAGAAGCCAATGGCTCTCTTTTAGTAGAGATAAATATCTTTCCACATCAATGCCTCTGCCAGATATTGGCCTGTAGATACTATTTATCTAGGCAATGTGGAAAACATGAATGACTTTCGCACTTAAGAATTGGGTATGTTGGATGGCTCTTCATTCTTTGAAAACTTTGAATGCTTACAGAGATTTGGCATGTAGATCAATGACAGGGAAATATAAACCTTTCCACTAATGCATTCACATAAAAATCATAATCAAAGCACTTGTTTTTCACATAAAACAGTTAACAGTGAAAATATTTTCTAACCAATTAAAACAGATGCTAGCTAGCACTATAAGTAAATCTAAACCATCTCGTATAGTAAACTTTTGCTAGAATCTGACTTTTAACAATAACTGCTTCCTCCACACATTTACAGATAATTTTGTAAAGAGAACTTTTTAATAGAGGCAGATGAATCTCAATTCAGTTGGTTTGTTACTTGTAAAAATCACCATCTGATTTGCTGAAGATTTCATCTGATTACCTAAAATTTTTATTGAATAACAGCATTCATCAAAATAAAATAAAATCATTTGACAGCAACCGCTAGTAACCACTGAAAACTTCTTTGGTTTACTTCTAATCAGTCCTAAACCCAGATACTAAAAGACTTGGGTCTGTTGTTAGTGAACACTTTCATCTTAATTCAATCAGAAAGAATATTTATGAACATCCAAAAAGGAACAATCTCTTATGATATTAAATAATACCTTCACAGTTATTTTTTAGATACCAGGAAAGGGAGAAAAGAATTGTAATATGTGGTATGTTTTCCATGAGGATTTAATCTAATTGGATAGTGGGTAATTCAAATTCTATTAAAAAAGGCTTATATATGAGCTGATTGTAAGAGCTTAATAATAATAACAGCCACAACAGCTGGAGCTGAGCCAGTCTGAAACCAGGAGCCAGAAGCCAAGAACCTCTTCCAAGTCTTCCATGCAGGTGCAGGGACTCTAGGCTTTGGGCCATGCTCTATTGCTTTCCCAGGCCACAAGGAGGGAACTGGACGGAAAGTAGAGCAGCCAGGACATAAACCAGTGCCCATAGAGGATCCCAGCACTTTCAAAATGAGAACTTAGCCACTTCTGCCATCTTACTATACCCCAGAATTGGATTTTCTAAAACACATACCTATCTTAGTCCACCAAAACTTCACTTCTATGAGAATACATATTTTTCTCCCATTAAAAGAAATTCCAAGATTATTTTTTTATTATTATTTTTATTGGAAAGGCAGATATACAGAGAGGAGAGACAGAGAGGAAGATCTTCCATCCGATGATTCACTCCCCAGGCGGCCGCAACGGCTGGAGCTGAGCCAATCCGAAGCCAGGAGCCTCTTCTGGGTCTCCCACGTGGGTACAGGGTCCCAAAGCTTTGGGCCGTCCTCGACTGCTTTCCCAGGCCACAAGCAGGGAGCTGGATGGGAAGCGGGTCTGCTGGGATTAGAAGCAGCGCCCATATGGGATCCCAGGCGTGCAAGGCAAGGACCTTAACCCCTACGCCATGGCGCCGGGCCCCCAAGATTAATTTTTTTTAAATGTTTATTTTCTCCACAATGCACTGAAACTTCTGCATTCTATTGTGCTTGGTACTTTAGCATTCAAAATAGTCTAATTAGAATGTAAATCTTATTAATTTTAAAAACCTGCAAAATATCTTAAAATATTGCTAAAGTGAAATGGGAAAACAGAATAAAAATAAAAAAATTTCAGTTACTAGAAATATGCACACTGTGGGGTTGGTTGCAAGTTAAGCTGCAACCTGCAGTGCTGGCATCACAAAAGGATGCCAGTTATATTCCTGGTAGATTCAGGTCTCTGCTAATATACCTGGGAAAGTAGCAAGCACAGCCAAATGGCATGGGCCCTTGCACCCATTTGAGACACCCAAAAGATCTTGGCTCCTGGCTTCTGCCTGGCCCAGTTATTGACACTGAAGCCACCTGGGGGTTTGAACTAGCAGATGGAAGACCTCTCACCTCCCACTGAAATTCTGTCATTCAAATAAATAATTTTTTTAACAAAAAGAAATACACAGACTATATAGTCCTACTTCATTGTTATAATTTAACTTCAAATTTAGCTTTAAAACTCTTGGCAGTCAGTCATGGGAAGCAAAGAATTTGAAAAGGAGAAATCAATAGCAATTCTTCTATAGAAATCAATCATCTTAATAAAATGATTCTTTAGAAAGCTAGGTGACTTAATGCAAGAGTTTATTTTGCCTAGATATACTTTATCAGAACAGAACAGAGCAGCAAAGAGATTTTCATGCAAGGTAAAAGTTTTAGATACTTTTTTATTCTCACAGACTCCTTTTTTACAACTTAATAATTTCCTTTTTCTTCTGAGCTTTACAGAAAGAATATATTTTTAGTTATATCACTTGAATAGCAGAAGCTGTTTCATGGTTTGCAGCAGACATGTTCATCAAAATTTGTAAATAATTTATGAACTTCTTCACATACATTATATAATTATGTCTTCAAACCAGCCCACTGACTTGAATATTGTGATCATGATACAGATGAGTAAGGCAAGACTCTAGGGGATGCACACTCTTGAAGTGGTAGTAGCTAAGTCGAGGCGGTCCAATATGGCAGCCCTAAGCTATGTGGTGATTGGATACTTGAATATGGTTGGTCTGAATCATGATGTACCATAAGCATAAAATGCATAGCAACTTTCAAACATTTTTGGGACAAAAAAACCTTTTTAAGTAAAATATCTCATTAACAAGTTTTTTTCCAGACTACTGAGATAATATTTTGGATATGTTCAGTCAAATGAACATACATTGTTAAAATGGATTACATGTATGCTTTAAATTTTATAAAGGATGCTAGAAAATTTAAACTCAAATATGTGACTCACCTTATATATATCTTTTGGATTTGGTTGTCTAAATCTTGGAATTCTTTTCATTCTTTTTCAGCATCACTTACATTAATTACATATATCATCAATTTTATTTTATAAATTGATGACCATTCTTATATAAAAATGTTCACAATTGTTACCTTTCACAGTTACAGCTTTCCTTATCTGTGGAAAAAGTATTACTCTGTGTTGCTGAAAATACCTCCTAGTCTAAATAAACATCATTATAGCACATTTGAATATGATCAAAATTTCATACTGCCTTTCATCATCACAATGCATTTAAAACTTGTTAGTCCCATTTGTTACATAGCTACCCCTTAGACAAGTCATTAGTAGCTGGATCACTAAACTATGACTTCACCTAAATCTGTTTCTGCTTTAGTAACAACAACTATTTAAGTTTAAAATGGCATTGTAGATAGGCAGAGGTAGAAAATCTAGTATCATACTGTCAAAGCATATCTAGCTCTTTCATTAGGCATCTTCCTTGTACTTGGGAGTAGAGATTCATGCTGCAACATATCTTCACTTTCTGGTATATTAATCTCCATTATACAGTTCATCTAAAAGACTATATGTAAATACTTATTTACCTGTATATCTACTTGTTTATATTTTGCATGAGAATTGTCTATTTACTTTCTTAAAGGTAAAGTTAGAGATGCAAGAAATGGGGACCTGCTAATACAGAATGAAGAGTAGAGAAAAATAACAATTGTTCCAATTTTGATAACACGTTGGTGCAGAAAAAATAATTTAACGCACTAAAAACCGCAGCAATTAATTTTTTTGTGCTAAATCTGGCTCAGTTGCATGCTTCTGCAGGACAGTTATATATTTATTCTTCATAAATAATAGCTCTCACCTAAGTGAATTAAACTCTCAATTTTAGATAAGAAATGATTAATTCTTAAATTGATGAGGTTTGGCAAAATGAGTCTGCAATGTGCATGTATAATATCCAGATGATCTCCTGGCCCAATAGCGAAAGTGGTGAAAATTCTAAAGCAAAACCATGTGAGAAATAGCTAGGAATACATTTAACAAAAGATTCGCAAAATTCATATTCTGTGAATTACAAAATTTACAAATTACAAAAAAAGGATGAAAAAAATGAGATATAAATAAAATGAAAGTATCCTGTATTTATATATTTAGAAGATTTAAGTTCACTGAACTGGTATTACTTCCCAACTTAATCTATACAATTCAATCCTTTTTCTATCATTTTCTTTATAGAAAATGACAAGCTGATTCAAAACTTCATCCTGCTAATAAAATGCAAAGAAAGGAAAAAAAAAAATCACTAGATTTGCAAGGTCCCTGGACTAGTGAAATAATGCTGGAAAAGGAACACAAACAGGATTCCTAGATTGTCAAATTAATAAAGGTAAAGATTTTCTTCTTCTTTTCTTATTCCCTCTTTTCTTAAAAAGAAATTTAAATATGAAGATGCTTGTATTCTAAAATATCTTAATGGTATATTAATTGCAAGATAAGATTCATGGACAATAGGTTATTTTGACAGAGTTATCTGCTTTATCTTTCTTTTGATGAATTATAAACATAACAATTACATAAGGACTTTATGAAATCTTATAATTTAAAAAAGCATAGATTAACATGTCTAACCCAGTTTTCTTTCTTTACGTATTTGAGCATTAAAATTTTATTGTTTTTCTTAACACTGGTGACATTGAAAAACTTATCATATTGTAGCATAGCTTTCTATTTTCAGGGGTCTCCCATTAGCCATTTTCAGTAAAGTAGAGAATTAAATTACAACAATTACAATGCCTCAGGCATAAAGGCCCATCATAATTGTTTCTGATATCTTTTGCCCTTGTTCCTGTCACCTTATCAATGCATTAAAAAGATTTACTTTCTCACTGCTTTGAAAACACTGATAACTAGAAATAGATCTTAGATTGGCTAAAGACCCAATGCCATATTGATAAATTAGATAGTGTGACCTTAAAAAGCAATGAAACATAAAGTTTATCCTTCAAACAGCTAAAAAGATACAATGCAAATGAGAGTTTATTAGCTTTCTCATTTGACACTATAACTTATATGACGTAGATTTTAAAAATAAAGAGAAAACATTGCTTCTTATTCTTATCTCTTTTTTCCTTTTTTTTTCTTTTCTTTTTTTCTAGAGCAGCAAGTCATATTAATCCATTTTTCTTTAGCAGTAGGGAATAAAAGAAATAACATGTCTGAACATGTCAAGTCAGGCACCAATTAATATGCTATAGATTTGAGAAAATTCAACTTGAAAGTATACTTGGAGGAAGAGAGAAAATTATCATTTTCAGAAGATTTGATGGTGTATCTGAGAAGCAGACAAACACAGCATTTCCATCTGCTGGTTTACTGCCCAAAAGGCCACATCAACAAAATACTAACAGCAATTATCTGGGACATGGGATCGAAGCAGAAACAAGGAAGTGAGGAAGCAACTTCAATTTTTCTCCTTTAGGTGTTTATATTATTTCATTTTTTTTGGTAACAAAAGCAGGTATCGGTTATACAAATTAAGCACACAGAAAAGGAACCACTGACATATATCCTTTTAGAAAGATTACATTTAGAAATAGGTGTGTACCAGAAATTTAAAATTTAAGAAAATGTTTTTCTAAGACTTTACTGGAGTTTCCTATCAAAGCCACTGAACTTCAATGGTCAAGTTTACTAACAACACAGGGTTTAAATAAATTCCAGAGGAGAAAGTTCTGTAGACTGAGTAATTAATGATTATCAAGTAGGTATAAAATTCCATATTTTCAATCAACTGAAAATTGACTGTTGTGCATACTATTATCAATAAAACTTAATCATAGAAAAGAAGTCATATTTTTCAGTACAGAACCAGAAAACATTCTGGGAATCTCCTTTAATGCAATAATGAACACAAGCATGAAGAGCTGACTAATTACTGGAAGCTTATATTTATAGAAATGTATTTTATGACTGATAGAATGCAGTCACTGATAATGCAATCACTAGTATCAAACACTAAAATGTCCAATTTCTGGTCTTTTAAATTAGCCAGGAAAATCCTGATTCTTAATTAGTGTCATTTATTTGGGGGTACTTATACGTTAATGCAAATTAATATTATGCCCAGGCACCCTATGTCTGATAACAAAGAGGCAAAAATCAAGGTTAATGTTTCTGATTAAACCAGGACTGTGGCTCAAAATCAAACCAGTCAGTTAAAATGTCTGATTGTTTTTTAGTTTATTATTTCCTAGCAACTGCAAAGATACTCTCATTCTCCTTCATAAAATAAAACCTAGAATTTTTTAAGCTAGCAATGGTGTGGGGCTTTTTATTTAGAGGGGCACATCTTGAGCATGATTATTACTATTTTTGTAATCCAAGAGCTTTTTGACTTTGCTGCCAACTGCTGTTGCCACTATCCTGGTGCTTCACTCAGTTCTTTTTTACCTCTGTGTGATAAGGCATGCAGCCTTTCCTTAATTTTCTGAACTGTGATAGAGAAGGGATTAGAGCAGTAAATACGCTATAACTAAGGCTGTTAATGTATATTGCTAAGTTATTTTTATTTATTTGAGAGGCACAATGGCAGGGAGAACAGGATAGATGCATCTTTGGGTTCACTTCCCAAATTAGCCTCTGACTGAGGCTGGGCCAGGTTGAAACCCAGGGGAGGAACTCCAGCCAGTGGGTGCAGGAGCTCAAGTATTTTGGCCATCTTCCTCTGCTTCTCCAGTTGCAGGGAGCTGGATTGAAAATGAAGTAGCCAGGGCTTGAACTGGTACCACGTGGAATGCCAGCATTGCAACAAACAGTTTAATCCACTGTGCATAGTACCAGCCCCAGAAGGACTATAGTCGCAACAGCAATCATAAAATTTAGATTTTAGTATGAAACCAAGTATTCTCATTTATAAAATATGGCATACTGTCTTTGCAGTTTTGTGACAGAACTAGACACCCTCTTGAGATTCCATTCTGTGATTACATAAACACTAATCTAGATATTGATGTTAAAATTGGGAGGTTCTGGATTACACATATAGACCAAAATTAGTTAAGTGGGTCCTTAAAAGTAAAAGAGAAAGTAGAAGAGATGGTTGTAGAACTTCAATAGAAGAGAAAAGCAAGGAATAGACACAAGGAATAGAGAAGGAGGGGACAGCAGGGCTGGAGAACGGAAAGGACCAGATTCAGGATTACTGTCCTTGTCCATGGAAGAAGGAACCCATGAATCAAGAAGGAAGGCTGCTTCTAGACAGTGAGCATGATACCCAGCAGAAAATGAGCAAAGAGACGGGATTTAAGTCCCCACAACTGCAGGGCATGGGATTCTGCCAACAATTTCAATCAGCTGGGAAGTTGGTTCATACTCAGAGCCAATAGAAAGGAACAAAGTTCTGCCAATAGCCTGATTTTGGCCTTGTGAGACTCAATGCAGACAGCAAGCTGAGCCCAACTGAGCCTGGACTTCTTACCTACAGAAAACACAGCATAATATCTTTGAGTTGCTTAGGGTTTCTAAATAATGGTCAGTTTTCATATAGTCTCCTGGACTACAGCCCATGCTGATTTCTTGCCTTCTTTCATATGGTAGACACAAATCACTAGAGTTTTTTATCTACAGCTTTGACATTTCCTGAAAATCTAGAGTCAAGGCCAAAAGGAAAGATGTCATTTTCAAATATCAGTTTCCTTGGTTTTTCTGTATACTTCATCTTGATTGACACATAAAAGCTAAAAACTGGGCATAAATGTGTGAGATGAAAAGCAAAATGAATCTTTCTAATTCTGAAAAAAAGACATTACATAAACATATATTCGATACCTCAATGTAGTCCCTAATGGTAGAATTGCTGTATATATCTAAGCACAAATCCAGCATCACCATATTTTAAAATAATGAGCCATCTCTTATAATCACTTTCATTAGTAATATTACTATAATATAGGAAGTCATTACTTACTATATAATTTGATGAAGTTATATAACATTGTTTTCATCGTCACATTCACAAAATATTCCTATTGCCACTCTTTATTCCATTAATTCAAGTTTTAAAAATGTAATTATCTTATTTAAAAACAGAGGAAATACAGTCTATTATTACTAATAATAATTATATTTAGACATTATAGTTGACTAAATCATGCAAGTTATATGTATATATAAATATGTATACCAACCACCCATATTTCAGTGTAAATTCACTTATGAAACATGTTGCTTTCTTATTTATGTCATAACCAAATTTAGTAAATAAATATTAATAGCTACTAATTATAAAACAGGAACAGCACATCAAAATGTGCTATCCTCTCCTTCGGATAGCAATGCAAAAGTATACATATCTTTATAGAGACAGAACTATTGCTAAAGCCTAGTAGAACATGGCTGTCATTCAATTATTTATATAATTGCTATTTGTCATTATTTATATTTGTTTTTCTTTTACAATAAAACGGCCATGCAATGTTCACATTTCTTATCTTCATTATAAAAAGATGTACCTTGTATCTCCATGATTGTGGAGATATTACTAGCGCTAATATAGCAACAAAGACTATATAGCAGGAGAGAGTAAGCCAATGGTTTACAACACTGATGTGAGAGAATGAAAACAGGCCCACTATGACCCAAAACCAGGGCAATGTTGGTGTGCAGGAACAGACGAGGAATTTGATGATTGTGATGGTGATAGAAATGATGGAAGAAGGTGGTTAGAATTACAAAACAATCTGAGAAGATTTTTAGATTATTCCTAATTTAGCATGTTACAACAACCAAAACGGAAATGCTTAGGGAATCTAATCATTATTTTTGCTCTTTTGATGAATTTACAGCAAGAGATAGGAAAAGAGTTTTGAGAGCTGAAGATATAGGCAAAATAATGTTCATATTAGCCAAGAAATCAGAAATGGATGAGCACCTATTGCAAATCAATACAGACAGCACAGACGCAAGCAAATTAGAGTACAGATATGTATCAACAGTGACACAATGTCCTGAGTTTGATATAATTTCAACCTCAGACAAGAATTGTAGACTGGCCACCATGGCACTATGAACCACATCTAGATCTATATAAAGATGGCTGTGCCTGCTTAGTGATGGTCTGTTAACCTTACAGAAAGAGTTCTTCCAAGATTTGAAAAACCTTACATGCATTATTCTCTTTTTGCAGCACTATTTTACAAAAGCCATTATGAACAAGCTTCAATGTGGTTTGTGGATTTGGTTTACAACAATATGAAAAACTAATTAATAAAACTGGAAAATTAATGAAAAGTCATTATATTTAGACAATTATGCTTATGCAGGTTTCAGGTCTTTGGGCTTAATGAAAATGGCAACCCTTCAAAGGTGCACGTGGAGTATAAACAGACAAGGGAGTACGTAACTATCATAGGAGTGATTCTGAACAGACAGCAAGATGCTCTAACTCACTAAATTTCGATTTCTACTTGTTGATGACTAGAATCTCACAAAGTTTACTTCAGCATGTCCAACTACTACATACTTTCTAAAAACATATTTATTTTATTTATTTGAAAGGTAGGGTGACAAAAAAAAAAAAGGAGGTAGAAATCTTTCTCCAGCTGGTTCACTCCCCAAACTGCCAATGGATGGCAGGGTCAAAAGTACATGGATCATCTTTTGATGCTTTCCCAGATAAATAGTGGGGAGCTGGACCAGAAGTGGAGCTCCTAAGAATTTGACTCAGTGCTCTGACATGAGATGTCTATGAATTAGGCGCAGGCTTACTTGCTGCACCACCAAAGTCCCTATCCCATATCCTAATAAAAATGAGTTAGCCAATTACTTCTTGAAAAAAAAAAAGCATAAAAAAATTAGAAAACACCTAAGGAAGATTGGGTACAGAAAAGAAAGTTGTCCATTCAAAGAAAACAGAAAGTGGAGACCAGCAGAGAAAAATTGCTTGCCTGACAAAATCATTTCTTGTTTTCTTTCCTTCCTTCTTTCTCAATTACCCTCTGTTTCACAGCTTCTTTCAATTTCCTCAGATAGAACACCAAATTCAGGAGTCATAATTTCTATTATAACGAGCAAATATAGGTGTGAAAGCTTAATAAATTAGAAAGTGCTTGTAAAGTACCAAAAACATAGCTGATAATACAGTAAATGCCATTTATTTCTCTTCTGCTGCTTCTGTTTGTTTCATTTGCCTTAAGAAATAAAACATTTCTCCCCAAAATGAATATGCTATCAAGAAAATATCAAGAAGATGATATCATTATGCCTGAGCTTGTTTTTAGCTTCTTACAATTTTTAAACAGACGGTGAACTGGATTTGACCTGTGGCACAGTGAGTTAAACTGCCACTTAGCAGTCCAAATTCCAAAACAGAGCCCAGTGGGAGTTCCAGATACATTGCTTCCAATCCAGCTTCCTGCTAATGCATATGGAGAGGATCAGATAATGATTCTAGTGCTTGGAACCCTGCACTTCCATGGAATGCTCAGATGCAGTTTAAGACTCCGGGTGTCATCCTGGACCAGCCTAAGTGGCTGCAGGCATTTTTAAAAAATGGATCATAGGATGAAATTTCTTCCTTTGCCTTCCCAGCAGACACAAACAAATAATTTTTTTTAAAAAAAATAAATATATAAAACAAAATAGGAAGTGGCAAAGAGCCCAGAATAGTTTCAACATATCAACTTACATCATACACATACACACACACACACACACATATGATTCAAAAAAATCTGTTGTCAAGTAGACCAATAGCCTGGTTTAATTTCCACTCCCTTTATTCTTTTTGCCTGAACTTCTTCAGTAATGACTAAAATGGTTCTTTGACGATACCCATTATTTCTAAACCCTAAGAGTCTAAGTCCTAGAATCAGCTTCAATTTAAAAGTTCAGAAATGCAAAGATAGTAAAATAAATAAATAAGAAAACCTTTTTCTTTTACCTTGTACCTTATAAAATGCCTCATGACTTTACAGCAACTCTTGTGATCAAATATTCATGATCACACTACTACTTCATAAAAGACACCTGATCTTTACTGAAATAAATAATGGTAGTCAAGTCAGTGCTAACTTGCAGCTATTCACAGAGAGCAGAATTTCTCATGCTATAAAGATGAGACTCAGAAAAAAGTAGTCTGGATGAAAGAGTGAGAAACAAGAGTTTTCCAACAACATTCTGGATCAAGGGTACAAATGCTAATGAACACTCATCTCAAACAATTCCTCTTTTAATGTACAGGTATTAAATGTGTTGTTTGTTTTACAGTCTTAAATAATGTGCCATAATAATATTAAAAAAGAAAAGAAAAAAAGGAAAGGAAACATTGTTCAAGGAGCCAAATGCCAGAAAGTCCTTCACGTTTTTACATCAGGGGAGGAAAGCTGCCTACCTACATCATTTGCATACATTTGGCTAAGTAGAGATTTGGTGTCTTAAAAGAAAGGAATATAAAGCATGAAGTGGAAGGCTGGCTGGCCTGAAGAACACTTAGAGTTCTTTATTATATTTTGAGATTTAAAAATTATCCAATAAGGTATTTGAATATCCATCCCACGCTTAGTCACTTCCTCTCTCGTTATCTTCAATACTTCCTTCCCCTTATGTTCAAATATAAAAATATTTATCTCATCTTGGAGGATAGACTCATGTTTGGATCCCCAACTACATCAGCTAGAACAGAAATTGGCAATATATTTTCTGCAAAGGGCCAGATGGTAAATCATTTAGGCTTTGCAGGACATATGGTTTCTTTGACCAACAGTTACTCACTACTCATCTGAGCCAGTGCAGCACAAAAATAATCACAGATAATACAAAAGAGTGAACTTGGCCACATCCTAATAAAACTGTTTATTCAAGAAAAAGAGAAAAAACAACCTATTAGGCTGAGTTTGGCCTGTGGTTCATAGTTTGCCAGCTACTGTTTTCTTTTTGCTTTTCTAAAGTTACTACTTTCAAATTCTACCACTTACTTTTTATTTAAAACTTGATGGTCCAGACCTCCTCAAATCTTAACAGCTAATAGTTATGAAAATTAAATGAGATGATATGTTGAAAATAAATCCATAATATATTGAAGATAATGCATTAGGGGCACTAAGCCAAGTGATTGGTTCATACATATTTAGATGGGTGTCTAGGTTCAAAATGTTCTCCTTGTTCCTTATATGTTTGCTGCACCTTATAAAAGAGCCAGTACTTGATTACCAACTTATTCAACCCAGATTGTTCAGAATCTTACTCTCCTTCACTTCTAATCTATCACCTAGTCCTATTATCTATTGAATAAATCATTATTTCTCTCTCCTCAATATTACCTTTTTTACCAGGCCTCTGGTTTTTTAAAAAAGATTTATTTATTTGAGAGGTGGAGTAACATAGAGGCGCATGTGTGGGAGTGTGTGTGGGAGAAAGGGAACACTGATTTCCCATTTGCAGTTTCACTGCCCAAGTGCCCACAACAACCAAGGTTGGCCAGCTGAAGCCAGGAGCCTAGAACTCCATTAGGTTCTCCTACTTGGCTAATCAGGACCAAGCACTTGGGCTACCATCCAATTCCTTTCAGGGACCTTAGCAGAGAATTGGACCAAGGAGCCATGCAGTCCAACTAGCACTCCAATATGGGATGAGAATGTCCCAACTGGCAGCTTAATGTGCAGTGCCACAATGCCTGCCTTGAAAACTTCTCCATCAGGTTCTCCTAATCTTTTGACTTTTGAACTTTCGTAGATGACAACAATTTTAGGGTAAATTAGAGTTTCCTGAACATAACTTTTAGTGTCTCACATGTGCATCTTACCATCTCACCAGCTTTGTCTCTCATTCTATCCCTTGAACTCTTGGACACACTGAACCTTCTACAGTCCATTGGGCATACCATAATTCCTCTTATCTCTGCTGCCCTCACAGATTGTATTATCCTGTGCTCTCAAATACTAAAAGGGTTCCGACTTTCCAAGAAAAATTCAAAACCAAAATTGTCAGATCATTCTTCTTTCTCTGATATACATCACACTTTTCTGCACTTACCATAAATTTTTGACAAAACCTTTTTCTGTGATTGATATCTTATTTCTTAGAAATTTAACTTTTTCTTTGAAATCCAACTCAAATAACAAACCTTCCAATAATCTAAACTCCATTTTAGCAAGAAGTAATCTTTCTGAAATCTTATAGCAACTAATAGGTTATAAAAAGTAATGTAAGCTTTGTGATAGTGGATTTAGAATTTGTCTAATTTGCATAATGTTTAATATTCCATAATATCTGACATATCTTATCTTTACTAAAACAAAACTACTCATACTAAATATTTTATATGATGCTTTTTAAAAATCCAAGTACTCAGTGCTAATGTTATCATCCATTTAAAATTTTAAGCAACGTTTTAATGCAATGGCATTTTAGCTATGTAAAAATGTTTTATTGAAAATAGAATGAAACTTGGTGAGGACTACCTTAAGAACAAAGCAACAATTACATAAACAATAGACTAAGAAAAGCTGAGCAACCACAAAAGACCAAGAGGATATATCAGGTAAAAATAAATGAATGTATATATAGTTTTCTTATTCAAAAAGAGATCATAAGGTTTTGCACACAAAACGGAAAAATTCAGAAAGCGTATCTTGAAATGATATCTCTACACATGAAAATGCAAAACAGATACACATATGTGTATATACATATATCTCCAAGGAATAATAAGTATGATTAAAATGACTAAAAGAAATCCAATATGTAAAATCTATAAGAAAATTTTTATTAAAATTGAGCCTTTATAACTCAGAATAAAAAAGTTAACTCATAAACAAATATGAAGGCTATTCAAATACACAAATAATGGGAGTCACTTGGTCTGTACTACCATAACAAAAAAATCTGACTGTAAGTAGGATTATATTCTAAAATATAACTCAGAGAAATTTTGTTTTAAAATCATGCATTCAGCTGTGATAATGATTTGTAAAGACAAATTAGTACATTTCCTTGAGAGAATAAGCTTCAATTTTCATTCCAGGTAGAAATAAGCATTGGTGGGGACCGGCCGTGTGGTGGTATAGCCACGTTAAGCCACCACTTGCAACACCAGCATCCTATATGGGCACTGGCTCATCCCATTCGAGTCCCAGGTGCTCTGTTTCTGATTCACTTCCTTGCTAATGTGCCTGGGAAAGCAGGAGATTACAGTCCAAGTTCCTGGGACTCTGCACACAATTGAAAGATCCAGAGGGGTCCAGGCTCCTGGTTTTGGCATGCTTTAGCCCTGACCATTGCAGCTTGGAGCGATCTCATCTACTATATGAATACCTGGGATCAAGTCCCACCTCTGCTTCCAATTGAGCTTTCTGGATACCTGAGTACATGGGAGGCAGCAGATGCTGGCCCAAGTGCTTGAGTCCCTGCCACCCATGTGGAAGACCTGCATGAAATTATCAGTTAACTAGTTTGATCCTGATTCAGCCCTAGTCATTTGGAGAATGACTAACAGAAGATTGATCCCTGTCTGTTTTTTTTTTTAATGAACATTATTTTAAATATCCTAGAAAACCTGTATTCACAATACATAGAAATTCCATGTAAAATGGGCTTTACCTTAACATTGTATTTTTTTTTTTTTAAAAAAAGGTTTGTTTAGTAATTTACAAGTCAGAGACAAAAAGAAGGGCAGGAAAAGAGGCAGGTCTTCCATCTGTTGGTTTACTCCTCAGATGTCCACAGAGGCCAGGGCTGGGCCAGGCTGAAGCATCATCTGGGACTTCCATATGAGTAGCAGGGACCCAAACATTTGGGTCATATTCTACTGCCTTTCCCAGGCCATTAGCAGGAAACTGGGTTGGAAGTGAAGCAGCTAGGACACAAACTAACACGCATATGGGATTTTTGGAGTTGCACGTGGCAGCTTTTCTCACCACTGCCACTGTGCTGGTCATGGCATTTCCCTGATACACTGATGCTCAAAAGCCTTAAAGCCCTTAATTTGAATGAAATTTAAAGACCTCCCTGGATGTGTTTCTCAGCTCAGAATTAAACTCTATAGTTTAATTACTTTGTTACTGGGGTGTAATGGATTACTAGCATGGATAATGTCTCTTCGTTATTTACATCTTAAAATTAAGTTCAATTAAATTACATAATGCCTATAATGAATCCAAAGTTCTTTTCTGAGGAATTGTTATTTTGAATAGAAAGCTTTTTCCTCCTAATATGAAAAGAACTAATTTTAAAACATACAATTAGCAACAAGGGGGAGTCATATAAATAGTAGCAGCTTTAGAGTTGCACATGTCTACCATGGGAGTCCCCAGTAGCAATTTTCTGGTGTGTGAAAGGGATATGATAGCATGTTCCTTCATGTTGTGAAAACTGAAATTAAACAGATTTGTGATATTTTTCATTATAGTTTTTAAAAGTTTTAAATGTATTCCTAAAGGAGAGAGGGATCTCACCTACTGGTTCATGTCCTCCAAACCCACAAAAGTCAGATGCAGGCCAGTCTGAAGTCAAGAGTCAATAATTCAATCAGGATGCTCCATGTGGCTAGCAGAAACCCTACTATTTGAGCTTTCAGTTGGTGCCTCATGGTGCACACTTGGAGGAATCTGGAATTGGGGGCAAAGCTAGGACTGGAGCCCAGGCACTTTCATAGGGGATGGGGGCATTCCAAGTAGCATCTTATTGTCTAATCCAGCCATATCCCCTTGTACTTTTTCTTTTACACCTTAAAGTGGCTATAGGGTACTATTCAGCTGTCTCACGTCTGTTTTCATTTTAGTATTTAGCAGTTTATTGTGTTGATGCATAATTTTGCTGAACTAAGATCAGTTACTCCTCACTAAGGTATCGAAGATTTCTCTGCACACCTCTCCTAAAACTGTTCTAGCACCTCAACTGTTGACAAATGCCTTGTTGGATTTATTTATTTATTTATTTATTTATTTATTTATTTATTGCCTTGTTAGACTTACAACCAGTTTAGACTATCTTAAAATCTGCCAAACTCCCCTTGTACTTTAATTGTCTCATGCTATTGTAATAGCCTTTCAAAGACATTCATACACTATCTTATGGACTATGTAAACACATTGCATTATGAGGCAAAAGGTCCTTTTCAAATATAATTAATATTATGGACCTTAAAATAGAGAGAACTTAGCTTGCCTACATGCGGCCACACTAACCACGTGAGTACATAAAATTAGAGAAATGCCTTTGGCTGGTATTCAGAAAGGTAAGTAGTCAGAGACATGACTCACACAAGGATTCCATAGGCCATTGTCGGCTGGAAGATCCTTTGATCTTAAGTCAGGAAAAATGGGAATATTGATCCCCAAACCACATAAATAGAATTTTGCTTGCAATTTACTGACTTTGGAAATAGTATTTTCTTGAGCCTTCAGATAAAATACAGCCTAGATAACATCTTGGTTTTAATTTTGTGAGACACAGAGCAGAGAAGCCAGCAAAGCTCACCAGGACAAAGGACAAATTTGAAAATTTGCGTTAAATAGCTGGATTAGTTGTAATTTGGTATGATCTGAATAGAAATCTGACACACAATGGATTAGGCCCTCAGCATTCCTACTCTAAAGTAATAACCTTATCTCTCAGTACCCATTTCTCATCTTCCTTGTTGACAAAATCTTTTCTAACTTATGCTGTCATGCCCCTATGCCCAAGCCTGCAGGAGCTTTCTCCTGCCAACCCTATAATTCTAACTCCTTCACTGAGCATAGTCTCTTCTCAATTCCATGGCTATTCTAATTTGTCACTATTTGTCAAAAATTCTGTGTGCTTTTACATAAGCTTCATTTCCATGTCTCTGATATTTCCTACATCAAATTGTTCATACTTAGTATCTTCACAGTTTAAACATCATCCACATGTAACAAGATAAATATGGGTGTTTTTTTATTAGTATACTGAAAGTAATGAAATACTACTAACAAGGTTGGACTAATGTTAATAATACTAACAAGTGTATCATTGATTTATTAAGAACTTGCTATATGTTTGAAAAGGTTTTGGGTCTTTAGCACAGCAAATTAAACCACTGCTTGAGATGCCAGCTGGAATCCCATATGGGTACTGGTTCATGCTCATTTAGAAACACTACAATTCCAAAATACAAGTGCAAAAGATACGGAGGAATTAAAGGTGTAGAAAAATTCCCTCTCCATTGCTGTGCAACTCTTCTTAAAAACAATGTGGCAGTTCCTCAAAAATTGAGAACTTACCATATGATCCAGCAATTCCACTCCTGGGATACATGAAACAATTGAAAACATTCTCTACATATATTACTGTATTTAATATATGCTTGTGTACTTGCGGGTTTTTATCATCAAATTAGTTCTTACATGTCTAATCTGAATATTATCTAAAGAAATAAACATTAGTAAGGGACTAGAAAAGACATTTGTACATGCATGTTCATAGAAACATTAATCACAATAGTCAAAATGAAAACAACTCAAATTGACAGATAAATGAATAAATAAAATGTGATCACTCCTTCCTTCCCTCAACTTCTTTCTTTCTCTTTCTATATCTCTTTCACACATCCACATTTATATTATTCAGCTTTAAAATGGAAGCAAATTCACAAACATACCACAACATGAATGAGGTATGTAGAGTAGCCAATTCATAGAGACAGTAGGCCAGTGGTTGATATAAGAGGAGGGAAATGCGATGTTATTGCTCGATAGGTACAGAGTGTTAGTTTTGCAAGACAAAAAGAGTTACAGATACTAGTTGTCAGCTTGACATCACAATAACACCTGAAGTGACTAAAATAAAGTGAAAAAATTTCGGCTTACAAGTTTGGAGGCTGCAGTCCAAGGCTAGGCAGTGTCATTGGGTTAACTTCTAGGAAAGCAATGAGAACACCATGTGGTGAGGCAGGAAAGAGAGAGAGAGAGACAGAGAGAGACAGAGAGAGAGACACAGAGAGAGAGACAGAGACAGAGACAGAGACAGAGAGAGAGAGAGAGAGAGAGAGAGAGAGAGAAGAAACTGGGCCTAAAATAGGTGTTGATCAATCCTTTCAGGAAAACTGTCTTCCAGCAGCTGACTGCTAATGATCTAAGGACTTGCCACTAGACCCACCTTCTAAAGTTTACATCCTGGGGTCCAAACCTTTGACATTTGGCCCTTTGTTGCACATTCAGCATCTAAACTAATATCAAAATTGTAGCACTGGTAGTAACTGCACAACAAAAAATGCATTTAACAATGCTGGAATGCATAGAGGTAAATTTTACATTATTCATGTTTTGCCACAATTAAAGATATACAACAGAAGTGGTTTTTCTCAGAGTAAATGATATGAAATCCAACTCATATTTAAGAAACACTACATTAATTTCCATTAACAATGTAATTGCTTTTTTTTTAGCAACTTAGGGATGATGGCTTGCTATAGCTAGATAGCAATAATATTCATTTTATGTTGATAGTAGCTTTCACTTACAGGTAATGTTTTGCTTAACTGATCTATCATAATACATGAACCTCTTAGACTTAGTAAATGCAAATTGATATCCAAATTTTAATTAGTACTAGATAATACATAAATGCAAACTATTGTAATTTCAAAGGGAAGAAATATACCTAGAAATTATGTCCAAATAGTCCAAATCACAGTATCTAGTAGAATCCTTAATAAGCAATATCATAGAGGGGGTAATCTGAGATCTCCAATGATGGGGAAAGACAATATTACTACCTAACTTGCCTACTTATCTTCATTTGTACTGTTTTCTTCACATATATTACATGTACTTAATATATGATATATAGTTGTGTTTTCTCTACATATATTACATTTAATTAGTTAATCACTTAACATATATGTGCATTTTCTCCACATGTATTACATTTATTTAACATATGTTTGATTATTCATGGAATTTTATCATCTTGTCACATTCTACATGCCTACTCTAACTATTGATCAAAAAAATAAGCTTTAGGAAGTATGGTTCAGGTTTGTAAAAAATTGACCAATAATTGGCCTTTTGCTTGTTAACTGGGCTGTGAACTAAAAATTTACTTTTTTGAAAAACAGGATCCTGGGGCCCGGCGGCGTGGCCTAGTGGTTAAAGTCCTCGCCTTGAATGCACCAGGATACCATATGGGTGTCAGTTCTAGTCCTGGCAGCTCCACTTCCCAACAAGTCCCTGCTTGTGGCTTGGGAAAGCAGTCGAGGACGGCCCAAAGCCTTGGGACCCTGCACCCGTGTGGGATACCTGGAAGAAGTTCCTGGATCCTGGCTTTGGATCGGCATAGCATTGGCTGTTGCGCTCACTTGGGGAGTGAATCATCGGATGGAAGATCTTCCTCTCTGTCTCTCTTCCTCTCTGTATATCTGACTTCCCAATAAAGAAATAAAATTTTTTAAAAAAAAAAAGAAAAACAGATCCTGAAATTTATTTATTTTCTGAAATCAATTTTCCATGCATATTTTAAATTTGCAGAATTGACTGGTACATCTAGAAATGATAATAGCAATATGGCATCTGCACGATTTTTAAGTAATTTATCAGATTTGGAAAACATAATTTCAATTTTGTTGCTAAGAGAGTGATCTGTGACCCAACATCATTTGGAGACAGGGACTAAGAAAAACTCAGAATATCATCCTAAAATTTTTTAAGCATTCATTTTAACTATTACATACTAGAGCAGTAGATTTAAACTTTTGAAAATTTCATCACTAAAATTGAGATTTGTTAATATTACTTTAATGGTACCTTGGGATTATACTTGCAGGAAAAAAGTGCTTGATGTAAAGTGCCTTCTAATTTTCAAAAATAATGATTTAAGGGTTTATTGCAGTACCGGGCTATGGTTTGCTTAGCAAACAAATCTGCTTGCCCTTTTTCCTGGTTACTCTCTAGAACACATCTCTTAATCCTGACTTCATCATTTCCAATTCTTGGCCATAAACTTTCCATGTACTGGCTGAAGAGGGATCTTAAAGTCTTGTAAAAGAGTAAGCCATGAGATGCAAAGAACCTTGAATGTCATAAAAAAGGAGAAAGCCGCTTGCCTTCAAAGAACATCTGTATTGATCAGATATTTGATAAATAAATAAAATATGTTAATAATAGATTTCTTCTGGAATAAGTTTTTGAGATATACCCACCAACACAAACACACCCATATACACACACTCCACATGCACACATATTACAGTGGCTGCTATTACGTTAGGTAAATATTTAGAGCAATTCCACTGTCAACTTTCAAATTCAGTTTTCTCATACTTAATTAGTAAATAAATCCTGCTTCATAACTTTACTTTGAGGTTGAAGGGATTTACATATTTAGTTTTAAAACAGTACCTACTAAACAATATGTGCCCGGGAAGTGTCAAGTGCTCTTATTTTAATTTTCATTCTATTTTATCTCTCTGTTTTCTTTAACTTATTTCCATCAGGGTTGTCTAACACTGAAGGTTTTTCAAGGTCTACAAAATCCCTCCATCTTGGCAAATTCCTAGTTTTCCTTCAGAAGAACTTGAAATAAGCTGATTGTGTCTTTTTTTGCTTAAGTATTTTCTTCATTTTATTTCTAACACACATTTTTTTGTAGGATGTCTACAGAGTCATACCTAATTCTTCAGAAGTCATAGTTTTCAATGTTTGCCTCTAGTTAACAGGCAAAGGATCATAAACAATTGTACAGCAGAAGAGAAATATGTGATATAACTTAGCCACGACTGCACTGCCTAACATATGTTTAACCAATGATTTCCTCCTTTGCCAATTATTGTTTCCATACAACTACTTCAATATATTTCAGAATCACGTCATTTTTCTTTAGGAAGATCCTATATTGCTGAGTTGTTTACTCTTTAGAAAGCAGGCAAGTCATCTTGATAGGATATTAGTAAAAACAATGTTACTTGTTTTACTAAGCTATGACATCTCAAAAAATTAAAAACATCATAGCACTCATTCAGCAACAACTCTTTAACTTGATTGCATGCAGATCTCCACTTAGAGACCAAGAAAATGAGAGTACTATATGAATATTTCAAAGTGCAAATGTTACAGCTGGAAACATACATGGTAATGCTTTGTTTCAGGTAAGTTACTTTTATGGTATTGTCTAAGATTTTGGATAACCTACTATGCAGCCAGATAGTTACACTCCGATATTTTAAATAGTGTTAGAGATTGTGATTACATTTTTTACTTAAGAAGTTAGAAACTGCTCACTTGAATCATATATACATACATAAGCAAATATAGAATCACAAATTCAACATCAGGAGTCCAACAAATGAAAAATAATCTGTTGCCTAATTTATGAGTAAACTCAGACTACAAAGTAAGATATACTCTGAATTTTGTTGACAAGCAGGATGAATTGCTCATTTTTGGAATAATTATGATTTTGACCATTATACTGAGACTTGATAGTAATAAAATAACAGGAAAAAGCCTTTATTTTCTTGTAGGCAATACACAGTGGGGAGGGGTTATACTGAGAAGAATGAACAAGATCCTATTTCTTAAATTTGCCAGCATCTCAATGCTTTGGAAGAAGAGGACCTGTACCTAATCAAATTAAAAACCAAATCAGTGCTGTTGCAGAACCTCAGTTTATGGTTCACAGATCTAATATTCCAGATCTGTAACGTCCTAATAAAATACTGCCAACCAAAACAATTTGGGATAATAACACCAAAATTGTAAAAAACATAGAATGTGTCCTTGAAAAATATAAATATCCACCATTCTGTTATTGAATGCTTCTACACACTTAGCTTCTGTGACACTATCGTCTCAGGATTTTGTTTGTTGTCTTCTGTTCAGGATTATTCGTTTTGGACTTCTTGGACTCATATTCTTCCCCCTGAATATCCTGTTGGCCTACTGTTTACCCAGCTGTGGTCTTTCTGGAGCACTTTCACCCATGTTCATGGTTGTATGCTCTAAGCTTTATAGCTCTTTGTGTGTGTGTGTGTGTGTGTGTGTGTGTGTGTGTGTGTGTGTGTGTCCATGTTTTTGAAAATGGCTTCAGAAACGTTTGTTTGCGTATGCGCTAGATATTCTCACTTGGGTGTATCCATAGTATTACAAATTCAAAATGCCTTAAAGCAAAAATTAAACCTGTTCTCTTCCACTCAGTCTATTCCCTTTCTTAAGCTTCCAGTAATCACTAGTGGTCATGCCACCTACCCAGCGAAGCAAGTCAGAAATGTGAGAGTCATATTAGAAACGTCTCTCATTTGGCTCCTCATATTCAACCAGTCAAGACAATGAGGCACTGTTCACTAATTTTTTTCTTTGAAAATTTCTATATTTATCCAAATTCATTACCCTTTCTCTATTACAACTGAACTCGTTTCAGATCTTACCTCTTGTCTAAATTACTGTAATGCTTGGCTAGTTCATCATAAAGTATTATTTAACTGATATCGATGGTTTGCTCCTTGATTGCAGCCTGATTGAACGCAGGCCCCTGGAGGACGAGAATCCTGCCCCTTGTGCTTTCTTTAGGATAGGTTTTGGCACACAGTAACTGAGATAAATGGTAGCCTCAATGGTCTACAAGCTATTTAAAGTATACAAATACAACCGTATCAATTATCATCTGGAAACTTAAAATATCATATCACCTATGAATTTGGTTTGCAGGATGCTCCCGAATTTGTCCCCTGCTAATCTATCAGATTCCTCTTAGCCACTGAGTTGGACGGTTTATATTAACATTACACATAACTGCTCATCATTCCTGTGCGTTCCTGTGTGGTACGAGGTCAGGTACTTAACCGCTGAGCATCCAGTGCATTTTCTCTTAATTCTAGTTTTACCAAAGACATAGGACCTTGAAACAATCTGTCTTCTACTACATTTAAGTAGTCTAGAACACAGTAAGTACTAAGTAGTTATCAAAAAATTCAACATGAATAGAAGTATTTAGTTTAACACCACATATTTTCTTACGCATAGCATTTGCCATAACCATTTATGTTTCACTTTTTAAAATCACAGGCATTTTTCTTTAAAAGCAGTTTTATAAATCTTTGCAAGTGAAGGTCTAGCTCCTAGAAAAGTATTTTAAAAACTCAGTAGGTCAAATCTACCGTATCAGTACAACAGTTAATTATGTATAAATATTAGCAGCTTAAAAATCTTTGTGATCTGTAGGTCCATTTTTCTTAAACTCAAACTTCTTCAATTTCTACATGCAATAAAAAATAATATTTTAAAACACAAAATACCGAGACCTATAACAAAATCAGAATCCATATGTCAAATTAGAACCACAGCATAAGGAATATTATCTAATAACTAGTTCAATATATTGTTATAAAAGGTTTAATTTTCAGAATCATTACAAAAATTTGTAAAAATCAAGATTAGCCGGGTCCAGGAATTAAAATAACCTCCAATTACTTTATGCTGTATATTTATGGCCTGACTTCTTTATACATAAACCCCGGTACACAGACATAAATTATATCTAATCTGGTTGCCTATAATTTATTTTGCTGCTAAACAAAATAATATTACATTCTTTGTTAGATGATATCCAATTATTTCCAAGATAACAGGGATTTAGTGTTCAATTATTAACAGCCATTCTTAAAAAGATACTTCTTTGAGTCACAGGTTTTTTCATTGTGAACAGTGGCTTTTCTGAATAGGAGCGCAGTACCTAATTCATGTTTGCAGATGTGATTTAGTTGCTGAATTTTAAAGTTAAGAAAGCTTTGAATATCTTCACTGTCAGCAGAAAATTCTTCCATCCGTGCTGCTGGAGAATATTGCTGCTTGAAGTTTTAACAGGAAAATAAAAACTGTAGTAAGAAAATTGAAACTACTGATAAAGGTTGCTTTCTAGCAAAAAAAAGGAAGTTAAGTTGTCAGCAATAACAGAGCTTTCTAATTCATCCACAGTCTGAGGCATCACCTTCAACTTGCTGGGAATGAAAACTGATACTGCGTTTTCCAACTCAGAGGGGCCTAAAGAAGAGCGGAGACCCTGCGGATCGGAATAACTTGCCAAAGCCTCAACCACTAGCGATGGGGAAACCACAGCTTCCAGCCTTTCTTAAGAGAAAAGACGGTACACACATTTCAAAACCAGTGCTAGGGTGCATTTCAAAATGTAGCTCACTGATCTCTGAAACAAAAAATCATCATCAGAGGTTCCCCCCCAGCCAAAGATGAACCAGTTTACAGAATGATCCGTTGTCTCTGGAACACGACATCATCCTCACATTACTGCAAGAAAACGAATCAACGGAAAGAATCGGCGCTGTAACAACTTGAACATGAAGTCAAGGTAAAATAAAAAACTCCTACCCGTTTGGCTGAGCTGAGAAGCGCTGCGACTTTTTCGTGACAGACCAACAATAGCTACCATTTTGGCCCCGATGCTAGAGCGCCGCTTTTTGCCACTGGTGCCCAACGCGCCCACGGCGGTGTCGGATTGGCTGCCATCGTTCTTCTCCAGCGAGCACATGTCTCCGCTGATGCTGGTGCTTTTGGTCATGTTCTTCCCAGCCATGCCCATTTGTCTGCTTTGCATTTTGGAGGTAAAGACACTGTCAGCCGATGCATCATGAAAAGCGAGGAAGACAAGGGTAAAAACGAAAAGACAGAAAATGCATTTTAGATGAACTATCTGGCAAATATAAGGAATTAAATTATATCCTCTATGGAACATGTTTCTAGTACTGAAGATTTTTGCAATACTATGGTCTCAAATGTGCTTCACTGTTTAAGTCCAACTTTCAATACAACTGTGCAAAATCAGACTTCAACTTTTATTTCTGCTGCTGTAACAGACACTTGTTTGTAACGTCACAAGGGGAAACAGATGCATGGAAAAATTAGTGAGTTCGTTGAGTGAAATGTGGTATACTGACAATGTGAGTAAGCTTTCAGGCGGGCCACACAATAGGAGAAGGCTGTTCCCAATGGTATTCTTCTCTTCCTTCCTTTACCATTATCTTCAAAAGGAAATTAAGCACCAGGGGAAGTTTTACACAATGTGGTAAAATCCATTGCTAAGTGGACCCTTAAAAAATAAGTTTTGTCATTTTATACAAAATTATTAAAGTTTATCTGGTCATGCTTAAATTTTCAAACAGGCTTGAATTATTATTAGCTTCATTTATAAAGCATTTATTTGAAAATTATTGAGTTAAATCTACATTCCTAAAATAAATAAAAGATTCTTTTCCTGCATTCATTTGAGAGAAAAAAAGAGATCAGTTTTTTTTTAGATGATTTAGTCACAAAATAATTGAAGTATTACTAAAACAGGCAAGTTTTTGCATGATCTGCTGCATGCAGCAATTAAAGAAAGCACCCCAGTTTTTTGTATATTTACAGGACGTGGTAGGAGGTCAAGTACAGGCTGAGAGGCAGGAAGCTGGTCCCCATAAGCAGGAGGGTATTGAATGCACCCCTATTTGGCAAGGTTGGGGAAGAGTTACAGAGGTAAAAGTTTTTCATCTCAGCTTTAGAAAAATCACACACAGTGGTACTATGGAGGCACACAGTGGTACTATGGAGGAACATTGTAGTACTATGGAGGTACACAGTGGTACTATGGAGGCACACAGTGGTACTATGGAGGTACACAGTGGTACTATGGAGGTACACAGTGGTACTATGGAGGTACACAGTGATACTATGGAGGCACACAGTGGTACTATGGAGGAACATTGTGGTACTATGGAGGTACACAGTGGTACTATGGAAGTACACAGTGGTACTATGGAGGCACACAGTGGTACTATGGAGGTACACAGCGGTACTATGGAGGCACACAGTGGTACTATGGAGGAACATTGTGGTACTATGGAGGCACACAGTGGTACTATGGAGGTACACAGCGGTACTATGGAGGCACACAGTGGTACTATGGAGGAACATTGTGGTACTATGGAGGCACACATTGGTACTATGGAGGCACACAGTGATACTATGGAGGCACACAGTGGTACTATGGAGGCACACAGTGATACTATGGAGGTACACAGTGGTACTATGGAGGTACACAGCGGTACTATGGAGGCACACAGTGGTACTATGGAGGAACATTGTGGTACTATGGAGGTACACTGTGGTACTAGGGAGGTACACTGTGGTACTATGGAGGAACATTGTGGTACTTGGAGGTACACAGTGGTACTATGGAGGCACACAGTGGTACTGTGGAGGTACACAGTGGTACTATGGAGGTACACTGTGGTACTATGGAGGTACACAGTGGTACTAAGGAGGAACATTGTGGTACTATGGAGGTACACAGTGGTACTATGGAGTTACACAGTGGTACTATGGAGGTACACAGTGGTACTATGGAGGAACATTGTGGTACTATGGAAGAACACAGTGGTACTATGGAGGCACACAGTGGTACTATGGAGGAACATTGTGGTACTATGGAGGTACATTGTGGTACTATGGAGGAACATTGTGGTACTATGGAGGCACACAGTGGTACTATGGTGGCACACAGTGATACTATGGAGGCACACAGTGGTACTATGGAGGTACACAGTGGTACTATGGTGGCATACAGTGATACTATGGAGGTACACTGTGGTACTATGGAGGAACATTGTGGTACTATGGAGGTACACTGTGGTACTATGGAGGTACACAGTGGTACTATGGAGGTACACAGTGGTACTATGGAGGAACATTGTGGTACTATGGAAGAACACAGTGGTACTATGGAGGCACACAGTGGTACTATGGAGGAACATTGTGGTACTATGGAGGTACACTGTGGTACTATGGAGGTACACAGTGGTACTATGGAGGAACAGTGGTACTATGGAGGTACACTGTGGTACTATGGAGGCACACAGTGGTACTATGGAGGTACACAGTGGTACTATGGAGGAACATTGTGGTACTATGGAGGTACACTGTGGTACTATGGTGGCACACAGTGATACTATGGAGGCACACAGTGGTACTATGGAGGTACACAGTGGTACTATGGTGGCATACAGTGATACTATGGAGGTACACTGTGGTACTATGGAGGAACATTGTGGTACTATGGAGGTACACTGTGGTACTATGGAGGAACATTGTGGTACTATGGAGGCACACAGTGGTACTATGGAGGTACACAGTGGTACTATGGAGGAACATTGTGGTACTATGGAGGAACACAGTGGTACTCAGAAAGTAACAGCAGAATTATAAACTGAAATCCAATGGAATTCATTGAACTGCCAAATATTACGTTACCTAAAAACTTATTTCTTTAATTTTAATTTTAAAAAATTAGGTAAAATCTAACAGAATAATTATAATTATTTTAACTCATACTTAATAACAATTTTTGCCAGTCATTAGACAAATGTCTGGATTTCAAAGTATCATTTTTTGAATTTTGCTATACTCAAAACACATAAAATCATCTTCTTAAAAAATTACTCTATATTAAACATTTTCCTTTCCCTACAGTTTCCCAAATTTAGTCTATTCTACTAATTCACATGCTTTACATCACATTAGCCAAAATGACCATATTAAAGTAAGTAGTAACCACCTATTCAAGACATGTGAAGTGAATGTCTATTATCATATATACACAAGTTAAATGATATGTATTATTTCAAATACTCCCCTAGCAAATATCAGCATATAAAACACAAATATGGCTGTATAAGAGCTTGTTTATGGATGTAACTGAAATTTTAATGGATAACTTCAATGGCAAGACACTATGCTTAACATTCAAGAAAATGTGTCACTCTGTAGAGTACAGAAAAGCCAATTTTCTCATACTAATTCTTTGATTTTTAAAGATGATAAATTTAGAGTTCAGTATTTTTAACATTACTGTAGGTACTACATGTATGTGCATTGCATTAATATGTTATCATGTACTAATGTAGGATCCAAATTTGTGGAGTGTATGTGTGCCACAAAACCAATGTCCAGCAGTGAAGAGTAATAACTAGTGAATTAACAAAATACTTTTATTCAAAATTACCTGCCTTGATGAATACCATTAGTGATGGTGCTGCAAATAGGCTCTTGGAATGAATGAAAACAAAACAAAATTATCAAATCCCCTGATATGTAGCAAAAACAGTATTGAAAGGGCTATTGCATGAAGGTTGTCTTATATCAGAGGAAACATATGATATTTGTCCTTTTGGAATTGTTTCACTGAGCATAATGGTCTCTAGTTGGGACCATTTGGTTGTAAAAGGTAGAATTTTATGTTGTAAATTTTCTGGTTTCTTCTCTGTTGTTGAATTTATTTATGGCTTTTCATTTAATGGGGTGTATAGTAACTGTGTAGAAGAGACTATCACAGATGTGAAGATACAACACAGTGTGTATTTCTACTTCCAAATCAAACATGGACTCCCAATGAAACTGTTAACTGTATCTTGACAATAGGATGCTGGACTCTGCCATTGTCTATACCTACAATGTCAGGATACACTTAAATAGCAGAATGATGGACTTATGACTGATTGTGAAGGACTATACTATTGTAATGACTTGGTACAAATTAGAAGTAGTGCGAAGAAAGAAAATCCCACAGCCTATAGAATTGTATCATTGATTAATTAATTAATTAGGCTCTTAGATCTTGGGTCACATAGCAGAAAGCAGTGCCTCTGTGGTCAGGACAGTTCTTTCTAAATAGGATAGGAGCTTGAGGCACACCTAAAAAGTCTACCATTTGTTATTATTACCTTTCTAACCACTTTTTGGTGCTTAAAACCTAATACACTAAAGTTTTATCTTTTTAAGAAACAGATTATTTTCTCATATTGAAGTTGAGACACTTACTTTACAACTACTATGTAGGCACTAGTATCAGAAGTTTAGCAGAGAGCATCCCTGTTTCCATGAAACTGTCATTTATTGCCACAGGAAAAGACTTTAAACGAGTAAATAAATGATCGTGTTAGACAGTAGTGTTCTGAATAAAATCAAGTAGAATAAAATAATAAGGAGTAGAAAATTTGGAGGAGGAAAATAAGATATACAATGGTCAAGGAAGGCGTCTTTGAAGAAGAGACTACCAACGAGTCTCAAATGATAAAGTCAGCCTTGCAGAGGAAGGATTATTTTTTTAAAGAGGGATATTTAATTGAAAGTCAAGTTACAGAGATGAAAAGAGAGAAAGAGAAGAGAGAGAGAGACAGAAAGAGACAGAGAGCACATCCACCATCTGATTCACTCCCCAGCTGGCCACAATTTGTGGAGCTGGGATGAGGCCAAGGCCAGAAGCCATAAGTTCCATTTGCATCTCCCATTTGGGCACAGGGGCTCAAGCATCTGACCCATCTTCTGCTGTTTTTCCCAAGCTATTAGCAAGAAGGTGGATCAGAAGTGGAGTAGTTGGGACAAAACTCCTGCCAATATGGGAAACTGGCATTGCCAAAAACTTTCCCTGCTATGTTACAATGTGAGCACAGGAGAAAAGTTCTACACTTAGATGTAGATACCAAGTGCATGTACCCTGAAGTAATAACAAGTTTTATTATGACCAAAAAAACATTATAAAGTCCAGTGTAATCGATACGAAGTAAAAATGAGGGTTTTAGTAGAAGATGAAAGCTAAGGGTGGGTAAGACCTGGATGCAAGGGGATAAACATGTCCGGCATTATTTACAGTTATCTAACTGCTCCCCCAGATGCTATTCCCTAGCTTTCATACGACTGTGAGAATTCTGCATGGTTTGTTACATCAGAGATTTGGGACTGAGCCCAGGATTTGGGCTATAAATACATCAAGGAGCATTCTGGACCTATAGGTTGCATTTTCCTTAAGAAGTGATATATTTATAAAGGCTAATTCATTAAAACAATCAAGAGCATTACTATTAATTAAAGAATCAAAATTTACTTAAGCTCTTAAGTTAGTTTATGTATAATATCTCTTGGATTTATAGATTCTACACAAATTACTGAATAACACTAGCAGTTGAGAGATGTACAGAATGAGCCAGTAGATGGAAGATACCTAACTCTGTCTCACCAAATATTAAACACAAGTGGATTTACACATGTATACTTCAATCATATATCTAACTTTCAGTGCTGATTTAAGAACATATTATAAAAATTATTGAAAAATTTTTCATTAGATTATGAATCCTACAAAAAATGCATGTCATTTATTATTTCAGTAAGAAACATGTCTTATTTCTTATTTCACCCTGAAATTTTCAGTTCTTCAAACATTTCTGAACTGATTTAACTTAAAAGCTTGTAAACATTTTGCTGCTGATGAACTGATTACTTTAGCAGACATTACTGTGCACCTATTTGAAATCAGGCACAAAATAGGGAAGTGGGAACTGAAAGAGGAATGCATGTTTTCCCTTCACACAAAAAACCTAATTGGTCTGCTTAAAATCAATATCAATTTTTAACAATCTACCCAGAGAAACATTTTTCTCTAATTAGTGCAAAGCCTTGATTTTAGTGGTTTGGCACTTTGACCTTGTAGCAAACAAAAGCGACAAATGAGACATACTCATTACTCAAGGACTACATAATTTAAGAATGTAGGAGTGGAAATGTGCATCCAAGTCAGTGTAGCAAAATGCCATAATATTCAGAGGAAAGGGGCACCAAAGCTGTGCTATGAGACTTCCCTGGGAGGACAGAGACGACTGAAAAGCAGAGATCAGGAAAACCATATGGACTTGAGTGCTGAAAAAGAATGCATACACATGTACAGTGTGTACAGCACAAAAGTAGAGTTTGTTTTAGTTATAAGATGTGATGGAGACAAGTTCAGAACATCAGACACATGATTTACATAGGGGCTTCTAAGTAAAAGGGTTGACTACAGGTAGCAGTGCTGGCAAATAACATAAACACTGTAAATAAGGAAGATTATGTGAAACAGTCAACAGGGTTGTTTCCTAAATTCTGTTCTCTTTTGAGGTGCATGGGAGGTTTATACTTCCTCAATCATTGAAGTTAGAAGTGTGGCCTTTTGACTCATTTTGACTAATGAAATGTCAGTGGAAATGTCATGTTACTTCTGGGTAGAAGCATTTGCCCAACTCTAACCTCCCCCTCTTTCTGCTATTGCAAAGATGAAAAAGTCTCCATCAAACTCCTCTGAGTGATGATAATGGGCAGGATCCTCTTGCCGACCTGTGATATTCATTTCGTGTGAATCACAGATGAGATTTTCTTGATTAAACAACCAAAACTAAACAGGGTAGGTATAGGTATAGGAATAGGTAAATAGCTAAGAAAAAAACAATTAGCGGATTAGAGCAAAAATACTAAAAAAGAAGGAAGCGCTTAAGTTAATGTAGTGACATTGCTAATAGAAAGGAAATGATTAACAGTGTAAAAGCTGTCTGTATGTGGTAGCATTTGCATTTGGTAATAACAATTGAAAATGCTTACATTAATAGGCACTTACCATCTATTAGATATTATTATGTTTTTATGAATTAATTCATGTAATCCTTACAACAGGTTTTACATAAAAATTGAAGCCATTTTAGAACAAATCATTTTCCCAAGGAGTGTTGATTTTAGAAATGTTCACCGCTAGAATCAAAAGAATTTCCCACTGAAGAGATCCAATCTAAAACCTTGGCTATTCTAAACTACTTAGAATAGCCAAGAATGAACAGGAAATGGTAGATGAAGTTATGAAAATGGCTGTGAGTAGACAAGCCAAGAGTACAAAAAGAGAGACTAGTGCAAACATTTGAGAAGACAGTTTCAGAAATGCCCACATTTAAAGTTTAGTGACAGGCTGGTGCCATGCTTCAATAGGTTAATCCTCTACCTGCAAGTGCCTATATCCCATATGGGCACCAGTGCATGTCCCAGCTTCTCTTCTTCCTGTCCAGCCCCTTGCTTTTGTCCTGGGGAAACAGCAGAGTAAGGCCCAAGCCCTTAGAATGCTGTACCCACATGGAATCTAAAAAAAATCCTGGCTTTGGCTCAGCTCAGCTCTAGTCATTGTGGACATGTGACATGTAAACCAGCAGATGGAAGATCTTTTCCTCTCTGTTTCTCCTTCTTTCTATAAATATGCCTTTCCAATAAAAAAAAAGTGACTCTTAAAAATGTAACACTTGAGGATAAGAAAAATAGCTATCGAAACTAGGAAAACATGTCCAGAAATAAGAGAAACAGAACAGTGCTAAATTCCATAGCAAAAAAGATACAAAGCAGTACATTAGCATGAGTATTTTTTAAAGTCTACAATTTGTCTCTCTTTGACTCTTTAAAATAAATGGATTTTGGAAAAGGGTTTGTTAAAAGGCTGGCATTGTGGTATAGCAGGTAAAACTGCCACCTGTAGCGCCAGCATCCTTTATGAGTTTAATTCCCAGTTGTTCCATTTTTTATCAAGTTCTCTGTTGATGTATCTGAGAAAGCAGCAAAGCATGGCTCAAGGCACTTGGGCCCTCCCACTCACATGGGAGATATAACTAGAACTCTGAAACACAAATCAGTTTCTGCTTCCTCTCCTTCCTCTTTCTGTAACCCTGTTTTACAAATAAGTAAGTCTAAAATGTTTTAAAAGTTGCTACAAAAAGTTCCTTTAAGATGGAAAACATGACACTTGAGAACTATGTTGGTTTTCTTATTTTCAATCATTTTATCCTTGGGTGAGGGAAACATTATAGAAACCGCACTGTTCATAGAATTTTATTTCTTTTTTCTTTTTGTAATTAGGTTTCTGCTGAAAAACACCCTGCTTGTCAAAATACTACATTATGCTGATGCTTTTTTCTGTACACGCCTAGGCCAGCTATGTTGTCACATTAGTTGATTCATGATTTAACTCTTCTTCATGCTTCACCAGTTTCTGGGTCTGAAAATACACAATCTAAATGATTTAACCATATCTGAAATTGATTCTCATGCTAGAATTAACATCTATTAAACCTGATATGTTTTGGGGGAAATCAAACCTTGCTTTATGTAGAGAGGTATGTTCCTGAGATATATTGACTTTAAAATTAAAAATTAGTAGGGCCCGGTGGCGTGGCCTAGCGGCTAAAGTCCTCGCCTTGAACGCACCAGGATCCCATATGGGCGCCGGTTCTAATCCTGGCAGCTCCACTTCCCATCCAGCTCCCTGCTTGTGGCCCGGGAAAGCAGTCAAGGATGGCCCAAAGCTTTGGGACCCTGCACCCGTGTGGGATACCTGGAAGAAGTTCCTGGATCCTGGCTTCAGATAGGCATAGCATTGGCTGTTGCGCTCACTTGGGGAGTGAATCATCGGACGGAAGATCTTCCTCTCTGTCTTTCCTCCTCTCTGTATATCTGACTTTCCAATAAATAAAATAAATCTAAAAAAATTTTTTTAAAAATTAGTGACGGGTATCTGGTCTAGTGGTTAAAAACAAAGTAGAATATTCAAGTCCCCCACTGAAGTGACAACTACTGATCACATCTTCCTGAAAGAGGAAACCATAGGAGAGAGTATTGGCAACTCAAGTAGTTGAGCTCCTGCTACCCAGGTGAGTGAGCTGGACTGAGTATCTGGTTCCAAGCTTTGGCTTGGTCCAGTCCCAGGCACTGCAGCTATTTGGGGCAGGGAAACAACAGAAAGAACTACTCCCACCCCACTTCTGGCTCTCTTACAAGTATTTAAAATTTTTCATTTAAAATTCAATCAAATAATTTCATTGATATCACAATATCCCCTTTTGAGATGATGAAAATGATAGTGACTCTAATGCTTGCAATATAAAAAGTATCATGTGTCAAATATTATTCTAGGCATTCACATACATCAGTTCATTTAATTCTGGTGAATCTGATCCACTAATTAACTTATTCAGAATATGGGTTGAACAATTTCTTACAAAAGGCAGACTCAATATTTTAGGCCTTATGGTCTCTGTTAAAATGACTTGAATCTGTTGTTACACATGTAGTGGAAACTACTGACAATATGTAAACAAATGTGTGTGCAATGTGCTAATAAAACATTACATGTACTAAAATTTCTGTGACATATCATAAGATATTTATCTGAACATTACTTTTTTCATTTTACTTTATAGACAAGGCGAGGGAGAGGGAAAAATTTATAACAATGGGAGCTCTCCAAATGCCTGCCACAACCTGGGTAGGAACAAGTCAAAGGTAAGAACCAGGAACACAGTGTGTCTCCTAGGTGGGGAGCAGGACCCGTGCACCAGAGAGCACCTGCTGCCATTCCGGCATACCTGAGTAGGAAGGTGACTCAGAAACAGCACCAGTGCTGAAATGAGGACTCCCATTGGGGAGTGAGTGTCCCAGGAATCATCCACTGCTGTGCCGATTGCCCAGCCCAGAAGCAGCATTTTTATTTTGATTGGATTCAATCACTTAAAATGTAAAAACGTTCTCTGCTAATGGGCCATACCAAAACAGGTGAAGGGAAAAAAAAAAGATGAAGAGCCAGATTTGGTTCATGGATCACAGTGTTCTGATGCTTCCAACTTTTACTGAACGAGGACTTTCATTAAAAGAAGGAAGCCCCTTTGATGTATTCTAGCTAATCAGTGTATCAAATTTTCATATCAACAAATGATGACTATTCTTCACTACTGAAATGACTGCACTAAATAAAAGCATTACTGAAAGCTAAGACATGATAAGACAATATATTTGGACTGTAAATTTTGTGCTAATAACATCCCTATGCACTGTATTACTAAATATATAAAAATGCATAAACGTATAATATCCTTTTTGTTAAGGATATTGGTAATACATTGTGTTATCAGTTAGTTAAAAATACACTGGCTCAACCCTAACTGCAGAGGTCACTTGGGGAGTGAATCAGAAAATAAAAGATTTCCCTGTGTCTTTCTCTTAGTCTCTCCCTTTATCTTTGTCACTCTGACTTTTAGATATGTGGAACAGAAATAGAGATAGATAAACTCTTTCTATATCTTTTTTTTTCCAAGTCAAAAAGATACTCCCCATATTTTACTTGGAAACAGGTCATTTTTAAGGAAGTAATACCATGTTTCCCTATTATTTGCCTGACAATAATGCAAAGAGGAGAAATAGTTTCTTGCCCTTTTATTGGTTGCTAGAAATTGTTTCACTCTGGCAAGATGATTTATAGGGCACCAGAAACACTAATAATGTTCCTGGCTTCCTCATGTCCCTGGAATGCGTGACATTATGTCATAAAGGTCACCTTTTCAGTGTGTTTACATCAGCTCAGTAAAGACTTGTCTGAAAGGCAGCTTCTGGACAAATAGTAAGACTCAACACAGGCGCGTGGCATTTGTAGATGTATGTAAAAGAGAGAAACACGTCAGACTCTGAGAGTGCTGTTTCCAGCTCCTTTGTCTTGGATTATCACTCAAATGACTTATTCTTACATTTCATCGGGAAAATAGAAGGTGTCAGAAATGTTCTTGTTTTAAAAGCTCATATATTCATGTACACACACACACACATGTTGGCAGATATTTCTTTTTTGTGAGCTTTAGGACTATCCACCCAATTGCCTACTAGTAAAAAGAAATCAGATGTCACACAAATTCAATGTGCTCCAAACTGATCCTTATCCTTTCTCTCAAAATTATTATTCCTTCAGTGTTTCCTATTTCAGTAAAAAGCTTAAAAATACTTATCTAATTGCTGAATATTAAAATCCACCTAATTTATCACTAAACTTCACAGATTCTACTTCCACAATGTATTTCCTGTCCTTCCATTTCTCCCCATCCTGATATTTTTCATGCAAGCCCATGTCTTTCTTTCCTATTCTAACACAACAGTGTCCTGATCACTTACATTGCAACACTAACTCCTTCTCCACTTATGAATTAGGTTATGCTATTTTAGTCACAGTACTAAAATTCCTCAACATCTTACTATTAGACTTGGGAAATTAAAAATTCATAAAATAGAAGCTGTCAGAAGAAATATCCTACATGCCCTGCATGGTAGCCTAGAGGCTAAAGTCCTTGCCTTGTACTCTGGAATCCTATATAGGTGCCGGTTGTAATCCTGGCAGCCCTGCTTCCCATCCAGTTCGTGTTTGTGGCCTGGGAAACCAGTAGAGGACACACCAAAGTCTTGTGACCCTGCACCCATGTGAGAGACCAGGAAGAAGCTCCTGGCTCCTGGCTTCGGATCAGCTAAGCTCCGATCATTGCAGCCACTTGTGGAGTGAATCATTGGATGGAAGATCTTCCTCTCTCTCTCTTCTCCTCTCTGTATATCTGACTTTGCAAGAAAAATAAATCTTTTTTTTTTTAAGAAAAGAAATATCCTTCTCTTCAACAATCAATCTGTACAACTACTGCTTGTGCTCCTACCTTCTTTTTTCCCCTCTAACAGAAAAAGTGGTCCTCTTCCTTGCACATAGCACTTCCTTCAACATGCTCAGGATCCTACTGTCTTTTCCAAGATCAAGCAAAAGTTTGTGTACGTGGCCTCTTCATTTCTCTCCCACCTCATTCTCAAGCTGTCTATCTTGGTAAAATACTCGGCTGCAGGGGTCCTTAAACTGCTAAAAAGCTTAGACAGTAGGACTATCTAAGCTTGAACTACTTCAAGTGAAGATGAGAAATACGAGTGGCAGAAAGATGATAATGTATGCCCAATGTTCCATTGCAACTAAGTTTGTGAAGCTGGTATTTGGACTCAGCAATCTGATACCAGAACTCACTTGCAGCCACTAACTTTATCACTAATGTTCATCGAGGAACATAAACACAAATCACCTTTTTTCAGAGAACAGGTGTTACCCAACTTTAGCCTATCTCTGAATCATCTAGATGGCTCATTAAAACAGAATACTCCATCTTCTGCCAGTGCTTTGGTTCATTAAATCTTAGGAACTACTTCAAAACGTGCATTTCTAACAAATTCCCAGGTGATACTGATCTTATAGACCCAGTAACCTCATTTTGAGGCATGTTGGCTGAAGGTTATACAATTACATTGTATCCCATGGTAGAAGACAGTAAGTCTACAATATCTGTTGAGCAGACTTCCAAATTGCTCTCTTTTTCAATTCCATTCTTTCAGATTGCATGTATTATCTACCTACCTATTGGTGCAGACATCTTACAGAAAGGTTAATAAGAGGCTGTTGTGGCACAACAGGTTATGCCACTGCTTACAACACCAGCATCCAGTATCAGCACTGGTCCAAGTTGCAGCCGCTGTACTTCCCATCCAGCTCTCTGGTAATGTGCTTTATAAAGCAGCAGAAGATGGCCCATGTGCTTGGATCCCTGCACCAATGTGGAAAACCCAGAAGAAGCTCTAGGTTCATAACTTGAGCCTGGCTGAGCTCTGGCCATCGCAGTCATTTAGAGAATAAAAGAATAGGTGGAAGATTCTTGATCTTTTTGTCTCTCTTCTCTGTAATTCTTCCTTTCAAGTAAATAAACTTTTAAAAAAATCCTCACAAACTCACAGTGCCCGTACTGCTCAATATAAACACTTTCCCCTTGCTGATTTACATGAAAGTATCTAATCTATCCCAATAAACTCCAATTCTCAGTCCCTGCCTCAGTGAAATAGTTGCTCTCCACCATATACAAGTGTCTCTCTTGCCTTTACTTTCAGCAAAAAAAAAAAAGTCATGATTGTTTCCAGTGGCTCATCATCAATCTTTTTCATGTCCATTTTAATGCATGCAATGATCAACAACTGATCACTGTGTTGTTAGCAATAGCAGCATATTTACTTTAAATAGCATACTAACTAACATAGTTGTCCATTCATATATATTTCTTCCATGCTCTTGATGGAAGGAATCATTTCTAACTGGCCAGTTGAAATCCAAAGAATTTAAGATACATCTAATCAATCAGCAGGCTTAACTGATTTAGCTTCCTTTTAACTGTATGTGTCCTTGTTTCTTCTAAGCATTAATTATCATTGCAAAATACAAATTAAAAACACTAGTAGCTGCCACTTTAGCTAATACTGTGCCAGACTGTCCGAAATACTTCATATGTTTTTTCAAAACCACATAAATGTATCAAATAAGTCTGTTCATACTACTGTCTTGCTTCACACAAGAGTAAACTTAGCTTTTGCACAGACAAAATTTCTGAAATCATGTCTCCAATAATGCTCTCATCTAGTGAACAAGGCAGGGACTGTTGCCTGATCTACCCAAACGTCATGCTCTGACACATGGCAAACCTTTCACATTGACTGCTCCTCTCGTCACTGTAAAATTTTTATAAATATTTCTTTTATCTATCTGAAAGACAGAGTGAATAGAAAGGGAGGGAAAGGAAGAGAGGAAAAGTAATTGTTCATCTGCTGGTTCATTCACCAAACAACTACAATGGCTGGGGTTTGTCCAGGCAAATGCCAGGAGCTCAGAACTCCATTGGGTCTCCCATATGTGTGGCAGGAGCCTAAATGCTTGTGCACATTATCATGGAGCTAGATCAAAAGAGGAGCAACCAGGACTCCAACAGGCATTCTGATAAGTGATGCCATTGTTGAAACAGCTTACCTCAGTGCATCACAATGCTCCCACTACCCCATCTTTGGGCTCTAGAAAAACACAAATAGACGTGCTTTAAATTCCTACACACTTTCCATTTCTGTGCATTAACATCTGATTTCATTACCTCATAAATACCCTTCTTTGCCACGACCACTTGTTAAGTCACTATATTTCAACTCCAATTAAACAATTTTGAGTTACCATCCCTAATTGGTCTCCTCACCACACTGGATAACTTTGACTTGTTTTATTTTATGCCAACCGTATGTACAAAGAAACCTTGTGGTAGCATAACCTGAAACATGGAATTAGACATAACGCCTTTGCCAAACTGCTCCTATCTTCTGCTTAGCTCCTCTTAGCAAATAGGGGTGGGTTAAAATACTCATCTTCTCGGAGACTCTATGATGGACTATGTCAATCAGTGGATTCTTCAAAGACCTCATAGTGCTTGGAGTGGCAAGATTGGCAGCGATTCATAACTGGTGAACTATCAAAACCACTTGAGCAAGAACCTCGGAGCATACCCTACATGCGGGACCTGGGGAGGGTGGGAAATTGGGTGGGCCTTCTCCCTTAATACCCCCCTTTAAACATGAAGGAAACAATATGGAAATAATAGTCTTACCCACTTTCCTATAGCCCTTGAACCTTTTTCACCCTAATTAACTATGTAAAGATTGTCAAAAATATAATAAAAATTTAATGACATTTTGAAAAAAAAAACACCCCTCCCAAAATGCTCATCTTCTCAGACAGGGATGTGGAGGGATGGCCAGGCTCTCATGTCCGTTTTAGAAGGAAGTAGAGGGTAGCTCCTCCAATGATATCCAATGGGAAAGGAAAACTGACAAGGAAGTATGTGGACTTTGGCCATTACATGAAAGGCCCATCAGCCAGAGGATTTAAATCATCTTCCTTTTTGATTATTTAATTGAAGTGGAAAAGTGCCACCAGATGGTGCCAAATTACAACTGAAACCTGGGCAGCTGGAATGGTAGTAGGCTGCTCATCAGTTCTTTGACTTAACAATGTTGTCATGTTGCAGCTAGCATCATGCCTTTCTGGATGAAAAGGACAGGGTCTGCCAGAGCTTTACAGCATCTCCATCATGAAAAGCATTATATGTTTGCTCTCTTCCCTAGAATTCAGTTGATTTAGTCAGGGTCCCTCTGGCAGGCTATAATTTGTTATTGCATAATTCCAGGAAAAACATTTGCTAAATAAATGAAACCAATAGATTTGTTATTTGAATAAAGATTCCTAATATTGTAGGGGTAATTAAACAATAATACTGAAGCTGTGTTTAATAAATTTTTTAAGTAATTTAAATACTTGCTGAAAAAGAATGTAAAACTTCATACCAAATAGTTCATAAGTATATGGATGTCAATTAACAAATATTTATTTGTATACCCACCATATATATTCACTGGAATCAATGATATGCCAATTAAGTAGGAATGTAAGACATAAAATACATTCTCAAGCCAGTAGAACTATAAAAGAATTATAAAAGAACTATAAAAGAATTAGATTTAACATGCATTTTCACTGTGGTCAAATATACGTGCCCTTATGAAAGGCCTGCCAAATCAAGCATACAGACAAAACACTAAGTAATGATTTTTAAAAAGGAAAAAAAAAAATTTCCAATCACAAATTAAGGTATGGCATCTTGTTCAATTGTATGCCTCACAACAGTGCATTGTTCCAGGTGGGTCATGCTGCCACGTAATGATGAACTCATTACTTTTATGCTTACACAAAAAGCATTGGTTTCCTTATTTCTCCCATTCAAACTAATTTTTCTGTTTTCCAGAAACCACACATTATATGAGAATACTTCAAAAAGCTAGTGGAAAAACAAAGTCAAAGGACAATATTTTGGTATAAAAATTTCTGAAATCTCTGTATAGTTTCTCACAAGGCACATTCCTCATTGACTTTTACACAGCATTTTCTGTGCACAAGAATATATTGTAATTTCACTAATATTCGTGCATTTGAAACAAAAGGGATTTCAAAAAGGTCATGGAGATGGAATTATAAGATCAATTTATTTTAGTCTAAGTTTTGAAATCTACACATATAAAAGGTCTTCAAAAGTTCATGGAAATGTGTATCATGAAGGAATGATGATTGCACTTCAACATTAGCAACAAAATAAAAGCATCTTCTAGTTCTATTTACCATAAATTTTTGAAGTTTGTACTGAATCATGTCAACAAACATTTTTGTTGATGTCTATTACAAAAATCTTATCCTTAAGTCTGTTATGTACCTACGTGAAAATAATCTAATCTAGAATATATATTTTAGTGTCCTGCTATTTTTTAAAGACAGATATAAGGCATAATTTAAGGAGGAATCTATTTTAAATCTAGTGAGGAACTGCAACTAAGATAATGCAGCATGCAAAGTCTAAGATTTGTCTATAAACAACAAATATATTCTCATAAATTTAAAAGCTACTTTGACACTCAATTTAAAAAAGTGAAATCAAATTGTCTGGATTATCAAATAAGCCAAATATTTAATGAAATATGGCACTTCTTATTCAGTTAGGTTGGAGATAATCGCTTTTGTACCCAATTCTTCAAAGATAAGTACATCAAACACCTTATTATTTATGTATTTATGCATTTAAAATATAGTCTTTGATAAAATTTTGAAGGTTATTACTCTAGTAAATAACTTCAGCAGTTGTTTGATTATACACAGGAATTCCTAAATGCTTTTTCTCTGTATCAAATTTAAATATACCTATTCTTGCCCTCGTTAGCTGTATCACCCTGTTGATGAGGCTGTACCTGAGAATAACACATATTTAACCCAAGATCCACTCCTAAGTTTAGTAGATTTGAAGTTCTTCCTGCGTGTGACCAATGGAGCATCACTTCAGTAGACTCAGAGGAGTATCTCCTCATTTCACTTACTTCAAACAGTGGTTACACAGTAGTACATGTACACTGTCTAAAAAAAGGACAATGTGTGTAGTAACATAACAACACTCTGACCTCCTTAGAGAAAGAGAGGGTGCTGGAAAAGGCCCGTGAGGTTGAAAACAGTTATGATGCAGCTCAAGGGAAAAGCATCAGAGACAAGGCAAACATCCCAATTGGGGCAGAGGCAATCCCTACAAAGAACCCTAATTGGGACCCAAAGGACGAACTGGACATGAGTCTTCACGTCATTTATTGTATTTTGGAAGGATTAAAAAGGCAAAAGTTAAGCCTTTGAACTATAGCCAGCTCACCACTGTTCATCCACTAATGACCATTCTAGAATGCCTCAAAGAGGCAACTGTGAAGTTCACCAATTTAGACCAGATACAATGGAGGGTGGAGAGGTCCTCAAAGACAAGTTCCTTGTGTAGTCTGCCCCAGATAGCAGGAGAAAGCTCCAAAAGCTTATGGCAGACCCTGATAAGTCCTCCTTGGACCGAATGACCCAGGCAGCCAATGCTGTTTACTGTAACAGAGGCTTAAAGAAGGAAAGGCAGAAAGACAGGTGCCACAGTGAGATGCTGGCCGCTATGAGTGCATCCACCCCAGGGAAAAGGACCCTGAGATGCTGCTACAACTGTGGGAAGCCAGGCCATTTTCAGAGGGAGTGCCCTCAAACCACAGGCCAGGAGTTTCCTTTGGGACCATGTCCCATCTGCAAGGAGGGGGGATCATTGGAAATCGGGCTGCCCCCAGCTCCGGAAGGAGCAGGCGCCTGCTGACCAGGACCCCCAATGACAGGTCCCAGGGACTCCTATCTAGGCTCCCACTACTGGGTTCATACTGAGAAGCCTCGGGTCTCCCTGATGGCAGGCTCTCAAAAGGTCAATTTCTTGCTAGACACAGGTGCTCAATTTTCTGCCTTGCCTTTCTCTCCTGGGCCAAGATCCATTCAAAGTAACTGTATGAGACATCTCTGGCCATGGGCTTGTACTTGGGGATATCTCCACTTTCACAACTCTTTACTTGTTATTCCTCTGACACCCGCCCCTATATTGGGGATGAGATATATTGGTGAAGGTCCTTGTAGGCTTAGTCTTGGCCCCTGATGTGCAAGGCTATTTTCCTTCCTGGGGTAGATATTGACTCTATGCTCTTCTAAGGTCAGCACCCCCCATCAACCAGATTCTGCAGAACCAACCTGGAACCACTGGAGAATTTAAAACTGCTTTTCAAAAAGGCACCTAACAGATAAGTGCTTTCTATGCCACCCCACATGTTGTCACCCGATTCCATCATTGCAACTAGTAGGATGGAACCCTAAGAACATCATTGTTCAGTCTTATAGAATCAAACCCATTGTTGAGCAAGTTTATCAACTTGAGGTTATTAGACAGAGGCCAAGGTCTAGCACAGCACAGGCAAGAGGAGCAAATTCTTCACTCCTGGACAACAGTCATTCTACTGGAGACATCCCAAAGGCATGGAAGGTCGATCGAGTGTGAGTCAAAAAGTGTGCTGATCTCACCCTCACCTCCTTCCTCTGTGGTCTTCAGTGCACACCTGGATGCCACAGGCTAGCCATAGGTATCCTTATTTCAGTACTCCCAGCACATGCTATTCTGACGAGTGTGTCCAAGTGCAAAACCAGGATATACTTGAACTGGCAGGAGTCCCAGAACTAGCATGGCACAGGAAATGGGAAGCTGAACAGAGATATTTCTGCCTTTGCCACCTTAGATACTTGCTACACCACAGTCTGCCTGCCTGCTTTGAGCTTTTGAATGGAGAGAATTAGCCTGTGGGCCCTCTTTGCATCTGTGCTGGCTCCTGCTCCACGTGGAGCATGCAACTGGCTTCTCAATTGTCTTATGTTTGTTTCCTGATTAGGGGTCTTCAGACTCCAGGTGGCCTTGAACATGCAAACTTGTATGACAACCAGACCAACTTCTGCCATGGCAACTTGGATGACCTGGACCATCTCTCTGGATCCCACACCTCTAGGGGCCCCTTACCCAAACGATGCCCAATTTCAGAAGGAACCAGCCAGAAGATATCGTCGCCCTTTACTCCTACAAAAGTAGGATATGGGATTTCAAGAGGGGTTTCTGAGACCATCCAGGCCTGCTAAGGTCTTGGCCACATCCTCAGGTGGGCAGCACCAGCATTGCCCACCCATTTTCTAACTAATTAAGAGACCACCAATGGGGAACATCTTACCTGTAGGTTCCCCGCCCAACAAGGAGGGGTCAGGGAATGCTTAAAATCCCAAGACCCTTCCTCAAACCTTTGGTGTCTCTCCCTCCTCTTTCGAGAGGCACCCCACCTCCTGGCTTCCTTTCCGGAGGTGCTTTCCCTTTCCTTCTCCTTTCCTGCTCACCTGGTCCCTTCGCAAATAAACCTTTCTGTCTAAAAAAAAGTGCACTGTGTAGTATATGTAACATTACATCCTTCCAAGCCTTATCTTTATTTAGGTTTTGGTATTTCTAGATCCATATTAAATTCTTTGTGTTTCTTAATGTAGACTCATCAAAAATAAATCTACATAAAGCAAGTTCAAGAAATACATAAATTGAATTAAAGTTATCATTAGTTAATAAACATGTTTTATTAAAGGTAACTAAGTATCTCCTATCAGAGGACAAACTCCAGATGTTCTCAAAGCCAATTAAAATTTTGCTTTGTTTAAAAATGTTATTCTACTTTACCCTAACTGATGGACCATTTTTGCATATTATATAAGACAAAAATAGCATGGCAATAATATGGTGAGCTTAGCAAACTAAATTTCAGCTACTAAAACATGTCATTTAATAAATCCTATATTCTTTATTGATTCATCAGCAGAAGAAATTGTTCTCTAAAAGCTTGTTTCTTGGAATGATGAAAATGAAGAAGTATTTTGCTAATTGCAAGCATTTTATTCAGAATATACAATAATAAGAAACTTAAAATATTTACAGTGTAACTAACTTAAGCAATGTGGCATAATTAGTGTCTTATGTCTTATATTTTGCCACAGTTTTAAAGGCTTCAGTTAATCATGAATGTCTTTCTACAGTAATAATGTAGTTTGTCCTTAACTCCTTTCAACAACTTCAATACGAATCCAAATAAAAATATGCAGATCCACTCTTCAATTTGCTTCCAGCTAAATCCAGTCCTTGACCATAAAAATTAAATATTTCTGAAATGATTCTTTCAGAATTGCTCAAAATCCCTAACTTTTCCAACATCATAATACTTTTCAATGATTATAGTCATCAAAAATGGGAACACTGAAATCATTTGTTTATGTGTTTCCCTTTGTTTTCTAATTCAAGTCAAGACATAACCCCTATGTTTGACTTGTATTGTGCAGATTATCCCTCCATCATAATATATTTAAAGGAAATGGCCCTATAACTGTGCAAGCTCCTGGCAGAAACTAACCCCTTCCTGACTCCAACTTCAGAATATACATGCTCATTTCCAACATTAGCTTTCAGACTATCAGGTTAATCTCATATTTATCCTCTTTTCTCATGTTAATCCTAATAAATATGGAAGGCCTAGAAACTTTAAAATCTCTATCACTTCCCAGATTTAATATTCATTCTCCGTTCTGGGCATCAAAGCATCATGAATATGGCCTAGTATTCAAGCATCTAGTAGTTATTTGTCGAATAAATGAGGTAATTCAATCAGTAAACCTTATTGAAACTTTGTAACATTCTTAGATTTTTCCTCTTCCTTACCCTTTGCCTGTCATTACTCTAGTTCAGAACCTAAAATACTTAAATTACTTAAATAACCTAAAATAACTTAAATTTTAGATTACTAATTATAAACTAAGATGACATAACATATACTGCTATATAGCAGAATCAACATGTGGATTTGTGCCTGAGAATGGCCTTTATGAGTATTTGATTCTTCAATGGCTTGCCTGGCACTTACCAGGACAAGCTGACACTTCCCTGCATGTGGAAAAACTAACATGATCACTTTCGTAATGTATGTGTCTGTGTAATCTTTAACATCTATAATTACAAAATAGTCTAATACTGGACATAATTTATAAGTTATTATCACATTAGATCATTACTTAAATGTCCATATGTTCCACTAGCCCTTGGTTCCTCAATGCAAGACATATTTATCATACAGTTCTATCTCCCTATGAACTGTTACAACTCCCAAGGAACAGACAAGTAAGAAAAATGGCTAAGGAAAGGGACAGTAGGAGGAAAGGAGCTGAATGTGAGAAGAAAGAAGGTAGTTACTTCTTATCGAACATGCTTAGCAGACAGGGTACTTAGCTAATCTATGTGTTCATTGCTTTACATCAGTGAGGAATGGAAGGGAACAACTCTTTTCCATAGTCCAATGCATAGTAGAATCACACTACAGACAAGGGAACCAAGTATGCCATGGCACAAAAAAATCTGTTAGTCTGTTTCCCCTTCTCTTTGTATTTTGACCTATAATGCTATAAGTTACTGTCACCAGAGTTTTTTCAAGATTTGTTTCTAAAATTTTAATATCTTTGTTTAACTTGATCATAAATTATATGCAATAAAACAAATAAGAACAGTGAGTAAGAATTCACTTTAGCTTTTTTTAGCTAGTAGGTTATTTATAAAATCTAAGGCAATGCACAATCAGAATGAGAATAAATTACGATTTTTGTTGACGAATACCCAAAACTACTGATACACGGTCACAAACATCACAGACTACACACACACTTCGAAAGTATCCAAAGAAGGAAGAAAACACAGAGGAAAATGTTACTGGGTTATATTTTCAAGAAATGGCAATGATTAACTTAACGAATTAAATGGCTCATTCAAAAATACATAAAAATAAATATGCTCTGTTACTATTGGATAAGAATGAAGACACATTAAGTATTCACTTTTCAAAGTTATAAATTAAAACCCACATCTTATTCTTAGAGTTTAGATTAAATGTTAAAAGTTTACATGGACGGGCCCGGCGCGGTGGCACAGTGGTTAAGGGCCTCGCCTTGCATGCCCCAGGATCCCATATGGGCGCCAGTTCTATCCTGGCAGCCCCGCTTCCCTTCCAGCTCCCTGCCTGTGGCCCGGGAAAGCAGTCGAGGATGGCCCAAGGCTTTGGGACCCTGCACCTGCGTGGGAGACCCAGAAGAGGCTCCTGGCTTCGGATCGGCATAGTATTGGCCGTTGCGCTCACTTGGGGAGTGAATCATCGGACGGAAGATCTTCCTCTCTGTCTCTCCTCTCTGTATATCTGCCTTTCCAATAAAAAAAATAATAAAAGTAAATCTTTAAAAAAAAAGTTTACATGGACATTATGAGTGAAACTTGGAGATTATCTCCTTTATTCTCTACTTAAAGGAGAAAACTGAATCCCAAATAAATGTGAATACTTTCACCTAGGACTAAGAGCCAAGATGGAATAAGAATCCATGAAATTTGGTGTTGGTTTCTACTACAACACATGGGTATATGATTTGCTAAGAAAAGTTATGAGACACTTTGCTTTCTTCACATAATGCTCATCTTTGCCTAAAACCCCTTAAGCTTGACCATTCCTAAATGTCAAGTGCTCTCAAGTACTCTCATTGAATGTAACAGAATAAATCTCACCCAGGGTTCATGCACAAATGCATTTGCTGTTTGTGCAACAGGTAAGGTATGCTAATGTTGAAGGCTTAAGAAAAGTACAATCTAGCAGTCCCTGTGGGTTTTATTTTGAATAAGACCACAGCAGTATGACAGGAAAGAAGGTTTATATTGCCTTATTGAGCTCCACCTTGAAAGTACCTGATGCCCGGGCACCAGCAGGCAGAAGTTGGTGGCACTCTACTAGAACACAACATATCTTATTTGCATTGCACATTTTGTTCCAAAAAGAACAATAAGAAATCAAATTAAGTATTAAACAAAATTGATAACAATATTTTTAAACTAAAACAAAACTTGTAACATTTAGATCTCTTACTCTTTTTCAATGAATAAGTAGCTATTGGAAAATTTTTAGCTTATTTTAAAGTGATTACTCTTTAAAATTATGGGCAAAAAAATCTTTACTATGTATTTTCATTTAAGTACTCTAAATACATGTAAATTTACAGCATGACTAAAATACAATAAATTCTGATTTTAGAGAACATTTACAAATTATATATTATGTACACTAACAGTATTCTATGGATTGAAAGTTCGTGATGTCTCTAAATTCGTTTTTGTATTCACATTCCCCATGTGATACATTTAGAAACAAGATATTTGGAGGGCAATAGGTAATGAAGGTAGAGCCCTCATGATGGGAATGGTACCCCTCTAGCAAGAGATGCAAAGAAGCTTGCTTTATGCTCTCTGATTTCACCGATGTGGAGACAACAGCAGCAAGATTTGTAAGCTAGGAAACAGCACACAATGCAACAATGCTGACCCATCAACTGATTTGTTAGCTCCCAGAGAGCCAGCAAATTGCTATTGTGTAAACCACCCAGTCCATAGTCATGTGTTACAGGAAATTGACTCCAATTGTCCTAAAGCTCTATGTAAACTTCAATTATCTTGGTAAATATAATTTGTAAGTTGAGAGAATTTTTCTATTGGCTTTTTTTTTCCCAAACAAGAGATTCCTTTATAGCCATCAGAATCTTCTCTTTCACAGCATAAAACATGCTAATGCTTTTATATTCTTAACTATCATAATAAAAAGGCAAAACATGCTTCACAAAGGGAACTGCTTGTATTGTTGAGACAGTTTTTCAGTTATTGGAAATATTTTTAATTTCTTTCCGGTAATTTAGTTACTGTGCTGAAATTTTCAGTAGGCAGTGCCAATGAAACTTCTTAGTGTATTCTGTCTAGAACTGCGGTCTAATTCTATTGATCCTGGCCTTGACATTATTTTAAATAACATTGTAATCCTAACTTTAATCACTAAAAATTACTTACGGAAATTCTCTTAAATAATACATGTAAGTACAACCTGAGGAGAACCATAAATTTGATAAGATTATATAGATATCACTTCAGATCAATACTAAAAGAGAAAAGTAAAATATTTTCTAAGTAAAATACTAAGATACAAGTTTGTTGACAAAGCAAAGAATATTTTGTATGATCCATTAATTGGATATATAAAGAGTATATTTTTCTCACAACTACATTCCTTGTAACTTTTCAGAGATAAAAGTTCTGAAACAAATGTTGAAGTCTTATTATCCTAAAACTAGAGTGTTGTCTGAACACATTAAATTATAAGATACTTATAAAATACAGAAATCATACACAAAACTTGGTCAGAGCTAAAATTAAAATTATTCACTTTAATGGTAATTTTATAATATCTCTAAAATTATATGCTATCTCTATATAAGATTATATACTATCTCATCTTTAAAATTCTAAAACAGTTAATATAAAATTCAATCTAAAATGCTATAAACAAAAGCAATTGTTAAATTAGTCAAGAAGTCACTTAATTTTGCATTTTACCTAATTTGGTTTTTTTTAGTTTTTTTATTATTATTTTCTATGATACAGTTTTGTAAGTGTAGGGATTCCTCCTTATTCTTCTTCTTTCTTCCTTCTCATTTTCCCCTATATTTTCACAGGAATATAGTCCACTAGTAACAAGTATAAGCTTTTCTTTCTGTTATTCAAGTGTTCCGTGGCTTTGTAGATACAAGCAAATGTAGAACAGCTGGTATCGTTGATTTTGTATTTTAAAGAGCTGATTTTATGAAAAATCACTTTTAGCCTAGCCTGTTTGCTATTATCTCACAAACTCAATAAAGTTTAAGTCCTCCATAATCTATGTAGTTACATTATGAAAAATATAAGTAACTATTTCTAAATTATTTATACCACTGGATACTTAAAATCCAGTCAACAGGGTAGGCATTTAGTTTACTTAGTTAAGATATAGGTTCTGATGCATGAATCACATGCGGAGTGCCTGGATTTGTTACTTTATTTTGATTTTTGAATCCAGGCTTCTAATAATGTTAGGTGAACCTAAGAGACTGAGTTCTTGACACCTTCTTGGGAAACCTAAATTGTGTCCGTGACTCTAAAGCTCCCATTGGGCTCAATGCTGCCTTCTGTTGGCATTCAGGGGGGAAACAGCAGATCACATAATTCTCTCTCCTTCTTGTCTTTTCTTCCCTCTTTCCCTCTCCCTCAATAATAAATATAAATTTAATACAGCAATTATTTCCATGTCTATTAATGACTTTACAGTATTTCATACAAATCACTCACACATATATCCGACAATTTTGTTTGTTTTTTAGAAGAAATGAGGCAAAACCATAATTTATTATTACATGTGTGTAGGACTACAGAAGTTCTTTAATGGAAGTATTTTAGGAATGCAATATTCTGGATAATTGTGATTTCATTATTAAATATTATACCAACAAATATGAAAGGCCTTTGACTCACCATGAATGACATGAAGAACACTACTTTTTAATTTTTTAGCTGTTTGAAATTTCTAAAAACCCAAGGGCAATATTCCAACGATAAAGTTACTATAATTCTTGATGCAAATGTTGGCTCACTCACTGAATTTCAATAACTGATGGTATTTTTTGATCAAAAAAGTTGTTATAAAATTTACTTAAGGACTGGGCTTTCAAGTCTCTGAAAACAGATCTGATAGTACAGTCCAATTCCTGTATGACATAGCTACCTAAAACAGAACATGTTCCTTGAATAGGAACGCTTGGCTTTTCCACCGACTCAGAATTCCAACACTAGCCAGTAGCTACAACTCAAGTCAACTGGCTGGCACCTTTAGCAATTGGATCCCTGAGCTAATCTTATGATGCTCTGTAGAGGTTACAGATGATTACATAAAATAGAGTCTAGAGAAAATTATCTGAAAATTGCATTTAGACAAAATTTAAGCTATCATGGTAAACTGAGTTTCTATGATTACTTTCCTATTTCTGGAAAAGCATGGGAATAGAGAAAATCAATAAATAAATTACAATTAGTTTTAGTTAGCCAATATTGCACTCACTGAGCAATTTTTTTTGCTATATTGTCAGTAGGAATATTTAAAGATTCAGTTTAGAATAAAGTTGAAATAACTTGCCTTCTCATTCAACCATGTAAGGTTTTTTTTATTCTCATTATAAACACACAAATATGTGAACCAGAAATATTTAATGACTTAGTAAAAACTTCAAGCATCCTATTGTCAAATAAGCACTAAAAGAACTTAATGTTTGATTTAATAAGCAAACATCTTATTGAGTAGACAACTATTTCTGAAATGTTAAGAAATGAAAGCCAGCTGTCACAACTATTAATTTATTTCACCAAAGAGTTAAGAATTTATTCATCATTTTTAAATATTAAATCATAGGGCTTATATAAATGGAATGCAATTTTAAAGTATATTGGTCAGCCTCAGATCAGTGTTATCATATTTTGATATTTACTATTAGTAATATTGTGAGAAATTGCATCAGGTAATTTTCAATTCATAAGGAAGTATTGACTCACATGTGTTCTTAAAACATTTAGAGTTTAAGGATTTGCCGTCCTTTACAATAGGCTTTAAAAGTGCTATAGCATAAAAAAACTTAAATCAGAAATTTTAATTTTATAAATATGTGTTTATATATCTTAAAGTTACATATGTGAACATTTTACATGGCTGAAAAAACAATGAAAGTATTAAAGGCATATTGGGGTTTTAGTCTGGCATTCATTCCATTCCAAAGTGACAGTGATGATTAAGCTGTGTCTCTAATCCATCAATTCAGAAGAAAAGGGAACAGCCAGATTTTTCAAAACCAATGATTTGGTTCCCAGAGTCATTTTAAGGATTGCAGGAATATTAGCTATCAACACTGACGGGAAAATGTTCCAGGGGACTGTGTTTGAAATACTGGAAATCATTTACAAAACATAAAAGATGTATGCCTAATTTATAAATTTCTTAAAATATTCTAATTCTTCCCTATGTTTGTTTTTTTATCTTCCCTCTTTTTCTTACCTTCATAGGTAGAAGCCAACAATGCTTTTATTTTTATTCATTGGGAAGCACAGAGAGTAAGAGAGAGCATGACTAAGCACTACCCTCCGTTGGTTCCTTCTGCAGATGTCTTCTGCAGGGGCCAGGGTGCTGAAACTGGCAGTAAGAACTCCAAGTCCCTTCCATGGGTAGTAGTAATCCAGGTATTTGTGTGATCACTGATACCTCTATATGTTGATTTCATAGCAAATTGTGCAATAACACCAAATGGAGAAATAATTAATATATCACACATAAAATGTAAATATAAGTGAAACATGACAAACTTTTACTGAAACAATAAATACTATTTGAAAATCCTTAGAATTCTCCTAGATGTTTGTATGTTAAAAAGAAATAAAAATTGAAAAATAACCGAAAAATGCTTTTACATAAGTGAATCATATAAAATTAATTTCCAATAGAAATAAGACTTCACATAAATCAGGAATTTTAGCCCCTAAACATTATACTTGCCACAGACAAATTCAGCCTTTGACAACCCAGATTCAATTTGACTATTCAAGCCAAATAACAAAAGATATGCACAAAACAAACCAGAAGCACATTTTTGTCATTTGTGGCTAGCTTTTCCTTTTATACTATATTATTCCGTTATCTCACTCTTTGATAGCCTGGAGACTGGATTTAAAAAAAAAAATCATTGAACTGCTTAAAGCTCTCTGGTGGTCTCAATATTTGACAGTGTGAAAAAAAGAACATAATATGTTCAGCAGTATACAATTGGAACACCAAAGCTCATTGGAAGGCATGAAAAAATATGCCAATAAATCTCAAACAGATGTATGGATGAGTATATTAGAAACAAAGATCTACTGTAAACCGACTGGTTATTTTGTACACAGGTAGAATCTGTAGGCTAACATATAATTCAACCCAATTCAAGACAACAGTCCCTTACACAGTTCTTCCCTCCAATGCTATTTGCACGGCTTATTTTGGAAAAACTTCTGTATTTACTAATTTTATTTATCTGAAAGGTCAAAAAGTGACAAAGAGAAAGAGAAAGGGTAGGAAGGGGCAAAGGAGAGTGTGCGCATGAGAAAGAGAGAGCTCTCCCACCTGCTGGTTCATTCTGTAAATGCCTATAATCCGAGTCTTCCATGTGGGTGGCAGGGACCTCACTCCCTGAGCAGTATTACTGCGGGTGGGCAAGATCGGGACGTCTAGGCACTCCCATATGAGATGTGGGCATATCAAATGGTGGCTTTAACCCACGGTGCAGTTACCTCCCTCTCATGTTTTTAAAACTATGAACTCGGTCACAGTACAAAGGAGTGCATAGGATATATGTTTAATTAAAAGAAAACTATAAATTGAATAACTTTATACTCATCTTCCCCTTAAAAGTGGAATTATTTTTTAAGCTTTAGGAAGGTAGCATTTGGCTTAACTGAGAAAATATTTCTAATGTAGAAGGTGTATTAAGAAATAAACTTTACTATCTTGCAATAGTGCATTTAAATAATGCATTAAAATATTAGGTATGTGAATCATGAAGTCATGATCACTAAATAACTATGTAAAACCAATGCTGGAGTCTAAGCAATGAGAGAGGGAAGAAAACAGCCTGGTAAGCGTAGGACAGAAGAAAGCTTCCAACAACAATTGAGGAAGTGCCACTAAGCATGTCTTACATGGATGCTGGTTGAATGGTTGTATGCATACATACATAAAACATATATGCAATTTTACAATCGTAATCTCTTCTAATCTCAGGCAGTTAGCAGTTGAAAGCAGTGAAAAGCATTTTAAAATACGGGCTACTCGTTGGTTCTTTTTATACTGTGGTGTAACTGTTTTTTTTTTTTTTAAAGAGTGAATCATTAAACAACAGAATGCCAATTCAAATCACACAACAAATTAGCAAAACTTGTCAATGTTCATTATATTTGTTGAATTGAATTGAATTAATCACTTTATGGATCCTTTCTATGATGTCATTATTCAAAACATACGTATACTGGGCCTAGGGCAATAGCTCAGTGGCTAAATCCTCGCCCTACAAGCACTGGGATCCCATAAGAGCACAGGTTAATGCCTCAGCTGCTCCACTTCCCATGCAGCTCCCTGCTTGTGGCCTGGGAAAGCATGAGAGGATAGTTCAAAACCTTGGGGAACCTGCACTCATGTGGGAGACCTGAAAGAAGCTCATGGCTTCCAGCTTCCAATCAGCTCAGCTCCAGCCTTTGCAACCACTTGGGGAATGAACCAGCAGATGAAGGATCTTTCTCTCTGTCTCTCCTTCTCTGTTTTAAAATACAAATGCAAATCTGCAGCTTTTCCAATAAAAATAAAGCATTATTTTTTAACAAAGAAAAAATATATAATCATATACCTTAGGTACTTTTGCTATTTTTTGGATTCTTTAATTCCTATCAGATATTATATTTTTTTTCCTAGTTACAGTTGTTTCTTTACATGTAAGATCAATTTCTAAAAAAAAAAAAATTCAGTTTCCAGATTAATCTGGACAGCCCTAAGTTTTATGCCATTGTTCCAGGAGAAGTTCATCAATTATAAAAATGCTATTTCACTGAAAGAACAAAGTCAGAAATGAAAAATTACATCATGTCACCAAGTTTTAAGCACATTTCCAGGAATAAATTTAAAGTAGGCTAAAATAGCTCCAACCTAAAACTCATTCAATGCTGGTTTAAGCACAACTTCTCAGAGTGTTCAAGTGTGCTGTACATGTGCAAAAGCTCTACAATTTATGTCTCAGCACAATCATTTAAAAATCAGCTCCTGTTATTTTCTGAAAATACACTCATAAATCATCAATTCAAAATATTCCATTTTGTATTTCTAAGTATTCCTGTTGATTTCAGCTAAAGGCTCTCCAAAATTCACATAGCAAGATTAAAAAACAAATAGGGCCCGGCGCGATGGCCTAGTGGCTAGAGTCCTTGCCTTGCACACACCAGGATTCCACATGGGCACTGGTTCCAATCCCTGCAGCCCCACTTCGCATCCAGTTCCCTGCTTATGGCCTGGGAAAGCAATCGAGAATGGTCCAAAGACTTGGGGACCCTGCACCCATGTGCGAAATCCAGAAGAAGCTCCAGGCTCCTGGCTTCAGATAGGCACAGATCCAGCCTTTGCGGCCACTTGCAGAGTAAATCATAGGACAGAAAATACTCTTCTCTCTTTCCTTCTCTCTGTAAGTCTGACTTGCCAATAAAAAAGTCTAATAGTAAGTCTTTAAAAAAGCAATTAAACAAACAAAATAAACTATTAAACCGAAAACTTGTGAGGCTTAAGTGCAAGATAGGTCATCTTTAAACTGTTTATTTTTTTAAATAGTTTAAAAATCTTATGCTTGGTTTGTATCGAAGGTAGGCACAATGTTTTAACAAAAGTTTTCAAACATGTTCTTGAGCCATTAATGAATAAAATCCTTTCTAAATTGCTTAATGTTAGAATAAGCCATGGGGTTTTTCTTCTGGGAATGCATTCTTACAGCTTATATAATACTGAAAATCACTTGTATATTCTCTCAGTTCATATGCTTTAGAGACATTCTACTGTGAACTGCAAGAAAAATTAGACTTTGATGTCAAAAGACAGATTTCAGCCATTACCTCAGCACCTAAACTGTACTTAATTGGACAAGTTACATGTCTTAACCTACTTTCAGTTTTCCATAAACCACTAAAGTGAAAGTGGTAGAGAGCTAGATGGCTTACTAAAATGTTTCATGAATGGTATTATTTTAATAGTTTTATGTAAATAGCATAAATATATACTATTTATACTAAAGTTTTATCAATAGTATTATTATCAAATATAGCACTATTTATGAATAGTTTTATAAATAGTATTATTATCAAGATTGATATAGAATTAGCTTCAACACAATACAATCCATTTTCAGTCTCTGTTATAACAATTTTTAACATTTCTCTCTGTTCCCTATGAATTTTAGGGTCTCTGAGGGAAGACACAAGGTAACATAATCAATAATGTCCTTATTTTAGCACAGGTTCTGACATTTAAAACCTGTTCAGGATTTCTTGAAGGCAATTTAAGAAATCAAATATTTTCATTTCAATATCATTAAAGATTTATTTATTTCTATTTGAAAGGCAGATTTCTACAGAGGAGAAACAAAGAGAAATCTTCCATTCACTGGTTCACATTAAATCAACTGAAAGAAGCTGTGAAACAAACTTTACAAACATTATTCTAAATTTCACTATATTTGTAAAATTACAATGACATGTTTTAACACTTCAAAAGCTACTTTCCTTTGAACAAAATGAAACATGGATCTACCTCACTCTAACAAAAAGAGTAAGAAAAGATTTTTCTGAAATATACAGTTCTAAGATGCTAAAAACAGTGAGAATTCTAAGAATTTATATTCCCTAGATTTTTTTTTTCTTTATTAACCTCCACTATTTATTGAATGCTTGTCAGGTGCCAGGAAAAGTATTAAGCGCTACGAAGCCATTATTTCATCGAATTCTTATGACAGCCTTTTGAGAACATAGCATTATCTATGGCAGATGAAGATAACTGGCTTTTTTCAAGGTTATAATGTTAGAGACTAGCATAACTAAGACTCATTCCAGTTTCATCTGAATCCAGGGTTAACCTCTAACCAGTGTGTTATATTAGCTCTCAGGCATTTTTCTGAAGCATTTACAGAATTTTTATAATATTAAATAGTACATTTTGAATGATAGAAAGATGCATATGCTCATGATGAGTCAGTGTAACAAGGCATAAGATTCTGGAACTCACAGCACAGTAAAACTGAATCCCCAAGCAACAAAAAAACCATCTTTCTCTGTACAACAGGGGTATCTTAAAAGGTAGTAATTCATAATTTATGTCCATCAAACAGAGTAAAACAAAGGTAGTTAATTCATAGAGCATACAGACAAGAAGCAGTTGTCTCCAGACAACTTCAGTGTTTTCATTTTTACTTGAAAGGCATAGAGTCCGAGACAGATCTTCCGTTTATTGAGTCAAACGCTGGCAACAGCAAGAGTTGGGCTAGGCAGAAGTCAGGAACCCGAAATTCAATCTGTGTCTGCCTTTTGGGTGGCAGGAATCCTACTATTTGAGTGACCAACTACTGACACTCAGGGTAGACATTAGCAAGCAGTGTGGATTTAGAGCGGAATAGGACTTGAACTCAGGCACAAAGATGTGAGATAAAGGCATCCCATGCAGTGTTTTAACTGTTGGGTCAAATGCCCCACCCACTAATACCAATATGAAGTCTGCTATATCATGTATTTAAGACAATTTAATAAGATTTTCAAAAGACTCTAACCACATTAATTCATTTCAGTATTTCTAAGTGATTATTACATGTAAGAACCTGCATGGAATCTCACAACAGGAAAGATACACAAAAATAACAAAAATGATCATTAAATAGTAAAGACCACAGAAACATCAATGTAATGTACCCTAAAAGTAAGTGTAATGAGCATTCAGTTGCAAGGTGCAAAGATGAGAGGAAAGAATACTCAATACCTATTGTCAGGAATCTAGCCAACTAACCAACAAAATGCCTTCTCTGCTCTCTCTCTGCAAGAGCCTTGTATTTAGATCGAATATGATCAGATCTCTCCCTTTAGTCATCTCATGAGAACTGCCAAGTCATAAACACACTCGTGTTCACTATACCGGGAAAAAAATAATATGATAGCAACATTTAACCCTATAAGCTTTCCCACATTTTTCTAAGAATTTTTTTAAAAAGATTTATTTGTTTTTATTTTTATTGGAAAGAGAGATGTACAGAGAGAAGCAGAGAAAGCTCTTCCGCACACTGGTTCACTCCCCAACTGGCCACAAAGGTGGGAGCTGAGCTGATCTAAGCCAGGAGCCAGGAGCCTCTTCCAAGTCTCCCATGTGGGCACAGGGATGCAAGACTTTGGGCCAGCTTCTGCTGCCTTCCTGGCCCCAAAAGGAGAGCTGGATGGGAAGTTGAGCATCCAGGTCACCAGTGAGCATCCAAACAGCAAGAATTTACAGATTAAGATCTCGCCAAGCCCTCTAAGAATTTTTAATTATTAACTGAGAATCTTCATAATGTAGAGTTCGTTTAGGTCAATAATTACATGTTTGTGTAATGTATAACTCTACAACTACAAAAAAAAAATAAAGAAAATTATCACCATCTCTTGAAACTAAGTTTGTATTTCAATCATTTTCAATATTAAAATATGTATGCAGAAATGAAAAAAAGAGAAAGAATCTCGTGAGATTCTCAAGGAACATCAAGAAAAAAAGGGGGAAAAAGTTTGATAAGCTATGTCCTAAATAAAATACTGTTTGCATTTTGTTATTACTTGCTATACTTATAATATTTACTGCAAATCCACAGCAGATACATGCATCTCTTCTTATGTTCACTTTCCTAGGTTTTCCTTTCCAGGGATCTTCTTAAAACATTGACACGCTGTGAAGCTTGTCCTTTTAAAGTGTGTGATTTAGTAGCTTTTAGTACATACTGTGGTGCAGTATGTAGGGTTGCGTCCTGTGAAACCAGCATTCTTTATGGGTGTGGGTTCAAGTCCTGTGTGCTCCATATATGATACAGATCCATGCTAAAAGGAGCAGAAGGCAGCTCAGGTTCGGCACGGTAGCCCAGTGGCTAAAATCCTGGCCTTATATCCACCAGGGTTTCAAATCGGTGCCAGTTTGTGTCCCAGCTGTTCTATTTTCCATCCAGCTGCTGCAACAGGGGATGGCCCAAGGCCTTGAGACCCTGCACATGAGTGGGAGACCTGGAACAAGCTCCTGGCTTCAGATTGGCTGTTCCAACAGCCTGGGGATTGAACCAGTGGATGTAAGATCTTTATCTCTTTCTTTCCTCTCAGTAAGTTTGACTGCTCAATAAATAAATAAATAATTTTTTTAATATAAAAAAGTGGTTCAAGCACTCCCAGATACGTGTGGGACCCAGAAGAAGTTCCTTGCTTAAGTCTGGTCTAGACTTAGCTGTTGCAGCCAGTTAAGATGTGAGCCTTAAATGGAAAACCTCTCTGTCTCCTTCTCTCTCTCTCTCTTTTATAAATTTGCATATATAAACTTCTGAGTCTCCCATCTCTGCTAAGTATGCATCCTGTAAGCTTTGTCCATGTTGTAATATCACTGTGTAGATAAATAATATTCAATAATGTGGATTTTGGCCATTTACCAGTGCACACATCTTTTTCTTTGAAGTTTTAAAATTAATAACTTCATCAAAAAGATTATTTTTATGCTGTGATCATAAAGAAGTTGGATACATGAGTTTTTTTAAAAGAATGTTTCTATTATTATTTTCCAGGATACAGTTTTTTAGGTATAGGGATTCCCCTCTGAACCTCACCTTCCTCCCTTCCCATTCTGCATCTCCCCGTCCCTTATTGCATTCTACTATTTAAGCATATTATGGCATTGTGGGTATAGGCAATGATAGGAAATCTGGTATCATACTGTCAAGATATATTTAACAATTTCATTGGAAATCCTCCTTTCATCTGGGAGAAGACGTGCATACCGCAACACCATCTTCACACTCTGGTATGTAAGACTCCATTACACAGTTCATTTATGAGAATATATGTATATAGATGTTTACCTGTATATCTGTATTTTGCATTATTTGTTCTTTTGGGATTGGCTTATTTCATCAGTTCAAGGAAACTTTTCCAGGACTGATCATATTATACATCAGAAAACAAGCATCAGCAAATTAAAAAAAAAAAAAAAAAGAAAGAAATCATACCATTCATACTCTATCTGGGCAGGAATATGGTTATTTAGATCATTCACTCCTCCATTTGACAAGCTGCTATGGTTTGGATTTGGTTTGTCCTGCAAAGATTCATTCACTTAAGAGTTGGTTCCCATGTAATGCAATTGAGAGGTAATGGAACCATTCAAGTGGGTGTATTAAAAGGACATAAAGTTACTCTGGGGTATCATGCTCAGAAGGGATTAATCTTTGCCTCTCGGGGTAGGTTAGCATTTGGAAGAGTGGACTGGTTATTGAGAGAGTAAGTTGTCAAAGAACAGGTTCACTTTCTCCACTCACCCTCTTGCTTCCACTCTCTTTCACACATGCTCCACCAGGGGGCACTCACCAGAAGCCAATGTTGTGCCACACGTCAGGATTAAAGCACAAAAGCTCTTTCCTTTGTAACTCACTTAGCCTAAACCACTTTGTTACAGCAACACAAAACTGACTAACGAACAAGGCAAAAATTCCAGGGGCATAAAGGAGGTAGGTACATACAGACGAGTGAGTCAGGATGAGAACTCAGGTATTTTAGAGTCCTAATCTGCAATTCTCGCTATGAGACTAACTTGCCCTTTATACATTTATAACATGGGCATTAATTATTCTGTGTACATTTAATTATATTACATAATCCTGATTTAAAACTGTTGGCCAGCATGCCTTGAATTAAACAATTCACTAATAATTATTATTCTTGCCCTTCTAAAGAGTATCAGGACATCTTACCAGATAATTGTAGTAGCTTAAGTATCTTAAAAATTTATTCATGAAAAATTTGATCTGATAACATCTTTTTCCTTGAAAAAAAAAAAGAATTCTCTAGCTCTGAGAGTTATTTTAAGAAAAATTAAAATTCCACATATATTTGAGTGCAGAGTGAGAGCACTAAGTTGACAGAGAAAGTCTGTAAACTTAGAAAAAAAAATTTGTCTTATCTTCCAAGAATTGAGCCTGCGATCATTGATATGTTTTACCTTGAATACAAACACACCAATGTTGTTGGTTTTGACAGAACAAAACTTTGCAATATTTGTTTCTTTTGCCTTTCACTACAGATTTACTGGATTGCCTTTCTCTAGAAACAGCCATGAGTATCACTCTCACTGAAAATATAATTATGTAAAACTGTTTTGTCAAATCAGTAGTTCAGAATGTTATACTACCATAGTTTGAATGCCCTGTGATTGCTTTATTACTTATTGTGTGTGAGTGAAAGAGTCATTTTTTTGTTTGTAGCTATTATCTGTGTCCCCGCTAAACTAAGATATTTTGTTTTTTCCCTTTTACACTTCTTAGTTGGTGAAGCAGTAAGCCTTTTACTGTAGTAAAAATAAAAATATGCTATCTCAAAAGATTAAAAAGAAAGAAAAGGAGAAAAAAAGAAGATGGGGGGGAGGTGAGAATGAGCAAAGAGAATGTTATTGTATTCTTAGAACTATATGTGCAAAGTGTGGACTGGGATTGGATGCACCGAGCCAGGCCAGACTCCAACACCCTCTGGTGTCCTGGAGGACCAGGGTAGATGTAGGATGGACTAGGTAAGGTCTCAATCCCTACTGAGCCATGTGTGAGCCGTATGTGGATATGGATGAGCCATGGCTGGGCTGAAACATCCAACAGCAAGGACCAGTTTGGGTTGAAGGCCTGTCAGGAAAAGCCACTGTTCCTGCTAAGACAGAAAGTAAACTGAGTAGGGCTGGACCCATTGGTATGCACAAAATCTGGCATTGGGAGAGGTTCTGATGGAGGAGCCTGGGCAACTCCTCTGGCAGGACACAGTCCCTGCAGGTAAGCGCAAGAAACATGATAGGAAACAGCCCAGAATAGGCCATGGAAAGTTACCCACTGGCATACATTTGGCATGGGTCGGGGGAAGACCAGGCTGAATCTGTCCACATCATCCACTGGCAAATCCAAGCACCAGAATAGTGTGGGTCGAGCCAGGTTCGGTCACAACAAAAACTAGTGCACAATATGGAATGCCAAGGTGAGGTTGCCTGTACCGGAAGTGACCGCAGTGCCCAACCAGCACCTGTGAGAACCAGGAATGGAGGGGGCAGAGCCAGCAGGGGAATAAAGGGTGGTTCCTTTGCTGGACAGCTACTCCCACTGGAGAGCATGAACTGGGATGAGGACAGACCAGACTAAGCAGGGCTACAACGCCTGTACATCTCATGTGGACTAGATCAGGGAAAAGCCAGGCTGAGCTGATTACTCCTACTGGTGCAAACAAAATTAGAGTGGATGAGGGTTGTTTGGGCTTAGCCATAGCATCAGTTGGCAGAAGCTGGCACTGGGGGCTAGTTCTGTCAAGTCAAACCACAGAACTACCCAGAGAGTGCATAATCCAGGAGTGGGAGTGTTCTGGGAGGGAAATAGTGGGCTCCTCCCTATGGGTTACCACTTCCACGGGAGGGCACGAAAACCAGGACAGGGGCTGGGGTGGAATGGGGTGTGGGACAGACTGGACTATTGCTACACATACTGGCAAACCAGAGTAGGTGGCGGGGCTGGTGGAGGTTATTGTGGGTCGCTCCACAGTGGATTCTTCAAAGACCTCATAGTGCTTGGAGTGGCAAGATTGGCAGCGATTCATAACTGGTGAACTATCAAAACCACTTGAGCAAGAACCTCGGAGCATACCCTACATGCGGGACCTGGGGAGGGTGGGAAATTGGGTGGGCCTTCTCCCTTAAATCACCCCCCCTAAACAAGAAGGAAACAATATGGAAATAATAGTCTTACCCACTTTCCTATAACCCTTGAACCTTTTTACCCTAAGTAACTATGTAAAGATTGTCAAAAATAATAATAATAAAGAACTATATGTGCAAATCACATATAATCTGTTAAATATTAAATTTTAAAATTCAATATTAAAATTAAAGCAAAAGTTTTAAAAGTTGCCTTTTTCTATGCCAAACTCTTTCTTAAAATGTATTTGTAAATTCACTCAGGAACCTTGATATATTTTGAATATACAGATACACTCAAGTATCCATTCACACATAACCAAGAAATCGTTTCACTCGTGGGCTTGAAACGTTAGAAACAGCTCATTTCATTTTTATCTCTAGTTCTTAGTACAGTGCCAGAGAAGTTTCTGGAATAAACACTGCTTTGAATGAGCCATTTTTCCCTTCAATTCTTTTTTGTCCCCTATAACAGCTTGCCACATCTGTAAGGGATCTTTGAAAAATTAATAAAAATGCATATCATAAGCATGGATTTCAAAATTTTTGCAGTATATAAACTTAATATTTTCATTCTACTATTTATGAACTTTTAGAAATACCTTTGTATATAGTATTTAGTCAGCAAAAGTAAATAAATTTAACATTTGAAATAGACATATACATGTAGTGAGAAAAATATCTTAAGTAGCAAATACAATTTTGTTTTTATGAAATTTTACTATATAAAATAATAAAAGAAATAAAAAAATTTACCAGCCTACATACATGTTTGTAAATATGGAATCAATCAGTGTGACTGCATCAGTCATTAACAAAACAGATATCTAATGAATCATCTTGGAATTCAGTTTTGTGGTATTTATTACCTACTTGTATATTCAGTAAACCTATTTAATGCAAACTACTGTATTACAAACAACAAAATCTGCAATGAAACATCTCATTACCCAAGATCAAGTTATAATTTACTGTAATTATAATGAACTTGATTCATTGTAATCACAGTGTTAATTTTAAATATTAGTATCATTATTACAAAATTGGAATGAGGGGTTTTTTTGTGTGTGTCTTTTTGTTTTGTTTTTCTTTTAAAAAATCTTGGATTTCTGGGAAATACGTAGGTAGTTTCTTCCAGTGGCTCTGGCATCCCATGTGAGCACTTTCTTGAGTCCCAGCTGCAACACTTTGTATTTAGCTCTCTGATAATCTACCTGGGAAGGCAGTGAGAGCCAAGTACAAGGGTCCCCACATCCACATGGCAGACTTGGGGGAAGCTGCCAACTCCTAGCTTCAGATACCAGCACCAACCATTGTGAACATCTGGGGAGGGAGCCACTTGATAAAGATCTCTTTCTGCCTCTCCCCTCCTCCCCTATATCTCTGTAACTCTGTATTTAAAATTTACAAATACACCTTTTCACTAAAACAAAAGCAAACACTTGGATTTCAAGTGAAAGTTGTAAAGTGTCAATGATGTGCTTTTCACAGTTAAATAGTCCACAAGTGTGTTTATCAACTACGAAAACAGAATGTTACTGAGGATAAACAGACATATTTTCTTCAGAATAAAGACTGCAAGATTTAGTCTGAAAATGAAAGTAAATTCAATAACTGATGAGGGACTCCAACACTTTCCAATAAATGACTGTAGTTTATACTTTGTTTTGAGTAGAGATTTAATGCTCCTTCGAGAGACTAGCCTGACCTCTTCCAGATTATACTTCCAGAAATCTTACAGCATCACTTAAACTCAGTACAATACCTTGATAAATCATTTCACTAAGAATATATTATCTTTCCTCCTTTCCTACAAACTAATATATTCCTTTCCTAAAGAAAATGATGAAAAACATAATATTTAAAATCAGGAAAGAATACAGTAATAATTTTCCAGCCTTTTGTGTGCCAAATCATGTGTGTTAGCACAGATTTTGGCTCCAGGTAAAGATCAACAGAGCCAAGTCTCATGTACACAGTATATGGAACATAAAACTCATGAAAGATTCACAATTGCTCTACTCTTGGAAGATGGAACGCATTATCTGAGATTTGTGATGAACTGAATCTATGCCCAACAAATCAGAAAAATGGCTTTCTTAATAAAGAAATGTAATAATCAAAGTTTGGTAAATAGCAGAACTGAAATCACTAGTTAATGCACAGATCACAGAATATGCCTTACTTAAAGTTCATTTGTAGTTTAATGCCTGCCTGCTATATAGAAGCTTCCCAAGAGTACAGATATAATTAAACATGCTCGAATCGAAAGGGGAGCTATCTATATAAATCACTGAATTATATAACCAACAGTCAAATACCCCAACAATTATGAGAAATACAGAAGTTGAGACAGAGTTTAGGGATAGTAAAGAACAATTTGGTTTGAAAATAACATATGCTTTAAAAGCAGATTTTGCATCAATATAAAATCAAATACTGGGCTGCTAGGAAACCCAAATTCTCCAACATATACATGTTGGAAATTTGTAGCCTTATATAAATGCAATCAGAGTAAACTCGTCTACTCAAGCAAAAGGATGAAGACTTACTGCATACTTGTGTGATCTGACTGGGTGTAGCATAAACAGTACTAGCTCACACTTCTTAGTGGCTTAGTGTAAAAACAAAAACGCAGTTGTTTTATACTTCACTGTTTATGTTTACATCTTGCCTTTTTCTTCTACATAAAGTTCTTTGTCCAGCAGTCTCTAACTGATTGAATTTTACGAAACTCAAAGCCTGACATATTTGGCTTCTGATCAGCCTCTGGCATCCAGCCTTTCTTTTCAGAGTATTAGCACTCTGCTGCTGCTTTGTGATCTTAAGATTGAAACCATCTTAGGAGTTAGCAGAAAACTAAAGAAATCATAGACTGAATAAAATCTATGTTTGCTAGCTATTTTCTTACTCATTTCCATGTATTTTTAATACATAATATTTCTTACAAAGTAGTCCATTATTTAATTTTTTCAATAATCTTCAGAATCTACAGATAAGGATGAAATGAAGTAATCACACAAATCTTAAAATCAAATATATTAGATTGTCAGAGCTAGTGCCTATAAGTAAAATACTATTGAATAAATCATGCTATTTGATCTTAATTTCAAAAATATTAGGAATTTTTGTTATAAGGTAAGTAGATAAAACACAAGACAACAAGGCAAATACAAATGTCAAGATAACTTTTAGGAATAGTAAAAAGAAACTATATCACTAATGGGAAATATCTACAAAATTAGCATATATTACCTGTCATCATCCTGTGAGAATCTCCTTTGCAAGTCCTCTTTATTCCATTGTTCTTTTTCTTTCCCTTGCTCAGGTGTTTTTTCCTCATCTCCTGATTCTCTGTTTTCCTCCTTATTACATGTTTCTGTAATTTCTTTCCCTTTCTCTTTCTCATTACTTTTTTCTTCCTTTACTTCTTCCTTCTCATGAACTACCTCTTCATGCTTATCCCTTTCAGTCCCTCCCTCTTCTAATCCCTTTGGCCTTTTGAAAGCAACAGAAACCGAAGGCATGCAATAAAAACACAGAAAAGAAATGAAAATCAAGAAATATGCACATAAAATTAAACAGAAAGGCAATGAAAATTATCTACCATAAGCAAAAAAGATGCATTTACTTGTAACTTTTTTCAGTGTGTACCTGAGAAGCATTGTGTATGCAATACGTAATAGTTTTCAAGTCATATTTTCCTTTTAAATTTTTACACAGAAATAGGCAAAAGCTATAATGTCTCCATGATTGAATTTCTTTATCCAATAGGAGTAAAACCATGTTTTTTGACATTAAATGTCCATAAAATCTATAGGTCAGATAAGAAATAAAAAACATTCTAATTCATATATTGTATTTAGAAGATGAGGAAATTTCTCAGATATTTATAAACATTTTAAGAAAGCATGTTGCTAAGACTTAGTTAGGTTTCCTGGACCACTGAAATGTAGAAAACTAGGAAAACTCCTCTAAATCTTATTTTGACTATCAAAAACTTCAAGCAATCACTTAACTGCCACTTTAATTTCAGTAAAAACATAATAACGACAGTATTAATTCTTAAACTGCAAATATGTAAAGACACAAATATTATTTCAAGAAACCTAGTACACAAAATTGTCATCATTTCACCAACATTTTTTTATTAAGTCTTAAGTATGGGCCAAATTAATAGTCACGGGGGAAAAAGTATCTGTGTAAAAGTTCTCACGGTCTTAATGTTAACTAGCAACTTTTTAGAAGGCAAAGATTTCATGTTTACCCAAAAAATAGAAAAGGCCCTCTAGAATATACTTAGAAATGTTAATTGCTGAAGACCCCGTACTTACCTGATCTTCTTGTTTCCTCTCGGTCGTTCCGATTGGACAGACATGTAGCTTGTGCTGCTGAAATGAGAAGCACTACTAGTCCTTGAAACCGCAGATATATCACTTACATCACTGTCCGAAGATTTAGTGGAAATGTTATCTGCCCCTCTATGAGGATCCCATCCTGATCGATACTGTTAACACAGATGGACAAATACGCAGAAGTCGTCAGTATTACCACACAGAACAATTATTAGCTTTCTCCTATTTCAGCACTTTAATTGTCCACAGGGCATACAGCAAAAATCCCCACTCAGTGGCACATAAAACGAAAGTGAATGGCAATTATCCTAAAAGAAAAATTCAATTTATATGAAGCTATTGTTTTCAGCAAAGTAATTAGAACTTTTCCACCACACCCCAGTGAAGGCCATTTAGATAGCTTCAAAACAGAACTGGCCTCATGAAAGAACGTTTAGGTAAATTCTGGGAAATAAATATTTGGCGTAATATGAGAAAGTAGAACTTTTTCATTATGATTCTCTTTTTTAAAGGTATGATGAAGTTGCCACTGTAATTAATAAAAACCAAGCCAGAGACATCAGTTTCTTTAATCCACTGTGCTTCACTGAAAACCTAGAGATGATACAAAATCTAATTATTAATACACTAACTCTTTTTTAAAAACCCAAGAGGAAAAAAAGTTTTGTTTCTCAATGGTTACTGCAATTTTTGTGGATCCTAGAATACTAGAAAAAGCTGTTATGGTTTACCATAGCTCAGACTTCCTGGAATCGAAATAATCAGATAGTTAATTGGCACAACGAAGGGCAAGGTATTCTTGGGTGTTCAAATATTCTGGCAAATTGAAAAACATTATAAACATTTTAAGTTAATGACCTATCCTCATAAAATACATTCAACATAAAAACTAAAAACCGAAACTTAATTTAAAAAAATTTTTTACTACAAATATCATCACTAGGAGTCCTAGGGTTAGCATGTAAAAAAGGATAGACTTTGGTGTCTGGAAAACCTGAAGTAAGGAAAATTCTTGCTAAAAGTACAGATTTGAAAAAATATTTAAAAGTTTTATTATAAAATAATACAGTTAGCAATATATTCCTGCTACTTTGAATATTAAAATTAATACTTGGGTGATGTCTAGCGTACATTAATAAATGTAGGTAGTGTTATTATTCCATCATTACTACCTGCTGGTTTAATAGCATCTTTCTCTGTGCAAACACAACATTAGTAATTTGTACATTGCCAGGATAATGGAATATCCACTATTTAATTTTTATATACGGACTTCAAATATACTGTTGAAGCATCCATATCTAGTCAACTTTTTAATGAGAACTTTCTAACCATTGATAATGATAAGTCTCATGAAGACGATTATCTTATATTAACCACTTATTATGACTTGAATTGTTGCATAATAAACATTCTTCCATGAACAACAATTCAACACCAGTAGTGGATGCAAATATTTTAGCCAAGATCAATTAAGTGGCAACAGAGTAAAAATGCCATATCAAACTGAAATGGATCGTTGTTTCCAAGCTCTCCTTGTATCCATGTTTGTAACTAACCCCTGGCTTTTCTTAAAAAGCAAACCAAAGATTTCTAATGTTCCATAAAATTTTAACAATCCGATTCATTTATATATGTACGTAGATAAGATATATTCACCTTTGACAAGAGCTGATCTTTCTGAGCTCACTTTACCTTTCTATCTTTGTTAGACAAATTCTTAATTCTGAGAAAGAATCAAATTACAAAGAACAATGCTGCTTTTTTTTCAGCAAATATTTGTGTAAACAGGATTGTGGTGCTCATTTTAAAAGAACCATTCTTTTCATGGATTTGTTTGAATAAAATTTAGCTCCAAATACTTATTTTAAAACACTTTCAAAAGTAATTGAAACAACGTCTTAACTCACTGTCTACAACTATTTTACAGTGCATACACCTAACATGCACACAAAAACATACATATAGTAAATTATATGTTGCTGAATTTGATCTTAAGTTGACACATATATTAAAATTTCAGTTTACTTATGCACATTTTTGATATTTCATTTACATGAAAAATGATAGTTTTCAGAAATGTTTCTGTGCTTTATAATTATTTAGTAGACATAGCCCTGCATTGAGGGAATTTATCTTTTTTATTTTTATAAGTTATAATAACAAAGAGAATCAAGTCTGCTATTTCCTTCAAAATAATTGAATAGAAAAGAAGTTTGAGTATTGCATCACTTATTTACTGTTGCTCCTGGGTATATGTAAACTCCAAATTCAAATGAAACTAAGTTTCAATCCTAGTAGAGCACATGACAGTGCTGCTGTTGGAGTACTGAATCATTGAATCCTAGCCATGTCAAATGAGCTTATGCCAACTGCTTATCTAAATCTCAGTTTTCCACATTTTAAAATATGGCTAAAAATGACAGTCATCTTTTAAATTAACTGTAAGAACTAAAACAATGCGTGTAAAGCTCTTTGTACAAGATCTAAACAAGACATAATAGGTTACAAATGGTGACAGTGATGATGATGATGATGATGATTAGATAGTAACTGAATTCTGACTCAAATCAATTTCAGGAATATATTTAGCGAAAAAAAATATTAGATGTAAATATCCAACAATAGCTGTATGTTAAAATGTTCTATGTATAAACAAAGCATAGCAACTTCTATATATATGTAAGAGATTTCTTTCAGAAAATACATAAAACAAAATTGAAATACTGAAGCCAAATGCCTCTTGACATTTTTTCTGACCTCATCATTCCCATTGAACTAGATGAGCCATATGTTGTCACTTTATACGGACATACTGATTCCCCAGTGCAGGCTGAAGATGATCTTTAGCTCAACAGGAAATATATATGACATTTATTGACTAGCACAGAATACACTTCAACTTTAATATTAGTCTTGGATACCTTTTCTTGGTATCCAGAGCAACCTGGTATTATGAATTTCTGCTTCCCTAATGGATTATTGTTCAATTGCTTTGCCTCATTCCTGCTCTGCTTCTTTATCTTGAATTTCTGTGGTTCAGATGCTGACTCCTTAGGCCAGCCTTTGTCTATGTCTGTCATAACTTTTTGTACCATTGGTATGGAGAATAGCTACATACAATTTTGAGTGTATTTCAACTATCTTCACATACACACTATATTTCTTCCCTCAAAAATCTAATAAAGGGGGGCCCGGCAGCGTGGCCTAGTGGCTAAAGTCCTCGCCTTGAGCACGCCTGGGATCCCATATGGGCGCCAGTTCTAATCCCAGCAGCTCCACTTCCTATCCAGCTCCCTGCTTGTGACCTAGGAAAGCAGTCGAGGACGGCCCAAACCATTGGGACCCTACACCCGTGTAGGATATCCGGAAGAGGTTCCTGGATGCTGGCTTTGGATCGGCATAGCATCGGCCATTGCACTCACTAGGGCAGTGAATCATTGGATGGAAGATCTTCCTCTCTGTCTCTTTCCCTCTCTGTATATCTGACTTTCCAATAAATAAATAAAATCTTTTTTAAAAAATCTAATAAAGGACCTAAAACTAGAGTTTCCATCTAATATAACTTAAATGCAATTTTCCTTTCCCTAACACCTGATAAACATAAGTTACATACTTCAGTATTGAGATAGAAGAGGCTGAGTTATCATGCCAGCACATAGAAATGCATGGGTAGAGGTAGATTCAGATACTTAGAAACTAGTTTAAATTGTCTAGATGTCATAGTAAACAATGTTTTAAGTAATTAGCATGTCCTAACAAACAGCTGACAGATTAACTTACTGCTTCCTTAGTGGAACAGAAACAAAAGAGATTCACTATTTTGAATTATATGATCTCAGCTGAGAACAGCTCTAACTGGAGAGCATTACAACTTTGGAGCAGAGGGAGGATATTTCCTGGCAATATTTTTAATGTTTTGTACATTACTGTTAAGCAGATTATGAATCGGAAAAAAAGTTACAGGAAATTATCATTCTTCAAGATGTTCTAGAGTCCAGGGGGTTTCTAAGTGCCTGGGAAAGTTAATGTTCTTCCAATGTGGTTAAAATTGGCTAATTTGAAAAGCCCAATTAAAAAGAAGCCCATCGTTATTATTTTATAATGAAATATGTGAGAAAAGAGATAAATTCCAACTTCTGCAATAAAAGCTTGACTTTCGCTAGTATCCTTCCCTAAAGCTCTTAGGTCAGATAATTTCCCAGTTTGATTTCTCCACTGCATCTTAGTATCTATGGTTGTCCAATCTTTGTGTATGAACTTCTCAGGCCAAAAAGAAAAAAAAAATGAGAATAACTTTGAGAATTTTCTTATATTGTTGTAATCAATTTAATCGGTGGAACCAAAAATTTCTTATCCCAGGACAAGAATGTGATTGTTGAAAAATGCTGGGAAAACTTTTTAAATTCAAATTTTGTAGAAAAATAAGTTTTTTTTTTTTTTGCAATCTAGAAATAAAACAGGATAAACTGTCTTCTGAAAAACTAAGGATAGGTTGAAATCTGGGAGAGGGCTCCCCATATCAGGAGGGGCACGATAGAAGAGAATAGAGAGATAGGAGTCCTGCTCTGCAGACAAGGAAAAAACAAGGTGAGAAAGAAGCCATCTGATTTTTATTTCATTTCATAATCCAAAGAGAGTAGCTGCTACCCTCTGATACTACTCTATTAGCTGGTATTTTCTCTTTGATAAGTGAATTCTGGATGATTTTATTTTCTCTGTGGCAGTCATGATTCGAGCACTGCACTGTTGGAAAACATACTTGGCAGACTCAATTTGAGATAAGACTCCTAAAGTTGGCAATGTTCACTAAGGATCTCTGTTTGGGAGAGAGAAGGCAGGGGAAAGAAAGGCACAGACGTTTGAAGGTATAAAGGTTGTACAGCCTGGTGAACTATACTCCGGAGATGAAAGCCCAGCTTGAAAGCTGTCTGGTAGTGTAAGGGAGCAAGGAGAAGATTCCAAAGGAAAACAAGGCTGAGGAATACCATGCCTCAATCTGGAAAGGAATCAGGGGTCTAAATTTTCCCTGGAACTTGAGACAAACTTTCTCATCATGGCTTGTATGATGGATGCCATCCTTAGTCAGGTAGAGGAATAAAATAAGCTACAATTATATGTGTACCTGTGGAAAGCACTGCTCTAAGTACTACAGGTAGATTAAATCATGTAATTCTCTAAAACCTTGGGAGATGGGCAGGATGATAGTTGCTGTTATATGGAAGTACTGTCAGTTGAGGTGAGCCAATTTAGTACCCTATTCATGAACTCCATCTAGTCATCTTCCAAGGCACAGTGAAGATGTCACCTCCTCCATTAAGTCCTCCTGATTTCATTATTTGTCAATGGTCAGTACAGTGCTGTTTTGGTACGTGCTTGACAATCACCTTTTTTGGGGGGGAAAAAAACTTTATTTTTTCCTCATTTCCGTGCTAAGAATACTCTCACTGTGGCAGATTTCAAGATACCAAATAGAACCGAGAGTGGAATTGGGTCAGCACTGGCTGCAGGGGTTTAGAAATACAAGCATTATTTATAGGACTCAGTAAAAGCCCCTGAGAAACAAAGAATAAAGGGAAGTAAGATGCTGTATCTGAGAACATACTCATCTGGGAATCACTGACACTTGGAAAAGCAACATCAGCCTAAGAAAAAGAGCCACAATGAAAGAAAAAAAAAAGCCACGCACAATGTGAATATAGGCTTACTAAAAAGTCAACTACGTCTTCATCTGAAGAAATTCATAAAGGAAGAATTATTGCCAGCAGTCAATGGCTTCTTCAAAGGTTTGGCTCTGTGAGCACTCTATCAGCACCCATCTCATGCTTGATGAACAACCATCCCTTACTTTCTTCTATTTCTCTACTTCTCATATTTTTTCAGGACTAGAAATGCCAGTTACACAATTAAATCCCAAGTTTAGAAGTCTCAAGTAGCGATAGAACTTACACTTTTTCCCTTACCCAGTGAATGTATCATTTTCTTCTTCAGAATCAATAACCCTTAATCCATTCCACCAGTTACTAAAAGTGTTCTCAAAAAAAAAGGAAAAAACCTCAAACCAAATAAAACTGCAAAACCTCAAAGCAATAACAACCTAATTCATAGATCATTGATAACTTTTTAATTTTCTTTTCTTTCTCCTCTTGAAACTTTCCCGTAATAGTTTCTCAGATAATCTCACTCATGATTTTCTCGTTATCTCTTTGTTCTTGCTTCATTTCTTTTCCTTGGATCCAATTTTCCTTAACATGAGTTTAAATCATATTTTCCCCAAAGTTTCCAAATATTTCTCTAAATTATTCTCCCAAATGATATAATCCATTATCTCCTCATTTTAATTATCATGTCATGATTAAAATGAAGCCCTATCTTTTGTCCTCACCTCCGTCCCATGCTTCAGATTATTCTGGATGATGACAAGGCATCTCCCATATATAGTTTGTAAGCACATCAAATTCAATATGACCAAAATCAAATTTGTTGTTTTTCACACCAAATGAAGTCTTGTTCCTTTTTATTCCCTGTATTTCTATATATATAAATGAAATAATAATATATGATGACATATTCTTAATATGTGTTATATTAATAATATGATATTGATATTATTATAATATATAAAAATAATATATATAAAATCCTAAATCCTCAGAGTTGTGTCAAATCTTTCCATCTCTAACATTGTGCATTCTAATTAGTCAAAAAATAACATTTACTCATGGAATAAAAATAATGTATATCATCTCACTATGCTACTACTTAGGCTTTACAAATAGGTGCATTCTTGCCCGTAGTTGCTGTTTTTAACATCAAATTATTTGTAGCATTTGTTGTAGACTGCCTGTCTGATATGCCTTCTTTTTCTCTGTTCTTTACCAAAAGAATCATATTTATTTTGGTGATCTAACAACAGCAAAACACAATAACTCCATTTCTCAGGATCTCTCACAGCTAGATTGAGTCTATTCTACATAGTTCCTCTTTGCAGTTCCAAAATGATCTCTACATAAGAGTTTAGGTCTTAACATGGCAAATACTTATCATGATCATAATAAACTTCCACAATAATAATAAATCCCATAAGAAACTAAAGATCTAGATTTTGATACTAAATTCTCACCATCATTCATCTATTTTGTTAAATAATTAATCTTGACTTGAAAAAAACTTAAAAGTGGCTATGAAAACTTTAACTAGTATTGTGTCCATTGTACAACTACTACATATCAGGATTATAGCTACGAAATTGAATGGTTGTATGTTGCCCTAGATGAATGTACTAATTAAAGGTTTTAATACATGAGTTAATTCAAATTGAACTATATATTATTTCATGTAAATTAACAGAAAAACATTATATGTGCACATTTGTTCTTAAATTATAGCAATTGACTACAAAATTATGTAACTTTAAGCATTATTGAGACTTCTGGCAAAGAACTTGACACAGATCAGTGGTTACTAATTCCATGAATGAAACATTAGAATTGACAGAATGAAATGTAGAAAAACAATTTCAAACCTAACCTTAAATGTTAAGCTATAAGATTAAATAATTTGGTTGTTTCACAATAAGACTTGTTATAACCTAGGTATCATTATATAGTCTTTCAATGTTGACTCCAAAAAATTATATATTTGCAAGGCACTTTTTAGTAACTTACAAAGTTTCCTTACTTTAAAGATTAAAAAAATTGGGGATTGTGAAGAACTACTAAGCTACTTATTCAAAGTCTTCACACAGAATTCATATGGTCTTCCTTAAGTGTAGAAACTAAAATGTAACATAAAACAAAACAAAAAACTAAAACCAAAACAGCAACAATAAAGAAATAGCTACATGTATCAGTATTATTGCAAATACAGCTCCATCACTTAATATCTTTGTCAAACTAACAGTTAAGGATGATAAGCTGCTAGTCTTAGTGATTTATTATTTAAAATTTATTGTCTATGTGTGAAAGTGACATCTTCTCATTTGATTATTGTCTAAAGTCCTTGCTACATTCCTGTTGGATTCCTGACCTAATGGCTACAATTTACTTGCTGAACTCTGTATTTATTTAGAGGAGTATTATTCCCTTGACTATAAAATAAAATGTCAAAATTTAAAAATGAAAGGAAAGGAAGAAAAGCATTATAATATTTTTGAACTGAGCTACAATAAATCGGTTTTCTTTGTATTAATATGTTAACATGAGGACTGTATTGTAGCAATTATTTTGCTTTTTCTGTGAGCCTAGGATTCCAATGTATTAATAAAATCCTAAAAAGTAATAAGAAAAGAAACTTGTGAATCGAAAACTAAATCATTTTATCTCCAAAAATTTGGGAAGATAGACTGGAAAAAGAGAGAAATAGAAAAAATAACAAAATCAAATTTTAAAATAACAGTGTCATTTAATTGTCTTAACAAGTTTCTTTACATTCTAATTAAATATTTTCATGATGCTTTAAAGTATTCATTCAAAAGACCAGTATAGCTAATCTAGAAACGTGTGATGAGCTGACTTTTGTTACCCATAATTTAAATATGGAGATTCTAACCTCCAGTGTCTTAGAATGTAACTCCATTTGGATATAGAGCCTTTCAAACATGTGTCACATCTGATTCCAATCTTCCTGATGTCCTAGTAAAGATAAACTAGGATTTAGACACAGACACAAAGAAATCATTTGAGGACATAGCAAGACAGTGGTCATCTTCATTTCATGAGAGTCCTCAGAATGACCCAATGGCATATTGATATTGAAATGCTAGTCATCAAAACTGTGAGAAAATTATTCACATTGTCTATGCCATTACATCTATGGTCTTATGTTATTGTAACTCAAACAAAAGATATTGAAGACAAAAGGAACCCCAAGGTTAAAACTTAAAATCAAAGTTCAATTATAAGTCAAAACACAAAATCTATAATTTCATTTATTTAATGAAATTAAATAAGTTTTTAATCTCAGAGCAAGATTGTGTGTGTGTATGTGTGTGTTCACGTGTATGTATAACCATAAATAAGGAAGAAATGAAACATTGTCTTTAACTAAAATGTCGCAGTCAGAAAGGCCTTTTTTGACTCAGGGATTTAGGATGTTTGTGTGAGAGATGTAGTACAGATGTAGGTATAGATACATAAATTTGTATGAATACAGTTTTATGTATTTCTGTAGCTATCAAAATACATATCTGAAATACAGCTGGCTTGATAGGGATTGCAAAAGGCATGATTAACAATACTGATTAGCTAAAATTTGGACTCCATCATAAAAATGAGGCAAATTATTAAGTTTTGGTTCTTTTAAATGTCATAGTTCTCTCATTTTTCCTGCATGCACCCCTACTCATTTCTAAGATTACTTTAAAGATATATTCCTCCATCTCTTCCATTTGGTTAGTGAGAACAAATATAGACCTGAACTGCCAAAGGCTTTGGTAAAGGCAAATAATCTCCTGGAAAAACATTTTATTCTTATTTTTCTTATTTTTCCTTCTCCATCATCATCATGACCACTACAACACCATTATTACATTAAGGCTAACATCTCTTGATTGCTTACTCTGCACACGCTCTAATCTAACAGTTGTATGCATACGCTAATGGACTTTAGCTTGAGTACAATTCCAAGAGTAGGCATCATTATCGGAACACAAAAGAAAACATCTGAGGAACAAGGACATCAATTAATTTGACTAATGTCATACAAATAGTAGGAAGTGAATTCAGAAAGTTTGTCCTGGCGTCCACACTTTCAATATTAGTGTGGAGTTTACACTTAGTTATCATCACAGTAATTAAGAAAACGGTTCATATACCTCTAGTACTGCAATTCACACTTTGATAGTAGTGCCAGGAACATAGCCACTATTATAGTTAACCAATAATGCACCTTGACAGCAAAAAACGTACACCCCTCTTGATGATACATTTGCCTTTCTTTTATTTACCTCAGAGGTAAAGGAAAAAAATTTATATAAACATATACAGGGACTTTTTCAGTTACTTTCAAAGTCCAGTTTGATTAACGTTTAATATAAGCAAGAAATCTACTAAAAATTAATATTTTTAAAACATAAAAGACGTAAGGTTTATAATGTGATTTTACCCCTTTTTCGTCTGAATTACAGTCCTGCTTCATTACACTACACAGTCAATTGTTAATTTTGTGAGACTGAAGTTTGCTTTTTTTTTTTAAATTAGGCCTTGATAAGATTTCTACTCATACATTTTTCACTCTAGAGCCATATTGCATGTTGCTCTTCTTACTTGCTCATTTAATCATCTAAAATTTTTAAATCTAGGTTTGTTTTCTTTCATGAATACTCTTGGTAGGAACAACTATAGAGTAGTCATCAGGTGACTAGTAAAAAGCTGGAAGTTGGCTGACTTAGGCAAGCAGCCAAGTAGCCTAGAAGCCTAGAGCAGTGTGGTCTGATGTGAGTCCAGAATGCAATCAACAATTTGCAATACATGGTCAAATGCAACTGCAGCTGGAAGACAGGTGTGACTATAAAGAACTGGCAGCAGCATCCAAGATTTGGCACAATTTCTCGGAGTCTTGTAGGCTACTTAGGCAATAAGAATGCTTCCAAGTAGTCTGTTTTTCCTGCATATGCTGCCATATCAGGAGCCTTATTGAGGCATTCCCTTCGGATATTGCTATAGGACCTGAAGCTATCAGATTGTGAGGTTCTGCGGAAACAAACAAAATTTGACAAAGTCATATAGAAATGTAAAGAAATGGTATACTTCATTGAAAAAACTCCAGGTGCAGTCACTGGGGGTACTCCAGCATTTCCATTAATAAGAGGCAAAATTCTTGACCTAACTTGGAATAAAATCTCTAAGCAGATGGTCTCAATTCTGATGGTAAAATATGCAACCAAGCTGCTTGATACTTGGCTAGATCAAGCATCATGGAATACCTGAAAACTATTCATATCAAAGAAGGATGCTTCTATTCTTCTTACAGGACATGTTAATGTACTTCTTGGGGACCTAGTATGGCAGAAATTATCATGAGACCACTCCTGTTACAATGCTTTGAATATGCCAGATGATTCCACACAACACCAGCAGAGTGATGCAGGTGCATGCGGATGCTGGGTTGTCCTGGCTGTCCTGGTAGCTTGAGAAGTGAAGCTGTGTCACTCTTCTACAACCACAGGCATGCTGTGCTGTATGCTGTCAACAGCTCAACTTTTCTGCTTCAGAAAAACAAATTTTGTAAGTATTTTATTGCAATCACTGATATAAAATGAAAACATACCTTTGATTTCTTTATTTTCACACCATATCCTAATTTGTGTATTTTCATTTAATTCTTTAATTTATGGAAAGCTATTTATTGTTAAAATTTTCCTTTTTATAAATTTATTTTCATAGCTTTCAGATCCATTTGTCGTAATTATTAACAACTATTTCTTTTTAAACATCTTTACTCAAATTTATCTCTGTTAGGCAAGTCACAAGTTACAGACCAAGTCACATTTAATGTCAGCCTTGATAATTTCTGAAATTCTGAAATTTGTAAATTTATAGATTTTCAACATACATTAAATTTGTCTCCTTAAAAAACTGTTTATAGCACTGCAAGATCTATACAAATTTTTCCCAGTAAATTTGATTTTAGCATTAAGAAGTTCTTTAGCTGCTTGAAGTTCTTCAAGAATAGAGAGTGTTGCCTGATACATACAGTAAATGCAAATCCTTCTCATTAACCCAACTGCTTCCGTACATTTCTTTTTGATGCTATCATATTCATTTCTAGCACCCATGATTTTTTGGTTATTACCGTGTGTGTGTGTGTGTGTGTGTGTGTGTGTGTGTGTGTGTGTGTGTCTTCTCTTTTAATCGTCATTACTGCTCTACTACAAAATATATTACAAACTTTCCAATAGAGAAGCTGAGACTTTGAGGGTAAATCTTTCCAAAGCCACCTGGGTGGAGTTTCCTGGCTGTGTTCCCTTTAGCTACGTAATACTCAAACATCCATTTGATGACATTTGAGCCTTTAAGTATTCCTGACTCACAAACAATAGATGCTTAAAAGCAGCCACTGCTGACAAGCCTCAAATTGTCTTGACTCTTCTGGTATCCCTATTGCCTGAGTCTTTAAAGCCAATGTAAAACATTTAAGGCCAGTACAAAATGCATTTTCTCACTGTGGAAGAGAATAAACTCTACTAAAGTGAAACTGTTAACATTGGCAACCTATTGCCAGAAGTATTTAACTGCTTGAACTCATTGATATTGTTACTTCGTCTAATTCTAGCATCTTAGTTTTGATTGGCTGGTTGGTTGGTTGGTTGGTTGGTTGGTTGGTTGGTTGGTTGGTTTGCAGGTACAGGGGCTTTTATTAAAAATAGAACCATATCTGTGTTGTTGTTCATATTTTACAACTTTCCTCCTGATACATCTTTGAGATATGTGACAAGTGCTTAAAAGATGAGATGTCCAGGGAAAGGTGACGGGATGTGAGACCTGTGCAGGATCAGGCATCCACTACGCAAGGAGAGAAATTCCTTCTGTTTTCTTTCACTACTTTGTACTCTGTTCCCACACCATTACTGCAGAAATGGCCTGCATTTGGGAAAAATTAAGGCAATTTACAGGCTATGTCACTTTTCAATTCAAAGGAGATAAATAACAAAAACTGGAAATTACAACATAAAGTAAGATATTAGGGGAAAAGTATCTTTGCGATGCCGTTGTGGGAACATCGCCACAAATGCTCTTTGTGTAAGAGCACTATTCCTCCAAGAAATAAGTTTTGAGTTTCCAGAAGAATATTGACTATTAGCTATATAAAATTGAAATGCTATGAACCACCCTTTTAAAAAATATCCTCATGGTGCTGGCTTCGCAGTGTAGGGCGTAAATCTGCCACACACAGCATATAGGTGTTGGCTCATGTCTTGGCTGCTCCACTCTAAATCTGGATTTCAATCTCCACCTCTGGCTTTTGTGGAAAATTGGAGAGTGAACCAGTGGATGAAAGAGTCTGCTTCTCCCTCTCTCTACCCATAATTCTGACATTCAAATAAATAAATCTTTAAAATAAATATATATCACAATATTGATTCTGGGAACATTTAAACATAGCTAATTCAAAAAATATATATGTTTAAATGAATATCACATTCCTCATATTAATTTTCATGTATAACTAACATTTTTGAGTTTTTAATTCATGTAATCATGTTAATTTATGATTATATTCTCAGAGAAACATGACTATAATGAACTACAATCTTCACTGCTAAAACTAAAAGACAAATCATACTTTATGAACAGTGAAGAGCAAAGCACACTGGTTTCCTAGAGAAAAATATAAGTTGATTTTAAATTATTGCAGAGGAAAAAAGAGATGAGGGAGATTCAAGGGAGGGATTGAGAGAATGCAATAGGTGCATTGAGTATTAAATTCTGCTTTGTGGAAAATCCTACAGAGAACATCTCCTGAGTAACTAGTAATCATGGCTGCAAATGCCTTTTACTGCTTCTGTTAGAAATAGTCTGCTTTCCAATTTCATAGTATACTTCAAAATCTTCTAAGATAGACAGTAACTTAAGGTATTGTTACATACCTGCTTTCAAAGTGAGTTATTGGGTAATTTTTAAAGTTTAACCACAATTATTTTTTCAAATATTAATGCAGAAGTCTCTAGATTGAGGATATAATACCATTAGAATATGTACTGTATCTTTAACTTTAAAAATTCAATTGAATTAAATATGAAATTTCTTAATGCTCAGAATTGTAGCATATATTCCATTAGACGCTTTGATACCATCTCAATTATCTCATCTTTGAAAAACTGAATAGTTACAAGCAACACTTTTTCTTACTAGTTATGTAAACTTGGGTAGGTAGCTTACAGTTTCTATATCTTAATATCTTCACTTATTCAATTATTTCAGGAATTAAATCTAACATATTAGCACACAAAAGAACTCAAAAACAGGCTCTAAAAGAAGCAAATGTTAACAAAATAAGAAAGCAAAGAAAGGAAATATAAACCAGATTTTATTCATGTAAAAGAAACAGATCATATTAACAGTTTTTAACTCAGGGACTATTAGCACTGAAATTCATCTCTATGTCTTTCATTTACTGATCAATGATAGTGCCACAACAAGACACAGTTTGTTGTGATACAAAATAGACTGTGTTTTGGTCCTTTCAAAAATTATGCTTCAATAGCTTGATTCTATTTCTCAGAGTAAGTACATCACATAATCTAAGCAGAATACACATTAACTGTTGTATGCTGCGATAAGACTGGTTAGCATCTGGGAGAGGCCTTATAAAAGTGTTGACTAGTTTACTGTCAAAGTTTCTAATATTTTTAATTATTAAATCATTCATCCTTGGTTTCCACAAAAATAAAAAAACCCTAAATGAGGGAGTCAACTTATTAAGTCACTTAAATTTTATGAGTAATTCACCATGAAGTAGTAGTCCTCAATTTTTTTCTATGTAGAAATTACTTGATAAACTTGTCCAAACACAGGGATATTGGATCCCAAAGCTTTGAGTCTATTGACCTGGAGGAAGTTCAGACAACTTTATGGCTAAAAGTCTATAGGAGTTGCCAAAGCTGCATACCTGACATGACCCTTAGAAATCCACTGTCCTAGAGAATATAAAAAAAATTATATTGTTGAGTGTAATTATTTCTCCCCCAGGACTGAAATTTCTCCCAACCTAAATTGATGTCAAAAGTATAAAATATTAACATCCATCTTTCACTTATTCAAGAATTGGAATGGAAGCAAAACTTGTCTTTTGGAAGGAAAAGAAAATATCATGGATGCACCTATAGTATTTCTTTGATCCAATCCCCTGTAGTAAGCTTGTCCAATTTCCAAAGCAAGAACCATTGTTATTGCTTCTACAGAATTGGCTCTAAGTATCAGCAATGTAAGCTACACAGCTGACAAAATTTTCGCTTTCTGCCTTTTTCACTTCTTAGGAAGCTCAGTATCAAAACTTACGTCCCACTCCTAACAGGTGTACAACTCTCAGGCTATGTCTTTTATTCTAAAACTTTAGAGTTATCTTGGTTTGTTCTGAATTTATTTTCACTGAACACTCTTATCTTATTGCCAGGATTATGGAATGCATTGTGCATATTTTTTATCAATCTTTATTTTTGCTTCTTGAAATATAGCAGGATGAAAGCAGATTTGTGCTATCTAAAACCATATTTACAGGAATCCAAAAGGTTTGCATTAGTGGACCTTTGGGTCTCAGTCTTTATACTCCATAAAATAAATTAATGACAGACTTGAACATAATGGAAGCCTCCAGGCAGAAATACCAAAACATACAGATATTCCTTATGAAATTCAATTCAAGATAGTTATACCTCTGAAAATCCATGCCATCATAGAATTAATCTGTATAAATCCACTGTATTTTTCAACTTATTCATTTTTTCATTTTAGTGAAAAGTTTCTGGAAGTTTACATATCATCAAGTAAGATCAAAGCATTTTGCTTTTCTTAAATTTACCTCTGGCTATAGCCTGGGATAACTCCAGTAAATCAGAATTCTATGATGAACATTCTGTATTCATGTAGTTTGATAAAGAGATTGGTAGTTTGGAAATAAATGCTGATACAAGACTCTCTGCCTCCACTAGATTGTATAATTGAAGAAGCTAGCAACTGGCCTTACCTGCTACAATCACAATATGGCCTCTTAGACTTACATAATAGGTGTTTGACTTCTCTAACATACATAAAGTATAAATAATCCATGATCTGAATGATTAAATTATACAACAATCCTCTTTTGGAGAGCCCTTTGAATTCAGAGTAACAACTCATGAGTATGTACTTTTTGTTTCAATAGCTCAAGAATAAACCAGATTCCATTAAAACACTATCAAATGAGGAAATCTATGTTTAAGAAAATCACAAGATGACAGACTTAATTTCTAAACAATTCTGAGAGGTCTGAGGTTTTATCAGTGGAAAAATTTTCAAAGTTTTCATACCTATAAACTCTTATATTCAAAAATAACATGCTGTGTTAAAATCAATCCCTAACAACTGGTGTATAGACACATTTTAAGTTTTACATTTACTAATATTTTGGGGTTTTTGCTTTATGATTGTCTCTGACTAATCTGCATTCAATTGTTTTGAAATAGTCTAATGGTTTCATATGATTTTATTTTACAACTTTTAAAAAGAAAAATGTCTTGCCTTTGAATGGTAATCTTGTTCCAGTCTGGGATCTGATCCGGCTACCTGTTTGTATTTGTTAATTTTCATTTGGCGATTTCTCTCCTCTATATCCATAGCACCTATCGAGTAGAAAAAAACCCAAATAATTAATGTCCAATTCCTATGTTTGAGTCCTATGTACAAGATGTATAAAAGAAATGGTATGCTGACACATTATTTTACTCAAAATAGTTCACACAAACTAAATTGTCACACTACTTTTAATTTATTCAAAATATGCAATTTGGAAAACAAGTGTGATTATTAATATGTAAAATAATTTAAATATGAATAAAGTGCACACTGTTTTAAAGAGAAGACAACAAATCTTCATTTAATAGAAAACATTTTCCAGTACATTAATTCACAAGAATATCTTTGACACCACACACACTTTAAAAAGGCAATGTTATAAGATCTTTGCCATTTAATCCATCATGATTTAATTCATTTCGTAGTAATTAAGTTGTAAGTCTTATTATTTTTAATACTTTACTACTGCATGCAGAAAATATTTTCATAAAATAAAGCCATGGAGTAAAGCATGTTGGACCAGCATGTATTGGGAACTGCTTATCAGGAGCTTCTGAATTTGAATTCTCTACAATTAGAATCAAGAAAGAGGTTCTTGGAATAATCTGTCTGATATCAAACCAGGCCAATAGAGGCATAAAATACTGTTGAAATTAATTAAAGGGAGAAACAGAATGTAAGGAGGTGAAAAAATGAGAAGGTAGACCACACAAAAGTAATGACTTCTGAAACTGATTCTACCTCAAAACACATCAACTGCAGATATCAAGAGGTCTTTACAAGCTTCAGTTGGACCAAAATCAAATTCAGTTTGCAGATCCTAGCAAACACTGAAAGCATTTTAAGAGTGTATTTATTATTTTCATTAAACAATAATTTATAGGACATTTCTATTTCTCATAATATTTAATGGAAAAAACAAAATCCCAGCTATAAATAGAAATCCACACACTGAGAAAAATAAGCTTGGTGAATTCAAGTAAGTACTCATAATAAAATGTTGTAATGCAAACCTAGAAGCACTGTGTGTGTAAGAGTTTAAATAAATACTCGTTGCTTATGACTGTAACTTTAACTTTAACACTGCAGTAAATATAATGAGACAAAGTGTGCCTGTTAAATTAACAGGTGCTTTTTAATACTTACCTGATTTTAAAAACAGTATAAAGGATAAGGTGAATAAAATGTACCAGTGTAATTAGAAGTTACAGTATCCTCTCCTGGGCCAATATTTTAATTTTTATTGTTTTGATTTTTAAGTATTACACTCTTCACTGCAAAAAATGTCATCAGGCATCAGGTAATTCTTGTTAGTAAAAATTAATCAAAATAAAACAAAAAGGAAAGAAAAATGTTTCAGAAAAGAGAAAATCTTGGATAAAAGTACATACAAAGAGCTTACACTACAAAATCTCTAATACTCCAACATATTTAAATCAATTATTCATTAAAGTGACTGCAAACCATTCCTTAGTAGCTTTATTGTAATAATGACTAGACTAATTGACTCTGTTCCCAGCTTGAAAGTGAAAAGTACTCATATCAATGTAATATCAATTAAATTATAGATAAAACCCTGTGAATGCCTCGTGATATCAATGTGAAATATGCCACGAATAAATATCTATTAGTCTTAAAGCAAACTGCTTGAACCTCAAGAAATGTTCTCAAGTAAATTTTTATTGTCAACAATGTCAATCCATCACTAAAATCAATCCATCCCTAAAAAATACACGTATTAAAAGGATATTAGATGAGCGGGATTTTTTTAAAAGAAAACTTCAAGTGAATATCATAGTAGTATGTTAAATATATGTTGATAGCTTAAGAAGCTTAACCACATCTGCCAAGATATAGATCTAAAAATATATTCACATATAAGCAAATCACTTTTCCCAACATTCAGACATTTCTGGGGAAACAATCTCCCATGGAAGTTACTAAATTCTTGCTGATTATTAGCAGGAGGCAGATTACTTTAACATCATTTTTATTTCACAGGTAACTAGTTCTAAGTTTAAAAAGAATGTAGGCTGTATTTTATTTTTATTCATTTGAAATACCTTTCAAAGGAGGGAAACTGGCAGATAGAGCTATTTCATCCACTTGTTTGTACGACTAAACAAATTGGAAATGGAGTGATATAAATACTTATATGCATTATCCAAGTTCAAATCTTTCATCTCCAGTTCCAGCCCTCATCCATGGACAGATTCTGGCTTATGCAGGCAAACCAATGAAATTGCAATGCACTATTTTAGTTACCAAACTTGAATAAATATCCTCCTAATTTGTAACTTTGGTTTTCCTCTGAGAATTTTTGGGAAACAAACAGGTTCCTTCCAAAACTATTTGGTTCACACGAGCCTTCTATTGCTTTTTACATTTCTGGCCTACCCACACAAGTAAACAGACCACAATTTAACTAAGTAGCCATCTGTTTTGTGACAATTTCTCATGAAAATAAACACATGTATAACATCTTTTTTTATTAGTATATTCTTCATAAAACTAAAATATCCCTAATAGAATTTAAGGTTAGAAAAAAATTTATATAATTCATATCTTTAGCCAATATATTGCAAAATAATTATTAAACAGTTGCATTTACAAATGTATCCTAAATTATATCTTTTTTAAAGGTACATTTAAGTTTGTTTTTGGTTAAATTTAAGAACTAACAGTATTTCTACAATATGAGCTTTAATTAATAGTGGAGGTTTCCAAACAAAAACTGTTTCCTATTTCCTATTAAAGGTGTCTAAATAATAGATCACAAAAATAGACAAGGTATTGTTTGAACAAACCTAATTGGTTTTCAAGAAATGCATACAGATATGATAAATGTAATCAGAACATAAATCCAAATATTATATAGGCCCCTTCCTAATTGAGGATGAAGGAAGGTATTACTCTTCTTCAGTAAGAGAAACATTTAAAAATAATTATTTTATCAAACCATTAAGAGGAAATTTATTCTAACAATTTCTCTACTAAATTCCATTCTCTAAAGTTTTCTTCTTTTTTTAAAACTTTTCTTCTAATAAAATGTTAACAATGTAGAAGACATACAAAATAAAACAACAAAGACTAGCAATGGGAATGACAGAAATAACATTTTAAATGTGTAAAGTTAAAAGGGTCAAACCATGTACTTTCCAAATGTTAAATTTGCCATTTGAATATGTACCAAATGGAGCAGAATAAAGAGTTATCATTAATTAGTGTATACATCTAATTACCTTGAAAAAGACGACAATTACAGGTGAGAACACATGGGTATCTATTATCTAGATTCATGGAACACACAACACAAATAATAAGGATTTTTTTCAACAGATCACCATGTATAAAATGGTTGAAATGAATTTAACCACAATAGAGTTTGTGAAGTTTTGAAGCTATTCAGATTTAGGGTATGGAGGACAAATGAAATGTTAAAAACAACAATATTTTAAAAATAAGACACATAAGTTGAGTTTAAATCTTGACCTGACAAGCCCTGTGATTACAAATACTTCATTTCACTAATCTGAATATAAAATTTCCCTTCTATAAAATAGTTTGAGATAGCTGTCTTTTAGAAGCTCTTCCACCTTGTAACTGTCCGGTTAGTTGATTTGGACATTCAAATGATGTTTAAGTATTGTTTCATATTATCATAAACATTTCATAAATATACATAAAGTAAATGCTCTGGAAATTCTCAACCTGTCAGGTCTAGTATCATAAATATTCCCTTAATTTGTGTGTGTGTGTGTGTGTGTGTGTGTGTGTGTGTACAGAAGCAGAAGGAAACGAAATGAATTCAGAAGACAGACAGACAAGGAAAATAGAAAGGAGGGAGAGAGAACCTGATGTGACAATACAAATCAGGAACTTTGCCTAGGAAAAGGTCTATTTATATGGATCTTTTTTATATGTTATATCCATATAGTAGTATATAGATATCTATATATTAATATATCAAAAATCCATTATATATTTAAGGATCTTTTAGGTTATTGTTAAACTATAACACATTAAGGAGAAAATGCTACTAATTTTTTATTATTATAACTTTATAGTTACAATTCTGTGTCTTTGAAAAGCAAGCTGTAACTTCAAGGGTAAATCAGATGTTATGAAAGGCTCTCAGAGTGCAGCAGTTATTATTAAAATTGGTTGTATGAAAAAGTGCAACAATAATTGATGAAAGAAATAAACATGAGTCAAATTCATTTTTTATAACTACTTTGGAATCCACATTAAGACAGAGATAGTTCACTGTTCATGTTGATATCCATCTTACAGTATGCTTTGAGGGTCTTAATTATCATATACCACTGCATTTCACATCTGGGACCTAATTAACAGAGCCATAAAACATACTCTAAAAACATCAACTACATATCTCAAAACTATTTGCAATAATTTAAAGGAACATAATAAAAAAAATTTTGAGGTATATCTTGACATCTACCTATATTAAGAAATATTATTTAAATAAGCTTAAAATTATTGAGAATGCTCATTTAAAATCACACAGGAACAAAAATATTCATCATACAAAATTTAGACCTGTGCTGGAAATGAGATCCATATGCATGTATTTTCTTATATACATAAGCAATTGATGTAGTGGAGTAATCCTCGTGTTATTATTGAACATATGTTAGTGTCTGTAGTATAACAAAAATGACATTCTCACATCCCAACTCTTATTCACCCTTTTCATTGATACTGTAATTTTTAAAAACTTGTCTGATTCCCAATCATATGGTAAGATTTGGGAATTTTTAACTAGGCATTTTGCTTAATTATAGTGATATGTAAATACAGTCTGCAGATTCTACTATATCTGTAGAATTCTGAACAACTCAGAAAGATTATTTGCTCTGCATTGAAAATGAAAGAATGGTAGCTATCACCAAAATGTTTGATGTAAGTTTTGTGAGTCATGCAATTTACAAAAATGAAAACCTAAACAATGTAACTCCCTCCAAATTAATATACTCATATTCATTATTTTCATTCTGATTATTTCTAAACTTTCCATCTCAGGATTCATAAGATTCCTGTGAGAATTTTCTTAGTACATAAAAGTTAAATTATTTTCAGGTATAACATTAAGTAATCATATGAAATATTTTCAGAATACCACATATGCCTTTCTTCTACCTTCCAAGTCATGGAGAGAAACAGTAGATATAGAATTATAACTAATTCATAGTATAACCTTGATGTAGTATCAGTGTTCTTAAAAAGATCCAAATACTTGTGAAATGTTCCTAAAATCATAATGAAAGTACAAAGTAATAAAGTAATGCTCCTTTAAAAAATAACACAAAATAAAATGGTTAAGTACAAAGAAAGAGTGAAATAAATAAAAGAAAATTGCTAAATGCAAAAACACACAGTTGTTAGATATGCTATTTCCTTGCGTATTTTCATGTTGCTATGCATAAGAGTGTAACGTATCTACATTTTCTTTAGGCTAACACTTTGCTGAAAACAACTGGCATGCCAATTAAGATAATAAAACTTGCCTGAAAAATAAAATAATAAAACCTGTGGAGAAAAGTAAAAGTTTTGATATGTGAATTAAGGAAGAATGAATAAAATGAGTTATGATTAGAAATTACAAAAGTGATATAAGTTCCCAATACAAAAACAGATGAGGAAGGTGTTATAATAGTTATTTTCTCCGCGTATACATAATGATCTCCCTGGAAAATGATTATACATTTGAAATACCAAATGAGACAAAATAACTGAAGTGTAGGTGATTAAAGGGCACATATTTTGTGTTATTTCATCCATGTAGTTTAAATATTTTGTGATGTCATAATAATGTTTAACAAAATTACAAATACCATTAAGTTGGAATAATTATTTGCAATGAGAGAATTATCCTAATATTTTCAATTTTAAATAGCATTCATGTTTGAACACCTTTTATTTATTTTTTAAGAAAGACTCTGATGTTGACTCTTACTGTTGCACTGTTGCATAGTGCAAGAATGAGTAAATGGAGTAACTAATTCCATGGAGCTTGGGTTTCCCCCAGAATTCAAAGGAATGTGTATTAAATGTTTCCATGAGTAGGGACATGTCATAAGACAGCTCTGTTCAAAACAGGGGAAAAAGAGGAATAAGAATTAGCAATATAGTTAGCTACCTTTGGAGAAAGCAAGCTGAAAAATCAGATGACAGCATCAGGTGGATTCATTTAAGCAAAAGTGTTTCAATCTTTCAAATACCTTCATGCTCATGTAAGTGATCTTGGGGATGCTGCATAACACTGTGAGATTGAGTTGGTCTCCATTGACACTAGGCCTCCCTTTCTGAATCCATTTCTGTTTCTCCTCACTCTAGCCCTATTTTTCTCTTATATCGTTTTTCTGCCAAATGCCTAAGGTTGCACCTTCAATTTCTAGACTTTAACTTTTCTACAATCTCCTCTTTTTCGCAAGTAAATCATGAGTCCCAGCACAAAGTAAAATTACTGACATTTAAATCAGTATTGAGGACACGGGCACTGGTGTTTGACACCATGACTGAATTACTTAGTGGAATGCCTGCATTCCAAATTATAGTGCCTGGTTCAAGTCCTGACTGCTCTGCTTCTGATCCAGCTTTACGCTCATGCACAACCTGGGAGGCAGCAGATGGTGGCTTAACTGCCTGGATATTTACTACTCTTGTGGGAGACTAGCATTGAGTTCCTAGCTCCTGACTTCATCCTGACTGAACCCTGGCTATTGTGGGCATTTGGAGTCAAACAACAGGTAGGATACTCACTCTGCCTCTCAGCCTTATAAATCAAATTAAAAATAATTAATTAAACTCCAGCATCAAATGTGTTGACTTATGTAAATCAATTAACTGATTTGCGCCTCAAATTTCCAAACTATACACAGTAAGAACAATTTTAGCTCATTGAAAACAAACTCAATAACAGTTCAAAACAACTCATACTCCAGTGATAATTATCCATAATGTTTACTGACGTTTTAAAAAACATGTTTCAGAGAAATCTTTGAGGAATGCAACAAGTGTTTTGATCACTGAATACTCCTCAACTACTCTACAACCATTTTAATATCTCTGTCAGAAATAGTTCTTCTACTGTTTCCCAAGACAAAAACCAATTGTTTGCAGAACATTTCAGCCATCAACTATTCACCACCTTTCAAAAGTTCTGCAGCTGGGTTCCCTGTATCTAAACAGAAACAATGATGTTTATGACTCCATCTTGTGGGTTCATTCAAATAAATCACATGTATTTGAGCCACAAACTAAGACATTCACAAATGTAGGGAGATTCTTACTATCTGCTACTGATTCATTTGCACAGGAATAAACTTTTACTTGGAGCTCTGTTATTTCATGTGGACTTTACCTGGGAAGATTAAGAGGGGGCGAATCTTAGCATCACTAAGTATATTAGCTGAATTCTATCTGACATCATGAAATTTATCTTTCAAAGGTTATCAGAAAACACCATCTTTCAAAATGAGTGATTATTCCTCAGGAGCAATTTGCCCTAATGTAACCCTAATCAATGCTCCAGCATTGAATTAAATGATTACACTGTCCTCGATATTTTCCTTCAAGGCCTGCATCATGAACATTTCTGACTCCCTTCAACTTCACTATTTGTCAGACAATTTTCAAGTTCACCTTTCTCAGCTTGTTCTTCAAATTTATTCATTTTATTTTATTTTAAAGTGCTGCTTACATAGTTGATCAAGGTGAGAAGGATTGAGGGTTAGGGAAAAGTGGGTGTGATCATTGTTTTCAGGTTTTTATTTCTTTTTCCTGTGTCTGGGGGGAGGGGCGTCAGGGGAGAAGCCACACCCAACTTCCCACCCACCCCCCTGGAGGTTTGGGAACCCAATATCGAACCAGGGACTTGACAGGGTGCATGCTTTGAGGGTGCTGCACAGCTGGTTGTGATATTTCTGAAATGTTGCAAATTTATCCATTTCATAAAGTGTTATGAACTCATTTTATTTCTATCCTGGAGTGATCTTTATCTAAATGTCCCTGATACTGCAGTTAACTTCAGCTCCTATTTCTCCTAAAAGTGCTAAGACTCACATTTCCAGTTGTCTCCTAAACTATCCCCGTATGATTATCCCATCAATATCTAAAACTTGCCCCAAATTAAAATCAAAGGTCATTTCTTCTTCTTCTTCCTTTTTAATAATCATAACTAGAATACCCTGAATCTAATTCTTACTTTATTGTCTTGTTTGTTTAGGGGATGTTAGCTGTAAGTAGAGTTCTTGATCCTGAAGAAATTAAAACCTTCTTACCCAATACTTGAGACTTTAAACTCACTTTGATTTCCAAATGCCACCCTGGGACATCTCTTTGACTTGATGTTCAGAGGCTGCAAACAATGCCCCTCTCTGCCCCCACCCCCAAAGTTACATGCCTCTCAGGAGGGGACCTTGCTTAGGGATGTATTAGATTAAGTAAATAATTTTTCCTGTTAATGTATATAGAATATTTGGATAATATATTAAAAGCTTTAAATTTGGTATGTTCTTAGTAATTTCCAAAGGCAGCTTAATTAACTTAGAATTCACACAATTTAGATGCAAAGTTCTGTGGCATCTGTCAAATATATATAGTTAATACTGTCTCACTACAGGCACGATAGAGTACTTTCATCAACCTAAAATGTTCTTTCTGTTAGTCTTCTTCCTGCCAGCTCAGGTAACCAGAGATAGCAACTATGTCTAACCTTTTCATTTTCTTCAGTACTGTTTTTTGACTACAATTTTACTTAAGGACGTAGAAATGACATATAATAGAAATTTTTCAAATGATATGGTTGGACTCATATTCTGAGCTAGTACTACCATTTAATGCAGAAATTACTTATCAGCGATAATACTTCGCAAATGCAAAGGATGGTACCTGAGAGATTAGCTTGTATTATATTACTTAATCAGCTCAATTGTTTATTCAAACTTCTTTTCTGAAACGCTTTACTGCAAAATTTACCCAAAATCACATAACTAGCAAGTGGCAGATAATGATGTTTCTTCAAAATTCGTGAACTGAAATGTCAACCATAAAATGACATTCTCATTTCTCTCAGTTCCTTCTCTCTCTCTATCACTCTCTCGCACACATATACACACTCATTCAGGCAAATCTACGCAGGCGAATATTTGTTCTCATTTTACTTTCTGAGCTGTTTCTCCTCTTTCATCAAGAGATAATGTTTCAATTTATTTTGCCATGATACCAAAGTTAGGAAACAATATAGTCATTTTTTAATCAAAAGAGATAGATTTCTGATTTTCATTGTATTTTGCTCTGAACTGACATCAATTTTTCACATTCTGCATAATCACATAACCTATAACTATACCCTCCCCCTCCAATTACTCTTTTATTATCAGTTCGCTTTTTTATTATACTTCATCTCTTTATACTAGTTACCTTACTCACCCTCATTTTCACTCTCACTTTTACGTCTCACATCCAGTTCCCTCAAGTCTTTATCTAGATGATTAAAAAAAAAATCTATCATCTGTCAAATAACATTCTTCTCATCAGATAAACTAGATTAAATTCTTTTGAAAAGTCTTCAGTGTAACACTATTCATGTCAAGTTATTTCGTCTATATAAAACCCATTTATGTTTCTCAATCCATTTTAAACATATTTCTGCTCTAGATATAAAAGTATATCAGTTTAAAGGAGCTGAGAGAACTGCAGATAATCAACCCAATGCATAGCTATTTTCATCTTATTCTTTTCATTCAAAATCAAATTTGCATGAGGATCAGATTTTTCTAGATTACTCCATTAAAAATTACATGTAAACATGCAAGTCTCCTGGGTCATATAGAGGTTTTAAGCAATAACATTTACAATTTCCCATGTTCATCTTATTTAGTGACTATTTCTTCTCCCAAGATTATAACTTCTATGATTGAACAGATCTTATATGACTTAGGCACTATTAAAATAAGGCCTGATGTGTATTTATTAAATATTTGTTGAACCAAGTTTAGAATGTGAAGTATGTTTATTGCACTAAAATAAGAATTTCAAAAATTATTTTGAAAATGCATCAATTATGTTATTTCAGTTTATAATAACCAGGAAATCATATAAGTAGAATCATTTTCTGTTATTTGTCTATTTTATAAAAAAGATTTTATTAATTTCTGCTTTATATTATCACTTATAAATTCATATTCATATTTTCACAAACAATGCATTAAATCCTGAGAAGGCTATAATTCCAGGAAAAATGGATATTTGTTAATAGAAAAACAACAAGAGAAGAAATTTGAATAGCCTGAATAATCCATGAATTATTTAGATATTCTCTCCAACTGTTAGACACTTAAAAATTTTTGTAATCTTTCCAATTGAAAAAAATGATTTAAAAAATTTAACATTTACAAAATTCATCACTTAAATACATGGATTCACACATAATTGATTTATCTATTATTTTATTAATATTCACAATAACATCCTTTTATTATGAAAAGCAATGCTTTGGTAGCCTTAGTGCAAACATTTTTAGCTAAGTCTCTATTTTTTGACCAGATCTAAAGCCCAGGAATATTCTAAATGTCTTGATTTAGATGGCAAAATTGCTTTACAGAAAAACAATAGTAATTTGCACTATCATTTTTTGTACACATCCTCACTAAGGTCTTCTAAAAATGTGAAAAATAGTATTGCATTTAGAATACATTTATTGACTTTTATATAATAATAATAATTTTGTATAGTAATAATAACAACCAATAATTGCTTTCATACATTCACTTACCACTAGAGTTATTTTTTAGGAAAATATATGTACGCTTTTCCTATTTTTCTACTAAAGATTTATACAATGCATAATTTGAATTTTAGAAATATAAAGAACCTTAAATATTTGAAATTGCAGTATATGTTTTTGTGATATATTCTAAGAGGCAGAATTCTGGTTCCAATGTTCTTGTTCTAGCCTTTAACTAACTTGCTTTAGAAATGACAAGCTAAAAAGAATAGGTATGGTAGACTTGATGCATTTGCATGTCATTTGCCTCCTAAACTAACAGCAATAAACTAGCATATGTTAATGCATATAACAAAAAGAAATAATCCGAATCATGGAAGGAATGCTTACATACCAAAATGTTGCTCTAATTTTTCTAGTTAGTTAATTGTCTTTACTTAGACTGAACCAGAGAGCTTTCAGGTGTTTTGCAAATTACAAAGTATCTACTTTAATTATAGCAGTAACCATTTGTGTTAGTATTACTATCATTCCCATTTGCACAACAGGAACCTAAAATACAGAGGAACTTTCTCATAATCACAACGGTGGTGGAGTTGATCATGCGATGTACTTCCGGGGTCTGCAGTCATAAACTGCTTCCTAAAGTAATACTTCTTACAGAAACAAATCGTTTGCTTAATGGCTGAAACTTTCATAACATACACTTACAGTGCATGGTAGGTCCAGGTAAAACTGAATGTTTGGGGAGCTGGCATTGTGCAGCTACAGGTTCAGCTGCTGTCTGCAGCCAAGGCATCCCATCTGGCACTGGTTTGAGTACTGACTGCTTCACTTCCAATCCAGTCCCAAGTTAGGGTATCTGAGAAACAGTACAACATGGTCCAAGTGTGTGGCTTCATGCTGCCCATGTTGGACACTTGGAAGAAGCTCCTGGCTTTGGCTTGGAGTAGCCCTGCCCACTGTGGCCATTTGCAGAATGAACCACCAAGTGGTTCCTCATTTTCTCTTTGTAACTCTGCCTTTCATATAAACATAGTAAATAAAGTTGTCTTAGAGATTTCTTGTGAATAAAATTGACATAACAACAAGAATTAGGTATCAGATATATATCAGAGGTAGAAATAATTCTGAAAATGTGTGTAGTTGGAATTATTATCTTTGGAATGAAATCCATAAGACTTTATTTAGTTCTAAAGTAAGGTGAATTCGTGAAGTGATAAACACAATGCTGAATAATACAGACCAAGATCTCATTTATAGTACAAGGGGTTTACAATAGAAATCCAGGTTTTGGCTATTCCACACTTGGAGGAAATGGAGTATTACAGATAATACTACCATAAAATGTTCATCCTAGGGATGGCACAGAGGTATGGCTAGTTAAGCCAATAGTTTCCTTGGCATCCTATTTGAGCACAAGTTCAAGTTTCTGCTTTTCTACTTCTGATCCATCTCCCTTCTATTGGCCGGAGAAAAGCAGCAAAAGATGGTATAAGCACCTGGGCCCCTACCACTCACATGGGAAACCTGGCTCCAGCACTGGCTAAAAAGGCCTTCTAGGTTGTGAACCAGAAAAAGATCTCTCTCCTATGTCCCCTCTCTACTCCTTCCCCATCTTTCTATCATTGTGCTGTTAATCTTTTTTTCCCAATTAGGGCAAGGACAAGAATATTTTTTTTCTTCTTCCCAATCATATCATGATGGCCTGTTTCTGTGAGCTTCATCTTCCACATGGTCTTATCCCTTCTTGGCATGAACTGTTCAGTTCTACAGTGTTTATTTCATTGATGGTACTGTCCCTGTATATGTTTCCTAAAGAATCAATGAGTTCACGATTCACCATAAATCTGATCCTATTAGCAGAACTGATTTAGCTTTGAAACAGGTTCCTTTCAGACTAATTCCTTATTCTGTTTAGTGGCTCGGATTCTGATTAGACATGTCTAAAGAAGCTAGAAAAGTTTATTTTGGTGCCAAAAATGTATGCTGAATTTTTCACAATAAGTATTTTCACAAACTCTTTGAACGCCCCTCATTTGCTTTTTCTGGTTCTCTCCAAAAGAACACTCTTGCTTTTGTTCTCTCAACTCCTCCCTAAATGTAAATAAAATATTAGTGATGCCCAAACCTTGACTTCTGGTTCTCTTCCCATGCTTTATATTCATCTGACAATTTCATTCTTAGAGTGGCATCACTCCAATACTGGTATTCTATAATATACTGTTTCCAGTCCAGACTTCTCTCCCGATTTCCAAGCAAACAAATCCAGTTTCTTTTGTTAGATATTTTTATTTGAATTTCCAAAACTGGTCTTAAACCCAAATCATCTCCAGTATGAAATTTTAGTCTTTCCACTAAAACATGTAAAATCTTTATTCTCATACTGGTAAAATATCCAAGCATTTTAAACACATGAGATCACTTTGTTCTCCATATTCCCTCATCAATACAAAATCAGTAAGACCTGTAGATTCTATATCTTTCAATAACTTCTCACATTCTGATAAACTCTATATTTTAATTCAGAGAATTATCATCTCAGAAATGATATGCTAATATCACTCCAGTAATCTGCCTAACATATGATGTCTGATCTGATTATTCTGTTACTTCACTAATCATGTGATCCTCCTGAATTCTGTCCCTGCCTCCTTTTGCCTAAATTTCATTGACATAACTGATATCGTTTCTTCTGCCAAAATGCTCTATTACATAAGAGGCAACATTTATTTAGCCTTTCAGATCAATTCAAATGCTATTTCTTATATACAGTCTTCAGTGAATTAATACCCATCTTTCCCAGATGGAAATAGTCATGCTATCTTTTGTAATTCCATTGTATGTACAAATTATATATGTATGTATATATGTGAATTATCACTTACAGATATGCCTGTAATATTATATAGAAAATTATCTCATAGAATCAATAATTAATTATAACACCTACTTAGATTACATTAGATTCATCCTAGAAAAAGTCCAAACGTAGTAGCCCAGCACTGTGGCACATTACATTAAGCTACCACTAGCATCCTATTTGGGCTCTGGTATAAGGCCTGCTGGTCCACTTCCAACCCAGCTCTCTACTAAGGTGCCTCAGAAAGCAGCAGCAGATGGCTCAAGTCCTTGGGACCCTGCACCCATATGGGAAACCCAGAAGTCCCAGGCTCCTGGCTTCAGCTCAATCCAACCCAGTTTTTCTGGCCCCCAGGAGAGTGAACTGCAGATGGAAAATTCTCATTTTGTTTTTGCCTCTCTGTCTATTAACTCTTTCAGATAAATAAAATAAATCTTTTTTATTGTAAAGAAAAAAAATCAAACACTTAAGTAGCCATTTCTATTTCCTATTAATTTCCAGTTCCTAGGACAACACTGCATAGCATATGTTTAATAAGTGTGTGTTAGTGAGTTGAAAGAATCCTCAGGTTTCAGTTCAAGTGTATTCTCTTCCATAAAGCAATATTTGGTCTAACAGCTATAAAATATTTCTTTATCTATCTTTGTAGAATCTATTGTTAGAATCATCTACATTTGCATAAAAAGTCCTAACTACTCATTGATACTGATATCTTCTTTAAACGTATGTATTAAGTCTTTGGCATCTCCCACCCAAAATAGTGAAATCCCAAATTAGCGAATTCATACCAGAAGTAAAGTAAATCAAAATTAATTTTTATAAAGTTGGAAATATCTTTCTGGTCTAAGACAGTATAATTAATTTGCTAGTATAATGTAGCTAACCCACATATACATATTGCATCTGCGGCTTGTTATAAAACTACACATCTACATATTACATAAATTAATCATTCTGTGCTTATTCATCTAACTGAAGCATTAGCTGGCAAAAATTGACTATATAAATATCTAATCACACCTATAAGATTTATTATTTTTATATTAAATAAAGAAAAGTTGTACAATGAGTAGAAAAAGGCAAAACTTTCTAGGAGACATTAGATAAATGAAAACAAAGAAAAGCTGTAGAAGAGACACACCTGCATATCTTCTGCTTGTAGAATCCACTTCTTCAGTGATCACATCGTGTAATGGACAGACATAGACAAAGGAGATGGGTATGAGTGGATGTACTCAAAAGAAAATGTGACACTGAAGGAAAAAGCCCCAAAACGTCTGGGAAAGAATCCTGTATACAGTTGTGGGGAAAATATAATAAAAAATATACCACACACACACACAAAACCGCAAGAACTGATAGCCAACTGGTTAAGCTACTGTAGGTTAGTAGAAATAGAAATACAAAGTTAGTGTAAAAATAAAGAGAATTCAAAAATTGAGAATTATTTATGCACAGCCAGTCTTGAACCTTGATGCTAAAGAAAGATGTCGTTAGTAAAATGAATGTTACTTGTGTGACCATATTGTGCAAAATGTAATTGAATCAAGTTATGCTTTGAATATAACTTTTCAGAAAAAACAACTCATTCGGTCATCAAAAAAAGCAATAAGACACTTATCCTACGTTAGGTTTTCCCAAATAACAAATGCTTATATGAAAAAGAATAGGCCCATCAGGTCAGAATTCTATTAAATCACTTTAAAATAGTAAAATATTTTGTAAAAATATCAGGAAGTAATAATGTAATACAACTGATAATCAAAACTGTTGAAATATATTATCCAATTTCAATATTAAACTTGAATGTAACTTTAAGTTAGATGCCTATTCAGAAAATTCTCACAAACAACACATTATAGATTACAGAAGATCATAGATCATCTGAGATAATAAATTTCTATTAAAATATGGCAATTCAAATCTAACATATATTCTAAAACATATGGCAAATAAGTTGGAAACACTTCTTTCCCAAGTACTAATTCATAAGGCATTTTACACAGTGATACAAAAAAAGAGAATGTCTCTAAACTCAGCATTCACAGGAAAATATTTTCGCACAATATTAGTTGATTAGCATTAGTAAGATTGACACAGATGAAAAAATACAGTAAAAAGTTCCTATTTCAATTGTCTACTTAGCATTGAATCAGATGCCACAAATTTTAAATCAAACAACTTATTTAGTCTTGTAACATGATTTATGAGATCTTTATGTAAAAGTATGTTATATGAAAATACACTCAAAGCATCAGTGTAGCCTTTCAGAGAATGAATACTGATAGAACTTTATCTTTTCATGAACAGTGAGAAAATGATAACTCTCCATGAGAAAAAAAGTAGTAAAAATCATTGAACCATTTTATTGGGAAAGAAGGAGATATCCTAATATAAATTATAAAGAATGGGAGGAGGGAGCTATGACCCATTTGGAAACTTAACACACTTGGAAACAACAACCTCATATTATCATATAGCACATTTTTTTAACCATTCAAAATCAACACCAAATCTCATCATAATTATTACAAAACCTGAGCCTGGCTAATAGTATTGACAACTAGGAAAATATCTTTGCATCTTCCTGAAAGTGTTCACAGTCATTAAAATGACATAAGTTATATTTTCTTTTAAATCCCAATCCACCCATTTCTTACAGAAGACAAAATAGAAAAGTCACAGACATTAGTAGCAAGGATTAATACTAAATTTAATCTTATAATACATTACCTTTTACATACAAAGTTTCCCTAGTTACATATACATTATATTACTATAATAGTTTCCCTCTAAGTCAAGATGGAATTGGTATGAACTGATGAAACACTTGTTTAAATATTTCATTTCTAAGATATTTCCCTTGGTAAAAATACTAAGTCAATTATGCTTCTTTTCCCTCTTGCCATTTTTTTGTAACTTGGTTTTCTTTGATGTGGCATTGATGAAAAAAAATTTCAGATAAATAATGTTCAAGAGACTTACCATATATAACACATAACAACTATAGTGGCAGAGCCAAAATATAACAGAGACCTGCTGGTTACCTTATCAATTTTCTTTCTACTAAATGCTGTGTGACCCAGTAAAAATATATAATAAAAATTCAAAGAAACAAAATTTCTGTCACGGTAACACCAGAACCAGACACTTTTGCTTAACACATAACCAAAAACATTTTGTAAATGAAGTATATATTGTACCTGATCAAATAATTCACCAGTTTTCATTCTCATAAGAACTACAGTAATCTTAGAACATATAATACACTTTTAGATTAAAAAGATAAAATCTACATCATTCAAAAGGAAATAAAAATGAAATATTTTCACAATGATGTCATTACGAAAATGTTGAAATCCTTTCCATTGTTTGAGTCTAATGCATCCAAAATTGGTTTAAATTAATGTTATAGAAAAAATATATAATTAGCAGATAGGATGTTCATGCAAATCACGAAATTTAGTTTTACAGCTACAATATATCAAACGCACTCAAAGTTTTTGCTTTCATGCCTTCCTTGTATTTTTACTTGTGCTATTTGCAACAACAGTCTCATCTTAAAAGGGAAGCTTCATAATTAACCAGCCATGTCTTACGTAAATCACAAGAAGTTACAACAATTCACCTTGCGTGGTTTGTAATGAACACTAACCTCAAGTGAACCTGCAAAGTCGGCTGCAGTACCCCTTTTTTCTTCAGATCTCCCTACATTTACCACCCTGCATTTGCCATGGTAAGACCTTTCTATTTTAGTCCTGTTAGTGAAAGCTGCAATGCAAATCCTTCCTCTGTGTCATTTAGCCAATAATTAATTAAGAGTGATAAAGGATACTAAAGGATGTCCTTTCTTAGATGTCTGCTACTAACGTAGGTATATTTAAATTTGAAAATAGAAAGACTTCATAAAGAGAATGTGCAAGATTTTTTTATGCAAAATAAGTTTCAACAATGGCACTGAAGTAAGACATGCATAAAAATAATGAATAAATTCATCTTAGCTTTCAACATCCCTCCACCCTTTCATTTTTTTTGCATTCCCCATATTGTTATTATTATTACATTTAGTTAAATAAAATGCATAAATTTTACATTTTCACAATTGTGTGTCAGCCCTGTTCAACAGCCATGCCCATCTTCTCTGCATTGTTCCAGTTCTAGTCTTTGTGCTGTAGAAGACAGCACCTGATTCTACTTGCTACCAGGGAAGATTCATGGAGACAGCAGGTCGTGACTGCCACCCACATGGGAGACATTAAAGCCCACAGCTCCCTGCTCTGCCTGAATGCCAACCTGCTCCATCCTGTAAGGCCACTGTCAGGCCTAGCTCCTCATGGCATGTGCAAGGTGATCCAGCAGATAGCAACTCTTTCTCTCGCTCTTGCTCTCTCTCAGATAAATACATGGCTACATTTTCTATTGTTTACCAAGTTTACAGATGACAAAGTAAAATTTCTACACTGACAAACTGAAGATACAAAATACATACTGCATCTGTACTGAGCATGTACTAATTCACTGTCTCATTAATCACTAAATAAAGACCAACAGTATTCAATAGCATTTATGCAATATTAGGCCTTGTTCATAATGTAAAGATAATTTAGAGCGTAGAGGAGGAAATACATAAGTTATTGAAAATACCACCCCATTATAACACAAGGGAGTTGAACATCAACAATTCTGTTATGGGAAGAGTTCCTGGGATTAATGCCCTGTGGATCTCAAAGAGCAATTGCATTTATTCTATGGTTTTCAGTAACATTTAATTACAATATTCTATTGATTGCTTCATATATTTTATAAAACACATCCTTGTTTTGCATAACTTTCCCCCAACAAAGATTAAATATATGAATTCTATAACATCCAGAAATAATTTGATATTATCTAATAATAACTAGAAACATAACCCTGAATGACTTTTGTGGATCAGATGGATGAATCAATTTGGAATATTGCCCTAGATTGAAATAAATTGCTTCTTTTTTCAAGAAATTCCAAAATGTTCATGAATAGAAGAAAATTAAGGCACAAAATTTTTAAAAATTCACAAAGATATTAAAATTCATTAACTAAACACTTTTTGAGTAAATTTGCTTAATGTTAGTTTCATATAACATAATCTAAAGGTAAACCTAAGTAAAAAAATAATTCCTGCCTTCATTATAGCTACAAATTCTGCAAAAATACACTGTAGAAATATCCATATTTTAAAAATTAAAGGGTAATACATAAATTAAATAATATAATAATAAAATAGGCACTAATGAGTAAGTGAAGATGTTCTAGTAAGTAGTAAAGCATAAATTATTTCACATCTTTCAAGCTTCCAAAATATTATGTGTAATCATATGGTTCTACACAAAAGTGCTCCTTTGCTCTCACTTTTACAAAAAACAAAAGCAAAAAATACACACATACTTTCTAGGTAAGATTTAGAAAGCTAAGAGCATTGTAATGGTTTCCAAATAGTTTCAGGCATGTCAATTCACGATTTTCCTATATACTATATACCTTGCACTTAGAAAATAAGTTTGACTCATAATATTTACATGAACAGTATCAAATATCATTGGCAACTGTATTTCCAAGTACATTTGAACTATTTAAATTTAGGATTAATGTCAACAATTCTTATGTCGCTGAATCTGCGAAACTTTTAAGCTCAAGAATATTCTTAAAACCTGACGAACCTACACTTGATCTTTTTAGCTGTACATTTTCATAAGGTAAATGAGTATATTTTATGCAGAAATATTTTATACAGAAATTGTATGTAGAAATATGTTCTCTTCTATATATTTCTAATGATTGTAAGAATAGATAAGCTCACCAAGCAAAATTTAGAAATCCAATGACTTAAAGGTTTCTTCTGGTAATGGGAATATATTCTTCTCTGGAATCAGAGTGCTCATTGAAAAATAAACGACAGTTTAACCAGGCACATATACCCTTGACCCACACTTAAAATGTCTCATTATTTTAAGATCTAAACAAAATAAATAACAATCTACATGAGAAAGACATTAAGTTCCTCTCTAAAAATTACTCATGATACTTGGAGTCTAAAATGATAGGTAGGATAATTATGTTTTATGCTCACATCAACGACAATGACATGATAAATATAATTACATTCCCAAGTCAAGTTCTTCTTCTGATGTCATTAGAGATAGAGAAAGCAAATCACTCTGTTTCTGATACGCCTCTCAAGACATCCTAGTTTAGATAATCCTTTAAGAAAAGTAGATCCTAGTTCATAATGTCTAAACATCATCCAAATACTTAATTCATTTTGAGTGTATGACATGCTTTAGACTTATCACCCTAAAATTTTATGTCTGAAATAAAATTTTTAAGTTTTTATGGTTAGTATACATACCTAAAGTGGCAAAATCTCCACTGTCTAGAAATTGTTCTTTTTACACTTTTTTTTTTTTTTTTTTTACCAACAGCAACTGAAAAAGGAAACCAATATGCAGCTACTGAACACAGTCCATTTCCCACCTCATGTTTAGGTTCTCACAAACTTTTTCTAACACCAGAAGGTCATTCAAATAATCACATAATAATGAATCCCCAGATATTCAGGCAAGCCGATTACCAGCCTCTAGTGCATCATTATCATGAATTAAGCATGGGTTATTAGTGCTAGATTAGTAATATTACAGATGCATTTAAATATGAATAAATCACTCCAAAGGTATCAGGGTACTTCAATACCTTTTGTAAAAACAAAATTAAAAAACTTTGATTTGGAACAAAGTACTTTTGAAATCTGCACAGAATTTTCAGTACACATTTGCCAAAAACTTTTTAAAGTCCTTGCCTATGCATATACTTCTAAATCTTGAGGTACCTTCATATCTTCTGGAAAACTCAGATTTATAAACATGTTGAAATTTAATCAGCCTCATCTGATATGCCACACTGCTTTCCTCCCATTTTTTCATTTTCAAGTTTTAATGATTTAAAGTATCTTCAATATATCCTTTCTTTTAGAAACAACTAAACAGCATTATGAACTAAACTTTAATATTCTTCCTTATTACCATATCATAATGCATATTTACTCATAACACTTTAAGGTTTGAATTTCCATTATCAATTTTCTTAGTATATAGGAAAACACACAACTCCAAAAGTACAAAAACATAGCAATATTTAAAATTATAACATTATGGCACTCAATATCTTTCCTCTATTGCACACACAGATTATACTCAATTGGAGAGCTGCGAGGGATTAAAAAATAAATGTAGGTTTTTAAAGAAATTAGCCTAAAATATTTAAAGCAGTTCTTTAAAACATGTTGGTGAGAAATGCATTCATGATTTCAATACACAGTATATAATTTACATTAGGTCACATAAACATTCATTTGTCAGAATGATAGCAAATAAGCCCCAAAAATAATTAAGAATGTATGAACAAGAATAATAGCTACCATACAAAATAATGAGGATAAATCTTTTGGTATTATCTTTATATACATCATAACTCCAAGATTAATTTTACCTTAGTTATTTTTAAAAACTCATTAAAATTATTCACTTTTTTTCAAATAAATTGTTTCTTAAGTAGAATTTTTGAAAAATCATAATTTTTCTTGCAATTTGGTAAATAAACTTAAAATGCCTGTGTGGATACCAGTTTCCTGTATTACTGTATTTGTACTGTCTCATTAAAGGATAAGTGACCAGACTGTCCGGGGTGCTCTGAGGTCTTTCTTTTCTCTGTTGGCTTAAGTTCTAACATGGCAGGTTATCTCACGGCATCCTATTTTCCTTAATCATGCTTAACATCATTGCAACACCTTAATCATTAGTATTACTGTTTTTTCCATGTATGTTTTTGTCAGATGTAAACTCCTGTGAAGAAAATTGTTATGTTTATCTTGTCTGCCCCAATAACTTTATTGCTAGCCTTAATACCTGGTGTATAACTCGATGATAATGAATATTTGCTAAAATATTAGTTTAACTTAAATACTGATATGTTTTAAAACATAGGGTAGGAGTTCTAACATAAAATGCACCACAGATGATACATGAATCCTGTTACTACAGACATTTTTAATAGCTACTGTGTGTAAAATTTAACTTGTCAATAAAAATTTCAATGTACTATCATACAGTTATTAAATATAGATCTGATGATTGGGTTTATCAATCTTGTCTGCACTTTGCATTTAATCCTCCTGCTTCTTCCAAAGTCTAGCACAAGTTTTTGTCTTCTGTTGTATTAACTACATCTCTCAAAAAAAAAAAAAAGAATCAAGCAAAATACTTCATTTCAATTCACTGCTGTAATTAATGGTTTGAAAGAACTATTTATAGAATTAATAAACTCAGTCCTTTGTCATTGTCTTTGACAATGCTTGTGGCTCTAGAAGTTATAAGCAAATCATTACCGATATATGGTATAAATACGGCAGGAAGGATAAGATTGGCCTACCAAGCAGCCTTTATATTATATTTGAAGGAAGCAAGCACAACTCCATGAAGGTATTTTGAGTCAAAACAAACAAACATATACAACAGATATTCATTTGTGTTTTCATTGGTCATTTTGTTCACGAAAAATAATCCTAATCATGACATAATCATGTTCTCTTTCCCCATGATATATGTGATTAGTTTTCTAAGCAAATATTGAAATAAAGTATTCACCACTCCACTCTAAATGGGAACTACACACTATAATGTTCACACTAAAATACGAAAAATGAGATATTACAAGGACACACGCATTTAAAAAGCATGAAATGCAATGCTTATACTCTCATGCTTTTGTGTGGTTTCCCAATCCTGACAAACCTGGCTCAGATTGGTGTTTCTTTTTCGGCAATATTTTTTCATCACTTATTGTACCATTCACTTTTTTCTGCTGGTCTTCCCAAGTAACTTCTAGTATAAATAAACAAACAAACAAAAATCAAAGCTGTCAGAAACATTAGATAACGTACAGAACAATCTAAAAGTAGTTCTAAGCTTTATATATATATATATATAATATATAGATAGATAGATATTTGATTTCTCTCATAAACTATGTAAAATGCGGTGAACATTTTAAAAATAGGGATGTGACATTATTTGAATAGTTTTTATAGACTTCAATGCCCAACACACTAAACTTATAGTAAATTCTAATACTTATGGAGCCAAAGTACAAAGAAAATGATTAAAATGATTGAGCAAATAAAGGCCTTTCCCTGCTTGTTATTAAATAATGCTAAATTATTTCAAAAATATTTTGCTATTATTATATTGTAGTGAGATGAAAAATTATATGTGTTAACACTGCAAAGATTTTCTGCCCACGACAGATAATTCTTAAATAAAAATAAATACATGATAAATGACTTTTAGCACCATATCAGCACCTTCATTCATAACAGAAAAATTTATGTACCATGAAATGTAATTTCAGTAAAATCCTGGCAAGTGAAGAAGCATACTTAGTAATAATGTGGTATAACAAAATATAAACTACCTAGTTTATTTTGGATCATCTAGAATTATTTCAAGTGTAGTACAACGGGAAAGAGGGAAATAAAATATTCGGGTAGTAATGGTATTTTAGATAGGGCCACCAGAGAAGACTTTTTAAAGAGGGCAACTTCAAAAAATAAGAAAGTTAAGCATGGAGTTATTGCGAAGAGAGCACTTCATGAAGAGGAACAGCGTATGCAAACGTTCTCAACTGGAAGCATGTCCTTTGTATTCCAGAAAAGCATGCAAGTCACTGTGGCTAGAGCAGATAGAAAAAAAGTGAAAGAAGAAATGTGTCTAAAATGGTAATGGAAATGGTAGGTCATCTACAAAGTCACTGACCAGCATGTCACAGTGACATTCAGAAACAAGTATAAAAATTACAGCTATTACCAATCTTGCTACTTCTTTTACACATCTGTAAACTTAAGTTCAATAGTCAACTACTATTATGTACAAATGCACCCATTAGGTCTCACCATGATTCTCTCCTACTTTATCAACCTCTGGCCAGAAGTGAGAGTGACATCATGTTTTATAATAGCAAGGTAAGTACAACATAACTGGGAAGGTAAAACCAGTTGAAAGTTGAAAACTATCTAGATTGCAACATTAAACATAAGTCATTTGGAATGGAAATTACTTATGACATTAAAATTGACTGCATGAAGTCTAGGGATTTTCCAATTGCAACACTGAAAAATTTTATTGCGGTGCAAGATATCATCAACCAGCAGAAAATAAACATTTTGTTTTGGCAGTATTAAAGTTGCACTTTGCGCCCTCATTTTCCAATGAGCAAATAATCTGAGTTAGATACAATATAATATTCCCAAACTGCAAATAATCTGAATATATCAATCAATTATCGGTGGGAACAGAAATCTTAAAAATAATCTTCCTTAGGAAAATAAATCTTTCCCGGAACTCCAGTTAAATTAATTTTACTGAAAAGAAGAATGAATCATCTGCTCTTTGATTACAGTAAATCTGTAGAGCTGGTGGGGATAGGTGGAGGAGAGAGGGGAGAAGCCATCGCCTTCAACATTGGTACTTGAATACTTGAACAACATATGAGCACTGATTTGAGTCTTGGCTGCTCCACATCCAATCAAGCTCCCCTGATATTCTATTTGGGAAAGCGATGGAAAATGGTTCAAGTATTTGTGCCCCTGTCGCCCCCTGAAAGACTTGGATGGAGTTCCTGGATTCTGATTTCCAACTGTCCCAGCACTGGTTACTGTGATCATTTGGGGAATAAACCTGCAATTAGAAGATTTCTCTACCTCTCTCTGTATCTTCCTCTTTCCATTTGACTGTCTCTAACTGAATAAATAAAACAAATAAATAAAAACAAATGCTATTGTTAGAATGGACCGAGTTTGCAGTTATACTTTAGGGGTACCAAGCACTCTACGACATTCTTCAGTATCTCCTTCACCCCACTTCATTTTCTCCACTCCTTTACTGTGTGATAACAACTTGGGACATTCCATTCAAGAATGTTGACATGTTAGCAATCTAGGAAACCTCAAGGTAGTATTTAAATAAGCCATTTGACAGTAACAGAATACAAAGCACAATGACAATCAATAGAAGAATATGGGGCAATAAACTTCTCTGAAACCCTCGAAGTTTACTGTTTCTTGAAGACATACTTCAAGCTGAAGAGACTGAACATAAATCACTCTGTAGAACAACTTTGTCAGCTTTATTTTTTTTTTTAATCAGCTGTATTCTTTTTTGGATGAGAAGGATTTCCATAAACCTAGAGCTCAGCTTTGTGTCTTCAATGTGTAAAATGTGTAAAAATACAACACATTGATATTGGCAGATATAGGCTAAATGGGAGCAAAACTTGAGCTAATGCTGAAAACAAAGTAATGGTTGCAGCCAATGTATGTAAGGTTGGAGTTCATGTTCAGAACCAGAAATCCACACAGAATAGAGTTCAGCTTAAAACAAGCTTTATTGGGAATGCTTCCAGGCAAGATTCACTGCTTCAGTAACACAGCAGGTCACAGAAGTTGTGCTCAGGGGACTTGAGGGGTTGTTTTTATTGGAGGGCTGTGGAGGTGGGTGTTAGGGGACAAAGGAACGTGCCTTCTAGAGTGTCACAGGCTCCCTTCCATCTTGGTGGATCTAGAGTCACTGCTGGACTAGCCTTATGGTGTGACCCTATCAGCCTCCTCCTCCTAGGCCATCCCTCACCTATCCCATCTGGGCCTTACAGACAGGATGAAGAAATGAATCAGGCTGAGTGTCTAGGTTAGAAATCTGACTCTATGTGGAGTAGAGAAAGTTGATTATCTCTAGAATTGTGCTTTATTTGTAAATGAAGGCAGTTTTACTAAGTTTTCTAACCTCTGTTCCAAATCTGAAAGCCTTTGCATCTAAACTCAACAACTGTGCCACAGAACAGTTATAGATCTATTGGTAAGGCATAGGCAGATGGCTTAGAGCTAGATGGATTTACACAAAAATGTGGCAGATTTTCATTTTGAAGACAAAGAAGGAATACAAAGATTTTCACATATTTATCATGTATTCTGTGCCTTGGTCTCTCCTCGGTTCTAGATTCTTTTTCTTTTCTTTCTTTTACAGCCAAATTCTTTGAAATGTGCTCTTTTGTGAATCACTCTACTTGCCTTTTTGTTCCTTACTTAGCCACCAAAACTGTTAAAGAGGCCAAAATTGTGACTTTTTATTTGCTAAACGATACAGTGATTTTCACATCCTAGCCAATTCTTTTTTCCTTCAACCTGTACACACCATGATTCCCCACCATCTCAGTCTCTTGCTGCTTTTCCTACCCAATTTTCAGACATTAGAGCGGTTCACTTCACATTCCTTATTCCTCATCTTTTAACTATTGACACTTGTTCTCCTCACAAAATCAACTGGCTTTATGGTTTTCAAAAGCTATATTTACAAAGATGACTCCCTAACTGACAGGTACAATTTAAATCTCCAGCCTAAAGAACAGACTATATTAAAACTGGCCATTTCTTATCTGAACTTACATGTCTAACATTTCTCAACTTACATCCAAAATCAAACACTTAATAAACTAACTCAATTAACTCTTTGCAATTTTTTCCGTGCAACTCTTAATGGATAATTTACTGTTATTTTCTAGTTACTCAAGCAAAAACCTTGGATGTTATAATATCATCTCTCATTATTTCAACCTATCAGGAAATTCTTTTTGGCTCTGTTTTCAGTACTTACACAGAACCACCTATACTAACACTCCAGTCTCAGCCACCATCATTTGTTCCCCAGGTGACTACTGCAAAAGCCTCTGAAGATGTCTCTCAAGCTTCATTCTTTATTATTGCTCTTATTTAAAACAAATGTGGTACTGTATCACCTTAAGCACAAACTGGCCATCTCACTCAACAAAACATCACTCACTCACTTTGCAGCGTTCACAGAAAGGCTGTTCCTTCCACAAGTCAAGATTGCATCCGTCATAGGGTTTTCATATTTCCTGTTGCAAACCTTGATTTGGATCACTTTGTTACTTTATCTAAACGTTACTTAAATGGGATTTCTTCCCCAAATACAGGATACAAATAATTTATCCTACAAGACACTGTATGTCCTACTGCTGTGATGCATTTTTTCATTTTTATTACCTAAACTTATTTTGATTTATTCTTTTATTCCTTTCCTGCTTCAATAAATTTGTTTATAATGAAGAAAGCGCCCTTGCCTTACATGTATAATGCAATCACTGGTACCCAGAAAACAACCAGTAGATACTCAAATGTTATTTGTAGAAATAATAACGTTAAAAAAATAAATAAGGACAGTAGAAATCCACCAATTCTGGTTTCCTTTGATTTTTAATTTAAGCTACATGGAATAACCACAGTTTCATTTCATTTCATTCGAGGAGTAAGAAACTAACGCACAAAAGGGACTGGGGCAAGCAGATGAGAACTCAACAATTACCAAATTACTTTGGTACTCAGCAAGTACTTGCCAGTAATATAGGCTTAATGTATCACATCTCTGAATAACTAAAGGGCAAGAGAGAGTTCAAAATTCTACATGGATGCATCTCAGTATGATGTAGATTGGAGCTGTATTTTAAAAATTTATTCACATCTGAAAGGCCATCTGATCCATAAACATTCTTTAACAACTCAAGAATTACACTTAGTCATGAACTTTACCATGGTATTCATAGTAAATGATACATTTAAAAGCCAGTCTTCCAAACACAATGACAGAAAAAGGAAAAATAGACTAGGCCTTATTTATAGGTAATAATCAAAGGTTAAAAATATATTAATAAAAATGTGATTATATATATAAAATGTATTCAAAGTTCTCATTTTTCAAATTATTATTCATTGGCTTATTTCTAGGTTCACCTAAACCATAGTTAAGACTGGTATTTATTAGCATAGTCTGTTTTTTTTTCCCCAAGTCAGTAATTTTTAAGAAAAATTTACAATGAATGTGGATCTCTGTGGTCCCACACATTACAGACAAGATTCAAGGAAATAAGAAATCAGTAGAGGCAGGAAATATGCAAGTGTTCAGAGACAATCAGAGGTGAGAAAATATAAAGTAACCCTACTAAGGGTGCATTCTTACAGCTAATTACAATCTTCATCCCAATGCCTTCATGTAAAATAGGTACTGAAATAACATTTAAATTTATGTGAAACCAAATAATGTTAGATACTCTAAGACATTCTGTACTCTGATAATTGACACTGATTAACCTTTACACATTCTTAAATTCATATAAAAATGTCAAGCTGTAGTTAATACGTAAAAATCAGAGAAAAATATGTAAATATATTGTGAGCTTATTTAAACTTTTAGGAATATTTTGTAACTCATTTATTTTTGTTTATTTTACTAAATTATTTCTGCATTATATGATATACGTTAGCATAAGCAATAACGAATAATTAACATCCTACAGTACTAAAATTATAAACTTATTTTGATGTCAATTCAATCTCATTTATGTTTTAGACATGATTTATTAAAAAATGAATAAGCAGAAGAATGTAATCAAGATCAAAACTATTTCAACAGAATTCAAGAGGCACAAAATTATTCATTTATTAATTTGGTGCCATAACAAAGGTCATATAATATTAAATGGAACAAAATTTTAGTTTTTATGCAATCATTTTAAATTAAGACATTCTAAATCAATATACCTATTCAAATGTGAATATCAATTATTATAGTATATACATTCCTACTATGTTAATAATTTTAGTTGTGAGATTTATAAAAATAAGTGACTAATAACTATAGGAGCACAAAGTCTAAGTACTAAAATTCATCATGTTTTTACTTGCCAACTTTGAATGTTATATATATGTGTGTATATACAGATACACACACATACATACACACATCTATGTTCATCTACTATTTTTGTTAGGCTACAAATTAAATTGTTCCATTCTCTATGCAAAAACACTACTTTGAAATACTTTTGAATAGTTCAATTTTAAAACAATTGTTGAATTGAAGAATATCATTTTTCTCACAATCTTGTATTAAACCTTGATCAATAAAAGGAATCTTCTGATTTGTTTGCCATATCAAGATAGGGTTGCACCAGGTTCAATAAAGCAAACATTTTATAAAACAAATTGATGTACAGAAATAAACTGCTTTAAGTGTTTGTTAAATTGACACTATTTTTTGCACTTATGTAAGAAAGCATATTCACACATATGTTACAGATAACAAAATCCAATGTCTAATATTAGAGAGGCACTATTAATTTTAAGACTTGCCTTTTTTCCCATTATTGAGGTGTAGTGTTTTTCCCTCATTGTCTTTATAATATTGAAAATAGATGATAATGATTAATAAGCAAGGTCATTTATCAACCCCAAATCCAAGCACACCAAAACCATAAAATCGCATGCTTAGGAAACAAATCCATGCACTAATCATGACAGCCAATAACAACAAAATATAGGTTATACATTGCTTGTCTTTCAAGAAAACCAATGAATAATTATTCTTGTATTATAGTTATACGTTTTTGCTAATTTAAAATCAGTGCAGTTTACTAATCAAAAACTTGTGAGACAAACACACAAGTGAAAAGCCAGCTCAACAAATAGGCTTCCTTATTTTACTGAAGTTGAAATTATTAACATTGATACTAATTATTGCTATCTTGAAAAATTACTTTATTATGGATGCGAACTCCTGGACAACCTGAAGGGTTAAAGCATTTGTATGTATTATTTTGAGACACAAAGGAAAGGGAAAATGGGAAAACATTAAGTGCTCAGTTAAACAAAAATGAAATCTATTTTTAAAATAGTCCATAAAAATGTTATTCAATAACATTCCAGGAAAATGAAAGGTGTGGGACAATATTTGTTATTCACAACAGAGATAGACACACAATTTTATAAATCTTGTAATTAAACTTGCTTTGTTTCTACTATCACTGTGATGCTTTTTATCATTTTTAGGACATTAAAGTTACTGACACCAATTATGATTTAAAATGCTTACTGTTTTAAAAAATTACAAACTTCACAATGAGAGAATGCATCTGTAGAAATATAGCTCATACAAAATATATCTAAATGCATTATTTTCCCATTATAATGAAATAAAAGGTAAATAAAGTACATTCCAGTATTTAGGAAAAAAAAATGAGGATCAGTTAAACCCAGAATAAAAGTAGATTTGAAATTGTTCTACACTGTTCAAAGAGTTTAAATTTTTAAATCAACACCTTAAATAATATTAAATTCTGAATTTCAGATTAATGGTTAAAATTTAATGAAAGAAATGTATAACTATATTTCCTCCTTAACTTTTAAAATCCTGTCGTGATAATTCTGACTTTATGGCAAAAATTAAAATATAAAAACAAAGCAAAATTTTTCTAAATATCAGAAATGAAGGATCTGTACACCATTTGGAATACTACGGGAAGAAACCATGACTGTCAGTAAATGTTTGAATAATATTGAGCCAAAACAAAGAGAAGAACCAGAACAAAGAAGTTAATTGTTCTTACACTGGGAGAAAATGTAATTAGAAAAATACATTAAGTGTGGTATTTGCTAAAATATATTTTTCTAGATTGTGCTTAACAAAAAGTTTGAGCAAATACATGAACTCAATGTAGAGACTGGAAAAATAATAAATTGATATCTTCCTCTGAGGCACCAAGTTTGAGTGAATATTCCATTAGTGGAATAAATGAAATCTTCTCAGAAGTTAACTAGGCAGCCTTCACGATAGCTCTTCATTAATAAAACCAGATTTATTTGAAAGTTAATCTTAAAAATAGTCTGTTTATTGTTCATTTATGAATTTGGGAACCAAAGTCTTGCGTGAAATTCCAAACTCATTCTTGTCAAACATTTACTCATTTACTTTAGACACACTATCAGACAGACCTGCCTTGACCTCTTCTCCCTGCATTTGTTCCCCCTGCTCTTCCATATGCCCAGTTTCTTCAGTAACTTCTGTATTTGCACGAGGAAAAAAAAATAAAGAAAAAAAAAATACAACTGGATAGGTATACTTGTTTTTCTAAAATGAAACAAAAACCCCCAAAACATTCATAATTATACAATGTGTGATTATGAAGACACTGACAGGTTTTAATGAGTTTTTTGATATTTTATAAAATAACTAGTAAGCTTACTATTTTTATGATCACTGATTTTTAAAAAAATGAATAGTGAATTCCAAAATGCTTGCAGTAGCAGACAACAGGATTAAGTAGTCAAATATTTTGCCCAGAAACTGGATATATTAGTAGTATATACATATATGAATAAATGCATTACATAACTTTTCTTCTAGAGAACAAAAATGACACTAAACATTTTATTGACATTACAAGGCAATATATCAAAATTAGTGGAGAATAAATAATGCACGATGGTTTAGTAGATGTTATTTCTATATTGCTCTCATCCTATCTTTGGTTCTCAGAACTGAAAAGATTAATAAATGTCGTACCACAGTCAAGGACAAAGTATGTAAGGTTTTAAAATAACTTATTTAACAGACTAAAATACCAAATAATAAACCCAAACCAGAAAGAATTAAATTATGATTTGTTCATTATTAGCTATTTTAAAGAGCAAAAAATACATATTTTAATGATTTTTTTAAAAAAATAATGCTATTAAGCTACAATGGCTGATAATTAAACTTTTTGCAACAAAATTAAACATACTTTCATTTAGACCATAAGCTTGTAGTCTATTTTGGGTGAAAAAGAGATTCTATGGCTCTTATTTAAAACCAATGAAAAGAACACAATCTAGTTAAGTCACCACATCAATATTTATGAAAACTGTGTTTGAAAAAAATCATTCATGCTTTTAGGTAAAAAAGAAGCAAACCGAAAGTATATAACTTCATATTAAAAAGGATAAGGAAGAATTCGATTTTCTTCTGAAATAAAAATTGTAGGAATAAAACAAATTTTCAGTGAATTGAGTAAGAAAAAAATAATAAAAAGTATGTTGACAAGCCTCTTAGAACCTTCATAAATTCTTTCAGTAACATCACCATCAGCAGTTTTCTAGTACATGAATTACCAAAAACATGGAGCTCCTCTCTATATTATTAATGCAAAATAAATCAAAATTAAATTTTGAAAATTGACACAGAAAATATTATACCTGACTTCAAATGTCAGGAAATTATGTTGAAACTCTATCCTTAAAAAATCTTGGGAAGATGAGAAATTCCATAAACATTTCTAAATTTTCCTTATAAAAATAATTCGAAATTATATGCCCTCAATCCAACATGAACGAATGAGAAACATAGGAATGCTACTAAAAATCTTTTCATCAGAACATTAGTCATACTAGCACTATTGTTCAAAATCATTGTACACAGAAAATAGAAAGAACAACGAACAGAGGTTGATAATCATCTAGATACAACTGACAAGAACACAACTTAGATCAACAAGTCACAGAAGGCAAGGAAAGTACTATTGTTCAAATATAATGCACTTATGGATTTGTTATAAATAGGTTAAGAAATGTGAATTGCAATATAAAAATGTCTATATAATGGCAAGAGCGTTTTACTGGTAACTTATAAAATATTTGAGGTATCCTTTCAGTTTTTAAATATCTCATGCAATCAACATTTACTGTGGCCTATAATGTGCCAGAAATTACCCTATATTAAGCAGAGTCTATGAATAGGTTAACACATTTTGAATAGTATGACATCAATTTCAATGTTCCAACACTTACAGAAGGTATCTTGCAGACCAAATAAATGTATGACACCCCATATCAAAACTCAGTATTTTCTCTTAGGTCATAATGTCATGTTTGATAATAAACCTATATCACATTTAACTTTTATTTACCATAAACATTCTTGCTCAAACAATAATGTAGGGAATAAGAATCACAATCACTATCTAACTCAACAATAACATTATTTTTTAGAAATGAAATTTAATATCTGAAAGATCATAAATACGAGATGAAATATATGATGATTAATGTAACTAGACTATGTGTACATCTTCATTGACATAAACACAGACTGCAATTGACATCTTTAACATCTTCTTCAAAATGTGGAATTCTTTTTAAAAGGCTAATGAAAACTTTTGAAAAGAGAACTTTTTTCCTAGTCATCCAGAAGTTAGACTCTTTGCACCCTGACTGAATCAAAGAAATTGAACTTCTTGGCATACTGTCTTGGTATACTAGGTATAAAAGTAAAATAAAACTGAACAGAAATCATGAAATAAAATAATTTTCCTACTTAAATGTCTATAATATGAGAAGGGACATCAATTGCAGTTGGGTTTATTTTTGCTTACATAGCCCCCCAAAAAGGCTGTCAGCACAAAACAAACCCTCCTTTAAGTACAGACCTTCATAAGGTTCTATCTCCTTGACTCCATTGTCTAGGGAAAACAAAATAAAAACAAAACAAAACAAAACAAACAAAAAAAGGAACCAAAGCAGAGGGGTTAAAAACAACAGAAATTTACAGAGGCATAGAATGTATTGTCTATTAAAGAAAAGCTAAATGGTGATTTAAATATATCTATTTTTGCAAAGCACATCCAATTATCAAATAAGGGGATCATTATTAAATAATGTTCAACACTATTATATTTAATTATACATGCTTTTAGACATCATTTATCTAAGAATTTATAGGTGTTTGGGAAGTATGTTCATGTGTGTTTCAACAAATAGTGCTTTCAATGCAAAAATTTGAAATTATTAAAAATATCAGTACAACATGCATTTTTCTTTGTCTATTTGTGATTACCTTTTTCTTGTACTCCAGTTTTGAGAAGGATCACCACTGTTGTGCATCAGCTAACCAGTCCTTTGCAGTGTGTGAAAATTGATTTGGCTAGTTACTAATAAACTTTATGTAACTATCAACAATTACATATACTTAGTTGCAGCAAAACATATCAATCAACTGCATATTTAAGAATACTTAGTTTACTTTTAAGAGGCATTCATTCAAATTTGAAAAATGCATAAGACTAATAAAGATATATTATTTATCTCCAAATATTATAAATTTAAAATGCACAATACATAATATCAGGAGTTAAACTACTGTTAAATTCAGTCAAGAAAAACAATTAACCAATGAAGAAAGCTAACAGAAAAGTAGTAAGGAAATCATTGTTCACCTTAGCATCCATGAGTATTTCCTATATAACATAGTTAGAAATAACACTTACTTCTCTCCAGCGTTCCCTTTGGTGGCAGCTGCGGCAGCTGGCGGCCCCTGCGTCCTGCCACTGGAGTACTTGATGGGCTTGTTTGCACAGACCCAGTACGAGGATGAGACCTACAAGACAAATCGTTAATACTCATTTTCAGTACAGAGAATCTAATACTTTCAACAAGTCTGCTTCATATGGCATCTGCTTAAGTGTAATTTCAAAAGAGATTTAGCTGCTGATTAAAAGGTTAGGAAAATAGGACAAAATATGGAGAGTTGAATGATTATTTAAATATCAAGAGATGTTTCACTTTTGTGTACTATGCATACACACACAAACATGCACACAGAACCCTACAATATATCCATGGAATAACTAATGGAATTACTAATGTAAATTAGAATTCTAAATACAATAAAGCAAGAGAATTCTGCAGCTCAGAACTAAAAAGTAATACGTTATATTTCTTTCTACCAGATTTCAGGCTATTAACACAGATCTTCTTCCTTCAATCCAAAGAGATTTTTTTGATCAGGCTTATATTAGATACTCATTTAGCAGAAATTAGCTCATGAACTCCCAAATAAAACCCAGAACTGAACAATTCAAAATTCAGCCAAAGAAAATGTTGTTTAATACCTGATATTATTATTGATAGAAAGAAACTAAAAATCAAGTTTCATTTGCTGTCAGTGTGATGGTTATTTGAAAAGTGATGCCTAATGGACACAAATAATTTCTCATTCTGTAGGAGAAGAACATGATAATTATGAGCGGATTTACTCAAGACTCCTGATTAATGAGAAATCACGAAACAAATGTAGTCAGGACACTTAATAAACAAAGTACAATGGTAGCCACACACTATTATATCCATTGAATATAAATAGTGTGCTTACATCGAAAAGGTTAGTATTGACCGTTAATAGTGATCAGCCAAAGATGATAGAGGAGACCACTTAGCTGTTGGGAAAATAAAATGGTGGGCTGGTGGGGCAAGAGGGGGTCAGTCTGATTGATTTGTCTTTCACCTCGATAAGGCAGGTGAAGGAGGGGCAGATCTTCCAGTCATTAATGAAGGCATCGACCTCATGAGGTTTGTATCAGGACGCTCAGTGGATCTGGAGCGGGTGGCGGTCCGCTCAAGGAGAGGCCGTTGTTCTGTTGATCTGGATCTGTGATATGGCTGTCTATTTGCTGCTTCGCAATCCCTGAAATGTTAGTCAGAAAGCAGCTCAGTTGGTCTGCAGTGCCCTTCCACTGTTTGATCATGATGCTTCAAACTGACTTTGAAAAAGGTAATCTTTAAAAACTATTGGCTAGGTAATTTGCTTTGTTCCCCCAACATATTCTGAGTAAATATTTACTAAAAATTCTTGAGGCTTTTATAAGGAATCAAATGTGCTTTAACAGCAAGTTCCGGTGAGGATCATACAAGTTCTTGCTCAGCTCTGAATAAAGATGAACAAAACTGTTTTCCAGAATGAACTCCTTAGAAAGAAACATGTCGGCTAAGTGAAGTATTTTAGAAGAACTCAGCGACTCATCCTAACATTTTCTAAACAGTGACTTAAATCATATAACCACCAATTCTGAATGCCCTGAAATTATCCATCAGTCTGCCAACAAAAACATAAAGAGGTTTTTAGCACAATAATAGTACATAGATAACACCTTCTTCAAACATAGGAATTAAAATGAGGTTTTTTTATTATGCATTTAAAATTTTTACTGTTATTATTTTCCACAATCCAGTTTTGTAGGTACAGGGATTTCATGCTCCAGGTTTTAAGGCAATAGTGCAACTCCGCTCCCTGCAGCCATGTTTAAAAGGGTCCACATGTGAATCTTTAAAAGCCATAATGGATACTGACTGAAACAGTATGTGTGAAATAATGGGATCTCTGATTGTAAATAAATCACATATCAAAATTTTATTCCTGTCTAAGGCAGTATACGTAACATTAAGTAACCTATCAATACTGATTTTTGTATCCCTATATTTTCACATTTAGGAAGGTCAATAACACTTCCTAACCAGAACCTCATAATTTGTGTAATAGCTCTAAAAACTCCATCTTAGTCTCTAGAACTCAAACTTGATGCCTAGTACCAGAGTATACTTCTAATCAAATTATTACTCCCACACAACTATATCCACAAAAATACCAATTATTTATTTATTATAGACATTCAAGCAAGCATTAATGATCTCCAAGACTAATGTATCAAGGACTTCTACTTGACCTATAAATTCCATAAATTTCATTTTTTAATAACAATGCAAGCAATTCAAAGAGAACAGCAGGACACAACACAATATCCCTAGTATCATAAACTAGATGGCATGCAATTTTGGACCTGTAAATATTAGGCTATATGATTTTCAAAACTGAACACCAGCTTTATTTTGTATCATATCTTCTGATTATTTTAAATTTTAAAAACATAACATAACTTAAAAGACAATTTATAAACATTTTAAGTTCACACATCATTGTTGTTCTAAGATAGATTTAGTACTTTCTGGGTAAGAATATCCAGACATATCAAAACAACTGAATGTAATATACAATATTGAATATAGAATACTGAAGCACTAGTCATAGGGAAATGAAAAGGTAAACTTAGAGAGCAAAAACCACAACTTACTTTTTGCTTCTAAAAAACTACTTTGGAGACAACATTTTTCAAGAAATAATTATTTATAGCTTGTTACCAGATTTTAGTGTAGCATTTTATGTGTCTTCATCCCAAGGAGGCATCTGTTTATCTACCCACTCATCCATCATTCTTCTAATATTTATTGAAAAAACAAGTTACACAGAGACGGAAGAGAGAGAGCTCTTCCTTCTGCTGACTCACTTCTTAAACAGCCAGAACAGCCAGAGCTGGGCTACTCAGAAGCCAAGGAGCCTGGAGCTTTCTCCAGGTTTTTCTCACAGGTGCAGAGGCCCAAGAACATAGGCCATCCTCTGCTTCCTTCTAGGCACATACGCAAGGAGTTGGATCGGAAAGCAAGGAGCTGGGACCTGAATCAGCTTCCATATGGGATGCTGGCCTCAGAAGATTTATTAGACCATGGCACCGGCCCCACTCATCATTCCTATATATGCATTTCTTAAGTTCTTTCAATCCTATTTTTATGAGTTCCAAACTTTATATTTATTTAAATATTTGTTATTATGAGTTAATAGTTTTCTCATGAAATATGAAAAGCCTTTGGTGTATCTATTATCAGTGAGATTCAGGACAATATTTTATTTCTTTTTCCAAAATTTGAGATGTTCTGACAGCATCTAGGAATTTTTCAAAGTGAAAAGTAAAATATAAGGATATACTGTTTCACTTCTTTGATGCTGTGTTATTTGTAATAGCTGAAGCTCAGGTAATTATTTCACATAAGTTGCTAATGTTTTTTGTCTTCAAAAGGGTATTATTATTTAAAAAATAAAGAGACCGCTGTTAAAATCCCTTATAAAATGCATCTCTTTAGTAAAATTTGCTTGAAACTATTTGCCTACCTTTTAAATTTCACTTACATTTTTTCTCAGATATTACTAAGCATATGATTATTACAGTATGATATGAAAATAAGTTAATAAATGAAGCATGAACCACAAGAAGATGGTAGAAAGCTCAGGTTGGGTACAGTAGCCTAATGGCTAGAATCCTCCCCTTGCATGTGCCAGGATCCATATGTGCACCAGTTCATCTCCCAGCTCCTCCACATCCCATCCAGGTCCCTGCTTGCCGCCTGAGAAAGCAGACGACAGCCCAAAATGCTGGAACTCTGCACACATTTGAGAGACCTGGAAGAAGCTCCTTGATCCTGGCTTTGGATCGGCTTGGCTTTGCCTGTTACAGACACTTGGGGAGTGAACCAATGGATAGAAGATCTTTCTCTGTGTCTCTCCTCCCTATAAATCTGAGTTTTCAATTACAGTTAATCTTAAAAAAAAAAAAGGAGAATGAAAAGCTACTCTAAACTCTAATAATGCATAATGAAGATCAAGGCAGGCTCCGACTCCTACCACTTAGTAAGATTTAGCTGTGGCTAGGTAAGGACTAAAATTATTGCTGATAAGATTTAAAATATAACTTCCTAAATTAAACACTGCCATAGCATTTCTTTAGGCAATTGATATATAAATCTTGAGAAATTCAACCATTTAGAGAAAGATCAAAACTTAAAAAGGGGAAATAATATGTAGCTACTTGGAATGCTTAAAATATTTTGGTGCCCTAGGGCCTGGCTCCAGGGCCTAACGGCCAAAGTCCTCGCCTTGACCGCGCCAGGATCCCATATGGGCGCCAGTTCTAATCCGAGCAGCTCCACTTCCCATCCAGCTCCCTGCTTGAGGCCTGGGAAAGCAGTCAAGAACGACCCAAAAGTCTTGGGTTCCTTCACCCATGTGCAAGACCTGGAAAAGGATCCCAGCACCTCAGCAAGACACTTAGCTGTCTTTATTTCTCCTCAGCATGACACTTAGCTGCACAGCCAGTACTAATTCAGGTTGCTACAATATTTCTTTCAATTGCCAATCACATAGTCATGATTAGAGAGGGGGTTGATTGTCAGACATCGTTTTTTGTCTTAACTCCTATAGTAATGCTGAGACTTCCATGTATATGCAGGGAATAATTTCACAGTTACGGATTTCAATCTGTCGATTTTCAGAACTTCAACAATCTTCATTTTTTTTTTTCTGCAACAGCTTCCCACTTCTGAAGAAATACTTTAAATTTTAGAATAATATAAAATTATCCAAACTCACAAATTTTAAATTTTATTATCCAAAACTTTTATTTCAACAATTAATTCTAGCACATCTCATAATCTCACTCTCAATTTACTCATTTTCCATTTGATATTTTCTGCCAATACAGATCATCCATTTGTCTTTCTTATCCACTCTACTCTGAGACGAAGCCCCTGAAGAGCTTCCACACTGCACTCAGACTTCCTGCTAATCTAAGTCCTCCTACTCAAAAACTCATCAGAATCCTAATATCTGCTATTGTCATAATTGACTTCTATTAGCATCGAACTTTTATTTAGCGCCATTTCCCTTATCCATTTTCTTCCTGCCTCAACCATTAAAAAAATAGATTTTTTTTTGTTCACAAGCTGTAGCTATGCATTCAGCCCAACTCCTCCCCATCATCCCTAAATCTGTTCTGAAGAACTATCCTCATTTCATTTAGAACATTCCACATATCATATAAACCATAGTTTATCTTGATATAGTATCACACATATTTACCCTGGAGGAGAACTCCAGGTGAGTTCTCCTCACCATGAGGTACATGTTATCTTGAAACCTGGTCTGGAAAATTGAATTCACAAAAATTAATATCACTTCTTTATTTTTACCCCTTCAATAAGGTGGCTTTTGTTCTTACAAGTGTCCAAGTATTCTGATCCAATTCGATGAATAAGGGAGGTTATTTGGACACACTAAGTCCAAAATGGAACTTTGTCAAGTAGGTCAAAGAAGGAAAATGGAGCAAAGGTATTGGGCTAAGGATATTTCTGAAAATAGGTTTAATCTCTGGATTATAATTAGTTAAAGAATGATGTGAACTACAAAGCATAAGGTAAAAGGATCAAGAAAGTGTAGTTCTCTGTTGGGATAAATAAAAAGTAAAGTAACTAAATTAAAAAAAAAAAAAACGTGTGCAATTCTAGAATCCAAGAGTGACCTATTTTAATTAAGTGTTATGACAGTACAATGAGAAGTGGTGATAAAGTTCAGAGTCTGGCTTCGGGAGTGTAGTTGTGCTCAGTTGCATTATATTCAAAGAAACAACAGTTAAATCAAAGACAAGAAGCCCAGAACAGTATGCCAATATATACAAAAGAATGAGCAGATATCTAGGTAAGTTCGTATATTTTCAAAAATTGTCAAAAGTTTGAGTTTTTCATAATGGATCAGAATAAAGATCAGAAGAATGAGTAACAGAAGGTTAATAAAGCAAGAAGCATGATTAAAATCACAGTAAAATACGGAAATGTTATTGAACTGAAAACTCAGTGCAACATTTACTATTCCTGTGAAAGAGGCATGAGATAGAATAGGCAGGGCGAGCACAGGAAAGTGCCCGGTTTGTAACCAAATGTTCTGAATAGCAGTTTGGGTAGTAGATTTAACAAATGTCCATTTTTATTACATTGCTTTTAAACTTAAACATACTCTTATGTATGGGTCAAAATTATGGGAGGAAAATACTATCTAAAAATATATATATTAAGGGCAATCATTTAGCATTAGCAGTTAGTACACCAGTTGGGACACCTTTGTCCATATCAGAGTCCCTGGGTACTAGCCAAGCTCTAGCTCCTAACTCCAATTTTCTATTAATGCAAAATCTAGAAGAAGGCAGTGGTGGGTTAAGCCACTTGAACCCTGACACACAAATGAGGACCTAGATTGTGTAAATTCAACTTCCATCTACTGTTGACAGTTTTTAGGGGAATGAACCAGCAGATGGAAGTGCTATCTTACCATCCATCCATTTCTTCATTTTCTTAAAGAAATAAGAACAGAATTCCTGAAAAGCCCACCTAAATTGTTAAGAGATAGATGTGCATTCAGGCCCTCAGGGTTTCATCACCCTAGACCATGGTGTGTGCAGTTTACTACGAATAAGATAATGCATATGCATGCATAAGTACATAACAAATCTTACACATATGAAACCTTATTTTTTCTAAAACAGATTTCCTGGTGCCAGATTTAAAGATTAAACATTACATGTACAAAATAATAAATAAATTATAAAGTTAATGATCATGTGTTTCCATCCACAGACCAAATCATGGCACAAAAACACAATTCATACATGCTCCCTTTGAAACAGCATGTTAGCCTGAGGTTGAGAACCATTTGAATGAGAACATGAAATTAATGATCAGTTTAGAACTGAATAACTGTTTCTGTCTACACTGATGAACTAGAAAACTGAGAAAAATGAAGACAATGTACTTGCCTTCATTTCAATGAAAATATGAACAATACAAAGCACAGCAAAAGAAATAAAATATATGGTTTTAACGAAGAGATACCCAAATAAACAGAATGACTATGACAAATAATCTCATTCATGCATGCCACCCACCTTAAGAAAAGTCTCATCCAAGCAATTGAATATAAGTATATAACTAATTTTTCAGTTTTGTAAGAAAACTGTATAATCATTACAATAAAAAATGGAAGTTCATATACAGCAAGAAAAAATAACTTAAAATAATGATTTAGTATCGAAGCAAAATAACAAAGACAAAAAACCCTCCCACAAAAGCACAATAGAATCAGACACAGCAATAAACACTAACAATAATTAAGCTAGAAGGCACTAATATTTAATTCCATTTATAGAAATGCATCACATAATTCAAACTATCAGTAATGCACTGCCATTGTCATCTCATATTTTCTTCCAGATTTACAACATGAATTCAATCCTTAGCGTTTTATTCATTAGTTTCGTCTTTTTCTATTTAAGAACTCCTAATTAATGAATTTAATAGGGACAAATAAAGTCACACATAACCTCCAATTAATCTAAAACAATACGAAGCCATTAAATGTGCATAATTTCTGATCTATATTATAATTCCTCATCTCAAACAATGATACATTATCACATCATTCTATTTACCTACATGTTCTGAAATTGTTACTATAGAACCAGTTTAAATCCTTAGAGCTACGCATTCTTGAGAATTTTATGAATATCGCAGATTTTCATCTGCTTTTCTTTCTAGTCCATACTTGTTTCTGATACTGACAGGTACTTGATATTTCTCTCCACAACAAACTATATTTCTTGGAGTGATTTAAACAATTAACTAGAGATCGTTGCATCTCATATCAGAATGCATGGTTCTGCTCCAGATTCCTGTCCATGCATACTTTGGGACAGTAGGTGATGATTTAAGTATGTGGGCCGTGGCACCTTTGTGGGAGATGTGGACTGACTGTTCAGTACCTGGATTTAACCTGAGCCAGTGTTTGTGGAAATTGAGGAAGCTGACTCTCTCTCTCAGGATGTGAACTCTCAGGATACAAACTCTCTCTCTCTCTCTCAATCTCTCTGTCTCTCTTTCAAATCAGTAAAATAATCTTTTAAAATTAAACCATATATCTTTAAGGTCTTGGAGATGTAGCATCTATGACCCACGGCAAATTCTCATGTAGAAAAGAGAAACAGCAAAACAGTGGTGGTGTAGAAGGTTCCGCAGACTCAGTGTTAACAGATGTGGGGACACCAACTGTGATCAAGGACTGGAGTACAGTCACCTTTGACAAGGGAGCAATGAACAAATCAGTTTAACCTAACTACTCTAAACACTGACTCTACCTTTAACAGGTTGTTAAGACATGTACAAATCAGTGCTGAATAAATATCTAATTATGAACTCTGTTGAGAAAGGCAGACAATCAGCTGAAATAAATTTCAGAAGAGTACTTCTCTGTTATCCATGTAGATAACAAAGTTAATTTTTACTTCTGGAAAGCTAAAATTGTAATGCAATTAAAATAATCATCATCAAAGAGAAGCTTTATTTTTAATATCCTCTTACAATTAAATAGCTCTTAAACATTTTATTTCCAACTATTGTTAAGGATAATCTTCCTGTACTTAAAAAATATAGGAAAGGATAAAAATTAAATATATCTTATCAGTATACAAGTACATGCAATTCTACAAACAGACTCAATTGTAAGGAAAAAAAATACCTGCCATCCCTGTGATGATGTTCAAAGGTCTTACTGTATCTGGAGCGAGGTAGAGTAAGAAAATGACTGAAAGCATGGCAAAAACAAGAATATAAATGAGACTTAGAAAAGAAGGGGAAGGGTAAAGCTTAACTTTAAAAGTGAGATTCAAAAAGAAGAGCAGGCAATAAGCAAAGCAAATAAAAATTACAGCTGGAAAATTTGTCCTTTTCTCCCAGTGTCTTCCTAATATGGCAGATTTTTAAAGTTAGCTCTTAAAAGGGGTATGGGAGGGGTGGGGGGAATCCCCAGTGCCTATAAAACTGTATCACATAATACAATGTTAACAACAATTTAAAAAAAATGTATTATTAATATTAACTAAATAAATTTATTGGAATGTTGTATATTTCCATTAATATACATTAATTATATTTATTATTACACAATTTAATGAATTTCATGCCTCATGATTACCGTAAGAAATCAAAGCAGCACCCTGATTCTTAATTGTTTGTAGTTGATTCTTTTTCCATAGCACTAAATTAAAATTTTCTATTAAACTTTTTAATGCTAAAACACTCAATCCTGGAATAGATGATTATTATCTTTCAATAAACAATAGAAACAAATCCTGAACTCTCTCAACTTGGGTGCTGAAGATCCTCAATTTTTTAATATTGCTCTCTATTTCTCTCTATCTTGTATCAATTAGTATTTGGTTTTTACATTGAATTACTCCCACTTATGGTAAATGAATATTTGTAATTAAGTCCTCTTCAATAAATGAGTTATTTATCATAAGAAATCACCTTTAAAAACACACACACAATACTACCTCTAAACCTAGAATGTGTGTGCTTGTAAATCTTTACTTGTCTTAGTCAACAAAGAAGACATGTCTCTATTGGATACTGCTTATCACATGACCTAACTTCACTTACAATTAACTCCTGCCTTCCTCATTGTTCAATTTCACCAAATTCTAAAAACAAAATCTTTGCTAATCTTGACTCCCTCTCTAGGGAGTTAGGGTTAGGGTCTAGGGAGTCAAGAGATCGTCTCTCTCATTTGCTTTTCATCATAAAATGTTTGAAAACAAATCTGTTAATTCTTGTTGCCTCTCATTCACTTCCTATTCTTGCCTTAAGCTTAATATGATTTGATTTTTATCTTTATAGTTTCCTTGAAGCTATTCAAGACTGGTCCCTGAAACATCCTTCAGGCTACTCTTGATGTTCATTGCATCACACTACACTTGCCTATGGCAAACTCCTTGATTTTTAAGCTTATATTTTCAGATCCTGTGCTCGCTTGGTTTCTATAGCATTGCTCCCTCTGACTGGTATCAAAGCATCTGCTTCACACAGAACTATCTGATAACCACTCCTTTAAAACTTTTGTCTACATTGCTTCATAACTGAAGTAGATTCAACTATTTCCACATTCCCACAGAAAGACAAACTGAATATGAGTGGTACGGGTAAGTTTCAAAATAGGTTGCTTCTGAAATTCACAGTGCAGGCTGATACCACCGGCACACAAGGCTTGCTTTCCCACCAGGTGCCTTCTTTACTCATTGCATTTCCTGAATTCCCTGAGTCAGTTACCCACAGGCATTTGCTTTCCAAGATTCATTCCTTGACCACCTCATACGCTAACAGATTATTTCCGAGGAATACTATTTATTTTTACAGTGTGAGCTACAACTTCACTTTAGACTTGATCTCTCACTGAATCGTACAGCACATTTCGGGTGGAGTCTTCACATGGTGTTTGTATGTCATACAGGCATTTCAGCTACACACACATTAATTGCGAGCCTTACCTCACTTGGCCTATCTGGATATCTGGTGAGATACATTTGTGAAATGAAGGAGTTTAATGTTGGTTTTCTGAATTTTTCTAAATACAATAATACTTGGTTTCAAACAATATTTGATGCAGAATCAGATTTATATGAATCCGCTAGAATCAAATAGACTGGCTAAAACAGAATGAGGTGCCCAGATCCTTACCCAGCATGTCTTTCTCAGCTATCTTATCAGCCTACAGGCTCCTTTATGGAACTTTGAATCCAGTCATCTCTGCCATATTACACAGTCATCTCTTAATTTAAAACATAAATTTTTAATCACCTTTGGAATTTAAGAATACTTCACCCATCATTCTTCCTACAAATCTATTTTTAAGTAAGGGCTTAGGTAGTTACATAATAAAAAAATTTAAAATCTCAGAATTCAAAACTCCTATTTCCTCATTTTCCAATATAAAAAAAAAAACCAAGTACCAATTCTTTCTATTCTGAAGCACATTTGATATTCATCTTCTGGTACTTTCCATTATCAAGATCACTACTTTTCTTCACACACAACAGACTTTCTAAAGTTCTCTAAATACTTCATGTAGTTTCCTGATTTCAGAACTTCACTCATACTATCCAGTGTGGAGAATTCCCATCTTTCCTCTCCTCCCTTCTTTCTTATTTCAAAATTCTACTCAGCTTTGAAGTTCAGCTTCTCATTGACACTTTTTCTAGCAGAACTCAAAAAGCAGTTCCTTCTCTAATCTGTTCCAATAATAACATGTGTCTGCTTCAAAGTCTTCAACATTTTATAATTGATTGGTGCATAATTTGTCTGTCTAGATCAGGATAATGTTTTTTATATGTTTATTCATAATAGATGACCCAATAAAAATAGCTTAAATAAGTAAAACCAAGGGGCCTGTGTTACAATACATCGGGTTAAGTAGCCAGCTTAGACACAGGCATCGCCTAGGAGCACTGTCACAGCCGCACCACTTTCCATCCACCTCCGTGGTAATGCGTCTAGGAGGACAGTGGAACATTGGCACATTGGCTTGACCGCCTGCTACCCACGTGAGAGACCTGAAAAGAGTTCCTGGCTCTGGCTTCAGCTTTGCTTAGTCTGGCTATGCTGATGGACCATTTGTGGCATGAACTAGCAGATGGAAGACTGCTTGCTGCCTCCCTCTCTCTGGAACTACATTTAAAATAGATAATAGTTACATTTAAATAAATAAAGACAATGTTACAATGCCATGATGAAACTTTCTCTGAAGAGAGCTGTTATTCACATACCACAGAAACATTTAGAAATATAAACAGAAGATTATGTGCCTACGTAGTCTAAGAAAATGAGCAGGCATTATTAAACAAAGCTATCCCAGTTTTAAAAAGAACAGAAATAACAACTGTTAAAATACGGGATGTACTTCTTTTCAAAGGTAAAGTTCAAAACTTATTGAAACAGGAGAATTGGTGAAACATATATTATCATACAATTTCTAAGATTTTCCCTAGAGTTTTGTAATTAAATATGCTACTATAAAGCACAATAAAACACTAATCAGAAATCACATTTATCAAGCATCAGTTTGTTTTATTTTTCTTTCTCATCTCTAGTCACATGAGTTCTTAACCTTACATGTCATGATCTTCTTTGAGCTTCCATTAAAACTATGAAAAAAATATATAAGCATTATTTTAAAAATCCTTCTGTTTTAGCAAACCCTCTAAAATCTACCTAACATCTACTGATGTATCCAAGTTGCTGCACCCACTTTGTATGCTTAAAAGCCACCTTGCATTTCCTCATTAAGCCATACTTACTTACATTTCTGCCAAAGTTAGTATACAGCATAAGACCTTAAAAATAACGCTGTATATTAAAAATTACATTTAGCCAAATCTATCTTAATTTTTCAAAGAATCTCAACAGAGCATTTATCTAATACAAAAGAAAACTAAGAAATCAATACACAAAACTTTGAAAAGCAGAAAACAAATCACAATCATGATTTAAGAATGCTATTATTGAGAGAACTGAACTAGATAACCCATTTGGCTTCAAAACATACTTTGATTCTTAACAGCAACACAAATCATAAAGAATTATTAATTGGATTATCAATAGAATTATCCATCTAGCTTCATTCCTAACCCAGCTCCCTACTAATGGAATAGAAAAGGAGCAAAGCATGAACAAAGTCCATGAACAGAGCATGAACATGCAAATCAAGAAGGAGCGCCAGGTCCCTGGTTTCAGCCTGGCCCAGTTCTTGTTACTGTGGCCATCTTGGGCATGAGTTAGCAGATGAAACATCTCTCTACCTCCGTAACCCTGACTTTCAAATAAATAAATAAAACGTTACACAAAAAAAATTAACATATAATTCAATTATACATAATGTACATTAAAAGAATATGAAAACTAATCTGCCTATAACACTCAAATTTATGGTACCCAAGTATTGTCGATTAAGATGGAATGCTTAAAATTGGTATTATGTTACAGTAGGTTGAGCTGTATATATAATATTGACATCCCATACTAACATTGATTTGAGATGGCATTCATCCATTTTCCATCCAGATTCCCAATAATGTGTCTGGAATAGCAGCCTAAGATAGTCCCTGTTACCCACATGAGGACTCAGATGAAATTTTACGTTCCTGGCTTACAGTTGAGGGGCTGTTGTGGACATCTGGGGATGAACCAGCAGATGTAATAGATCTCTTCCTCTTTCTTGTTCTTTTCTCTCTCTCTCTCTCTCCCCCCCCCCCCCCCGTGTTACACTGTCTTTCAAATAAATCAATAAACCTTTAAAGAAAAAAAAGATCAAACAACATTATTTCTGATTCAATATAATCAGCATTGTATTCACACATAACTTTTCAATGCGTGTATCTCTTAATTCTTCATCCTTTACAATGGGACTGTATGATACGCAGAAGCAATCCATCTCTGTATCTTTGCTCTCCTTTCCCAGGCATGAAGGTACAACTCACATTGTACAATTTCTATAAAACTCAAAACTTGTATTTATTACTGTGGCTGTGGTAACTGATTTGTTTTTCCTAAATTATTAAGCACATTAAATGTGAATTATTAGCAAATTAATAGATTCTTTTCAAGCACTTAGAGTAAGGCACATTTTGAGCATATGCTGTACTTTTACAGACACTAAGTCAGTTAACTTACAGAATCCTATATAGTTGGTAATAATATTCTAATTATGGAAATCAAATTTTAGATGAATTTCCAAAACTGCATTTAGCAAGAGTTAAAATCTTTTAGGTTCAAAAAATAAAACATTTATTTCCAAATCACATGCTTCAATAGTAGACTTTTCTACTCGAAGACATCAGCTTTTACTGATAACGAAGTCAGAAGACAATACCATAATTATAGTCATTTTTCTTTCATCATTATTATACTTAGTAAACATTCCCTTTTTTAGGTAGTATATCTATTATTGCTCCAGAAAATACAGATCACCATGGAAATCTTCATCTAATTAAACATACATAAGATACTATCTTAGCTTGAATCTGATACTGGTACTTTTACTAATTTAATAGTGCAACAACTTCTTGGATGCCAAGCGCTGAAGTCAACATTTGTTTGGCACTTCTTAACAATTCGATAGCTTTTACCCAGGCTTCTAGGGATGTATGCTAACAAAGGCATTATAAGCACAAATTCAGTGTAACCCTTGATTTAGACAAACAATTAAATCTGTAAATACTGACAGTAATTTTTCACATCAATTGATTTGAAAGTTCTCAGGTGTTCATAAAAAATTGGTTTAGGAGTCATATAAAAGAGTTTTTAATTTCCTCATTATAAAATCATTTGCTTTGAACAGTAACTTTTTTCCCAATCGCACACTCATTTGATAGTTTGGAGAGAAAATATGACAGGACTCATTTTATATATAATCAAAACATGAATTAGAGTAAAATGATTAGCTTAAGTTTAAAAAATTGTGAAGATTGTAATAATCCATGTTACCTTCAAATATATCACATTTAATGAAACAGATTCAGAGAATGCTTCAAAATACAGCAATCAGCAAGCATGATTGTTTAAGATACTTAAAATGTTTACAGAAAGCCGTGAGTAAAAAAACTCTTCATGAATCATGATAAGCTGCTTCCTGATCAAACCAGACTCTGTTCAATCCTATATAAAAAGGCACGATGACTTCTCCGAGAAACAGAAAAGACTTTAAATTCTGATGCCTCACAAAAACGTTTTCATAAATAACTGATCATGAAAAAATAATATAACATTTTGTTTTCATTATAATTATCTTATAATATTTTGTGAATTTAATCTTTGATTTAACAAGGGATTAAAGTTCCTAAAGCAAGATGGTTTTGTTTTTACTCAACAAAAAAATATAGGTGTGTGTGTATGTGTTTCCCAATGGGGAAGGCCTAAGACAGAATGTGGGCATTGTAAAGGAAAACATGATTTTAGAAACTATGACAAAGAAATAGGCAAAAACATTTTCTATAATTCCTTGCAGAAGACAGTGACTATCGTAAGAACTAGATAATCAGATTTACCTGTCTCTGTCTGGAGAGTAGTGATCATCCATGACACGGTGTCTATCCATCCGGCTAATTGTATTATAATGTCCGGTAGTTGTTCGGGTCCCTCGAAGTCCCTGTTCCACATTCCGACTGAAACAGCAAGATCCATTAAGTATCTTAGGAAGCCATAATCATATACATTAGGTAATGTGTTTAATTAACACATACAGTAGAGAACGACAAAGCAACTTCAATGTCGTCTACTTTTCTGTTTTTGTTTAACTGTTTTGTGTTCAAGATTAACTAGACCCATGACTAATGGAATGAATTTCAGTTAAAAACTGACAATCAACCAAGGATATTACTAGTATAATAGCAACACAACATTAAAGGGCCTAAAATAAGCTAGTATCAACAGCGATAAATAAGGAGTATCAAAGTTAACTAATGGATGACTCTCAATTCTTTAGCAGTGATATTCCATGACATGATACACAAGAGGAGTATGTGTATGTAGAAAAAATGAGTTGACAGTTTGTTTATAAGGCTATAGGAATGGGAATATGTGATGTGTCTCATAGGTGGTTGGACATAACTGAGAGCCCAAGACAACAAGTCAAACTCAGCCTGCTTCTGACCTGCCTCACTTGCTAGCACCCTAGAGCAAAGCGCAGTGTTCATGTACATACTGTATTACAAACATCTGCTGTCTTGCTTTCTTCCTTATTTCATCCATCATGACACATGGGTACACTGTAGCTACAGTCACCTAAAGTGTATTTTGCTTCAGCGCTAACTCCTCTACCATGACACACAGCAGCTCCCTGAAACATAATTAAGATCATGCTATCTCATGGCACAAGCCAAAACACATAAATTAAATTTTTAAATATTTGACTTCAATTAATGAGCTACTTTTCTGTATTTTCCCACTCTTTTCCGAATTAATTTGTAATGGCAAATTTATATTAAGCCCACACATATTATATAAATTGAAACAGAAATTATGTATTTATGTTGCATTAACTGCTCAATATGTTTATTATTATGGGATAGCGGTAAAAATTTCTTGCTCTTCAGATTTACTCATTTATGCTTTTTTATCCTGCCATATCAATTTCAGAATGGTGACAGGTTTTTGAAAATTGTACACTGTATTTTTAAGTTATAATTTAATTTGTGAAGAATTAATTTCTTTATCATATTAAGCCATTCTACCCATGATTAAGGCATCTTTTTCGGTTATTCCTTACCATTTTACATTTTTCTTTAAAAAGATCTCATTAATTATTAGCAAATTTGTACCTTATGTTTGAGAATAATGCTTGATGCATGTCTTACTATATTTTCTAGCTTGTTAAGTTTGTAAGCTTTGTTAAGTTTATCTTTGGCCAACTATTTTATCTATATGGCTATATATGAAATGTATGCCTCACGCAAGTGTTAAAACTTTTATTATATTGAGCTTTCATCTTATTCATTCACCTCCCAGGCCAAACAACAAAAAGATAGAGGAGAGCTCTTCCATCCATTGGTTTATTCCCAAATAGCCACAGCAGCAAGCTCCAGGACAGGCTGAAGCCAAGACCAGGAGCACCATCCTGTCCTATGAGGGTGTCAGGGGTTCAAAAGTTGGGCCAGCTAAGGTATTTAAGAGGAAGTAGGATCTGAAGTGAAAATAAAGTAAGTTAGGACTTGAACTGTCATTCCTATATGGGGAGCCAGCATTGCAGAATGTGGCTGAACCCACTATGCTATTAACGCTGGGTTTTTGGTAGATAACTATAAAATAAAAAAATAATTATCTTTCTTTTCTTTCCAAATCCTTCCATCTATTCTTCTTCTCTGCTTAATGGATTTTTCAAGACATCAAGTACTACATTAAACAGTGACAGTAAACATGAGCATCCATTTCTTGTTTACATTATTAATATAAATGACTCCAAACATTTCCATAAGTACATTGTAAGGTTCCATTTATATTGCCAAGTCTTCATGAATACCAAGTGGTTCTCCTTCCTTCCTTCTTTCTTTCCTTCTTTCTTTCCTTCCTTCCTTCCTTCCTTCCTTCCTTCCTTCCCCGTTCTTTCTCTTTTTTGAAGATAATTCATTTGAAAATCAGAGTTTCTGTGTGAGAGAGAAACAGAAGGCCAGAGCCAGAAACTTATTCAGAGATTCCCACTTGGGTAGCAAGTGAAAAATCATCTCACTGGCTGAAGTGGCACTCCAGAATCAACGAGCCCTGCATCTTCTGACCACAAGCAAAGGAGGGAACCTGTGTCTTCCTACAGGAACAGTGTTGATGAATCTGACTTAGTAGAAACTGGGATAAAAAAATCTCCAATCGATAAGGGCAAAAATTCAGCTTTTAACATCTGGGAATCCCCCCTAGTAACCTGGTTCATGCCTATACTAATACCAATAATAGTTATAGGTCTTTCATTAACAATTGCCCCTTGTTTTCTAAGGTTCGCCAAAGAAGAAAATCATTGAAGCCTCATGAGTTACTCTCACCTCTCAACTGTTACTCCACCCCTTCATTACGGTGCCCAGGGAGCCCTCTCTGGACCACAATTAGGGACGACACCCCTCTCCAGCAGAAAGTAGCCAGAACGACTTCATCACCTCTTTCCTATTACCAAGAGTCTGGAATGATGGCTACCCAGGGCACTGGAGGCGAGGGGCTGGGTCTGCTCCAGACCCGGCAAGTCTCCCAGGCTTCAGCCCAGAACAGGAAGGGCCACAGGAGCCAGTTACGTCATTGGCCTGGCAGGATTCCAGCCAACCAATGGCACACCTGAACGGACATTCCTTACATAATTGGGGCATAGACAGCCCCTTTGCCAGCCCACGTGTCTAGAGGAGTATAAAACTCCTGGACACCTATCTCAGCCTCCCTTTTCGTCTCCTTCTTCCTTTCATTCTGTGCAAAGGGGTCCCAGGAGTGGATTTTCCAACAAAGCTTCCATTACAAATAAAAGGAAAAAAACCTCCTACTAGAAAGAGTAGAGGTAAGATAATATTATCTCTATTTAACACACCTTTCTGTTTGATTCTGCCTTTGAAACCAGCTGTGTAGCACATTAATCTGCTCTTGGAAAATGCCCTGTGACATCTTCTTATTTTTGACTTCTTTTCTCTGAGTGGGCATGGGGAAAGAGTTGTTTGCTCAATTTATGAACGAATTGCTGATTTTCTTTTCCTTTTTTTTTTTTGGTATCAACCTTGTTTGGTATTTTATAGATTTTAAGAACTGTAACTATTTTATCTGAACTAACAAATTTAATAACATAATAATAATTTTAGAAGTCTTTTTTCTTATTTCCTTTTGGACTTTTATGAGAATATAATAATTGCATACAGTTTTGGGATACAATATGCTATTGCAACAAATGTATGCAATATATATATATATCACGGATCAAGAAAGGGTAATTAGCTTTTCTATCTTCTAAAGCTCATAGTATTTATTTTGTTAAAGTACAATCTTTCCTATCTGATTTCTATAGAGATTTCATTCCCATTGAAGAGATGTTGAATTACATTGAAAGGTCTTTTCCCTGCATTTATTAAGATGATCACATGATTCTTACCCTTCCTTCTATTGATGTGACATGTTTTGATTTGTTTATGCTGCACTTATGTTGCATAGCTGAGATAAATTCTTGAACTTATGGTGAATGAACTTTCTGACATGTTTTTTTATTTGATTTGCTATTATCGTGTGGATAATTTTTGCATCTATGTTCATGGAAATAGGAATTTTCAAGGAACATGGGTTTTTTTCTTTTGTCTTTGTTTTACTTGACCATCAGACCAATGCTGGATTTATAGAATGTGTTTGTAGAAGTTCCCTTCATTTCAATGGTTTTAAATTATGTCCTCAATTTCAATATATAACTAAAATCTGGCTTTTAAGTATTTTGAGATCTTATCTTATAGGTCATCCAAGGTTACAAAGAAACTCATAATCATTTTATAGCCATTACATAGATTACTGAATAACATTGTGTTTCTCTGTAAAATTTGTTTCTTAAGAATTACTTTTTACAGATTTTATTACTATACTTGTTGATTAAAGGCCCCTAGTGCTACAAATAACATGTGCCTGCTTTCTTACCTTTGTGGAGGAGGGACACTAGGTGACCATGATCTAGTCCTTCCTATAACATCTACTCTGTGAGGAGATCCTGATGGTGAACAATGGTTTGATGACATCACTTGTTCTGGCACTGATAATGTTGAGCTCTGAAGATCTCTACCATTGTGTCGATAATCTAAAGGTAGAAAATAATTATTGTTATTTTCACAACACATCCTTTGTGCATTTTACGTATCACTGAAGGATATAAAATGCTGGTGACACTGCATGACTTTACTAAATGTAAATTCAATTTCCTCTTATTTATTGTGAAATTATTATGCAGCTGTTTTAGAATAGAAAATCTAAAATTTTTCTGTGGCTAGCATCTTTCTTATCTGGCATATTTTATTAACTGGTATTATTTAGGAGCTTAAGTTGCCCTATTTTGGGGGGGGGGTCTGTGTTATGGCACAGTAGGTCAAATACTGATTATGATACTGACATCCAATATCAGAGTGCTAGCTGGAGACCTGGTATCTCTGCTTTACATCCAGTTCCCAGCAATGAGCCTGGGAGAGCAATCAAAGATATTCCAAGTACTAGGAACCCTGCTACCCACATGAAGGCCTGGGTTGAATTCTGTGCTCCTGGCATTGGCCTGAATCAATGGAGGCTACTGTGTAGTGAACAAGCAGATAAATTCCTTTCTTTCTTTGTGTCACTTCATGTTTCAAGTGAATACAAACATACATATATACATACATACATACATAAATCATTAACTGCCATATATTATTCTAAAGATTTTTAGGATTGTGAAAAGATAAATTATTTCTATTTTATTTATTTACTTTAGGGTAAATAGCCATGTAATACACCTAATTGCAATACTATAAAACACCCTAAAATTTGTACCTGACACAACGCCAATTCCATCATCACAGTCATAGTCAGAGACTTCACTGTCACTTATTCTCTTTGACCCTATGAAGAAAAGAGTACCAATTATTAAAATAGCTGATTATTTCAGAGGATAAAAAACCCTAACCGACTGAAAAACAGATGAAAATATTTTTAATACTTGAGAATAAAAATTAGAGAAGAAACATCATTAAAGCTCACTGATTTTCACACACATTTCACAATATGAGCTTATGCATTATGAAGTAATAACAATTCACAAGAATTACTCTGAAAATGTATATGATAAGATTCTTAAATTGCTTAAAGCTTGAAATAATATTGAGTGTTATATGATACACTTTAATTAATTGAAAATGATTGATAAAACTTTTGGAAAATGTACAGGTTAATTTAGACGCACTTGGATTAAGCATTTCAGCCATTTCAAAACAATGTGTTATTTTAAAAAGTATTCACGTGTCTTTTCTAACATACATGATTACTAAATCAAAAATATTGTTATTTATTATTTATGCTGATTGTGGCATGAAAACACAATTCAGAAAAGTAAAGTCACTTAAGACATATTAAATTTCCATATTTTTACCACTCATTTCAATTAAGAAGATAATCATAAATAAGCAGAAAATAAATCCCTTTATGTTATTAAATGTGTGATGTTTTCTAATATCCGAAGATGATATCCATATTTATTGAAATTCAGGTGTACTACGTATGTATTTTACTTACAAAGACATCTTTAACAACACTTTAAAATATTCATTTTACCTTGGCAAAAACAGCACCATATTAAAGTACTCATACAACTTTGGCAGTTAAAGCAGATTATGATTTCAAAATTATGAAATATATTATATATAGAAATTCCTGTATTTTTTTATATTTTCCTTTTCCTTTATGTGCCTCAGGAATAGACACAACATACATAATAGAATCTTCTACTAAAGTGTTTTTTTCCCTTCTCAATATCAGAAAATGTTAAATGATGAATGAAAACAGTGTTTCCACTCTTAAAAAATAACTTGTTTCCTCAGTCTTCTTAGACCACACATTCTTTATGAAACATATGGAACTAAGCTTCATTAGAACGTAAATGTTTGCTATCTTCAGTTATAAAATACTGAGCACTCAGTGTGCATGGTGCCTAAACCAGAGCTAATCAAAACGTTTCATAACAGCCCTTCAGACTTACAGCCTACTTTCAGAAAAATCATATACATTTTTTCCTTTAATCCTTGCTCGTTATAGGAGGGAGAGTTTCTGTTGTCAAAAACTAAAGTTCTCATTTCTCCTTTCAGTGCTTAGGTGGAAGGCACCCATCCATTATCACCCCTCCCACTCATATTGTCATTTTCCTTCACACCGTAATGTTGAAAAGCTCAGACTCAATCTACTCTGACGTTTTTACAGATCGCAATGAAACTGAAGTTCCAATAGAGTGTCTACATGGATTTAAAACACGGGAAGAAGGACTTAGATGGAATTACTGAGGACATTTAAGAATAACCACCCACCTTGTCACAATAGCTCAAGGACAAGGTAATGAGTGTATTTACCAAGTACACTACAAAGCATTTCGCTGATAGGCCCTTGGTCTTGATCAAACATTAGATTAAGAATGATGCCAGAAAAGATAATGCTTATATTGTCAAGTTGCAGTGTGTTTGTACTTGCACATTTACGAGGTAAGGTGACATATATGTTCCGTAAATGCTGTTTCCTTCAAGTCTTAGATCTCATAATTTCAATATTAATTCTATTAAGGCTAAATATATTATTTACATTCTATTTGTAGTTTACTTTTTTTGCAGGGGACATTCTGATAATTTCATGTTGTGAAGTTCAATGTCATTAAATATATCAATCTTCTCTTCTAAAACATGTTTTCCACGTATTGTTTAAGAAATGTTTTCTGACTTTATGAGGAGGGAGGTCAGATCCTGTGATTCCTTCTGGAGGTCTAAAGGTTTGCTTTTTGCCTTTTCACCTTCACCACCTTAAATTGAGCTTGTGTGCAATGTAATGACACACAACTCAACACTTTATTTAATATTATCACTTTCCCAATGTGTGATGGACCCTCCCTGCAAAAAAAGTGTCTGCAGGGATCTATCTGGTGCTCTGTTATTTTCCCCCTTGACTTGGCTGTCTGTCTTTAAACCCATAATTTGACCTCTTTATTAATACAACATTACACATGCATTGAAGAGCAAACCAATCTCCCTTATCACTACCCTGGACACTGTCTTTTTGTTCTTCCATGAAAAGTTTATATCAAATTTCACAAAAATTCAGTTAGGCTTAGATATTAACTGAAATAAGATAGTTGCATTAATTTAGGAAGAATTAGCACATACATTTCCTTTATTCTAAGTTTTTTTCATGTCTTTATAAAATTTTCACTTTTGTACACAAAACTGTCTACATAGACTAACATTTTCTTTTTTATCTTAGCATTAGTATTATTATAGGAAACTCTGTTTAAAACTTAAAAATTGCTGAGATACAGATATGTAGCATAATTGTAAAAAAATCTTAAACAAACATCTGGTTAAGGACTTGCTCTCTCTACTTTGAAAGGGTGGTTAAAGTTTAGTTTTTGGACTTTTCTGTGTAAGCATTCCATTGTCACAATTCTTAGGCATTTTGTTTACATGCTTTGTTGTTCTGATAAGCACAATGTTGAAAAGAAATAAAACAATTACATTGCTTTTAAGCTCAGACTTTACAATATTCTTGTTAAAGAGGTAATCTTTTGAGGTACATTCTATCAGGGAGAGAAATCTTCATGGCTAAACAGAATAAGACCTTCAAGAATGGCCTACATACAGAAAACAACAATAACTTGTGGTGAGGATGTGGGCAAAAGGTATTCAACCCATTTTTCTTGGGAATTTAAACTGGTACAAACACTATGGAAGTCAGTATGGAGATTCCTCAGACAACTGAAAATAGTTCTATTATATGACCTAGCCATCCCACTCCTGGGGATAGATCCAGAACAAATTAAACATACATGCAAGAGTGGTACCTGCAACCCTATGTTTATAGCAATGCAAGTCATAACAGCTAAGATATGGAAACAGCCCAGTTGGAAATCATTATGCTTAGCAAAATAAGCCAATCCAAAAAAGACAAATATATGAGACAAAGAATACACAGAAAACACACACACACACACACACACACACACACACACACAGTATAAACTCTGCAAGGGAAATCAGCATAGTAGAAAAGAATGAATGTATTCAGCAAGCAAATTCACTACTGAATAATAGGATTTTCATAATTATTTTTAATTATACTTGAATGTTACATTAGTTTTCTTCCCTTTGCTACATTTTTATGTCATGATACATATATATTAAAAACTGAATTCTATAATACTGAAATGAATGGCTATGCCACTATAACAACTTGGAGGCAAATAATAGGAGGGGATATATAGAGAGAAAGGGGGAAGAGAGAGGGGAAGGGATGACTCTCTATGCATGTAAATCTGCATCATGGAAAATAAATAAAACTTTAGATTAAAAAATAAGATATCTTTATTAAATGTGCTATCTGTATCTTCTTAGTTTAAATAGAGATTTTATATTTTAGCTTCCTCATTTAATAAATGTATAACTAGGAGACAAAGGTGTGGTATTGCACTGACCAGTTAACCCAGTAGCAGTCAGGGAGCCACAATCTGAACTCGACCAGAGGACAGAACTCCAACAGCACCAGGTGGGAAGTGGAGTTCACTAGGAGACCAGCAGGTGAACACTGGCAAAGAATTACCTATCCTGGTGAATTGTTTGATTCCACCAAGAGCAAAGACAAAGCAACAAACCCAAACAGGCTGTGCAGGAACAGGGTGAATTTCATAGCCCAGACCCCCACCAGAGCTGCATTGGATGCCATTTTATGTAGGGAGGCAAAGGCTACGGGACAGGACTATGCACGCACCAAGCTGAAGCAAACTCATTTCCAGCTCAGGGCATTGCACCAACGTGGCATCCTGCAGTTTCCACTCAAAAGTCAAAATAGATCCAGGTAGTACTGAGACCTACAGACCAGCAGATCCAGAACACCACCAGTGGCACATCAGTTCCATTTTGTACAGTGTGGCAAAGTCTGAGATTACAGACAACAATAAGCTGCACATGTGCTGAGCTGCAAGTGAACTCACTTCCAGCTCAGTGTATTGCACTGGTCCCATAGGGAAAATAATACCTATGGGCCAAAATAGGTCAGGGTGGCCCTCAGACCCAACAGGGCCAACATGCTCCAGGAAAATCAGCATCAACAACAGAGTTATTTTGGACACCTGGTGTCTCCCTAATCCTGGAAACTGCTCGAACCCAAAGTGGAAGAAAGTTTGTACAGACAACAGTGCAGCCACAGCAAGCGATCACATGTGGTGGCGAGTGGTGAGCCAGGAACTGGGGCTGTGGAGACCATGCTGGAAGTCTAGCAGAAGAACCCAGGACTGAAACTTGCTATAAGTCAAAAGAAAACTTCAAAATAATCCCTATTGGAATAAAAGTTTCTATCTTTTCAAGTTTTCAAATGTATGGGTATTTTATTTAAACTGAAAATACTAACATAATATTGGAGAAAAAATTTGTATTATACCAGTTCTTTGAAATTTGTTTTAAAATAAATTATGCAATTGTATTTACCCATGTAAACTTTTCATGAATGTAACTGTGAGTTTGTCAATTGAGTGGTTTTTTCCTTGACTGTGAAATTAAGTTTGTTAAACTTGTTTTATTTTATATCATGCCTACATTTTTATTAGTTTGACTTACTAATAATTGAGAATTACACTGGGATCTCCTTCAACAACAATAAATTTGTTACTTTTTTTCTATAGTGTTAGTCTTAAATATACTGAATTTATCTCATTTGAGATACACTAATTTAAAATTATTTCACTACATATTATGAGTTTACAAACTGATATGAACAAAACTGGTAAAGGATATCTACAAAATTGGAAAGCTAACATTACACTTAACTAGAAAATTATGAAATACGGTTTCTCCCTACGACAAAGAACAAATAACAGATGTTCATTCAAAGGCTGGACCTTCTTCTTAACATGGTACAGTAGCTCTGAGGTGAGGCAACACAGTAAAAAAAGGAAGACACAGATACTCTGGAGGAGTAATAGATGAGTTAAACAAAACTGCAGGATACATACTATTGTCAAAATAACTTGGGAAATAACAGTCAACAATTGGAGAACTACTTGAAAGCCAGTGTCATTTTTATGAAACCATCCAAACTCACAAACACTGGAACACACCTAACACAAAAGGTGCAAAGCACAGACATGTAAATTTCAAAACGATATAACTACAAAGTGGGTCACTTAAAAAGTAACTTCATTGCCTCACAGTTCTGGCAACTCCAAACGCAAAATCAGCTGTTTGGAGGGCCATTTTCTTTTTGATGGTCCTATGAGAAGACTTGTGTAAAACACTTCAACCTTCAGGTATTTTCCAAATATACTTATTCTTTCTTTGCTTGTAGATGGCACTATTCCAGTCATGTGAACATCTTCATGTGAAACATCTCTTTCCCCACCCCGTCCAGTAGCTAGAATAAATTTATTAAACAAAATAAATTCACAGAAAATGGCCAACTGCCAGCGTGTAAGTGTAATAAACACCAAGCAGTGATCCCATGCTTCGGCAGCCTGGGTCTTATACAATTTACAGTGTTGGGTTTGGGAGGTGTGGAGGAGTTTGACAGAGCTGAAGTGGCTTTCCTTGGACTTTTCAAACTTAATGGAGATTCCTCTCTGGGCCTCACTGATAAAGGTAAACATGTGAGGATCTGTACAATGGAGGCAATTATACCGTGAAGGGGGGATACATCACAGGATGCATCTCTACTTCTGAATAAAGAATGGACACCAATTAAACTGCTAAATATACCTTGACACTAGAATGCTGGACTTTATACCACTGTCTATACCTATAATGTCAGGATACACTGAAATAGAAGAATGAAGGACTTGTGACTGTTGTTGAGGTACTAACTATGGTTACAACAGCAGGGAAAGCAGTGAGGGTGGAGGGGCAGAAGGGAAAATCCCTGAACCTAAGGAATTCTATCATGGAAAATGAAAAATTAAAAAAAGAAAAAGAGAGGAATGCAGAAGGTGGGGAGAGAAACAATACAAGGCACAGGTTTTTGGATACATGGGCAATGGTCACTGGGGGAAGACTGGCTCTGTTTACAGTCTATGAACTATTAATGGCTGAGGAACTAGAACGGCTAAGGCTTGTGTCCTTCGTCAATCCTGACTCTGAGTACAGATAGGGAGATGGAGTGGTTTTGTTTTTGTTTTGTCCTAGCTACTACCTGTTGATACAGGACATCTATGTGGTGTGTAGTACCTATACTCTGCATCAAATGTACTTGCGTGTTTCCCTTGGGATGGCTTGGGATTTCTTTATATAATTTTTCCTCTATCACTCTCTGTCCCTGTGTTCTCTCACAATTTAGTAATGTTTAATCTTTATAATAACTTTTATTCCAAATCTGTAATAGTACTACAGCACTAAGCACTTCAGCTTCCTGATTAAACCTTAAATTAGTCAGGATGATGTGGGGCATTTGGCATAGTGATTGTAAGGTTACAACACTTCTCAGAACACTTACACCCCACATAAGAACACTAATATTTGGGTTCTGACTCTGTTTTCAATTCCAGATTCCTGATAATAAACACCCCAGGAGGCAAAGTGACAGCTGAAATGTTTGCATCCCTGCCATGTGGGATCTGGCTGGAGTTTCAGGCTCCTGGCTTTGCTCTAGACCAGCAATTTTCTTTTGCTTTTGTTAGGTTCCCTCTCTTCATTTCTCTCTCTCTTGTAAGTAAATTTTTAAAAATCCTATATGTGTTTATTTTCTTGTCCCGGATGAAAGTCAAAGTTTCAATTTTATTAATTTTCCTTTCTTTATGGATAACAATATCTCTCCATTTCATTCACTAAATTCTCTCATCCCTTCTCATCTAACATGTTGCTTCAGATCCAAGAGTCTTAGATAAGAACGCTGGCTTCAAGGCACTCTACCTAATTTCTTTGCTTGATTCATTCCCTGCCAGTTGCACATGGCATGAAACACGTTAAATGCTAAAATCTGACAAAGGAAATTTTTCATCCTTGTCTTCATAAGAGACTTTCCAGTTATTCTTTTTTTTCTTTTCGAATGATTTTTACCTATAAAAGTCTGATTTCAGAAAATAAAACACAATATTGTGTGCCTACCCTTTATATAGACATGTTCTGAAAGACTAGTATTCTCATTCCTACTTAAAGCAACATAGATGGAGGGCTGAATAAATGATGCATCTCCTTCACACAGGGTTTTTCTTTTTCTTCATGACAACTGAGTGCTCTTCATGTGGCTATGTGAACTTAAATAAGAACTTACATGATACTAACAACAAAACCTTCTCTCCATAAGTTCACAATATTTGGCTTCTTTCAGTTGTTTCTGACTGAAGCATTTCATCCTGCACTTCAATCAAGTACTGCCCTTTATTTTTAACATATGAAATCATTTAAGGCATTGTTGTTGGCAAATTTTTCAATGTCTACACTTCTGTAAGTTTTTTGAGGGTGGATTTTTGAATTAACTGTATTGTTGACTTTTTTTTTTTTTTTACAAATTTTATATTCATTTTTTTCTAACAGATTTTCTCAAATGCAGACAAGAACAATATACAATCCAGGGCTGTTGATGGCTTTCTTTTTCTTCTAGAAACCAAATGTGCATGCTGTCAGAAATAACTTGGGCTTTGGCTTCACTTCTGGATTTCTTCCTTTTGTCATGGGACATCTCTCCTGTTCTGAGTTTCCACTGGAGTTCATGTTGTCAACATCTCTCAAAAACACATGGCACCCTGAAACAGCCTATCTTTTCAAGGACTGATTCAGCTGCTTTCTCTGAAAGTTCTGACACTTCACTTAGTGGCTTTTTAACACTGATATTAAGGCTTCATTTTCACTTGTTTTACTTTCAGAAATGTTCAAATTTGTTTTTATTTCTTCTCCTTGAATAATTAAAGGAATGGATGATGCACAGTCCTTGGAGAATTGCTTTTCATCTATATGTAGCAATGTTAGGTACATCATGAAGGTCTTCATCTTCCTCATCCCCAACTAGCCTAACACTTAAGATGTCACTATTACCAGGACAATCAAACACTTCAGTTGGATCACGTTTTTGACTTGTTAGCTTCACCTTAGGAGTCTTGTCCTTTAGAAAATGTTCTTTCAATATATCATACTGTAAGCCACCAGCAGGCTAACCCTTAACCATGTAGGACAAGGCTACTCTACACCAAGTCACTCATATCCCTCTAACTTTATAATCATTTGGCATCTACTCATCAATTTCTAAGAAGCTACCAGATAGGACTGGAACTGTATTAAATTTATAACTCAAACAGGAGAAAGCAATAATTAAGCAGACATTCCAATACTGGATGCAGGCATCCCAAAAAGAAACTTACCAGTTGTCTACATGTTCTTGAATACACCTTAACAAAATGTTCTTTTATATCCTGTAGTAATTTGACATAAGGCTTGTTAGATTTATTCCTAGGTATTTGATATTATTTGTTGCTGTTTTAAGCTAACTTTGTTACTGATGTGTAGAAATGCAATTGATTTTGATATATTATATATCTAGCCATCTTGGTACCCTATAGTTTATCTACATTCTTTGCAGAGTTCAAGGGAAATTATTCCATCACCTGCAAATAATGATAGTTGTATTTCTTCTTTTGAATCCTTAATGTTTCTAAGGTCTCCCACATGAGTGACAAGGGCACAAGTAGCTGGGTCATCGTTCTTTGCTTTTCCTGGCACAAGAGAAGAGAGCCAGATCGAAAGGACAGGGCCCAGAACTCAATTCAGTGCTCATAATATTACTGGTGTTGCAGGTGGTGGCTTAACCTCTGCTCACAACACGGATCCCATAGAAATTCCTTGAGGTGGTAAGCTGGAGCAATTTTGTAATTCAACTCATAGGTTTTATTTTCTTTGTAATTACTATCCTTTAATGCATAATACTGAGAGGTTTTCAAAAATCGGTTTTAACTATTGTGTCCGTTTCTGTAAGACAAATGTATCTCGATTGGAAATATTAGCCTGCCTCAGTATATTTCAATCTATTGTGTAGCTTCTGACTTGGTTTTTTGTTTTGTTATTAATTACATTCTGATCTTTCCAAAACTTTTATTTTAAAAAAGCTGATAAAGCTAAACAAATTTTAAAAAATGTTTTCCAATTAAAATCAAGTAATGACCAATTAAAAATGCATCATTAGTTTAGAACATCTTCCCATATATTCTGTGAGTGTGTGAAATTAAATTCTATGGCTCATAGCAAAAATAAAACTAACTTTAATCCATTCTTCTTGGTAGATTTGACAAAACTGCCAAAATTATGGATGGAATTATAAACATCATAGTTTCAGTTATGTTTTAAGTCAAAGGCTTCACATTTTAATATCAACACCCCATGAGTTTAAAAAAAATTTATGTTAGTTCCATTCATATGAAAATTTTGGAGACAGTGTGCATAAAGCATTACTTGTAGTAAAATAGAGTTCAGTGATGGAATAGTGCCACATTAAGAGACAATATTAGACACACTGAAATAATAAATCAAATACTATAACAAGTGATTTTTAACACCAAAATAATTGAAATAGGAAGTATTTGAAATAGGAAATATTGAAAATGTTCATTAGGAAAATAGGATAAACCACTGAGGTATTGGCTAGGAACTTTACATATGCACAAAAGTAAAACAAAGCACAAAACAACAAACCAATTAATGTGCATATGAATACATGCATTAAACATTTCACATGCTAAAATTTACCTGCATTATATGAACATAATACTTTATCTGGAAAAAAATGTTAAAGTAGTGTCAAAAATAGATTTAAAAATCTTTATATGTGATAGTAGTAGTGACATGTAATTACTGCCCTATATTTAAGAATACATAGTTTGATATTTTTACATTAAAGCATAAAAGTTATTCTGTCAGAAAAATATATGAAAGGAAAACAAAACAGCAGATTAAAATTATAAATTAAATTCATTAAAACTTCAACTAAATGTAAAAATAATACCCAAGGAGCAGAAATTAGTACGAGAAGATACATAAAACTAAAAATTAAAAATAGGCTGCAGCGTAACGATGTTGTCAAGTCTATCTTATAACACATATGAATTACAAAGCAATGTTCTTAAAAATTTAACATGTTATAAGCAACTGATGAGCATAAATTTTAAAAAAATTTTAAAGATGCACTATTCTTTTTAGAATTCATAATTTCTACAAGAAGCATACCATAAAACCAAATTCTTTTTAGGCTAAGGCAAACTTTGAAAAACCATACAGAAAAAAAAAGGTTTTGATAGTCTAACCTGTAAAATGATCATAATTATGGAGATATAAATTAGATTTTCCTATTAACAAAGAGCAAAGTTTGAAAAGATAGTAAAATATTAAGTAATTTTCACATTGAAGAATGAGTAAATTACCATCAGAGTGTACATTTTAAATCTAAAGGAATATTTGTACTAGCAACCCAGCAAGCATACCACATAGTGACATGAATCAATAAATTAAAGAAAATAATATGCTTACCAATTATAATTAAAGCTTATTTCCTAATATTCAATTTTAAAATTTGAGGGAAGCATTCTGAAGAAGTAGAGAAGTAGATTTTTGGCATTATCCTGCACAGTCCTATATTTACCTTATAATATCTTTGTTGACAATAAATTTAAAATACTCACTTTTTATTTATTTTTTTTTAATACTCACTTTTTAAAAAATGTGCTGATACATTTCATTAATTATCTTTCCAGTGCTTTCATATGGAGTTTAGATAAGTACTCATTTAGATTTTCCTAGACCTCCATCCATTAAATTTCTTACAATAATTTATAAAAGCTGAATCTCAAGGTGTTATACTAGTAAAATATTAACAACCATTTCTCTGGAAAAAATAAAACCTGAATTTGTAGCATTTGCCAATTTCCATAGTATAGTAATTCAACATTATGAATCTCAGAGTACCAATGTAATGTAATAAAACTTAGAGAAATGTATGTATATAACTTGCTTCTGTTCCAGTATACCATAAAAGAATTATTGACCAAATTAAAATTAAATTATAATGAGATGATATGATCCCAGTGAAAAATAAAAATATAAAAAAAGGACTAGTAATGCTTCAAATTTTAAAATTACTTATTATATCACAAAGTGAAGAAAAAATTTGAGGGTTGTAATAATGAAAAAATATCACTTCTCAAAAAAACATATGAAGTAAAAGAAGAGTTTTAAGAGTTAGGAAAGCATTCCTTAACAAGAACACAAAATATGCAAACATGTTTTTAAAATCATATAGTCAATAGCATACCTGTAAGTTACTGAAAAGAGAACATTGTGATATGAAGAGGTGATTACAAAGTATGCAGCCAAAATTTGCAGGAAACAGTATGACAGAGGGGTGTTACAAGTGAATAAATATAAATGTCATGTTACTTTTTAAGCAGACTTAGTAACTACGGTACATAGAGTTCTAAATCATTCACCATTTCCTTAAGCAAAAAGATAGAACAAAGACATAGCTATTGCTAATTAATGTGAAAATCAGAAGTTGTCCATGTCATTTTCTTTTCATAACATTTTCCCTAAAAAACATCTACTTGGAAAAAGAACACAAAGGTAAATCATTAGGACGACCACTAATAAGATACAATTCACCAGTACAAGTTTTACTGCAAGATTAGAACAAAATATTTAATGAATTTGAGATTATTTGAAAGATTATTGTATTTCTAAAACCTGTGAAAATGACATCAGTACATTTAATACAGAATAAAAGAAGAAAATACATTGCTTTAGTTCTTTGTCAAAAGATATTACAAAGCATCTAATATTTTACTTCTAAAAATGAGATAGGGTCAGTATCAGCATTTTCTATGAAGGCCAAAGATTCTTTGCAATTTTTAAAAATTAAAATTCTATGTTAGTGATGGAAAGATTAACAATTATTAAAGGAGTTATTTAAGTAAGAATAAAAGATTAGGCACCAAATGCTTTGATGTATTAAAATTATTCTTCACAAAGGGATTTTAATCATATACATATTTGCAGATGACAGATATTTAGAACAACATATACCAGCACAATGTACTAAACTATATTTGCAGTGTGATGGTAAACTCTATTTGAAGTTATTTAGAGATTTGTTTGTGAAGGGAAACAAGGAATTACTCACATATGATGCTCTTCACACATTGTAATTATTATGGTCAGCCCACTAAGAACCAATAATGTAAACAAGTAAACAAATAGAATACGGCCATGCCTTTTCCACTTGTTTTTCACAGGCTTTTTATTTCTTTATCTAATATTTGTTATCCTTAATGTCCTCCAATTTCAAAATGTATAATGCTTCCACAAAGTTAGGTCAACATCTTTAGAATTATTTTGATACATACAACATTCTTATTTTGTCACATTAATAACACTGATATAATCACATGCATGCACTTAAAAGTGTAAGAAAATACTTAACTTTTTCCATTTTCATAAGCGTCTTGAAGTACCCTGATATTTAATTTAATTGTATTGGTCATTCAAAGCTGATACTCAAAGCTACCTGAATCCTATATCAAAAATATTGCTTAAAATAATACTTTCAAGGTATATCCATTTTATGGCAAAGGACAGGTTTTTATTTTTCCTATTCCTGAGCAGTAAGCCAATTCCAAAAATACAAATATGCTTTCCCTAGTCTATGGGAACTACAACACAGAATACAAAATAAATATAATCCCTATGAGTGAGACTGATATTTTCAGACTTGATTATTATTTACTGTGAGGCCATTATTATTCCTTGGGAAAATTTAGTGTAATTAATAACTAAGTAACAAGAAGAATCAGTTCGGGGGGGGGGAAGAAAAGCTAAAAGTTAAATTAATTGCATGAAAATTCATAACACATACATTCACTGAGGAAGTACTCTATTTGCACTATCCTTCACATATACTGTTACTTATCAACTAGGGGAAAAACAGAAACTAGGAGTGGATATAAAAGCTTCATGCATTAGGAGTCCAAACCTGCTCTGTATCACAACAACCCAAAGCAGTGGAGAATGGGAAAATTCTTTGGGAAAGGTAAGATTGACTTGCACCTCTACACTATGAACTATTACTACTGTAGCAATGGCTTCTAGTAGGTTACAACACACATTAGTCACTTTCATGTAACAAGCCATTATCCTGCTTTGTGGACCTTGTGAAATTTTGTTGAACAGAGGATAGCAGCCACGACAAAAGCATCAGTTCTGATAAAACTCATTCTAATATAAAAACTACAACAAAAATATTGTAATGGCATTTGAAAGAAGAGATGGATGAGTGTTGATGTGTGGAGGCTGGAAACAGGAGTGCTGCAAAATTAGTTTCAATTAGTACAAATTACCCACATATTTGATTATTGACAGAAAATACAATTCCAAGTATTTTTGAAACCTTGAATGCAATTTTCCCAGTTTTCCTGACTGCCATACATCACTCTGTCCTACCTCTCTACTCATCAAGCAGCCTTTTGATACATGATTTATTTTCCTATACAGTAGGAAGGTAATGATATATTTAGTCAGTAGCTACTTATTATAGTATCAAGTGTATTCCTGATGATTAATAAATGATAGGGAATTCATGACTATAAATGTACACATTTAAAGTCTTGTTACTGTACACCATTATTAAAATACACAAATAATTTTATACTGTAACCTGGAATATGTTGACTTCGTTAACAAAAGCGGCAAGCATCTACTTCAGCTTTTGATTACAGATTCATAAGCAAAAATCTCAAACCTTAAACTGTAGATTCACAGAACCAAAAATAACACTTTTCATTCTCCAAACATTTCTGACTTTATTCTGATTTTCTCCAGATTGATCTAATTTTGCTTCAAAATTAAGATGATACTCAAGTCTCATCCAAAATGCAAACATTTTAACAAAACCACTTTACATTACTTAATTCTTATAAACTCTGTATAAAATAGGCATTTTCATTTCCATTTCATAAATAAACAAAATAAGGCATAAGATATAATCTGCTCAAGCCATACAGTTCCAATGTAAAAAAAAAAAACCACTATGGTATATTTGCTGTCCTACAAATTCATAAAATATCTGGAAAATTAAAGTATAAATCATAATTTTTGGTAGTTATAAGTCTGCTATCTGATTCTTATATTTAAAATTCTAAGTACTAGGATTTATGTATCATGTGATCTTTTAGAGTAATATCACCCAAAACACAACTGTAATGCACTTCAAAATTGTGATGAGTAAACAGTGTGAACTTATTTTAGTGAATGAAACCATTTAAATTCCTCCATAACAGCTATGAAATATTACTAACAGGTACCATTTAATATTTCAATAATATATCCAAATCCAACTCACTCAAAGTTAGAAAATGCAGTGGTGACACTTTCTGGAAACTTACTTTGCAACCTCCGCGTTGGGCTTTCCCCATGGGGCTGTCTTCGAGGCATATATGGAGAGGGGCGAGGAAGTGGCAATGAAGACACATCATGGGTCTGAAGTTTGTACCAATGTGGCTCATCATCTAATAATGCTGTTTCTAACTCAATCAAAATCTACAAGCCCAAGAGAAAAAAAGACTGTTAGATGCATCAATCAAAACAGGTTCTAAGGGTCTTGTATCTTCTATAATCGTTATAATAAGAACAATGTTAGATCAAAAACCAAATCATTTAGGGGTTGGAAAACTATCAATATGTTTCAGTAATCTCTAGATAAAATTTTCTGTAATTTCTTTGTTATCTAGTCATTTAATACCTAAGATATGCAATCTGTAGATTTTTTGACCTTTCACCTACTAGATGTTGTTAAGTTTACCATTACAGAAATAATATTTTTAGTTCTATAATAATAAAATGCATATTATTTTATAATAACTAATTTAAACTTTAAAAATCTTGAATTAGGAAAGAAAAGCTATTTTAAAGTACATACCATACATTAAGATTTCTAACAATTTGTTATTTAATTAACAGACTGCTACTAGGAAAATTTTACTCTTATATTTAATTTCACTCTTCTTATTTAACTTTTATCAATATGATACCAATGCCAAAAATGATTAAAAGAACTTATTTGTAAACACAACTAGCTCATTAGTGAATGATATCATATGAATCAGTCTGTCGTAAAACTATGGATTCAACATACGATGGTTTATGGATTTAAAAAAGAAAAGGAAAAAAAGAATCAAAAGAATGGGGTTTAATTGAGAACTATATTATGGCTTTTGTGTTAAGAATATGTTTGAACATTATAAAAGAAATCAGTCTGTATAAATAAATGACTATTTCTGTTTAAGGTATTATCCAAGTGAGAAAGTACATTTGTGTTTGCACGGATTGCTGTGTGAAAACACATTACTTTTTAGCTACAGGAAGTAAACAAGCAAAACAGCCAAGATATTATTTAGCTTCTACCAAATTCCCCCAAGTCATTTGCAACATAAGCATTTATGTCCCTTCTGTTTACACACACCACAGCACTCATTTATAATCGTAATTATTCTCTTATGGCTAACTAAGGAAGCACAAAGATGAAACAACTTGCTCAATAGTTGTGCAGGAAATTCATACATCCACACCACTAGGGCAGAATGTCTATTGCCCACAACTTTGTCATTTGGCTTCTCAAATTGTTTATAGGCTTATTTTTCAACAAGGCTTCCTATCTTGCCTTTCTCCAATTCATTATCCACATTACAATTAAAAATACTTCTCTCAAGCCCTAAAGCCATCAAATCAATCTCTTTGTAAATCAATCACTGGTTTTCCTTAGCCAAAGGAGGCATTCAAATGTCTTAATATGGTAAGGGATCTGATTTGAATTCACTGTAGTAGGCAAGTCTCATTTCTTACCATTTGCCCTTCCAATTTTAATACTATTGTACAAAAACCTCTGGCTCTTTATGTCTTTTTCCCTCTGCAGGAGTAACTTCTCTTGACATTGCTAAATTTTCTTCCTTTCCAAATACTTTGAGCATTCCTCACTTGCATGATAGTTTTACAATCCTGTTGCCTTTATCTCAATATAGCAAGCAGTTTGCGTGTTCTAGCAAAAGTGTTACTTTACTGTCTAGATTCCCAGTGGATTGCAACTTTCTTGAAGTTATATGCCTTCTTCACAGTTTAAGGCTCAGTCTCTAACACAGTGCCTGGAACACTATAGGGTTTAAAAATCAATCTATGAATAAATTTTACTACTTAACAGTGGTATAGATATATACAACACACCACATATTTACATTAAAAAAACAAAGCAGTTTTAAGCCTATGAAACGATGTCATAAAATGAAATGTAATAAAAAACAAAGCAGTTTTGAAACATAATGCAATCTTTTCAACAGCAAAATTTCCATAGTAAGAACAAAAATACAAAATTATCAGTTTTCAGAACCATTTTATATAGTGTTGATAAACTTTGAAAGCAGAAGCTATGTTTATCTTTCTTAAAGATGTATTTAATTTGGGGTCTGCTGCGGTAGTTTAGTGGCTAAAGTCCTTCTCTTGCATCCACTGGGATCCCACATGGGTGCTGGTCTTTGTCCCAACTACTCCACTTCCCATCCAGCTCCCTGCTTGAGACCTAGGAAAGCATTTAAGGACAGCCCAAAGCTTTGGGACCCTGCACCCACATGGGACACCCTGAAGAAGAAGATGCTCCTGGCTTCAGATCAGCTCAGCTCCAGCCGTTGTGGCCACTTGGGGAGTGAACCATCAGATGAAAGATCTTTCTCTCTCCTCTTTGTACAACTGATTTTCCAATGGGAAAAAAAAAGATTTATTTGCTTTTATTTTTTATTTGGCAGACTTATATAGAGAAGAAGAGACATGGAGAAATCTTGCATTTACTGGTTCACTCTCCAAATGGCCCCAACAGCTGGAGCTGAAAAGATTTTATCAAAGTCAAGAGCTGAACTGAGTTGAAGCAAGGAGCCAGGAACATCGTCTGGGTCCCTAAGGTGGGTACAGGGCCACAAGGACTTGATTCATCCTTGACTGCTTTCCTAGATCATAAACAGAACTGGGATCAATAGAGGAGCAGCCAGAACTTAAAGCGGCGTCCACATGGGATGCCAGCGCTGGCAACCAGGGAATTAACCTATTCAACACCATGCGGGCCCCAGCTGTAGCTACATTCATTAAAGAAAAAATGCTTATTTTAGAGATTTGAAATATAAAATTCCATTGACTGTCATATAAAAATAATCAGCATGACATGAACAATGTAAGTTTTCAAATAAGTTCAGATACCTCTCCTAAGAATTCACTTTCTTCCTCTCGAACTCGAGCTTGATCCCAAAGGGTTATTTCAAGCATTCGTTCCCGAAACTCTCTTCGGTGAACTGGAGAATAAATGAATGTTTGATTCCATTTAGGTTCTAATGTTTTCTTCACAGTTTTAGTTCTTCTCTTGTTTTTATCGCTATAAAAAAATAAAAGTATAAAAATTTAAATAATACATTTTTCCTAAAATTTATGAAGTTATTGCTTTTCTGGAGAGAAGTTATTAAACCACAAATGTGTTATACACTGAAATTATTATAACCCTTAAAATTACTATTAAAATTTGTAAGCTATGTAACTGCATCATACTTTATTTTCAATCACTGTCATACTTAATGACATTTCAATGAATTTTACTTTTTCTCAAAAATAGTAATTGAAAATTTTATCTTTCTTAAAACCATAATAGGACCAGACTGGAAAATAATAATTCAAATTTTGAACGTAAGGTCCCACTGGAAATCCTAATGACAGTATTTAAGCAGTAATATTACATATACCCTTAACTTACCCTGTGCAAGTCTTATTATACAAAATACGTATATACATACTCATGTCCACAGCTTTATACCCATAGTTTATCTACTCAGTAATTACTATTTGCACCTTATGAAATTACTCTTACACATAATAAATATTTGTTTATTTCACAAATACTACGTCTTTTAAAATCTTGAAAATTATATGTAAGACAGCCACTATAGTGTAAATTTGAAATGGAAGATGACCATTTGATGGGATTCTCAACTCAGAGGTTATCATACTTTCTTAGGTTGTATGCCTTCATAAACTGAACAATTTGTTATCTCATCATTTGCACATTTATTTATTAATTTCCTATAAGTATTACCAGTGGTACTGAAAAGTTACATATATTGGGAAATACATTAACATAAAAGATAAAAAATAATATGATAAGACTGTTAATTCAAGAATCTTTTTCAAGAATTTTTACATATCAGCAAAACTACCCCTCTCCAATTTGGACATCACTTCTCTAAGATATTAGGATCAATGACCAGATACAAGAAAAAGGGATAGCAACAGGAATAAACTGCAGACTCCATAGAGAACCTATTTGAATGATAACCACACAGAAAATCAACTCCAAATAGAACACAAGACAGTTCTAAGAGTGTTGGGAAACACAGGGAGGAAAGAGAATAAAGTCAAGAGTGTCTCTGAAATGGGGAAGCAAAGTAACTTTAATTGTTAATAGAGATTAGACTTGAATGTTCTAGAGACAATACATGTTTTCTGATCAAACATATTTAATACAGCAGAAAGCTTCCTTTAAATATAGGAACTGGTGGGTCTCAGGATGGGGCGTCTCATGCCTGGATCCCGGACAGCCACCATGTGCACATGGTGAGCTTTTCCCGGGCCTGCTGGGTTCCGGGGGCCACTTCCTTCGGGGTGAGTAGACCGAGGGGGGAGGTCTCTGGGACTGGGCATGTCCAGGACCCACCCGCTGCCTTCATTGGGCAGTGAATGGGATTTGGGAGGGGCGCGACCTTGGGCCTGGGAATTTAAACCTCCAGCAGCCTCCCAGCAGCTGGTGGGTCTCAGGATGGGGCGTCTCATGCCTGGATCCTGGACAGCCACCATGTGCACATGGTGAGCTGTTCCCCGGGCGGCCAGTGCGCCATTTGGTGCCAGGCTCCACCTGCTGGCCACCCGGCCGGGGAGCTCTGGGGATTTGGTTCTTTGAGTCGCTGCTTAATTAGCTCCAGGTTGAACCCATTGTGCTTCTTGGACCTGAAACAGGCAGTAACTCTTCCTTTGTAAAACTTGTAATCACTAATAATGCTGAGCACCAAATACCAGTCCATGCAGAAGCTATGGCTTGGGGCTTGTCCTGCAAAAGTAGCTCCAACAGCTGGCTAATGTGTCAACTGGTAATGGAACAGAGTAGATCAGGCACGACTGAGCAAACCTTAGCCCACAAGTAAAACTAGAAACCAGGAGGAAGCAAAGGTCATGCCGAGCTAGGCTCTTGTACCTACTGGTCTGCGTGAGCCAGGGACGCTAAGCCACAGTGTCTAAGGCAGAGTTTGGGACAGGGGAGGGGCTGTGCCAAGCTGAGTCAGAGCATCCATTGGCAGGCAAGTGATCTATGGCTGGGAATAGGCCTGGTTGGGGAGCAAAGGGGACAACCCTAGCTGGGCTGAGGTTCCCACCAAGAGGCATGTGGCCTGGAAGGGGGGCTGCATTCTGATCTGGAAACAGTTGTAGTCTCCCTTGGCACAAGTGTGGACTGGGATTGAATGCACCGAACCGGGCTGGACCCCAACACCCTCTGGTGTCCTGGAGGACCAGGGCAGATATGGGATGGACTAGACAAGGTCTCAAACCCCTACTGAGCCATGTGTGAGCCATACGTGGGTATGGACAAACTATGGCTGGGCTGGAACATCCAACAGCAAGAACCAGATTGGGTGGAAGGCCAGTCAGGAAAAGCCACAGTTCCTGCCATGACAGGAGGTGGACTGAGTAGGGTTGGCTCATGGACCCACTGGTAAGCGTGAAACCTGGCATTGGGAGAGGTTCTGATGGAGGAGCCTGGGCAACTCCTCTGGCAGGACACAGACCCGGCAGGTCAGCGCAAGAAACATGATAGGAAACAGCCCAGAAAAGGCCATGGAAAGCTACACACTGGCATACAATTGGCAGACGTGGGGGCAAGACCAGGCTGAAGCTGTCCATGTCATCCACTGGCAAATCCAGGCACCAGTGTGGGTCGACCCAGGTTCGGTCGCAACAAAGACTAGTGCACAATATGGAATGCCGAGGTGAGGTTGCCTGTACCGGAAGGGACCACAGTGCCCAACCAGCCTGAGAACAAGAAAGGAAGTGGGCAGAGCCGGCAGGGGAATAAGGGAGGGTTCCTTTGCTGGACAGCTACTTCCACAGGAGAGCATAGGCTGGGATGGGGGCAGACCAGACTAGGCAGAGCTACCACACCTGTGCGCCTCATGTGGACTAGATCAGGGAAAAGCCGGGCTCGGCGGATTATTCCTACTGGTGCAAACAAAATTAAAGTGGGCGAGGGTTGTTTGGGCTTAGACGCAGCATCAGCTGGAATCTGGGAGTGGGAGAGGCCTGGGAGGGAAATAGTGGGCTCATCCCTCTTGGGTTACCACTTCCACAGGAGGACATAAAACTAAGATAGCGGCTGGGGTGGAATGGGGTGTGGGACAGACTGGATTACTGCTACACTTACTGGCAAACCAGGGTAGGGGGCGGGCCTGGTGGGGGTTATTGTGGGTCGCTCCAACTAGGCTGCAGCTCCCACTGGTTTAGGTGAGGGCCAAGTATGTGCGGGGCAGAACCAGGCTGGACTGCAACACCCATTGGTTCCAGTGGAAGTCGAGAGTGAAAACAGAACCAACCCAGCAATTGCAACCACCAGCTGATTGGAGCGATGGACGGTGCCAGGCCCTGTACTTGTTAGCACATACAAGAAGTTTCTTTGGAGATCTTCCTAATCTAAATGCTGGACTCAGAACCCTAACGAAGAAAAGAGAGAAGACAGAACGGGTCAACCAACCATCTCAGCTATGATGGACTATGTCAATCAGTGGATTTTTCAAAGACCTCATAGTGCTTGGAGTGGCAAGATTGAGAGCGATTCATAACAGTTGCAATATCAAAACCACTTGAGCAAGAACCTCAGAGCATGCCCTACATCCAGGACCTGGGGAGGATGGGAAATTGGGTGGACCTTCTCCCTTAATACCCCCCTTTAAACATGAAGGTAACAATATGGAAAACATACTAGTATTATCCACTTTCCTGTAGCCCTTGAACTTTCTTACCCTAATTAACTATGTAAAGAATGTCAAAATAAATTTTATTAAAAAAAAAACAACTAATGATAATAAAAAAATAAAAAATAAATAAATATAGTAACTGACATGAATTTATATGCATCACATCTGTCTTAATTTGGTAGGAAGATAAATGTTCAAAGCTGTGTAGCATATTTTATTTCGAAATGGAAAAGAAGTGACATTGTGTAAAGGAATAAGTTCTGGGAATAATTATAAGTACTATGATTTTTCTCAGGTCTTTCTCTCCTCTTGCCTTTCAAAATCTTACATACTTATTTATTGTCTATTTATATCACAGTAGTGAAAGAATGAATTCTGAGACCGTATCAATAAATAAAATTCCTTCTCTGAAGTCCAAGCAGGATGCATTTAGCAGGAACTTACTAATTAAAGGATAACTTCACTGAAATCCAAAGCAGAACAAAAGAATGAGCTAGTAACTATTCTTAAAGATGAAAATAAAACCCTCAAAGTATGAGTATTCCTAAAATGGATTTCTATATTGGGTAGAAACGGGGGGAGGGAGTAATTTTGGAAGCTCCTTACAAACCCAATATATATGGTCGCAGCTTAATAAGGCAATTTAATGTTAAATGAAGCCCAAATTCACTTAAAAGAATAATGCTATAAATCTTATTTTCGCACATTAAGAAAATAGTCCTTTTATTTTCCAAAAAAAATAAATAAATCTTTGAAAAAAAATCCTTTTTTCTAGGAATCAAACTAATGCCTTCAGCATCAAATCATGCTGTAGAAGCCAAAAATTGAAAAGATGCTGCAAGCATTAAAAAACTAAGACCAATAAACATGTTACAGAGATATTTTTGATACCAACCTAATGATGTTAAAATTTTTGAATCTCTAAAAATCATTAATTTATAGAGAATGTAATTGGTTTTTTCCTGATAAAATTGAAATCTAACCTACACTTTTTCCGATTAATTTCATATTACCAGGATCTTTATTTTTATTTAGCTTAGTATAGCATCCAAATTCTTAATTTTCCATTCAAAATATAAAAGAGAAATGCACTGTAACTAAAAATTCTATATAGGACGTTATAGAAGTATGGCCTCCCATCCCTTTCCATGAAGTCTACTCAGAGACCTGAAAGAAACTGTGTAAGACTACAACCATATAATTTATGTTAATGAGAACAGAGATAAACATATGCTTGACAAAACAGTATCCATACTGAGTGGGTAACTTTCCTAAATAAGGCGATGAAACATAAAAACACACTTGCTAGTTTTATGAAACAGAAAAAATCTTGATAAGGAGAGGTAGAAATTATAGAGGAATAAGGAGGAATAAGGAATATGTTTCAGTTGACACCAAAATTGTGTTGAAAATATTTAATAAATAATCCACACATGCCTAAAATGAATATTCAAAAATATGTTAACAAACATTTAAACTTTATATAATCTCAACTATTGGTTGCCAATATTTGGTTTCTAGGAAGTTTTATGCCTATGGTTATGTTTAAAATATGCACCTTTATGATAGAGAAAAACAAACGACATAGAACTGAAGTACTCATTGTTACTGAACACTTATTTTATTTTATATACCTACCTTCTGTCTGGAAGAAAATAAATTTTAACGTAAGGATTCCTTGGCCGCCCATCTTCCCTGGAAGGGAGATCCTTTGCTCCCAAAATTGTAACTATGAGTTGGTGGCCAACCTTGTCAAACCATAGTTTTATCTGGAAAGCAATAAATATTCATCTATTAACTCAATTATACTGTTTTCATTTCCAAACTTATTGCCATTCTCTTACTAATAATAGCACATAACATAAATTTCACTTGGCAAATTATGCTTAGTTAAAAGCATGTATAATCATAACTTCAACAAATTAAAAAAAATGATTCAGACGGTCTGTTAAAGGAGCTAAATTCTTAGCTTTTCTAATTATCCTATAGCATGTGTTTATTATCATGTATATAACAATTACATTATAATTAAGGACTTTATGTACACTGATTGCTCCGTGTTTTTGCTTACATTTACAAAATGAACATCACGGTAGTTCATCTTGGACTCTCTTTTAGAATAAGTACTCAAAATTAACTAAGTTGACAATAACTTGGTTATATGACAATCAAGGGGACATTTTAAGTAAATGTTTTATGTTATTCTACAGCCAAAGACCTTATCAAAGACTGTAAGTTATGGGAATTCACTAGTAGTGTTAGTTAACAAATTATTTCAGTTTCTACTTGAAACTTTTAAGTGCATCTTTCAAAATTTTTCTTGCTTATCCATAAAGCCTCTTTCTTTTGTGAAGTAAATGCTTCACATTTCCAAAATAATAGAAGGGCATTTATGATTTTAGATAAGAATGTGAATTAACTTTCCTGTGCCATAATTAGGAACTGGAACTTCACAATAATCTGCGGAAGACATTTGATTTAAGTCATCACTCTTGCACACACAGCTTACACCCTCCTACTCCTTTGCTAGCTAATTATGAGTCAGAATCCTGAACAACCATGGCTCTAATCCACATTTTGGTTCACAACTCAACACATCACTAACCAGTATCCTAAAATTGATACTGAATCAAAAATTTAGAACTTGAAAATAACAATAATGATTATTATGATTATATATGTTACACTGGGAGTCCACTTCCAAACCTAGCATGCTTTTTTGAATGGCTTACTATAAAATGTGGGGTTTGAGAGAATAAGTAACTTTTGAGTGAGAAGAGGTAATTGACAGCTAAATAGAGCAAGTAAATTATTCCTATTTGCTTTTTTGGCCAAATTTTTCTATAGGAATAAATGTAAGAGATACATAAAATTTAAAAATCATAATTACTAATTCTTATGTTATTCCTTCTTCTCTCCTTTGTATAAAGAAAAACATGTTTTCCTAATGGAGCTTTTAAGTAAAGTGGATGCTTGAAGACTGCCTTTGAAGCTGCAGTTAATACACATCCTGCATCAATATTACTCAGTTTATTCACTGAAAATTTATAAAGTTCTTGGGTCTATCTGTCATCTACTGAATCAGAATAAGCCCTGAAAATAGATTTATAACAAATCCTACAGGTGATCCCTGCAGGCATCCAAGCTTGAAAACCACTTCTTTAGACTAAGGGATCAACAATCTGAAGAAAAAAGGTCCTCAGTATTTGAAAAGGGAGATGTTTGATAATTTGCTCAATTAACAATATTAGAATATACATTCAGTTAGGGGAATGCAAAGGAAAATTAAATTCTTCTTGCAAAAACATGAGTTAAAAAAAAACGAGATGCAGCAATGTCTCATTGTGCATGAGATGAGATGTCATAGACAATGTTATAATTACTCTACAACCTGTGACTAAGAGCAGATTAATTCTCATGATTTTTTATCTTTACTACTAATAAAGGAAACTATATTTTTCCAAGATACTTAAAATCACTTCAGAGGATATTTACATGTATACAAGACACCTTAAGGAAAAAGTTATCTTAACACACTAAAATAAAATTTTTTAATAAACTTTACAAGTAGCAAACAAATAGTATTTATAATCATGAAATGAAGTTGGTAATTATTGGAAGTAATTTTCAATCTCTGTGAGTTTTTTTTCCACAAAAAAAGGCCTGCGGAAGCTAGGAAGTGTTACTATGCCAATGCAGTGTTTTTGCTCAGTAAAAATCATGACATAAATGAGCCACACATTGGAAACCAAAAACATCACCTACTAATTTCTATTTCTCATGCAAACAGTTGTTAAGCATGGATATTCACATTTTTGTAATAATACTCCATCGCTTATTCAATTATATTTAAAACATAAATATAAAAATCAATTATTTAGGAGACAATCATATATTGTTTTTACTGATAATCTGATCAAAATTATACTTTATAATAACCTATTTTAAACTAAAGGTTTGATTATTCGACCTAGGCTTTATTTGTGGAATTGCATTGAGGTTGTAATTTTTAGTGGATCCCCAGTTTATATTATCCACAACTTTATGAATCTTTTTTCCTAACTTCTTAATAATGCTCCTAAACTGCCTATCTGTAGCTGTACAATAAATGATTAAAATAAGCCTATTGGCATCATGATGTCATTTTAACCATTTTCATATAATTATTCCAGATTTACCATATAACTCTTTTAGTTTTCCTGAGTAGAACTTGAACAGCACAAGCAGATAATGTTTATTGTAATCTTAAGTAGAATAATTTTAATTCTTCAAATTTGAACAAAATAACTATTATCTAAGACCAAAAATATTTTTTAAACATGCAGCAAAGCAAGGAAGGGATAATACTATGCTTAGGAAAGCTAGGTTGATACTATTTTACCCTACAAGGGTTTCCTAATGAAAAGAGGCAAACAACTTGTACCCAAGTATTATGGTAAAATATACTGGCATGACAAAATATATAAAGAAAGTAAACCTAGCACATTGTATCTGGATTGTGATTTGTTTTTTTCCAAAAGAATATACTTTCAAAAAGTTTAACTGTTTATGAAATATGCATAGTTGAAATAAGGTACAAATATATTTGCCAATCTCCTCAAGGAGTTACTGCTTGGAAAATGCAAGAAAATGTAGATGTTAAATGACACAATGAACGATTTAAAGAGACAGCAACCTCAGCACAACAAAAGGAAACACTGACAGCATAATTAGCTATTGCCATAAATATTCTATATATAAGTAAAATCTAAGTTAAATCTACATTAAATACCATTTCAAAACCTACTGGTTTTAGTAGTTAGATTGTCATATAACAATCACTAACAAAGATTGTCTCTTTAAATTTTTATTTTGTAGTCTAATCCCCATGCAGAATTTCCAAGCTGACTCAGAAAATGATTTGAAAGTCAATAACATGGTTTGGAGCAACAGACCAAAAAAAGTTTTCCTACTACGCATTTTCCAAAAACATACAAAGAAGGGTGTACACACAACTTTAGTTTCTATCAGGCAGACACGGCCTTTACCTGGACCCTAGGAACAAAAGGCGTTGTTCTTCTACTAAGGCTTTGGCTCTGGTAAGCAAAATTAAAGAAAAAGGCAATAAAACAAAACCAAAAAAGACACCACGCTAGAACTAAGAGACGTAAAGTAAAAACAAACACATACTAATATCCCTTAAATACAATTTCCCATTATAGTATTTATCTAAAGTAAGTATGTCAATGTAATGAATAAATTAATGTTGTCAAGTGCTAAAATACACAAACAATACAAAATGTTATGAGTTGCTTAATAAATTATTCACAGTGTAGTCAGCATAAGAATTAAGACTGAATACAAAAATGATATATTTGAGCTCAAATATTCTACAAGAATGACTGCAAGCATCACCTAAGAATCAAGAAATATCAGATTATATACTTAAGCACATTACAACCGTCCCTCAACATCCAGGGAATTGCTCCTAGTTCCACCAACCAACAGATGTTAAAGTCAGTAAGGAAAGCCCAAGACTTAACTGGGGTAATATTTGCATCTAATCCACCCACATCCTCCACATACTCTTAAACCATCTTTAGATGGCAATCCTGATGGAGAATAAATAGTTGTGACACTATATCATTTAGGTAATAATGATGAAAGTTTGTACACGTTCAGCACAGATGCAAATTTTCAAATATCTTCCCTCCTAGGTCAGTTAAATTCATGGATACAGAACCCATGGATACTGAGGGCCGTCTGTACATAGGGAAAAAAGTCCCATAAGTTAGATGAAAGCATATTATAGGATTATCAGTAAATACACACGCAAGCAAATAATTGTGCTAAATCTACAGAGTGTGTCTAAGCAAAACCTAAAAAGCATTAGCAAATTGGCTTTGAAATTTAACACACACGCACGTATACACACACACACACACACACACACACACACACACCTTGAGAAATGAAAGTGTACTGGAATGAGCTGAATTAATAAATCACTTAAGACTTTAAGAATCTACAGCAGATATAAAGATTAAATGCCATCTAATATGTAACACTTAAGACTACTTACTAACCCCGCTTATCACCAATAATATATTTCCTTGTATACATACAGTTTTTAAGAGTATTTTTCCAAGCTTTTGACAGTTTATTTCAAGTTTATTAACTCACAATTAAATAAACAATGCTAGGATAGAGTTGCTATTGTAGGTAGCTTATGCATGAAGAAACAAGACTCAAAAAAGAGATAAACTCCTGCATACATTTTTATATCTAGAGAAAATAGCTGGAAAACAGAGAAACACCTAGTTTCAATTAAATCAGTGTTTTTTTTAAGTAAAAAATTAAACAGTTTATTTTCTTTAATAACGTTTTGTCTTGATTTTTAAACTGTTTTCAAAATATACCATGACAAAAATGTTGGGCTTTCAGCAGGGTATGGCGAAGTTAAATAAAACAATAAAACGAGACATTATCTCTGAGGTTCCTCAGCATTTAATTCTGCTGTTCTCCTCAGACTTCCACTCCACGCTTCACATTTCTTAAGGATGTCCCTCTCCAATCTGCCAAATCACAAATCACTGAAGGCTTCTTTCTGCCGTAGGACTTGATCAAAATGACACAGGAGTTGTCTGAAGATAGGCACTAACAATCCAAAGGAAACCGGATGTGTAGCATGGACTATCATTCAAATATAGTTCATTTTTTTCCTTTTCCTATGAAATCCAAACCAATCTATAATCAAGTCATCTAGATTTTTGTATGGAGATATGAATGTCCTTCAAAAGGAAGTGAAAGAAAATGTTTATTTTGGTGCAAAAAATTGATAGCCTTGCATAGTTTATCGCATGATTTACATTTTCCATGAACATTTTCAGGATTCCTCTTTTTTCCAAAAGAAGAAACCAAACAGTAGAGGATGGCCCAAAGCCTTGGGACCCTGCACCTGCACGGGAGACCCAGAAGAAGCTCCTGGTTCCTAGCTTCAGATTGGCTCAGCTTTAACCATTACAGCCACTTGAAGGGTCAGTCAGTGGACAGAAGGTCTTCCTCTCTGTCTCTCCTCCTCTCTCTATATATATCTGACTTTCCAATAAAAACAAATAAATCTTTTTTTAAAAAAAAAAGACTACAAAGTAATTTTTGAATATTCAAAATTGAAAAGTAATCCTCTGAAGAAAAAGCTGCACATTTCTAGGATAATACAAAAACAGAAAAAGAAATCAAACAGTGGAACTCTGCAAAGAACAAACTGAAAAGGTGAACATACAGTCCAGGAGGCATAAAACACACCTCTTGCAGATTTCCCGCCACATGCAACAATGTCACTTCTCATAGTTCTGTGTTAGAATAATGAGCTGCCACACAACCAAGTATGGGGGTGAAAAAAATTGAATATTTTTAAAAATTCATTATGAAATGTAAATGCATACAAATTTGCATTATATGTCTAATTTTATACAAATTTATGAAATTGTACATAAATTTGTAATATATGTCTAATTTTCTACTTGCAAAATATCAGTGATTGAACTAGCATAATCCATTAGGAAAATAAAATCATATCGTATGAAAATTATCTTTGCCCTCTGGTATTGGTGATTTGTGATTATGTAAATGTGATATCAGCCTCACTAACATTTCAGCAAAAGCAAACTTACTCAAACATAAGATTTAAAAGGAAATATGAACTATAATCTCATCTTGTGATTTCCTAAGAATTTTCCCAAAGGGTGATACAGTTTTCTAACACATATAGTTTTTCTAAATTCTGTATCATTAAGACAAGTCAAACTGCCTACAGGCTGTACAGAAACACTTGAACATAAAAGGAAATAATCCCAGGATGGCATACTATTTAGATTTTCCTAGATTAAATAGAATGAGGACAAACTGAACAGATTACAAGAGAGTGCAATCCATTGTTATCTTGCTCGCTTGTATTTTAAGAAATTAACACTAAGGCAGACCTGGGGTCAGAATTTAACATATATTTTTTAAACTTGGTAAGTGTAATTTGGCTAAAACATTTTTAACTTCCTACAGTAGACACAATAAATACGAATTACAGCCATCAGCATTCATATTTGTGAGTAAGTGTAGGGCTGTGTGTGTTTAAATTACAATCATATGTTGGCAAAAATTTTGCTGTCAGTTTCATAGTATACAATAACCTTTTCAAGTCATAAGAAAATGAGAAAATAGCATATGTTTTAAATCGTAATTACATGGAAATTAAGCCAATATCACAAATCAAAAGGGTTTAGCTATACACTATCACACTTACCTTTAGAAATGAAACCTCAATTTTGTATCTCCCCAAAATATTTGACAGCCTCATCTTTTTAAAACATTCATTTTAAACATTAAGTCATTAAATCCAAAGTTTAACTAAATCCCTATGCTATGATCTCAACTCTCTCTCCTTGCCCAAACCATAATGAAACCTTGAGACTATGAACAAGACAGGAAGTATTAACCCTTCTTAAGGGAAATTCAACTTCTACTATCTCCTCCACAAACTCAAGCCATCTACATACACACACACACAAACACACAAATTCATAGTATATATATATATATATGGAAAAATGCTATTTATTATAGAGATTGAAAATGCACCATTATTTTCAAAATAAAATATTCACTCTGTGAAACAGAAAGGAAAAGAAAATCACAAAGAGAAAAAAAATCATTTTAGTGAGATATGTACAGCACCCTAGCTCATCACGTATGCATCGTATTTCTGTTATTGTCACCTTTGTGGTTCAAAACAGTAACAGCTAAGACACGTTCAGGGAATTTCTGAGTCATTTTTCATAGCTTAATTTTGCTTATACTCGAAGAATTCACTTTTAAATATGAAAAAACTTCAGAAGACATTTAAATAACACATTGCCCTTCCCTCCCCCCCCAAAAAAACAGGGGAAATTTTGCAGTTGATTTAATCCCCCCCCCCCAAGAAATCTATTTCTATTTCTCTTCAAATATCAATCTGATACATGGACTTTTTTTTAACTCCAATATGTTTTATCCAAAATTCAACATCTGTATTTAAGAACATAAATAGTTCCCAAACACTCATGAAATTTCAAGTTCAGTAATTGCCAACATTACTCACCATATTAACCTGAACCTTTCTGATGTATAAATGAATAATTTTAAATATCTTGATATTTTCAATGGCTTATAAGTAAATGACAACTGAACAAATGAATAAAACAAATTTGCAAAGCTCTGCAAATGAACATGATATAAAATGCATAACTGATTTTTAACTTTCTATTAGGAAACGATGAATTGAAGGATCACTTAATGTGAAATCACCTAGCACATAATCAGGAATTGATTACATATGACCTCTTTAATTTGGTTTTATCTATTGACAAGGATATCCAAAGGATCACATTATTTTAGAGCAATTTCCGTACTCCAATAATTACCATTAAATACATAATAAATTTTTCAAAGACTGGAAAGTTATAAAAACGACATATTTAGTTTTAAATATTAGCTTTGTATGTATTTTATTTCTCTTAAAATCATTGGTAAATTAGTCATTTTATAATACAAAGCAAGATCATGACCTTGAATTTTGAAATAATACTTGACTTAAAAATTACCTTGTCTTAACAAAATCTAGTTTAATAAAATCCAGAAAATCTAGATCTAATAAAAAGCACTACAATAAATAATCAAAATTGAATTTTAATTTCTTAAAAAGTGTAAGAATTAAAAGTTCATGGTTAAAAATACAATAATGTCCTAGGAAGAACTCAGTTTATGAAAGTCAACATATTTTAAAAAATACTATTTGATATTCTGAAACAATAAATTAAGTTAGAGATTACATACTGAAAGTTGTCCAGATAAGAACTGTGGGACATCCCTTAGCATGCCAGGACTCATAGGAGAGGTAACAGAGATTGAAGGACGATCCATTTTTTGAGATTCAAAGGAGCTAGAACCTGAAAAGATAACTATACATGAGAAAACAGTAAAATGGTACTTGACTACTATTTAATAAACTTACCTGATTACATTTTAAAATATTTTTAAGATGCATGTAAAAGATCATTTTAAAAAAAACGATTTTCTTATCCAGAATGGTTCCAATATGTATGTTCTTAAGAGGTTTTTGGTGGGTTTAGTTTTGTGTTTTGTTTTGGAAGCATCACTACAGTTTAAGGTTTCTTTTAAGGCCAGTTTGAATTGTTTTCTGTGCCAATTTTAGTAGAAACAGTCTCCTGTCGCAGCACTTCATTTGTCTGTTATGTATATTATGCTGACATCTTATAATATTTAATTTTTAAATAGAACAAACATATGAATCAATAAAGCAACTTGTGAAGGCAATCTAAATTCACAATACTCAGAACTTATGTATTTGAATGTCCCCAAACTCTAAAGGTTGTCAAGCAGTGAGTTTTAAAAATCATTTCTGGAAAAATAGACTAAAACTAAAATGGCAGAAAAGAGAGAGCTATGAACAAAACACAAAAGAAAAACCAAAATTGCAATACCCATAATTTATTCAAGCATGGACAAATTTATTTCTGTGATGGTGAAGGAACAAGTTGAAAAATACATAGAAATGAAATTGGTAAGATACCGCGGAAATTACATTTAATAATTATAGAATAATCACTTTAGTACTAATAAAATATTCACACTAAGTCTAAAGGAATGGTATCATAAAGATTACACTTGAGAAGGATGAGTTTACTACTTATGTGGAGTGTGGGTTGCAATGAAGAGTTAGCAAACAGTTTGAGGTAGGATGAATGCTGTAAGACTACAGCAGTAAATGTGGTCAAAAGGAATAGAAAGAGGGACTTCAGCAGAGAGCATGACAAAAGAAAGTAAAGACTCAGAAAAGAAAGTAAAGATAATAGCGCATGAGAAAGCAGGGGAAACACTAAAATTTGAGGCGCTAGTCACTGGGACAGGGTCCATAACGTCCCCAACACCTATGGCATGAATGCAGAAGGGCGGTGCTGACATTCACAAGGAGGGAGGACACTAAAAGAGACACTTTAAGGCCTGAGTGAGGAGCTCACTCTGGAACACAGCCAACTCTGAAATACCTAAGAGACATTTCAAGGAAGATGAAAAGCAGTTAACTGGAAAAACAGAATCAGATGTTTGAGTAAAAACTGTCCAAAATGAGCCTGTGCAATGTATGCCAGCTGGAGACGGAGGTGGGTCAATTCCTTCAACAGGGCGTATTGAAGCAAAACGGAACCAAAACCTCAGGCGTTAAGAGCAGAGGGAAGAGCAATGGTTGTTCGCTTGCTCGTTTGTTTTTTATGTTTCTTAGAAAGTAGGAAGAATAGTATCTTTATGATAAGAAGTAATCTGTTCTCTTACTCCAAATCCTATAACATTTCAGATAGCAGAAACACACTAACCATTAGAAATTATTTGAACAGTTAGGGAAAAAGGGACCATGATAGATGCTTTTCATGATAGAAACTTAGGAGTCATGTATCTTAAAAATCAAAACCACAAAAAGAGATGATTGAGGAGTCAGAAACAGAATTCTAGATCGACTAGTTCTAGAACCTTCTTCATCTTCAACGTTTAAAGAATAAGATCAGATGCTATTTGAGAAAGGATTCCTGTCTCCGTAGAAACAATCCTCTTAACAGCCATAAGAAGATAGCTAACACACGGCACATATAATCTCTGAGTAATCTGAGTGAATAAAAATTTCACCTATCCCAGGGTTGCTGCCCAAGTGTTATACAAGCATAACATTAAGTACAAATTACGTATTAGGCAAAATGAGAGCAACAACGATAATGATAATACCATCACATCATCATGATAATAATAATATTGATTGTTTCTCATGGTTGAGATATTATTTTTGATTAAATGACTTTGCATCTAGCCATAGGTGCTATTTCAAACAACTCATGTAACCATATTTCAAATTGGACAGCTTTGGAATGCCAAAAGAACTGCACTGACTCTATTGAAGAATTGTAAAGATTTATATTTATATATATAAAAGTAAAAAAAAAATTATTTCTCAGCGGTAGGGGAAGGGGGAATGAAAAGGGTAGCAAGGGAAATCCCTGAGCCTATGGAAATGTAGCATAAAAAATGAAAAAATTAGGAATCTTTAAATATATCTATTCTTACAGTATAGTCACAGTTTTGATATATTTGGCAAATGTGAGCGTGTCTCACCACCTTCACTGCTGTCACTACAGTCTAGGTCAACATCATCGTATCCCCAGTTTATTAGATAAGTCTTCTCACTGCTTTTATCCTTGGCCAGTTTCTAAAACACACACCGCACCTCATTATCATCTTTCTAGTTCTAAGTTTCCTTCAGAGAAAAGCCAAAGTCCCAAAAGTGAGGCACAGAGCCTATGCCATTTGGTAATCACGACTTCCCTCCTTTGCACCATTGTCCTCTTGTTTTCCATTCAGCCTCTCTGCCTACTTTCATCTCCTCAAATCTGCCTTGGGCTTTCCTGCCTTGGTGTCATTCACCAGCTGGACCTGGAAGGCTCTCCTTTCAAGTTCTTGCTTTAGTCCTTGATTCTAAATGTGGCATATCCTCAAAACATATTTCAATGCAAGATCCATTCTGTTCTCTTGTCTCTCAATAGTCATTGTCTGACTGTCACGGGTTAAATACCTTAGTATGAAAAGTTCATTCTGAAGAAGCCTTCATGTGTTAACATCAGTTAAACACCTATATTCACTACCACACATACCTTTGAAGTTAAATCAGGACTAATATTCCATATTTAAAAATGTAAATGAGAATAAACACAGTTTTTCTTTTTTTGTTTCATGTAATATGCTCACTCTGAGGTTACGAAGTAAATATTAAAGTTGTGCTAAGTTTGAGGGTGAAACTCTTGGGAATGATGAAAATATGTTCTTGATTATTTTATTCTCATCATGATTTCATGGGTATGCAAGCATGTCAGAACTTACCTAATTTGCACTTCATTTAAATTCAGTTACTTATAGCATGCCACAGAAAAACTGTCTAAAAATCTACAATGAAGACAATGTGGCTTCAAAAATCTTAAAATACTATGGAATGCTATATTTTGCCATCATCATAGGACTGTACTTGATAGGAAGGCTTTAACATCCCTTAATTTATACAAATAGTTAAATATGTCATTTGGCTCCTCATGAAAAATATTATGAGTAACATTTCCTTCAAGAGAAATGACACTTACTGGATTCCAGCTGGGCATGCGTGCTCTCCGGGATTCTAGGTATATCTCTGAAATGACAGCAAAACAACACATGAAACTCAACACTGAACACAACATTACTTTGATAATTATCATCTGTCTTACAAGAGGACCATATGCACTAAGGATAACTTTTTGATAAGAGTATTATTATTATATATAAGAAATAAGTACCCCATGCTAATTAAAGGTATTTTTTGATTAAAATAAGTCACCAACCTAAATCATTTTCTATAGTACTAAAGAGATATAACTACCACATCTAAATTCCTGAATTACCATAAATTAAGCATTACTCTTCTTCAACAAATAATAGTTCATGTGGTCTCCTGCTTCAATGCCTTATGTTGAAAATGTATTTAATATTTCACTATAGGTTTAAATATCATGCTAACACTTTTTATTTAGACATTTCTTTGACATTGGTATAGATTCTGAAAATGGATCTACCATATGACCCAATTATCCTACTCCTGGGAATATATACAAAAAAGTAAATCTGTATATGAGAAAATGATCTGTGCCCTATATAAGAATACAATCTTCTACAAAATAAAAACTTTGTAATAGTGAACAATATTAATGTTTTTAAAAAAATATTTTATTTATTTTTGTTGGAAAGGCAGATATACAGAGAGGAGGAGAGACAGAGAGGAAGATCTTCCGTCCGATGATTCACTCCCCAAGCAACTGCAACAGCTGGAGCTGAGCCAATCCGAAGCCAGGAGCCAGGAGCTTCTTCCAGGTCTCCCACACAGCTACAGGCTCCCACTGCTTTTGGCCATCCTCTACTGCTTTCCCAGGCCAAAAGCAGGAAACTGGATGGAAGCAGGGCCACTGGGGTTAGAACTGGTGCCCACATGGGATCCCAATGTGTGCAAGGCAAGGACTTTAGCTGTTACGCTACCACACTGAGCCCAATGAAAAATTATTATAATGTAGGTGATAAGTTCAGATTTATGGTCAACTTCTTATAATTGCCAAATTAATGCTAATGATTGTTATACTTATATTAATATATAAAATATAGTATGCTAATATAATTGATATTTTTTGGAGATTGTCAAATTAATATAGACGACAAGTTACAAACACATAAAGTAGTTTGGTATTTTTGATAATCTAATCAGCATTAAAAACACACTTCATTGTTTCTTAAACTATTCTGTCTGGTAGTTAAGCATATTTTTAAAAATGTGTAATTTATAAACTATGTGATCATCATCATTTTTACAATATAGAGGACCACAGGTAATGAAACATAAGTAACTGCTAGTATGGTATTCCCCTATTAACAACAGTAGCCATCTATAAGGCTACTAGAATAATAAAAAAACTAGACATCTGGAGGACACCTCGGTGCCAAGTCAATAATTCTCCCTCTGCCAGAAACAACAATCTAAATGAGCGCTTTTCACGACACAGCTGCTCTGCTTCCCTTTCAGCTCCCTGCTTGTGTCTGGAAAAGCAGTGAATGATGGCCCAAAGCCTTGGGGCATTGCACTCATGAAGCAGTCCCAAAAGAAACTCCTCGCTCCTGACTCCTGGCTTCAGGTCAGCTCAGCTCTGTCATTTGGGGAGTGAACCAGGGAGTAGGATACTTTTCCCTCGGTCTTTCCCTCTCTCTGTAAATCTTTCTTTCCAGTAAAAACAAATAAATCTTTAAAGAATAATAAACATCTAAATATGTATTCCTCTCCTGCAATAAGCCACATATTAACCACACATTTTTATCAAATCAAGTAAAGGGCAGGATACTTTTGCTAAGCAGGAAGAAAAGAACTTGTCTATAAAATAAATTATTTTCATAAGGCATTCACATATTTTTAGACTGCACATTACAAACGTTTTGGTTGTGCTAAACTCTACACATATGAAGTATTAAAATCAACTTACCCAATAGGCCTTGAAACAACAAGTTCCACTTGTGGTTCAGGTTTGGAGTCCAGAATGATATTGTACACTTCCTCAAACGTGGCTCCTTGCAACAGCCTTCCATTCCATTCTAAAACTTCATCACCTGTAGTGTATGTGAGCAAGAATCTTAGAAAAACTAATGCCATAAAATATATTTGAAATAAAAGCAATCTAAGCATCAATGAACTCCACAGAATAAGATCACCACTACTGAATTAAAAAAATACACTGTGAACAGATTCAGTGGCACAAAATTTAATAGCAAATAGCGCATGTCACCCAGAATAATGATCATAAGGAAAAAGATTACCTAAACATTATCTCTATGTGATTTCTAATTCTGGACAATTCTCAAGACCTGTTGTATCTTTCGAAAGTTTTAAAATTGTGCCCCAGGTTTCTCAATATCCACGCAACTAAGCATCTTATTTCCTTTGGGGGTTTCTGTTAACTGAAGTCTCTTGTAAAATGCGTAATGATTAGTTCGTTTTCTAAACGATTTTGGCATTATTTTTCAAAAGAAAAAGAAGGTCTTTGAGAAGCAAGATAAATATTAGGTGGATTTTAGAATATACTACAATAAAGGCTGCTGCCATGGCTTACCAGGCTAATCCTTGGTCTATACTGCTGTCATCGAATATGGGGACAGCTTCAAGTTCCAGTGCAGCATCCTGATGTTGTGCCTCAGAAAGCAGTGCACTACAGTCTATGTGCTTGGGGCCCTACACCCACATAGGAGACTTGGAAGAAACTCCTGGCTCCTGCTTCAGACCAGCCCAGCTCTAGCCATGGCAGCCATTTGGGAAATGAACCGAGGATGGAGATCTTTCTTACTCTCTCCTCTCTCTGTAATTCTGCCTTTCAAATATGAAAAAAACTAAATCTTTACAAAAAAAAATTGTGAAAATCCATCAATAAAAAGTGCAATCAGTAAATGAAAAATTATTTTAGCTACTAAGACTCAAGAATATGGTACATTTTCCAATGACTGAATGAATATTTCCATCTCAGGGACATGAATTCTTCACAGCTGGCTAGATACACTTATAAAAAAAGGGTAACTTTTTCATAATTTATTTTATTTTTCTTTAATGTTTATTTGGTTTTATTGGGAAGTCAGAATTACAAAGAGAAGGAGAGACAGAGAGATAGAACTTTCATCCACTGGTTCACTCCCCAAGTGAACACAACACCCAGAGCTGATCTGATCTGAAGCCAGGAGCCAGGTGCATCCTTGGATCTCCCACATGAATGCAGGATCCCAAGGATTTGGACCATCCTCTACTACCTTCCCAGGCTACAAGCAGGAAGCTGGATGGAAGTAGAGCAGTTGGGACATGAATGAGTGCCTATATGGAACCCGGGTGCTTACAAGGTGAGTATTCAGTCACTAGGCTATCCCGCCGGGCCCTTTACATAGTTTCTTAAGCCTAGTATCTTAAACAGAAATATTCAAAGATGAAAACTTACCTGGTCTAAGATGTCCTACAGTATCAGCTAAGCTTCCTTTTTTAACTTTGGTAATGAATGCACAAAGGCGACCTGATTCAGTCATCTTCCCTCCTACTACCTGTTTAAAAGAGGAAAGTATTAAACCAGGCATTTTGTTAAAATGAACACTGTTGAAGACTCTTGCAAAACTATCTAGAACAATTTGTAACTTCTAAAATTACAACTTAATGTGCTGGAGATAATTTGGGAGGGGGTATCCTAAGAACTAATTTGTAAAACCTTGCCTTGGAAAACACTGTATATTAGAAACAACCACAATTGGTCATTTGAATTCCTTTTACAAAATACTTGGGTCTATTATAAAATATGCTATTATAGTAGTATATAATTAAATAAAATGTCTAGTTATAAAATTAAGTGTTATAATACAAAATATTTGGTGCTTTGATTATGGTATGCTATTAATTTTCAGTAGTAATACTTGGGCATCTTGATAATGTTTTTAATGACCTAGCATTTCTTGAGAATAATATTAAATATGCTTGTTGCCTGAGAAGTAATGTAAATCTTAAACATTTACATTCCAGTTTTTCTATTTTTACATTTATATTCAGATATATCTTCTTTAAAAATAAGAATAATTTGGTGGAGTCATCTGTGTTCTTCAAAGACTCGATCCTGAAGATTAATGCTTTGGTTCTGATCAACTGCCATTTAATCAATAGATCAAATTTATGGCAAATGAGGCAAATAATAGTAAATAACTTCATTGACTGAAGTAATTTCTCTTCTAAATTGAGTAAACGACAAATTAACTCAAAAATCCTTGATTTATCTTACTCCATACAATTATTCTGTTTCAGTAAATTAGGCTCAATGAAATTTAGTTTATCTAAGCTAATGAGTTTCATATGTAATTCTGAAAATTAAATGTGTAGATCTTAAAGAATTGGAGCTCTATGTAAACTTTATAATGTTTTGGCTTATAACTTTAATAATAATTGATAATTATACCAATTATTGTCATTATTGTTAACATATTATTTAAGTATTTACATGTTTGTTATTTTATCTCATAACAGTATTATCCACATTGGATAGATGTGAGTCTATCTCAGATATGAGTCTAAGAGAAGCTTCACAGCCCAATGTTAGGTAGCTGGTAACTACAACAACTGGAATTCAGTTAAAAATTTCTGTTTTCTCCACCACCATTGTTGAAATGTTATAGTAGTACGATATAATTTAAATCCCACAGTTGACACCACCTTTAAATCATGAAAAAATTACAATGCACTGAACCCATCTATGGTGAATGTTAAATAAGATGTAAAAAATTCTTAGATGAATGCCTTCCACATAGTAATCACCAGAAGAAATGTTAGCTGCCCAATTCCACCTCTATCCAAAGTTTCCTGTTATCTTTTACCTGCCTTATTCTATACCACAACTTCTGCAAAATGGTTTGACTCTAAAACATTTACTCTACTGAATCATAAAAAAGCAAAACAGCTCTAATTATTGTAATTACCAAATATTTATCTGAGATGTCATAGTTACAATATAAATCAATATTTATTTTATCCCCTACTTATTTTTTAGTTTTCAAATTACAAACAATATTTTCTCTCCCTTACACAAACACTCACATTTTACTGCATTAATGCAATTATATGCATGGGTAATACACGTAACGAATAACTTAAACTTGCATAAATTAACTAATACCATCACACTAAAGATTATCCTATCACATAAAATCATAGATAAAGACTTAAAGGGCAAATTATATAGGTAAAATAAGACTGAACATCATACTTAGGATTTTAATGTGTACTAATCAGGTCACTTTCAATGCCTTCTCATATTATATTTGTGACTTTTATAATACTTGGAAATAAAAATGCATATTGAATGTAAAGATTTATGAATTCTTGGAAAAAAAACAATCTCCTACATTCATATGGGTAAACACATTAAATAGATCTTTTGTTTTTCTGATAAACCTAAAGTGATGCAGAGCCAGCATCTCTTGCACATTATTACTTACCTTCAGGCCAAGCATTGCTCCTGAATCTCTAGGTACACTTCCATCTTTCAGACGTTTGTGTAATAAAATACGGCCAATCAAGCGATCTCCATCTTTAGATGGCTGCCAGGTCACAGGGTGCTGACATGTTACAATTAACAAACAATAAAAATGCATGTTATTTCATGGAAAACAGTATCTGGTTGCACAGTTTTTCTAAACGTCAGAATTTCAAAGTGTTATGATTACACAAACCAGTTTCTATTACAGAATACTGATCACAAGGGCTTTCCATACTTTGCTTATAACCTAGACTTTATGATCTCAACTATTTTTCATTAAATAATTATTTTAGATTCAGTTTTCTGATCCAATACTAGAGCTCTGTGTCTATGCCAAATTCAAAATATCCTTAAAATTCTAAAGAAATTCAAATTCTAATTATTTACATACCCAAGATTAATAAAAAAAATTCACAAATTGAAAAGGTACTTTTCAACTATGCAGTAAAATTCCTTAAAAATGACAATTTACTATTGAAACAATTTTGAAAGCTAGGAAAGCTATATTATATAAACTTTCAAAAGTCAAATAAGAATAACCCATGGAATCTGGACATTTGTGATGCGGGTTTTCTTCAGGAAAGTTTCTAGATTCAAATAAAAAAAAAACTTCCAATAATTTACAACTGATTCTGTGCAGGAGGAACAGGCTTCATTCAAAAGTGGAAATTTTAGATTCAATTTTCCACTTTCCGTAGGTTCACTGACTTTCAGATCTTTAATCTGTTTTCAAAAATATTATATAATTTAATGGTGCGTGATGTTGAATAACTTTGAAAACACTAGTAGTTTATTTCTTTTCAGAGCAGAACCAAAGCCTTATAAATAATGACACACCATTCCTAATGAATGATATGCTACATATAAAATAAATAATTTGTGTAATCATAGTAGTTTCACAGTTTTCTAAAGGCAACATGCATATCTTCATGCAAAATTTAGCAGGCAAAAATTAAGTACAAGTCAGTCACATCTATATGATAAAAAAATTTCAGAAGTCTTACTATACTAAAAGCAAAAATAACAAATATCAAAGCAGATGACAATGGCTCTAATACTAATGAATACTCTATGAAAATACTAGGACAATAAAACAAAAGAGCCAAATGACAGCGAAAGGGAAAAAAGAAAAACAACTTTTTTTTTTTTTCTGTGCAAACAGACCCAATTATCTCCCTTTTGCCTGGGATTCAAACTATTAATTGATGTTTCATCCCAAGGAAAATATATGCAAGCAATCAAATAAGCCAATCCAAGAAAAATTGCTTGTTATTTGTGGTTTAGCATAATATTACGAAATTATCTCATGCAACCACTGATAAAACATTCCTTTGTTCCTAAGTTTTATTTTCATTTACTTAATTTTTGGTATGCTGTCAACAATAGAAACAGCAGAGCAAGCAAAGAGTTTTTGGATTGTTTGATTCGGTTTTGTTTTTCTTTTCTGCACCTTAAGAAATGCTACATTGATCCTTGAAATGTCCTGTCCTCTTCTCATGTTCTGATTTTTCAATGAGTGACAGAGAGCAAACGAAGACCAAATGAGCAGGGTAAAAGGCAGGCTCCACAGTCTCAGTACCTTATCACTACGGCTATGCTCCTCGTTAAGGGTTGTGCTACTACAGGTATCTACCCCAGAATCCTTAATCTGAGGCTCAGACCATTCCAAATCCTCTTCCAAAGAGTGGCCACCAAAGCACATCATTTTCTTTTGTCTCTCAGACCTGGTGTTAGAGTCCGACAAAACTGCCTGCTCACTAGTTTTTCTTTTTCCCTTTTGACTGTCCCCTACAGGTGTGGGATAAAGAAAAAAAAAAGATACAAAAAAGAAAACATGCAAAGGTGTAAATAAAAAAGGAAAAGTGAAATGATAACGAAAAGTATATAGTAAGGCTCCACATGTCTCACCAAAGACATTGGGGATGCCTCACTGCTATGCCAAGACGTATGGTCCAACCAGTGGTAATCCATGTCTCCTGTGAGTCAGACAGACAGAAAGTGCAGTAAAGGAGACAGCGGGGGGGAAAAAGGACAGACAGACATTATCAACATTTTAAGCTGTGGGATCCTGTCTGCTTTTAAGAACCTTGTCTATAGTACCCATGACTTACATCAAGAGAAAACCTAGATTCCAACAGGATAAAATGTAGAATGCTAAATATAAGGGTTATGTGTTCTAGACAGAATCTACACAACAAAATTCCTACAAGAAGAAAGAAGGCTAATAATAAATAAAAAGAAAGAAAAATTATACATACTAAAAAAGAAAGATTATCAACTCCATCTGTTACTATTTTTTTTCATGCTGACGAAAGGTAGGAATTTTTCTCCAATGATTAATTGATTATCCACATTTAAAAATTCAACAGTTATTTGCCAATACCTCTATTCCAAATGTCAAATAAATAAATGTTCTTTCTGGGATGCAGTATATTATCATTTGAAATATTAAATCTCCACTAAAATTTGGGTGGTTAAAAAATACTGATTACATAAAATATCAACTTTGAAACCATCAAGATATTCATTCATTTTATAGTCATAAAAATGTCATTAATTATTCAGTATTATTTTGAAAATATTTCAACTTTTTAAAGAAACTATCCATATCAAAGGGAAATATAAAATAATTGTTAGTTTAAATAATATATGTCTATGATAAGTGAGAATGGATATATATTTTAAATTTACATATTTTTACATTAAAATAATTTAGTTTATATGTTCATATAAATTTTTAAAAATTCATTGATATATTTTAAAATATGTACTGAATACTCCCCGTGTATTAAGCTAAGTCCTGGTATAAAGGATAAAACACTGAAAAAGGATGACAACAGAGTGAAGTTAAATACAACAAATCCACAGAGTTATATAGGAAAGGACAAAGCACTATTAAGAAAGTAATGATTTAGACTACAATAAGACCTTATTTAGATTTTGGAGTCAAGAAAATGCCTATAAAGATGATATTTAAAATGAGACTAGATCTAAGTGATGTGACCCAACAGACAAATTGGTTAGCAGAGTTAAAAAAAAAAAAAGTGGAGCAAAGAACATTCTAAGAAGCATCAATACATTACTGTAAAAGAACTGTACACATCATTGTGCCACAGACAGGAAATATGAGGAATATAATGCTAAATGGAAGTGGTAAGGCAGCACAGGCAAGCTCTTTTGATGTCATATTAAAGTTATAAATTTCACCACTGAAGAATTTTAAGTAAAATGGTGATACAGTCAGATTTATATTTTTGAAAGATCAGTGTAAGTACATACTTGGTTGGAAAAAACAACTTATGAGAAAGGTGATGATTACTTGAACAAAAGTTATAACAATACACATGGAAAAAAAAGAGAATTGAGAAATATTTTGGAGATAGCAACATCAGCATTGAGGACTGAAGTATCAAATTAACACCAGGTGTCCAGCTTTAACAACTCAACAAAAGGAAAGACTCATGGCATAGAGAATACTGGAAGAACACATTTTCTCAATGAAGCGGTAGGTCAAAAAGACTCTAGCTCACAGAAGATACATACATTCCTGGATATGTAAATTATTTTACAAGGGCATCATGTAATTTGTGAAATATGGTGATTTATTTGATACGTTATTTGAAAATGTACAAGGTATTCAAGTGAGCAGCTAAGAAATAAATCACTGTGGATGTACTCAAGTTTAGAAAAAGCTTTAATGTAGAAGATAAATTGGAAATTATTAGCATTCAGACAGGGAAAACAAGATCCTTTAGAAACAGAGGACAAAATAAGATATGAAAAAGACATAGATCCAATTCCTAGATCTAAGTCTGATATGAAGACTTTTATTTGAGAGTAACAGAGAGAGAAGGTTATTGAGTAAGCAAGTGCAAGCAAGAATAAGAAAGTGTGGAAAAGCAAAGTCTCTAAACTAAACAGGACAGTTTTGTAAAAAGAAGGAACAATCAAGTACATTCAGCCACATTAAATGACTTCTAAAATGAGAATGTGAAATGTGTTCATTTGATTTGTCAACATAAAGATCAGAAATGCTAGCAACAGCCATTTAGATTCCAAATGAAAAATTCAGATCAAAGGAACAACAACAACAAAAAGACAGGTGAAGATGTTGAAAAAGGGATATAGATTAATTAAATGGAGTTTCAACGTGAGGTCCACAAAACAGTATCATCAGCATCAACTGGACACTTTAGAAATAAGACACAGGGGCCCTGCTCAGTATTTAGGGGCTAAAATCCTTGCTTTCCATGAGCTGGGATCCCACATGAGCACTGGTTCAAATCCTGTCATCTCCGCTTCTCATCCAGCTCCCTACTTGTGGCCTGGGAAGGCAGTTGGGGTCGGTCCAAGGTCTTGGGACCCTGCACCCATGTGGGAGAGCTGGATCACATATAGATGCCAGTTCTAACCCTGGCAGCCTGGTTTCCCATCCACCTCCTTGCTCGTGGCATGGGAAGGAGTTAAGGACAACCCAAAGCCTTGGAACCCTGCACCAACTTGGGAGACCTGTAAGAGATTCCTGGCTCCTGACTTCGGGTCGGCCAGCTTTGGCCATTGCAGTCACTTGGGGAGTAAATCAGTGGAGGGCAGATCTTCCTCTCTGTCTCTCTTCCTCTGTGTATCTCTGATTTTCCAATAAAAACAAATAAATCTTTAAATATATATATAAAATTGAAAATAAAAAAGTCTCTCTTAGGGGGGGTACTCCACCTTGGGAAAAAACACCTTGGGAAGTGTTTGCTTAAGCTCTAAAAAGAAAAAAATAGCTATTTATTTGTTCGTTTATTTATTCATTTATTCATAAAACATGAAGAAAAATTCTATTCTTCAGTCTGTGAACTATCGAATTTCTTAACAAACTGTCTGATAACATAAAATAATTGTACTAGTACACCTCATTGAAACAAATAAAAATGAATAGGCTAGTGAATTTTTGTGCCCATGCCTGGATGCTTAGCCAAAAAAATAAAGATTTTTATTTCTGAAAACCTGCAGTCCTTGCCAAATGTATTAGTGTTTCATAGCAAAGCATTAATAATCTTGTGTATTAGGTAATAAAAAGGAATAGAGCCTAAAAATCAGAATTCTTGACTGCTTTACATAAAATAAAATTCAGTTCGCGTACCTTCTTCTTCTAATATGCTTTCATTGTATCAAGAGCGGATAAATAAAGGGAAGTCAAAGCAAAAATATCTGATTGGCTCCCTAACCCCCAGAATGCCATGATAGGCAGGCAGTAAATATTTGTTGAATTAATGAGAATTAACATCACCGTAGTAATTTAATAACAAAAGAATATAAACCATGTAGAAAATAGTCCCTAAAGCAGGAGTACCAGTATGTAGATCATAGACTTATCACTTATCTTTATATTGTATGTTTTCAAAAGGCAAAAGTAATATAATAAATATTATCTTTAGTAGAACTACACAAACATGCTGGTGGAGTTTCTTGTTCTACAGTAAAAACTAGAAGACACAAGAGCAACCAAAGAAAAATTTTGCAACTGAAAAAATTGAAGCAAATGGATAAGCGCAGCCTGCAGAGGAAAGAGGAAAAATTCAGTGATTTGGAAGACAGCAGAAACTACTCAATCTAACAGACACTAAACATATCTTTTAAATAAACAGAGCCTAAGTACTAAAAGAAAAAACTTAATATCCCTTTCACTGTATTTCAAAAGGAGTGGGGTGGAGCATGGGGAGGGAGTGAATCAAACTACAGAACTATTCATAGACATAATCACTAAAAACGTTCCAAATCTGGCAAAAGATTCTAGAGATGGAAAAAACTATGTAAACCTCTAAACAAGAGGTGCCCAAAGAATCTGAGCCAGGACATATCACAGCCAAACTTAGAACTAAAAACCAAACATCTGGAAAGCAGCAAGAAAAAACACACATTATCTAAAGGGGGAAAACAATTCAAGAGACAACACATTTCTCAACAGAAACCTTGGAAGCCAGACGGACGTGGCAGAGTATTTTGCAATTGCTGAAATAAGAGAAATGCCAACCTGAATTCTAAATATCCGGAAACTAGCTTTTGAAATGAATGACAGATTTTTTAAAAATTCTCAGACCAAAAAAAAATTAAGAGAATTTGTCATCAAAATATCCTGACAGAATTGTCAAATGAAGTTCTGGAAACAAGAGGAAACAAAACAAAAAAAAGACAGACAATAACAAGAGTAGTAAAGAATATGCTAAGAAAAAACATCAGCAATGATTATACTCTTAGCTCAATTTCAACATAAGTGTAATGTATTGAACTGTGCACCTGACATTGTGTAATGTATTATTTAGGACAGCCAATAACAAAGAAGACTAGGAGGAGAAATACACTTTAAAAATACTGTTGAGACATAAAAGTACAATTCATAAATATGCTCAAATAATCACATAAAGGTAAGAGAAAGAAAATTGAAATGAAAAACAAACAAAAAGGACAGAGATCTTCTATAAAATATGAGCCCATTGGAATTCAAAATTGTAACAGTAAGTGTATGCGACAGCTAAGTGGAACTTCTTCCGAGAACTCACTGCCAGTTGAATATTTGAAAATCAATGCATTCTACCACAAGTTTTAAAGCATAAAAATCACAAAATCCTCTCTATTGATCATGTTTGCTGAAAAGCTTTTATGAGCTTTGAAAAAAATCCCTTGGAAAGTAAGGGATTGAGGGTAATTTGATAAAATTAATAAGGAACAAAAACAAAGGACCTATAACTAAGAACATACTTACTGAAGAAAGGCTTAACGTTTCAAATAAAGGGAAACTTTTATTTATTTGTAAAAAGAAAATGGAACCAAAGTGTCCTTCATTATCTGCATCTGTACCACTGAAAGCTATGCATGACAGAAAAACACAGCTGATATATACAACATGGAAAGACCTCAAGGGCTTGACAGTATTAAGAGAAAAAATCTCCAATTATTACATACATGTAATTCATTCACCAAACATTCTTGAAATACACCATAGGGTTAGAGAGAAAAAAAAGTGATAGGCACAAGTTAGGGGAGGAAGTGCGAGAAGGACATCATTATGAAAACAAGATCTTTGTAGGGAAGTGGCACCATGAGTACATACATAGAAAAGATGTCCTCGAACTATCCTATGCACACACGTTTCCAATGTCAGCTTCCTAATCTTGATACTGTACTATAACTGCGCAAGGAAGAACCATCAGGGAAAACTGGGTTTGAAAGGCATAAGGGATCTTACTGCTGCTTCCTATAAATCTATATTTACTCTATAGTTACTCTTAAGAAAAAATTAGAATTGATGTGCTGCTGCTTAAGAAAATCCTGAGTACCAGCTGTCAATATGATGTAGAAAAGATTAAGTCTTCAATCAGGCCATTTCAGTGAGAACACATGAAATCCTAGTTAACAGATATTTAATGATTCTTATTAGTATTAAAATTATACAAGAATAAGCAATACAAGTATAATACAAAAAATAACAAAAACATAAAATCTTATAAGTTTTCTCCTTCACTTGATTTGATAATAAAATAAAAACTAATTTAAACTGCGTGCATAGTTTGTCTATTGAGAGATATGGCAGTCGTCTGTGGATCTGGGCCTTCCTGGACTATGCCACAGGGCATGAAGGCGCAGCATACTGTGCCCTGGGGAAATCGGCAGGGGGCTTGGCAAACGAAGACCCCGTTTTGACCTGATGGCTGACAGGAAGTCCAGGACTGGAAATACATATCCTGTTTTCCTCTGCTTGGAAGGTCCTCACCTTGCAGTGGGGAAATGAGGGAACCAATCAGGGGCCGCTGCAGTCAGGTCAGGCTCATTGTTGTTCTCATCAGGAAAGACTGCACCTTTAAGTTGATGGTGGATGTGGGCGGGGGAGAGACAAACTAGGTTGTTGTTACTGGTGCTCTGAGCTTTTTATAAGTTTCACTGTTACAGGCAATAAACAATCTAGTCATCTCTTTTTTCTGGTGGTTTCTGCCAGGCCTCCATTGCCTCACCTTGGGATATTCCAACAGGACTGCGAAAAACAGTCTCAGAGAAATACCTACAGTCATTCATTAAGGTAACAGTCTAATAACCACCTAATATAATTGCTTTTCCTGCATCTCTAGGGTCAGTAGACCACCGGCCCTAGGCCTGCACCTACAGCACGCATCATGCTGGGAGTGTGCTTGGGGCCTACAGCCAGAAGGCCAGGACCCCAGCACTGCACAACGGACAAGCTCTACTAGTGGCTTTTGGAATTAGCAAGCAGTTTATGCTATCACACCCAGTTGGCCTCCAATGTGTCAACCCGTGGGTATGTGGCCTGGCCACAGTGTATATGTCTCATGTTAGGATACTTTCATGGCTGACACCTGCGCAAAGCAGAACAGCAAACCTAGGACCCAAGTTGACATGGAAGGTAAGTTGGCCTACTCTTGTGAATCAACTTAAAACCTAAATAACATTTTCATAAGAAAAAAAGTACGTAAAGCCTTTATCCTTGTGATATCAAGGCTACTGCAGGTTAAGGTAGATGTGATTTTTTTTTTCCTAAACTGTTCTCATGATTCTCTCTGGAAGCTGCTGTTGATAAGAGAATTCCTTAGTGAATTCTTCTAATATCAGCCTGTCATTAGGAACTAACCTTAAAAACTTGATTAATTATTTTAGGCATCTGGCTTACTCTTAAAGTCAACTTCTACAGCAGGTACCTAAGTCTGTGCACACTGTCGTCTAAGACAACATGTCTTAGAAGATAAAGAACAAGGAGAGACTTGTGCAATAATTAATGGAATCTGCCCCCATACTCTAAAGGTAGTCTGTTCCCTCAAAGAGATAATAAAAATCTTTGTGTTCAGGTTAGATTGGCAATCCATCATCACTCAGTATTTGGGAAATAAAGTATAATCTTCCTTTCTAAAAGAGCACTTCCCCAGCAATTTGCTGCTTTCCAACTTTGCTCATGTTGATTGATTAATTTGTCTATTTCAGAAACCAACAACTTCTCAGAATTGTGATGACAATGTGGGGGACACAGCCACAAACAAGGATGGAAATTCTCTGGCTCATGAGACAGACTCATTAGATGAGCTATGAAAAGGCTTCCAAACCTAGGACAGGCAAGTCCTATACCGCCAACCTCAGGAAGCAACTACAGAAGATGTGATGAATTCGCATCCTTAAGATTAAAAGTTGACAATTCTCTGAGGGAAAATGAAATGGGGCAGTTAGGTACTGAACTTAGGGTCAGAGGTTGGAAGTCATGCCTCCTCCATCCTGTTAAAAAACAGTAGAAAAATCTTTTTGGTGGTAATCCGATCTGCCTACCTGTCAACCAGATGACCCTTCCACCAGGATGTACTTCCCCTCACTGGGGCCGTGGGGGTGGTATCATGTAACCATGCCCATTTCCGGGCCCACCAGAAGCCTGGAAGTACTCCCTGGAAGTAAGCCTGGAAGGGGAGTACTCTGTCTTCTCACTGACACAGAACGGATGATAGAAACATCTCTCTCCTGCGTTTCTCCTCCCATCTCACTTTAGCCCTGAACATAGTCCAAGTGCATCTGGGACTCGTTTACTTTTAAATAAACTTTATATATATAAAATTACTTTTCATTGCTTTGGGTCAATAATGTTTTAAAAATTATATCCTGTGCTATACAAAGGCATTATCCAACAACTGTATTTTAACCTAATCATATTTAGAAAGTCACGATGTGTTGTGACAAAAGGAGTTTTATACATGGATCTAGAAAATATGCTTTTAACTATTAACTCCAGCCTTATTGATCTTACCAAAAAAAGTATCCATTTCCTCTGACGCTATCATGTTACAGAGATAAATGGCAAATCAAGTGAGGAAAAGATAGAAAGCAGAAGGAGGTCACAGAAACAGGGTGGATATCTACGCCATGGACAATAAGAGATATTAAAAGTTTTAATAAATAAGCAAAGCAAATTCAAAAATTTATTAGACATGACATGTTGTTTTATATAGTAACCTATTTAGCCCTCATGACAACCATTAATTGGATAATTATCTGTTTCAGGCAAAGGTATGAGAGGTTGAAATAAATTATCAAAGATCATATAAATATAATAAAGTCATAATTAAAAACCTATGTAGTCTGTCCCACCCCCCAAAAAAATAAATGTTTAAAATCAATGGGAAAATTAAGTTCTGCACAGTGATAATGAGTAGGTCAGGTTGGGAAAAGCAGAGAGATGTTGACATGGTTAGATGGAAGAATGAGCTCCAGCATCCTATAGCATGGCGGGGAGACTGATTCACCATAATATATAAATTATTTCATGAACAAATAGAACAGAGGAGCTGAAAGATTAAAACATGAGGTAAAGAAACAAAGGAAAACATTAATTACACTGGCTTGATTTAGTATTGCACACATTCACTGAAATATCAAACAATACCCCACACTCAAGATGGGAATGCTATATCATCTGCTTTGAACCTCACACACTGAGTACATATATTGAATTGTCACAAATTTCCCCATTTACATGTACAATTAAACTAATTTTAAAAAACAAAGTCTATGGCATTATTATCCTACGAACAATCTTATTCAGTACCTTAAGGGTCAGACAATCCACCAACCTTTAATTTATGACATTAAAGTAATCTTAATTAGGTAAATGCTTTGAAAAGTATTTTGAATAATTTTAAGAAGCCAACCAAAAAATTATTTTAAATGAAATTAACCTAACACCAAAGAGGTAAGGATAAATTTAGCAAATTCATCATTAAAATTTTCAAAAATATCTATCTATCCAATCAGAACACATTAATTTAATGTGAATTGAGGTAATCCAAAGCAAATCCATGATAATGGCTTTCACCAATTCCTATGAAGTCTACTTGTTATTATAATCTAATTGTGTTCACACAGTTTTAATTTTCTTTCATTTCTTTAATAACTTGTTTTCTCTAGTACTATTTAGTACACTCAGAGCTTTAAAGTCAAAGTAAAATAATTACTCTCAGTTCAGATGTGATTGACATAGCCCATACAATATAAAGTAAAATGAAATTATAAAATAATTCTTTCATTCATTATTACAGACAGTCACTCATTAATTCTAAAAATATTTGTTGAAAAGCCATATTTCAGGATAATTGTCAAGGTAAAAAAAAGGGGGGACAAGCTCGTTATTGTCCAAGAGACTATATTTTAATAGAAAATGATGAAGCTCACTCCTATGATATTCTAATTTAAATAATTATTCTAATGCAGCTGCAATCCATAGAACTTATCAGGTAGTTTTTTTTTTTTTCTTTTCATCATCTCTCAAGTCATCTTCACTTCCTTATACACAGAGTTCAAATTTTCTTGGTTTATTATTAAAAATCATAGAAACCCTTCTAGATTCTGTCTTCCTTTACTATTCCTTTGGCAAACTCAAAATACTGGTAAAATTTGTCACCCCCTTTATGTTTTGACCCTGGTAACTGGATATGTTTAGAAAAAAAAAACTAAAGATAGATTACCAAAATTATGAGTTTTTGACCAAGTTTGCTATATTTTCCCTATTATTTATATCCATCATCAGCCACAGAATTCTAACCTTCTTTCAAATCCTGATTCTCAGATAACAGATGTTTACCTTTTCCAGTTCTAGAAAACAGAAATAATAAGGTGAGACAAACCACAGTCTAATCATGCTTATCAGTCTACATGCTCTACATTCTTGAAATTCTTTCTTCAACTGAATTCTGGAACATCAGCCTTTTCCTGCCTATTTCTAATTGATTAGAAGTTATTCTCAATGTGCTTTGTTCATTTTTCCTTATTTGCCTCTATCTGTCAGAATATTCCAGAAATTAATCTTTAGATAACATCTTTTTCCCTTTAACACAGACCCTCATCACTCCCTTCTAGGTTTATAGCTTATTAATAATAATAATAATATTTTATGATACAGTTCCATAACCTCTGGGATTTCCCGTCACCCACTCCCCATACCTCCTATACCTACTGATTTCCCCTATATTATTATAATAGATTAGTCCTTCAAAAACAATCATATACGCAAACTGAATTACACAAGTTTCATACCAGAATATCAACTCATCATCTCTACTTGGAAATATAAGAGGAAAATCAAACTTATGCTGAAATTAAAAATTCTTCCCACCTCCCAAGGGGGGAAAAAATCTTTATTTACCACAAGTTCCATTTGTTAATTAATGGCATCAAAAATGGCATAAAAAAATCCTTGCTGTCATTCTTCACTCCTCTCAAACTCTCACACCATACCTTTAAGACTTAAGGAAATTCTGTTGGTGTACTTCCAAAATACATCCAAAATCTGAATGATAATGAAATAAGGCAGGTAGCAGGATTTCGGCCATGAGTTGCAAGCCACACCTTCCATACCCTGTATCATCCTGCCCACCTATCTGTCAGTCATATAACTCCCCTCCAGAAAATATCCCTCTTCTCATTGAATTCAGGGGAGGTGTTAGGGTATCACTCCTCTTCCAACACCATCACAAAGGCATTCAAACTGGCTGGTTGGCTTGCTAGCTTTCTCTCTCCATACCCCAGGCCCCACAGACTAGGAAAAAATATGATGCTGGGTCACTGTCTCTAGCTCCCCCCATTCCCACCTTTTTCCCTTCCTGTCCCAACTCCACTCTTCCGCTATACCCATATGTGTTTTCTCACTTTGTAAATAAATGTGCTCTCTCTGTGCACTGTGAGTGTGTCTGAACTTAGAACACTTCTCTCGGTAGAATGCAAGGACCTGAAACAGGAATTTGGATCTCACCTCCCCCAAAATACGATCACTACCAAAAATTGTCTTGTGGACCAAAACTTACTCAAGCTCCTGAACCTTCTCCTACACTCAGATTTATACTTCCTTATAAAATCTAGTTTTAGGAGCTGGTACATAGCATACTAGGTTACCCTTCTGCCTGCCGTGCTGGAATCCCACATAGGTATCAGTTAGAATCCCAAAGGCATGCACGGAATATATCTGGACTGGGGATGAAGTCTAGAGCCAAGAATTAATCTCCCCCATCAGAGGACAGGACCCAACCACTTGAGTCATCACCTGTTACCTCCTAAAGTGTACACTAACTAGAAGCTAAAATCAGGAATGGAATTAGGACTGCAACCCAGCTAACTCCATCAGATAGGGGTTGTAGGGTTGGAATCTTAACAGCCAAGCTAAATGCCCCACACTCAAGCACCTCATTTTTTAGAGGAAATTGAAATCCATAAAATTAAATAACATCCCTAACATTGTATTGAGAACTCATAAGCAGAGCATAGAGTAGAACCCAATATGTGTATTTTAAATCCATTGCTCTTTCTTATATACCGTACTGTCTCTCTACAATTAATAAGAAATCATACTAATTCTTAAATGGTTTACAAATTTCTTAAGGAGAGGAAATACATGTTTTTGATCTTTGTATATGCTCTTCTCTCCTCAAAGTCAGAGTCTAGCAAGCAGTATCTATTTCTGAGGCTGACTTTTGCTGTAGCAGATTAGGCTGCCTCTTAGGATCCCTGCACCCCATATTAGAGTGTTAGTTCTAGCTCAGCAAATGGCTATCCCATTTTCATTTCCTGCTATCCAGAAGGGATACCTGAATGAAGTTCTGGGCTGCTGTTGTGAAATTTGGGGAGTAAAACAACAGATGGGAAATCTCTCCCTCTTCCAGTCACTGTGCCTTTCAAACAAGTAAATAAATAAGCCTTTAAAAAAAAAAGAGGAAAAAGGTTGTTTCAATTGACATACTGCTAGTCCACTGTGTAGAATGACTGCTTATTTTCATTCCAAATTTGGTTTGTACTTTTAGGAAATTCTATTCAAATTTCAACGCACTGCACATAACACCTTCTTCTGTAATGTCCTCCCCAGGTATTCAGGAATTGTCTATGTTCTGTGAAATACATATATCTCCTTAGCAACAATTTCCACATGTATCCTGTGGTATTGCTTTTGTTTGCAGTTATCTGATGAACAATCATCATGCTGTATCCATCTTGTACCTGGCAAGCTTTTGCTTTACACCACTGGATTAAATTTGTAACAAGAATGTTAAAGCATGGCTCCACAGAAAGCACTGGCATAATAATACCGCGTTTAAGTAAGGATTAAGCAAACTCTGCTATAAACCATCTCTATGTTTTATCGTTAAATTAGATTCTTGTAGAAATCTTGTTATATCTAACATACTTAACAGTTATTCCTATTTAATTACTTCTTACATTAAGGGTTACATCCAAACTCCTTTCTCTCCATCTAACTAATGTTTCCCAGGTATTTCTTGGGTATCACTCATTTGATATTTTCAAAATCATATTTTTACATCTTTTAATTATTGGAAATTATAAGTAGAGTTAAGATCAATAATCTTCCATACAAAAATAGTAATAACTGTTAAATACAAATTTTTAAATTATGACTTTTTTGAAATATGACAAAAAGTGAATTGTAATGGCCTCTAAGAGCTATTTTTGATTGTTTTATTTGCATATTTCTGTCTATAGTTATGTTATACTCCTATTTCTCGAAAATCTTAAAAATCTTCCATTGCCTAAGTCAAGGCTATTGCCTGAAGTAAAATATAAATTCAAACATAACAAGGTTACACTATATACTTCTAATTAACTACTTAGTAAAATTAAAATGATAAAATCAAGTTACACACCAATATCTTTCATCATGTAGAAAGTCACATTTAAAACTTAAATTCATGCACTATCAATTTCATAAGTAAACTCTTAAAATAGAATCCCTATGGAGGGAAAGGGACATTTGGCAATCTATAACATTATATTTTGAAAAGGATTTATTTATTTTTTTGGAAATGCAGATATACAGAGAAAAGGAAAAGGAAAAATAAAGACCTTCCATCCACTGGTTCACTCCCCCAAACAGCCACAATGGGCAGAGCTGAGCTGATCCAAAGCCAGGAGACAAGAATCTCTTCCAGGTTTGCATAATCTTTTTATAGCTCTAAGATAGCCAAATATTAAACCTAAAATACCTAACTAGCTCTTTCTAATAAACTATCATTCCTGCGTTTACTTAATATTTCTTTTCCCTCAGTGTGTTGTTTAAATAAAATGATTTGGATTTCAAATCGATGCTGGATATAAACAAGACAAAGCATGACTTACCAGCATACTTGAATAGCATATTTACATGGAAGTACACAAACATGATCAGTGCATTAAGTAGGGACAGTTAATAGAGAAGTAAAAGAGAGAGAAGAGGGCAGGATGAGAGGCAAAGAGATACAAAATAGCAAAAGGGACATACTCCAGACAAAGATACAAAGCAGGCAGTAAAAGGAATGAGAACTTCAAATACTGAACACATTCATATGCAACTAAAAGAAGTGGTTCAATGGCAAGAACTCTTTCAAACATTTTTCAAAATTCATATAAAAGTAATTGGATTACTAATTATAAACGCACCTTACTCATGCTTAAATAGGCACAAGACCAAAGCAAGTTAAATTACAAGGAAAAAGTTAGGTGAACACTATTTACTCATGTTTCATTTTTTTTAGTTACCATTTCACTTAGATAATTCAGTTTGAAAATATAGAAACATCAATTATGAGATAAAATTAAGTAATGTTTTCAATATTGAATCTATATTTGACTATTATTGTCAGGTCTGTAATTTGAAACATAGGTTGCTTTATTTAAAGATAGTACACTTTTTTTACCTCCAATAAATGTGTTTTATTATGTTGGCTTGATAATACCATCATTACAATCCATCTTTTGTGCTGTTATCAATTAAGAAGAAATGGGGAAAATTTTGTTCAGAAAAGCAAAAGACTATATTATTCACATATTTGTTAATAAATATTTAAATGAAAGTATTTTTTAATTTATGGTTTAAAGATGAAAAGATTTATTTGAAAACATAATTTGGGCTAATGGCCATTCCCTAATCTAGCTAAATCCCTCCTTTGTATAAAATAACGCTGCATATAACAAAATGGAGACAACTTCCTATTCTTTGATATATTCTTTTAATTTTTTCTTCATATTGTGCTAAGAAATAATTTACACTGCCTGCAGAGAATTTCATCATGAAGTGAAATACTGTGGCAGGCACTTAGCGTAACAGTTCAGATGCAGCTTGGATTTTAGTCACAGCTTCAAGTTCCATTCCAGGATCCTAGGGCACACCTAAGAAGCCAGTGACTAATGAAGTAGTCTGGTCCCTGCCACCACAGGAAGACCTTCATTGAATTCCCAGATCCTGGCATCAGCATGGCCCAGCTCTGACTGCTTTTGGCGTATAGGGAGTAAATCAGAAGATCAGAGATTTCCTTCTCTGTATTTCTGCTTTTCAACTAAATAATTAAAACTTTGAAAATGAAGTTGAATATTAATCTATCAAGTGCTATTAAATGTTTACCTTGCCATTTCCTAAAAGAATCACTGCTTATGTTACACTATTTGTCTCCAAATTGCAAATATCTTCAAAAGTCATATACACCTGCTGGGTCAAATGAGAGCCAGGTCTGACAGTGGGCCAGGATGGGCTAGACTGTAGCACCTAGAGTTGGAATGTTTGCAGGCCAGTCATGCTAGGCCACAGTATCTATCAATGAGTGCCAGGACTGGGACCATCCACGTCAGGCTGAGCAACAGGACCCAGTGGCACACCCAAAATCTGGGGTTGGGAAAGGGCAAGTAGGGAAACTTGGGGAATTCCCCTGCTAGGTACAGATCCTACTGGTGAGTACAAGAGCTGGGGTTGGGGGCAGGTCAGGCCAAGCCAAGCTGGGCTGCAGTGCCAACTGGCATATGTGTGGGTTCAATCTGGTGACAGGCCAGGCTAGGCTAGCCCAAACTGGCATGACAGAGAGCCAGGATGGGGTACAAGCCAAGCCAGGTTGCAATGCCACACCCGCCAGGTCACACAATGTCTGGAGGTAGGCCAGGTTGAGCTAGGCTGCTGCACTCACTGGCAGGCCCTCTCAAATTGGGCTGTAGCACCCAGTACAATACCTGGGGCTAGCAATGGGCCTGGCAGGGGAATTTTGGGGACTCCCATGCTAGGCTGCTGCTTCTACTCATGAGTGTAAGAGCTGAAACTGGGAACAGGCTAATCTGGGCTGGGCTGCCACACCTGTCAGCCAGGATGTGTGATGGGTCTGGGGGTAGGGCAGGCTGGGCCAGACTGCCACACCTGCTAGCATGACAGAAAGCCAGAATGTATGTAAGCCAGTCAGATTAGGCTGAAGCACCCCCTGGCAAATGCTGGGGCTGGATATGAGTCATCTCAGGTCATACCACAGTAAACCCTGACAGGTACAAGATCGAGGCTGAGTGGGAGGTCTGCTGGGAGAACTGCAGGCACTCCTGTACTGGGCTGCTACTCTCACTGGTGAACATGAGAGCCAAGACTGGGGGCAGACCAGGCTAATCAGGGCCTCAGTACACCTCATCATATGTGTCAGCTGGGTCTGGGGGTGGGTCAGGCTGAGCTAAGCTGTAGCACCCATGGGTATGCACAAGAGCCAAATGGGATGTGGAATAAACTGGACTGGAGCACATCACAGGCTGGCACATGCAAAAACTGGGACTGGTGGCTGACCTGGTGGGAGTTATTAGGGGTCATCCCAAGTAGAGCGTGGCACCTGCTAGCAAAGGTGAAGACTGGGCCTGTAGTGGGCCGGGCAGGCCTAGGCCACAGCACCTGTCAGTTTGCATGGGAGTTAAGGCTAGGGACAGAAATGAATGGACAGCTGAATCCACAGGTACGTGTGTTGACTGGTGTAGATGATGGGTTGAATCTGACCCTAAACTAGCTGGCATACTCAAGAGTCAATCCTGAGTTCAATTCAAGCAAGGTTTCTTGGGGGACTGTCCAACTAGGTTGCTGGACTCAAACCCCAGCCACAGGGAAAATCACAATATATGTGGTCTGACTCTGGAGTGCATGTATCAGGTCTGAGCCTTCTCGGTTGCTCTTGCCTGTGCAGTGGACAGCATGCCCAGATGCACATGGGGACATGACAGTCAGCTCATCTAAGCCAACAGAGGATATCAAGTGCCTCGTCAGAGGACAGAAAGCAGAACAGGTTGGACCACTCTCCTGGGGCCAAGCTATGCAGCATGATCTGGGCCTGTAGATGCACTAACAAGGACTTGGTCAGCCCATGCATCTGGGAAAGATTTTCTCAGACCTGGTACAGTGAAACCAATGATGTCTCAGAACTATCAAAACTGCTCAGCTAACACCCTAGGAACACTCTTTCCCCATCCGGGTCTCTAAAGCATCATGAAATAACTGTCCCCCATCCCCCAATGCTGATGTAGTTTGACAGAAAGGAGTGGCCATCTCGCCTTCCTTAACACAGATGGAAAAAAAAATAGAAAGAGAATTAAAAAAAAGAAAAAAGAAACATTTGTCTCACCTATCTTCTATACCTTGACACTCCCCACCATAATTAGAGGACCACATGGGCATGCATTCCTCTAACTATGTAAACAAATTCTAAAAATCAAATAAAAGATATTTTTAAGTGTTATGTAATGTGGGCAAGTCACACATATTAAAAGAGGAGAGCAAACAACTTGTTTAATTTTACCTGAATTTTGACACAAACATAAAGGAAAATGAAGTATAGGTCATAAAAAATATAACACCCTATAAATTTGGTAAAGTTGTTATGAAAATGTAATAGGGAAATAGCATCATGGCGTAAGTTTTTTAAGAAACTTTAAGCACTAAATATAACTTACTCAATGTATAGAGTGCATAAATTATACTGACAGTATAATTTCACATGAATGCTGAGAGTACACAGAGGGAAACTTGGTTTTTAAAAAAGGGAATACAGGAAGGTGATTTAATCAAGAGTGCTGTTTAAAGATTGTTATTGCACACACATAATAGACACACTAATGACATTCTACATTAGGTTTTCCTGTGAACTATGGTATTAATATGTAAAGTTTTCATTTTATTTTCCTTTCAGATTTTAACATACACACATAATTTAACAAAGATGATAGATAGATAGATAGATAGATAGATACACAGATAGATAGATAGAGTGGACTAAAGTTTCCTCTAAAAGATAAGGCGAAGAACAAGAGCTGCTCCTATACCTCAGAGCTCCCTAGTAGCAATGGGACCCCAAAATAGAGGATAGATGATAGCAGTTAAATATGTGGTGAATACCAGCATCATTATGAGTGTCAAAGTAGGCGTGGTACGTCACAAGAGCTTGATTCACACAGTTATGGAGAAGCTCACTAAGATCTTCATGCCAAGGGGTAAGACAAATGGGCAAACAATGAATGTACCCACCTCGTGTACAATAAAAACAAAATACTAGGATTTTCAGGAGACTAAGGGAAGCCATATACATAGACATGCAACACTTCTTGCTCAGTCTCCTGATTAAAACAGAGACTAGGTTTCCAGGAGGAGGAATGCTAATATTACAGCAATTAAACACAGGTGGTTTCTCAGGAATCAGAAGACACAGGAAAGAGGATAAGGCACAAACAACACTTTTTCAGGATTATGGATAAGCTGGATCTAGATGAAACTAAATCATGAATCTAGAGTCATCCAAGTCCCTTCCACCCCTTCAAATTGAGGGTAACACAGACTAAATAATAGAGTCCTGACCCGGGTTTGGTTCACAGTGAGCTCAATGACTCCACGGATCCCACCAAATGGAAATCACAACAGTCTCCAAATGCAAATATTTGGTATTTGTATTAACCCCTAAATTGCTGTCTTGGATTTTTGAGGTAAAGAAAAACCACAAGGAAAACTCAAGTGAAAATACTCTTTACCAAAGAAATAAAAGATGCAAAAATGACGGCCCATGTCATACTCCCCTTTTAATTTACCAAAGTGCCCTCTGAAAAATATTCATTAATGCATTCTAAAATTTACAGTGGCATACACTCAACGAAGTTAGCCTCTTACTATACAGTAGAATATATACCATGCTGATGTGCTATCCTTCCAAATAACTAAATATGGTCTCAAGAACATGATACACAAGCATTCAAAGAGCAAATGTGATTTTTTTTCCACTCCTAACAAGAACTGCTCACAAACACCTGAAATAAACAAATATCAAACTAATGTCATTAGTGTGTCTATTATGTGTGTGCAATAACAATCTTTGGAGGTTTAACTTTTCTGTCCTCTGTCACAATATGACTTAAAAAACGGAAAATATAATGGCATTGTATGGAAAATCATACTGATATAATCCTTGGAAGCAAATCACAATGTACACTCCAAGGTTTCTAGATCACAATCATGATCTGAAGGAGAGACTTACACACTACTTGAAAACAGTTCTTGGCATGCCATTAAGCCTGACAAAGACAGAGTCATCATTGTCCAAACAGCCAGATACGCCCATAATAATCTCTGGTCAAAATTCAGCAAATTGAAAGATTGGATGAGTCAATACTAATCCAATGAAATAGAAGGGATGCATCCATATCTGAATCTAAGTGGAGCCAGAAAGCACAAGTAAACTGCATTACATTCGATACAGACTTTCATACCACCTATCATGCTTTCACTGGCATCTTTATTTCAGCTATTTTTATATCCACGTAGGAATTCTAAAAACTTGAAAAGGTCATGCCTAATTCACGAATTGATCCATTCAGTAAGTACATAAAAGACAAAAGTAGATTGCTGTTATACTAGAGTACTCTTCAGGATGACCCTGAAAGACAATAATAAAAATTTGGCAGGGCTTTACACAGCATACCTGTTCACCCACTATGAAAAGAAATGAAAGGCCCATATGGTAAGGGACAAATGACTTGGCTAACTGTTCAGGATCCTACAAGAGGAAAGAAAAAAAGCCTGAGAGATTGAGGAGAAGAATGTCTAGTGCAGGGTCAGTGCTATCAAGTAGCAGGTTAAGTAATATCAGAGGATGTTCACATCTCACACTGGAGTGCCTAGAGTTGAGTCCTGCCTCGACTTCTAAGTCAGTTTCTGACTAACTAGATGATGGAGGCAGCAGGTGATGACTGAGTTCTCGGGTCCCTTCCACCCATTTGAGAGATCTGGAAAAATTCACTGCTTCACGGCTTTGGCTAGGCTGTTGAAGGCATTAAAGAAATAAAGATTTCACTATCTCCCTTTCTCCTCTAACTCTTTGCTATTCAATAAATGAATAAATAAAAAGGAATAAATAAGCAAACAAATACACAAAAGTAGAAAAGAGAAAATATCTGAAAGAAAATGACTAGGAATGAACCAATCACGACAATATGCTTGGTCCCTGAGTGAAACATATCTCTCAGCATCCAATTTGCTCTGCAGAATTCACCTCTGTATGCATAGTGATTTATAACCAATTGTATACGGTAAAAATAATGCTGTATAACATCAAAGCCAGGTCAAAATCAGTATTATCTGGGAATTCTTGTTTCTTAGCTCTGGACCGCCTCATGAACCGTTCTACTAACTAGAAATAAATATAATATAGAGGCTAAAGAAGCTTTATTGAGCCAAAATCCAAAGTGACCAGCCCTCTCTGCATCCCTGCCAAGATGACAGATGGACAAGAAAAATCCTCCTGAAACCTTGGGAGCATCCCACATCACCAGCAAAATTCCATCAAATAGCCTCAAAAACACCATATGAAGAACAAAAGCTACTCTGCTGAACCTTCCCTGAATTTTAGACTCAAAATAATGAGAAAGAGAAACTTCTCAGTAATGTCAAATATAGTTTCTTCACACAAAAAGTAAAAAAACAAACATAAGTTAAATATTAAAAAATTTATAAAAGACAAAAATTGCAAAGGCAACCACCAAATTGTAAAAATCTTCTAGAATTTCAACGAATAATAACAGTGAGCTTGTTACCTTCTCACCTGGGCTTGCACTTATAACCCACATGTGAACAGGACAGGATTCATAAAAAGGATCAATAGACTTGGTGTGCAAAATCCATGGTTTTGTTAGCTAAAAGACAAACTTAGTAAGAAATCAAGAAAAACTGCGTGTTTGCCAGGCTAAGATTGTAGTCAAAGAAAGAAAGAACAATAGATTTGACAGGAAGACCTTAATACAAGAGCCACTCAGAAAAGCTAGATTAAACCCTTCATACATATTAACTGCCAGGAATCAAACCATGTACAAGGGAAATCTCAAGAGAGTTTGGTAGAATGAATGCAAAACCCAAAAGAAATTTAAGAGCTAGCTAATTTTGCCTCTACACGACACACAGATGAACTGGTAGAGAATAGAAGCTTTGCATATTCAAGATACTTGAGCAGAACGTCTGCTCACATCTTTAGCTAATAACCAGATTGTATTAGTCACAGAAGCAACCGACAGAAAGGTTTACATATACAAAACACTGAGCAGAGAAATCATTACCACATGCTTATCACAAGGCTGGACAGATTCCACTTTTTAAGTCCTAATGAGCTGCTGAAAGAGAAGCAGCAAAAGGTATATTCAGAAAAACAAGTCAGTCATATTAGTTAAACTACCCAAATCTAAAATAACCAGTCTTCCATTAAAGATAATGAGGCATACTAAGCAACAGGGGATCACTTTGATAATCAGAAAGGGCAAAGCAGACAAAGAAACTAATTGCTACAGAATAAATTCATTTGTTGAAACCCCTATCCTCCATGAACGAGGTCTTCAGGGGTCATGAAAGTGGAGTCCATATGATGAAATTGTTTCCAACATCAGAAACAAAAGTGGTAACTCTTTATCATGTGAGGATATACAACAAAAGTAGCTGTCTGAAAATTGGTAATGGGACCCTCCGCACATACCAATCTGTCAGAACCTACATCAGCATGCTCAGCCTCCAGAATTGTGGAACAAAGGTCTGCTGTTTAAGCATCACAGTCTACAGAAAGTTGCTATGGCTGCCCAAACTAAGACTCTATCTCAGATTAGAACATAAAATTCAACAGGAAAATATTTAAAGCAGCTATTATAGATATATATTTTAATAAAATAAACCATCAAAGTTACAAGAAGATATGGCAATAACAATTATTAGGGGGTATCAATAACAAAATCTGTACAAAGAACCAAAAATTGATTACATGATTGCTATTTATTTTTAAGACTTTAAGTTACTCATTTATTATCATTGTTACTTTTTTCCAAGATGTGTTTTTCTGAGTGTAGGGATTTCCCCCTCCTCCTCCCTTTCGTTTATCCCAAAATTCCACCCCCCACCAATTTTCCCCATATTATTATAATAATATAGTCCTTCAGTAACAAGTGCAAGTTTAACATTATGCTACTTAAGTGTATCAAGGCAGTTTAGGTACATAGAATAGTAGAAAATCTGGTACAGTATTGTTAAGGTATATTTAAATGATTCATTGGGAGTCCTCCTTTTATTTGACAGTAGACATACATACTGTACTATGATTTACTTCCCAGGATGTTAGTCTCCACTATACTATTCATCCATGAAAATATATGTACAAATCATCTAAATACATATCTACCTGATTTGTACTTTGCATGAAGGTGGCCTTATATTAGGGAAAACATATAACATTTGTCCTTTTGCAAAGGGCTTATTTCAGCAAGCATAATGTTCCCACATAGAACCATTTTGCAAATGATAGAATTTCATTTTTTAATGGCTGAGTAGTATTCCATGGAGTAGATGTACCACAGTTTCTTTATCCATTCATTTTTACAGCCATTTAGGTTGTTTCCATGTCTTTACTCTTTTGGATTGTTCTGCTATAAATATAAGGGTACAGATTTCATTTCAATCTGAAATGCAGATTTCATTTCCTTTGGATCTATTCCCAGGAGTTTAATCCCTGGGGCAGATAGCAGATCAATTTTTATTTGTCTGAACCTTCTCCATACTAACTTCCATAGTGGTTGCACTAGTCTACACTCTCACCAACAGTGGAGAAGGGTATCTTTTCCCCACATTCCTCAAAAGCAGGTGTTGTTAGTAGATTTCCAAATGTAGACCATTCTCACTGGTTAGGTGGAACCTCAATATTGTTCATTTGTATTCCCCAATACCTAGGGAACCTGAGCTTTTTTTTTTTTCATAAGATTACTCACCATTTAAAAAATTTAAAAAATTTAAATTAAAAATTAAAAAAAGATTATTCACCATTTGAATTTACTCTTTTGAAAAAATGTCTGTTAATTTCCTTTGCTCATTTCTTCACAGAGTCGTTTGTTCTGTTGTTGGTGAATTTCTGAAGTTCTTTATAAATCCTGAATATTAGCCAACTGTTTTTTGTACAGTCTGCAAAGATTTTTTTCCCCATTCCTGTGGTTGCCTCTTTGCTTTGTTGATTGTTGCCTTTGTTATACAGAAGCTTTTCAGTTTAATATAGCTCCTTTTGTTTTGGCTTTGGTAACCTGTGCTTTTGGTGACTTTTCTAGGAAGTCTTTGTCCATGTCTGTATCTTTCAGAGTGTTTTCTATATTTTCCTCTAATAGTTTGATGGTTTCTGGGTGCAGATTTAGGTCCTTGATTCATTTAGAGCTGATTACTATATAAGGTAAAAGGTGGAGATCTTATTTCCTACAAGTGCAAGCTAATATACAAATTGTCCCAACAATATTTATTTAAGAAAGTAACCTTTTCCCCTAGATTAATCTCAGTTTTCATATCGAACATTAGTTGGCTATACATGTATGGGCACATTTCTAGGGTTTCTATTCTGTTGCAGTGATGTCTGTTTCTATACCAGTACCAGATGGTTTTGATGACCAATGTCCTGCTGTGTGTCTTCAGATCTGGAATTGTGATTCCTACAGTTTTCTTTTTATTCTTAAGTAAAATTTTGGCTATTCATGGTCTCTTGCGCTTCCTGATGAATTTTGTATCATTTTTTCCAGGTGTAAGATAAATGATGTTAGGATTTTCATTGGGATTGCATTCAATTTGTATATGATATTCTGTAATACGGACATTTTGATTATGTCAACCTTACCAATCCAGGAAAATGTTCAAGTTAGCCAGCTCTTTTAATGTCTTCCTCTCAGAGAGGTCTTCTACTTCTTGGTTAGGTTTATTCCAAGGTATTTAAGCTTATTTTTCACTATTTTTAAAGGGGACTGTTCTTACAAGTTCTTTCTCAGCCATGGAGTTATTTGTGTATACTTGGGTCATCAGTTTATGTTCATTGAATTTTGTACCCTGCTACATGCCAAACTCTCTTACGAGTTCCAATTCTTTCCTTATTTAGGTTTGTTTGTTTGTTTGTTTTGCTATAGAATTTTTGTACAGGATCAAGTCATTTGCAAACAGGGATAACTTTATTTCCTCATTTCCAATTTGAATTTCTTCAATTTCCTTTTATTTCCTGATATCTCTAGTGAGGACTTCCAATACGATGTCAAATAACAATGGTGAAAGTGGACTTCACTGTCTAATTCCAGATATTAGAAGGAACGCTTCCAATCTTTCCCCATTGATTATGATGCTGGCATTGGATTTTTCACATATTGCATTGATTATTTTGTAGAATGTTCCTTCTATCCCTATCTTGTTCAGGGTTTTTAGCATAAAATGGTGTTGGATTTTATTAAATGCCTTCTCTGCATCTATTGAGAAAATCATATGGTTTTTGTTCATTTTATTGATGTGGTGCATCACATTGGTTGCTTCGCACATGTTAACAACCCTGCATGCCAGCAATAAATCCTACCTGACGACAGTGAATGATCTGCCTAATGGAAAGCAAAACATGAGCTGGTGTATTCAAATTTCAGATAATATAGCTTTCAATGTGGAAAACATTAAAAGAGATGAAGAAGGATGCCATAATGAATAAAGAATGAGGAAACAACTATAAATGTACATACACCAAATTCTATGGTACTTAGCTAAGTGAAACAAGTACTAACAGATTTAAAGAGCGATACATACTCTAATAACATTAATAGTGGTATGCCTTAACACCCCTACCAACGTCAATGGGCAGATCAACAAAATAGAATCTCAGTAAAGAAATAACAGAGCTCACCCAGACAATAGAACAGACTTATCTGATATCTACAAAATTTCTGATTTACAGACGTAAAATATACTTTTTTTTTCATCAAGACATAGAACCTTCTCCGTGGTTAATCACATTACAAGCTCCAGAAAAATTTTTAAAAATCAAAATCATCCTATGCATCTTCTCAGATAATCGTGGAGTAAAACCATTAAGTCATAATAATCCAGAAAATATGCAAATACTTGGAAACTGAATACTTGGAAAATAAACAGTGGGGTTAAGCAAGAAATAAAAATACCTTGAAACAACCAAAGGTATCAATACACTATATCAAAACTTATGGAACACAACCAAGGCAATGCTAAGAGGAAAGTTGGTTGTAATCATTGTCTACATTAAGAAATTAGAAAGGAATCAGGTAAAGTAGATAACTGCATATCTGAAGAAGCAAGAAAAACAACAGCAAGATAATCTCATTAGCACAAAAAAGAAAAAATCTAAATAAGGGAGGAAATAAACCAAGTAGGGACCAAAAGAACAATGCATAAGATCAAGGAAATGAAAAGCTGGTTATTCAAAGAAAAAAAAAATCTCCCAGATATACCACTAGCCCAACTCATTCAAAAAAGAAAAGAAAGAAAAAAAGCTGGAGAAGACGTGAATCGATAAATTTTGAAACCTAAAACGCAATACAACAATGAATGCCACAGATATGCATAGAATAATCAGGAACCATTACAGGCAACAAATCAGAAGATGTATTAGAAACGGAAAGAATTCTAAACACAAACAATTTACAAAAACTGAATCAGGAGGTAATAACAAAACTTAAATAGACCTATATCCAGGATGAAGATTTAATCAGTAATTAAGTCCTTCCCAACAAAGAAAATTCCAGGACCAGATAGCTTCACTCCTGAACACTACCAAACATGTCAAAAATTCTCATATTGAAAAACATTGACAGAAAGAACTCAATAGCAAATTTTAAAAAGCAGATTTTTTTAAAGTGTACAATCTAATGAAAGTGAACTGAGAGAAAAAAAAACAAGAAAAGAGAATAGAACCTCAGGAAAATATCAAATATATGAACACATGTAAAATGAGATACCTGGAAGAAAAAGAGACAGAAAAAAGCAATTGAAGAAATTAGAAGGAATTTCCCTAATTTAAGGAAAATAAGACCCAAGGAGCTTACTAATCCTAAAGTGTGATACACATAAAAAATCAACACCTAGACACTTCATGGTTAAACTACAGAAATCCAAAGACAAAGTGTTGAAAACAGTTAGAGATAAGATTCACAGTGTAAAAGGAAATAAAAATACCAACAGTTGATCTGTCTACAGAAAAATGGAAACACCCACCACCCACATATTAAGTGGAATAACACGTAAAGGTGCCGAAAGGAAAAAAAAAAAAATGAGCAAGCTTTAAAAATGAAGGAGCAATAAAAAAAACCTTCCGGGCTTAAAGAAAAACACATGCAAACACTGAGGCATGTATCTTTATAACATAGGATTCTAGCACCAGATTTTTCTTTGAGAAATTCTAAATATATACAGAATAAGATGTACTGAAATACAGTGACTTGAAGAATCATCTGTCAGAACATTATTTGAAGCTCCATCTGGTGATTCTGCATGCACACACACACATTTTTAACAGATGTGCTGTTCTGTAAGACACAACGGTATCAACATTGCCTTTGATTTAAGATGAAAAGTATTTCATTCTGACATATTCATTCTTTAACCAGAAGCTTAACATCCTTCAATTATTCTCCTTAATTTATTTTGTATTTCCTTAATCTTTCATATAATCTAACGTACTCTTAGCATCTTGAACAATCACTAAAATTCCTGTTTTCTGGGATCCTTTTGTTTGTTTTTCCACAGTTCATTTCACTCGTTGATATATTCTGAGGATCTAGACAAAAATATCAGCTGCAATTTATAACTCTAAATAATGAAGCCGTTATATTTCATTACATTCTCTGTCAAAATAAGCAACATTGGTATCACACAAGGGTCCATGCTTGAACTTTACTGTATCAGACTCCCTTTAGTTGATCCTGAAACAGTGTTTTTGTTTTTTTTTTAAAGCCTCTAAGTAAATCCTCCTTGGTTTGCTTTCCCCCTCCCCACGGATCCCAGACAATCCAATGCAGTTTAAATGAGTCATCTTCATTCCTTGAATCACATTCATTCATACATTCCATTTGGCCTGCACCCATCCTGATCACCAAGCAAAATCAAACTCCTCTCAAGGTCACCACCATACTACCAAATCCAGTATCAACTTTTCTACACTGAAATTACCACATTTTGGGGGAATCCAAATGTATTTAATTCTATTTAAAATACAGAATTTAATTCAATTCTATTTAAAAAAAGAAATTACTACATTTTCACCATAAACTACAATGTTACTATATTTCACTTATAAATATTACTGCTCACTGCCAATGTTTATTACACCTCTTACCTACAAATTCTCAAGTTCCTTTGTAGGTCCCTTGTCCTTCATTTGACCACTACTTCTTGAAGTCCATTCAGTATCAGTTCTGAACATATTTTTAATCTCTCTACATTTTCATTCTGAATAAATTGATTCCCATTGTTTTATGACTCCCAAATTTAGATCTCCAGAGAGTATTGTTTCAGACTGATCCTTGCATCTCTACTTTGATGTCTTCAAAATATTTCAAAATTCTCATTTCAGCAGTAGATATGTGTTTCTTGTACCTGCCTAGTATCTGTTTGCCCTTCCTGCAAACTCTGATCTCTCTTTTAGGAAATTCAGTTCTTCCCTACATTTCTCTCTGTATTTGGTCCAAGTAAACTCCATCTTATCTTCAAATCCACAATTGGCCTATTCTGTCCTCCTGGCCACAGGATGCATACCTTATTCGTATCAGTTCAGAGAATATGACGCCAAAGATTTTGTTAGAATTATGGGATTTCCTGAACAAGTAGAATTATTTATGCTACACGAGGCAAAGCTGGCCTGAAAATGAGGCCAAAGAAGAAAGTGTTAGACCTATCTTCAGACCATAGAAGGTCTCCCCAAGAGGCCACTGAACTTATCTGGACAATAAGACGCTGAACTTTATGCTAGGCATGTGTTTGCAAGCAATGAATCTCAACTGAACTTGAACTATGGTTATGCAACAAGGTGGAGGAATCCACCATGGGGGGAGGGTTATGGGAGGGGTGGGGGGAATCCCCAGCGCCTATAAAACTGTACTACATAATACAATGTAAGCAACAATAAAAAAAAAATTAATAAAAAAAAAAGAAGAAAGTGGAACAGAGTGATAGACAACTTTCTAAGAGTTGCAGACTAGATCTAGTTATTCCTCCTACTGCCACGATCCTGGACCTATTTCATGATGCTAAGGCTGAAGGACAAAAATGTAATATTTAGCACAAGCACTAATAATCCTAACCATGAAACTGTCATTTCTCAAAGATAATTCGAGATCTTCTCCAAATGTATTGAGTACTTTCGGCAAAGCACGTGACATTTAAAATCTGAAAAGCACAGGCAGTTTAAGTCCAGAGAAACAAAATATTGATAATCCATCCCAGGTGAAAGTTTAAAGCAAAAAGGTTACTTCTGCCACATGGAATTGTCAAATTTTTGCTACCTTTTTCATCCTCTAAATTAATAATACTTGGATGGTTGCCTAATTTTGCATTGTGCGCATGTAGCGTGCCACTGTTTATAAGCACACTGCCACTGAATTTGACAAGTAGATCCGAACTCAGCAATGCCTTACAACCTTGATATGTTGTGCATTTTCCTCATCTTTTATTTAGAAGAACATCATTGACATCTACAGGTAATAAAATATAACAGTACAGCAGTGTCCATGGAACTCATCACTCTGTGCAGTAATAAACGTTACAGAGTAATTTGTAGTAGGAACAGCAGCAGTGCAAAGCATTGTGAGTGCCACACACAGGTTGTGTGTATTAATTACTGAAAAGCAGTGATAGGCAACAAATGAATGAATATGGTCAATATATAAAAACTCAGCTTAAAAATAGTAAAATTGGGGGCTGGCACAGTGGTGCAGTAGGCTAATCCTCTGCCTGCAATGCTGGAATCACTCTAAAGGATACTGCTTCACATTTGATCCAACTCCTTATTTATGAGCAAGCAAGCAGTAAAGGATGGCTCAAGTCTTGGGCCCCTGCACCAAGATGGAAGACCTGGAATAGGCACCTAGCTTCCAGCTTTGGATTTGTCCAACTCTGGCCATTGTGACCATTCAGGGAGTGATCCAGTAGATTGGAAGATCTCTCGCCTGTCTCTTCCTTTCTCTCTCTGTAACTCTGACTTACACGTATAATAAATGAATCTTTCAAAATAATTACATTTGAAATTCATATGATTTTCATGTCATGAAAATTAGGTCTATTCTTAACCATTAAATTGTGAATTTAAAAAAAGACTTTGTTATAGCTCAGTAATAAAAGATGAAGCTGACTGAGTTAGGCCCATAAGCCACAGTTTATGAATCCCTGATGTAAACAGTATTATTTAGTCATTTTTCTACTGTTATTTCTTGACAAATGGGCTTATTTCTTACATCTAATAAAATCATATCATATATCCTAAATGATGTGGCTGAGTTGGGAATCAGCTCCTTTGGCTGCCAAACAAGCTGCAGAAACGTTACACTTGCATAACATTTCTAGCACAGTTGAACAAAAACAAAACCTACCCTACACACATTTTTTTTGGATGACTCAGTTACCATATATACAGTACATTTAAAGCCCAAAGAGTTTAATGCTATAGCATAAAGCTGAAAATCTAGGCCAAGAGACAATCCTGTCTTAATTTATGTTTCATAATCTAGTGCTATAGATTATTGGCAGTAAATATATTTTAGTTGAATGAATGAAAGAAGGGAAGTGAAGATGGAGAGGAGGCAAGGGGAGGGGAAGGAAGGGAGAGGAAGACAGGGGAAAAAAGGGGGAAAGAAGAACGAAAGTTACCTACTACACATTTCTTGAAATACTAAATAACATTCAACTTGCTTACAACTTGAATGCTTTTTAAACTCAAATGTTTTTAAACTACACAGCATGTGTTTCAGATTTATTTATTATTAATTTGAAAGTCAGGCTTACAGAGAGAGGAGAAGAAATGAGGGACAAAGAAAGTCAGAGAGATTTCCCATCCTCTAGTTCATTCCCAAATGGCCACAATGATGGCAGAGCTCAGTCGATCCACAGCCAGGAGCCAGGAACCTCCTCGGAGTCTCCCACATGGATACAACGGCCCAAGGACTTGAGTCATCCTCCCCTGCCCTCCAAGGCATAAACAGGGAGCTGGATCAGAAGTGAAGCAGCCAAGACTCACACTGGCACCCAAATGGGGTGCCTGGGATACAGGCCAAGTCCTACTTTGCTATACCCCACACCATCCTCTCATACACAGCATTTTGGACACTGCTAGGGCCTTAGTTCTTATGTCCCTCTTACCAGATAGTGAGAATACATTCTCCACAAATTTACGTATTTTACTAATCTTCATCAAAGTTAATCTTAAAACATTTAGAGCTAAAATAAATATCAAAATCTAGTCATATTTTACAGATTTCTAATTCAGGATAATAGACATTTCATTTTAAGCTTTTCTATATTTTAAAAACATCTCAACTAATCTTTATTAAATTGTTTTCCATTTTCATATAACTAAGCACCCTCTCAAATATCTGAATCACTGATATAACTCTTACATATTAGATGACGCTTCTTGGTAGCTAATTTAAAATGTACTTTCATATGCAAGCAAATGTTTGCGATACTATTTCATCCATAATTAATAAACTGCTTGGTCAAAGGGAAAGAATTATGATCTTCAATTTCTGTATGCTGCAGTTTATCAGGAAACAAAAAATTGATTTCTATTGATTCACTTTACCAATTATTTCGAGTTAGCTTCAACTTCAGATGCCTTTATACTGCACAATTATGTAGATAATAATGTGTATTTAAAATACATATCTGTGGCTTTATTTTTCACCTACATATTTAGTTTAGAAAATTTTATGAAGAAATTTCATAATGCAGCCTAACATAGCAAAAGAGCAATTAGATTAATATAACTTTAATGTGATTGACTTCTTTTATTCAAGGGTCAAATTTAAAAAATCACCCTACAATTTAAAAAATTATTTAGCAAAAATAATTTTACCAATACAGGGAATAAGTACAGGCAATAATCTTTACTTTTAAAAACTTTTACTTTTTAGGCCGAGCACAGTAGCCCTGTGGCTAAAGTCCTTGCCTTGCAACCACCAGGATCCCAAATGGGCACGGGTTTGGATCCCAGCTGCTCTACTTCCAGTCCAGCTACCTAATTGTGATTTAGGAAAGCAGTAGAGGATGGCGCAAAACTTTGGGACCCTGCACCAGCACAGGAGACCTGGAAGAAGCTCCTGTTTCCCGGCTTTGGACGGGCTCAGCTCCAGTCATTGTTGCCCACAGGAATCAATGGATGGAAGATCTTTCAATCTTTCTCCTTTTCTCCATAAATCTGAGTTAGCAATAAAAATAAATACATCTTTGTAAAAAATTCATTTTAACAATACAAGAACTGAATTTATAAGTACACAGTAATTTTTGCCCTTTAAAATATTTTACTTTTTGGGCTTACTGCAGTAGCCTAGTGGTTAAAATCCTCTGTGCACTGGATCCCATTGGGCATCAGTTCATCCCAGCCACCACACTTCTTTAGTAACTCCCTGCTTCTGAGAAAGCAGTAGAGGACGGCTCAAAGCCGGGGGACCCAGCACCTGCATGGAAGACCCAGAAAAGCTCCTGGCTTCAAATTGACTCAGCTCCAGCCATTGGGGCCACTTAGGGAGTGAATCAGCAGATGCATGATCTTTCTCTCTGTAACTCTGACTTTCCAATAAAAAATAAAATAAATCTTTTTTAAAAATTTAGTGTTTGAGGACAGCATTGTGGCCAACAATTGGCTAAAACATCAGCATCCCTTTTAGGGTTCAAATCCTAGCTGCTCCAGTTCCAATCCAGCTCCCTTCTAATGGCATGAGAATAGCAGTATTAGATGGTCCAAGTATTTGAACACCTGCAAACTATGTTTTTCGCAAAGCTCCTAGCCTAGCTTTTGTTTTTGTGGCCATCTATTGCAAACCAGCAGATGGAAGAGCACACACTCTCTCTCATTGTAGTTCTTGTATTCAAAATATACCTTAAAACAATACTTGTTAAGTCTTACAATTGTTCTAAATAATATAATTATTAGAATTATCTTTAAAACTTTTTTGTCTACGTAGTTTAGAAATCCTTATATGTGTAATTAGTGTTAAACACTATAAATTATTTCTACTACATAAAATTTTGCGAATATATATTGTCTTTCATGTCAACAGTCTTATACTCTGGTTTCTCTTCAGGTCGCATATCAACAGTCTTTCCTTGCAAGCATATAATATATAATATATATGATATATATTTCTTGCATAAATTACTCAAAGATTTTAAGAAACTTACATATAAATTATTTAAAGACTTTCAGAAGCTTGAGATTACATAGAGGAATATACTTCACTACTAATACTAATATCTAAATTCAAATAAACCCACATCTTTAAGTCTTATTTTAAAACTTATGATCCAGATATTTTATCTGGAGCTCATTCAGTCTTTTCTAATACAGGATTTTTTTTTTAACTTCAATATGTCCCACCTCCACACAAACTCTTAACCTAAGGAAAAAATATATGTAGTGCTTTTTGAAGAATCTAATAAATTAACCACTTCACAATGGTAGTTTGGGAGATCACCATACATGTGTTCAGCTATTTGCAAGCTTAATCTCTACTTGAAATTTTACAGTGAAATAAACAACAAAGAGAAATCAATCAGATTAGGCAAATTTGACAGGTTATGACAAATTTTGTGGCTTAAAAATAGTTCAAATCAGATATATTTTGAGCAGTAAGGCAAATGGCTAAAAACCTGACTATGAAATGACTATTTCACAGTAAGATTCATATACATCTCATAAAAAAATGATAGCATCTAAAACATATCAGTTACACACTATCATTTTACCACCAGTCTCAAAGCGCACAGAAGAGAAGAAAGGTAGAAAACACTGCCATCAAAAGAGTTACAAAATTCTAACATAAGGCAATAGTTTTAATGATTTTTACCACAATCCATGGTAACAATTGTATATTTTATATTAGAAGCTATGGCATAAAGACACACGCTTTTTCAAAGATGTTTTACAAAACAATTACCCTCACTCCGTGTGCTCCCCTCTGATATTTTCTGCCCTAGTTTAGTTCATTCTTTAAAAATAAAACGCTGGCTGTGACCCAAATGGTTTAGAAGTCAAAGAAGGAAGAAGCAAGAACAAGTGGACAGCTCAGGGATGAGGGTTGGCTGCTGAGAATGGGAAATTTTGTCTCATGAGTAATATTTGGCAATATCTGGATATTTTTGGCTGTTGGATACTAGTGGCATATGGTTGGCAGAGGCCACAGATGGTACTAAACTTACAGGACAGAAGATAGTATCACAAGACAAACAATAGCACGGCACCAAATGTCAATGCTATAGAGACTGAAAAACCAGCTTTAGGTTATTCAGTAACCAAATCAAAAGGAAAATTACAAAGTCAGTAGCACTTTTATGGTTGTAAAAATATGTTTTAAACTTTGATAAGGATGTCTAATGTTTAAATTCAAAGACCATGACATCAGCAAACTAAGATTCTCCCTTCATAACACAAAGGCAGAAGAGAGGAGAGAAAGGGATGGGAATAGGGGGATGAGGAGCGGAGAGAACAGCAGTGAGAGGAGGGAGAAGAGAAGTCAGCTTGTAGCAAAATTCCATAAGCTCTATGATTTCCCTTTACTCCCTCCCCATATTCCCTCCCCCCAATTCATTTCCCCCGCATTATTGCAATAGTCTAGTCCTTCATAAGCAGCCATAAGTCTATCATTCTACTATTTAAGTATGTCCTGACATTGCCGGTACAAACAATGGCAGACAGCATCCCATTGTCACGATACATTCAACAGGCTTGTTTTAGACTCAGTTTCCCCTGACGGTAGAAGGACTAACTTATTCATCCCTACATTCTTCCCAGAATCCAACCATAACACCTTTCAAATTATAGGCACTGGAAAATTTTATAGTAGAAAAACAATAAGCTACTAGTTCTTAGGAAAACACTGGATTACATCTCACAATTTCATTCCAACTTAAATGACCACAGTTATACTTTTATTCACAGCCTTGAAAATTGTCCTTTAGGAGTCAAAAGTTGGGGGAGGAGAGGGGAGGATTCCAGTACCTAAAAAGCTGTATCACATAACGCAATGTAAAGAATTGGAAAAAAAAGAAGGCAAAAAGTAAAAAATTATTTGAATATCTCCTGCTTGACAATTTACACACATAAATAATATTATTTGATCAATATAATAATCAAATAATAAAAATACCAACATTCTGAATTACAGATTTAGAGGTACAGAAACAAGAATATGGTTAAGGGAGGACACATCCATGTATGAAGTAAATATCCAGAATTTTATTGCTTCTTTAACTCCAAAGTCATTATTCTGTTCATTAAACCTCTCTGTTACTATTCATATACAAGGGCCCAGTCATTTGTGGATTTAATTAGAAGTTTTATTTATCAGATGATGGTGAGTGAAATGGCATGTACGTAAATCTGGAATAACTGTTGTATAACTAGGATATTGAAATCCATCCAAAGTGACAAATGAATAAAAGAAGAACTAAAGTCGCAAATGAATCAACAAAGCTGATAATAAGAAAAAACAAGCCAGCCAAAAACACAGCAGAGAAAAACTTTTACAAATGCTGGGGATTTCATTCTGCTATGTTGTTGAAACTAACATATATATTAGGGCCTGGAAGGAATCCTTCTGCAATTATAATGTTGCCTGGTGATATGTACACAGTATTGTTTAACATTTTTAGGTTACTGCATTTAAATTTTCCTTGTACATTTTTAAACGGTTTCACCTAAAAATGAAAATGAATTGAGTAATGAAAGAGATCATCCATGTTCTAAAAACAACTCTATGGAATTCCTTATGCCACAAATAATAAAAGTGAAGATATTATCTCTTAAAGGATGTTTGTTTCTCAACAGAATAATTTATCCATATAATATTTAGAGAAAAAAATTTTTAAATACCACTAATTCTGAGAAGAATGTTGTTGGGATTTTGATTGGGATTGTGTTGAATCTGTATATTACTTTTGGTAATATGGACATTTTGATGATGTTGATCCTGCCAATCCAGGAACATGGTAAGTTTCTCCATTTTTCAATGTCTTCTATTTCTTTTTTTAATGTTTTATAGTTTTCATCATAGAGGTCTTCCACATATTCAGTTTAATTGTTAGGTATTTAAGATTCCGCTCCACTATTTTAAAGGGAACTATACTTATAGTTTCTTTCTCAGCAGTGGAATTATTTGTGTGCACTAGTGCCATTGGTTTGTGTTCATTAATGTTGTATCCTGCTATCTTGCTAAAGTCTCTCGTGAGTTCCAATAGTCTCTTGACTGAGTCTTTTGGTTCTCCTAAGTAGAGAATCATGTCATTTGCAAATAGAGATAATTTCAATTCCTCGTTTCCAATTTGAATTCTTTTAATTCTTTTTTCTTGCCTAATATCTCTAACAAGGACTTCCAATACTATATTGAAGAGTGGTAGTGACAATGAACATCCTGTCTAGTTCCAGATTTGGGTGGAAAAGCTTCCAATCTTTTCACGTTTAGTATGATGCTGGCATTGGGTTTTTCATAAATAGCTTTCATTATGTTATGGAATGTTCCTTCTATGCCTATTTGCTTAGGGTTTTCAGCATGAAGTGGTGTTGGATTTTATCAAATGCCTTCTCTGTATCTATTGAGATGATCAAATGTTTTTTATTTTTCAATTTGTAGACGTGGTGTATCACATTAATTGATTTGCGAATGTTGAACCATCCCTGAATGCCTGGGATGAATCCCATCTGGTCTGGTGGATGATCTGCCTGATGTACTGTAGGGTTTGTTGGCTAGTATTTTATTGAGAATATCTGCACCTATGTTCATCAGAGATACTGATCTGTAATTCTCTTTCTCTGTTGTTTCTCTATCTGGCTTTGGTATTAAGGTGATATTTGACTTCATAGAAAGAGTTTGGAAGGATTGCCTCTCTTTCTATTGTTTGGAAAAGCTTGTGGAGGATTGGGGTAAGTTCCTCTTGAAACATTTGGTAGAATTCAGCAGTGAAGCCATCTGGAGCAGGACTTATATTGGTCGGGAGGGTTTTACTTGCTGATTCAATCTCAGTGCATGCTATAGGTCTATTTAGATTATTAATTGCTTCTTGATTCAATTTTGGTGGATTGTATGTGTCCAAAAATCTATCCATCTCTTCTAGGTCTTCTGATTTTTTTGCATATAGTTGCTTGTAATAGTTCCTGATGATTCTCTGTATTTCCGAGGTATCTGTTGTTATATTTCCTTTCTTGCTATATGCTATTGACACGTCTCCTCCCTCCTTTTTTGATTAGTTGGTCCAGTGGGGAGTCTATTTTGTTGATTTTCTCAAATAATTAGCTCTTTGGCTCACTCATCATATGTATTGTTCTTTTCGTCTCTATTTGGTTTATTTCCTCCCTTATTTTGGTTATTTCTTTTTTCCCACTGATCTTGGGATTGCTTTGTGACTGTTTTTCTAGTTCCTTTAATTATAAAGTTAGCTCACTTACTTGGTGCTTTTCTAGTTTCTTAACATAAGCATTGATTGAGATGAACTTTTCTCTTAATACTGCCTTGATTGTGTCCCCAAAATTTTGTTATGTTGTTTTGATGCCTCCATTTGTTTCAAGCAATTTTTAATTTTTCCCTTTGATTTCTTCTCTACCCTATTGCACATTTAGGAATATTATTCAGTCTCCATATGATTGCATGTCTTCCTGGGTGTTTTGACTTGGTCTCTAGTTTCACTCCATGATGATCTGAAAAGATGCATGGTATAATTTTGATTTTTAAAAAATTTGCTGAGGCTTGTTTTGTGGCCTATAACATGGTCAATTCTGGAGAAGGTTCCATGTACTGATGAAAAAAAAAAGTGTATTCTCTGTAGGATGAAAGGTTTGGTAGATATCAACTAAGTCCATTTGCTCTAGTGTTTGGGTGAGTTCTGTTGTTTCTTTGCTGAGTTTCTGTTAAATGGGTATTAAAACCCCTGCTATTATTATATTGGAGTCTATCTCTCCCATTAAATCCATTAATATTTGTTTCATAAAGCTAGATGCCTTGGCATTGTTGCATATACATTTATTATGGTGATCTCTTCTTGCTGAATGAATCCTTTGATTATTATATGGTATCCTTCTTCATCTCTTTTAATGTTTTTCACATCAAAGTCTATATCATATAAGAATGGCTACACCCACACATTTTTCCTTACCATTAGCTTGGAATATCTTTTTCCATCCTTTCACTTTCAGCTTCCTCTGATCTGTATGTGTCTCCTGTAAGCAACAGATAGATGGGTTTTGTTTTTTGATCCAGTCCTCCAATCAATGGCATTTGATTGATGAGTTTAATCCATTTACATTCAATGTTAATATGGATAGGTGGCAGTTTGGTCCTGTCATTTTAGCAATGGGTTGTTCTTTGATTTAGTCTTCTGTTGGCCTTTTAGTGGGATGTTCTCCACATTTGCCTTTGGTTTTGGTAGTTGCTATTCCTTTTCTCTTTCACGAGAACATCTTTGAGTATCATTTGTAGGGCAGGTTTAGAAGAGGCAAATTCTTGAAGTTTTTCTTTACTGTGGAAGAATTTTATTTCATTTTCAAAGACAAAGGAGAGCTTTGTTGGATACATTATTCTGGGCTGAAAAATTTTCCCTTTTAGAATCTGGAATATGTAACTCCATTCTCTTCCGGCCTATAGTGTTTCTTCTGAGAGGTCGGTCAGCTGAGTTTCCCTGGGATTCCTCTGCAGGTCATTTGATTTTTTTTTTTTCACATGCACACTTACAGATTTTTTTCTTTTTGTTCAACCAAAGGGAGCTTGATTATCATGTGTCACAGTGAAAATCGCTTTTGATCAACTCTGTTGGGGGTTCAGTGCCTCTCCAGTATATTGTTTTCCAATTCTTTCTGGACATTAGGGAAGTTTCCATTTATTATTTCATTGAATACACCTTTAATCCCAGCTTCTCTTTCTGTGCCTTCTGGAACTCCCATAACTTTTATATTGGGCCTTTTAATCATATCTTTTAATTCTTGGATACTTTCTTTAGCTTGACCTGGTTCTGCTTCCAGCTTTTTGTTTGTTTCCCCCTGGTGACAGGAAATACCTTCCAATTCTGACATTTTTTCTTCTGCTTAATTCATTCTATTTTTGAGACCGTCTACTGTACTTTTAATTTGCTCCACTGTATTCTTAATTTGACATATCAGCTTTCATTTGATTCATCTCCTGTGTGACACATTTCTTAAATTCCTTGAACTCTTGTATTATGTGCTTCTCATTGTTATTCAAAAGCTTTATAATGAGTTTTCTGAATTCTATGTCCCCCATTTTCTCAATGTCTTCCTCAGTTAACTCTGAGGGTGGTAGAGGCTTTTGTTCCTTTGCTGGAGAGTCTTCAGTAACATTCATAGTGCCTCTGTCTCTTCTTTTACCTTTTGTCATTGCAATTCTGGTTGGCAGATTCTTCTCCTTAGGGCAGGTTTCTAAGATGTATTATCTACAGATCTACAAGTCGGTTTTTATGTTCAATTAGTGTCCCTGATTAGGAAAATGCCAGCTGTCCTAAATAACTGGGTTGTCAGTGGTGCTGATCTTGTTGACGTGTGCTAGCCATTAAATTTGAGAGCTACCTGGAGTTATTTTGGGTGAGTCTGTAGAGTGCCATGATGGAACTGCTTTCTCTGAGGGGCCTGTGCAATGTTCTAAGCTGAAAGTGACTTTGTTTCACGCTTAGCTCTTGCACAGCTCAGCTCCCCTCTCTTCAGTCTAACAGTGCCTAGCCTGATGAAAATGGCACCTGAGCCCTACTGATTAAGCACATGTGCAGTTTGCCTCCGCTCCTTCTGATCTCTGAGCTCTTGCCCCTCTGTGCAAGATGGTGCCCTATGGGGCACCAACAGAGATCAGGGGTTGCCAGCCATAAGATCCAGGGACTACACGGATCCTGCTTTTTCCACAAATAATCAAATATGCTAGTCTTGCCTACAATGTTCCGCCTTCTCAACAGCCAGAATCTTTCCTCTCTGAATTCCACTACTGGGGTAATATCAAATAAGACTATTGTATTAAAGAAATTCAAATTTCCTCCTCCAGATCTAAAACAAAGTATAAGTATTCACAGGAAATAAATATTAGTAGAAACTATATTCTGAGAAACAAATTAGTTACATGAGTAAGAGAATGACTCCAAGGGTATCTACCCAGAGTTCAAGCTAGAGGAAATCACTGGTGAAACATGCAGGTTCTTTATCGTTTTAGAAGTGTTTTAATTTTGCTAAATATCAGTTGTTATGCTATAAACCTGCAAATCTATAAGTGAGAACAGCTTTGCAAAACAAAGTATGAGCCCTTAGACAGATATCATACATAAAAAGCTTTTGAGTGTTTCATTAATGCCTTTCCAATTTTTTTACATTCTTATTAAGTAATGTGAAGGGAGCGCATTAGCAGAAAATAACAGAAGAACCTACCAAAATGATCTAAACCAATCATTCAAGATAACTCAGCTTATATTTTACAAGAATATTTTTGCAAATATGTGGAAAGACTGAACTAAAGATTATTAAGTATGTTTAAGGAAGGATTACAGTCCAGGGGAAAAATTTATACATTATCTCTGTGAAAATTAAGATCTGCATTTCTCTTTGTACTTATATTTTAATAAGCCTAATCTGATTAGAATTTGTCATTCAAATGCAGTGAATATTAATTAAATCCCTAACTTTATTTTTCTAACTGCATATGTATTTTCCTCAACCTCATTGTTTAAATGCTATATCCTACCTGTTGGAATATTGTACTTTCTACATGTTTATCATTTATTTTAATAGATTAAATCAGAATTCCACTAACCTTTGCAAAATTTCTTATCAATATAACACTTTGAACAATCAATATCTGGTTGGTTATCCCTCACTGTTCTAGGCTATTCTTTCTAGCATTCTTGTTTCTAGATTGACTTGAAAAACAAGAGGCTCCTAAGATTCAACTGGAATTATGACTAGAATGTTATTAATCCTAAGAGATTATTTCTAAAGCGCATGCATCTTCATAGCATTCTCAATGCGGAATATGAACTAAACATCTACTCACATTTTCAATTAAGTTACTTACTGAAATCTTGTAGTTTTTAATGTTCAATCTTTCATTTGTAAACAATATTTTCTGTTTTTAGTTCAGAACAGCAGCTCCAAAAGTATGTATGTATGCATGTATGTGTGCATGTGTGGATGCATATGTATCTGTATTTGAGTGTTTGTTTATTTAAAGGGTGGAGTTTCAGAGAAACAAATAGACAGGTCCACTTCCAAACTGTCCACAGCATCAGAGATTGTTCCAGGCTGAATCAGGACCCCAGAACTGAACCTAGCTCCTTCACACAAGCAGCAGGGACGTAAGCACTTCAACAGTCACTTGCTGCCTCTGAGGGCGCACATTATTTGGAACTCAAAAGCAGAAAATCCAAAGCAGAGGCCGAATACTTGCCTGCCCACTTTAATATGGGATGCAGAAATCCCAAGAAGCAATTATACCACTGCATCAAAAAGCCACCTCTGCTAATTCATGTATCTTGATTCATTTTTTATGTTGTAAAATTATTCAGTATTCATTTCACATCTAATTATCTTCCTGAATTCCCTTACTGATGCCTACTGGTTCTTAAAAGGAAGAAATGGACTACTCATTAAGAATATTGCAGTGGGATGACAGTGAGTTAATATAAGGGATTCATTTTAGATAATCACCAATCTTATGTATGTTGTAATACATGAAAATAAGTTCCAGAAAAATTTAATATCACTCATTAAACATAATAAAATACAAAACATATAGCTATTTAACTAGTCAATTTGGGGATAAAAGAGTTTTGAAGGATTAAAAGAGGGAAAACCATCACTAAAGATACAAGGCTTAGTTATATTCAATTCAGTACTTCCAAATATTAAAAGAAAAATAGGAGACAAACATCAACTTGTGAAACATTTGAAACAATTAAATGCAGCAAAATCCAAAATATATAAAAGCTCTTATAGATCAGCAAGAATAACCACATAATAGCCAATAAAAACAGGTAGAAGGAATAAAAGGGTTGAACAAGTAAATCATAGGAATTAAACATCAATAAGCACCAATAAAATATCTTGATTCTACAATCAATGATGAAAAACCAGCTCTTTCCAAGTCTTATTTAATTAGTAAACATGGAGTACACTGAAGCTGGTGAGTCACATACATCTGACAGAAGTAGAAAACCTTTCTAGAAAGTAATTCGGGAATCTGAAATAAAGCTTAAAAGAATCCAAAGTACAAATACACATCAGATATGTAGGCAAAACTTATGCTTAAAGATAATCATTATATAATTACTTGTTCTAGCAATCAGAAGCAATTGAATGGCAGTAAGAAAAAATAGTACAAACTTAAGATAGAACATTGGTGCAAGCATTTAAAACACTTTTCTGAAAAGCAATCTTAAACTCCTTATAAACTGTTATCAAATAAACAATGAGGGCACCAAATTATAAACAGTATTATGCCGATTTTATAAATCTGTAACTCAGACAGTCAAAATGATAGAAAGAAGAAAATACAGTAAATAATGGTCCTCTCTGGGGAAAAGAAATATGAAAACTTGCATTTCATTTTTTACACTTTGAAGACATTTTAGATTTTTTTTAGCAAAAAAGTCTAAAATTGTTTTTTTAATTAAAGTTTAATGTTACTTTTAAAACCAGCTGAAAAAAATCTCTAAAACATATGATCAAATGATGCAAAAAAATTTTTTAAACAAAGCAGGAAAGAAAAGTGTTTAATAAATTTTTGTCATGCATGGATAACATAATTTGTTTTTCATAACATAAAATTTTGTTCACATGACCAATACCATTAAAGGAGTTTTTTTTGTTAGTTTTAAATATTTACTTAGAAATAAGCCTTAAAGATCTTATCTAATACAGTAAAATCTATAATTAGAGATCTTACCTTTTTCACTTACACTCTCACTTTCAATCTCAACATCATCACAACTCGTGTATTCAGGCGTGGAAGCCAATTCCTCCTCTGAACTGCTCAAAGAAACCTGTCGCATTTTACCTCCTTTCTTCGATTTATGAGGTTTTGGTGGTGGAGGTCTCACTGACTCTGACTGGTCAGAGCTCAGAGAATCATTCCTTAACATCGCTTCCATTTTTTCCCGTTTTGTTTTCCGTACAGCAGAGCTGGGATCCAAGTGGTGCTGCTTCCTCAGTGAGTCAGTACGCCTCATGTCCGGTCGATCCATGGGGATTGGACTCCTCCGTGGTGTGGGAGGACTATGGTTTGTGGTCCTTTGTGGATATGAACTTGGTCCCTGAATTTCTCGAGTTCTTTCCATTGAATAAGATCTCTGATTTTCCATGGCAGCTCTACGTTCAGATATAGATCTTGGCCTGGACGGTCGATCCATCCTTAGCATAGAAATTCTGGAATCTTCCAGTTCAGCATTTGCCAAAGAGACATCACTATGCCTTCTCTCATGCCGCGCTCGGGACACTTCGGCATGGATACGCATTTGTTCTTCATAAGGTTGAGGCTTAACTGGATAGCGAGCCAAATTTGGATCACTTCGGTAGCGTGCCTGGTATTCCTCTTCTCTCCTTTGTCGTTCATACTCATCTCTACTCTCCACATCTTCATCATCTACAATATACTCTTTGGAATGCCTGTGACTTCTCCTGTTGGAGTCCCTATAGTTCATATGATCAGACTCTTCATAAAACTGAGGATCACGTTGAGATCGCCTATCAGCATAATCTGATGGAGACCTAGGCATTGCGCTTTCTGAAGTGGCATACTGTGAATATTCCTCTCTTTCTTCCCGTTGGTCGTATCGTCTATTCTGATCTCTGGACACTGATGGACTTCTTTTCCTAAGTAACCAAAGGAAGATAATGGTGAGGAAAGCAACACTTGATTAATTTGACATTTGCATTTGTTCTCATTTTTGAAACACATAACAATCATTTTAGTAATATTGATTTTATTCAGTTTCAATAAGTAACTTTGTCAAATTTATTTAAATCTTTCAACTTGAAAGGCAGAGAGAGAAAGAAAGGAAGAGAGAGAGATAGAGAAAGAGAGAAAGAATCATCCACCAACTGGTTCACTCCCAAAGGCTCACAATAGCCAGGGCTGGGCCAAGTCAAAGTCAGGATCCCAGAATTACAATCAGATCACCTCCATGGGTGACAGGGACCCAAGGACTTGAGCCATCACCTGCTGGCCCATGGTAGGTACACCTCGGCAGGAAGTTGGATCAGAAGCAGAAGTGCCAGGACTCCAACCAGAAATAGATACAGGATGTGGGTGTTTCAAGCAGTGGCTTAACCTGTTGAACCACAATGACTACCTTTCAAGTAGGTAATTTAGAAGGCATTTTAGTTGTAATTATTAAATGCTTGAGATGCTGTCTATGGACTTAAATCATACACCACAATTAAACATAGTCAACAACATATTGTGCCTCTGTAAAATACCCTTTATTGTAATTCCTTTCTGTGTTAGCTATACTTAAGCTACACGGTAACCTCCTTCCATTCTCTCTATTCCTGATACCTAAGTATGAAAGTTTCTTGAAAACATAATTAAGCTCATCTGACTTTGCTCCAGAGGTGAATACTTTCCCACTAAAGCTAAATGCAAGCTCTGAAAATTCATTTTGTATATATCCTCTACTTACGTCACTCTTAGTGTTGGTTCATATAATCTTTATCTCACTACCATTATGCCTCCAATCCTTTCTCACTGATCTAATTAGATGCAACTTACATAAATATCAACAATTACTTATTTATCATAAAACCCTAAAAGTCAGAAAGAGCAGTTTGTTTGTTTGTTATTATCTTATAAAACATACATAACAGCTGGGCCAGTTAGCCCCGAGACAGTAGGGGCAGGGTGGTTCCAACAAAGACTGGGGCGCCTAGCCTGGGTCCTTTGCCCTGCATGTGCAGAGGGAGTCAGACCACTTAGCCCCAGAGGGAGCGCAGCATTGCCTGGGTCGGGTGGCGCAGGGTGCAAATGGTGCGGGGCTAAGCCCACGGGCCACCTGGTGGCACACTTGTGGGTTTTGGTAGTATAGGCTTGCAGGGGACCTGGGGAATGGCAGAGGTAAGGGTATGTGAGGACCTGAGGGATCATGTTCATGTGAGGAATGACTACTGAGGAACTTGCATAGACAAGCTACTGTACCTGCAGATCTGAGTCACCTCAATGGTTTAGAGGGAGCAGTGGATGGCACACCCAGATGCACACAGAAGATATGGCACTCCTTTGGGGCCTAAAGAGAACATCTAATATCGTAGCAGAGGAGGGAGGGCAGATTGCCCGGGGGGGGGGGGTGAGGAGATGTATGGGAGGGAAGATTGGTGAGAGAGTACATTGAAGGTGAGGAATGACTACTGAGGGACTTCCATCAACAAGGCCACTGTACTTGCAGATAAATGAGGGAGGTGTGACAGTTTGAAGCAGTTTGAAGGGGGGAACAGAAAAATCTTAAGAGTCAAATGATGTGCCAGGACACATGGGAGACCTGAGCTGAGCTAGTTAGCATCAACCACTGCCAAATACCACTCACTGGCACACATCAAAGCTATGGCTGGGGTCCTAGTTAGCAGGGCTAGATCATGGTACCTGCCAGTGAGAGTCAGAATAAAGGATGGGTAATGTTAGGCAGCGCCATGACAATAAGCAGCACACGAGAAATCAGGTCTGGGGGCTAACTCTGGAGGAGTAAGTGGGCCCACTCCTGTGGAACTGCAATTTTCTCTGGTTTGCTTAAAAGCTGAGGGTGATGATGGGCTGAGCTAGACATGATCACGGAACCCTCTGACACTCATGGGTACTGGAGTTGGGTACAGGCCGAGCTGGTCCAGACTGCAGCACCCACAGGCACACCCAAGAATAGGGTGTGCGGTGGGCCAGACCACAACATCCACCAGTCATACCGAGGCAAGAACAGAGGAGGCAGACTATACCAGGTAAGGACCTAAAACCCACCACTACATATAGGATCTGGATCTGGGAGTGGGCTGGTACAGGAACTTGGGAAACTCCCCTGGTGGGCCATTGCTCCCTCTGGTGAGCATGAGATTCAGGCCTGGGTATTTGTCAGGATGGACAAAGTCGTTCCACTGGCCAACAAGTGTGTGGGTTGGTTCTGAAGGGGACTGAATCATGCAGTACAGGACCAAACCTTAGTACACTGGCATGTGCAAGAGCTAAGCTGGAGTGCAGGTCATGCCAGGCTAGACTATCATATCTACCGGTTTTACTGAGCCAGGAACGGGAACAGACAGTGCAGGATTAGGCTGCAACACCCACCAGCGATAGAGTTGGGACTGGGAGAGGGGTAGGACATGTCAGGCTGCAGCATCCGATGGCAAAGGCCAAGACAGAGGATGGGCTATGCCAAGCTGGGTCAGAGCAACCACTGGCACACACAAGATCTGTGGCTAGGAACAGGCCTTGTCAGGGAGCTAAGGAGAAGCCCTGGCTGGATTATGGCTCCCACTGATGAGCATGACAGCTAGAATGGGGTGTTGACAGCATTCCAGAACTATCAAAATCACTTGAGCAGAACCCTTACAACATGTTCCACATCGGAGACCCTGGGATGGCATCGGGTGGCCGTTTCCCATTCCTGGAAACTGGGCAGCTTTGAGGCTGGGTGTAGCTTTCCCACTGTCTTGCCTTTTCCCCAGATACAGGAGGAAGAAAAAGAAAATTTGGAAATAGTGATTTCACCCACCTTCTCCTAACCTTCAATCAATTATGTAAACATCAACAAGAATAAAAATTAAAAACTTAAAAAAGAACCATGCTTAACAAAGTATTAATATTGCCTTCTTCTCTGGCAGGAATTCAGGTAATATCAACATCTAGCCTTGAAAACAAGGGGATTAGAAGCCTGAAGAGGAAAGGTCTAGTATAACTGCTATGTGATTTTCATCAGGACCTAAACAGGATAGAAGACTGGAGAAAGTTGAAGGAAAGAAGACCAATATTTGCCACTTCAGCTGTAAGTATTTTACATAGCATATTTTTGGCTTAAAAGCAAAAGCACATAAATGACACCATGGCATCATGGCACAATCAGGCCAAATCACTACTCTTCCCTAACATTTCTTCCAAGTCAGTAAGCCCGTTTTTCCCTCATATCCAGAATATGATCTACCAATGTATTCATTAGTGTTTGCTAACAATAACCCCTCTCACCGTAGGTTTTCCAGGTAAAAACGGCTAAACACAGGACTCAGAGGCTACATGACCATTTAAAATGCTGTAAGAATGAAGGCCAGGGAAGTTAACACTGCTTAGTCCTAGCCTGGAGAACCGAAGAATCCTCAAGACAACAGATATTAGGAAACTACTGTGAATTGCAGAAGCTTGCTCAAGACTTTCATGCCTGCCTTTGCCTGCCAACAGCAAGTGTAATAACATCCAAGTTTTTACCACATTCAAATTTCTCTCAAATGGAAAGCTAGGTAAAACTTGCAGACTGTTCCAGTACTGGAGTAAATGTTTTATAATTATCCACATGGAAGAGATTTTTTTAGTATTTATGTTAACACAACACATTGACAATTAAATTACAAATATTTTGGGTGATAATTGATACATAAAAACATGGACTCTTATAGTTTAAAATTTACAGTCCAAATAGGAATCAAGCTTGGTACAACTTACACAAAAAACATATGTAAATTATGAATTATGAATACTTCATTTTACTTTTATCATTTTTATCTATAAGACTAAAGTGGAACTATCTTCTGGTATCATAATATTGTATTATAAACACTGGAAGTAAGAAATCTGGATTTCTTAGTACTAGTTTTGCTATTGATCAGCTATCTGAATGCATACAGTTATTTAATCTTTGGCAGTCTGTCCTTTTCTAAAATAAAAGGTGCAAGATAATACACGTTAACTCAAATTATTATGACAAGCATACTAGGTAAAAACTCAATGTCACTCTACAGTATGAACTAGAAACATAGAAATAACTAAGATGTAATTGGATCTTAACTTAAATGATTCCAAAACCCTCACCCATTTCTTAGGGACTTGGAGTCCATATTTTCACAATGAATTCATCAAGTTAACATGGCTAACTGAAAGTTTAAACTAATAAGGATTTTCAGTAACATTTAACATCACATTGGAAATTACAGTATAAGAAGAATGAGAACAAAAACAAATACTTCATTCCTAACTGGAGGGACTATTAAAAATCTTTAGTAACCAGAATATTAAGTGAATACAGTGAGTTTTATGTGCATATATTATTGATAAATAAGAATATTTATGTCCAATTACAGAATTAAGAAAGGATGTTAATAATTAGCCCTGAGCAAGCCATGTAACTGCTTTTTACAATTATACCTGACAAAAATTAAATTTAACATTAGATCCAGTAACCACTTTGTTCTAGAGATCATGAAATTTGCCTCAAGTTCATGAATGGTGCTGTAAATGCTGATTTATATTGGATTTAAGTAAAAATATAACAGTAAAAACAGAACAGATGACCATTCTGTTACTTAAAATGGATGTAGGTTTTTAAAAATACTTTTCAAAGTATAGAATCTTTTAGAATGTCATAGTTACGCAAGGCAACACTTTACTCTCAGAACACTCTTATTGTGCAATAAAAAACCTGTCAATTACTCCAAAATATTAAAATAATCTACTAAAACAATTTTATCAATATAACATGATATCAATACATCATGAATTATTTCAAACCTGAACTTTCTTGACTGTTAACATGTCTATCTTAAATCTGTATCTTTTCAGAAACTAAAGGAAATCCACGAATATTTAAGTATATTCTCTAATCTTTATCTTTGATACTACCTTTATGATTAAGGCTTAGCATTTTAAATTTATTATCATGTTAAAAAAAAACACTTAACAGGTAAAAGAATATAATAATTTTATATACCTTTCTAAAGAATTATAATGTGTTTAATAGCACTTAATTCATAAGTTATATTCAAAAGTGTTAATTCAAAAAAAGTTCCAAAACTATGCCTTTTTTAAAGAATAAAACATACTTGCAATATTATATAATACCTTGATTATTACTCCTATGCATTCTATTAAACTTTCTAATAAAAAACTAATATTTTTGCACTCATTTTTTATTTGTCCAATTTCTGTTCAACTTCTCTTTATTGAAACCTAGTCTATTCTATTTGTAGTGGTCTTAACTGGTGCCATTTGAAATCACACCTAAAACATTCTGGATCTGCCTCAATGAGTAGCAAATCTATCCATTATTCATGTATCTTGTCATATATCCTATATCTTTAACATATTTCAGAAAATTCTAGCCAAATAACACACTGGGTACCAGACTGTAAACCTCAATCTCCTGCCTACGCCAGTTTGAGGAAGAAAGCACAGCATTAGTGTTTTTACAGTTCTGCATCTAATAATCACACTGATGGATGGAAACATTTAAAATGTAAAATTTATTTCCGAATTAAAGTATTCTACTAACTTCCCAAAGTCAGCATTGAGAGACAGACATCCACCTACAAATACACACTCACACTGTACAATAACTCATTATGCTTTTGTCATGACTTCCACTTTAACATTTATTATTTTTAACATCTTAGGTGGTTTGTTTCTAAATAACCTGCAATATGGACCTTATATAATATGAAGCAACCATCAAGCTTCTGAAAAGACAAATATTTGAAAATGTGTAATAGTACATGAAAAATGTGTTTAATGTGCACGTTTTAACTCTAAACTATAGACAAATGCAATTTTAAAGAATCATATGATAGAGTATGAAGAATTTAAAAGTATTAATTTCTGCAAATTCAAATTTTATGTAATGGTAGTTAAGCATTACACATGTGAAAATCTCAAAATATTAATTAACAGAGATCATTAAAATTAATATTTATATATTAAAGAATTAAAAATGACAACAGAATAATCTGAACAAATAACTCCCATCTTTTTAAAAGCTTCATAAAGCACGGGCATCACTAAATAAAATAATACTTCATTAATATACTTACACAATTCAACCACAGAAACACTACATTGCAATAAAATTCTAAAATTCGAAGCTGTTAAAACACATTACAACAAAAATTTAACAGATATATTCTATCTCATAAAACGTAATGCAGTCTCCATTCTCACAATTCTAACAGAAAGCTTTAAAAAAAAAAGACAACTTACACTTATCAAAGCCAAGAAAAGCAAACAATTTCACATGACAATAAATATTTCACACATTTTTATTTTACCTTTTGTTCAACCAATGCACATCTGTCGAGCATGAAGCATCATGCTGACGAAAACGCATCAACACTGCGCCAGGCAGTGCTTTCACTTAATCCGTCTAACCCTAGCAAAATCATAGGAGCCATCCTTAATCAGATGATTTCAGTCTCTACTCGGCTCGCAATGATTTTATTACAAAACTAACTGCTGAAAAGTGACACGTCAACAGTACTCATCCAGGATGGAGTCATAAACTTCTGTGATTTAAGGGCCAGTTAAGGGAAAGGTTAGCCTCTAATGCGTGACTATGGGGCTGTATATAGCTCCAGGTCAAGCAAGAATGTACCCTGTAAGGAGGATTATGGTACTTAGCTGATTAGTGCCTCACAATACCGAACACCAAATGCAATCTACATCCAGGTATTTCTGGTGCTACATTTAAAACCAGCAGATTTATAAATTTATAAACTACATCTGTATGAATTCTGCTTTTTCTAAAATAACAGCTCAGCTTTTGCTATAAAATATACAGGGACAATGCAAGATAGTAATGGATTGTCAAGCCAACTATTTTTTTAGTTATTGATAAACAAGCTTTTTAATCTTTACTAATAATAATAGCAATCTTTCCCAAAGGGGCAGAAAACAGCAGTTTCTGGGACAATTTAATGACAAATGGTATAATTCCATGAACTAAGAACTTCATTCAGTTTAAACAAATGTTGCACAATTTTAATTCTTTTTATTTGTTTGAAACGAAAAAAAAACAGAGACACAAAAAGAAAAAAACAGAAACAACCTCCCATCTCTTCTTCACTTCCCAAATGCCTATGATAGCTCAGGCTGGCCCAAGTTGAAGCCAGGAGCCTGGAACTCAACCTGGTTTCCCACAAAAATCACAAGACCATTATTAAATTTTAATACTACAACTTCATATTAAATCTCACATGACAATTATAACATTAGCCTTGTCCAGATTAAATCTGGAATAAGATAGAAAAAAATCAGTCAACATGTCTCAAGTAACAAGTTGAATTTCTTTTCTACTTCAATTCACTTATTCATTCAATGTCATAAGTTAAGAGCTAGAATATGAGAACTTCAGCATGACACATGCAAATACATAGAACTGTTAAGGAATTAGTCTGAAAACATTAACTGATGTGATTTAACTGGTTTCTCCTGAAGTTACTTTATAGTCTCCTTAACCCTTTCAATCATAGGGACCACATATTGGCCTTTGCACACTATAAGCTTCTAGGTAGTTACAATTCAGACATAAGAGAACAGGTTTTTCTCAGCTTTTTGGGTTCCAAAACTACATCTCTCAGATGGTGGCACGGAAAAGAACTGTATTCTCAAGGTCTGATACTAGAAAAAGTACCCCAGAGTCAAAGAAATTAGGTGAATTACAGAATAAATATTTCAGACAACTTTTTGGGCTACTGAAGAAAAGCTGGTGTCATCCTGCCTATATTTCCCTATAATTCTCATTTTTAAAACTATTAAGAACATAGCATAATGTTATGTGGTAATTATTATTGTGGTACATAAGCCTACTGAAAAAAATCATTTCAAAAAAGTATTCGAGGGCCAGGCGCAGCGCCCGGGATCCCATATGGGCACCGGTTCTATCCCAGCAGCCCCGCTTCCCTTCCAGCTCCCTGCCTGTGGCCCGGGAAAGCAGTCGAGGACGGCCCAAAGCTTTGGGACCCTGCACCTGCGTGGGAGACCTGGAAGAGGCTCCTGGCTTCGGATCGGCATAGCATCGGTCATTGTGCTCACTTGGGGAGTGAATCATCTGACGGAAGATCTTCCTCTCTGTCTCTCCTCTCTGTATATCTGCCTTTCCAATAAAAACATAATAAAAATAAATCTTTAAAAAAAAAAAGTATTCGATAGCGAATAAACAGCACCAAGATCTGACTTTCCCAGTAATCACCTCAATCCATCTACTTCATAGCATAAATTGATTTAATTTGGAATGTTACTTGTTTTTAATAAAAAAATGGAAATACATTTTCAAGATTTTTCTGAAAATTGAGATGGGTAATGCCGGTCCGAAACCAGGAGTCTCTTCCTCTGGGTCTCCCATGTGGGTGCAGTGTCCCAAAGCTTTGGGCCATCCTCGACTGCTTCCCAGGCCACAGGCAGGGAGCCGCCAGGATTAGAACCGGTGCCCATATGGGATGCCGGAGGTGCAAGGCAAGGACCTTAACCACTGCGCCACTGTGCCACCGTGCCGGGCCCGAGATGGGTAATTGTTAATGGTACTATCATCACCAGATAGTATAGAATCACAATTAATTTTGTATTTTTTGCAATTACTTTTGCCTTTATAATTACTTAAATTAGTTTTTACTTTTTTACCCTAACTATACTCAAAGGACAATTCCTTATGACATTCCATAATTAATTGCTTTAGAATACAAAAAGATTATTTCTGATAATGGAGTAATTGAATATAATTTATTAAACCCAAATTTTTAAATGGATTGTAAACCCTATAAATTACATCATAATGAGAACATAATTCAATGTTAGTTATTAATAAAATGGATATCATTTCAGTACTTTCTTTACTGCATACTTTTTCAGTTTATTTCAGTTATAAAAATGTAGAATGTAGACCATAAAGCTATTTAGAGAATTTGAATTTCTGAAATTATCATCAACTACTAACTGCTTTAATACTTCATTAAAACATTTAACATTTATTCAAATACAAATCTAATCAGATTTTAATAAGGTAAAGACTTTAGGTTTAGCATGTTAGGAAGAATTAAATCACCATTCTTAAGAGTGTATGTAATTTGTCCTTTCCTTAAACTGCAGTTCTTTCTAATTAAATCCATAGTGCTAAACAAATGACATGAAACCTTACCACAAATTTTCTATGTTATACAAAGCTATAAATGTCAAAAGGGAATATTTGAAACACTTTAAAAGGTAATAAATGGGGTCCGGTGCGGTAACCTAGCAGCTAAAGTTCTGGCCTTGTCCTTGCTCGGATCCCATGGATGTGCCAGTTCACATCCCAGCAGCTCCATTTCCCATCCTGCTCCCTGCTTATGGCCTGGAAAAGTAGTCAAGGACAGCTCAAAGCCAAGGACAGCTCAAAGCCTTGGGACCTTGCACCTGTATGGCAGACCTGGAAGAAGCTCCTGGCTCCTGGCTCCTGGCTCCTGGCTCCTGGCTCCTGGCTCCTGGCTTCGGATTGGCTCAGTTCCGACCAATGTGGCTGCTTGAGGAGCGAATCAGTGAATGGAAGCTCTTCCTCTCTTTCTTTCCTCCTCTCTGTGTATCTGACTTTCCAATAAAAGTAACAAAATAAATATTTTTTAAAGCCAATGACTAAATAAATGTCACAAAGCTATCAGATCAAACTCAAAGGTTATGCAATAGTAAAAATCTTAATACTCTTTCTGAGAGGTAAATCAATACATTAATCTCAATCACAGTAGCTACAAAAAAAAAAAAAGTAGGAATAAGCCACACAATTTTAAGCCTAGTGGATCAGTAGTTTTGTACCCTAAACCTATTAATTTGTGGTAACAAGAAACATGAGAAAGGGGCCATTTTTGTGACATAGCGCACTAAGTCCATTCTATATGGCAACAACTTGAGCCCCGGCTGCTCCATTTCAGATCTGGCTCGTTTTGATGTGCCTGGGAAAGCAGCAAAAGATCACGGAGCTCAAAAAGCAGGTTCTTTGGCCCCTGATCCTGTTAGGAGACCCTGATGAAGCTTCTGGCTCCTGACTTCTGACCAGTACAGCTCCAGCAGTTATAGCCATTTGGGGAGTGGAACAACAAATAGAACATTCTCTCTCTCTCTCTCTTTCTTTCTCTCCACCCCTCCTTCTCTCTCTCCTCTCTCTCTATCTCATACTGCCTTTCAAAAATACAGATACATCTTACCAAAACAAAAGCATAATAAAATTGAAAGGAGACAATATACATTAACACAATGTCTAGTACTCAACAGGAGTTCAGTTTTTAAAAATCATTATATTTTAATACTTCCACTTACTGGGTATTTACAGTTTGCATGGTAGAAAAAGTAAGTTTCTGTTCTATTACTTAAACTAAAAGAAATGTTACAGTCAGACTATTTTGACATCCCCTCTCGGGCCTTTGGATAAGATCAGGTGCTGAGAATCTTGTCAAACATATCTTCCCACAAGCTCCTCTTTATTCCTAGGTTTACCACATAGGGCACCTTTTTACCTTACTCCTTAATGCCAAACAATCACAATGCTACTAGTATAGGTTGGCATTTATTGAATACTTACTACTCCTAAATAGTGTTAATAATGATTTACTACTTCTCAATTTTCACAATTATATGAAAAAGCATATTTTGTTAAAATACTCTTTATATAAGTAAGTAAGGTGAACTTGGAGCATTTAACTAAAAGAAAATGAAAGAGTAATAAGACCTGAATTAGAGCTTAGCCTGTTATACCCCAGACTTTGCAGTCACAAAACACCCATTTCCCTTATGTGTCCATAGTAATGAGTTATCTCAGCTCAACAAGGAATAACTCTGCAAACAATAATTTGTCATAGTCAGTGAACTGAACAATGTTTGGTTGAATATTCATGTCTCTTCCTATAGTGACATCTAAAACTGTTCAAGTGTAAGCACAGTAACATCATCATTTTGGTGATATAAAATTCATTGAAGTAGATATTACTAAGTTTCTGCAATGTCAGATTTTCGTCCTCTGCTGGGCACACAGAAAAGTAGACAACTCATCATTATCCAGTTGGGTGAGGTCAAGCAATGGATCCTGTCTGTTGAGCTCCGAAGGAAAATGCGTCATTTCTGGGCTGATGGAATGAAGACAACTACTTGTTCACCAAGCTCTTGCCCTGTGCACATGTGTCAGACAGGATAGCTAGCTGCAAGCTGCTGGAGTCTACACTTCTGAAGCACATGTGAGGTAAGTATTATGGAGAGCCTCTTCACCCACTGAACTACACAGGAACAAGAAGCAGCCCTCAATTGGACACTTAGAGTCCCTCAATACTGCTACAGAAAGAAGCTTAACACACACACAAATAAAACACTTACACTTTCTTTTTTACCCTATAAATAGAAATACAAGCAGCTCTCTGCTCACACATCCACTCTTTCCAATTATCTTTTTCCTTCCTGAAATAAATCTAGAGAAAGATAGATCAATAATTTGACTGCATGAGTTGTTTAGCCAAGGAATGGACTGTATCATCCACTTACAGTTGCTACAAAAATTTCTACTGGAGAGTCCTCCTAGTTGGCTTTTATCTTTATGGGTATGGTGAGGTGTGGAAAAAGATAATATTTTCCTTCTCAAAGCAATGACAAAAAAGGGGAAGAATTCCTTTATCTTTTCCCACTAAGGTCATATTTATTATTTAAGTTACTCTCTTTCCTCTTTCTTCTGCTTAGTCTTTTATATTAGTCCTTCACATTCGTAAAGATTCCACTGTAAGTAATGCCTGAAGGTAGCAGCCAGTACATCTCTAACATTGAGAGAAGCTTTGGACCCCATTATTTTCAGAATTTCATTTGATGATTGAGTCCTCAATGCTTCTTTCTGTCCCTATTGGTTTCCAGTAGTCTAATCTGAAAGCAGTAAGAAATGACCGCCTACTACAATCATCTAGTGTCTCAGGTTTTCCTACACTATCATTTGAAGAACTTACTTACATGTATTTGATCCTGAAAACTTATTCATCGCACAGTTACTCATTTCATTTTTATAAAGAACCATTCAGACTGAACTCACTCATACAAATGAATTATGACAAAAACACACTTCCAAAGTATTTCCACTTTTCCTGTGTCTGGAAAATGCATGATGCAGAACAGAAAAGGACTATTCTACTAACTTTACTATACTGTGGTCCTATAATACTGTACACTATCATATATTATGTATAATATTATATATCATTATTTATTATAATCCAATAATACAATGACATTGCTGTGGAGTTCCTTCCTGCAATAACCAGCTAAGTAAACCATGGTAACTTTAGATGGTTAAGCTCTAGTAAATGACATGAGCTAATCCCTGTTTTAATGTTTCCCATAATTAAATTTTCTTATTTTTACGTGACAATCTAGTGCCTCTCTGGTATAGATGCTCCTCCACCAAAGTCGAGGATATATCCCAACAAACTCATTTTTAAGTTGAAAATATCATGTCAAAAATGTATTTAACAAATTAAGCCTTCAGATCATCATAACTCAGCAATATAGTACACTACAGAATATCACACGTTTCCCCTCTTGCTTACATGGCCAACTAGGAACTGTTACCAGCTGAAGCCGACCGGCCCAGAAAGAAGGCATTATATCAGATGTTATCAGCCTGAGAAAAGGTCAAAATTCAAAACATAACATACAGTACATTGCTTTTGCACAATCATATAATCAAAGTGCCATAAATTAAAATTGTCACAAGTTTTAATTTGTGACAGGAACTATCTTTACTAGCACTAAAACAAATTGGAAAATTCACTGTTGACCTTAACTTTTAAACTTTAACGAATATTTTTCTTTATGACTTACTACAGGTTCATAAAAAATTCAATGATTACCATGCAAACAATTATAAAATTTTATAAATTTGCAACATCGTTAAATAATGTTAATAACTGATACACACGATAATATCAGCAATAATTTTCATTTCTTCAAGGATTTTTGAACTTCAAACTATGCAGTAAAAGTTTGGGAGTTTTATAAATATTCCCCTGACTATATTCAAATTAGGTTTTGGAATCTTTGGTCTTCTGAAAATAAAATGTACTTGAACAAATATAAAAGGAGTAACTCTAGTACTTGAACTTTCTATTCTTCCATAATTTTAAATTATGCATTTATAATATTTTATAGAAAATATACTTAGAAATAATACACAAGTGTTACCTATTTTCCCAACAGAAAATCTCATTCAAAATAATTTTATAGTACTAATGACTACAATCCACAATTTTTTGAGCCTTCAAAAAAAGACACAGATTAGGCTTAACTTCTAGTCAATCATCACAATTTTTCCTTCTTAGTCATGGTTTCTAGGCTAGAACACAAAACCTGGATGAAATACCAGAAATTAGTTGTTTCATGAAAGTAACAAAATTCCTAATCATTTAGTATGACCTATATTATTAATTTTCAATTTTTTAATAGAACAACAGGCAATAAAATAAACTATCCTAGCTTAAGCTAGAAATATTTTTGTTAACTTAAATAGCCCATAATGTCATTTTTAAGCTTATTAAGTTTCATTCAAAATATGTAGAATCTCATCTGATTAAAACTATCAAGGCAAAATAAACTTTGTATTGATAAAATGTATTATTAGTAGTATTCAATAAGATCTAAGTTACATTTCACCAAATTTTCATTCCTTTATACTCACTATCTTAATTTTCTATTAGCTACAAAGCATTAACTAGACATGACAAGAATTTAACACTGTGTCTCTAAATGCTTCCTGAAGATATACATATAAATGTAAAACAGGCCAGCTGGAACAAGATCTTAACAACTGTTTCAGCAAAAATGTGCAAACTTTTTGACATTCATCTCTGAGAGCCAATCTAGTAATTAATTAGGACTACATTTGACTTGCAATAGCATTTTACACCAAAGAGGTTCTTATGGCTGTGCCTGTAGAAATCCAATTAGGACTAGCACACCCTAAATGAGGTCAGGAAGGCACAGAACCCTATCAAACTTACTGAAATACAATCTTAAACTGCTCAGCATGTACATCAAAGTAAAAAGGTGGAAGCTGCACTAGCCAAATGCTCTTTGTGTCCAAAATTGAAACACTGAACACTGCAACAAAAAGCCTAACTTTTCACTTTGCAGTTACTGTAACAGAGGGAATCCATAGTTAATGGATAAAGCGAGAAGACAGTTACAATGACAATAAGATTACACAGAATAATTGCAAGTCTTGTGATCTGGGATTTATTATTTAATTGGAACTCAAAAATATTAAATGGAGACCAGCATTAAGAATAGGTTACCTATCAGTAGGCATGCCCGTGTCCCACAGTGGAATGCCCTGTATCAATACCCTCATCTGGCTCCCAAGTCCAGGTTATTGCTAACAAAGACCCTAAGAAGCAGTGCTAATGGCTAAAGCTGGCAGAATCCCATTACCCATGTGGTAGACCAGGAATCTGTTGCTGGACAGAGTTTCAGCCCCTGGCTCAGCCCCAGTGAACCCTACCTCAGCCTTTGCTTTTGTAATCTTTTAGGCAATGAAGCATTGTATGAGTGTTCGTTCTGTCTTGCTCCATAATAATAACAAAAAGGACAGCTGTTCAGACATTTATTGGGAAAAGGGTAGCTGTCTAGTCTAGTGGCTAAGACATCAGTTAGAACATTTGCATCACACATCAGGGAACCCGAGTTTGTTACACAACTCTGGCTCCTAATCCTACCCTCCTGTTAACACAGATCCACATGATGGTTTACATACTGGGTTCCTGTTAATCAAGTGAGTGAAATGAGTTCTTTTTTCCCAGCCTTGGCCATTCTGGGCAGATAGGGTGTGAAGCAGCATATAGGAACTCGCTCTTTTTCTTTTTCCTGTCCATCTAACTCTCTACCTTTCAAACAAAAAAGTAAAAATTTTGGAAACAAATGCTGTAAGATGAAACCAAATGCCAGAATGCACGAATACAATTAACACATATCTTAACTAAAATGCATCAGAGCAAACTTAAGTCCATGCTAAAAAAAAAAAAAAAGAAAAGAAAAAGAAAAACCTAAAAACTGAAGATCCTCAGATCTTCAGATAATATTCAAGAATGGTTAAACAGTTTTTAATTTTATTATAAAAAAAAAAGATGACCAAATAGTTGCTTAACAGTAATGATGAAATGAAAATAAGAGAATATGTTTAGGAACAAATGATTTCACTTCAAAATAAGAAAATTGCTCAAAAAAAGATTGTGAGCTGTCACACGCCCTCAGTCTTCTCTGGGGATTACATTCAGGATGTATTTCCTAACCTAGACATGTATATAAACAAATCATACTTTCTCTGATTTCATATCCAAAAGTTTTCATACTTTCTGAGTCATTTTATGCAACAGTTTATGCTCTTTGGCTACTATCAAACTTTTAAAAAGAAAGGATGCAGAGATTGAGGGGTTGATACTGAGTATTTCTAAAAGAAAAAAAAAACAGCTTAGCTTTTCACTTGGAGACCTTTTTAAGGAGATCTCAGCTATCTACATGAGTATGATCCCATCACAACTAAAAGATGATAAATCAAGTAAACGATTCATGAAAATAATTCATGTTCAATGTAGCTATTATTAAACATATGCTTTACTTGTAAGTAATGCTTTGCCTTCGCTATTTAATACTTCTGGACATTTCTAAGCAAAAGGAAAAAGGTCTCAGACATTTCCTTCTAAATTTCTATGTGCACTTATTCTTAACAAATTAGTAAATTCTAATCACAGAAGATTTTACTGAAGTAGACTTCACAGCTTCTGAATAAAAATGTTCCGCAAAGCCTTCCCAGTACAAAAGTCACATTAAAAGGGCCTGCATGACAGCATAGCTGGTTAAGCCTCTCCCTGCAACTCCCACTTTCAATATGGGCATGAGTTTCTGTTCCTACTGTTTTCTCTCTGATCCTGCTTTCTGCTGATGGTATCCCAAGTGTTTGGGCCTCTGTCACCTGCCTGGGAGACCCAGAAAAAGCTCCTGGCTCCTGCCTTCTGCCTGATCCAGCACAGGCCTTAACAGCCCTTTGAAGAGTAAACCAGTGGATGAAAGATCTGACGCTCCCTCTCTGTTTTTCAAATGAATAAACAAATATTTTTTAAGTCAGAGAGAAAATACAAATGTTTTGCTTTCTGTGAGTCACACTAGTAAGTTAAAATTTGTATGAAAAATATTTTCAAATATATTTTACTGGTGATTAAAGTGCTAAAATTAGTCCCCAAATCAATGAATGATTCAATTGCTAATTCAACCAACTAGATCCTGCCACTTGCTTCATAGTTCTGTCACAGCAAATTCCACTCGTGCAAACCAGATAATGTCACATAAAGAGAAAACATGACTAGTTTTGATGAAAGTTGCAACCATACTGTTATACAAGTAGCCTCTTCACTTTCGAGGTTTGGGGAGGAGAGGAGGTTATTAGTATCTATCCAATTATCTGGGAGAAAGGTGAAAAATAAAGAAATTACAGTAAAAAATTGGTCTGTTAGACAACTGCCTGAATATGCAGCATATATATGAAATGCATATATATATATATATATATATGTAGAGAGAGAGAGAGAGAGAGAGAAATATTTAACTGTCCCTAGTATTCTTTTGTTTTGTTTTATTGGAGATTTCTTTGATAATAATTCACAAATAAAGGCAGAACTATGTTTTCATGTTCTATATGTCCTTATATTGCAACCAAAATACGGAAGACAAAAGCATAACATGAAAAAAGTCCCATTTCGAACTTCAACAAGCAAAATTTTTTGGCTTATTTAAGTCCAAAACTACACTAACAATTTCTTCTCCCACCCCCCAACAATTTCTGATATTCAGCATTTCAAGCAGTCTGTGTGTGTGTTTACACAATTCATGCACACACATAGACTAAGACATACACAGCTATACATGAAGAGTACGCCCAAAAGCTCAGAGAAATTGAATTTAAAAATAAGGACATATTTGGTATGAAAACTTTCTAAATCTACTCATACAAGGAGTCATTCAAAGTTCACAAAAAATATGTATTATCAAAAAATCTTGAAAAATTTTATACCACAATAAACATTTTCTAAATTATTTTCCATGAACATCATGAAGCCCCCTTGTACATAACTAGTCTTTAACTATCAGTTATAGGAATATTGAAATCAAACTATTTTAGAAACATAATGAAAACAAAGAATGCATACTTTGTCACCTATGTGGAATTCATTAGTCTAAGTTTGTAGAAAGTGATTTCTAAGCTTACTCTTTTTAAATTATTCCTTCTATTCTTATTTTAAGAAATCGATTTTGCATCATCATACTTTTCATATTTTAATGATATCAAAAATATTTCTGAGTTATAGAGTAAATTTAAAGTTAAAGAGTAAAATATGTTAAAACAAGTGGCCTATCATTTCTTATTACAGGTAGATGATATAGGTTAAGAGAAAGTTCACAAGCATGTTAAGACCAACTTACATATATCTAAAAAATAAATCACGAAAATAAAACTGATATAAAACTATATGCTTAATGTGATTAGGTACTTTCCACATCCCCTTCAATCCCCCATATTCATGAAGAAGAAATGTTTAAATAAAAATTCAAAAGCGTTCTCCAGGTACATTTCCCATTGTGCCTGAAAAACAAAATTTATCAGATATGACAGAAAGGTGTTTGGAAGGAAAATCTATAAATGATGCTTTCTACAAAACTAACTTTCCAAAATTCTGACTAAATAAGTAAGTTGTCCCTTAATGTTTGCTTAAAAAAAAATTACCAAAAGCCTTACTCAAATACATTCTAGATTTAATATAGAAAAGATAACAAATTCAATGCACTCTATTTTCAAGCATTAGTTATCTTACCCAGTAGTACAAACTGGATAGGAAAAAAAAAAGATATATATATATATATAGGATTCTAAGTATCCTTTCGGATAAAGATCATGTACAACAGAGGAGATCCAGGACATTTCAATCATTCACATGAAAAATAAATGACTTACCTACTAAATTCCTTCTATTGCTTCACTGTTTCCATAGATTTAGCTGGGAAGAAACCTAACTATAAGGCACAAGGAGGAAGTCAGAGTCATGTAAAGAGAGTAAGTGGTAGCAAAGCAGAAGATCGGAACTACGATATCTTCAGTCTTTCAGCCTCAATCCAAAACCAGGGCAGTTGGTCCATGGCATTCATTGGGGAATTAAGCAGGCACTAAGGAGCTACACTGGAAGATGATCCTTCTTCCAAGGGAGTGTACTGATCAGTCTCCGTAACTGGACTCCAAATAGCCCAGGAACCAGAAGAAATCTACTGAGCTGCCAATGACTTACAGATCATGAATGTGATGGAGCAAGAATTTTGTTAAGTATTGTCAATTCCAACAACATGTTGCATCTTAAAATTAAATATCCAATCCACAAAAACAAGATTCTTTTAAAACAAAACAGTATTTCACACTTCCATTTGAAAAATGGAAGTTGTTGCAATATAAAACTTGAAAATTTTTCTGTTTGTGTAATATATGGTTAAATAACTATATTTAGATGTAAGTACCCCACCAGGAATGTAATCTTCAAAAGAAAAGAATCACTTCTATTGAAGTGATAAAAGCAAAGTGAAAAGAAAAAAATGTTAATACCTTGTTAAGCAAGATAGTGGTAACTTTTCAATATTAAATAGTATTATATTTCAAGTACACAATTCAGTAATTGCCTCTTCTTACATCCTTCATTTTTAACAAAGGTATATGTAAAAACACATAAGATCATTTTTGAGGAGCAGTTACTTAGCCCAATGAGTACATGCCTAGATTCAATTAACAGCTTGAGCTCCTGACTCCAGCTACCCGCCAACACAGACCCTGGGAGGCAGCAATGCCAGCTCAAGCAGCTGGGTCCCTGCCATCTGGCTGGGAAACATGGATTGTCTTCCCAACTCTTGGCTATGGTGCCGGGCCACACCAAGTCAGTTGCAGGCAGTTGAGAAGTAGAAAGAAATATAATTCTTTCTCTCTCTCTCTCTCAGCTTCCAAAACAAATAAACAAATGAATAAATAAACCCTCCAAACCTGCCTGCCCTAGTTACAGAGCCAAGATGAACCAAAGTTGGGTCTTCCCTAAGACTACTTGATCAGCATTCACTTTATCTCCTTCCATACATTTTCCATCACTCCTTAAATATTTTTCAATAAGAACACTTCATCAATTAGCCACATACATAAATATGAAGTCCTATATCAGGCTCTATTTCCATACATGATATTTAATAAAAGGTTTTTTGCTGAAAAAATTGAAAACCATGTATAGTGGAGCTTTCCAAAGTTCATGGAAAATGCGTATGATGAAAAACCTATAAATGCATTTCATTTCTTTGTACCACAACACTTATCTTGGAACTCCATTTTCCTACAAACTTTCTGAAGCACCTACATATATTAAGATCTGAAAATTATGCAATTTAAAGTAAGAGTATCAAGTTGGTATTGTGGCACAAAAAAGTAAGGCACTTCTTAGGAAGAACACATCTCAAATCAGAGTGATATCAGTTGCTCTGCTTCCAAACCAGCTTCATGCTAATGTATCTAGGAGAGCAGCAGATGATGCTTAAGTACCTGTGTCCCTGCCACCCACACAGGAGACCTGGATGGAGGTTCTGGCTCCTAGCTCTGGCCTAGCCCAGTGTTGGCTACTTGGCAGCCATTTGGGAAATGAACTAGCAAATGGAAGGTATACATGTGTGTGTGAGAGAGAGAATTTATGAAAGAAAAAAAAACCAATAATAAAGAGACAGAACCTTCCCTCATCATCACTTAAAAAAAAATAAATTAAAAAAATATTAAAATTAGCCATATAAGTTGGTGTCCTATTTCTGTCAGTTGTGGAATCAGGAGTATGTTACTTATCTGAAGGAAAACTCCAAAGTCTGTAATTTGAGGTATTATATTAATGCTATATGACTTAGAATTCAAAGTGGTGGTTAACTAAATTAAATACTGTTTAATTCTAAGAATCATAAAAATGTTAGCAAGAATTTCCTTTTATTGTTTATAAATGATTTTCACCAGTAAGGGTAGGTAGTAACAAAACTGATTTGTAACAGCAGTTTCTCAGCAACAACTGATTAGGCTCAGGTCTCCAATAGCATTCTTTTGTGTTCCTACCACAAGGTGCTATGGAAATTGAAGATATTCACGAACAAGGAGAATGGCACAAGATGATAAAGGAAACTCACATGTAAATCATATATGTAAAAAAGGCTTGAAAAAATTTTGATGATAAAAAGTTTGCTGACAATTTAAGTTATAGTAGGTTTAACTGTCACAAAAATCATTATCTATTTTAAAAATAAAATAAAAAAAGGAACTTGACATGTAGAATCACCAAAATTTGACAAAAAGAACCATGAAAACTAAGATTATATGTCTTCCAAAAACAAATTAATAATATTATAACAGAGCAGAGTACGGGAACATTATAAGATAGGGGAATAAGCTGCTACCTACAATGCCTGTATCCCATATGGGTCTGGCCCTAGCCCCAGATGCTCCTTTTCCAGTCCAGCTCCCTGCTAATGTGTCTGGAAAACAGCAGCAGATGTCCCAAGTGTTTGGCCACTACACCTACGTGGAAGATCCAAATAAAGCTGCTGGCTCCTGGTTGCAGCCTGGCTCAAATCCAGTCATTGCAGTCAGCAAATGGAAGATTCTCATTCTCTCTCTAGCTCCCTTTCTCTCACTTTCCCTGTCTCTTTTTTTAAAGATTTATTCATTTTCACTGGAAAGGTAGATATACAGAGAGGAGGAGAGACAGTTTGATGGTTCACTCCCCAAGTGGCCACAATAGCTGGAGCCAATCCAAAGCCAGGAGCCAGGAGTTTCTTCCAGGTCTCCCACACGGGTACAGGGTCCCAAGGCTTTGGGCCATCCTTGACTGCTTTCCCAGGCTACTGACCGGGAGCTGGATAGGAAGCACAGTTGCCAGGATTAGAACCAGCGCCCACATGGGATCCCAGCATGTTCAAGGCGAGGACTTTACGGTTACGCTATCATGCCGGCCCTCTCTCTCTCACTTTCTAACTCTGCCTTTCAAATAAACAAGTAAACCTTAAAAAGAAAGAAAGAAAGAAAAAACACATCATGACTATGACTCTACTAAGACATAGAAAATGTTGCAATATAAAAGTATAGGGATACCAAAAATAGTTGAAAAAAAAAATACTAAACTTATTTTGGTATAATTTTGAAATTCAAGCATACTAGTTTTGTAATATGTATTTTTTTTCCATGAGCTCTTTTGGAATATTTCTCATATGCACAAATTTCTATTTTTTGCAGCAAAAAAAAAGCAGTTTCAATTCTAATTTCTACAAATCTTTTTAAGCACGCTCATATTTTCAAAGAGAATTTTAAAAGAAAGCAGGTAAATAACTAAAGAAATATTGTCTTCTATTAATGACATAAGAAAAATAGTGGAGGAAAGACACTAAGAAAAAAAAAGACAGGCAAAAAAATATAAGAAGGAAGATCATTTCTATCTGTGAAAGGGGTAAAAATCCATTGAAGACCTCTCTGTGTCTCGCCTGTCTCCCTTTTTCTCTTTCTCCATTTCTCCTAAGTATATGCATAAATAAGCTCTCTCTACACCAAGTAGCACTACAAAAGTTCAAAGAAAATTAAAAAAATGTAAGCATTAGCAGGATCACCATTTTTAACTGATTTCTTTTCATTTGATTTTATATCAAGAAAGACTAAGTGAGCAAATAAATGAGAGCTCTTCCATTCACTGGCTTGCTCTCCAATGGCCACAGAGCCAGAACTGGATCAGGCCGAAGACAGCAGCCAAAACCTCGGATGTGGTCCTCAAAGACCTTAGCCGTCTCCTGATGCTTTTGCAGGCACATTGGCAAGGAGCTGGCTCTACAGTGGAACAGCCAGGACCCCAACCTGTATGATGGCATCACATGTGGCAGCTTAACCTGATGTGTCATAATGCTGGCCTTGGGCTCACCGTTTTTGAGGAACTAAATAAATAAATTTATAACAACTACAAAAAAAAACTGTTAAAATGACTTTTATTCTTTATATATGATGGCTTTAAAAGTCAAGAACACTACCAAAATGAGTGGAATATTTTAGAAAGGAGAATTTTAAAAGTAAACTATTACCCAAGAAGAAACTTATAATCAAGCTTCAAGATAAAATGGCTGGCATGGGACAGAGGGAGGGCTAAGCCACCACCTGCAACACCATTATCCCTTCTGGGTACAAGTTTCAACTACACTCCTTCAAATCCAGCTCCCTTCCTTTGTCCCTGGTAAAGCAGCAGGAAAGGGCCCAAGTGCTTGGGCCTTTGCCACCCATGTGGGAGAACTATGTAGAGCCCTGCGTTAGTGGTTATGGTACGGCCCAACCCCAGTCACTACAGCCATTCAGGTTGTGAACTAAAACATACAAGATCTGTGTATGTGTGTTCTCTGTTCTTTTCCCACTTGACATGGGTAAATATGATCAAAACTCACTAGTTCTTATATAAAGTAACTGAAACCACAATGAAAATCAACAGAAAACTAACAACTTACTTTATGTGTAAGATTTTATGAACTCACATAAAATGAAGTTCAGTTCTATTCTTTTATTTCAGGCCCTAGTATCAAACATGTTTGGGTTTTATTGCGTCTTAATTGTAGGTGTATTATAATAATGTTAGTTCAGGTATAAGACCTGAAGATACTTTTTAATGCCAATCTTCACACATCAAATGTCTGAAGATAATATAATCAAATGTAACCACAAATAGTGTTCAAGCAAATTTGGTAAGAGCAGTTTGAAAAAAATCTTAAAACAGATGTTAAGAGACTCCTGAAACATCAGAACCATCTGTACCATTTTGTGAAGAAACACAAAATGTAAGTGTTGTGTAAGTGTATCTGGAAAGTAAGTGTAAGTCTGGAAAGCAGCAGATACACAGTAAGTAAGTGTATACACTATAGCTAGTAAGAGATTACATCAAAAGGCTGGGAAGATGGGGAATCTTAGTCTTATTTACCTGTTTGCCTCTTGTTACTGACAAAAGAGATTTATACCAACAAAGAAAATCATCAAGTCTAGGTGATTGACATTTAACCATAAGGATTTTAAAAAGATTCAAGCATTAACATCATGTTTCAGGAAAAATACATGAAAACTTGCTCTATTGAGCTAGTAAGAAAGGCAGCAAGAAGTTCAAATGTGAAGACAAATTTTAGAGATTTAGCATTTTTACCTTTTAAAACCTTTACTCGTTTTTTTAAAATTAGAGAGATAAAGAGGGAGAGACAAGAGAGGGAGAAAGAGAAAACCAAGTTGGAATTGCTAATTCACTCCCCAAATGGCCACAAAAGTCAAACTTCATCTGGGACTCTCATGAAGGTAGGAGAAAACCAAGTATCTGAGCCATCATTTACTGTATCTTTGGCACATTAAGAGGGAGCTGGATTGGAAGCAAAGTAGCCAGGACTTGAACCAGCTCTCCAATTATAGGATATGGATGTCCCAACTATCAGCTTAATCCATTGTGCCAAAACATTGGCCCCTGGAGATTCAGCATTTATTCTTTCTGGAGATAAAAAGTTTAAAAGGATAATTTTCTGACAGATATCTGTAGGGCAAGGGAGGAATTCTCATTACTAATGAATCAGGTATACATTATCAATAAAGTCATACCACGCAGCTTCTGGGACCTAGACGAGCTCAAGGAGCCTCTATTCTTACTGCAGATATGAAGGCTTTTCTCTGGCAGTACTCAAAAATCTAGAGAATGTATTCATGAAAGCTGGCTCTAAGGCCAAGGCCCATAACCATACCTACTACTCCTGCCTATTTCCACATTCTTCCTTCACCAATGTGGGACAGTTTTATATACTCCTTCGGTCCTTCAATTTTTTTTTCTACTAAAATAGAAGAAAATATCTACATGAGCAAACGATCCTATGTTATGTTTCAGTCAAATCAGCAAGTAAATTCCCCAGCAAGAGCTCTGTTTTAAATCGTTAAAATTTTTACTTAAGATTTTGTTCTTGAATCATTTCATTCTAATACCAAGTATACTATACCATCACTGCCTAAAAAACTTGTGGGAAACCATTTTAACATTTCCTCCTAAAACTGAACATATGGATGGAATATATCCAAGAGAAACTTCTACAAATATACAAGTGACATATACAGCAATGTTTACAGCAATACTTGGAATAATAACGAAAGTATAACAACAATCCAAATGCGCAATAGTGAGAGAGTATAATTAAAACTGTGGGGTTTTTAAAAACATTTAGTGTAGTTTGGCATGCTTGGATTTAATTTCTAATTTCAACTCCTGACTGCAGCTTGCTGCAGACACAGAGCCTGGGAAGCAATGTTCATTACTCAAGTGCCATTAGACTAGGATATAATCACCGATTCACAGCATTAATTATTACACTTGAGTCAAAATAAATAAGCTACCAGAACCCACAAGAATGTGGATGCAAACTAAAATTAAGTGGGAAAGGCATACAAGCATTTTATAAAGAAGATACAACTGAAGCTTTTAAGGAAAACATGTATTAGAAACTAACATAAGAAGAAAAGCAAAGGAATGAATGTGGGACTCAGTAAGTAGACAGAAACTGAGAAGTCAAGAATGGAATGAGGTAAATAAATAGAAGTAAATTATTTGCAAGTTTTCAGTTCTGCTGCGGTGGCATGCAGGGCAGGTTCATGGATGCTTACTACATTATTATAAAATAATCAACAAGTATTTGAATAGCTAATATTAGGCTTACCCTTGTACCATAAACACTTTTACAATTTAGCAAAGTATATGAAACAACCACTTTCAGCTGTTACAGAAGACAACACCACTTTGAGAGTCTTAAGACATAAAGTTCACACTAACCCGATACCTAGAAACAATTTCCCAAATATAAAATAAGGAACTCAGGCCCAAGTAGAAACAGTAAGTATTACTGAGCAAAAGAAACATAGGCTGATGTTTAAAACATAGATTAGAATTCAGGTTCACTAAAGTAGCTAGAATCAAAACACTTAAAACACTAGTCTCAATTCTAGAAAATAACAATGCTACAATTCATATGGAACTGCAAGAGACCCTAAATGGCAAAAGCTATCTGAAACAATAAAAATCAAAGCTGGAGACATCATAACGCCAGACATCAACACATACTACAAGGTAGCTGTCTCAAAACAGCCTGGTAGAGGCACAATAGCAGACATGCAGATGAATGAAACAGAAGTGAAATTAAAAAAATAAGCATACATATCTACAGCTAATTAATTTTTGGCAAGTGAATTCAAATCAATCAAAGGACAAAGAACAGTCACTTGCACAAATAGTGCGAGGAAAAATAAATCTATGTGTAAAGACGAATAAAACAAAACCACCATCTTATACCTTATCCAAATGGATTAAAGATCTGAATCTACAACCTCATACCATCAAATTACTAAGGAAAATATCAGGGACATTCTGCAAGTGATAGGCATAGACAAAGACATCTTGGAAAAGAACTCAGAAGCACAGGCAATTAAAGTAAAGATAAACAAATGGGATTACATCAAGCTAAGAAGCTTCTAAACCGTAAAGAAGGCATCAACAAAGTGAAGAGGCAACTGACAGAAAGGGAGGAATTATTTGCAAACTATGCAAATGCTGGAAGATTTAATACCCAGGATCTATAAAGAATTCAAGAAACTCAACAACAATAACAAAACACGCAATGCAGTTAACAAATGGGCAAAGGAGGCCAGCTAATTCTCCACCTGTGTCGCTGGCATCCCACATGGGTGCCTGTACAAATCCTGGCTGCTCCACTTCTGATTCAGCTCCCTGCTTGTGGCCTGGGAAAGCAGTGGAGGACGGCCCAAGCCCTTGGGACCCTGCACTCACAAGGAAGACCCAGAAGAGGTTCCAGGCTCACAGTTTGCACAGGATCAGCTCTGAATGTTACAGCAATTTGAGGAGTGAACCAGCAAACATAAAACCTCTCACTTTTCACCTCTCCCTCCCTCCTGCACTTCCCCTCTTAATATTTAACTCTGACTTTCAAGTGCAGACATTACAGACATGAAAAAACACCCAGGCTCACTGCCTACCAGGGAAATGCAAATAAAAACTACAATGAGGTTTCACCTCACCACAGCTGAAATGGCTATCACACAGAAATCAGGAAACAATAAATGCTGGCATGGGTTTGAAGGAAAAGGTACCCTAATCCACTGTTGGTGCAAATAGTACAACTATTACAGAGGACAGTTGGGAGATTCCTCAAAGGTCTGAAAGTAGATCTACCATATAACTCAGCTCTTTCAGTCCTGAGAATTTATAAAAAGACAATGAAGTTAATACATGAGAAAGTGCTCTGTGCTGCCATGCTTATAGCATCTCAGTTCACATTAGCTAATAGATATCTATCAACTGAGGACTTGGTAAAGAAAACATGGCATATATACAGTGTGGAATATATTCAGTCTTTAAAAGAAAGAAATCTTGAATGTGTTGAAACTAAATTGATTAAATCAGAGACCATATGCTTACAGAAACAAGCCAATCTCAAAAAGACAAATGTCATGTTTTCTTTGATCTGTGATAACCAACACAAAGAGTTAAAAAAAAAAAAAGACATGTAATCTATATGAGCAAGACTAACATTCGGGGATTTCATTACTGTTTACAGCCATTATCTACACTCCTGAAGAATGGCACAGTCTTTTTTTTTTTTTCTCTTTCCTATGTGTTGAATTCTTTACCTAATGCAGTATTAAGCTTGTGATTGCAAAGAGAACTGACTATAATCTGCTATATCACATTCCTAGGCCCTGAAACCAAGCTTTGACAAGATGAAGGCAATCTCCCTTCATTTAACTGCCAGATAAAATTACAATGAGCATTTTTAGGTGAAGCTATAATATGCAATCTCCACAATATATCGTTTACAATGTACAACCTATGATGAACATGTTACAGGGCATGCAAAGAATAAAAAAAAAAGAAACCTATAAACATGAGAACAAAACATCAGTAGAAGCAGTCTAAAAAATGACCAGGATGACATAATTAGCGAGGACTTTTAAAGAGCTACAATAAATATGTAAAAGGACTTAGTGGAAAAGTGGATTCAGTCGGGAAACAAATGGGGCAATTTCAGAAGGTTAATGGAAGCTTGGGGAAAAAAACACAAATGGCAATTACAAAACTGAAACATACAAAAACAAAAGCATACAATGCATTCCACATAATTAACAGCAGAATGAAAACTCAGAAGTGCCCTCTCCTACATCCTGCTTGTTCAAAATAGACATAACTTTTCAGAAGTAGCACAACAAGTGACACTGTGACATTGGTAAGTAAAAGAAAGTCAGAGAGATATGTCTAGACACAGGATATTAATAACTGAATTTAAAAATTTTGAACAATGAAGAAAACATAAGAAATTGCCACATACAGAGTATTGCCCTACTGTGATCAACAGAAAATAGAAAAATGTCAACAGGCAAGAAATATTACTTTTAAACCAGGTCAAATTTCTTTGACTTCTCTTTTTTACTGTAATGGTCCTGTGTTTCAAGTAAATGGTGTATCAACTCCAACATTTTAAATCATATTTTCTGATGATTTTCATTTTGCATGGAGCTTATTGATCTTTGCACTACATAGCATCACACATATTTTGTAACTGACAATAGGAATACGCCTCTAAAAGTTCATGCAAAATGGAAATAAAACATAACTTTGATTTGAGGCAAATAATTTGGACATTTATATATACAAAGAATCTATAAAAGTTCATGGAAATGTGTACTATAAAAACCGCAACTATTTCAAATTCTTTTTGCATCAAAATAAACCTATCGTCTAAATTTTCCACATCTTTGAAATTCATTATACATAAATATATGTCGAATTAAAATGGCCAGAATACTAAAAATTATAGTCTTCACTTCTAAGTGGCAAATTATTACAGTGGTCTAGCTAGTACATATATTGGGTATAGAGAGGATTTTTAGTCAAAATTTTCATAAATACATGTAGTAATCCCCATGCCTAAAATCTTTACCTTGCACTCCCGGGACCCCATATGGGTACTAGTTTGTGTCCCAGTTGCTCTACTTCCCTTCCAGCTCCCTGCTTGTGGCCTAGCAAAGCAGTAGAGGACTGCCCAAAACCTTGGGACCCTGCACCAGTGTGGGAGACCCAGGGGAGGTTCCTGGCTCCTAGCTTCAGATCAGCTCAGCTCTAGCTGTTGCAGCCATTTGAGGAGTAAAACGAATGGACAGAAGATCTTTCTCTCTGTATCTCCTTCTCTCTGTAAGTCTGCCTTTCCAATAAAAATAAATAAATCTTAAAAAAAAAAGATTGAGTGGTTTTCAAATGAGATGTCTTTTTCAGGATAGATCATACTTAGAAATAGTGATAAAGAAACGTGTATTTAAATGTCAGTATTAATTTCTGTATTTCACTCTAATCATCAAACTCATTGACAGTATATGAGGCCAAGAAATACAGGTAAATACTTGCCTTGACTGACAAGAAGTTTCACAGAGACAAAATTTTCTCACACTAAAACAAAGATAGAAATAGCCCTTCATGTGAGTAAGAGCTGCTCTTTTAGGGATACAGTGATCAATCCCTCATGTCTAATTATTTATAATTAATCTCTTGTTGTAAAAAAAAAATAGATATATATATATATATATATAAGAAACACAGGGCAATAGGTGGTATTTTAGCATCCAATTTTATGTGTTTTGGGTATATTTTTCCATTACAATTGATTAACTTTTAAATTTTTCTAGACAGAATTCTAAAAATGTTTTGTATCTCCCCACCCTCAAGACTTCCTAACATAAATCTCATGGCTGTTAATATTTACTCATTACGTTACCTAGCAACAGGGATATTTAAAGATGTATTAATGGTATTATTCAGTTGACTTTGGGTTAATTTAACATAAAGCAATCTGGGTGGGCCCATTCTAATTGCACGAATCCTTTAAAAACAAAAAATTTTTCTTGCTGATAGTAGAAAAGGAAGTAAGAAAGAATCTGAGGATCCTGAGAAAAATCTGACATGCCTTCCCCACTGATTGATATGGACAGTCAGCAAGCACTGAGAAATAGGTTCGAAGAGTCACTCAGCAATCTTAATGAACCTACTTCAAATAGCGGCCTACCAAACTGCAAGCTAATAAACAGTACTTGTTTAAAATCACTAATCTTGTAAATTTTAATGCAACAATAGAAAGCTAATCAGTGAGGCATTTGTATTAATTTTTATATAGTAACAAATCATAAAGTTAATAAACATCTTATGTAACAAAGAATTAAAAGATCCACATGCTCATGCAGGTGGTTTCCATATTACATTTAGATCACATGATCAAACGATAGTACCATTTCTCCTTGAATTAGTCATCTCTATACTCATTGCACTGCCTACAGCAAAGAATATAAATATGCATTTCCTTAGCTGTGTGAGTTTTATGAGAAATATGGTTTAAATTATCAATAAAACAAAAGAACCCATGCATTCTATCTCAAGAAGCTTGAAAAGAAGAAAAAATTAAGCCCAAACTAAACAGAAGAAAGGAGATAATATAGGAAGAGTAATCAGAGAAACAGTAAGAACTAAAAAAGAAAATTGACAAGGCCAAAGGGGGAAAAAGGATAATAAATATCTAAGTAAAACAATAAGCAAATTAAGGAAAAGAGCAAACCATTAAGTACCATATCAGAATAAAAGGAGGATTATCAGTAGAGATTGTGCAGATTTTAATAGAACAGGTGCTCAGGCACCACTTACTTTGCAACATGCCATGTTATAATGCCTAGCTTTGAGCTGCAGCTCTGTTTCAGGTTCTTGCTTCCTGCTAAAGTGCACACTGGAAAGCAACATGTGATGCTCAAGAACCATTTTTTTGCCCTGAGGGAAGCAGGATTGACTAACGTCCCATTACACTATGGGAGACACAAGGTACCAGGCTCTTAGCTTTGGCCTGGTCTAGCACTTGGGGAGTAAACCATCAGATAGAAGAATTTTCTCCTGTGTTTCCTGCCTCCCTCTCTTACTCTAACTCTCACTGCCATTCAAATAAATAAAAATTACTTTAAAGAGAAAGCAGGACACCCCATTGGGAAGCAATGGTTCTGTTCTTTCCAGCTTTGAGATGACACACACCATACAAGACAACAGGTGACACCTTAAGTAGTCAGCTACCTACCAGCCAAAGGGAAATTCAAAATGAATTCCTGGCTGGTGGTACCTGCTTAGCTGGCCCCTGATCGGTATGGGCATTTGGAGAATGAATTAGTGTGGTTAAGCGACCTTTCCCAGTATCTGTGTTTAGGTTGATGTGTATATGCGTCTGTGCCTGCTCATCATCCCAATAAGCAAGATCAATTAAACAGGTTATAACACATTAACAAATTTAGATAAAATACAAAATTTCTGGAAAAAATGCAAATGATCACCACTAAGAAAAATTGTAAATGGTTCTAGCTATTAAAAAAATTAAAGTCCTTATTTAGCCAAATTTTCACTCAAAGAAATTCTTACTTCTAAACTGTTTTGCTGATGAATACTACAAAATATGAAGGGATAAATAATTCAAATTTTATGCCAACTGTTCAGCAAATAAATAAGTTGAAATTTTTAACTTATAATGTCAGAATAACTCCAATGCCAAGGGTACCACAATAAACAGATATATAAAAAAAAATGGTATTTCTCATGCACATAGAAGTGAAAAATCCCATCAAAAATCATAGAAACTTTAAACTATATTTTACATTAGTACGGGTCTTAAGCATTACAACAGGACAAGAAAAAACATACAAATAATGGAATAGAAGTAAAACTTTGTGTGGCTGACGTGCTTGTTTACTTAGAATATCATGGCAAATCTATAAACAGTTATAGCTAGTAATAAGATTTTGCAAGGTTAAAAGATCTAAAGTTGGAGTATGATTTTGGCACAGAAGTTAAGTCATTGTTTAGAAAACCCATATTGGAGTTCCTGGCTTCAAGTTCCAATTTCCATTTGTTGACTCCAATTTCTGGCTAAGAGACAACAGCCTAGGGGTGACAGCTCTAGTACTGGATCGCTGCCAACACGTGGAAGAACAGCCGAGTTCCCAGTTTCCCATGTTCAGCACACCCCAGTTCCAGCTGATTTAGGAAGTACATCAGAGGAGGAGAGTCTTGCTCTCTCTCTCTCATTCTCTGCTCCCCAACCCATACACATCTTCTCTTTCAAAGAAACTGTAGAAAGAAAATTTTTTGAAGACTGATACAAGGTCAGTATACCAAAGAAACCCTATTTCAATATAAAGAACAAGCAAATAGAGCTCAATATTTAAGAAATAATTCCATTCATAAGCTCAAAACTCAAAATATTTAGTTAAAACCATAAGAAAGTAATATGATCTCCATTCTAAAACTGGTGGAAGAGAAAAGCAAAGTAAAGAACAAAGTTTACACAAAGTTTAAACAAAGTAAAGAAGACCTAAATAAATGAATATATGTATCACTGGAAGATTGAATATAAGGATGTTAATTATCACCAAATCAATCAATAGAAATACAAAATAAATACAGAGGTACAGAGTCAGCCCCAGCAAAAATTTCCATTTAAAAATTAACAAAGTGATTATAAAATATGACTAAGATGAAAAAAATCTAACCAATCTTGAATAATAAAGACAGAAATCCTTAATTACCTGACTTGAAGATTACTATAAAGGAAGACTGGAGTCTACATAAGGACAAATAATAGATCAATGGAACAGAATAGATAGAACAGAGATAAAACCAGACTTACATATTTATTCAACTTTCTACAAATTTGACAAAGCAATCCTATGTGGAGTAAAAGTCCTGCAAATCTTTTCAATAAACAGTAATGGATTTCCAACTGGGGAAAAAATGGATCTTGAGTGCCACTTCGTAACACATTCAGAAAACAAATTTGAAATTTGTGATGGCTCACTACCTAAACTGAAAAAGCTAAAACTCAAGCCTCTGAAAGATACATTGAAAAAGAAGTTCAATGACTTAGGAGTGAGCACAGAAAATAACGTGAAAAAATCAAGCAGATATTTCACAAAAAAGGTTTACCAATGGTCACTTACATATGAAAAAGTATTTGACAACACAAAATCACACATAGAAAAATACCACTATAAATTCAAGAGAATGACAGAAGTGGAAAAGAACTAATCTCATCAAATGTTCAAATGTGTGCAAAACACTTCAACCACTCAATGTTTGAGTGGACATTTTAGACAAGAAATGACCTCTTAAAAGACCAGGAATTATAAAACTAGACACCAGCACAATGAGGTACAAAAATATCAAACAAAATAGCATCATTTCCTTCAAGAAGGTTCTTGTTTTTCTTTTTCATTTCTTCAGCGACACATTAGTCACTCAGTAGCATGTTATTTAAATTCATGACTTTTTAATTTCTTTTTTTTTTCTTTCTGTTGTTGATTTTGTTTTGTGGCTTTTCATTTAAGGGGATGTATAATAACTGTGTAATGGAGACTATCATATCTAGTATCATGCTATTTAACTTCATGGTGTTGTAAAATTCTATTTTTCATATTGTTGATTTTGTTTGGTGGCTTTTCATTTAAGGGGATATATAGTAACTGTGTGATGGAAACTATCATATCCAGATGTGAGAACACAACGCAGTATGCATCTCTACTTCTAGATAAAGATGGATTCTCAATTAAACTGTTAACTATATCTTGACAATAGGTTGCTGGACTCTGCCATTGTCCATGCCCACAATGATGGACTTTTGACTGCTTATGAAGAACTATACTATTGTAATAATATAGGAGATTTCTACAGGGGGAGGAGACTTGAGAAGGAGGAAAGAGAAATCACAGGGCCTATGAAGCAGTATCGTAACATAATAATATTATTAAAATTAGAGGAACAAAAAAATGATCTGGATTTATAAAACTAGACACCAGCTCAGTAGTTCACTATTTTTTTCTAAGTATGCACCAATCAAAAAATAAATATGTTGACAGAAAAAGACTTATGGAGTCATAAAACGGAAGACTATCCAGGAACAAAAAAGAATATATTAAGAACAGCATACTAATTTTTAAATTATACTGAGTGAAAAAAATCTTAATAAAAATACTACAATCTAGGTGACTGCAAGTGTATCAGACTGTAAAGCATACAAAGTGAATCTACTAGAGGGAAGGAGCAGTGGAAGGAATGCAAGAGGTATATGTTTGGGATTTTGGAGATTAATAAATCAATACGATCTAATGCAAGCAGCTCACAGGTTACTGACCAACAACAGCACGTACCGATATTCAACACATGGCTGCAATATACAGTAGAAAAGTCAAGAATCAAGCAATTCATACTCAAACATGGCAGTTATACCTGTCTGTTTCCATTACCAATTCTGTGACATTTCAAAAGGCACATAATGAGATGAAACAATAAAAGAGTGAAAGTGTTAAGTCCTAAGTTTGCTTGAAGAAGATACAGGGCCTTAGATTTGCTCAAGAGAAAATAGTTATGAATAGAAAACTCTTCAAATAGTTTTTCTTTCTTTCTGTTTTTTTTAAATCCCAACATGGATCCTATGTCCTCTTTCTATCACATACTTATTTTTTGTGTAGAAGAAAAACCAGAACTGTTCCATTTCTATCTCTTTTACATACTGAGTTAGACATTGAAGGAAATGTTCTCTTCTAAAAATAAACAAAGTTTAGTTTGAAAAACAGTAGGCAAATAAAGAGCTCTCACACAGTTTAAAAAAATAAAAAGCAATTTTAATTGCAAAGGCTTTCTCCATTTTGCACTGTTAAAATGTTAACCTACATTTTGGACATACTTTTCAATTCTCAAATTCAGAAGCTAACCTCAAGTTTTAGATCTGTTCCAGAAACTTGGGAGTAAGATATAATTTCTTTTTTTAAGATTATTTATTTTTATTTCAAAGGCATATTTTAGAGAGAAAGAAGGAGAGACCAAGAAAGACATCTTCCATCACCTGGTTTACTCTTCAAACAGCCAAAATAGCCAGAGCTGAGCCAATTGAAGCTGGGAGCCTCTTCCAGGTCTTCCCCATGGGCACAGGGTCCCCAGGCTTTGGGACATCCTCCACCACTTTCCCAGGCCATTGGCAGAGAGCTGGATCAGAAGTGGGACAGCTGGGACATGAACCAGTGCCCATGTGGGATGCTGGCACCACAGGACAGAGCATTAGCTTGCTGTGCCCAATGTGAGGGCCTTATATTTTTGTAAATAACTCATTAAGGGATATGAACATAGCATATAAATGCAATAAATTAATTTTACTATAGCAAATAATGCCAAAATTAAAATTTACTGTAATGATCTTTGATCCTTCTAGCATCCTTCATGATAATATAGAAGTTGTAATAAAAATGTAGTCAATATTCATCTGTGACTCATCAAAACCAGTAACTTGATAAAAGTTCTTCCAAGATACAAAATACCTAATAACTATACATCAGTATTAGATTACATATTTTTATTTAAAATGTGATATATAGCTAAAGTTCCCAATAAATGACCTGGTAAAAACATTAACGATACATATATATGAATCAAATTATTTACATTTTATATTTAGAAACCAGAATTCACTAGTTCTAGAATTCAGATATTTAGAAATCTAAAAAATAATTAACCAAAAAATAATAAAATACCATAAAATTATTTTATATACTAGATGTTGTTAAGATTTTTATATGTACATAAAATGTTTACATCAGAGTTTTGAATATTTTAAATTTCAGAATGCAAACTTCTCATGAAGTACATTCCTAACATGAAGAGTTTACTGTGCTAGATATTACCAATTCCAAACAATGCAAGCTATATACATGGCATCATTACAGCTATGAAAAGTAAGTGTTCTTTCAATGTCAAAGTAGTTATTAAACTACCATGATGAATAAAAAGTGTCTATGCCAAAGGGTTTGAACACAAATTAGTGACTTCATTGTAAGTAAAGCCACACTATCAGACTAAATAAACATGCTTCTTCCAAATGAGAATTTGTCTAAAATATTAATGTTTCAGAACACTGGTAATGTTTCAATAGAAAAGCATCTATTTACTGTAAGTGAATTTAGAGCCTACCTTTCAATTTAATAATTAAAATAGACGTATAATCTATGGTGAAATCACAACATGCATATGAGAGAAAAAATGGTATGAATATGACTCAGTGGAAGACAGCAGGCATAGACCAAAACGACTTCAAGCAAACCAGAATGCATTTACCATACTTATGACTGCAAACATTAACCAATCTAAATATTCCTTGTTAAACCTAAACTTATAGTTACAAACATTGGCATACCTTCTTATACATACATGAAGAGGAAGAGAAAGACTGTTCAATTATGCCCCTATGTGGCCAGACTGTACAGCAAGTTCATCACCACATATTTAGTGAAAAAGAAATAATCACATCCACAGGGAAATACAGGTTCCTTCACAGTACAAGAAAGATTTCTACTAATCAGTAAGCAGGAAAAACTTACTTGTATTAGGTAAATTTTCCACTAACTTTATCACAAGACAGTTATGATTATGTCACTTGAATATTACCCTTCAGCAACTGATAATTCAGAGCAATAAATTCTACTTTGAAAATAATCTTTTCTAGCATCTTGATATACATGTTTGCTTCCAAAGACAAGATCACATCACAAAATTAGATTTTAAAATTAATTCAGTACTTGAGGACTTTTTAAAATTGGGAACAAAAGCAATTATGTTTGTATTCTTATTAAATAATTTAACTGGGGGGAAAATGAGTTTACAGTGAGAAGTCTTGATAAGAAGGACTTAATTTAATGTGGCATTTCATCAAAATCTACCACATGGATCTATATAGGTTGTAAACACACTTTTTTCTTCGCTAAATCTGAAATTGCTTAAATTTAGCCATAAAAAACAACAAAAAATACTAACTTCTTCCTGAACAAAATGGTATTTAAGCACCATAGAAGCACACAAGAACTCTGAGACTGAAACCCAACTGCTATGTTACTTGATTTTGAACAAAAAGTTAATCTAAAATACTTTAACAATTTTCATTCACAACATTTCGCTATTCATCAGATAATTAAGTAGTTGAATAATTGTTATTAATCTCCTTAGAGATTTCTGATACCTACAGTATTGTTGAGGTTTATAAAACTTCGCTATCTTTGAAAACTTGAACTTGGATATGTTTTTAGGAGTGAGTATTGTGGATGATTTCATTTCTTAAATCTTTAATGCAAATATGACATTTAAGACATCTGATTTACCATGAAAAAAAAAACAAAGAAAAAAAATGGATGAAAGCTGAGTTAAAGATTTGTGAGTAAGATTAGTTATGTAAAAGTATCAGGTTGAAAGTAAACTGAAGGAATCTTAATAATATCATCTACAATTAGGGTACAATAATAAGCTACTCTTCTAGTAATTTCTCCTAAAAACCAATTCAAATTAAAATACATTTTAGTTGCCTAAATCTTTGATGTTTCATTTCTGCTAGTAGAAAAAACCATAGCTAGCGTCACAGTGCAAACACTGCATATTGCATGCCAACCAGTTCCAACAAGTAAATGATTACTGCAACAACCGCAACTGTTCTTTCCAGGAGTGTTACTTACATAATTGATACTTAAAATCTCAAAATCATTCTAGTTCAGCACATAAAGCTAAAAGGTTCATGATTTAGAAACAAAATTTAAGTTACTGTAAGATCACATCTTCTGAGGACATGCTTGGGTCATTTATTCTTCCCTGTTTTTTTTCCTCAAAAATAATTTTTGTCTATTATCATCACTTTCTCCTTCATCATTACCTTAAGTGTTAATACCTCAGCATTTTTAAACATAATCTAAGAAGCATAAAAAATGCAAAAAGATTATCTAATCTGAATTGAAAACTTAAAATGTAATATATGGAAGCTAAAATGTATATTCATGTATTTACTTTCCATTTGTCATATCTCAAGTAGCTATTTGCATAATTGTTTGGGGCTAATCAAGTAGTTGACTATTTTTGAAGATCAATAGCTAAAGTTGTAAAATAATACATATAAGACTAAAAATTCAAGAACTCAAAAGGCAAGGAACAGCATTAATTCATTATTTATTAATGAATAGTTTTATATGATTTTAAACAATAACCAAAGTAACTAAATTAGAATATTGATTTCCTAAAAGCATTAGAAACTTTCCAATTTAATGCTTAAATGCAGCAACATAAAATTCCATATTTTCATAACGGTATTGAAAGCACCAGAAACTTTTAAGCAAATGCAAAAGTGAAGTTAATGCAACCCCCTCAAAAAATAGATATTCTCATATTTAGAAACTATTACTTGAACGCCAATTTCTATTACTATGCATTATTAGCACATGATCTATTGTGAATATACACTGATTCCAAAATGCATAATTTTTTTTCTGTAAAGAACGAGATGGAAATAACACAAGGGAAAGATTCATAAGGGGTGAGTACACAGCTTAAAACCATGGAGCTTCAGGCACAGAAATTTTTAGAAAACCATAGTGTTACTTTTACTACAAAATATCTTACAGTATGTATTAACTGCTTAGTAAATTACAGATATTAAATATACATTCTAAATTTAAAAACAATTATGTTTAAAGATAGATAACCTATTATACAATATCCTAACATTTCATATGCTATTATATATTTTATTCTGAAATAAAATATGAAAAAATAGTTCACTAAACAGAAATGTTCTGAGAAAAAGTACAATTCTAAGAAACAGATTGCTACTCCACATTCCAAAGCCTTAAATATCTGATATATCCTGTATGATAAGCATTTTTAAGCTCTGTAATAGGCTGCCTCACATTGCTCAGAGATCCTACAAGAACACAGCAAACCCCATCCAATATTCTTTGCACTGTTAGTTCCCATCAGTTTCCAGAAGCTTTTAATGCATTACCATGCTCACAGAATTTCTCAGTTTTTCTCTACAAAATGAAGTACACATTATGAGAAAAGCTCAAAACTAAAATAACATAAACATGGGAAGGGCTGTATGATACAACTGCATCTTAACAGCATTCCTTAATAGAGCGTCTCTTCTACTACATGCCAGGAAAGCATCTAAGACATATGTTCTTAATTTAACAACCGTCAACAGGGAAAAAAAAAAAAAAGATCGTTGAAAATTCAATAGGAATTTATAACAAAGAATCCTCCCAAACTAGCCAACCTAATACAACACACTATCAGCAGCCAAAATACAGCTTATTGAGGAGTGGTTATTTCTGCAGAGGGGATATCTTGGACCCAGAAAACATCCCCTGTATGCTTCCCAAGAGCACGCATGATTGCTAATTCACATTTCCAACGTATCACATATGATTAGATAGTCCCATTTCTATATATGCAACGTAATCACTGCTGTGTTCACAAAGAAAACATCTAGCCGAGACTTTAAGTAAACCATTTTGCTGATTAGAAAATCAAAGAATGAAACAGCCTGATAACTGTGCTGTATTTCAGAGGCAAAGCCAGTAAAATATAAGAAGCTTTTTGTGCCTTAACGTAAGCTTATTTTTTCTTAAAATCAAGTTAAGAATACCATATAAAAGCTTATATTTGCATTCAAAAAGACAACACCCTTTTAATACTAACATATCAGTGCAAAAGAGTTACTTCAGATATGCAAGATTATCATCGTGAAAAAGCAATATTAAAAAGAAAGAATGCAGTTTAGCTCTACTCACCTTGCATTGTTCAGCGTTTGTCCAAAAAGCTCATTTTGTAAAATATTTGGTGGGGATGAAAAAACCCCATGGAAATGAGATAAAACAGAATTGCAGACTTGGCGCAATGTCTCAAATTGCATTTTCTTTCCTTTTCTCCCCCTTTCTCTTATTTTTCCTTACCACCTGTCTTTAAAGTCATCTATTTGTAGACACCATCAAATAAAAACATGCCAATCAAGTTCCATATTTCTCCTGAGCTCTGTAAAAACTGTGCTTAAACGAGCAGGGGTTGAGAGCTAATTGTACAGTCATTATTCTTCTAGTTCAGTCGGAGAAGATTCAGTACTCGTGCAGCTTTCGGCTTTCCCCTGACTGTAGCAAGAATTCCAAACGGCAGTAAGCTTGTGGGCATTCCCAGCTCAAGAGTGAAGCCGAGCTGCTTTCATGTACTCCACTCATATTTCTCTAAGCCTATTAAAGACGTGCAATGAGGAGATGCTGTCGTCAGGAGTTTCAGCACATCTGGCTGCCAGCAATCAAACCTCAGAAGTAATAAAAATGGGGACAAGGTATCTTCTCAACGTGACTACTGGGTGAGAGAGGAGGAGAAATTATACAAGTCCCCCAATCCCTTCCTCTCCTCTGAAAAATGAGAAACTCCAGCAGCACGGCATGTCTCTAGCTGCTGCAGAGGACCAGCTCACTCTAAAAATAAGTGTAGGTCCTTCTTGTGATCTCACAAAGCACTCAAAGTATGAGAGCTTTTTTTATAATCTACATTTATAATGTCCTACTTCTAAACAAAGATACATTTGAAAGGGGCTCACTAAGACATCTTGGCTTCTTATTTAAATGTAAAAATTGTTCTGTTTATGTATTTTTAAATAAGAAATGACTGGCATTTAATCTGGCTTCTTGCTGAAGCCCACACATAGTGACTACATGGTTAATCAAATCATTGTCAGAAAAAAAAAATACCTCTGCACTGAAATTCATCTAAACAACGCACACTAAATAAGAACTTTTCCATAAATGAAAAACAAACAAGACAGACATGCTCAACTATTATTACTTTATTTCAAAGCATTTTTTAGAGGAGGCTATTTCTGAAGGCCCCCAAGTCTTAGGTATCCCTGCATCATCACCCATTCTTCATAATTCTTTTTCAGAAAAAAACCTTAGGTCATTCTACATCGACACATACAGATGCATCTATGAAAAGGTCTCCAGGAGAGTAGTGTCAAGACCCAATTTTAATATCAACTCACTTACATAAGGAGACACTTGCCAATTTTTTTTCTTTTTTTGATCTTTCCTTGTCCCTTACCTGTTTTCGAGCCTTTCAGTCCTTTTTACCTCAACTCTTAGTCCTGACCCCGTGTCTCCTCCCCCATACACATCACTCTGTTGAAGTCAGACTCATACCGCAGCATCTTAGTATTACACGTTTATTTTGCATTATTATAGTTATAGGCTTACGCCTGCCAAAAAATTCACCAGTTTTTCAACCTTTTCGGTTCCTTTGAGTGCTCATTGACAAGAGTGCTCCTATTTCAACTTCTCCCTGTTATGTCCCATTATGTAAGTGCACAACCATTTGCACACTCATATATGCATGTGCAATACTTCCTGTAATAAAGCATTATCTAAATTTCTCTTTAATTTTCAAAAAAATATATGTTAATCTTACTATCATTTTTTAAGATTTATTGATTTTATTGGAAACTCAGATATACAGAGAGGAGCAGAGACAGAGAGGAAGATCTTTCATCCGCTGATTCACTCCCCCAGTGGCTGCAACAGCTGGAGCTGAGCTGATCTGAAACCAGGAGCCTGGAGTTTCATCTGGGTCTCCCATGTGAATGTAACATCCCAAGGCTTCGGGCCGTCCTCGACTGCTCTCCCAGGCCACAAGCAGGGAGCTGGATGGGAAGCGGGGCCGCCAGGATTAGAACCAGCACCCATTTGAGATCCTGGCATATGCAAGGTGAAGATTTTAGCCACTAGGCTATTGCTTCGGGCCGCCTTGCTATCATTTTATTGATTTAAAAAAAAAAAAACCACACAACTAGGCCATTAGTGAATAAACGACCCCATTTTAAAGAAACCATTGCAACAAAGTTCTTTGCTTTGGACTGCAGTCCCTGTGCCCCTGCCCGATCATCCTGTTTTCTACATATGTGCACATGTGTATGCTTGAATGCACACATAAATATACACACATAGGCATTAACCATTGCAGACAGGCCAGCCTGTACAGATTAACCATAAAACCAGCTACAATGCTCATCTCTATGGCAGAAGATATAGACACTTTTTAAAGTCCTATTTTCAAGTTACTTTCACAGTTTACACTATCTGTAATGAAACAATAGGTTTGAATGTTCCCCTTACGGGTAGATTTCATTTTTATAAATAATCAAAAGCATGATCGCCTGCAAAGTACTAAACCCATTTTTATGGGTCCTTCAGTGTTTCAGAATTGGGTCTGAAGGCGAGATCACAGGAAGAGCGCTGGAAATGGCATAAGCACCAAAAATCTCACCGAAGGGTCTAGGAAACAAATTCTTTAAACAGTGAACAACACAGAACGACTTTCCCCGGGGCCTTACTTTCCCATTCTCACTAAACAGCACTCACACTAATGGTCAGCTCCTCAATGTCCTAGACTTGTTTTCTGAATGCCACTGTGTCAAGATTTCCTGTTGCCTATTTAGCATCCCTATCTTTTACTCTCATCATACTCTGCACCTACCCTTCAAAGCATTTTTTTAATGCATGTGTCATCTTTACTTAAAAGGAAACATTTATTATCTTTGGGAGTGGCATACCAGGGTAGGGTAGGCTAGGCTTCCACCTTCAGCACCAGCATCTCATCTGGACATCAGTTCTAGTCCCGGCTGCTCCACTCCTACTCCAGCTTCCTGTTTCTGCCCTGGGAAAGCAGCAGAGGATGGCTCAAGACCTGGGGGTCCTGCTTCCCTGGGGAGATGTGGAAGAAGTTCCTGGCTCCTGTCTTCGGGCTGGCTCAGCTCCAGCTTTAGGGACATTACAGGAAGACCTCCATCTCCGTCTTTCCTTCCCTAACTCCAACTTTCAAATAAATCTTTAAAAAAATACTTATTGCCTTAATTCAATGAGGTTAAGCCCTCCGATCTCTTACTTACCTAGCACAATGCCAAGAAGACAGTAGGAATTCCATATACAAGTTGTCAAATAAAAAATACCAGAGCTTTATAGAAGTCAATTATTTTTATCCATACTCATAAATTGTACAGGAAACTAAGGCCTTCATTTTGTACTTAGCTTCTTGCTTATTTCCTCCTAACCTATCATGTCATGTTGTAAGACTCATAAATAAAAAAGCATCAATATTTCCAATTAAAAACATAGTGCCTTAGACAGACCTTATAAATAACATTGTTCTAAATTTCCCACAGTGCATAATAACAAAGTAATGTTAGAGACTTCTATGAAAACAGAAAGAACATTCTATTCAATTCAAATGGCCTGGCGCTACAAATATCCTGGGGTTTAACTCTTGACTTTAACACTAAATTAGCCTTGACACCTTAAAATGCTGACTTTATATGTGTGGGCTATAGTTTCTTGAAATGTGCAGTACGTCATTTACCTCAAAGGTTTGTTAGTGTGGATATTAAAACCTGTAATATGTATAAACTCATTTGAAAATTCTATAGCACATATTCTTTGGAAATGATCCCACTAGGAACTAAATACAAAAAAAAAAAACCTTCTGGAAACTGAATTATAAGATTGCATTCAGTTATGCTTATTTTTAAAAAGATTCATTTTATTTTCATTGGAAAGGCAGATTTACAGAGAGGAGGAAAGACAGAAAAGAGATCTTCTGTCCGATGATTCCCTCCCCAAGTGGCTGCAATGGCCAAAGCTTGAGCCATTCCGAGGCCAGGAGCCCGGAGCCTCTTCTGGGTCTCCTAAACAGGTGCAGGGTCCCAGGGCTTTGGGCCGTCCTCAACTGCTTTCCCAGGCCACAAGAAGGGAGATGAACGGAAAGTGGGGCTTCCAGGATTAGAAACAGTGCCAATATGGGATCCCAGTGCGTGCAAGGCAAGGACTTTAGCTGCTAGGCTATAGCACTGGGCCCCAGGTCTAATCTGTTTATCATAGATACTCATAACAAATATTTACAGAGCTTTCTTTGCACAAGTCTCTATTAGATGTTGGAATACAATTCTTATGACTACCTTTTTGCAGGGAATTTAGACAAATTCAAAAATCTTCTAAATAAGATCACATGTACAACTGAAACCATAAGGAACATTAGTGTTCACAAATGTTATGGATGGGGCCCAGTGCTATAGCATAGCAGTTAAAGTCCTTGCTTCGCACACCCGGGATCCCCTATGGGCACAGATTCTAATTCCTGCAGCCCCACTTACCATCCAGCTCCCTGCTTGTGGCCTGGGAAAGCAGTCAAGGACGGCCCAAAGCCTTGGGACCCTGCACCCGTGTGGGAGACCTGGAGGAAGCTCCTGGCTTCAGATCAGCTCAGCTCCAGCTATTGTGGTCACTTGGGGAGTGAATCATCGGACGGAAGATCTTTCTCTCTGTCTCTCCTCCTGTCTGTATATCTGATTGTCCAATTAAAAAATAATAATAATAAATAAATTTTCAAAAAACAAACAAGTGATATGGATGGTAGCAAATGGTTTCTCTATAACCATTCTATGACAATTTTCAGAATCTCACCAGAAATAACAGAATTAGCAAGAGATCTTACAAAAGAGGTTAAGAAAGTTCTGGAATCAAAGACAATTTCACTGAAGAAGATACCTAAAAATCAGTCAACTTGAAAAGTTTCAATCAAAAAACAATCAATATTTTTGAGAACTGAATTGGCAAAATGTTGATCAGAAAAAGCGTATCATTATATCACGTTTACTGCTAAGAACGTATATCTTTGTAGCCATTTGAGAAATGCCAGGTGATACACTTCAAAATATTTTAAAATGCTCAAAGTCTGAGAGAATACTGAAGCAAGGTATAAAATGATCCTATAAATTTCCTCTGAATGAAAATATTACAGATTGTCCCCCATTATACTTATTTTATATACCAATCACAAAAAACCTCCACGTGTAATTTACACTAACACTAAAATTATACTGAAATCACTGTCTCATATTAAGTATGATATTAGTCCATGAACTTTTGCTTAGTAATGCCAAGTAAATAAAATACTACCTATTAATTTTCATGTAAATAGTTACATTTTTGCCAATTTATATGGTCTCTTCTTTATCAATAAATTTCAAACATTCTATAAAAGTTAAAATTGTTGGGCCCGGCACAGTGGCACAGTGGTTAAGGTCCTCGCCTTGCACGCCCGGGATCCCATATGGGCGCCGGTTCTAATCCCGGCAGCCCCGCTTCCCTTCCAGCTCCCTGCCTGTGGCCTGGGAAAGCAGTCGAGGACGGCCCAAAGCTTTGGGACCCTGCACCCGCGTGGGAGACCTGGAAGAGGCTCCTGGCTTTGGATCAGCATAGTATCGGCCCGTTGTGCTCACTTGGGGAGTGAATCATCTGACGGAGGATCTTCCTCTCTGTCTCTCCTCTCTGTATATCCGCCTTTCCAATGAGAAAATAATAAAAATAAATCTTTAAAAAAAAAAGTTAAAATTGTTTGATTAGTACCATGAAAGATCCAAAAGAAGCCAAAAAGCCAAAATTTAGCACAAAACTTAGCTTTATACTGTTTATACTTTATACTGTTCTCAAAAATATTTGAGGTGTAAGCTCAAGTTAAAATTATTTAACAGCCTTGGCAAATGTCTCATGGCTGTTAAGCTAAATGTTTTAAGAAAATTAACACCATTGTCTATGTCCACAATATCATGTATATTTTAATAGTAGAACGATGGACTTGTGACTGTTGCCAAAGGACCATACTATTGGTAACACTAGCCGGGAAAACGGGCAGGGCAGGCTAAGGGAGGAGAAATATCTGTGCCTATGGAACCACATCATGAAAATCTAGAATTATTAACACAATTTGAAAAGTCATGAGCCTTACCTTCTAAATTAATAACATGAACCTCTTATATAAGACACAATCACCCATGACATTTAGATTTTTCTGGTCTTAAATTTAATCCTTAAGAGCATCAAAGTGTTTCTAATAATATATACAAAATTAAAATGTGCCAATATAGATAATCAATGATATAAAATATCTATAATCTCTAAAATGCTAATACTCCTATCAATATAATTAAAACAAATGTATGGCTCTGCCATTCTTCTTTCATTGACCATCTGAAGGATCTAACCAATGAAAACTCTAAGGATCATAAGATGATCCAGATACCAAATACTTTGAAAAACAGGTCTTCATATGTTTTCATAATTAAACATTCCTTTTATAAACATTTTTCTGAATCAAAATCATAGAACCATTCACCCCGGGGAAAACAAAGAAAGAAATCAAAAGCAGACTATGGTATTCCTAACAAAAAGAGGAAAGAGAAGGCACTTATTTAAGCAGAATAATTTAACATATGCTTCAAATTCAAATGAAATACATGGATGGGATAGAGTAGGAACAGCCAAACCTAAATATGTACATCAAAAATCTAGAGTATACCTGAAGTACTAGTGTATTTATTTCTATTCACAATTTTTTCAAATAAAATTCAGAACAGTTCAAAATACAGCAGTTTTCATAACAAGTTTCTAAAGTTTTGTTGATGACAACAGTTTTGACACACAATAAAAATTAAATAGTGCCTTAATTATGCCCCTAGTTCTAACCACTGCTGCTAACCAGACTCATGTCACTGTCTCAACCATCCAAACCTGAAAGGAAAAGACAGACATACAGAAAACCATCACAAGCATGTGAAAGCTCCACCACCATTGTCATCTCTCTGACGCGTCTTTCTAACTTACAAATAACGGCCCAATTTCACTGCTTTGTCTCCAGGTTCATCATGCTGAAAGGTGCATCAGAATTGCTTCAAAACTCCAGATCCTGGCCTGTTATGGTAGCATAGTAGCTAAAATCCCTGCCTTGTATGCACTGGGATTTCATATGGGCACCGGTTCGTATCCCAGCTGCTCCACTTCACTTCCAGCTCCCTGCTTGTGGCCTGGGAAAGCAGTTAAGGATAGCCCAAACCCATGTGGGAGACCCAGAAGAAGTTTCTGGCTTCAGATCAGCTCAGCTCCAGCTGCTGCAGCCACTTGGGGAATGAACCAGTGGATGGGGTATCTTTCTTTTTGTCTCTGCTTCTCTGTAAATCTGCATTTCCAATAAAAATAAATAAATATTTTTTAAAAGTCTAGAGGCACGGAAGTTCTTATTAGAGCGGTTCCCTCACCCCAAAGCAGGCAGCAACATAAATAAATAGTTGTCTTCATGAATGAAAGAGTCAAGATATCAAACCCAGATTGACACTACATGATGAGAATGTCCTGAATAACACCTGCAGATTATACCAACTAGAAGAAAGAGAACCAAAAGCTCTGAAACAGAAGAAAAAAAAAGTTGGCAAGTCCTTCCAGTGTTTGGACTGCCAGTTCTGAGTATATATCCCCTTGGTAACTACCAAGAAAACCACTGACAGAAACACAACAATTTCAGGGAGCTATAGCAGCAGAGCAAGATTCAACTTCATCTATAATAGTTTTATTAACCAGAAACAACAATATACAATTTTTTATAGCCTATAGGACTTTCAAGATTCACATCTAAGCTTGCAAAATGCTTCCCTGTGGCATTTCTACTCCTAGGAACTACTAAAAGGCTTTAGATACTGCAATGCACTAAATGTTGTTATGATACAGAAATATCAGAAATAATCATATGCACAATGATAAATGTGTTTCAGCAAAACAGGAGAGCAAGGTAGAACACTGTGCAAGTATACAGGCCTCCAAGAGTTCCCATTCTTGATTCCTTTGTCTCAGGCAGGTCCTTTCTACTCTGAATATTATGAAAAAGAAAATATTATGGCTGTCTCTGCCACAGGCAACCTATGCCATAAAAACAAATACTTGTTTCAATTTTCACTTCAGCTGGCATAAAAACTGCCTTGGAGGCCCTGAAAGGGGATGGGTTAGGGCTTGTGCTATGGTATAAAAGGTAAAGCTGCCACCAGCTTCCAGTATGGGCGATGGTTCAGTTCCAGTTGCTCCATTTCTGATTCAGCTCTCTGCCAATGTGCCCGTGAAAAGTAGTGAAAGTTGGTCCAAGTACTTGGGCCCCTGCTACTCAAATGGAAGACCTAGAGAAAGCTGCAGGCTCCTGGCTTCAGCATGGCTTAGCTCCAGCCACGGCAGTCATCTGGGCAGTGAACCAGAAGACACTAAGATCTCCCTGTCTCTCCTTCTCTCTGTAACTCTTTCAAATAAGTCTTTAAAAAAAAAAAAAAAAAGAGGAGGATGGGTACAGCAGGGTGGGTACAGCAGGGTAAGCCACTTTTTGAGATGATCACAACCCACACAGCAGTTGAATTCCAGCTACTTCCTTTCAGATTCAGCTTTTCTTTTATTAAATACACATGGGAAGGCAGCAATTGATGGAGACCCAGACAGAATTCCTGTCTTCCTGTCTCCTAGCTTCAGTGCATCCTAGCTCTAGCTAGTGCGGCATTTAGGAAAGTGAACCACTGGACGGAAGATATGTATGTAAGTATGTGTGTATGTCTGCCTTTCAAACAACTAAACAGATCTTTTTTTAAAAAAAGAAAGAAAAGTCTTAACATTATTCTATGTTAATTGGCTTGAAGAACATCAATTAGGCTTAGCACTGAAGAAAAATGCAACCACATAAAGTATGGAAACAAATTTTAAAGTTAAAATATTTTCTTATTATTAGAATTTTCACATTCCAGGACATTTCCCATTAACAAAAAGGTATATTTTTCTGACCATTCAATTAGGTTTGTAGCAAACAATAAAGAGCTGCTCACTACCGGCTGAGTGTAACTGAGCAGTGATGAATCAGAATTTACTCTTTTCACGACCCGGCACTGTGTGGTAGCCTAGTGACTAAAGTCTTTGCCTTGCACACATTTGGATCCCATATGGACAACAGTTTGAGTCCTATCAGCCCTGCTTCCCATCCAGCTCCCTGCTTGAGGACTGGGAAAGCAGACGAGGAAGGCTCAAGGCCTTGGGACCCTGCACCCAAATGGGAGACCCGGAAGAGATTCCTGGCTCCTGGCTTCAGATTGACTCAGTTGCAGCTACTTGAGTGAATCAGCAGATGAAAGATCTTCCTCTCTGTCTCTCCTCTTCTCTGTATATCTGACTTTCCAATAAAAAATTTTTTTTAAAAATTTATTCTTTTCCGTTGCCTACTTTCATGTTCGTTTTTATCTTTATCATTTTCTGCCGTCCTTCCTCGTCAGCCAACAGTCTATCACTATTGAACTCCTACAACCTGCTTCCTAGGAGACTCAGCTTAAAGGGAATAACAATGATGAGTGCAGCAGCATTTTTTGTTTTTTGTGGGTTTTTTTTTTTTGCCTATTTCAATATTAGTGAAAGTTTTTAAAAGCTACTAACAAGTTAGTAGCTCATGTTAGTCTGTGATGAAGATTCTAGCAACTATTTTATTTCTCTGCCAACTGCTTTAATATCTGTAAAGTTTTCATGCAGAGGATATCAGAGGCTTGGGGGAAGGAGAGGTGGAGACAATGAGTTATGTATGTTAATTGATAAAGCTCTTTGAAAATCTTATGCCAAATCCAAAATATCTTCCAATCCTATCATGTTGTAATTACAAAAGGGATTACATCAGACAATTATCTCATTTCCCTGGATCTTTGCCCTAATTGCCTTTATTAGGACTTCCTCTTTATGTGTAGGTATCCAAGGATATCACATTTGCTTTCACAGTTCTCCAAATCCTCTACTCCTACATCCTCCTCAATGAAATATGCTGACCATAAAGTCACTTGAGGATGGAGCTTCAGCAATAGCTGGCACCCACAGTATGAAGCATGGATCCCAGCCAAGGGTAGTCAATCTCAAGACTATACAACTCACCATGCTCTGTTTCAGGCAGTATCAAGAAGATGAATCTCTGTGCACATTCATTCATTCAAATTGTATTTTTACAGTACTAATTACAATCTCTTGGGCAATTTTCTAAGTGTCGGTGAATCCACAGGAAAAAGAGAAAAGGGGATAAAAACAGGAATAAGAGAGGAGAGAGAGAGAGAGAGAGAATATGGGCTCAGCCCTTATAGCAACTTTAAGATAAGATGGATACTAAATAAATAATTATATATGTCATTGAGGACATATCATTCAGGTATTAGCCAAGTCAAAAGAGAAATGAAGGTCAAAAGATGGAGTCTACTTTGATATAATTAAAGAGCAAGGACAGTGCAGGGAGAAATTGAGTAACTGGAGCAGAAACAGGAGTCACATCCTACAGCACATGCAACAGTGTTGAGTATTTTGATTTTTAAACAGATCTATGAATAATTTTGTGTTTTTGTTGTAACAACCTTCCTTTGTGTCAACAGATTCAGCAAGTCCAAGTTGTCAGAATGAAAAACTCAGAAATGTACTAAAAAAAAAGAAGAGGAAATACAACCAAAAACACACCAGAATGTCATTTTACTACATATAGATGCATAGATATCAGCTAGGAAGCGAATGTAGCAGTCAAAGCAAGATGTTGGTCTGCTTGGATTAAAATGATCAGACTAAGAAGGGTGGAAGTACTGGAACTAAAAAGGTGGATGTTAAGTCAACATATCATACTGATTGATTGGCTATGGGATGTGGGAAGGTCAAGAAAGGAGGCAAAAATTATTCTTAGATTTCCCTCTTAAATAACCAAGCTGAGAGTCTTCAAATCTGCTGAGACAGAGAATTCTAAAAGGAGTTGAGATAGGTTGATGGAGTTGAAAGGGGAAGATGATGAGTTGTTGAATTTGAGTTATATATAAGACAGCAAGAACCATAGATTTGTAAGTAATTGGATATGTCACTCTGGAACTCAGAAGAAAGCCTTCCGCTGAAGCTATAACTTAAGGAACCATCAGCATGTTAAGAAATGATGTCAATCAAGCAAATGGATGAGATCATCCTATGAGACAGCTCAAAATGTAAAAAAGAAAAATGAGAAGTCGCAACCAGTAATCAAGTTTCATATGAAGTCATCAGTTCAGTTTTTAAGTACAAGCCATTGAAAGAGACACAAACAGGAGTAGCCACTCAGGTAGATGGAATGTTACCGAAGTGTGGTAACTAAGAGGTCTACAAAGGAAAATGTTTTAGTATTTACGACATGATCAATTTCATTTTACGTGTTACCTGTTTCTCCAAACATTTTCCTGAAAACAGTTACTTAGGCCTGGAATCTCTCACCCACTCCCCAGGATCCAGACCCAACCAGTAAAAATGGCCTCAGAACAGGCAACTTCCACCACCAACTCCCATTCTCCCTTTGCCAAATGCTAACCAAAAAAAACATTTTTACTCTTCATACAACAAAAACAGAGACATGAAAATAAACTCATGAAATCTAAACATAGTTCAATCCAATCCTCACAATTTTAAAATACAATTTCCTAACATATATATATATATAAAATAATCAAGACTAATCAGAGATCCTTGCTATTTGTGATTATCAAGTTTGAAAACAAACATAAAAATGAATATAATTTTAAAATATTCATTCTATAATTTTCCAACTAGCTTATTCTTTTTCTTAGTAGTTTTCTCAAAAAACAAAAAAAAACATAGTTGATCAATTTTAGAAGGTTTAGTGGTATGATAATGAAAAATAATAGCATTTATTTAAAATGTGAATCGAGTCAGCAATAACCTTATCACTATATTCTTTTCTCATCTTACAAGAGCTTCCATGGACCTCGCATTCCACTCCAGGTTCTACTTCTTGTTTGCTTGTCCTCTTCAAAACAGTATTTCTTTTAAAAAGTTCCACGTGGATTTCTATGGCTATTTTTTCATTTCACATTCTTTTATCAAACTATCTATTGCAATTCTGTTCTTTTTTTTAAACATGTTATCCCAACAGCACTGATACAGACATTATGCTGTCCTCGTCGCTTACACCATTTTTTCTTCTTCTTTCTTGAAACGTGTGGCACTTTTTTCTTAACATCTGTCACTGGTTCTCTTGAAGGACCAAATGTTAGGGATGCTCAATACCTGTGGTGATCTCTCCCGTCACTTAACGCCAGGCTCTCTGTACGTGACGTGGGTTCCATGACTTTAAATATTATCATTATATTATATCTTTGCTTTTATTTTCCCCTAAAACTTCAGACTTATTTTTCCCTAAAACTAAACACTTATTTAATGTCAATTTAGCATTCCCAAAAGGTCAAAAGGGCATCAGAAACACAACGTAGTAGGCAGATTGCCTAATTTCCACATCAAATTGCTGTTCTACATTTTTGCCTATTTAGAATACTATTATCTAGAATACCCAACAACTTATAGCTAAACATATTCAATCCATCAGCAGTTTCCACCAACTCTACCTTCAAAACAGTATACAGAAAACAAAAAGTACATAATTTTAAATCCATTTAAAAATTTTAAATCCATTTAAAACTGACCTAAAAACCTATCAATGTTTTCCACTTCACAAGTGTAATTCTAGTTCAAGTTCCCAACATCCCTCTCAGGACTGTTTCAGTAGTTTCCCAATCTGCATTAATCACGCTCCGTAAAATCCATTCTCCACACAACACAATGGAAACAATAACATCGTGGTTCTTCCATGCTTGCCTCCTGCAACGAAGGGGAGGGATTGGATGGGATAATTACATCACTAGTTCCTGGCTCCTGCGTTAGCCAGGACCAGCATGGCCATGTGGGCTAAAGGCTAGATTCTCTCTCTTTTTCTCTTCTTCTCTCTCTTTTTTCTTTCTCTCTCCCCTTTTGTGTCTTTCAAATAAATAAATGTCCTTTTTTTACAAAAAGTATAAGTCAACGATACAGTATTTAATTATACCCATTTTTAAAAGAACCTAAGCTTTGAACGTGAATATAATTCCAAAATTGCACATTTTCTGAAAGAATAAAATATTGGAGCACAGATCAAAATATACTTAGGCAGGAAGTGGAAACACTTCAAGGACAAACTTCAAATCTTCATTTTTTTTTTCATTTTAATCCCAATTCTTATTAAACAAAGGCAATCAGAAGAAACTATTTTAATTTTTTTCCGGACAAGAATTTTAAGTTACACCACAATTAGCCTATATCAGTGAGTTTTAGATACGTGTCACTGAACTAAAAAATAGCTCTTCTGTGCCTCAATGATTTTGATTCCCTGCTTTATGCAGTTCTGAAAAAAATCAGAAAACTTTTATGTTCCATATAACTAAAATTTGTCAATACTGTTACAACAACACAAATGAACTCCTATACAGAGAAAACGAACACTCAAGTGGATAAATGAATAAGATGAAAAATAGAAAATTAACCAAAGTTTGAAAAAATTAGTGAGGGGAAAGTACGATTAGAACTAACATCAAAGAAATAGACAAAACGTGGAAATACAACAAAAAAGAGAAGAAAGAGAAAGTGGAGAGTGCTGTGGCAGTAGAGAGGGGAGGTCACCCTCCAGCCTAATTTTCCAGTTGAAGCACTGTGTAATTAGGCAAGCACAGTGAGAACTGCTCTGCAAATAACCTTCAGATCAACCTTGAGAGACCTTTCCCAGACAAGACATTCCAAATCAGACCTCAAAACTTCCAGCTGTGTCAAATAACATGTACAAGCGGCTCTCAGGTGGGTATTACAAAAATTAAAGTAGTCGATTACAAGCAACAATTTGACTTCCCATGCTATTTTTTGCTGTTCGCTCTCTGAAAAAGACTAGCAAAGCCAAAGAAATTACTAAGGAATAAATCCACATGGTTCTATACCAACGTCCCTAACAAACTATTCCAGATCTGAACATCAGCACAACTGATCTTATACTGAGCTTTCTGGAGAGACACAAAACAAACTTCATTCTTCAGGATTCCTAGGAATAGAAGCAGTCATGCAAAATTAAAACAAAGTCATGATTAAAACAAAGTTCCATGATTACATATCATGAAACCATAAACATACAAATACAAAAACAGACTCGGTTAAAAACACTATTTTAAAACTCCTAAGCTTTAAACCTAATCTGGCAATGATCGCTGCATCCTTGCAGGTAAATGTTGCATTCAAAGCATGCCAGGACCATTTCAGGGAAACTCTGACTCAATCCACTGCCTGCAAAAGGCACTCCTTCCACTCCTCCCGGTACCAGTCAGCTAGCATAGTTTGCATCCATTTGCTTATGGTAAAAAAGAGAGGAAATAAACCGCAGGAAACTCACGGACAAAAGCAAAAATCAGACGGAAGACAGGCAAGGGAGGATGATCACACACAAACCCAAGATCTGACTACTAAAACCTTAAACTGAAATCCAGCACTTCCTAAATGCGGAAAGCAAGGATCCCACCAGGGCCCCCACTCCTTTTCACAGGAACTGCAGTTTCCAAGCTCTATTCTTTTTTTCTTTTTATGATTTTATTTATGATTTATTTATTTTTATTGGAAAGGCAGATACACAGAGAGAAGGGAAAACATAGAGGATGTTTTCCATTCGATGATTCACTCCCCAATGAGCACAACAGCCGATGCTATGCCGATCAGAAGCCAGGAGCCAGGAGCTTCTTCTGGGTCTCCCACACGGGTGCAGGGTCCCAAGGCTTTGAGCCATCCTCAACTGCTTTTCCAGGCCACAGGCAGGGAGCTAGATGGGAATTAGAGCTGCCGGGATTAGAACCGGCGCCCATATGGGATCCCAGCGTGTTCAAGGCAAGGACTTTAGCCGTCAGGCCACGCTACCAGGTCCTTACGATTTTATTTTTAACTAGAAGGTTATATACAGAGAGGAGGAGAGACAGAGAGGAAGATCTTCTTTTCGTTGATTCACTCCCCAAGTGACCGCAACAGCCAGAGCTGAGCTGATCCGAAGCCAGAAGCCCGGAGCTTCTTCCAGGTCTCCCACATGAGTGCAGGGTCCCAAGGCTTTGGGCCGTCCTCCACTGCTTCCCCAGGTCACAAGCAGGGAGCTGGATGGGGAAGCGTAGCCACCAGGACATGAACCACCATCCATATGGGATCCCAGCACATGCAAAGAGAAGACTTGAACCACTAGGCTATGGCGCCGGGCCCTCAAACCTCTATTCTTAATGCTGAAATAATATTTGCCTTGTTTTACTCTCTTTCTCCCATGGTTATACAAAGGAGTTCTCCAGAGAATAAATTATGTGATATCTCAAGATACTGAACACACAAATTATCCTTCAATGAGATACCCAAGTAATTTCCACTTATTAATGCCATTTTCTCACTACATTTTCCTCTTTTCTCTTTATTTTTGTTCTATACTCCAGAAAGGTGCTATGAAGAGTTCGTAGGCGGATAAAAGAAATAAAAAGAAAAGGTCTAGGTCTGGCACAGTGGCCTAGAAGCTAAAGTTGTTGCCTCCAACGTGCCGGGATCTCATATGAGCAACAGTTCATGTCCCTGCAGCCCCGCTTCCCATCCAGCTCCCTGCTTGTGGCCTGAGAATGCAGTCAAAGATGACTCAAACTCCTGGGACCCTGCACCCATGTGAGAGACCCGGAAGAAGCTCCTGGCTCCTGGCTTCAGATCAGCTCAGCTCCAGTCTTTGCAGCCATTTGGGGAGTGAATCATCGGACAGAAATCTTCCTCTCTGTCTTCCCTCCTCTCTGTATATCTGATTTTACAATAAAAATAAACAAATTATTTTTAAAATCTTTTAAAAATGGAAATCCATGCTTACTTTTTCTCATGTTCTACAGGTTTTCTGAAGATTTCTCACATTAACTTTCTATTACTGCAAAAGAACACATCACAATTTTAGTGGCTCAAAAAAAGATGCATTTGTTATCCTACAGTTTCTATAGATCAGAAGTTCCAGTGTAGTGAAAATGAACTCTCTGCTCAAGATGTGCCATGACTAAAGTCAAGGTATTGGCTCGTCCATGCTTCTCTCTGGAGACAGGGTCCTTTTCATGTGTTCCACAGGCAGCACTCAGTTCCTTGTGGCTCCAGAATGCAGCTGCTTTAATGCTGGCTATCACCCGGGTACTCTGCAGCTCCTGCAAGCCCTCAGCTTCCTGGCCCCTGGGTCTTCAACCCTTAACACCTGCTGGTTTATTTCTTTACAGTCCGTGGACGAAACTCTTCCTCAAATGTAAGATGTAATTTACATACTGCTTGTCATGTAACTGACAACCCCATCACCTTTGCCATCTAGAAGGTCACAAATTTCATACTAAAGGGAAGGGTAAGACTCATTTGTTCATCAAATTTAGAAGTTTGAATAATACATATGGATAGCTACCCTAGAATAGATTTCCTTTTATTTTTAAATTAACACAATATATTTTCTGTTGTTGGGGAGGGTAAGTGGCAAGGGAGGCAATGGAAATACCTGAGTCTATGAAACTGTATAAAAAAGAAAAATTTTAAAAGGTAGGTTTTCTTTGTATTCATAGTATGATAAATATACAACTTCATAAGTAAAAGTCTGTAAGTCCTCACTTTTATAATAACATAGAAATCTAAAAACCAAAAAGTTTAACAATTATTTTAATCTAAGTTACTAACTTGACACATGACAAAATATGAGATTTATTATGTGCAAATGTTATTACTGTTTTTCAAAAGCAATAATCAACTCCTCACTATAAAATGAATTTTTAAACTATCAAATATATTCACTAATTCAGCTTTTTATATCACTTAGTTTGAAATTTTGAATTATGATAATCATTTTTGCAAATGTATAAATTGTTCCCACTCATTACCATCCTTTATATGAGATAATTGTAAGAATTATATCCTTGAGTATATAAAAATAGATGGGTTCTATACATAGAGAAGAGGTTGCTTAACTATAATTACAAGCAAAAATTTATTTGCGCTAAGTAATGGAGTAAGAAGTTTGGGGGATTCTATTTCATAGTAGTATAATTATAGGTAATGATAATGTATAGTATATTTCTTTTAAAACAGAAGAAACTAGTTTTGAATGCTTTCACCATAAATATTAAATGTTGAAGAGACAGCTGTACTTACCCCGATTGGACATGACATCATGTACATACACATGTGCAGAAACATTGCATGGCAACCCATAAATACACACGCTTTTTGTTGTGACGCCTCAAGGCTTTAAAAATCATTAATGGCTAATAATAAAAGCAGGAAGAGACACTGAAATCCCAGGAATTTCTACACTCCACAAACTTGCTTTCCTACACTTAGACACTATGCTGATCTTGTCTTCAAAATTCCTTCACTGAAATTTTGTTGAAGTTTTTAAAAAAATCTACAAAACTTTTCGTGATCTCTCTCTCTCATTGATTTCTGTCATTTAAATTCACTATTTTATTATCTGCTTTTATATATTTCCAAATTATATGTTGGTGCATTTACTTGTTCAAGTTTCAATTGTTTATTCTACTTAATTACTTCATTTCTTAATCCCAGCTTAACAGGTTATAAATCACAGCACACAGCATCTTCTATCTTGGTATTTCTCCATACAAAAAGGTGTTAGATATAAAGAATTCTAACAATAAACATTCTGTGATTAAGTAACTTAATTAGTATTTGATGCAACATAGTTTCGGTGGGGATTCTAACAAGTACTGCACCACACTTTCACTAGACATCACAAAGACTAGGAAGCTGTATAATTTGTTGTTCATACTAAGGTGCTGTTGAGAATTAAAAGGGTATTCTCAATAGTTACACCAGGACAGCTTACATAGGCTAGGAACTACTGTGACAAACAGGGACACAACCAACAACCCAAAAATAGAATACACACACACACACACAGATTTTCAAGGACATTCTTTAAAGTACCACTAAAATGGAGTGAATGCAAGTCACAAAGCATAAGAATTTCTTTTAAAGTTTGCTAAAGCACTTAAGTATCCTAACATTATTTCATTTTTCTAAGAAACCATACAACACAACTTTACTTATGAGCAGCAGCAGCTTAATGTACTTTGGCCATGTTAATCCATTTTTACAAAGAGATTTTGGAGTGAGGAGAATGAGGCTGAGAGGCAGAGAAAATGATTTGTTAAGGAAATGCAATGTTTTTACAAACAGGATAATTTTTTTATAGGTCAAAAAAACTGGCTGTCTACCAATTTTTCCATGACTTAGTTTCACTCATAACAATTCAGCTAACATTCAAAGAGAATTTACCAGTTCTAGAACCTAAGCCAGATATGACACCAAGGCATGCAAGATAGCACGCTTTCAAGTCACTCTGAATTCGCTAAGAGGGAAAGAAATGTTGACAAGTGCACTGAAGTTCAAACCATGATAAGCACATTTTAAAAGGTACTGTTTATGAGGAACAAACTTCAATTCTAGCTGGAAGGAATACAGGAGCAGTCCATGCAGGTAAGGATACTTGAGTTGAGCTTCGAAGAAAGGGTTTAGGTCATCCTCAGGTGACAATCTGGACCCTTTACATTTCCTGCCTGGTGTCTCCCTACCTCAGACAGCTGCAACTTGTCTTCCTTCAAGTTTTAACTCGTTGTCAGCCACGGTGTCACCTAAGCCTGTTATTGGTCCCCAGGAATGCCGCTCTCTCACCTCCCCTGTGTGTCAGTACTCCACAGCACTTGTCACCAGCACCTCAGACCTGCAGAACGCCAGAATGCACATCGCAGTTAAGGGAATGGCGCCCCCTGGTGCTGCTCTGGACAGCCTGCACAGCCCACAGTGCCCCAGCCAGAAGCTACACCACCACCCGGCACACCACTTACTACTTTATCTTCCCCGACTGAAAACTAATCCATGTGAGAGCTTTCGTGCACATTACTCCGTGCTTTATCCACAACATTTACACATCTGTCTGCCTCACAATTAACAATCAATAAACAGTTGTTGAAGTAATACATGCCTTGCTGGAACACAATCGGAGCTAAGAACGGCATGCGCAAACACTTGAAATTTTAAGAGTAATTAAAAGGTTTTTAAAAATATACCAATTATCTGCCATGGCAAGACTGTAGTTTTTAGAAAGGAACAGTTAAAAGGTGGTGGATGGTGGAGAGATGAGATGAGAAAGGTCAGATGATACTGATCCTCAGAAAGGGCAGTAACAGGGTCAAGAATTTGGTCTACCCACAAAAAGAGTTGCTAGGCTTGAACCCATCTGCAGCTCCTGGAGAAGCCGGCTCAGGAAGGCAGCAACCGTGCCTCAAGCGACGAGTTCCCACCACACGTGTGGAAGACCTGGACTGAGTCCTCATCTCCCAGCTTGAGTTTGGCCCAGACACAGCCACTGTGGGCACTAGGCAAGTGACCTAATCAATGGGAGCAGCCTCTCTCCCTGCAGGTGCATGGCTGTGTCTGCCTCTCAAAACAAAACAAAACAAAAAAATGATTCTAGAAGCAAAGTAACACAAAATCAAATATGCAAAGAAGCAAAAAAAAAAAATTAAAAAGCTGAGACACAGGATGCAAGAAAAACAAGCAGGCAAAGTCAACCCCTGAACAAGGGCAGTAACATTATCTTTTTCAAAAGGGAGGTTTGAATACAAAGAAGTGATGGGATGAGATGGACCCAAAACTTAAATAGCTAAGGATGAAAAATATGCACAGCAAAAGGGAGAGATTAGGAAATGCCACCTAAGAATTCTCGCCTGGGCAGGAGGACGCAGTCAGGTGAGCTAGCAAAAGACAAGTTCTTTGGAAAAGAGCATGCGCTTAGACTGTAACTATTTTGATTGTGAAGAAGTGTTTGTGGAACTAAAATTTAAGATTGTACACTGGGTATTTGAAAATATAAGCCTGGAACATGGCAATCTCAAAACTAGATCCAGACATTTAGGAATAAACATAATATTTGAACAGGGGAGACAGATCTATGTGAAACCCTGCTTTCCACAATCTCATATGGCAATGTAGCCACTTATTACTCTAAGCCATCTCAGCAACCAGTTAGGCCAGACGCCAATTGTAAACGTTTGACTTCCAAGATGCACCTTCGCCACCTAGTGGCAAAAATCATAAATACATGCTTCTTCTTAAAAAGCTTATTCCTTTTTTTTTATTATTAAATCTTATTCCAACGGGGCAGGAACGGAACAGAGGTGGTGGGAGAGCAGCGAGGAAAAAGGGGGAAGGATGGAGGAAGAGCTCAAAGAAGAAGAGAAAGAGAGCCACACCTGGGGGCCTTTATGCCATTCAGGTGAGCCTGCAAGGTGCGGGGCGGGGATTGGGAGGGATTGAGGGTAGGCCCCAATGAACTGGTGCCTGAGACTCACAGGTGATTGCCTAAGGATGATTGGTAAGTGGGTGGAGTTGGGGAAGGGGCTGGGAGATTGGGGGTGGGATTCTCAGGTGAAATGCCTGATTGGTGGATGGCTGGACTGGTGTGAATTTCATGAGCTGTGAGGAAGAGGAAATGGCGCTGGGTCCAGGGTGGGATATTTGAATAACTCCTTACATTCCTCCCTTTTGTTATATATAAAGGAAAGGGGCATTGTTCTCTATGGCTTCTTCAAGCTGAGTTTTCTCTTGGCAGTGGTTGCAGCCTGGTGGGAGGAATGGGAGATGGAGAGTGGGTGATACAGGAACGGAGGGAGAACTATCAAGAGTCCTTTTGAAAAAGCTTATTCCGAATCACTCAAAAGCTGAAACAACCCGTCACTGGCTTACAATGCCATTTCCAACAACATATAAAAGGGAAAGTCTTCTCATTTTCTGCTTTAGCAAACTATATAAACCGAAAACTGCCTTTCCATGCACCCAGGAACCTTCGGTTTTCCTCATAATTGACTCACTGCTTCATAATACTAGCTTTATATCTATTAATTTAAATGCAATACTAAAACTAATGTTTTGACTTTCTTGTCTTCAAAATCAGTAATCTAAAATGCTTCAGTAAAATGTAACTTTTTTATGCATTTTTTATTTTTTCTTTGAAGAGACTAGACAAAGCAACAAAATAGGGCATCTCTAAACACACTAATATTTCAATTTGTGATAAACATGATTAATATTTATTGATTGAAAATACTCAGTGTGGGAGACAAGTAGGAATTCTGTAAAGAAAGTTAAGGTCCATTTGTTACCAAATGTATACTGTAATAAACTTAAGCTAGATCAAAGTTTTATAACGTATGAATAAAAACATTTTAAGAGTATTAGAAGAACTAACTGAGGGGTTTTGAATCTTCATGAAAACAACTTTTTTAAAAATGATCCCAAAACAGGATTTGACCAGAAATATATCAAAGAAAGTAATTAACAAAAAATCTAACATATATATAAAAATATATGATATATGATTATGTTATACAAATGATATATTCATCTATATATGCATATATCATAGTACTTATAAATGATATATAATGTGTAATGTATAATACTGTTTATCTGTAAAGTATAGGTTATGTTATTTACATATGATACAAATATTATTTAAACTTAATACATGTGCATACATGCATCTCATTAGTAAGAAAATGAATCCTATGTAGGAGACTCTGAGTTCTGGGCTCCTGGGTTCTGCCTTTACAGCCCTGACTGTTACAGGCATGTGGGGAGTATAAACGTATAGAATATTCACATTATCTCTCCTTCTCTCTCACTCCACTCACACCTCTGCCTTTAAAAAAGTAAATAAATATTTTTAAAGAGAAGTAAAATTTCATCAAACGCTTGTTTCTATAACTATCATATTGTGGTTATTACAGTGATATTATGATTTGGAGCTTTTTTTTTCAGATGTAGTAAACTGCCATGATTTCTAAATGTCAAGTTCACTCTACATTCATACAACAACCTTGTTGATGAGAACTTAGCCATGATGTACCCCTTTCACACACTGATGAATTCTACTTCCTAAACTATTTTAGAATATCTGTATCTATTCTTATGAGAAATGTTTAGCTGCTAATTATTTACCCATTTTTTATTTGTTTTGTTTTATTTTTTCAATTACTTACAATAACTTTGGTTTTGGTATCAGAATAATGCTGACAAGGGGGAAAAGTTCAAAAACACTCTCTCCTGTTTAATACTGTGAGTTTGTGCAGCTACTGCATCCTATCTTTCTTGAAAGGTTGTTACACTACACCAGCGATGCCTTCTGGGTCAGCAGATGTACTTGTAAAAGGTTCGTAACTGCAGATGCACTTCCCTTGGTAGACACAGGGGGCGCTTCTGAGGCGAGTCTTGCAATTTATGTCATCCAAAGCACGGTCTCAACCAAAAACAGATGATAAAGCACGTCTCAAACCTTATTTTCAAACAAAAGCATGTAAAGTCCCGACAATATATTACATCTAAGCAAACAAACATTTGTGATTTTATGAATAAATATGCTAATAATAATTTATGGTAAGCTAAGGTTGAAGGCCAACTCGGTATTCTTTCATTCAACAAAGCCTCAGAGCCGCTCTGCAAAGCCCTGAGAAGCATGTGACTCTAGAAGAAACTTCCGCAAAGACGGAAGACGTCACACATTTTTCTATTTCTCAAACACAGTTCTAGGTACAAGAGACTTAAACTGAAGCTTCTGTTTTGAGGCCACCAGTTTCTGAGTGGCCATGAAGAAATGAGCTACTCACACTTTAAACTAGAATTATACACCTTGTCATGAGCCCCATCTCAGTGACACATCTGGTAAGAAGAGCAGTGGGGTTGGCAAGGTGCAGAGTGGCAGGAAAAAAGGGAGAGACAGAGAGAAAACAAAGAGAAGGACAAAGGCCAAGAGAGGGTGAGAAAGTGGGGATGAGGCAGAAATGTGCCCAACTGAAATTATTTGAATGGTGACAAAAGAAGACAGCAAAGACGTGAACATTTTCAACAGCACCGGGAGAGCTGACCTTGCCCATGTCAAGGATTGGCAAATGTTTCATAGTGCAGATATCTGGGTCTTGAAGGCCCACGTGGTCTCTCTGCTAACTTAACTACACAACTACAGCTGCAAACGGTCATAGGTAAGAAATAAGGCTGACTGGGTTCCAATAAAATTTCATTTCTATGTAAGCCAAAATCAGTCCAGGACCATGGTCGGCCAATCACTTTCTATGGGGTGAAAAGGTCTATTTTTTAAATTACTGGAACCTACATTTAAAAATAATAAAGCAAGTTTTTTCCTTGCTCCTGCAAAGGCAATTTAATTTTCTTGAAAATACTTGCCAATTATATATATAATATTAGAAGCAATTCAATTTTCTATGCATATCTACCAAGTCAGATTTTAAACTCTAATTTCCTGCTGACTAAAAGTAATTTTTAAAAAACAAAGGAGCTATTGGTTTGACTTTTGTGAGGCTCAAAAAGGAAGAATATGATTATAGGATACTTTAAGTTCATAGACCATGTATTCATAAGTAACAATAGCCAAAAACACCAAGCAAAGAAAAAGATTTTAACAAGGGACTACTACATGCTCAGGCCCCACTGTTAGGTCAGACCCCGCTGTTCACTCAGGCTAATATTTTGTCAGTAAGACGCACTAACAGCTATATTAAAAGTTATGTGCTTGTCATTATCCCTTCCTTCAAAGGTTGGACATATACTTCTAGCTTCTTAACAATGAATTGATTATTCACAAACTTTCAGTATTGACTTTTTAACATGCACAACTTTCTGATAAACAACATCTGTGACTTAATGTTTCAACATCTTCTTTTATTCTTTCTAAACCTGCTTCTCTAATCTCCAAAGAAAGCTATCATTTCATGAAGCTACATAGTTTCAAGGAACAAATTCTATGTTCCCATCAATCATTGTAGGAATTCATTCACTTATTAAAAATTATATCTGCTCTGGTCACTATACTTCTGCTTTTTTTCACACACCTTGACTTTCCCGTAGTGGGTACCACCAGGGTCCCTTGCACATTGCCTCATCGTTTGCCATTCCCTCAGTAGCAGCGCCTTCTGACTCTAAGAATGTATACCACCACGTAGGCTCCTGGGGGTTGTGGACTTCCCTTCTCAGGAAAGGGTGTGAGTCCACCACGTCATCCTAATAGGTCTCCTCCATTCTGAACTCTTAATGCGAGGGTAAAGGCAACCATTGTATGTCTCAGACGTCTCCATAAAATTGGAACAATTGCCAGAAAGATCCAATTCTTAATGAACCCATTATTTCTTTCCTTTAACCTAATCATCTTCGGCTCCCCCTACAGGTAGTACCTGGGATTGCTCATCTAGTAACCCAAGATGATCTTCTTACCTTAAAATTCTTGGAATTCTAATACTTTGCTCTGAAATATGTCCACAGTATTGTAGCCATGAAATCACTACCACTCCCCTGAAAGATACGGTTAATGGTCTGCTCTGTTTTTACTAGTTTTAGAAAGAATTGATGTACCCATCATCTTATTCCCCTAAGGCAGTGACAAAGGGTGATGGCTGTGTGCCTTATCTAATGTAGTTCTGCCTTATCATGTTATTATTGATCCCTCAGAACTCACTATGCCATAAGTGCAATTTAAATTTGTTTTGCCTGACTTTCCACAATGCTTGACCATGCATATTCACAAAGAATTGTATCTGCCAGCCAGTGTTAGGCAATAAAAAAGGCATAAATCAGAGGTTTAAAAAAATTTTTTCCACTCAAACAAAAGAATGACACCTAGAAAAATAACAATACCATAAAAAATATTTCTTCTCTCCTGACAGCAGTAGAAAACACAGGGAAACCAAATATTATTTTTTAAATATGTAACACATGGAATGTGGAGAACCTAGAACTAGCTACAACAAAATAGCTACAACAGAATTGTATACAACACAATAAATGTGCCAAACTCACAAACTCTTTCACCGTATGCCTGCTGTCTGATATGCATTTACTTGCTCTTGAAAATCACCTCACCCTGCAGCCCAGGATAGGACATTTGGAGACGTCATCACTCCCCCATTCTCTTAAATCCCACGTCCAGCTAATCCCATCCATCCATCCGGCCTCCGACGTGTCACCAACCACCACTTCATTCCTCGTTCTCTTACACCAGTTTGTTTTTCCTAGAACAACAATCCCCTAAGTTCTCTGTTTTATTTAACCTATGTATTTTAGGAACTCCGAAAACCTAACATTCCCACATCAAATTTATGGCGATCCAACCCTATGATGACCCAAGGCGTGGAGAACACATTGACCACTTACATAAACACATGGACACTTAGATTACATTTACGCAACTTAAGTTTTCCTAAGCATTGCATGTATTTTTATTTCTGCTTGGAATGAAGAGGAAAAATAATACGTTTACCTAAAGATTAAACAAAATGTTTACCTGTCTGCAGCTATGTCACTGGCAATTTGGTGCTTCACTCCTGACCCATTTTTAATAGAATCCTGTCTTGTGAGCCCATGAGATCGACTTTTCTCCACTGCAGGTACAGATAAGTCACCTGGGGGTCCTTGGAACTGGGCCTGCTCATGCAGCTTTGCTTTCTTCTCCCGAGGCGCCTCCTCACTTCGCGATCCTCGAAGAGCCTTTTGCTCAGCTTGCTGTGCTGTATTGGACCCACTGTTATAAAACCACGCTCCTGATTTAGTGAGGATTTCTTGTTGTTTTCGGCACAAATTACATACCCACATGACCTGTGCAAAAAGACACAAGGGAAGAAATTAGTTGTTCCTGAGAGTTAAAAAACAAAACACAGAGAAGACAATTCAGGCCAACAAAAAATTGCATGATTAGCTCTCTGAAATTAAAGTGCAACCCAGATGAACTGCCACCACCAATTAAATAATTTATCCTTTCTTTTCATTTTGTCAGAATAATTACAATGAAATAGACAACATTTACTGACACTAGAAAGACCAAACTAGAGTGCCAAATTGCTAGTTGTTCATTGCATTTAATTATTTTGTATAAATTATAGGCGTGCTGTTGTACACAGAAAATGCATTTTGAAGTTTAACAGTTGGGTTTAAACACCAACTCCAAAATTAAAAACTTTTCAACTTTCAAGAAGGTTTTGAACATTTACACTTAAAATAGAAGTTAGTTTCCTTAATAATAAAATAAGATGGTCCAACGCCATGGCTTAAAGGCTAATTCTCCACCCTGTGGCAGCAGTATCCCATAGAGGCACAGTTTCTTGGCCCAGTGGCTCCATTTCCAATACAGCTCTCTGCTTATGGCCTGGGAAAGCAGCAGAGGATAGCCCAAGTCCTTGGGACCTTGTGCCCACATGGAAAACCCTGAAGTAGCTCCTGGCTCCAGGCTTCAGATGGGTACAGCTCTGAATCTGGCTGTTATGGGCATCAGGGGAGCGAGCCAGCAGATGGAGGATCTCTCTACATTTTCTTTCTCTGTGTATATCTGCCCACTTTAGCCCTTTAAACAGCATTTTCCCAATCTCCTCCCCGCCACTTCCCTGGAGCAGCCAGTCAACAACTGCTTTTTGAATAAATGTGTTTTTCAGATTCAAGAAATCTAAGAACATTATAATTAATATTTGTGTGAACCCTAAAATCCTTGCCCTCTTAAGAAAAAAAATGTTTCCCATGTATCAATAAAACTAAAAATACATGATCATGAAAAAAGATGAGTCTCTGCAAGTAATTGATGATGTGTTACTTATGTCAAAAACGGGATCATACAAAGCTCTTAAAGTGTCACTTTTTTCAAGTATCTAAAAGGAATTATAACAACATAAATAATTACAATGAAAGATTTTTCAAATATTGTGGTTTTTTTTTTTTGCTTAATTGCCCCTTGGTTCAGTTAACAATATCTGTCTTGTTTGTACATTCAACTATATACTTGTTCATTTTAATCGTCTTGTTTTCTCATTAAATTGTATATACATTTCTTTTTTCCTCCAACTAAATTTTAAGTTTCCTGGGGGCAAGAACTAAATATTCTACTTACATGGGGCCTTATGATTAAACAACAGTAAGATATTTTTTCTAGCAAGTATGTGGAATGTTTGGTCTGGCGGCCTTATACAACTCAAGAATGCATTCAAGCCCTGCCAAGACAAACAGATGCAGGATTGAAAATGCATCTGCAATAAGTCGGTATTTATGTTGCTAATTTTATATAGTCCAAGTGTTGCTGAAATTATCCATATAGTCCTTGGCAGAAAAAATGTTCCCCACCCCTGTACACTTGCTAAGTTGAAGTCACCTGAGATTCTTTTGTAGAAAATGCAATCTCAATAAGATTTTCATCAGTTTCCTAAAGAATTAGTCATTAATAACATCAACAGAGAGATCTTTACAAAGCTCACAAAATTGGTATAATGAAAAACTGTTTACGGAATCCAAGCTCCTTTGCATCAAAGAAAAGCTTGTATGAATTTTATTTTCCAGGAACTTCTTAAAGTGCCCTCATATGTTCTTAAAAGTAAATATGAAAATACTTTAAAGTAAAAATACTAGTATCTCATGCATTTAAAAAATACCTCATAGTTCAAATCTCTTATACTAGGATTGGTTTGAACATACATTAAAAAACAGATATATGTCTCCAAAAAATCAAATTTTCGTCAAAATCTTCAGCCTTTTGCCGCCACCTTGTGCCAAATACAGGCATTGCAGATCACTTTCAAAAGCAAAGGGCACACTGAATATAAAGTCACAGAACTGCTGCAAAATACAGTTTGAAGTTCAATATTCTGTTTTAAACAGATTACTATTTATCTTACAGTGATAACCTATGCTAGATTCCTCTAATAGATAAATTGATCTGGAATGTGTCTTGCTCACAAGTATTGAAAAATAGCAATGAAACACAAAGAGTTTGTGAGACAGTTATTATCAACCAAGCTTTTGCTGCATCACTAACGAGAAGGCTAGCCTCTCTGAGAGCAGCGGTTTTCTTTTCCTTTAATTTTTTTTTTTCATGACACAATTCCTTAAGCTCAGGGAGTTCCTCTTCCACTTTCTCCCTCCATTCTACCACCCCTCACTGTTCTCCCCTATAACAATGGTTCCAGTTCTTCAACAGTCACAAGTCCATTAATCTTCTATCTAAGTATATCAGGACATTATAAGTACAGACAATGGTAGAAAATCCGGCATCATATTGTCAAGATACACTCAGGGCCCAACATAGTCGCCTAGTCACAGAATCCTCGCCTTGCACACACTGGAATTCCACAGGGGCACAGGTTCGTATCCTGGCTGCTCTACTTCCCATCCAGCTCCCTGCTTGTAGCCTGGGAAAGCAGTGGAGGACAGGCCTAAAGTCTTGGGACCCTGCATCCATGTGGGAGATGTGGAAGAAGCTCTTGGCTCCTGGCTTCAGATTGGCTCAGCTTTGGCCATTGCAGCTATTTGGGGAGTGAACCAGTGAATGGAAGACCTTTCTCTGTCTCTCCTTCTCTCTCCAGATCCGCCTTTCCAATAGAAATAAAGCAAATCTTTACCAAAAAAAAGATATATACTTAACAGTTCATTGGGAGTCCATCTTTTATTCCGAAGTAGAGATGCACCCTGCGCTGTATCTCCACTTCACGGTACACTGACCAACATTACACAGTTCCTCTAGATACACATATGTATCTACGTGTCTACCTATATATCTCTTCCTCTTGTATTTTGCATGAAGGTTGCCTATATCAGAGAGAACATATTATTCTTTTGGGAGCAGAGATTTTCAACGAGTATCCCTGGGACAGTAGCATCAGAAACACCTGAGAAATTACTAGAAGTGGAACCCCAGGTTCCACCCCAGAGTAACTGAATTAAAAACTCCGAACAGGAGGAGAGCGAAGATGGCCGATGTAGGAGGAAGGCTGTGAGGGAGCGTCTAGTGAGAGAGGGATAGAACGCTACAGAAGCAGCAAAGAGGAACAGCAGGGAACCGCAGGGAGAGGTCCATGAAGCTCCCTGGGACAGTGTGGAGCCAAAAAGATCCACACAACTCGGAAGAACAACGAGAACGGAGCAGGGCAAAGGCAGAGAAACCGACATCCCACTCCAGACCTGCTGAGTCACTTTTGAAAACGGCCTGACGGGAGACGCGGCCAGCTCGGAGGCGGGGAGATCAGGGGGATCGTCACCGGCGGGAGGCCTTCGGCAGCGGTGGAGGCAGACTGCAGCGGCCGGACGTTTGGTGAGCTGGGGGTTGACGTGGCAGCCTCCGCATTTCTTGCCCCCTGCTGAGGCTCCAGCCTCAGAACGCGGAGCAGACGGCCGAAACTGTTGGGTCTGTGTGGAACTACGCACAGTGGTGTTGTGTTGGTGGCTGAGGGGGCCCCGGGAAGGCGCATCGGATGTTCCTGCGCTGAGGGGACCAGTGCGGCTCGGTGCGCAGAGGTAGCTGGCGAGGGTCTGGAGTCCCCCACATCCTGCCTGGTGAGTGCTTGAAACCACCAGGACTCTGAACGCCGCACCGAGCGGGCTGGGCGCCCCGCCTGCAGCAGCAGCACCTCCGTAGCGCAGGTGTCAGGTGTCAGGAGAACTCCTGCACCAAACTGACACGGTGCGAACCTGCCGCCGTGAAGTCATTATAACAGGGCGCCTGGGCCACTCCTCCGCTAAGGGCCTGTGTGGGGGAGCCACACGGGAGCAGGGGCTCTGAACACCCACACACCACGAGTGGTGGATTCACTGCATAAGAGCCACGCCTGGAAAGTGCCTCACCCACAGTCCCGTGTGTGGGAGACGCACCAGGTGGGCTCTGAAAAACCCTGCAGTCCCTGACACGGAGAACGCAGGGAGAAAGCACATAAAACCTTCTACGCCCTGCGGATTCCCGTGAAGGGAGCACACCCAGAGAGCGCCTCCATCCCGCCACGCCCTGGGGTGTCACACCTGTAGAAGAGGTGCCCAGAGTGTGCCTGGAATCCACTGGGCCCCCAAGGTGGTGCTCTACAGCCCCGGGCCCTGAGAACGCACCAACGGTGCCTTGAAAATTACCACGCCCGGCAACACCACGCCTACAGGCTCCAATCTCTACAGGAAAGCACCTGACAGCCCCTCAACACACGGGTCCATTTGCCTCACCAGAATACACCAACGCAATGGGAAAAACCACCAGAAAGAGTTGTGCTCCAGATGAAAGAGCCAGCACCCCACCAAACAAGGGCCAAAAGCCATTATCAATATCGACGATACGAGATGAAGACATGGAAGTGTTACCAACAAAGGAATTGATGAAAATAATGCTAAAATCTCTCAGAGACGTGGACACAAAGCTGGAAGACCTCCAGAACCGCATAATCACCGAAATACAACAAATCAAAACCAAACTGGATGCCCAAGATAATAAGATTGAAAGCCTCATCAACAGAATAAATGCGGCAGAGGAAAGGATCTCTGAAACAGAAGACACACAAAATGAAAGTGCCCAGCGAATTAAACAGCTGGAGACAAACCTCAGCAAAACTAATAAAATGATGCAAGAGATGAAGGATTACCTTAGAAAATTGAATATTCGGATCATCGACCTCCCCGAGGGAGTAGAAAGAGAATCTGGGATGCAAGCAGTGCTCGATGAAATTATACAGGAAAACTTCCAAAACACTTGGAACACGAATCCACCCCGCATACAGGATGGACAGAGAACTCCCAACAGACATGATCCAAAGAGATCTTCACCCAGACACACGGTGCTCAAGTTCTACTCCAATGAAGACAAAGAAGGAATCCTGAGACAAGTACGAAGTAGAGAAAAGATCACATACAGGGGAAAACCCATCAGAATCACTGCTGACTTCTCCGAAGAGACCCTACAAGCAAGGAGAGAATGGACAAAGATCTTCCAAGTCCTGAAACAAAACAACTGTCAACCAAAAATAATCTACCCAGCAAAGATCTCATTTGTATATGAGAACGAAATCAGATACTTCAATAGCAAAGAAAAACTAGAAGAATATGTCTACACAAAACCAGCTCTGCAAAGTCTCCTTAGAAATGTGCTAGTCCCGGACAAAAAGGAGGCAAATCACAAACAAAGTTGGCAAATAAGAAGGTCTCCAAACTAAAGGCCGCACCAACAAGACAATTACATAGGCAACAACACACACACAACACAATCACATGGCAGGGCAAAATTGCAACCTCTCAATTTTAACTCTCAACACAAATGGTCTAAATTCACCAATCAAAAGACAGAGATTAATAGAATGGATCATCAAACAAGACCCAACCATCTGTTGCCTACAAGAAACGCATCTAACCAGAAAGGATGCAAAGAAACTGAAAGTGAAGGGATGGAAAAAGATATTTCACGCCAATAGACGAGAAAAAAAAGCTGGGGTAGCTATCCTAATTTCAGACGAGATAGATTTCATTCTAACTAACATCAAAAGAGACAGGGAAGGCCATTTTATACTGGTGAAAGGAATGATCCATCAAGAAGCAATCACCATCATTAATGTTTATGCACCGAATCTTAATGCACCTACTTACGTAAAGCAATTACTTACAGACTTAAGGGAAGACATAGACACCCGCACAATTCTTGTAGGCGATCTCAACACACCTCTAACAACAATGGACCGGTCTACGAAACAAAAACTCAACAAAGAAACAACAGAGCTCACACAAACAATAGAACAACTGGACTTAGTAGACATATATAGAACTTTTTATCCTAAGGCCACAGACTATACCTTCTTCTCAGCGGTGCATGGCACCTTCTCCAGAATCGACCACATGATAGGACATAAAGCGAATCTAAACAACTTCCAAAACATTAGTATCATACCATGTACCCTCTCAGACCACCATGGGATGAAACTGGAAATCAACAACTCAAAACTCCCCAGGAAGTATAGGCACTCTTGGAAATTGAACAATATGCTATTAAACGAACAATGGGTCAGAGAAGAAATTAAAGATGAGATCAAAAAATTTATGGAAACCAATGAAAACTCTGATACAACATTCCAAAACTTGTGGGACACCGCCAAAGCAGTGCTACGAGGTAGATTCATCGCAATCGGAGCCCATGTCAAGGCCCAAGAAAGACGCCAAATACAGGAACTAACCTCACACCTCCAGGATCTGGAAAAACAGCAGCAGAAGAGTCCCACACACAATAGGAAACAAGAAATCATCAAAACAAGGGAGGAGATAAACCAAATAGAAATCAAAAAAACTATACATAAAATCAACAAATCAAAAAGTTGGTTTTTTGAGAAAATAAACAAAATAGACACTCCACTGGCCCGATTGACCAAAAAAAAACAAGAGAAAGTGAGAATCAATAGCATTAAAGATGAAAAAGGCAACATAACAACAGACACTGCAATCATTAAGAAAATAATTAGAAATTACTACAAAGAACTGTACTCCCACAAATTTGAGGACCACCAAGAAATAGAAAAGTTCTTGGACTCCCACCACTTACCAAAACTCAGTCCGGAGGCAACTGCAGAATTAAATAAACCCATAACCGAGGTAGAGATTGAAACAGTCATCAAAGATCTCCCAACGAAAAAAAGCCCAGGCCCAGACGGCTTCACTACAGAATTCTACAAAACATTCCGAACAGAACTAACCCCAATCCTCTACAAGCTCTTCAAAACAATAGAGGAGGAAGCAACCCTCCCAAACTCATTCTATGAAGCTAACATCACCTTAATCCCAAAACCGGACAGAGAACCATCAGAGAAGGAAAACTACAGACCTATTTCTCTGATGAACATTGATGCTAAAATTCTCAACAAAATCCTAGCCAATAGAATTCAAAAAATCATCAGACAGATCATTCATCCGGATCAAGTAGGATTCATCCCTGGAATGCAGGGATGGTTCAACATTCGGAAATCCATAAATGTTATAAACCACATCCAAAAACTGCAAAACAAGAACCACATAATAGTTTCAATAGATGCAGAAAAAGCTTTCGACAAAATCCAACACCTCTTCATGCTAAAAACTCTAGCCAAAGTAGGCATAGATGGGAAAATCCACAACATAATCAAAGCAATTTATGAAAAACCCAATGCCAGTATCATACTGAATGGAGAAAAGCTAGAACCCTTCCCACTGCGATCTGGAACAAGACAAGGGTGCCCGCTATCACCACTGCTATTCAACATAGTCCTAGAGGTACTTGCAGAGGCCATAAGACAAGAAAAAGAAATCAAAGGCATACGTATAGGAAACGAAGAAGTCAAGCTTTCACTATATGCAGATGACATAATCCTGTACATAGAAAAACCAGGAGACTCAATACAGAAACTGCTAGAACTTATACGAGAGTTTGGCAGAGTGGCGGGGTACAAAATTAACGAACGAAAATCAACAGCCATAGTGTACGCAAATAACATCAAGATGGAAGAAGATCTAACCAACAGGATACCATTCAAAATAGCAGAGAGAAGTATGAAGTATTTGGGAATAAATTTAACCAAAAGCGTAGGAGACCTATTCGAAGAAAACTACAAACTATTTAAAAAGGAAATTGAACAAAACCTCAAAAGATGGAATAACATCCCGTGCTCCTGGATAGGCAAAATCAATATCATTAAAATGTCTATACTACCACAAGCAATATACATTTTCAACGCAATTCCAATCAAATTGCCCAAAACATTCTTCACGGAACTGGATACAATGATTCAAGAGTTCATCTGGAAACACAAAAAACCACGAATAGCTAGAACCATCCTGAAAAATAAGAAGTTAGCAGGGGGAATCACAATCCCGGACCTCTGGACATACTATAGAGCAGTGGTTATCAAAACAGCCTGGTACTGGCACAAAGACAGAAAGGAAGATCAATGGAATAGAATAGAAGCACCAAAAGGGAACCCACACAAATACAGCCAATTAATCTTTGACAAAAAGACCAATGACAACTCAAGCAAGTGGGAAGGCCTCTTTAGTAAATGTTGTTGGAACAACTGGCTGATAGCCTGTAGAAACAAAAAGATAGACCCACATCTATCACCATACACTAAGATCCAATCTACATGGATAAAAGACCTAAACCTACATCCAGAAACCTTCAAACTCTTGCAGGAAAATGTAGGAAATACCCTGCAAGACCTAGGAGTAGGTTCCGACTTTCTAAGAAGGACACCAAAAGCAATAGCAGTTGAGAACAGAATAAACAAATGGGACCTCATCAAACTAAGAAGCTTCTGTACAGCAAGGGAAACAATCAACAAAGTAAAAAAGCAACCCACAGAGTGGGAGAAGATCTTTGCACACGACATAGGCGATAGGGGGCTAATTTCCAGGATATACAAAGAACTTCAAAACAACCAAAAAACCAAAACAAACAAACCACTCAAGAAATGGGCACGGGAAATGGGCAAACATTTCACAAAGGAACAAGTCCAAATGGCAAACAAACATATGAAAAAATGTTCCAGCTCCCTAGCAATAAGGGAAATCCAAATTAAAACATCGATGAGGTACCACCTAACACCAGTAAGATTGGCCCACATAAACAAGAACACCAACGACGCTTGCTGGCGAGGATGCGGGGAAAAGGGAACCCTACTCCACTGCTGGTGGAGCTGCAAATTGGTACAGCCTTTATGGAAATCAGTCTGGAGAACACTCAAACAACTCAAAATCTGCATACCATATGACCCAGCAATAGCACTCCTAGGAATATATCCAAAACACCTGTTTTACGACAAACCAACATGCATCCCTATGTTCATTGCAGCACAATCAGTAATTGCAAAAACATGGAAGCAACCGAAATGCCCATCAGCAGAAGATTGGATAAGAAAGCTTTGGTTCATCTACTCCATGGAATACTACTCAGCTATTAAAAAAAACAAAATGCAGTTCTTTGTGGCTAAATGGGCACAACTGGAAACTATAATGCTAAGGGAAATGAGTGAATCCCAAAAGATTAGATACCACATGTTTGCCTTGATTTAACCTGTAATTTTTTGTTTGGTTGTTGGTTATTTTTTGAACCTGTCATTGATACTGTCTCAACCCAGATGTTTCAAAGAATGGAACTTGCATTATTTTTAACATATTGTCTACCCATTACTATGTCAATTAATTCCATAATGTTGTATATTGATACTGAGGCCTTGTTGGGGCTTTTAACTGACCGGATCTTTACTCTGTTAGACCTATCTTCAGACCATAGAAGGTCTCCCCAAGAGGCCACTGAACTTATCTGGACAATAAGACGCTGAACTTTATGCTAGGCATGTGTTTGCAAGCAATGAATCTCAACTGAACTTGAACTATGGTTATGCAACAAGGTGGAGGAATCCACCATGGGGGGAGGGGTATGGGAGGGGTGGGGGGAATCCCCAGCGCCTATAAAACTGTACTACATAATACAATGTAAGGAACAATAAAAAAAAAAAAAAAAAAAAAAAACTCCGAACAACAGCCCAGCAATCTGTGACCGATTTTCCCCCCATTCTTTCAAGTGACTATGATGTTGGTCAGTTTTGAGAATCTCAACTGGGGCACAGATTCCCGGATCTTTAACTTCATGGGGCCTCCATGCCCCTCAGCATGGCAAGCTAGGGCTCAGCAAGTCCAGAGGCCGTATCACTTCACCAGGAAAACGCTATCACTTCTGTGTAGTTAAAATGAGAAAAGGCCTTGGATGCATCACAGGCTTCATTTTCCCAATGAGTTAACAGCCAGTAAATAGTAACACAAGTTAAGCAAGCATAGAGTGAAGGATAGCATCCCATCCCTTCTCCAGGCTCTGGGGTGTCCTCTGGGGTGTTCCTATTGCTTTTGCTTTTGCTTTTGCTTGCTTTCTTTCTTTTTCTCATCTCTCCCCATCCCCTCCTAAATGGTTAGTTCCTACTATCTTCATATTCTAACACCAAAATTGTCTTACATTCATTATTCGATCATCTTGGAGTAACAGTTAATCTTTAAATCTCAGGAATCCTAACTTCACTCACTTTAAGAAGTAGGAAGGAACTGGCACGTTCGCCAGGAGCCCCTTACACACAGCGACTTACAACTGTTAATGCTGAACCATCTCTCATAAATCACACGCAGAATTGCTGTAAAATGACTTTTCCACTAATTGCCTAAGAAATTATTGCTGCTTACTAAAGGTAAATCTGATTTCCATACAAGAAAATTTAATTTGGTAATAAAATCGCAGGATTTTATCTCATGGAACATTGTGAGCAATTAAGTTGACCCTCAATTCTACTTCTTAATAAATGCTATTGAAAATGTATTGGGATGTGTATGTCTATAACTCTGCATGGTTAGAGACCAAGTTTGTTTGTTTGTTTGTTTTTGCTGGTCTTGACAATTATTTAAAGACATGTAGGCCCAAAGATTCAAAATTATAAGGTACTACTACTTTTGATCCCTAAAATATTCCAGATTATATAGTATATACCAAGAGACTAGTTACAAATTTGCTGTGTATTATTATATGCTCCATTGCATAAACATCCTTAGTAAAACTAAAAGGAAGAAAAACACTTTAAAAAAAAAAGGAGAAGTAAATTTTAGAAATCACAAAATGGTCAACCTAACAGTTGTACTAAAAAAGCAAAAAAACAAACAACTACAACAAAACAATGTTAAGTGTATAAACTCATATAAGTTATTATGAAGGTCTATAAAATTGTTATCTTTATGTAAACAGAGATAACACAGAATGAATCCATTTTAAAGAGAGAAGGATTACAGTTTAAAGAAAGTTGCAATTAAAACCATAAGTCAAGTATGTGATCCAGGTGACACACCAAGAAGGGATACCACTAGACTGTGATTGCCAACTTGCTTATAAATGTGTGTGTCTATCAGAGAAGAAATAGGGTGAAATGGTGCAATTTACTCAGTATAATTCTATCACAAGAATAGAGGATTAAAGAAGATTCTTTCTAGAATCTCAGGACTATATTTCCCAGTCTCCCTTGTAGCCCATGATGGCTCTGACCTAGGACTACATGCTGGCCAAAGGGCATGCGTAGATTCGTGTGTTTTTTTCCACAAACTGTTTTCATGGTCCTCTGTCAACACCTTGGTCACCAAAGCACCACAGAACAAGAGGTCCTTGGGAAGGTGCACGGGAAAGAGCACACAGAAGCGGCTCTTCCCTGACCAGCTACACAGGTCTGGACTTCGCATCAGCGAGAAAATTCTTCTATTATATTGACCTATGAGGATTACGGTTTTGGTTTCTACTTTTTAGTTAATCACATTACCTTAATTAGTTCACATTCTTTTTAAAGAATGTGTATCATTAGCACAATCTTTGTATATAAACAATACTGTACCGTTAGAACATAGGCATTAAAGGGTTCAGTGCCATTCACTGACTCATGAGAACCAGTCCTGAACATTTCATTGCAGCTCTGCATTCCATGCAGTACTGAGAGTGCTTGGAAATCAGCCATGGTGGGGGCCTTAATTTGCAAAAAAAAATCACAAACAGCACAAATGAGAGCTTTTGCTATCAACCGGTCGTGGTTGGCATTTATGAGCTTGTTATTGAAAGTATCTACTTACTCTACCCAAAAATAACTCTGCATTCATCATGAATACATGAAACTTGAATTAAGCTGCAATTTACATAAAAGTTAATTCAAACCATAGAAATCCAATTTATTTATTTATAGATAGGCAAATAACCATTAATACTAGTTCATTATTTATTCATTCATATAATACTCACTAAATGGCTAGTACATGGCAGATACTATGCCAAGGGCTGGTGAATAGAGATCAATAGGCACAAATGTTGCAGGGGTAATTAAAGTCAGGGTGATTAAGTAAAGCAGGGGAGAAAATAAGCACAGAATTGTACAAATTACCATGGATCCCTTTAAGCCTTCTCTCCTCCAACCTATGCTGTGTTTGAAAAGAGAAAAAACAAACAAGAGATGCAGACCAAATCTTGCAAATCCAGAAAGACCTAACCTCAGCATCACTCCCCAGGGATCCTATCATTAGGTCCACTTTGTGCCTATCTCTCAAAAGGCAGAATTCCAGGACATTGGGGGCTATTAACCCACAAGCTCCTCCAGCGACGCCATAAAAATAATTTAGAAAATTGACATAGTGCTCCATATCCTACAGAGCTAATTAAGTTACAGTAAACAATTACGGTCCTACAAACAATTAAAAGATTATTGAAGTCTCCACGTGACAGGCTTCTGGGCCACAAAACAAAACTCAGAATTGGCTTTACTTATGAGACAAGCAGCAAAGCCTTCCTGGAGTCCCCATCAACCGTAGACTTGCCATCTCTAGCTGTTGACACATTCGTGAGCCAGGGCAGCAAAACCTAACGAGCTCTTTCCGAAACTTCCAAGAGATAGCCACAGAGAGGAAACTTGACCTCCATCACTTCCAAGTATTAGTGGCTACAGACTCTTCTCTGTTGCCTATTGTCACTGAAAATTCACAAATAAATCTAGCTTTTTAATGTCTCTACTTTTACTCAAAAACACGTTAGCCAGAATTTTCTTTAAAGCCAACCTATATTTTTGTCACATAAATATCTCCTTTCAATAAGTTATCTTTTCTCACATGTTTACTCCTTTCTCTGCTTTTCTCAAAAAAAAAAAAAAAAGCTTCTGCTGTTGTAACCTGCCACTCCAATAATTGGGTGAGCTGTACATTTTCATTCAGCAGAATTATATTCAGAGGAAAGAGTTGGGGTTAGGGCTAGGGTTAGGGTTGTTGAATCTAAGAAAAGGAATGGAAGTTTCAGAAAGATACATAGAGTTAGCATACTACTATATAAAGTTTTAAAAACTTCACAAGATAGTATTATGTGTGTTTTGGCTTTAAATAAGCACAAAGTTTGACTATATAAATAGAATCATACATAGATTAAGTGTTCAAGGCAGTTATTAAATCTCTAAAATAATACAAAATAAACAGGCTTAGGTTTATATAACTGGTTAGTATTTGTGCTATAAACTTTTTTACATGTTTGAAATATTTTAAAACAAAAACATGAACTAGGAAAAATCAATGGTTAGAAATGCTTATGTATATACTAGGAATATAAAATCAGTAACCGATTGGCATCAAGCTTGTGGCACAGTCGTGGCGCAGGCCATCGCTTGCAATGTCAGCATCCTGTGTGGGCACTTGTTCGAGTCCTGGCTGCTCTGCTTTCAATCTAGTTCCCTGATAATGTGACTGGAAAGGCAGCGAAAGACAACCCAGGTGCTGAGCACCGCCACAGAGGACCCCCAAGTAACTGCAGGCTCCTGGCTTCAGTCTGGCATAGCTCTAGTCTTTACACAATTTGGGGAGTGATCCAGCACATAGAAGATATCTCCCCTTTTCTCTTCCTCTCTCTCTCTGTAATTCTCCCTTTCACACATATAAATAATTTTCAAATTAATAACTAACAAAGGTTAATTGGACTCATGCTGATTTATTGATGCTCATGACTCTGAAAGCAAATGTATACTTAATATTAATACATTAATTGCAAACTAATCACTAAATTTTCACACAACTATAACTTTTAAGTTGTTTTGTTTGTTTTGTATTTGGGGTTTTTTTGTTTGTTTGTTTACTAAAAAGGCAGGAACATCTTCCATCCAGTGATTTGCCCTCTAATTGCCAGAGCCAGGCCAGGCAAAAGTTCCTCTATCCACTCACTGGTTCACTCTCTACTTGTCAGGAGTGGACCAGGCTATAAACTTCCTCTGGGTTTACCATGTGGCTGTCAGGGACCCAAGCATGTGAGCTATCACCTGCTGAGTCAGAATCAGAGCCACCAGGACTGCAGCCAGAACTTGCAGGCATCACAAGTAGCAGCCAAAGCTGTGGAAAATACACCATCATTTACTTCTGTGGGGTGTGTGTGTGTGTGTGTGTGTGTGTGTGGTTGGTGATGGCACAGCAAAAGGGTCCATTTTATTAAAGCTAACCTTTAGCTCTTCGTGTGATTTATATTTTAATGTTTTATTTTTATTTTCATCAAAGCAAAAGATTTATTCATTTAAGATTTTCTGTTCTAAATGAGATTTTATCAGAAAACCAGGGATTTCATATCCAAAGCAAATTTGTCTTAGAGAAGCATGTAACTATGCATCATCATAAAACTAATAATTGCTGCTATTGTAACAAACATAAAACCTTGGAAATGTATTGTAATTCAGAACTGCATTTTAAGCTTAAATTTCTCTTAGCTTTTAAAGAAAAGGCAATTGCTTCCCTCAAGATTAAGGAAACAGGGTGCGGTGTGGTAACCTACAGGCTAAAGTCCTCACCTTGCACTTGCTGGGATCCCATATGGACATCGCTTCATATCCAGGCAGCCCTGCTTCCCATTCTTCTCCCTGCTTGTGGCTTGGGAAAGTAGTAGAGGATGGCCCAAAGCTTTGGGACCCTGCACCCACGGGGGAGACCTGGAAAAAGCTCCGGGCTCCTGGCTTCAGATCAATTCAGCTCCGGCCATTGCGGCCACTTGGAGAGTGAATCATCGGATGGAAGGTCTTCCTCTCTGTCTCTCCTCTTCTCTGTATATCTGACTTTCCAATAAATAAATCTTTTAAAAAAAAAATTAAGAAAACAATATTTCTGCTGTTACTACAATTAGCCTCTAGTCTGCGCTATAGCACTGTGTTCACTCTGGACCAACGGGTTCACCACATGTTGGCACTACATTGTCAACACACTTTTCCCCCTTAAAAAATTTAATTTCCCTGAAAACTACAGTAGCACTGGTAAAATGAAAAAGAAAAAGGCAAAATGAACTGGCAAAGCATTATTGTTTGACATTACAAAAGTTCAAAATTTTAGCACAATTTTCCATTGCATATTGACTGACTCAAAGATTTGAGAATAAATACAAACATATTATCAGCTAAGTTTTCTTTTCCATAACTTATAAGAATGTACAAATTATGCTACTTCAGTTAAAAAAGTACACATCATTTCATTCATGTAAAAAGTAAAATTATGATTTAAAACTGGGAAGAACATAAAACCTAATGTTTTACTAATGAAAGTGTATTCAGACAGGTTTTCCTTGAGACAAAAAACAGATTATGAGAATTTCTGAAGAGACTGTCATAACAGTAAAGAAACCAAAAATAATTAGATATGAAGACTAAAAAATGGTAAGATGATGGTTTATCCAAACTAAAGAAAATTAAAGGTATAAAACTAAAGATAAAAATGGTGAAATGGTAACAAAAACATGGTAATATGTTAAAAAAAAAAAAAACACTCTTAAAAGAAATGTTTGAAGAAGGGGAGTTAGTTCAGAGGCCAAGGAGTTCAAACTAAAAAGCTTCCTACCTGTTCTCAGATTCTGACTAGTAATTCTTTAAAAATTTCTTTACTAATAGAAAACTATTTGGGATCCTCTGTGGGGGTTTCTTTCTATTTTTATTCATTTTAAAAAAATAGACAGGAAAAGAGGCACAGGAACAGAAAAAGAGAGAAGCTTCTAGGAACAGATTCATTCCCCATTTGCACTGGGTCAAATTCAGAATTCAGAACTACTTCCGACTCCTCCACATGGGTAGCAGGGCCCCGGGCACCTGAGCCAGCACCGGCTGCCCTACCTACTGTGTGTACACATTAGCAGGAAGCTGGAATTGAGAGTGGAGACAGGACTCAGACTCAAGCATTCTAAAACGCTATTAGAGCATTCCAAGCAGCGCCCGAACTTCTCTGCCCAATGCCTGTTTCCCTGTAGAGTATTTTTGTTTGCTTTTTGTTTATGTAAAAGGACAGATTGTATGCATTCCATAGGTACAGTTCCAAGAAGACAATCACATTTCCCCCTCCCGTCCTCCCCTCAACCTCTTCCCTTCCTACCCCCTCTCCATTTGTTTTTGAAGACATAATTTCCACCCATTCTATATTCACAGGTTTAATTTGTCACAAATCATAATATTTATACAAGAAATGGAATTAGGAAGACCAGAAATACAAACACTAGCTAAAAATGATAATTATATCCCAAAGTGATTTCCACAGTTTCTTGAAAATAAATTTCCAAAAGCCATGGACAACAATCTGGACTTCTTATGCAAAGTATATGACATTCTCTCTTTGTGCTGTGGGTGATAATATCAGTAATCACAAACCAATCATCTCATCTTCTCCCATTCTAAGACAAGGAACTCCACCCAGCAAAAGGAGATTTACAAATCTTAGACAAACTGTACTACAACACTATCACAAAATTAAAAGTTAATCACAAAATTAAAAATTAAAACCACAGTCTTATACCTAAGCTTCAGTCCATTGATCCTTTTCAAATTAATATATGCAAAACCGAGGTAAGGACCTCTGCTCCAAAACTGTTCCATTCATAATAACATCAACAGCAACTAATAACAATTCTATGCTCCCTCTCTGCCTTGAGCAAAAAAGGAAAAAATCTTGCTGCTTTTTATGTGTTAATTCTCAACGGAGTGGACAAAAAGCCTCTTCCTGAAATGCTATGAATCTATTCAGTATTTTGAAATTTGCTCCAACTCATTCAAAATAAAGATCTGAGAACATGCTAGGAAATGCCTTGAACAAACTACCTCCTTAGAGCCCCATGAGACACTGCTCCTGACACTTATCCGCAAGCAACAATGAGACCACCTCTCTTAATGTTTCAAAACCCTAAAAAAAAACAACAAGGGTATTAGAAATGTGTAAGCAGTTTATCAATACTAGCTTAGGTTAATTCTTACATATTAATATTGCTCACACGTAAAATTAGGAAATTTTCTATAACAGAAGAGATTATGACATCTGTTCTACAAGTGAAAACCTACAAAGATACCTGCTTCCAAATCCATCTGTTTCACATTCCTCAATTTTTGTTAAATCCCTATAAAAACAACTATACTATGTAGAGCGACTAAGAACACAGCAAGCATTATTTAAAATGGTAGAAAAATTTGTGAAAGACAAAGATACTATTTACAGACTCACATTCCATAGATGCTTCCATTCATTCCAAATCTTAATGAAAATGACATAGGTGATGGAATTATGACACAAACAAGAGACATGGCCAAAAGCCAGCTGCTGAAGGGATGCCCAAACTGTGAATACTCATGTTTAGTTATTTCGGTTTCATTCACAACTTTTAACATATGTAAGGATCTCCATGAATTAAGTTGATTTCATGGGTAATCTGAAGTAGGTTATAGATAACATCTATTCTGCTCACCCTATGTTGAACACATTCACATCAATAAAGAATCTGCTCTTTAAAACGTGAGGTCTAATTAGAATATTAGGTAGTGCCATTGAAATGAGAATTATAAATATAACAATAAAACAATAAAGTTTTTCAAGTGATGCACGAACAGATGGGATCCATTCACACACAGCTTTTGTTACATTAGGAAACCATATGATGAAGAAATGGATATTAACATATTTACTAAAACTGGAAAAGTACAATGAAATTCTCTAACAAAGTTTCAGTGAATGATTGGTTTCATAATAGGACTGGTCTTGCCTATTAGGTCATATGTTTGCCTATTAGGTTATATTTTCTATAAGCTGAAAGCTAGATATGCAGTGCTAGGATACTTGCAAAAATCATTCAGAGCACTTATTAAAGAAGAATAAATTATCAATATAAACTGTGGTCGACAGGAGTACTAAAACTAACATTTCCCAACGCCTTTTTAATTTTGCTAGCTTAGGAGCCAGGGTTCTAGACCAATAGGTTAAGCCACTGCCTTGCATCACTTGCCTCCCATACCAATGCGGGTTCAAGTTCCAGTTGTTCCACTTCCAACCTGCTCTTTGCTTATGTGTCTGGGAAAGCAGTGGAAAATAGTCCAAGTCCATGGGCTCCTGTATACACATGGGAGACACGGAAAAAGCTCCTGGCTCTTAACTTCAACATGGCTCAGCCCTCGCCTCTGTGGTCTTCTGGAAAGGAACCGGCAGATAGAAGATCTACGTGCATTCTCCCTGCTCTCTTTTTCTGTAACTGTGTCTTTCAAATAAATGAAGCAAACCTATTAAAAAGTTACTAGCTTAAACATGGTACCAATAAATGAAGGAACAATAAAAATACTCATTTGATAAGTATCTGTAATAGTTTTTCTGACATAACTCTCAGCAACTGAGAAGTTAACTGCTTATTAGCAGATTGCTTTGTGAGATAAGACTATCAATTCGTTACCTTCAAAATAAAAATAAAAATAAAACCTATGATTAGGTAAGACATAATAAAAAATAAATTTTTTATGAGATTCCTGTATTTTTATCACATGACCTGGAAAACATTTTTCAGAATTTCTTAGAATTCAATTTTATAACTAAATTTCTTCTAATCACTCCCAGTCTTTAATGTGAACAAACTTCCTCAGAACTCGTATCTAAAAGGAATAGAAGTAATGCAGAATATTGTCTTGGTCTGAAACATGTACATTGATTGATCCATAAATTTAAGAACCTTAAAAATCAATCTCATCTATCTCAAAAGAATTGAATTTCTAATAACTATTATCTATTATGTTTACAATTTTAATCAGAATGTGTATTTTATATATTAATTATGAAACTCAGTCCAGAAGCTCTGGGCTCCTGGCTTCATCCTGGCCCAGCCCAGCTGCCACTTGGGAGTGAACCAGTGAGTCAAAGACTTTCTTTCTCTCTTTTTTCTGGTCCTCCTCATCCTTGTTCTCTTCCTCCTTCTGTAACTTTGCTTTTCAAATAAGTAAAAAATAAGACTGTAAAAAAATTCAATAAAGAAATATATTACATGTGGCTAAAGATACTGTGTAAGTGAAATGTAAATGCAAATTAAAAAAAAACTTGCAACTTTTAGCAAGAGTTTGTTCATGTATTTATTTAATTTTTAAAACTAACTGAAGATATCAAGTTGCTATATTACTTAGACACCACTGGAGACATTTTATAAGATGCTATAACAGTGTTACTATAAAATGTCAATATTGATAATATGCTAGAGTTTTCATCCTTTGCAACTAATCAATTATGTAGTTGCATGACAGGTGTTATCTTTAAAACACAGAAAAAAAGTTTCAAAAAATTCTTTTGAAAGGTAGAAAGAGAGACAGAGAAAGACAGAATTTCTCCTCTCCACCAGGTTCACTCCCCCCAAACACTTGCAGTGCCATAACAGAGCAGGGCCAGACCAAAATCATGAGCCAAGAACTTAATCTGTGTCTCCCCCATGGGTGGCAGGAACCCAAGCATTGAGTTGTCACCTGCTGCCTCCAAGGATGTACATAAACTGGCAGCTAGAATGAAGAATGGACAGAAGCGAAATCTAGGCACTCTGATACAAAGTGTGGACAGAACAAGGGCAGCCTAACTGCTTCACCAAATGACCATCTAAAAACATATTTTTTTTAAATTAGAGGATTGAAATAAACACATTTCAAGATCAGTATCTGCAATACCATCTGCCCCAGACTATCCAGTTCTCCAGTACATAATCACATTACATTGAAGTAAAGGGTACAACGATTTCTCCGAAGAGTTGCCTAGACTATAAATTGTCATCTTCCACAAGATGCCTAATAACCCAGGGCTTGCTTACTGAGGAATTTCTTCCCTTTGCCACAAGCTGACTGCCAAGAATTAGCAGGCATCTAAGGTTAAATCAGCATGGTTTTTGCAGTAATACCTATGCAATTTAACTGCAATTTATAAAATTACTTATGAATCCCAACTGAGCAAATTTTAAGAAGTGTATATTCTTTCCATTTCTTTCACTGCCAACAGATGAGGAAGTTTCACATTCCTGAGCACTAACTGAACGGTAACTTCCCAGGTTGACATGATACAGTCTCTGCTTAAATCAATCAGGTCTCATCCAGTCTAACTCACAAAACAAAGGGTGAGCAAGGTCCACAGTTTTTTCCTTAAAAGTAAAATCTATATGTAATTATTCGTGAGGATTTTCCATGTGGAAGCTGTACATAATTTTATTCTTCATGCAGATTCTATCTTTAGAAGTCAAAGATTTTCAACATATTGATTTCCACATTTGTTAAGAGAAAGGCAGTGCTTCAGGTTTAAAAGGGAATAATCTTCACAGTCACAAGAAACAGGGGCATCTAGAGCTGAATCTAGGTTAGAGTTATCTTATAGACTATAAAAAATAAAAGCTTCTGGATACCATCTTCAGATCCTGATTTAGACAGTCCAGCAGACATGGCAATTGTAGTTCTTTTAAAAACTCTACCAGATAAGTCTGAATAAGCCAATAAACATTAAAGTACTCTGAGATAAATCAGCTCAGTTGTGGCATTTGGCAAAAATTCTTAAATATATTTGAGACTCTGTTTATTGTATATTAAACGAAGCATTAAGGTCAAGGAGGGGGAAAAAACTGCCCCAATCAGTAATCCCTGGACACAGTACCTGGTAGTTAGTAGCTTCTGAATAACTGTTGTTGGTACATTGTACATTTAGGTATCCCTACGTGCATACATGTAGATACAATAGACTCTCTACTTCGTTTTAAATAATTTCTGTCATTTGGGAATTTTAAACTCATAGGATGTATTTTAATACAAAGCATAAAGATCTGAATTATAAAAATGTGTTTCTCTATTCTCTTATCAACTGACATACAAAAGCAACAAAAGCATGTAGAGCTGGGTCAATATTGACTACATTGACCATAATGCTTAGAATCCTTCAGAAGTATACCATCACATTAAACTAAACTTTTACAGAACATAAACACCTATGAGATTGGTAAACGGGGGGGGGGGGAAACAAAAATTGAGAAATTATAACTTTTTCCATAGAAATAAAATATGCTATTTCTCAGGATATCACTTTATATTAATTTCAAGATAATGTTAAATAAAACTGACAATGCATTTTACTCAATGAGCAAGGCTAACAACCACACAAAACCATTAAATAAAAAAGAAAAAAACTCTTTGCATTTGGTTTACCAGCACCAACTGAACACCCATGTACATAAATAAATCCTAGTGCAATCTGATAAGGGCAGTACTGACAACATATAAAAGATACTGGAGGGTTTCTGAAGGCAGAGCTACTTATGCTGGAATGAAAGGAGCTAAGTGTTCTGGTTACATAGTTAAAATAGACAAGATTTTAGATGAAGAAAACGTGTGAAAGGCACAGAGACATGAAGGAATTTGATGTCTCTTACATAAAAAGATGTAATTCAAAACAACTGGATTTTAAAGTTTTAAAAAGTAAAGTGACAGGAGATGAGGAAGAGAATTTGGTTGAATTCTAATCACAAAATAAATAGAACCAATAAAAATAATAATTTTGTATGTCAAAGAGGAACAATATCTTTCCCTTTACCCTGTACTCTCCACAAACCAAATTATTTAGTGAAATCAAAGGTTCTTGGATCTTTATGGACTCTGAATCAATGGGTTACTTCCAGTGTGTCCCTAGTGAACATTATCTTACTTTTAATTGGCTAGTTCACTACTTTCTCAATATCATAAGAAGTCTCAATACTGTTATTAGGGTAACATCTGTCTCACTTGTGCCATTATCAACTTAACTTACCCTCAATTCCAAGAATAGGGAATCATTTTTAAACAGCGCATAAACAACTTAGCAAATTCTATCATGATAAATCCTTAAAAATCAATTTTGGACAAAAGCCAAGCCAGTAACCAGTGCACATCCTCCCTAGAGGCACCAGCACCTGGGGAGTGAGTCCTTATTCACTGAAGGCCCAGGTCAGTTACTCTGTTGATGGTTGCAGCCAGCACAGAGCTACTCGTGGAGATCCAATTTGGTAAGCAACCAGGTTGATTACACTCTAGTGAGCTCTCAGAGAGTCTGCACCCACAGAGTCTGTTGTAACAAAGCACTGAGATTGACTGCACTCCTATTATAGGCTATATTTAACTATGTCTACTAGAACAACTCCAGGCTACAGAATAGCTTTCATGAATGTTCATCTTTTAATCTAGTTCTACCATCCAACACGACAAAAAATAAATAAATAAATAAACAAGCCTCAAAAGTGGAAAAGATCTCGATAAGATCTTCCTCTCTGTCTCTCCTCTCTGTATATCCGCCTTTCCAATGAAAAAAATAATAAAAATAAATCTTAAAAAAAAAAAATAATAAAATTTAAAAACTTAGTCTCCAGGGCCCAGCATAGTAGTCTGATGGGTAAAGTCCTCGCCTTGCATAGGTCAGGATCTCGTATAGGTGCCAGTTCATGACCGGGATGCTCCACTTCTCAGCCAACTCCCTGCCTGCGGTCTGGGAAAGTGGTCAAGCATGGCTCAAAGCTTTAGGATTCCTGGAAGAAGCTCCTGGCATTGGACCATCAGCTCAGCTCCAGCCGTTGTGGCCACTTGGTAAGTGAATCAGCAGATGGAAGATCTTTCTCTCTATATCTCCTCTCTGTATATCTGCCTTTCCAATAAAAATAAATAAATATTTAAAAAGAAAAACTCCAGTACAGAGAGATAAACTCTGAGCAATTGACTTCCTATCAGATTTCGGGGAAGTATTCTATTTTGATCCTGAGAGATTAAAAAAAAAACCAGAAATGGGAAAAAATCCATTATGACATGCAGTGGGAAATACTCAATGAGGATACAATTGTCATAATACCTAATTGAACTATTCTGTCTTATTTAATAACTTCTCTGAATATCAGATTACTAGCCCAAAGGTTACAAAACTCACGTAAATTGAGGAAAATCACAAGGCTTATTATACCTTTTGTTAACTAAGCACCTTAAAAGTTAAAAAATATCGGGCCCGGTGCGGTGGCGCAAGTGGTTAAAGGTCCTCACCTTGCACACCTGGGATCCCATATGGGCACCGGTTCTATCCCGGCAGCCCCACTTCCCTTCCAGCTCCCCGCCTGTGGCCCAGGAAAGCAGTCGAGGACGGCCCAAAGCTTTGGGACCCTGCACCTGCGTGGGAGACCTGGAAGAGGCTCCTGGCTTTGGATCGGCATAGTATCGGCCCGTTGCGCTCACTTGGGGAGTGAATCATCGGACGGAAGATCTTCCTCTCTGTCTCTCCTCTCTGTATATCTGCCTTTCCAATAAAAAAATAATAAAAATAAATCTTTAAAAAAAAAAGTTAAAAAATATTGGAGTTTAAATCACCTAACACAACCCTTTAAAGTTCAAACAATAATCTATTATTCTATTTCTGAGTAATCAGGCCTGGTATCTTGGCCTTACTTTAGATCAACTCTCATTATAACAACATCAACTAAAAAGAAAACTTTGACATACTATTTTTATCGGTACTTTCATTTGCCACAAACATTTCCATGGAGAATCTTTCATTTTTGACATTTGATTTCATAGAATTTTCATGGAATTAGTTTTAAAAGAACAACGAACAGATTTTTAAAACTATATGCCCATTTATTCTAAATATACAAGCAGATAAATGGTTTTCAAAATTACAAATTTTTCATTAGTCTTAAAAAATGCTCATAAATTATGTTCAAGTAAGTATTCAGTAACCCCTCTTTCAATTTCCTCAAAATTCTTTGATTTTCAGATTGATTTTGTTGCACATTCTTGTCAAATGGAATGTTAGCTAAGTAACACTCTAAGACACTTCTGCATTGAATGAACAACCCTGTATGTTTGTCTAATTTCCCTAGGGAACAATATATGAATGCTAATCTTTGCCAGACTTACAATACACATAATGATCATAGAAATAAATTAAGTATGATTTTTTTAAAAAGAGTTGGCCATGCAACCATCAAAGAGAGTCAGATTCTGGAAAAATTTTATTAAGGTTCTATAAATGTCATAGAATTAATAAATAGAAATAAAAAGAGAAATAAACAATATTACCATTAATCATGTATTTACTGGAATAGCTCTATACAACTATTGTGTAAGCAAAGAGAAATAATCAAAAATAGTGCAAAAGTGGATATTCAGCACAGCTCCACTCCTAATTCTAGCGTCCTGTTCCGGGGCATCATGGGAGACAACACGTGATAGTCCCTGGAGTGAGGTGCCTGCCCCCCACATAAGCCAACCTGGATTCAGTTCTGGGCTCCAGCTTCCACCTAGCCCAGCACCAGCTGCTTCAAACACTCAAAGTGAACAAGTAGATGAAAGACCTTTCTTGGTCTCTTATCTCTCTCCTTGTCTCTGCCTTTCAAACAAAAATTTTTAATGGAAAAAAATTTAAAGAGTAAAAGTTGAAAAATTTTTTAAGAATCTGTAGACCTACAACTCCACATAAAAATAATAGCGGTAGTTTTAGAAAAAGTAAACAAGGAGTGGAGGACTGTATAATGTGCATTAATACAGAAAACATGTCAGCTTGCAGAGACCCAAATATTTGAGCCATCATCACCTGCTATCTCCCCAGGTTATGCCATCAGCAGAAAACTGGAATTAGAAGCAGAACCGAATTCAAACCTAGGCATTCCATTATGTTCCGCTGGCTTTCCAAGCAGCATCTCAACTGCTGAAGCAAATGTACCCCCGATGGGGCATGTTAAGTGTCAAATTACATATTACATGTAAAAAAAAGTATCAAATTATAATACTTGGTCAGCATGTGAAAGTTATTACAATAGCTAAGGTATCATCAAGTGCCTCATCAATAGAACAGCTATAGGATTCATTGTGGAACCGGGGAAATCAATGAGAGTATCACACTTCCTGTGTAAATTCCCTACACCAAAAAAAGCAGTGTAGATTCCGGAATTGTGCTGCTTTCCAGTCAGGTAACAAGGTGGGCTAGTGGAAAGCTGATAGAATCTTGGAACAAGAGTGAGATGCGGTCTAGAACACAGCTACAGAAACTCATCCATATTATCTTCAAAACTGAATCAAAAATACTTAAGATTCGTACAGGTTTTTTAAAGGTGGAAAGAAGTCACAGAATCCTTCCTCTTCTAGTGATTTTATTTTAAACCCATATTCAATATTTGCCATCACCTACAGCATCCTCTGCTGAGAAACTGAACACTTTGGAGACAAATAAAACAGCTTCAGTGGTTTAAAAATAACTCAGTTGAAAGGTGCTTAGAGAACCTCAGTTAAAAGATGCCCCCTTGGGTTTTATGTCAGTTTAAATTGGAACACTAGGGGAAAAAAATCTTTAGCCTGATTCAGTAAAAGAAATAATAGAAAGATTTTGTCTCTATTTTCAGGGAATCACCAGGCCATAGCAGGTCCAAATCCATATTTGACCTTTCAAAAGGCACATATTAGCATAATATTCAAAACCAGCTTATATTCTAATTCTATTTTAAGTTCAAATACATCTTCTGTTCAACACAAGAACATAAGGTGAACATTCTAACAATTTTTAAAACTGTATTATTAAAGGGAGTATATGACATACTTATAATCAGTTTCAAAATACGTACTTCAAAAAACCCATATTAAATGTGATTTTAATTCATTATTACCAAGAAGGAATCTATAAATTAAGTCAGAAGCTTCTTTTTTAAAAATGTGGCCAACTCAGTAACATCTTTACGGAAACATTATTAGATTAAAAGAATTCTTATCCCAACGAACAATTCTGAGATTTCCTTGAAGAAATATACTAAAGTCTAAAAAGACAAACTCGTCTAGAAATCGAATCATCAATTTTTCATCTATACTACAATCAAATGTTTTCAATAAATTCAGATAGCATGCTTAAATACGCCGCTTAGCATTTGTCATGCACTAAACTTACACAACTTAGAAGTGTATAAATTAAATATAGCCATAAAATTAAAACAGGCAATTACAATATTAGATAGAAAATAATATTAGATGGAAAAAAAAAGGCTCTAACCACTTTGTCCTCCTGGTGTGAATATCCACGAAAGCAAGATAGAAAAGACAGAAAAGACAAAACAAAAAAGAAAGAATTAATTCCATTCTTAAAACAAGTAAGAGTTTATAAGAGTTTGCTATTAAAATTCTCAAAATATCCAAATTACATTTTGACAGAAATTCAGAATTTTAGACTTTAAATTAAGAAATTTAGAAGGAATAGTTTCCACACACATCATTCAATTCAAGCAAGAACATGCTATAAGATGAAGATATGAAGATATTTAAGCAAAATAATTTCCATAAACAAAATTAAGTTTTCAAGTACCACAAAAAGAAAAATACCCTTCCTTAAATAACATCCTAATTAAAAACTGCACCCAAAAGGAAAAACTGTGTAAAAGCAATAAAACACATCAACTTGCACGTCAATATATATCACTAGACAAAATATCATTACTTGCGTTATGCAAATTGCTACTAAAATACCCCTTTAACTAATGCCTCTTCAACTTTACGTAAGTGAAGAAAAAATTTAATCAGAAAAAGTCACTAAAAATATTGTTGATTTTACCTAGTAATTTGGGGTTAGATTTTACCAATATTATAAATATGAAAACTAAAATGATCAGCTATATAATTAGACCAAAAGCACATACTTAGATACACTGGAAAGCAAAGTGAGTTATTGCATTTCTCCTCTCTTTCAAAAAAATTAGTATTAAACACAATAATGCACTAATATGCACCTGAAATATCACAAGCAATTCTGTAAATTGAAAGTCAAAATCACGTGTTCTGAAGTATGAGTGTTGCTTTCAGTGACTGGTGGTAGTCTCAATCTGTATATCTATGAGAAAAGACAACCACACACATCTTTCTTAAAATCCTGCCTCTTTAAACAACATCTCTAGTATGTCTACTTGTGGAACATCCTTAGTCTCTCTTAGCCTTTACCTTCTTATCTGATAAACAGAGAATTAATGTTTATACTGTAGATTTCTTTTTAGAATCATATAAAACAGCATGCACATCTCTCAGTACAGTGCCTGACAGAATGCTCCATATCTGATATTCTAACCAAGCAAAACAGAATATTGCATAAAAGAGAGATCTGCATCCTTTATCTTTATAATTGCTATAAACTACTATAAATATTATGTTGAAATATGATGTAAAAGTTGTTGAGCCCAAACCAGGACACTATTGCCCATAATTTAGCTCAACAAAAGTCATGTATACAACACTCGCTATACATATTATCAGGCACTACACTACATGTCTGAGGCATAAAACATAAGTAAGGCAATTTCTGACCTCAAGGAACTAGATGTGGTAGGAGAGAAACAAGCAAATCATTGCACAACAGACAGATGTTCTAAAAGTAAAAGAATTAACAAAGCAGTGTAGAAACACAAATGAGAGAAGAAAAGCACAGTGCTTAGAGAAAGGATAAAACAAAGTTACTGAGAGATATGCAGGCTTTAAAGAGAAAGTGAGGAAGATCATTTCATGCAAAAAAAAATGGCACATGCAAAAAACACAACTAAGACTGGCATATTTGAGAATACAAGAAATTTGGAATAAATGATAACATGTTTGAATGAGAATCTCCATTGGTGACTACATAAATATCCAGCAAAACTTCAAAAGCATGGGCCCAGCACAGTAACCTGGTGTCTAAAGTCCTCACCTTGCATGTGCCAGGATCCCATATGGGCACTAGTTCTAATTCTGGCAGCCCCACTTCCCATCTAGCTCCCTGCTTGTGCCCTGGAAAGCAGTTGAGGACGGCCCAAAGCCTTGGGACGCTGCACCTGTGTGGGAAACCTGGAAGAAGCTCCTGGCTCCTGGCTTTGGATCAGCTCAGCTAAGGCCACTGCAGTCCTTTGGGGAGTGGATCATCGGACGGAAGATCTTTCTCTCTGTCCTTTTCTCTGTAAATCTAACTCTCCAATAAAAACAAATAAATCCTCAAAATAAGAAAAAAAACTTCAAAAGCATAACCTTTCACAAGACTGTTCACAACAAAGAAAAAAAAAAGACTAGGTTATAACTAACAGATCTCTTAAATAGTTAAACCCTCTTAACACAAATGCAAGTTTAGTTCTAGTGATAACATACATGAAAATTGCTGCTACTATGTGTTTTGCCCTTCGATAAAAGGAAGAAACTCAAAACTCATCATGTGATTATATTATTAAGTATTATTAAACAATAACTTGGTGTTCTCAATGGCTACAATGTGCAGAATGAACCGGAAAGAAGCAAATCTAGAAGCAGGGAGAACAATTAGGGAAGTTTTAAGGTAAGAAACAAAGTAGAGGGGGAAGATCTATGGCTGTAGCAAGAGAAATAAAAATGAATAGACTGATTTAGGAGATACTGAGGACCCTTTAAGACCTGAGAGAGGAGGGGCAGCAAGCTAAGCTGCTCCTCGTGATGGGCATTCCTTGTCTGGATCACAGATTCCAGTCCCAGCTGATCTGCTCCCTGCTAATGTTCCTGGGATATCAGCAAAACATGATGGCTTCAGGCTTCCCAGCCCTGGCTGGTGGCGGGCTTTTGGGAAGCAACCAGAGGACGGATGTTCTCTTCCTTTCTGTCACTCTCACTTTGAAACACATGAAATACATTTTTAAAAGATGAAGACTTATTTGAGGGTAAGGTAGAAGTAGAAAAGAACTCCTAGAGTCTGACTTGAGCAACCAGAAGAATAAAAACATAAGTAGAGAGGGAAAAAAGAGGAGAAAGATTTGAAGAAAATCATGAATTCAAATATAGACAAAGTAGATTGGAGCTGCCTTTAATAGATTTAAACAGAGACACTTATGTAGGTGGGTTTGGAATCAGAATAATCCCACTGGTGAAATAATGCTTGTACATCATCAGCATCTAAAAAGTATTAGGGAAATTAAAAAAAAAAAAATCTCCCAGGGAGTTAAAAAAAAAAAAAGGAGAGAGAGAAAAAAGAAGGAATAAAAGAAAGATTGATAAAGGATAATGCTCCTTACCACCAACGTGTTTTTTGAACTAGCAAAAGCCTTCTAAACACAATGAATTCAAGACAAAAGGACTGGGACAGGCATTTGATGCAGTACTCGAGATTCTGCTTGGGACATTACCACCCAATTCAGAGTGCCTGGGCTCAAGTCCCTGCTTTGCTACTTATTCAGCTCCTGCCAATGGGCATCCTAGGAGTCAGCAGGTGATGAATCAAGTTACTTAGGTGCCTGCCAACATCTAGAGGAGACCAAAGATGGAGCTTAGGACTCTTGGCTTCAGCCTGATGTAAGAGCTCTCTCCAGCTGCTGGGAAATTTCTCTTGATCTCAATTTCTCTCTCTCTCTCTCTCTCTCTCTAAACAAAAAAGGGCTATCCACAACCTCATATTAGATTTCAGTAATGCAATTAAGTAAGAAGTGTCACTGTAACTATGAGAAGTGTCTCATTAATACTTAGTACTCCTCTTCCTTGCCTTCTCCAACCAAAAACATCTCTTTTGCATCATTATTCCCTTTCATGTTTGGTCTCTTTTCAAGAATAACAACAATTAATTCTATCTGTATAGTTTATGTTTTTGATCCATCCACAAGTTTGAGCTATATCTTTAAGAAAGCATACCACAGGACCAGGCAATTGCAAGGAATTAGATTTTTAAAAGAAAAGAAGAAAAACCTAACTTAGAATAACATAAATGTACAAAATTTCTATCTTCTATTCACTCACTCAACAAGAACATGCTCACTAAATACAAGTAATATGCTGACATGACAAATACATAGGAACCTAAACAAGTCATTAAGAGTAAAGAAATGCGATCGATTAAACAATAAGATATTAATAAGATATTAACAGTGCTAGATTGTAGGTCTAGAATCCTATATAGCACAAATCACTGAGTTGTTAATTCACATGGGATATTTAAAAAAATATCATGAAGGACATGACAGTAATAATAATTACATGAAGGAAATGAGTAGGTGTTCATCTGGTATATAGGGATTATGGAATTAGGATGAGGCTTAGAGGGAAAAAAAGGAGTATTTCACATTAATAAAACAGGATGAACAACCATATAAGATTGCCAGAGATCATTTAAGAGAAACGAGATAATTTAATTGAATGAGACTTGTATCTACACTTAGGGAATAAATGAAGGAGGGGCTCTTCATGGCACGAAAAATTTCACTCATGAGAAATTTCTAGCTTTCAGGTAGAAAACCATAATATTCATACTTCACAAAATCTAGCCATAAATGTGTGTGGAGGAAGTCTGAGAGGCAAAGACTAGAGCTGAAAGACTACTTAGGAGATGAACTGACAGACGAGAGCAGAGCCATAAACATCAGCAGTCACTACAGCATGTAACTGGAGAAGAAAACACAGAACCAAACCACTGTGGGGAACTGCCATCCACGAGGGTGACTCAGAGGGTGTGCCAGGCTCCTGGCTCTGGCCTGGCTCAGCCCTGGCTAGTGAGGCCAATGGATGGAAAACCTCTGTGACTCTGTGTCTCCCCCTTTCCCTCTTTCAAGAAATTACAGGGAATGAGTGGTAAAGACAAGAACACAGCTATGATTCCTGGATTTCTGGTTTATAAGGCAAAAGGGATAGTAATGATATTTAAAAATTGGAAAATTAGGGCTTGCTGTGGCTCAGCAGTTTAAGCCACCATCTGCAGTACTAGTATCCCAAATGGGTGTCAGTTTGAGTCGTGGATGCTCCACTTCCAATCCAGTTCCCTGCTAACACATTTCAGACAGCAGCAGCACATGATCCAAGAGCCTGGGCCCCTGCTTCCATGTCAGGGACTCAGAAGAAGCTCTAGGCCTCTGGCCTCAGCCTGGCACAGCACTGGTCACTGGGCCATCTGGCAAGTGGGGAGTGAACCAGCAGATGGAAGATCGCTCCCTCTGTCTCTCCTTCTCTCTCTGTTACTCTTTCAAATAAATAAAGCATTTTTTAAACATGTAAAATTACAACTGAGGTAATTTATAACTTATCCCAGTAATAAAAAATACATTAAAATTCTATTTTAATCTATGTAAAATTCAATGGCATTCTAACAAGCTTATTGAAAAAGGAGTTAGAGCAGCAATACCTCAAAAGAGGGTTCCAGTGTTCTTTTTATAGATGTGAATTATCTCAAGTTTGAAAATAAGCATTAATATTTATTTTAACTTAAAAACATTGGTAGGGGGTCAGCACTGTGGTACATTGCATCAAGCCACTCACTATCTGCAATGCCAGCCTCTCACACGGGTGCCAGCAAACGTCCTTATGGTGTCACTGCTGGGAAAGCCGCAGAAGGTAGTCCAAGTTGACAGGACCCTACCACTCACATGGCTGGGTGAAGTTCCTGGCTTCTATCCAGTACAGAGTTGGCCGTTACAAGCATTTGTGGAGGCGAGGAAGCTCTCACTCCTAGGATATTACTTAAGTGAATTTTCAATATTTATTTTAGTAGGAGAGATGGAGGGACTCCCATCTGCCAGTTTATTTTTCCAAATACCTGCAATCTAGCCAGAAGCCAGATACTCACTTCAGATCTTGCATATGAATGCAACAGCTGAAAACCAGATTCAGGAACCAAACAGAGGTACTATCATGTGGACACAGGCATTTTTTTTTTTTGTTTAAACATATTCTTATTGAAAAGTCAGACAGACAGGAGGAGAGACAGAGAGGAAGATCTGTCCGTTGATTTACTCCCCAAGTAACCGCAACAGCCAGAGCTGAGCCAATCCGAAGCCAGGAGCCAGGAGCTTCTTCCAGGTCTCCCATGCAAGTGCAGGGTCCCAAGGCTTTGGGCCATCCTCGACTGCTTTCCCAGGCCACAAGCAGGGAGCTGGATGGGAAGCGGGCTGCTGGGACACAAACAGGCACCCATATGGGATCCAAGAGCATGAAGGCGAGGAATACTAGGCTACTGCGCTGGACCCAAGGACACAGCTATCTTAAATAGCATTTTAACTGTGAGGTTACAGGCCTGCTAGTAAATTTTTCAACAGCTTAGTGGTTCAATTTTAACCTGTAAAATACTTATATTCTCATCACTGAACTTCATAAGAATAGGCTAACCAAATTTCACTGAACCTAGTCCCTTAGGACAATGATAAATCAAAGAAATTTATTTACTTTGCATCTTTTGGCATCATAAACCTTCTTACTCTGTATCAAGCAGCTAGGCATCCTCATGATGATCAAATTTAGTAAAAAGAAACTGAATTCAACCATTGTTTTCATTTAGAATACAGACAAATTATATCCAAAGCATCAAGGCAATGCTTTTCATGACCAATCTCTGATAATGCAGAAAAAGTAATAGAGTCCAGACTGTCTTCCTTGAGCTAAACTCTAGATTATTTATTATTCAACTTTATTTCTCTTGACAGTTCTCAGAGATTAAAGGAAAATTAAGAAAAATTGGGTGTGTTACATCTAGTTAATTTCAAGCAGTTAAACTCTAATCATATGTCATTAAGAACTTCCGTTTCTATTCAAATGGAGAAAAAAGGAACCAATGTTTTCCCCTTGCTTGAAAAAAAAAAACAGACAAAAAATATGACAATGATTTTTAAGACTTTTGGCATGAGACAATAAAGGATTGTATTAGTTATAAGATGGAAAACAAGATTAAGTCCCACAACTATCCCAGATTGCTGCACTGGGATACCTTGCAGGCTGCAAGGAAGTAAGAAAGAGCAGAGGTGCAGCCTGGCATGCGAAGTTGGAAACAAAAAGCAAAAAGTCCAGAGAGACCAGTAGCCCTACATATCACAGAGTAAGTTAGTGGGACACACAAAGTGACACACAGGCCTTCACAGCACAGCAATGGTCAGTGAGTAGGCATGTAAAAAACAAAACCACAGGAAAGAGGAATAAAACATAAAATATTAGAGAGAGAACAGTGGATAGTTACAGAGAACATGAAAAAATGTATAATTCACAAAATATCAAGAAAATCTTACTTCCAGAACAAGAATGTTTAATTGAGCACTGTTCCATATCCACTTGACAAGTTATAAAAGAAAAAAGTATCAAACTGTTTCTTCCGCATTGCAGAAGAAAAATCTAGAAAAGTAACAGTAATGCAAAAAAATAACAAACACAAAAAGTAAAATTTACAGTGTCTAGCATTTACATGTAAGATAAGAGAGATGCAAAGACTCAGAAAAACACATAACATTGATAGCTATCAAACTAACCCAGAACTTACATAAATATTATAACTGGCAAATGAAGACATGAAAATAATAATTATAATTGTATGATATAATGTTCAGAATTTATGCAGCATATGGAAAATATAAAGAAATCCAAAATTGGAACTGTAGCCATTAAAACTACATCTGAGATAAAAAAATATATGCATTGAAGTGTATAAACACCAGGTTTGACAGTAAAGTACCCTTAAAAGCATAGTGATAGAATATTAAAAAATGAAACACAAGGAGAAAAACAAAATTTCGTGTAATACAAAGAACATAAGTAAACTTTAGCATAAAGTCAAGCAACCTGATATACAGATAATGGGAATTCCTGGATGAGAGAAGAGAGAGGGGCAATCAGGATAAATATTTAAAGACAATGGCCAAAATTTTCTCAAATCAAATAAACTATAAATCACAAATCCAAAATGTTCAACAAACCTCCATCACAAGAAATATGAAAAAAACACATTATAAGACATCATAATTGAGTTACACATAACTAAATTTAAGACTGTTTAAGAAACCAGAAGAATATTAATGAACAAAAAAATAAACATGAGAATATCACAATTTTACTATCAGAATCTGAGAAAAGGAGAACATAAACAAGCAATGACTTTAAAATACAAAAAAATCCAACGTAGACTTCTACATCTGGCAACAATATCTTGTAAAACTATGAAGGCAAATTTTTGAGCATTAAATTTCAAAAAGTTAAAAGTATTTACCATTACTTTTTGAAATATAAAAAACTATACTGATAGAAATATAAGAAACAGGGTCTTGCACAATAGCTAGCAGATGAAATCATCAGTTTGCTTGCATTAAGGATCTCATATTGGCACCAGTTCTAATACCAGCAGCCCCGATTCCCATCCAGCTCCCTGTTTGTGGCCTGGGAAAGCAGTCGAGGACGGCCCAAAGCTTTGGGACCCTGCACCCAAGTGGGAGACCAAAAAGAGGTTCCAGGCTCCTGGCTTCAGATCAGCTCAGCTCTGGCTGTTATGGCCACTTGGGGAGTGAATCAATGGACAGATCTCCCTCTCTGTTTCTCCTCCTCTCTGTACATGTGACTTTCCAATAAAAATAAAATAAATCTTTTAAAAAAAAAGGAAGTATAAGAAACATTAAAAAAGAAACCCTCACACAAATAACACATGATTATATACATAAGCAAAAGAATAGAAAAACATATAGCATGTTCATCCATTAAGTCCCAAGTTTTCAATTCTGTAAATATTTCAATGGCGGCACATTTTTTTAAAATTCCCATCAATGGTATATTTATTGCTCTAAGTTCTAATATGTGTCCTATACTTAGGATGATGGCACAAAATGGATTAATACCAGCATAAGAACTGGTTTTAGAGCAACGAGTGTTAAGAATAAAGACAGACATTTAATAACAATAAACAGGTCATGACACTAAGAGAATATAACAATCCCAGTCTTTATGCACCTAGAAATAGAGCTTTAAAATACATGAAATGAAAACTGATAAAATTGTGCAGGAAAATAGACAAATCTCAGTATTGTCACCTATTTCAATACTCTTTCTTACTAATCATTGGAAGCAGAACATGAACTAGCACACAAGAGTAGCAAGGTGGGATGCAAGTTTTACAAATGGCATTCTAATTACTGAATCAAATGCTCACCCCAGATGTGACTTAATTTCACACAAATATTCAGCATTTATTTACCAGTCAAATGTTGAGCATATATCCTGCATTTATTAGCAAAGAATGCAGTTAGTATGTATGCAATGAGCAAAAGTATATCTTTTGTACATAATATCTGTAGACTCCATATAATACATTTATATTTAAGACTATCAAGAATAGGGCCCTCTTTGTTAGGTACTTGTCAAGAAATCTTACTATTTATGTTTTGTGCACTAAAGAAAAAAGCCACCAAATATTTTCTCAAATGAAGATACTACTATTACTTATTGTAATACCTAAAGCTATATAACAAATGCGCTTCCATTAATTTCTCAGAACCACCTGCTATCTCCGTTGGTATACATCAGTAGGACATTGGAATCTGATGAGAAGCTGTAACTTCAATGCAGGAACTCCAATTTGGGATGTCAGTGTTCCAAGTGGCATTTTAACTGCTACATCAAACACTCAACTCACCACTATATTTGCTCTATATTAACTCTACATGATGGTAGAGTTAATGGAGGAGTCTATTTTTACTGCCATTTTTCTATATCTATCTTATATTCATAAAGAAAACCAAAAACTCTTAATCATCATAAGAAGGCAACTGGGTATCAAGTTAGAAAATTTTTTTCTCTAATTAAATGTACTGTATCATAAACCATGCAGTACATTTAAATTTAAAAATAAGCTTTAGCAAAAAAAAAAAGGTTCTAGCTGAAAATAGAATATATTCCCTTCTTAAGAATATATGGAAATTTTACCAAAATAAGCCACATTCTGATCCATAAAACAATGATCAATAAATTGTAAAGGGTTTGAGGCATACAAAGTATGTTCTTGGCCCATAGTGGGATGAAGTAGAAATCATTAATAAAAAGATCTTTGAAAAGTCCCCAGTGTTTAAATAAAAATAACATGCTTCTCAATAATCCATGAGTCAAAGAAGAAAAGGGAAAATTAGAAGTATTTTTAGCTGAAAGCAAATGAAAAAGCATCATAACAGAATTTTGGCCACTAAAATACTATCCACGGAGTACAGTTACTGTTAAGAAAGAAAAGCAAAACAGAAAAAGATGGAGGGAGCAGAAAATCAGATTAATAATAATAATTTTAAAAAACAAATCTGAAGAAGTACATGATTCTGAACAGAATATGGAACAAACACATGGCCAGAGCTCAGTATTCCGGCAGTTTGACTGTCTAGGGTTGGGGAACTGTGGAAAAATGGAGACGTGGGCAGGAACTACAGTAGTTTTCCCTGGACATTCTATCCTTGGTAGGTCCTTCTCCCTGGGTGGTAGTTGTTTGGAAGGAAATGTGGAGTATGGGGTGTAGAACAAAAGGCGAGGCTATTCTTTCTGAAAAAGCAGTGCCAGAGTCCCTGGAAGGACTGGCTCCGTTTATTGTCATGACCAAGAGGAAATGAATGGTGGGGCTTACCTCTTTGTTCCACAGCATGTGACTACTACAGCAGAAAAAAAGAAAAATCTCAAAGAAAAAAAACTTCAGCATCTACTTCAAGAAATTAGAGACAATGTACCCCAAAGTAAGTAGGATAAGAATAATAACTATCACAACAAAAATCACAATGGAAAAAAATTTCATGAAACCAAAAGCTGATGCTAGGAAAAGATCGATAAAAGTAACAACTAACCAACCTTAATAGCACATAAAGACATAAGACACAAATTACCCATATAAAAATTGAAAGTGGCATCATTGCTGTTTCTAAGAAAGTAAAAAACTCATAATCAAATGCTATGAATCTTTTATGCCGTTAAATAACTATTCACAATTATACAAGTTCCCTGAAAGACACAGCTATGAAAATTGATTCAAGAAAAAACTGATAACTTGAATAAAATATGTTTATTAAGAAAATTAAAATTATATTTAAAATCTTTCAAACAAATGAAAGCAAAATATTTCCAAATGGCTTCAGTGATGAAGTCGATGAAGTCTATTAAACTTCAACAAATGAACTAATACCAATTCTAAACAAAATAATAAGGAAAGGAAAGGAAAACAAAATATGAAGAAATGAAATCACACAGATGAACTAATTCTAAAATTAAATCTAAACAATGTATTTAAACATATAAACTTCCTAGTTAAAAGCTACCTAAGTGAATAAATAGGATAAAGACATTAATGAAGACACAAAAGCAAATTCTAAAATATTTACTAAGGCAAACATTCTTTGGATAATTTGTTGCTTTCAGCAAAACAGTCTTTAAGTAGCATTAACCTATTATCAAAAGTGAGGAATAAACTATAACATTCTAGTGAAATTATGGGAAAAAAACCTTAACATTTCTTCTTTAAATTTCACGTTGAATGACTTATTTAAGTAATGTTAAAGAGGACAGTAGCTTCAGAATTCGACCTTGGGTCCTGGGTACAGAGTTTCCAGCACTAGGCTGCTGGGAGCACCCAAGCCAGGTCAGACTTAGTGCTTGGGGCCCTGGCTTCAGCCACTGCTACCATGCAGTGAGCAAATCCTGGGGGACCAGTGAACCAACTGGCTCCAGAGTCCACCTGCTGGCCACGAGCTCTGGGGTCTTGCGGGTGTGGAATTGCTGCCTAGGTATGTCCATGAATGAGACCACTGTGCATGTTGGTGAGGAATCAATCCTGAGGGACTCCCAATGACAGAGTAACTTTTCCTTGAAGGTAAGCAAGGGTACTGAGACCTGGTGGTTTAGAGGGGAGAGACCAGACGATCTGTATGGGTCAGACTGATACACCAGCATACATGTGAGTCCTGTGCAGGACTTGTTACCACCTAACAATACTGACCACCACATGCCAATCCATGCAAAAGCTAAGGCTGGGGGCCTGTCTAGCAAGGTCAGATGCTAGCTAAGGCTGGGGGTCTGCCTAGCAAGGTCAGATGCTAGTACCTGATAGAATGTTGGATCAGGGGATGGGTCACATTAGGCAGGGCCATGACACTAACTAGCACATAAGAGAACCAGGTCTGGAGTTAGATCCTGTGGGGGATGCTTAGATCCCCAACCCTGTGGAAATATAAGTCCCATTGTTTAGCTCAAGAGTTGGGGTGGTGATGGGCTGAGCTAGGAACCTAATCACTCATGGGTAAAGAGACCAACAACAATCTGGGCAGTTCCAGGCTGCAGCACCCGAATGTGCATCCTAAAACAGGGTGTGGGGTGGGCCAGGCTGCAACGTTCACCAGCTCATACAACGCAAAGATAGAAAGGCAGACTTTGCCGGGCACTGGCCTAATACCCACTGGCATCTATGAGATCTGGGTCTGGGAGTGGGTCAAGTGGGGAAACTTGGGAAACTCCCCTAGTGGGTCATAACTCTCACTGACGATCACATGGTCCAGGCCTGGGGGTTGGGCAAGCTGGGCAAAGTAGCTCCAACTGTTGGCTAATGTATGGATTGGTGTTGAGAAGGGGTGGACGGGGCAGGGCCAGGCAAACCTTAGCTCACCAGCAAGAACAGAAATCAGGCTGGAGCACAGGTCATGCCAAGCTAGGCTCTTACACCTACTGGTTTGCATGAGCCAGGGATGGGAATAGACTGAGCAGGGCCAGGTTCCATCACCCACCAGCGAGAATTGGGAATAGGGGCAGGCCAGGTCAGGCCAGGCTACAGCATCTAAGGCAAAGGCCAAGACAGGTAGGACACTATGCCAAGCTGGATCAGAGCAACCACTGGCACGTACATGATCTATGGCTGGAAACAGGCCTAGTCAGGGAGCTAAGGGTACACCCTGGCTGAATTGGGATTCCCACTGGTGAATGCAGAAGCCAGAGTGGGGGTTGTGTTCTGGTCCAGATATGGCTGCAGTGTCCCTCGGCACAAGTGTGGATTGGGGTTGAGCATAGTGAACTGGACTAGACTCCAGCACCATCTAGTGTTCTGGAGGACCAGGGTAGGTGTAGGACAAACTAGGCTAGGTCTCTGCCCCTACTGAGCCATGTGTGAGCCATGTCTGGGTATGGATGAGCCTTGGCTGGGCTGAAACATTCAACAGTAAGAACCAGAATGGGTTGAAGGCCAGTCAGGAAAGGCCATTGTTCCTGCCAGGACAGGAGGTGGACTAAGTAGAATTGGTCCATAGACCCACCAATGTGCGCGAGATCTGACATTGGGAGAGGTTCTGATGGAGGAGCTTGGAAACTCCTCTGTTGGGACACAGTCCCTGCAGGTGAGCACAAGAACCATGATAGGGAGCAGCCCAGACCAGGTCAAAGAATGGTACCCACTGGCATACATTTGGCATAGGTAGGGGGCAACCAGGCTGAACCAGTTCACATCACTTGCTAGTGAATCTGAGCACCAGAATAGAGTGTGGGTTGGGCCAAGTTTGGTTGCAACACACACTAGTATACATTACGGCTGGGACTGGATGCCGGTTAGGCTGGGCTATGCTGTAACCCTCACGAGCATGAGCTAGGTAGACCAGGCCAAGCTACAGCACCCACTGGCAAATGCTGAGGCAAGGTGGGCCATGCCAGACTGGGCCGCAGCACCCAACCAGCACACGTGAAAACCAGAGGAGGAGGGGACAAAGCTGATAGGAGGAATGTGGAGGGCTCCCTTACTGGACAGCCACTCCCACTGGAGAGCATGAGTTGGGATGGGGGTAAACCAGGCCGGACCAGGCAGGGCTACAACACCTGTGGGCCTCATGTGAGCTAAATCAGGAAAAAGCCAGGCTGGGCTGACTGTTCTTACTGGTACAAGCATAAATCAGAGTGCATGAGGGTTGGTGGGGCTTCACCGCAGCATCAGATAGCAGATGCTAGCAGGGGGGTAGCTAATTCTGTCAAGTTAAACTGCAGAACCACCTGGAGAGTGCATGTTCTGGGAATGGGAGTGGCCTAGGAGGGAAATAGTGGGCACCTCCCTCTTGGGTTACTGTTCTCACTAGAGAGCATGAAAACCAGAACTGAGGATGGGGTGGCTGGACAGAACAGCACCCACCAGCATGTGCATGGCTGGATAGTGGAACTGGTTAGTTTGAACTAGGTTTCAATGCCTACTGACATGTATGAGAGCTGAAAGGGATGTGGGGCAGACGGGACCAGTCTGCTGCAGATTCTGCCAAGCACAGAAACTAGGATGGGGGCACCCCTGGTAGGGGTAATTCCACGTCGCTCCAAGTAGGCTGCAGCTTCCACTGGTTTGCATGAGGGCCAAGTGTGGTGGGCAGGATCAGGCTAGACTCCAACACCCATTGGTTCATGTAGAAGACAGGGCTGGAAACAGAAATGACCCAGCAATTGCAACTACCAACATGTGCATAAGCTGACTGGGGTGACAGACTATGCTAGACCCTCTACACACAAAAATCAGGTCTGGGATCACCTCAGATGAAGTTTCTTTGGGGATCCCTCCAATTGAACTGCTGATCTCAGAACCCCAACCATGAAGAGAAGTGCAAGTTCCATGGTCTGACCATGGAGTGCATATGTCAAAGCTGAGCCTCCTCAGTGGTTTAGACAGAGCAGTGGACAGCATATCCAGGTACACATGGAGAATACAGCAGTCCATCGGAACCTGCAGAGGACACTTGGTACCACAACAGAGGATGGATGACAGAATAAGTGAATCAACTACGCCAGCCATGGGTTGGCAAATAAAAATTGGACAAACGGAGAATCTAAGATGGACTATGTCGGCCGGTGGCTTCTGGAGAGATTTCATCATGCATGGAATGGCGAAATTGGCAGCAATTCAGAACTGCTGAACTCTCAAAACCACTTGAGCAGTGCCTTAGGCGCATGCCCCACATCGGGGACCCTGGGTGGATGGGAGGATGAGCGGGGTTTCTGCCTTTATCTCCCCTCTCACCCCAGATACAGAAAAAATTAAAAATAATGTGGAAACAATGATCTTACCCACTTTCCTCTAGCTCTTGACCCTTTGTGCCCTAATCAACTATGTAAAGATTACCAAAATAAAATAATAATTTTTTTAAAAATGAGTACAGTATCTTCAAAACCTATAAAATTATGAAAAACAATCACAAACCTGGAGAGCTACTTTGAAAATACAAGGAAATTTACCAAAGGAAAAGCAACTCTATCAAATTTATAAAAGAATATATCACAATGAACAAAATTATGTCAAAACTGTACCATTAATCAGTTCTATGGCTTTAAAAATAGACTCTTTCCCAAGGTCTCTAAACTTCTGCCATCATCTTTGAAAGTGCAAGATCCTATAATTCTAATTAAAGTGATACGCAAACTGACATAAAGCAAGGGAAAATAATTTCAATCCAATGGAAATTTGTAGTATAACTTTTTATCTAAGATAAAGGTGATAAGAGAAAGTTTTCATTCGTGCGTTAACCGCAAGAGTAATTTTAGTTACCTATTTTATTTTGTAACTGAAAAAGAAATATGAAATGTAGTTTTTCACTGCTGTACCTTGTTTGATCGTAATGATACTCGGCCTCCACAACGGGCACAGAACTTTGTTTGGCAATAAGAACAGTTATGGCCACATCCATCGGCAAACTTTGTTTTGTGGCAGATTCCGCAGGTCGGAGCATCACCCTTCTGTTCTTGCTGTTGCTGTGATTCTTCTCCCAACTTCTTTACCTGCTCCTTGTACATTTCAAACTGCTGATGCAGTTTTCTGTGGAAAACAACAAATAAGAAAAAAATTGGTTTCCTGGTGGTGGTCTCAGATATATAGGCATAATTTTATACACAAAAAAAAATCAGAGAATAAAAATAATAAAAAATAAAAATACGATTTTCCAACTTACATATTAAAACTTTGCACAGCACATTACATCTTAAAAGTGTTGTATGTATTCTTTCTGATATTCATATCAAAATCAATAAAACATGTTTCTGAGGATATTTCTTTGATTTAAAATTCTACAATTTCAGGGCCAGTGTTTTAGCATAATGGGTTAAGAATGCTACCTGCAATGCTAGCATCCATACAGGCACCAGTTTAAACACTAGCTTCTCTGATTCCAACCCAGCTCCTTGTGGGAAAGCAGGGGAAGATGGCTCACATCCTTGGGCTCCTCAACCCACTGGGGAAATACAAATGAAGCTCCTGGGTGCTGGCTTTCACCTGGTCCAGTGCAACCACTATGGTCACTTGGAGAGATCTCTCTCTATCTCTCCCTTTCCCCAATCTCTGTCTCCTTGTCTCCAACAATCTCTCACTCTTTCTCTCCCTATTCTCTCTGTAACTCTGACTTTCAAATAAACCATTCTTAAAAAGTCTACAATTTCTCTAATTTGCAACATATTTCTAAAAATAGGCTCCAAAACATTAAAAATACCATCTTTGATTGTTTGGCTTCAGAAATACAGAAAGTTAATTTGACTTCTGGTAACGCAAGAACGTATAACTTTCAAATCAAGTTTGACTGGAACAATCTGAAGAATTCAAACATAAGGGAAAAGACAGACAAACGAATGTTCCTTAGTTATTTCAATCTGCTTACCAAGTTTGAGCACTATTTGATCATAAAAAGCATTATGTACTAACAACAATCTAACAAATGTGACTGTGCAAGTAAAAATACTTAGGTTTTACTTTAATAACAAATCAAAAGGGTTAGAAAAAGATGGCAAACAGAATATTATTTGTAATTATTAAAAATAGTGATAAAACTGTTCTTCTATTATTTATGTTTTTAAAAAGAAGAAAGTTAAAGGTGATAAATAGATCCACTTAATTTGGAAAATAACACATAATAACACTCCCCAACCTAACAACAAAATGGCCAATGTGCAAAAACCATGACTTTTCTTCAATCTACTAGAGTTGAGTATATAAAGCAAGCAACAACCCTTGCCAAGCAGAAATTTTACATACTCTTTCACCTTGACAAGAATGTAAAAGATAGAGGTGACCATCATAGGACCAGGTAAGAACTTCAGCTTATCAAAGTGCCAAGTGGAGATACTTGGTTTAACATACCAGGCAGGCACACTTGGACACAAATTTCAGGCTTTTCCAGTACCATGTCAGTCAAAGTCATAACTTCCAGGCCAATCTGTTCAATATAATGCTCCAATAGAACCCTGGGCAATGTTTGCCATGGTATAGCTCAGGGCCAAGATGTTATCCTCCATAAACAGATAAATATAAACAGTCAACGGTCCACCCATGAGGACCACCCCACAGTACTCAAAATAAGCACCACCCCACTGACAGTGGGCCAGCCCTTGAATCAGGTTCCAGGCTCATCTCAGTATTTTAAAAGTCCTCTTTTGACAAAAGATTGAGGCCTAACCCAAATCAGTCCCCACAGCTAGGAGCTCCAAGACCAACCCTGGAAAGTCAATCAACAGTTTCACCACCATAGTAGACCCAGGTTCAGTGTCTAAGTATTTACTGACACATACACTAGACGAGGTTGCCTAAGGATTCTACAAGCATGCACTTTCACAGACCATGACAGATTGCTGGAATCTCTAGACAGGTGGACACCAAGGAGGGTTCCCACAAAAAAAAAAAAAGAAAAAAAATCATAGTGTACCTACCAAGGTGGTTTCTATTTCTTTAAATGTAAACATCAATGTAGGGCAACAACAACAAAAAAAGGAAAATCAAGGGGAAATAACACTGCCAATAACCACAATGCCTTCCCAGCAGCTGGCTCCAAATTAATTTTAAGTAAACAAATAAACTGCCACAGAATTCAACACAATTATTTTAAGGAAGCTCACTAAACTTCAAAAAAATCACAGAAAAAAGTTAATGACTTACATGAGAAACTAAATGGACAAACTGAAATTATAAAAACACTTCAGAGAATCTGAACCTCAGAAACACAACAAATAAAATGAAAAATTCTGAAGAGAGCACTGAACAACAGATGATCAATAAGGAAAAAAATATGAGTGTGAAGACAGATTGTTTCAAAATATACTATGAGGAGAGAAAAAAGAATGGAAAACAAGAAGAAAGTCTTCAGAATTTACAGGACAGGATCAGAAGAGAAAATAAGGAGTTGTGGGAGTTCAAAGAAGAAAAGAATATCTAAAAAATTATAACAAAATTTTCCAAATTCTGAAAAGATCCAAATATTCAGATACAGGAAGGTCCATGGTTCAATCTGATTCAGTTCAAAGAAGATTACATAAAAATGCCTAATGGTCAAACAGGACCCAGACAGATGTAAGAGGAAAGAAGCAAAGCCCACACAAGGGAGTTCTAAGAAGACTGGCAGCAGACTTTTCAGCAAAAACCTTAACAAGATGATACATATTCAGAGAAGAAAAAAGGGAACAAAATGTCAATCAAAAAAAAAAAAAAAAAAAACCAACTACATCCAGCAAAGCTATCCTTAAGAAATAAAGGAAAGTGCTGCACATTTGGCATGGTATTTAAGATGCTGCTAGGTATGCCAGTTCTGCTTCTGATTCCAGCTTCTGGCTAATGTGCATCATGAAGGGCACCCAAGTGGTTGGGTCCTTCCCACCCACATGGAAGACACAGTGAATTCTGGACTCCTGGCTTCTGAATGGCCCAATCCTAGCAGCTGGCAGGCATTAGCAGAGTAAATCAGTAGGTGGAAGTCCTCTGTCTCTTCTCTCTTTGTCTTTCAAATAAATAATCATTTTAAGTCTACATAATTAAAAAAGAAAGGTGAGATACAGATTGTCCCAAACAAAATTGGAGGAAGCTCATCAGTACTAGACTAACCTTACAAGAAATGCTAAGCAGAGTTGTTCAGGCTGAAGACATGTAAGAGCATGAAATTTACTGGTAAAAAGAAACTCACTGTCAAATTAAAAATACACTAATACTGTGATAGTAGCATATATACATCAATGAAAGCTTTAACATGAACATTAAAAGGTAAAACTATTTAAAATAATAACATATACTCAGCAGTAACATATTACAGTGTTTCATAGCAGAGGGGCAACTACAGTTCACAATAAAATATGACACACAACATGAAGAACTGAAGGAGAGTAACTGGTGAGCTCCTAACACAAAGAAAAGATAAGGCAGTGAAAAGGTTAGCTCTATGGTTTAATTGGTTTACATTGTGTATAGGTGTTGAAATATTGCACTATATCTCACAAAGATGTATATGTATTACTATTAATACATAATTTGGAAGAAAGCATTTTAAATATTGATAGCCAGAATAATTCACAAAAGCATGCATAATATAAAAATGTGGTAGAGATGGAAAAAAGTTAATTTTTAATGCGTTCAAAGTTTGGCCATTATTGGTTTAAAATAGGCTATTATGACAATAAAACAGGAGGCCGACTTCATGGTGTGGCAGGGGTAGCTGAAATCTGCAATGCTGGCATCTCTAAAGGCAATCTAATTGTGTCTTAGCTGCTCCACTTCCAATTTAACACACTGTTAGTGGCATGGGAGAAGCAGAGGAAGTTGTCCCAAATGCCCTGGGACCCTGCCACCCACATGGGAGACATGGAAGAAGCTCCTGGTCTCTGGCTTCCTGGGTTTGGCTTGGTCAAACCTGGATGCTGTAGCAATCTGAAGAATAAACAAGAGAAAGGAAGGTTTTTCTCTCTCACTTCCCTGCACCATGCCTCTTCCTCTCTCTTGGTAACTCCACCCTTCAATTATAATATTGTTTTAAAAGATTTATTTATTTTTATTGGAAAATCAGATTTAGAGAACAAAGGAGAGACAGAGAGAAAGATCTTCCATCCAGAAAAAAATCTTCCATCTGCTGGTTCACTCTCCAAGCAATGATAGGTGTTAAACTAATCCGAAGCCAGGAGCCAGGAGCTTCTACCGGGTCTCCCACTTGAGTTCAGGGGCCAAAGGTTTTGGTGCATCCTCTACTGCTTTCCCAGGTCACAAGCAGGGAACTGGAAGGGAAATGGGGCAACAAGGATACAAACCGACACTCATATGGGATCCTGGTGCATGGAAGGCGAGGACTTTAACCAACAGGCTACCGTGCCAAGCCCTACAATAAATTTTTAATAATAATAATAACAAAATACCTTTGTAATCCTCATAACTACCAAGAAAAATTCTTCAGCAGACATATAGAAACAAAAAGTAAAGCATACCACAAGAACACATCTTTGAAGCACAAAGACAGCAAGAGAAAAAAGGAAGGAAGATTCAATCAAACAATTCTAAAAAAATAAAGTAACAGTAATACATACTTAGCCATCAACAATTTCAATGAAGATTAATGGATTAAATTCTCCAATCAAAAAACATAGAAAAACCAAATAGAGAAACAAAAAAGATTCAACTAGTTGTGACCTACAAAAGATTGATTTCATCTCTAGGACATATTTAGATTCAAAGTGAAAAGTCAGAAAGTCATTCCACACAAATGGAATTGAAAGAGAGAAAAATTAGCTATATTTTTTTCAAACAAAGTGTAAGTCAAGCACTGTAAAAAGGTAGCAAAGAATGTAATTATATAATAAAAAGGAAGGCATTCATTAAGAAGATATCACAATTATTGATACATATACAGCAAGTTTAGGACACTAAATATATAAATACTAATATATCTAAAGTATGCACTAAGCTTTAAAATAATTACAGTTGTGAACTTTAATATCACATTTTCAACGATGAACAAATTCCAAAAGCAAAATCAAATAAGGAAACAGTGAACCCAAATCATATTTTCACAATTCCACTGAGTAATAAACAGCATATTACAAATTCTTCTCACATGCACAGAGAACACTCACCAAGATAGCGTGCCAAGCCACAAAACAAATCACATAAAAGCATTGTTTACCATAATGGCCTGAAACTAGAAATCAATAGTAGGAGGAATTTTAGAAAATACATTAGTATGTGGAAATTAAACAACTTGTTATTGAACAACCAATTGGTCAAAGAAGGAAATTTTAAATGTAATTTAAAAATAATACAAATAGAAATGGAAATACAATACACTAAAATTTATGATATAGCAAAAACAGGCCAAAGACCAAAGTTTATAACAATCAGAATTTCATTTATTGAAATGAGAATTGAATTTATTGAAATGAGAAACTACAACTCAGACCATAGAAACACAAAGAATCATAAGAGACTACCATGAACAATTACACACTCACACACAAAATTAGAAAACTCTTTCAGAGACACATGAAGAAACAATCTGAATAGAGTATAACAAGAAATGAATCTAATGTAAAAAGTCTCCTAGGAGATGATGGCTTCATTGCTGAATTCCACAGAACAATTGAAAAGAGCTCATATCAGCCATTCTCAAATTTTCTCAGAGTGAAAATGAAGGAATAGCTCCAATGTTACTCCATAAGGACACTCTACCCTGATGCGAAAGTCAAATAAGGACACCAAGAAAATATTAAAGGCCAGTGTCCATGGTGAACACATTTGTAAAGGTTGGAAGCAAAATACTAGCAAATATGATTGAATAACATTAAAATTATAATTCATGGACAAGTGTTTAGCTTGGCAGCTAAGATCCCCATCCCACAGTGGACTATCTGAGTATGATTTCTGGCTCCATCTCCTAAGTCCACCTTCCCGAACCGAGTTCTAGCTACTGTGGGAATTTAGGAAGCAAACCAGTGAACAGAAGCATTCTCTCTCTCGCTCTTCTCTCTCTCTCTCTCTCTCTCTCTCTCACTTGCTCTAGCAAAAATTCCATACATGACACATGTCACTGGCTACAAGGGCCAGCATTGTGGCATAGTGGATAAAACTACTGCTTGTAACACTTGCTTCCCATATAGACAACTTGAATCTTGGTGACTTCACCTCCTATTCAACTCCCTGCTAATGGACTATGAAAGGCAGTAGGAGATAGTGCCTAGGTCACTGATACCCACATGGGAGACCCAGATGAAGCTTCTGATCCTGGCTTAAGTGTGGCCCAGGACAGACCACTGCAGCCCTTTGGGTAGTGAACAAAGAGATGGAAGATCTCTCTATATCTCTGTGACTCTATTGCTCTCTTTCTGCAACTCTGACTTTCAAAACAGAAAAATAAATATTTATAAAATACAAACTATCCCAAAAATGCCTTAAGCAAATGAGTTTATAAAGGTCACAACATATAATATCAATGTGCAAAAACAACTATATTCTGGCAGCACAGAGTTAGAAATCCAAACTTTTACAAAGAGGCTACAATAATACTAAAAAGAAAAAAGAAAAAGGCAAGCAAAAATCCAACAAAGTATATTTGGATTTTTTTATGCTGAAAAATACAAAACACTGACAAAACAATCAAAGGCATCTACTATGATTTGAGTGCCCTGAAAGTGTCCACTGTTTGCAGTCAAGATTCCCCAGGATGATGGCAATGGGGTATGGTCGAAGCTGGGAGCTGACGGCCAGCACGAGTTCCTCAGGTTAGTGGGGACATGCTCTTGGTAGCATGCTCTCAGGTTGCCTCCTGAGCTCTCATGAATGAGTCATTTAAAGAGAAGCAAACCTGGCCCCCCTCCCATTTTCTCTGCTTTCTGGTACAAAATACCATCTTTCCTCCACACTTGCTCCATCATCCATTATTTTCTACAAGGTTCCAACCAAAATTCAGCCACCAAAAACCCTGTATCTTTGAGCCTCCAAAGCCATAAGCCTAAAAATCTTTTCTTTATAAGAAATCTATGTCAGATCTTTCATTGTAATGATGGAAAGCTAATTGGTACAGTGACCTAAGCAATGGGAGAATTATATCCAGCAATGGGAAGGTTCAACCTTGTTAATATTACAATTTTTTACAATTTTATATTAATTCAAAGCCACATCCTTTTTTAAAAGATTTATTTCCTTGAAACGTAGAGTTAGATGCCAGAGCAAAAGAAAGAGACCTTCCATCTGTTGATTCTCTTCCCAAATGACCATACTGCCTATGGCTAGATAGGACTAAAGCAAGGAGTCAGGAGCCTGATCTGGGTCTCCCAAGTGTAAGTAGGGGCCCATGTACACCACTTCCAATACAAACTCTCAGCATGAGTTCCTTTTATAGAAATTGACCAACTCTGAAGCTCAAGGAAAAGTGAAAGCGCTAGAAAATGCCAAAAGAAGAATTCACACTGCATAATTCAAGATTTTCTACAAAAGTTAGAGTAATAAAGTCAATATAATATTAGTTAAACATTAAGATATACACTATTAGGACATAATAAAGAATTCAAAACTAGTCAAACATTAAGGAGATCACCATTTTTATAAGATGCAGAAGTAAGTGAAGGGAGAAAATAATCATTTAGGCAATGAGAAATAAATATAATACAAAAACAATTGAACATATATGTGTTAACAAAATCTCAACTCACATCGCATACTTTCCACATAAAATTACTCATAATGAATTGGAAAACTGATGATTAAAACTATAAAACTTGTAGAGGAAAACATTTAGGAAGATTCTTTTGATAATTAAACAAAGACTTCTTAGGGCAAAGACTTCCATAATAAAATGTAGAAAATATGAACCATTATATTACTTCAGTATGTTTTTATTATAATAATCTTCCTTAACTGAGAATAAAATTTCATGCCATTTTTTCAATCACAAAATATCATTTAAATAAATTATTTCAAATATTTAAAAAGCAAAAATGTTTCTTAACATATTAGTTATTCAAAAATAGGCAGTGGGCCAAAATGGCTTGTGTATCAGTTTGCCTATTCCTGTATGACAAAATTTCTCTTATATGACATTTTGGGAGAAGCAGAATCAGATCAAGGTTTGTTAGGGACTGTAGCATATTGAGAGATAAAGTACAAATGCACACAGTTGGCTGAGGGAAAACATCTCATCTTAATTATGATAGCAGACATATAGTTCAAATAATACATTGTTGTTCCCTAATTATCTCCCTCCAGGTTTAAGTGATGCTCTGCTAACACAAAACATGTACCAGTATCGGAAACCCAACGCTATAAAGCATACACTACAACAGGCATATTTTTAGTGCCCCATTGTTAAAGAGATTGAATGAGAATTTTTCTACACTAGAGCCTTTCCTGCCATTGAAAAGAACTCTCTCCACATAAGGGAACTGGACATATATTTCTGCATTTGTTTCATACTTTGCAGTTCCATTGTATCCTTTCTCAATACAGTTCAGAATTCCAGGACACTACTTAGTAAATGCCCAGACCCCAACAAAAAAGAGAAGAGAAATTGGTTTTTGTTCTAAAGGCACTGGAATTCTAGACAAATTACCAAAGCACACTGAAACAGAAACAAAAAGCTCTGTTAAGTAAACTGCGCTACAAAATAGTGACTGCGCCTTAGGGAAGTGGAAGCCCCATTTCACACATGGATGGAAGGCCAATCAAATTAGTAACAGAGTTAGTAATTATGAATCCCAAAGTGCTAGGTTATAACTATTTAAAACCTTCTTACATAAGGACTGTAATGATCCCAGAGGATGCAGCACTATTAAGTCTGCAGGATAGGATCAAACAGCCCTAGTTACATGGGAAAAAAAGACACAGAGAAGCTATAATCCAGACTAAATTTGGTTACAGCAGTTTGAATTAACAAAATAAGACTTCAAAAAAGTTTTTTATGTATTCTTCCTACCATCCTGAGAAATGAGACATTACTAAACATAGACATGGTGATGTACAGGCAGGTCCAGAGACTCCACCACATTCCTTGCAAAACCCAGCATACCTTTCCTTCCATTTATAAATAAGCAAAATTTCGTTTCTTCACCCTTCTTTGCTCCTCAGCCTAATTTAATTTTGATTACAGTCCACATCCTGATCTCTAAATTGACCAGTGCCTTTCCTGTACTTAAAACATAGTGGGCATTTGAAATTGTGTCATAGCCTTCACGGTTCACTTGGCTTTTTTAATGTTCTCTTGGTTTTCTTCTGTGCTGTGGCCTTTCATTTTCTTTCTCCTTTGAGAGTCAAGATTCAGGCCCAAATCTCTTTTTTAGTGTTTCCTAGGCAATTTCATCCATTCTTAAGGCTTCAAATTCTACCCATTTCCAAAGGTAATTTCCCAAAGCTTATCTATAATGTCATTATGAAAAAAAAGTATTGATTTCAACATTTTACACCAAGATAAACATCTTTTCATCTTTTTCCACAAATTTTTGAGGTACCATCAAATGTGGATTATAAACTAGATTCCCCAGGCCTGGTGTGGTGGCCTAGTAGCTAAAACTCTCAATTTAAACACGCCAGGATTCCATATGGGCGCTAGTTCTAATCTCCAGAGCCCCGCTTCCCATCCAGCTCCCTGCTAGTGGCCTGGGAAAGCAATTGAGGATGGCCCAAAGCCTTGAGATCCTGCACCCATGTGGGAGACCCGGGAAGAGCTCCTGTCTCGTGGCTTCGGGTTGGCACAGCACTGGTCGTTTTGGTCATTTGGGGAGTGAATCATTGGGTGGAAGATCTTCCTGTCTGTCTCTCCTCTTCTCTGTATATCTGACTTTGCAATAAAAATAAATCTTTTTAAAAACACAGATTCCCCAGTTGATTTCTCCTCTGAACTACAATATTCAGCTACATATTTAATATCCTATTTGGATTTCTACAATTCAAAATATACAACACTGTATTCATAATTTTATATATAAACCAGAGTCCCTTCTATCATTCTCTATTTCAGTGAAGTGCTATCATTCAAAATTATGTGGTGACACTTCAAAAAAAAAAAAGCTCATTAAAAATGGAAATAAAAGATGTCTACTTCGATGCAAAAAAAAATTTTTTTAATTTGGAGCAGTCATTTGACTTAGGGTTAAGATGTCACAGGAAATACCCAATTCTGGCTCTACTGTTGTGCACTCTGGGCAGCAGCTGGTAATGATTCAAGCAGCTTGGTCCCTGTAACTCACACAGGAGACTGGGGCTAAACTTCCAGTTCCTGGCTTCAACCAGGCCCAGCTCTGGCCATTGCAGGCATCTGGGGAGTTAGCCCGTGGGTAGACACTCTCTCTGTTCCTCTTCCTTTCAAATATACAAAATTTTAAATTCCTTAGAAATTCTTAATTCATGCACAACTTTTTATGTCACTCATTTTTCATGAACTCTTAAGATCCCTCATGAAACTGCAGGTGAAAAACCCTTCTCTTTCAGTATCTCCCTCTATGTTTGTCACTTTGCCTTTCAATAAATAAATCTTTAAAAATAAATAAATAATGTAATTAAGTCCAAGGATGCATGTAGTTTGGCACTGACACTAGGAAACAATTCATCCTCAATATATAGACATGCTTCCCTGATTACAAGAAGAAAGTGTATTCAATGTTTTCTGGCATCTACTACATAAAATAGTTGACAAATTCAGTTCTTAATGATATTAACATAACTACAAATATATAAACCATTTAGAATCCATTATAAGTATTCTACCTTGAACAGATTTCACACTAACCAAAATAAAGAAGTTGGAGAGTAAAACACTTTTTCATCTACTGTCGCCCTAGTAAAGGCAACAGTATGTAAGAAAAGTGGGATATTTTATTTACATTTTTATGGTATCTATGTATTTAACTAGTCTTAGTCTCAGTTAGTGAAGCTAAAAGAAATGGTCAAAATACATCACTTCTCTGTGGTGTTCCTTGGTTTAGAATGCCTTTTCTCCCTTTCTAAATCAAGCACCAAAATATGAAAAAGTAAATCATACTCAGAAACAGATCTATATCAAATAAATAATTCAGAAAACAGAGACTCAGAGACCCTCACATAGCCACCAAGTTTAATATTTCAAAATATTTGTAAGTAAATGAAGTACTTCAAACAATTACACAATTCTCCAAAGTTACAAGAAAAAGTAATGTCATCAGAAAATCTATAGCATACTATTCACAATAACTAGGAACTGGGAAGAAATCTAAATGTACATCAATAATAAAATGGATATATTGTATATTCTAATGCTTGAGTGTCAGACAGCAGCAAGATTAAATACATCTACATGTAATCATTTATCTGAGCCTCACAAACATATTGAACAAAATATTGTAGGAATCTGTTTGTGTGACATCTAAACAAAAATTAGAAAACATAATAGCATTAGATGAAGACTAGATGTGCTAGACTAAAGTCAGAATAAGTTACTTTTTACACTGGGAAGGAAACTTCCCTGGATAGAAGAATGAGAAAAACCTGGAGGAACAGTAATGTTAGACTTCCTGGTTTTGGTCTAGTCTCCAGATATGTTCTCCATATGATAATTCAATAAGCTGCACATTTTCAATATATATGTTCATGATATATAAATAATATTTAATAACAAACTTCACTTAGTATAAGCACTTTCATAAGTTTTTCTCAGCAATATTTTCTAAACAAGTATTCTGTGATTTGTCATTTTAATTATTTATCACTAACCACAGTGTCACAGAGATTTTAACATGTTTCTAGGATATGTGACAGATGTGCTCACAGTTTTAGATCATTAATATTGAAAGACTAACCAAGTTGGACATGGGAATACATCTATATCCAATATCTGGGTCCTCCTTTTCAGAATGTGGTATCCATTGCTTTAATTAGGGAGGTATCAATAAGAAGCTTACATCATCCTTAATCTTCAGAAAAGGTCAAAACAACAAGTGGAATCTTAAAGTTTTCAACATTTCCAATATTTTCAACAACCTTTCTGCTTCCATTACATTAACTTTCAAAACAATGAGAACATGTTGGTGACACATTTTCTCTCCTCTTACGAATTTAAAAAACAAACAAACAAAAAAAAAACCGTTGCCCACGTATTTTACAACTTCACTTCTGACCCAAGATTGTGCTTTACTACAGGCTACTGCGAGTCAATACAGGAAAGGAACTGTGCAATGGTTTGTTATCATTGGAGAGTTGCAAGCTACTCTAAAAGCCGAAGCCCTCAGAATTAGTCTGCTGTCAGATGAGGAAAACTGCCTGGACTCTGGCAGTAAACACTACAATCAAGTTGTGTTAACAGGCAGGACTTCAGAAAAGCTCCAAAATACTGATGCTTGGATTCACCGCCACAACAAGAAAAACATAACCCATTTTCTCTGGGCTGTTGGAAATCTGCTCCAAGAGCAAACCTTAAACACATGGGTCTTGAACTCTACAGGAGCAAATATCTTTGGAAAGAACAGTTAGTTAACCAATGACTCTTAGATCAAGAAAGTGACAAAACAAAGCATACGGCTTCCACCCAAGGACAAAAGAGGATGTATTTTCTAAAACCCCTGCCACTCATTTTGAAAATTATTTAGTTCATTGTTAATCTTTTCTTGTACTCTGATTTCTCTGGTGACCAACTAAAAGTTTCTCAGCATGTTTCCACTTATTTTCATTGCTACCACTTCTCAACCCGTTTAGTTTTCCACTGACAGAATGAACATAGTAATTGTTTCTGAAATACTAAAAGCCATAAATTTCCCTCGTGAGCAGACATCTTTGAGTTTTCATCATGTTATTAATGGTAACTTTCTTCCTTATAAAAAGTACACCTTGGGGCCGTGGCAGTGGGTGGCAGGCTAAGCCTCTGCCTGTGGTGCTGGTATCTCATATGGGCACCAGTTCGAGTCCTAGCTGCTCTATTTCTGATCAAGCTCTCCGCTAATGTACCTGGGAAAGCAGTGTAGAATGGCCCACATTCTTGGGCCCCAGTAGCCAGAAGCAGTTCCTGGCTCCCTGCTTCAGATCAGCCCAAATCAGACCGCTGTGGCCATTAGGAGAGTGAGTCACTAAACAGAAGATCTCTCTTACACATGCACACACACACACACACACACACACACACACACACACATTCTCTCTCTCTCTCTCTCTCTTCTCCGTCTGTAACTCTGATTTTCCTAAATAAAGAAGCAGACCTTGATCCCAACCATTTCAAGGGCTGGGACTAACACTGAAGCTAACTTCGCCAAGTAAGTTATTCTTTCAGCAAGTCTTTTTCCTCCAATATACTTAAATTTCTATCTCATGCTAAGCTTCAGCGTTAAAAAGTAAACAAATTGTGATGGATGTTAAGAATAGGTTTCAAGTTTGTGTCCCTGGTTTGTGCCCTTCACAAGTAATCCTGAGCTTCTTTCCCCTCGTGAGAGACTCAGATGAGGCAACTGGAGTGCCTTATTTCCCTTCTCCCGTTCTCTGGCAAAGTAGTTTCTCTTGCAGGGAGGACAACAAGAAATTCTCAGAATGTTTCCAAAAGGTTACTTCCCCGCTCACTCTAGAAGCATAAGGGATTTTTCTCTGATTTGTATTCTGAGGACCTGGGATTGGGCGGGGGGGGGGGGGGGTTCTAATGTTAAACTCACAAAGCTGTGGGGGTTGCCCTAAGCAGAAAAAAAACCTCAGCTTTTGAGTTAGTCCACACTCCGTTCCCAACAGTTTCTCAATTATGAGTTTTCCCACAGATCTGGATGCCAATGATTTCTGTTCCTAGTGAGCTGTGATTGTATTTGCTTATTTCCTCTTTACTCAGACCTTGACTTGTCCTATGTCTCCGTTTTCTGACAGCTTTAAGGGGGATTAGTGAGTCTGGATTGTTCAGCTTCTTTCTTGCTGTGACGATTAGACAACTTAGAAGCTCTTTACGTTATTAGAGGAGTAGCAAGAAGTTTATAGAATATTCTTTTTAATCTCTTATCAAGATGTTTCTGCTATGTGACTGTGAACTGTTTTTAAAAACTTATTTATTTATTTGTTTATTTATTTATTTATTTATAGTAAAAGAGGGATAGAGACAGAGAAAGATCTTCAGTCACCTGCTTCACTTCCCAAATGTCCACAGAGCTGGATCAGTTCAAAGTCAGGAGCCCAGAACTCCATCCTGCCATGTGGATGGCAGGGACCGAAATACTCAGGTTCAGGCACATGAGCAGAGAGCTGGATCAGAAGAGACATAGCTGGGATTTAAACCAATATTCTGGTATGGCATATAGACATCCCAAACAGTAGTCTAACCCACTGTACAATAATGCTCAGCCCAATAGTAAATTGTTTGTATTCAGGAATCACAGTCTCTTCTATGCCAGGACTCCTGGGATCCGGTACACTGAGAGAATTCTTCAAGACACCAGTCATTCATTTTCATCTAACTATCTGCTCTTCATCACACATACTCTCCTTTAGTTTACCTTATGTTTTCCTGGATTTATGTCTCAACCCAAAGTTATATTTCCAAATAGTCTGTTATCTCTTCTTCAATGTCAGCTAATTTATAGGCATTACAAATTTCAAAAATTCAGAACTGCAGTTGCTCATCTCTGTTTTCTTGTTCATGTTTAATGAGTTCACCATCCAATTAATTTTTCCAACCAGAAACCTGGAAGTCATTTTTGGTACTTATCTCTGTCAAAATAACATGTTCCAAATCTACAATGACACATCGGGTCATTTCAACCTCCAAACTTATGCCCAATTCATCTCTCTCCATGTCATGGTAATCAACCTGTTCTGAACTATCAAGATCACTAGAAAAATTCCAACAAAAATTCTCCAGCATCTTCTCCATTCTACTCTCAGTTGCTCTCTTTTCATGAAGCAGCCAGAATATTCTTCATGGATACATTAAATCATGAATAGACTGATGAAAATGAACTTACTGTCCAGGAAATATGCTAGATTTCTATATTGGCTGTCAAGATATTTATTTACTTTATTGTGAAAATGCTCACACAAAACATAAAAAGCACAAGTCCTGCTTCTTAACAGCTATAACTTCAAACAAACTCAGCTTTCAGAAATAAGTTTAAGGATGAAAAAGAGAAAGTAGGAAGATAGGCAGTTATGCTGCTCACGTGGTAGCCACAGGGAGAAATAAGTGAGATGACCCAGAAAGGAGTTGCAGAACACTGAGAAAGAAAACGAAGGGGATTCAAAAGTCACCCTGGTCTGTGGTACAGAAAGATGAAAGAAAATTAAAAAATTACCTACCAGAAATCTGTGTTCAGAATAAGGTAGAATGGAGAAGGTAATTACTAAGACAGTCTATTGGTTTTGGATATTTTAAACTATATAAGTTGCAAGACAACAATAAATTTGTAGTCAATCTTTTACTGGAAATAATATTTGCTAGTGAAGAATTGATTTTTGAAACATCCAAAAGTTCTGATCTTTTCTTCCATTACCTTCCTACCCAAAAATCAAAACAAACTGAGTTACTTTATTTTGAAGTAAAATTCTTTATTTTCAAGTTCACCTTGATGTTTTTAATATCAAGTCCCTATAAGTAATTACTTGAATATTACTTTTTAAATCTGCTCTCAAAATATTTGTAATTTTACTTAATCATCATTGTATTCTACTACATAATATAGCACACTCCTAATTATTTTCTAGAATTCATTAAGATTTATGTCATTAATGCAGTGAAATTAGAACTATACTTTAATGAACTTTCTGTATTTTTCTATTTTACATTCCAATGCCCTGCAGATAGCAAGACAATAGTATTATATGACATTTTAATATACTTGTTGATTAGGAAAGACATAAATAAATATAATTTTGTCCATAACGGTATTATTGCATCATAAAAAAAATGAAATGCAAAAACTGCATTTGAGCAAATATTTACTTAATTCTTACTGTGCATCAGGTAGTCTGCCACATGACAAGGATTAAACAGAAAACAGGATAATTTCAGGCTTGACTTCAACTAGATTTATTAAGGCAACAGTTCCAATCATAGAACTACACTATTAACAATATATATCACATCATAGCCTTATTTCAGCAGAAAACAAAACACTAAAACATTATAAAAATCAAAAGTAGCATAATGTGTATAGGCATTATCCTCATCAATGGCAACAAGACAAAAATATTTTTCTTTGAATCTGTGTTAAAGCTAAACTGGCATGTTTTCCTGAGCTTTTCATCTTACTGGTCATTCTCATTGTCTCCTAGATTTATGTTATTTATGTGCATCACTCTCTCCGACCAACCACCAAATCATCTTCCCCATCAACACAATTTCTGTGTTAAAGAGACACAGAAGCTCAGTGGTCAAGGGTGTTCCTTACACTTGTGGCAGTTGCTATGGGGAGCCTAGACTTCTGCCTCGCACTCATAGTTACGTCTGCTCTACAACATAAATAATACTGCTTGCACAAATTAGAAAAAAACTAAAAAGACACGAATATGAACAATTTTCAAATCTGTTTTTTAATCTACTGACAACTAAAAATAATAAAATCAACTTTTTTTTAATATTGCTGCACTTCGCAAATCACATTTCATAATCTAATGAAATGTTGAGTGAAAACAGAACTCAATGGTCAAATAAATTCAGTAAACATTGTTATGTCCTCGTACCCTTGAAGTGTATTTAGAATTTCACAAGTATAAAGAAATCTGCCTAACCTTTAAAAAAAACCTTTCCAAAACTATTTGACCAAAGATTAGATTAAACCTCCTAATGTTCTGGAACTACTGTTGAAAGAAACACGCTCTGGAAAATGCCATATTGGAGAAATGTTTTATTGAATAAAATGGTTTATCTTATTTATATTAAAATTGGAGGAAGGATTCTCTTCTTTTTTGCTATTCCTAAAAAAAAAAAAAAAAATCCTTGCTTTTTGCTTGGATTTTCACAAGACAATTAAAGGTTATATAATTCTGACCTATCAAGTTTCCTTTCTGAGCGCTGCTATTCCAAGGGCAGTATTTTAAGTCATACTTTTCAGTATGCTATACTATCAGAGGTAATATTTAGTCTGTATAGATCAGCTTACTTACGTCTGGGGCTCCTTTTCATTTTGCTGTTTTTGCTGGGGCTGAAGAACGTTATTTACCAGTTCAGTGATTCCACTAAAAGGAAACCACCTGTTTAAATAAGCAAATAATGTGACTGAATAACCAAATGAATAACAAGGTAGATTCAATGCTTTCTTATCATCATAAGAAAAAAAAAATACACAGGCACAAAAGCTACAGCCAATGGAAATGTGAGCTCCAGTTCCAGGCAGTAAGAATCTAGGGAAATTAAGTTGGAACACTTCACCAGTCCACAAGCAGGCAGCAGAAAACTACATCCAGTCACTATGTGGATGAAGTAAGAAGCTGCAGGCAGCTCTTACAAGCCAGAGAGTCAGAAAGCAGAAGACACACTAGCTGCAGCCTATCCAGTATTAGTGTACGCTAATACCATCAAAGGTGCAGAAAGCAGAGAGTGGCAAGAGTCAAGCCTACTGCACTGAATACGTTTACTTACTGTGTCGGTTGTGCTTTGGGTTCTTCTTTGACCCTAAAAAGATAAGTTTGCACAACTGAGTGCACTGTTCTAGGAAGAAATATCTACCTACAGATTTGTGGTCATACCAAGTGCATGAAGACTGAGGATTATCACATTACAAAGCTTAGAGCTTCATCATAGTTTGGAATTACACATTCCAATCACTTGTATACAAAAATGAGAAACTGGGTTGTTTGTTATTAAGCTCTACCGCTATTTCAAACCCATGATTTAGTCCTATCATTTTCTGCATCTTTTAGTTGATGTTAAAGTTTTCTAAAATAATTACTTTAAAATACCATATGGAGCAGCTATATCTGGTGAATTGAAAAATATGTAAATTCCCTTCATTTAAATTTCATGGTTATAGTAAACTGAAATAAAGGTATAAATGTTTTAAATAAAACATAGGGTTTTACAAATATATTTCTAAAATCTTACCAATGAATTCTTTACACTTAGAGGAACAAACAATAGAGGTAGGGCTATTTACCTAATCTACCTAAAAAGAATTATTAAAATGATTATTGCATTGAAAGTATTCACAAGTTAAATTATTCATATAACTATGCTAGAAAATAAATGTAAATAAGTGCTACCGAATAACTAAAAGCTTTGCTTTCATTCTGTCAGGTGCAATAAAATATTATCCAAAATTGTACACAAATACTTTTAAGTATTCATGACCAGAAACTGATTTGGAAGTGGACAAATTATGGGGGATATGATGTGAATGTTTAGGTACACCTAAAAAATTAATTCTCATCTTTTTTGGCACCCTTAGTGAGTCACTCTTGGGATTAGTATTATTCACTTCTTATAACATTTCTTTTTTAGAATTAATTATTTCTTCTTCAGTGTATGCTATTAGTGTATATTTCTTCCACAATACTAATTAAAAGAAAACAAGGCCTGTATAAAGTACTGAGTATGAAAATTAAATACAACTGCCTATTTAAGACAGAAATGCCACATGCAAGAGTAGCAAAGACTTCTGAAATGTAGCTTCCTACAATTTCATAAGACAAACCTGATCAGTAAACCTACAGCTCAATAATCAATTGGTTAATTTTTATTTTCTCAATAAAGAACTAAGAATTGGCAACTGAAATTTACCTAAACCTAGGTGTCACTAACTAATCTAAACACTCTAAATTAAATTCTATTTGTCTTCTTCCATAGCGTGTTCTGTTATTTTATGATCTAAGCAAATGAAAAGGTATATCCTTATACACTTTTTGTTTCAATGAATAAATACAACTGGTAACTACATATTTCTATGTTAACCACTGCAGAATATCCTATTTTCTCCATTTAAACTTCAGAGTGTAATACCTTTATCCCAGAGGTAAATTATACACATAATTCAGTATTTAAGTATAAGCATACAACAGATTAACAGTTAAAAATATTTGTTAACATTGAATATGTAAACAACCAAACTATATGGATGCAAGATTCTACCTAAAATTTTATCAGTTTACTTGAGAATAAGATCAAAATCTTGTTTAAAACAAGATCACAAATAGAAAAATGTTGGACTGTTATATTGGCTCATCAAAATGCAGAATCGCTCAAAATTGCTTGTCATCAAAAAACAGATATTTCTTAAAACTATATGCAAATGAATATGTAAATACATGTTATAAGAAACTAAATGAAATCCTGCAAGGAATCATATGACAAAAGTTTGTAACATAAATATATTAATGTTAACAGGCAAATCCGTCTCCCACTTCAAAATCTTTTGAGAAAATTAACACAGAAAAAAAAGTTTAAAACAAGAATTATATGTGACCTTTGGAAAATATTTAGAAGTAAAATATGCAAACATTCACATAATCTTTCCCAAAAATAGTATCACATATACTGAAGAATAAATACTTCAAATGTCGTTGTATAAAATCAAGACTATAAAATTATCCCTCACCTTTTTTCCAATTACCTTTTTGGGTGAAATTAAATCCAGAAGCACCTGATTATAATTAAATCTTCTATCAAGATAACAAATTAAGAAATGATAATATTAAAGTAATTACACCACATATGTCTCTGACAATATGTTAACACGATTGGCAATGAATTTCCATGTTCCTGTATTTCAAAAAGTTTAGGAGGATCTGCTGGTGTGAAGCTGACATGAAACTGAATTATTAAACTGAGCTTAACAACCATGAAACTGAGACTCTCAACAGGAAACAAAATTAAAACTGAGAGAAAATCTTCTTAGAGATAGTGAAGATAACTTTGGTCATGGGCAAATTGTTATCATAAGCATTGGACAGATGAGGGAATACAGAGAATCTCAGCCAGTCTCTGTACAAATCACCTAAACTGTATCTTCTGGAGGCTCCAAGTGTACCACCTGGGAAGTTTAAAACTCCAAATCCCAGGTCTGTTTTAGGGGTGCCACCATTCTACCATGAAGTTTTACCTACAGAAGCCCTACCAGATTTGATCCAAAAAAATCACCAAAAATACCTCCCTGCTTCCAAGACAGGACAAAGGCAGAATAGTAATTGTTTTGAAATTCACCCAGAGATCTCTGTTCCTAACAAGACCTGCCCTCAAGGGAGAACGTTTACAAAGATTAGTCGTCTGGGCTGTTACCAAAGACTGGCAGGTTTGGCAACAGCAGAAACCAACTCCATTCTCCTCCAGCCTTCTGTGTGGACAACTGGAAATAGTAACTACTGTTCCTCTGGCCTTCATTGTAAGTTCAGGCACCTAATTTTTCACTAGGAAGTGCATCACCTGCATCCATATCTGTAGTTTTTTTGGTAACAACAGGGAATGCAACCGAAAGAACTACAAGCCTTGGACACTATTCATAGAATGAACTGCCAAAGAATACAAAACAGAAAGGGAGAAAAGCACAAGAACAAGAAAATTTAGTTTTGGGCACAACGCTACGCTAAACAGTAAACACAACCTAACTCCTAACTGGGTAAATACAAACCTCACTAAAAGGTCGATTGATTGAAATTCCTTTTACCCAAAAACCACATTCAGCTTTCACTAAAAATTACAGGACATTCTAAAAGGCAAGAAAAACCACAGTCTGAAGAGACAGATATGGCAGAGATTTCAGAATTATTAGACAGACAAAATAGTTATGGTTAATATGCTCAGGATTCCAGTGTGGCAAACAGGCAACATGCTAACATAGGTGACAGTAGTAGGACCAGTGAGAGGCAAATTCTAACTGAAATAAATGCTAAGATTCAGAAACAATGTAGAATATCTTTTGCTCTAATTTTTTATTTGTTTGTTTATTTTGAAAGTCTGAGTTAAAGAGAAAGGGAGAGACACAGAGCTCTTCCATTCACCTTAAGCAAATTGTGACTAGGTGGAACATTCCTCAACACAATCAAGGCAACACATAATAAACCCACATCCAGCATCATGTTGAATTGGGAAAAGCATTTTCACTAAGATCCAGAATCAGACAAGCATGTCCACTTTATTCAATGCTATTCATTATAGTTCTGGAAGTTTTAGCCAAAAAGCTTCGCTAAGAGACTATTGGAACTCATAAGAGAGCTTAGTAAAGTTGCAGGACATAAAACAAACACCAATTGTTTGTACACATGAACTGAGAAAGAACTATAAAATGAATACCAATAGCTGCAAAATTTTTTAATATCTTGGAATAAATTTAGTCAAGGATGTGAAAGAACCGTACAATGAAAATTACAAATCATTTTTTAAAACAAGAAATAGAAGCAAAAAAATAGAAAAATCTTCCATGATCAAGGATGAAAGAATTAACATCATCAAGATGTCCATAATCAAAAGCAATTGACAAATTCAATGCAATCCCAAAATAACAGACATTCTTCTCAGGTCTAGGAAAAAAAAAACAAAGACATTAAAGATCATATAAGAACACAAGATGCTCTGAATGCCAGGAGCAATTTTAAACATAAAATGTCAGAGGTATTACGATGCCAGAATTTAAGATACATTATGGGTCAGTTATAATCATAACAGCCTGGTATTGGCATAAGAAAATATACAGAAAAGAAATCACAGCAATTCATCCATGCATCTATAATCATCCATGCTTCCATGCATCTTACACCTTACACAACAAACAATTCACAATGGATCAAGTAATCAAACCTAAAACCTGATAGCCTCAAATTACTAGAGGAGAACAGGGACACTCTGTAAGACATTGGAATAGGCAAAGACTTCTTCAAAAGACACGAGAATTACTAGCAATAAAGACAAAAGACAAATGAGATTAGTGAAAGCACTGAACAAAATGAAGAGGGAGCTGATGGAATAGGAGATTTTGCAAACTATGTCTCTGATGAAAAAAAAAAAAACCATTATCTATGGAGCTCAAAAACATAACAATAAAAAATAAATTACCCAGTCAAGAAGGCAAAAGAGGTTAACAGGCACTTTTCAAAGTATGAAATAGAAAGAGCCAAAAAAGACATGAAAATATGGTCTGGGAGCCTGCACAATAGCTCAGTTGGATAATCCTTTGCTTACAATTGCTGCCTTCCATTATGCACACCAGTTCATGTCCCGGCTGTTATACTTCCCATTCTACTCCTGACTTACGACCTGAGAAAACGGTAGAGGTAGACTCAAAGCCTTGGGACCCTGAGCCCTCATGGAGACCGAAAAGTGGCTACTAGTCCCTGGCTTTGGATTGGCTCAGCTCTGGTTGTTATGACCATTTGGGGAGTGAACCAGTGGATGGAAGATCTTTCTCTCTGTCTCTCCTCTCTAATAATCCGCCTTTTCAATAAAAATAAATAAATCTCTAAAAGAAAAAAGAAAAGGAAATATACACAGGATCAGGTGCCATTATAAAAACAGAAATAAAAACCACATAAAGCTATCTCCACATCCTTATTAGAAAGGCTATCATCCCAAAAAATAAATAAATAAAATAAATGCTACCAAGCACATGGGGAAAAAGATATTCTAATTCACATTGGTAGGAATGTAAACTAGTACAACCACTCTAAGACAGTATGTAAATTCCTCAGAAACCTGAAAATATATATATATATGACCCAACCATTCCAGTTGTTGGATTTACCTAAAGGAAATAAAGTAAGCATATGAGTCATCTGTACTACCAAGTTTATTGCAGCTCAGTTTACAAATTAAGATATGTAATCAACCCAAATGATATTCAACTAGATAAAGAAAATGTGATGTATATATACTATACACCATGGAATACTACTCAGTCAATAAAGATGAAAATCCTGTCTTTTGAAACAAAATGCAACTAGAAATCATTATGCATATTAAAACAGCTAGTCTCAGAAAGACATATAGCATATGTTTTCTCCAATATGTGGTCGTTAATATAGACCACCAAAAAATGTATAAGGATCAAATGGATATCCCGTGATACGATTGTTGTTTTTACCCTTGATTACACCCCTGTGGAGCTGTAGTCTTGTTGAATTTTTATGGTTATTGGTGAGCTAAGGCTGTGATCACAAACTGGATCAAAATTGCGTCTTTGCAAAATTAACGAGAAAGGAAAGGAAGGGAAATGAAAGGGAGAGGGGACAGGAGAGGAAGGGAAGAGAAGAAAAGAAAAAAGAGAAAAGAAGAGGAGTGAGTCTGAAGGACAGTTAGGGATAAGGTAGGAAGGGAAGTGTGATTACCTTAGAAATGTAACCATCAGATACATGAAGTTTGATTGATATGATATTGATAGATATATGTATATCAAAAAATGCCTTTGTGCACTCCATTCAAACTGCAGAAAACCAGAGAAAAAGTTAAACCCTTGAAGCAAATCAGAAAGTAAACACCTTATCACTGAGTAACAGTATGAAAATTACATCATGTCAGGAAAGAAAGCAGATGAGAATTCTATCAAATATTTAAAAAATAATTCATGCCAATTCTTCTTAAATTATTCCTCTCCCTATAAATAAAGAGGGAATTCTTCCAAACTCTATGAGGCCAACATTACACTGATACCAAACCTAGACAAGAAAACTATATGCAATTTGATGAACATAGATGCGAAAATCCACAATATATTTACACACTAGATTCAAAATCACATTAAAGATATTCACCATGATCAAAGGAAATCCATCCCAGGGTTAAAAGGCTTGCTCAACAATATAAATTAATAAATATAGTACATCACAGCAAAAGACAAAAACTATATGATCATCTCAGAGTTGCAGAAAACACATGTTATACAGACCAGTGGTGTGACAGCAATAAACTGTTGTTGGCATTAACAGCATCCCATACCAGGGCCAGTTTGAACCCAGGATGTTCCATTTCCAATCCAGTTCCTTACTATTGCACCCAAGAAAGTAGTGAAGGATGATCCAGCTGCTTGAGCTCCTATACCCACATGGGCAATCCAGAAGAATTCCTGGCTCCTGGCTTGAGATGAGCCCTGCTGGGCTGTTGTGGCCATTTGGGGAGTAAACTAGCACATAGAAGGTCTCTCTCTCCCTCCCTCTCTCTTTCTGTCTCTCCATCTCTCTGTAAGTCTGCCTTTCAAATAGATAAATAAAATTTTTAAAAGAAAATAAGGAAAAAGCTGGGCCTGGCACAATAGCCTGGAGGCTAAAGATGTCACCTTGAACAAACTGGGATCCCATATGGGCACAGGTTCTAATCCCAGCCACCCCGCTTCTACTCAAGCTCCCCATTTATGGCCTGGGAAAGCAGTTGAGGACAGGCCAAAGCCTTGGGACCCTGCACCCACATGGGAGACCCAGAAGAAGCTCCTGGCTTCAGATTGGCTCAGCTCCAGCCATTGTGGCCACTTGCAGAGTAAGCCATTGGACAGAAGATCTTCCTATCTGTATGTCTGCCTTTTCCATAAAAATAAATAAATCTCTAAAAAAAATAAAGGAAAAGCATGTGATAAAATACAGAATTCTTTTACAATAAAACTCTTGACAAACTTAAGTGTAGAAAGATCACATCTCAATACCATAAGTGCTATATCTAAGAAGACAACAGCTAACACTGTACCTGGGGGAAAAGCTGAAAGTTTTCTAAAGACCTGAAACAAGATAAGGATACCCACTTTGACCACTTTGTTTCACACAGTACTAGAAGTCCTTGCCAAAGGAACCAGATAAGAGAACAAAATAATGGGCATCTAACTTGGAAAGGAGGGTGTGAAATTGTCACTATTTGCAGATAACATGACCCTATAAATAGAAAATCTCAAACAATCCACCAAAAGATATTAGAACTAGTAGATGATTTTATCAAAGATACAGGGACAAAGTCAAACATACAGAATTCAGCAGTGTCGCTATATGGGAAGAGTCAATTAAAAAGAAAGCAATTTCAAAATCCCATTTAAAATAACTACCAAAAAAACTGTGATATCTAGAGATAAATGCAACCAAAAAGGCTAAAGATTTCTACAATGAAAACTTTGAAACACTGATAGAAATTGTTCATGTAATGAAAAATAAATGTTGTTGCAATAGCCCTGCTACCCAAAACAACCTACAAATTCAATGCAACATCTATAAAAATACAAATGGATTTCTTTATAGCACTAAGAAAACAAAAAAATCTAAGATCCTTATGGTTACGCACATACAAAAGAAAAATAACCTGAAGAGCTAAAGCAATCTTGAGCAAAAAGAGGTACTGTATTCTCTGACTTCAAAATATGTTGTAGCTGCAGCAGTTAAAACAATGTGATTACTGCATTAAATCAGACACAGAACAATGAAATGAAACAAAATCTCGTGAGTAAACTCACACACCTAGAACTAACAAATCTTCACTAAAGGTACTACTAACACATAGGGCTGAAAGGCAATCACTTTAACAAATGGTGCTGGGCCAAGGACTACATCCCAACTGCCAAAGAGACCACTGGGAATTGGAGTGCCCTTGGAGGCCGAGGACTCTGAGGTCACCCACCCCCATTGGGATCTACCACATGGGATGGAAGAAGCCCAAATCCTTCCACGCAGGACCGAAGGTCATCGGAACAACAGCTAGGAGCCCTGAGCAGTCCGTAGACACAGAAGAACAGCAAACTTCCTTTGGGACTAGGGAGAGGAGCTTTCTCTGGTCCTTACTTAGTTCCAACTTTGGATCCCCATCCTCTCTGGCAATGACCATCAGGGTCACTCCAGAGCCCCCTCCCCCCCAAACAAACAAACAAACACAATCAGAATAGACAGAGAACAATAAGGAAAGCTTAGAACCAGACAGGAAACAGTCAGTGTGGATTCACATATACCTTACTAGGTAGGACACAGAGATTAGATACTCCTCACTGGGGAATGGAAGAATTCTCTGCACACCCCTCCTAATATAGTCCTACACCTCAACTGTTGTCATATGCCTTGCTAGAGTTATAAGCTAGTTTAGACTATCCTAAAATCAGCCAGGTTCAGCAGAATTATGCCTCAACACTATGGACTACTAAATACTAAAATGAGGATAGACATGAGACAGCTGAATAGTACCCTATAGCCATTTTAAGGTGTATAGAAGCTGGTTATATATAAACCAAAACCAAAATGTCAATGAAGTAGTCACAGGATGAGGTTGAGAGCTTGCATCTTGTAACATATTGGTTACTCAATACCATGACAATTAATACCATAATGTTGTAAATTGTTGTTGATGTTAAGTTGGGGCTTTTATTGACCAGGATGATATTCTGCCAGCTCTACCTTCAGACCAGAGATGATCTCCCCAAGAAACCGTTGAATGTATCTGGACAATTAGATGCTGGACTCTTTGCTTGGTATATGCTTGCAATGAAAGACTCTCAACTGAATTTGATTTGTAATACTGCAACAAGGTGGAGGAATCCACCATGGGGGGATGAGAGTGGGGATTGGAGGAATCCCAGAGCCTATGAAACTGTATCACATAATGCAATGTAATTAATAAAAAAGAAAGAAAGAAAGAAAGAAAATGGTGCTGGGGGTTTGATACAGTACACTAGAAGCTGAAGTCGTCGCATTGCATGCGCTGGAATCCCATATGGGCGCCAGTTTGTGTCCTTGCTGTGCCCATTTCCCATCCAGCTCTCTGCTTGTGGCCTGGGAAAGCAGTCCAGGATGGTACAAAGCCTTGGGACCCTGCACTCGCATAGGAGACCCATAAAGAAGTTCCTGGCTCCTGGCTTCGGATTGGCACATCACCGGCTGTTGTTGTCACTTGGGGAGTGAATCATCAGATGGAAGATCTTCCTCTCTGTCTCTTCTCTTCTATGTATACCTGACTTTGCAACAAAAATCAATCTTTTTTAAAAAAAGAAAAGAGGCACTGGCAAGACTGAGGAAAAAAGATATCCATTGCATACTGTTGGTGGGAGGTAAATTAGAAGATATTATGTAGAACCATGTGGAGGATGCTGGATGAACAGAAATTCAAAAGCATGTGACATGATGACTTGAAGTGGCTGAGCTCCTCTAGAGAGTTGTTATAAATTAAGAGAAAATGTGAGGGGGAAAAACATATGGAGGTTCCTTTAAAAATTAAAAATGTAACTATCACATAATCCAACAACTCCAATACTGGGTATATATACAAAGGAAATGAAAGCTGTCTGTTGAACAGACACATGCCCTCCAACAGTTGAACTTAACAATACCCTCTAGATGCATCTAATTATTATCTAATTAGCAACAGCAAAACACACCTTTTCAAGCTTACACAGAACATCCACCAGCACAGCCCACATTTTGGACTAGGAAACACACTTTAACAAACGTAACTGACTACAAATTATAGGAAGCAAGCTCTGATACAAGGAAATAAAGTAGAAATCACTAACAGAACTATGGTGGAAAATACCAAAATAGTGGAAGATTAAACAATACCTTTTGAAAACAGTACATGGATCAGATATGTACCCAAAAGAAATTGAAAATATTTTAAACTAATGAAAACATAGCTTATCGAAACACCTGACAAGTAGCCAAATCAGTGCTAGATAAAAATTTCTAGCATATAGGCCCTATATCACAAACATATTTAAAAATACATAAATTCAGCTTCTATTGTGATAAACTAGGAAACTGACAGCAAATATAGGAAAGCAGAAGGAAATATATAATAAAAATTAGGGAAGATATCAACTGAAAACAAAGACTCACTAGATAAAATCGACAAAACTCGAAGCCATTTCTTAGAAAAGCTCAGTGAGCTGATAAAACCGAGGTAAGCATGAACAAAGATAAAAAAAAATTACTAAACCCAGAAATGAAAATCCATTACTATCATCCTATGACATTAAATCATAATAAAAATATTAAGAACAATTTTATGCCACAAACTTGAAAACTTGGAAGAATGGACCAAAACTCACACAAGAAGAACTACATTATCTAATAAACTCATTTTTTTAAAGATTTACTTATTTTACTGGAAAGGCAGATGTACAGAGGAGGAGAAACAGAGAGGAAGATCTTCCATCTGATGATTCACTCCCCAAGTGACTACAACAGCCAGTGCTGTGCCAATCCGAAGCCAGGAACCAGGAACTTCTTTACGGGTCTCCTATGCGAGTGCAGGGTCCCAAGGCTTTGTACCATCCTGGACTGCTTTCCCAGGCCACAAGCAGAGAGCTGGATGCGAAGTGGAGCACCAGGATTAGAACCGGTGTCCATATGCGATTCCTGTGCGTTCAAGGCGAGGATCTTAACCACTGTGCCGTCGCGCTGAGCCCAATCTAATAAATTTATATCCCTCAAAGTAATCAATAATAAATAACCTTGTAAAATAGCTATTCCCAGACCTGAATCCTTTTATTTTGAGTTTTACCAAATATTTTAACAGGAAATTACACCAATTCAGAAGCCTTTTGCGACACCTATGCACATGAATTTCATAATCTTTCTCACTAAATAAAATTACCTTTTGCTCATATTTCTCCCAAGTTTTCTAAGTTTCTTAGCACATATACTCCCTCATTCCGTCTGCTGAGAGGACCTATGAAGAGTGACACAGCAGTAAGCACATTTCGCACACTGATCTTAATTTCTAACCACAATTCTTCAACCAAACGAATCAAATTACTTGGAGAATTGGCTTATTTCCAATTAGCTAGGAAAAACACAATATGAGCCCAGATTATTATACATCGCCAGAAGGTGAAGTGCTCAAAGAAAAAATATATAATAAAAAGATAGGGCATATAAAAAACAAAAAGACACAAAAACCAATCTGATAGATCTACCAATAGCCACAGTTTGGGACAATTTGAGGACAAAATAAATAACATTGAGGATTACCACTCTCAAAAAATAAATATTTATGGGTCCAAACTAGCAAAAGTAAGCACTAAGGGAAAAGGAATCTATGTTTCTTTCAGAAAATTCAAAATAACAAATATACAGTATATGAGGGAAATAGCAAATCACCATTAGAACATCAAAGTAATAATTGCTGTAGATTCACCAGTAAATGCTAACATCAAAGGCATATGGTCTGAGGCAGGAGGTGAGTATGCCTTTGGGAGTGCCTGTTTTGAGTCACAGCTACTCCACTTACGACCCAGTTTCCTGTTAATGTTCCTGCAAACTCAGTGGGAGAGGGCCTGAGAATTTGGTCCACCAACACCCACATGGGATCAAAATGGAGTTTCAGGATCCTGGCTCAGTTCTGACCAAAACTATCTCTCAATCATTCTACCTTTCAAATAAATAAATATTAAAAATTTTAAGAAGCATGTAGTCTAGGGCTTGCATTGTAGTACAGAAGGCTAAGCTGTCACTTGTAACACCAGAATCCCCTGTCAGAACATGACTCAAGTTACAGATAATCCACTTCCCATCTAGTTTCCTGCTAACGCACCTGGGAAAATAGAAAATAATGGCCCGAATATTTTAGCCCTGCCACCCTCCATAGAAGACCTGAATGGAGTTCCTGGGTCATGACTTTAATCTGGCCCAGCCATTTTGTTGCAAATATCTGGAGAGTGACTCAGTGGATGTGGTATCCCTGTTTCATCCTTTCTCTGTCACTCTGCCTTTACAAAATAATAACAAATCATGCGGTCAAAACTTCAAGGAGAAGCAAGAGATTTGCAAAACCTCAAATATCTCCTATCAAACATTTAATGGCTGTGATTTTACCATATACTCTTTGATATTCTCTTCTCAGGAAGAGTAGCTTGACATCCCTCCTCTTAAATAGGAATTGAAATTAGGGACTTGCTTATATTCAAAAGAAAATGAAAAAAGAAGAAAATTCTGACTATACTGGAAACATCTGACAGACACCACCTTAATGATATGATCAAAGGCAACTCCTAATATGACTGATATTACTCCCAAAATTCAAACACTGATATAATCATAAGAAAACATCAAAGTAAATCCAAATTGAAACACATTCTATAAAACACCTTACCATCATTCACCAAAAGTATGAAAATCTTAAAAACCAAGAAGAATCAATCAGGGAGAGCATTTTGGCATCAGAAGTAAAGCCATTGCTTGCACTGCAAGCATCCCGTATTAGCATAGCTTTGTGTTCAAACTGCTATGCTTCCAATCCAGCTCCCTGCTAATGACCTGGGAAGGGAAAAAGAGGATGGTCAGGTATTTGGGCCTCTTCCACCCATGTCAGAAATCCAGATGAAGGCTCCCGGCTTCAACCTGGCCCAACCCTCACCTTTGAGGCCATCTCAAACCAGTCAGTGGAAAATCTGTGTCTCACTATCTCTTTCCCACACTCTGAGTTTCAAATATACAAATGGAAAAGAATAAGGCTGGATAAGGCTGGATAATTAAATGACAAGAGGATAAGAATGGCATCATGATTGTGGTGGGCTCAGGCTATAATGGCCTCCAACATGAAAAGAAAATTACCAAACCGGGAAATACATTCCATCACAACAGAGCAGAGAAGTTCTTCCAGGTCCCAAGTCACTGCTGTGCAGCTCTGAAGCTGCCTTTTGGCCCTTTCTCCTCTGAGTCTGGCATTGGGATATTGCTGAACACCATTCTGCTTGACCAGCTGGCTGCATATTTTGGCTCCAATTTGGACAGAAAATTTGCTTCCTAACCATTTTCTGAGGGCAAAACAATGAACATCCTCTTAATGAAAACTCAGCTGGAATTCCAAAGCATTAATTTTCTGTAAGATGGCTAAGAGTACCAGCTCAGGAGGATTTACACAGATCCAGTATCTATTCATTGTGCTACTTGATACGTGATCATCAGCAATTTACTTTATTTCATTGAATCCCAGTAATTAATAGAACTGTCATAATACCAGATAAAGAGTGTTAAGTGGATTACATAAGATTTATGGAAAGTAACTGAGACACAGTGGTTACTCAATAAATTAGAAAATATCAAAACTGAATTTCTCTCAGACTCCAAAAGAAATTACTTTAAAATATTGACATCACATTGCTATGAACACATTCTCACAAATGGAAGGCAGTAAGTATATAGGAAAAATATGTGAGAAGGAAATTTTTTCACTGTCTAACTTTTGTAATTATGTGAGTATATATTTTGAAAATAGATGAAAAAGAGTAAAATAAAAATGCAAAAATATTACATAAATGTAATACATTAATTTCTAATATTTTAGTAAATTAATCAAGAATTATTTTATTTATCTCTGGGGATACAGGAATTTTAAGTAATAGTGGCACAGGGTAAAACATTTAAAAATATTTTGATCAAATTATTGGCAGTAATGGCTCTCAACAGTATGTAGGTACCTAAATCACATTACTGAACATTTGTACAACTACTTAATTAACTATGCTCTTCGGCAACCAGAGATAATCAATCCCCAAATGACACACCCATCTATAAATACAGAGACAAACAAGAAAATAGGGTGTTCAGCAATAGCATGGATTGCTTTAGAGTTTCTGCTAGCTTCTAGAGATTTCAAAAAAAATTTCATTTCTACAAAATCTAAAAATTGCTGACAAATAGGGTTATTATGTTTTACAGTAAAGAGCACCAGATAAATAACAAAGAAAAACTTTTTTCCACAGCACATTACAAGAATTAATAATTCCATTAGAGCAACAAATCAGTCAATGCCAGAAAGGTATGTTTAACCAGGTAAACAAATATACATAATGACATAAATATCTGACATGGGTAGGCAGAGAGTTAACAAGTGCAGAGCAGCTGAGAGACTGCCAGTGGTCTCAGTGCCACAGTCCTTTCCTCCCTGCCGTGCCAATCCATGTGGACTGGGCAAGCCCATTCCCCATCATGCATCTCAATCTCACTTTCCCTCGGGCACAGACACCTTCCTGGAGATCATCTGGTGCTTGGAGGCCCTGCCCAAAGTCTACCCATTTGTGTATGCAACTAAGGCACCACTCCTACCTTATGAAAGGATGACTCCCCCAGCTTCAAGTACACGTCAGCTCTTCTTTCCTCATATTCTCCTCTGGATATGTTATATCCCTTTAAATAAATTTTCTCTCCCTGCATTTCTATGTCTCTTTGTCTTGAATTCTTTCATCAAGCCAAGACAAGAACCTGATATAAAGCCAAGAACCTCCATTCCCCACAATACATACAGGTTTTGGAATGTTAACATAAAATCTAAGAGCTTAACTATAAATTTTACTTTAACACACAATAGATGTTTTGGTTTTGGTTTTTTTTTTTTTTTTACTTTTTTAAGATTTATTTATTTTTATTGGAAAGGCAGATTTACAAAGAAAAGGAAAGACAGAGATCTTCCATTTGCTGGTTCACTCTCCAAATAGTCACAATGAGTAGAGCTGAGATGATCCTAAGCAGGAGCTTCCTACAGGTCTCTCACATGGGTTCAGGGAACAAGGATTTGAGCCATAATTCACTGCTTTCCAGACCACAACAAGAAGCTGGCTAGGAAGTGGCACAGCCAGGACTGGAACCACAGCATCTTTATGGAATTCCAGCGCTACAGAGCAGAGGGTTAGACTGTTGAGCCACCATGCCTGAAATAATACATAATGTGTGTTAAAAGACAAACACAAAATACTTCAAAAATTCTATTGATATTTCTATTAGGATATCAATATGTGACTTTATTTTTATTGTCTATTTTTCAAATTTTCTCCTGCTATTTTTAGGACGCTGGCTCCGTGGTATTGTAGCCTAAGCTTTCACCTATGGCTGCTCCATTTCCCATCCAGCTCCCTATTTGTGGCCTGGGAAAGTAGCAGAGGATGGCTCAAGTCCTTGAGCTCCTGCACTCACGTGGGAGACCCAGAAGAAGCTCCTGGAGCTTGGCCTTGGATCAGCTCAGCTCCAACTATTACAGCCATTTGGGGAGTGAACTAGAAAACAAAAGATATTTGTCTCTCCTTTTTCTGTAAATCTGCCTTTACAATAAAAATAAAATAAATCTTAAAAAGAAAAAGAAGCCACAGCTGCCCTCCAGTGCATTCTAAACTTACAGTTAATATTGATATAAGCAATCATGTATGGACAGATTGTAAAATCCATTTTCAAAGGTCCTAAAAAGAGGTTTCATAATTAGCAAAACCTGGTCTGTAAAGGTGATATGCCTCAGATTATATATATATATATAATATATAGTATATATTGTAATGTATATATATACATAATTTATATATATAGTTTATGTATATATAGTTTATATATATAGTTTATGTATATATATAAACTACAGTTTCACATATATAACTATAGTGATAGTTACAGTATAACCATCTTCTCTGAGAAACCTAATTTCCCTCCCCATCTACTCCCTGCTCAAATGGAACAGTATCCACAGGCAGGTGGCCAAACAGCCTAAAGGAACTTCTCTTGCCGCTCACACATTTGCACACGTCTAAAACACTTTACATCTTTTTTATGATAAAATTACTACAAACATAAAGAAAGGAAGTAGCAGCCATAAGTCATGCTGGCTTAGCACAGGTAATTTATTCTGGACAGGATGGATGCCATAGGAACCTGCTGTCACAACATATGAAAGCACTTTAAATAACAATATTTCTGAAATTACTTGAAAGGAATTTAAAAAAACAACAACACTAAGTGACTACATTTCACCCAGAAGATATTATCAAAGAAAACAGAGGTGGTGAGCAATTCCATCTATTATACTGGAAATTAGTAAAGAAAGAATATCATTTCCCAATCTAATTTTGTTAGCTTTTACCATGCTGGAGTATCGGCTTTGGAGTCACGCAGACCAAGGGCCGACTACTGCTTACCATAATCACATTGCAGGTTCCTTTGTCATTTTATGACCCATTTGTAACAATGGGGAGTAACTTTGGAATACTAGTTAGGTAGGATTATGTTAAAAAAAAAAAAAAGAGATGAAAACGCATGCCATAATTTTTATTGCTGTAAACTTTTCTATATGTGTGAGATATCTCCTAATTATAAAAACATGTGATACAAGTGGCACATAATTGAGTACAAATGTTGAATAACTTCCTTGTTGTTATAAACATGAAACATGGGTTTTCATTGTTTAAAAAGAGAGATTAGAGATTACCAAGCATGAATTCCAGACTTCATTATTATGAATTCTATACTTCATTATCACATTCAATAAACATCATGTGATGACCTTAAGGGTACAAAGGAGACTTTTCTCAAGCCTTAAAAGGGTCATAAATTGGAAAATAATGATTAATTAAATACAAATTAGACAAAATGAATGTTAATTATAAAAAAAGAGATCATTTCTAAGTATCTCTCTAGTTTAAATGGCTAGAATCTACACAGCCATTGTGTTTAACAGAAACAAAACCCAGTGTGAGGGTTAATTTTACTTGTTAAACTGGCAGACCAAGAAGTTTTCTGGAATGTTTCTGGATGAAACTAGGATTTGAATGGGTAGACACAGAAGATCGTCTTCCTCAAGTAAAGGATGGGTATTTACCGTTTCTAAGAAACTAAATAAAACAAAAGGCAGAAGAAAGAGGCATTCATCTTCTTGTTGCTTTCCAGCTTGCTCAAGCTGCTAGCTAAGACATCTCACTTCATCTCTCAGCCTCCTACTGGACATCATACCTGCCTATCCATTGATATCAGACTTTACAGCGTCCAGAACTGAAAAAAAAAAAAAAAAAAAAAAAGCTTTACATTCTTTGTAAGGTACCCGGTCTCAGGTATTCTAATAAAGCAGCATAAACTAGGCTAAGAATTACCCACAGCCATTTTTCAGGGTTGCACTGAGGTGCTACCTAGGATGCTGGCATCTCCTATCAGAGTGCCAGTTCAAGTTGCAATTGCTTTGCTTCCAATACAGCTCTCTGCTAATAAGCTTGGAAAATAGCAGCACCTGGTCCAAGCAGTTGAATGCTTGAAACCCACAGTGAGGCTCAGATGGAGCTCCAAGCTCTTGCCTTCCGGCTTCGCGTGGCCACACAGCTGTTTAGAAATGGAGGCTCTCTTTCTGTCTCTCCCTCCCTTTACCATTCTGCCTCTCAAATAAGTCAGTCTTTAAAAGGAAAACAAACACACATTACTTATGTTGAGTACTATGTTCATATTTTTGCATACATTTATACCGTATTCTATTTCATTTACCTTCATGAAGGCATAAACTCTTTCAGGATGGGGAACAGGATTCACTCATCCCTGTGACTTGAACACCTAATACAATGCTTGTCACAAAAGCATTCAATGGGCCCGGCGCAGTGGCGCAAGTGGTTAAGGTCCTCGCCTTGCACACCCGGGATCCCATATGGGCACCGGTTCTATCCCAGCAGCCCCACTTCCCTTCCAGCTCCCTGCCTGTGGCCCGGGAAAGCAGTCAAGGACAGCCCAAAGCTTTGGGACCCTGCACCCGCGTGGGAGACCCAGAAGAGGCTCCTGGCTTCGGATTGGCATAGCATCAGCCGTTGCACTCACTTGGGGAGTGAATCATCGGACGGAAGATCTTCCTCTCTGTCTCTCCTCTCTGTATATCCGCCTTTCCAATAAAAAAAATAATAAAAATAAATCTTTAAAAAAAAAAAGCATTCAACAACAAATGTTTAACAAATTTGACAAAGAAAAATTATGACTTAAATTTCTTCAAGCTTTATGTTTAGGGAAAACATATCAGATGCTTTAGTTTTCAAGATTTATTTATTTATTTATTTACTTATTTATTTATTTATTTGCTTTAAAGGCAGAACTACAGAAAGAGAGAAGCCAAGAGCCAGGAACTTCCTCTCTCTCTCTCTCTACCCTTCTGTGGTGTATGGTATGTGTGTCACTCAAAGATGAAGAAAATTTTTACTTAATTTTCAAATATTTTACAAAACATATAGGTAAATGTATACAATTTTAAAAGTATACATTAACTTTAATATTTCTACAAGAAAAATGTTTTATTTTAACTCTAATTTTCTTATTTCTGAAAAATTTGAGAAACAGGAACTACTTCTTGAACTATCTCTGCTGTCTCTCAGGAACCACATTGTAGGAAGATAGAGTCAGGATAGAGTCAAGATAGAGTCAAGATAAAGCAGAGACCTCAATTCAGGTGATCCCACAGCAGGAAGCAGGCATCTTAACAGGTGGCTTATCTGCTAAGCCAAGTCCCCATCTCTTACCCCATGTTTTTAGTATTTCTGTGCTTCAAATGAAACTCCTTCCATGAGATCAAATATGGAATCTTCCACTTGTAGCACCATATTGGCACTTACAAAGTTTGGGATTTCGGAAAAATTCTACTTCCAAAATTAAGAAAGTACAGTGGTGAAAAATACATTGGTAGCTGTCAGGGTCTGGGCTACAGAAAGTATATGACTATAAATGGGTGGCATGAAGAAATTTCTTTGTGGTAATGGAACAGTTCTGTATCCTGCCTGAATGGTAGCTACACAGCTTTATAAATATGATTTTTATAAAGTCCACAACAGCGAGGAGCCCTGAGTGGTCCACAGAAACAGAAGAACAGTAAAGGAGAGAGGAGCTTTCTCCGGTCCTTACTTGGTTCCAACTTTGGGTCCCCACCCTCTCTTGCAATGACCATCAAGGTCACTCCAGAGCTCCCTCCCCCCCAAAAAAGCAAACAAAAAAATTAGAATAGATAGACAGAGAACAACAAGGAAAGCTTAGAACCAGACAGAAACAGCCAGAGAGGATCCCCATATACCTTACTAGGTAGAACACAAAGATTAATTACTCCTCACTAGGGTATTGAAGATTTCTCTGCACACCCCTCCTAAAACTGTTCTGCACCTCAATTGTTGACATATGCCTTGTTAGAGTTATAAGCCAGTTTAGACTATCCTAAAATCTGCCAAGTTCAGCAAAATTATGCTTCAACACTATAAACTGCTAAATACTAAAATGAAAATAGACACAAGACAGCTGAATAGTACCCTGTAGCCATTTTAAGGTGTACAGCAGCCGGTTCTGTATATAAACTAAAACTGAAATGTCAATGAGGTAGTTACAGGATGTGGTTAAAAACTTGCATTTTTTTTAATATATTGGTATTCAATACCATGTCAATTAATGCCATAATGTAAATTGTTGTTGATATTGTGTTGGGGCTTTTAATTGATCAGAATTATATTCTGCCAGCTCTGCCTTCAGACCAGAGATGGTCTCCCCAAGAAACCATTGAATTTATCTGGACAATAAGATGCTGGACTCTACGCTTGGTATATGTTTGCAAAGAAAGAATCTTGACTGAATTTGAACTGCAATATTGCAACAAGGTGGAGGAATCCACCATGGGAGAAGGGTACGGGAGGGGTTGGGGGAATCCCAGAGCCTATGAAACTGTGTCACATAATGTAATGTAATTAATACAAAAAAAAAAAGTCCATAGTACTATTCAATCCCTCCAACCAAAGGAATATAGGTGAAACCTGAATACAGTCTGTAATTTAATTAATTGTTGTTCCAAATGCATTGTTATTGGAAATGGCCTCAGCAAAGAATAAGGTCTCCAAAAAATTTCTCCTTCATAAAAGAAATGGAAAACCTTAAAAAAAAATTTTTCAGAATTGGGCCCAGCATGGTAACCTAGAGGCGAAAGTCTTTGCTTTCATTTGCCGGGATCACATATGTTGCACCTGGTTTGTGTCTTGGATGTTCCACTTTCCATCCAGCTTCCTGCATGTGGCCTAGGGAAGCAGTCAAGGATGGCCCAAAGCCTTGGGACCCTGTACCTCTGTGGGAGACCTAGAAGAAGCTCCTGGCTCCCGGATTTGGATTGGCTGGGCTCCAGCTGTTGCAGCCACTTGCACAATAAAGATCTCTCTCTCTCTCTTTGTATCTGCTTCTCTGTATTTGTTTTTCCTTAAAATCAAATAAACATTTTAAAATGTGTCAGAATTAACTTTTTCACCACTTGGAAAGTCAATCAAAGATTACAGCAATCAAGGAAAATTTATTTGAGAAAAATGGCTAAATTACAGTAACATCTGTGAGCTTTATAGTATTTTAGCTTGTATTTTTCCTAATCCTCTCTCTCCATTTCCACAGTAACCTTGAAAATCAACAATTCTCCATCACAGTGAAAAACAGCAGCTAGGAAACCTGCAGTGGGGACTAAATGGAGTTGGAACTCCTTCAAAGCCTCATTCATAGAAAAATGTATTATAAAATAATAATAATTTTTATAAGCTTAATATCAAATCTTTTCTAAGGAGAGTAGAGGTATACAAAGTAAATGAAAAGTAGAAAAAATCTAAGTGAATAAATCTTTTAAAAGATGTGAGTCTTTAATAATTTAGTTAATGAAAATAGTATGAGTTTACTTTGGTGCAAAAAATATTTTGAAATCATAATTTTTTCCCATAATACCTATTTTCAGTGTATTACTAAAAATTTTTTACACCAAAAATCTTATGTTCCAAAATAAAGTTATGACTTTAAAACCATCTTTCCATATAGATCTCTAATCCCTTTCATTATCAGGATCAATTTTGGAAACTTGTGAAGAAAAGGGAGTTACTATAACCATCATAATCAAGAATAGACATTCTGAAGTTGAATGTGCTAAATTTGTATCCTGATTTCACCACAAGCTACTTCGAATGCCTTAGAGAATTTTACTTTTCTTTATGGTCTTGAATTCCTTCATGTGTAAAAATGACAATTAAAAATCAGTATAGGGCCTGGTGCAATAGCTCATCTGGTTTATCCTCCCTTTGTGAGCACTGGAATCCCATATGGGCACCAGTTCATGTCCCAGTTGTTCCAATCCCACTTGGCTCCCTGATTATGAACTGAGAAAGCAGTGGAAGATAGCCCAAGTCCTTGGGACCCTGAATCCGCGTGGGAGACCCAGAAAAAGCCCCTGGTTCCTGACTTTGGATCGACTCAGCTCTAACCATTGCAGCCATTTGGGGATGGAAGATCTTTCTCTCTGTTTCTCCTTCTCTCTATAAGCCTGCATCTCCAAAATAAATAAATATTTTAAAACATATATATAAATTTCACAAAGTTAGTGTTCGAATAAAATACACACAGTACAAACAGACGGATTCTGGTTCACATGGTAAATGATAAGAGCTAACAGAAGTTATGTTCCTTAGAAGAAAAAGGAGATAAGTTTTTAACAGGTCTTTGAAACAACTCTTGCATATGTATTCTCTCTTCCTAACTCTTGACAAAAATTGGGGAAACACAAGCATTCAAGGTTGAGGTGACTAAAACAAGATTTTCAGTGTTAATTAATCAATACATTTTAACTACCAGATACACATACAGTGAGGATTGTTCCGGCCAGCAGAGTCAGTAACATGGACAGGGAGAGTGTCTGCGGATGAAGCACCAACAGACCAGTGATGGTAGAAGTCTGTGAAGTCTCCCCTTACTGCTCCTTCACCTCTCCTTATATACTCTTAACCTCCACATCCTCATTTAGCCAGGATATTGGATACAGATGAGTCCAATTTGTCTAGGTGTTTTTAGCCACAAGCCCAGCTCTTGTTCCCGCCCAATCCAATGAGCACTAATAAACTCCTTAGCCCACAACCGGTTCCCCTTTTTTGTTTTAAAGCAGACTTGAATGCACCTGTCTTAGGTTGTAGATTCTCAGGCCATCAGCCTTATCCATCATCAGGAATTTTCGTAGCATGACAGAACCCCTGTCTTAGGTTGGTCAGTGCCTGGTCCATCTTACCTGTCACTGGCTGCCATTCAACGCGTTGCCTGCTGCAGCTGCACAAACCATACTTGGGGAGGCTGGTAACCCTGTTCCATGGCTAGGAGTATCTTTAGCTCAGTAGCAATAAGCAGACAGCAGTTCCCAGGCTTGGGAAACATTTTGCACTTGCACAGGTGTTACATAAAGACATATGATGGGGAACAAGAGGCCCTGACCATATCCCACAGCATCTGCTGCTCCTCTGCCAACAAATCAACCTGCTGTTACAACGTAAACATGCCCACCCACACGTGTTCATTAATAAAGTTCTGTTGTTCCATAGCTCAGGCAGTCAGTTCCACAAGCTTGTTCATGGTCTCAGCGGTAGCTGTAGGGTGTCCTAGGGTCACCGCTGCTGTGGTGGTGGCTGCCGACGTCAGGGCAATGCTGGCTACGATGGTTGATGTTATGCCAAAGTCTCTTTTATGCCTTATCAGGCCAACAGAGGCCTCTCCATTAGCCCTGACAGGCACAGGCAGGATTCCAGGCAGCCACATGACAACAGCAGTATCGCCATTACCATTCCAACATGCTACTGGGGTGCAGCTGATCTTGGTGCAATTCACTTCAGAGACTTTTTTGCTCATGCCAACAATTTTTCCACTCAAATGCCATCACCTTGGCCAGTACCCGAGCTTAAACCAGAGATTGTCAGACAAACCTCTCAGGAATCCACCATGGGTCATTTTCATTTTCTGGGAAAACACAAACCGATCCTCGCCCCCATATGAGGACAGGATCTGGGCCTTGCCACTGACCAGTCAAGGGATCCTTCCACATCACGTAACCCTTCTGCTTCTGAGATGGGTCACAATGACGATCTGCACCAGACCATCCTTCAGCATCCACAAGCCCAGTTCCTGTTCCTGCCCATCCCAACAAGCACTAATCAACTCCTTAGCCCACAACAGAAAAAAAATTATTATTAAAAATGAAGATTCAGGCCTGGCTCAGTAACCTAGTGGCTAAGGTCCTTGTCTTGCATGTGGTTCATATCCCAACTACTCCACTTCCCTTCCAGCTCCCTGTTTGTGGCCTGGGAAAGAAGTAGAGGATGGGGCCTGGGACAGTAGCCTAGTGGCTAAAGTCCTCACCTTGCACATGCCAGAATCCCTTATAGAAGCCAGTCTGGAACCCTGCACCTATGTAGGAGACCTGAAAGGGAGACCCAAAAGAAGCTTCTGGCTCATGGTTTCAGATCAGCTCACCTTCAGCCGTTGTGGCCACTTGGAGTGAGCCATCAAATGGTAGAGCTTTCTCTCAGTCTCTTCTTCTCTCTATAAATCTGACTTTCCAATGAAAAATAAATAAATCTTTTTTAAATAAAGATTCTTTTTCTGTGATCATGTTTATTTATGGAAGCAGATCACTGAGCTCCCCGTAGGCATGCCAGGGCTTTTCTTAGAACAAGGGCAGCATCATTCTTGGATCAGTAAAATCGACAGCATTTCAGAACTATCCAAACCACTTGGGTAGAATCCTCAGAACAGTCACACATTGGGACCCTGGATTGATAGGAAGGGCAGTCTCTCATCCCTGGGTATTGGGACATTTGGAAAGTCATGTGTGGCTTCCCCCTTTGTCTCTCTCCTTCCCCCAGAAACAACAAGAAATAGCAAATTTGGAAACAATGAATTCACACACTTTTCCCTAAACCTCAGTCCTTCCCACCTGATCAACCATGTAATCATTATAAAAAACAAAAAATTAAAATAAAAAATTTAAAAAACAAGTTCTCTTTCCTTTCAAGTTTTGGTTTCAACTTAATTGAAATTCCAGAGTTCTGTGTCTTAAAACTGTGGAAGAACTGTTCTTGATCTAAAAGATTTTGAAAATAGAACTTTCTGCTGAAAACCAATTTATCATAATGTAAAGGAATGCCACCTAGTCAGGCAGCCAACAAATAGTGTCCTGCTGGCAGGACAGAGAATGCACGTAAGGTTTTGTTCCTAAGAACTCTATTCTTAATCTATTAGCAACATGCTGCCACTTTAATCAGCTAATTTCTGTTCGTAACACAGCATGCAATCCTCCAATGTGTAATTTTCAAACTAATAAACATCTCAATAAATTCAATTTTTATAAGATTATGAACATAAAGACTGAACATGGTTTTTAGTAGTTTAGCATTCTGGAATATATATTTCTCAATCCTTTTAGCCTTACCATTTCTAACTGTAGCAATATAAAAATAGGTTGCAAAAGTATTTTTAAATGCCCACAGCTACTGAATTGCTTTGTAATTCCAGTTTTCAGAGTGGTTTTACCAAAATTAAACTCTGAGCAAGGAAACTGGGTAGAAAAAAATATTATAGGACTTATGCAAAAGTTATTATAGAATTCAAGAGCTTCCACAGAAAGTCAGACTTAGTTCAAATTCACTGTCCCAATGCTCAGTATGAATGCTGGTAAAGTTGGCCACAACAGGATGCAGTAGTCTATGATTAAGTATTCTCTGAAAACAGTCAAGGTTAAAAGTAAATCTTCTACACAACAACATTCAAGGGACCTAAACTTAAACTCATAATAAGAAGTACATTTCATATACATATGCATATATAAACACATGTTCATCTAATTGAATTTAACTGAAGTAAAACTAAGTAATAATATTAGGACACAATGCATAACGATTATGTATCCTTTTCAATTTACATCTTTACTCTCAGCTGGTAGCTTTACTCTCACTATATTGATTTTATGAAAAATATCACAGTAATTACAGATAGATTACAGTGTATCACCCTAGGGCAAATCCACATCTTCTGAAAGCGTCTCACAACTTTGAGCATATACTATGGTTTAGAGTCAGTGAAGGTTTAAAAATGGGCAAATAATATGAAGTGCCTTTATAGTTACCTATCATATAGACATGCTGGAATGTCAGGCTGCCCTAAAGGTTCCCAATAAATGTGATTCCCTGTGTAGAGGAGTGCAAAGGAAAAGAAGGTTACTACAGTCAGTGGGAAGTACAAACACTGCGCAGAGAAAAGGAAGCAAACAATAAATAGGCTGAGAGGCAGGAGACATGGGACCAACTGGGCTGATAAAGAAAGCAGAGACAGACAAACAGCCAGATACAGGGGAGAAAATGCAAGCTGGAGCAGGAGGCTAACGGGCAGCTGAGACAGTCACACACAGGAAACCAAGCCAACAGGAACAACTTGCCATGCCAGAAAGGCAAAAGGGTGGATGGCATTTGGCAGCCTTGCACAAGAAGAGCAGAAAGGCATGGGAGCATGTCCTTTGGTGTGTTCTCTCAGGCTGAGACAACTAGAAGTTCATGTGCAGCTAAAACGCACTGTGTTTAAGAAATATATGGTCATTGTTTATTATGTTCTATTAATTAACACTTTTCCTATTAAAAATTCTGGCACATCTGTATCAGAATAAAGAGAAAATAAGCATAATTCTTTATCTGAAAACCTTTCCAGTTCTTGACTCCATAATTATTTAATATCTATCACATTTGTAAATGATTCTTTTCAGATCCAGTGGTTTCCTAGCTTCTTCAATGCTGCATGCCTACAACTCTGCTATAGAAACAAGGATGTTGTTACAAGAACGTTTTTGATTTTTCAGTTTCATCATTTTTGCAATGTGTTAGTATTTTTGTAGCATGTTTGTTAACTTCACATCAGTGAAAATTTTTTATTCTCACCCTGTTGTGGACTGTGCTCACTGGTTCTGTATTTTAGGGGATATATAATGAAAGTGTAGCAGGGACTGATATGTTCAGATATGGAGACAAAATGCTGTATGTCTCTATGCATACAGACCAGAGATGGACTCCCAGTGAAAGAATTGAAAATTTCTTAACAATATGATGATGAACTTTCTGACACTGTCCATGCCTACATTGTCGGGAAACACTTCAATAACAAGACACCCATTGTAAAACTTGAGAGGAAATCAACTGGGAGGAGGTGGAGGAGCTTAGGGGAGGGGCATAGGTAATCCCAGAACCTATAAAACTGTATTATAAAACAAAATAAAATATTTTTAAATATGAAAAAAGAAATAAGGATGTTCTGCTAGTGTATAAAACATTAAGATTCATATTACAGGAAGTTATCCTTTCTACATATGCAAGGAAAGTCTTTATCCACTGAGCCATTGTGCTGGACCCTAGCTGGACTTGGTCAGCCAATAGACTTGGAAAGACTTTCTCAACCCTGGTGCAATGAAGATGATAACACAATATCAAAACCATGTAAGTACAGCCTCAGAACTCTCCTTCCAACATCAAGGTCTCTAAGGTGTCATCAAACCACAGTCCTCCACCCATGGGTGCTGATGTAGTTTGACAGCAAAGCATGGTCCCCTCCCCTTCTCTCCCTGGGGTCACAGAAGAAAAAACATTGAAACATTTGTCCCATTCACCTTCCTCCCTGTCTTGACCCTTCCCACCCATATCAGAGACCCACATGAAAAATATGTAAGCAATGTTAAAAATAAATTTTTTAAAAAGAATATATCAAGATAGTATTCAGTATTATCTGTGGTTTCAGGCATCCATTGATAGTCTTAAAACATCTCCTGCAAAGATAAGGGGGAGCTTCTGTGTCCCCTATCTCCTTTATATCTTCTTTAGAAACTAAACACTAAGTATATATTTAAGGTATACAAAGGATATAGTCAAAGGACAAAATTCCCTATGGAAAGCACAATTCATCTGTCTTCCAGACTAAGTACTTCCTGGTGACCAGCCAACTACAACCACTAACCCTCACACAAATATGTACTTATCAGGAGCACTCCAAACCTAAAACAATGAAAGTGCTCTCAGGGACCAGGTAAATCCAATAGCATACTTATAAGGTATAATCAAACATATCTTAGAATGAAATTTCGGTGAATTCAAACACTGTAGACAGTGAATGACACTATCACAGCTCTGTATCAGAGAAGTAAAGTAAGGAAATAAACAGACGAATTAATCTCTAAAAATAGGAGCAAACCAAGCATTCTAAGTAGGGCAAAAAGTTCAGGTTAAGGCTATGAACAATACAAGGTTATAAGATACCTGCTTTTAGGGCACAAAACTTAGTAGAAAGCAAATAAAAACAAAACTGGTGGGACTGACTGCTGTAAGAAATGTAATAAAAATGCTTTATAACAAAATTACAGGCTTTAGCTATTCCTTACACCCAAATTATCTTTTTTTTTAAGATTTATTCATTTTTACTGCAAAGTTAGATATACAGAGAGGAGGAGAGACAGAGAGGAAGATCTTCCGTCCAATGATTCACTCCCCAAGTGACCACAATGGCCGGTGCTGTGCCGATCTGAAGCCAGGAGCCAGGAACTTCCTCCAGGTCTCCCACACGGATGCAGGATCCCAAGGCTTTGGGCCATCCTTCACTGCTTTCCCAGGCCACAAGCAGGGAGCTGGATGGGAAGTGGAACTGCGGGGATTAGAACCGGCGCCCACATGGGATCCTGGTGTGTTGAAGGCGAGGACTTTAGCAGCTAGGCCACAGCGCTGGGCCCAAATTACCTTTATATTTATTAAATTCAGGGAAGCTACAGTAAGTATGGTGATCCAAGTTTTCCCTGAATGGCATCCATCAAATATTGTGTCTTAAATAGTTCTAAATATTTTATATTACATATAAGTAACTCGATTTACAAAAGAGTAAAACAAATATATATACATATGTATGTATGTATGTATGTATACTAACCAGATGAAAGACTTTTTGGTGGAGTGGAGCAGATTATTGGCAGGAACCTAGAACCTACAGAGGAAAATTATGGGGAACATATAGACACCTGGAGCAAGCTAAACACGATTTTGACATTCCAGTGAAAACAACATAAAAATAAATCTCCTGTCATGTCTTTCATTTAAAGCCAAAAAGAAAAACTCTTCTTTAATCACAAATGTTATTGTGGTCATCTGTTTGTAACAATCTGGGCCTTGCCTGTGCTGAATTTCCATATTTTTAAAACTAATCTCAATAATATTTTACAGTATCTCTTCTCATTTGCTTATGTTTGAGTTCCCTTTTCTTGCACTGAAAATTTTTAAGATCACAAGTCAAATTTCTTTTCATGTATGTACACCTTTAGAATACTTCAGAACCATCCAAAATTATTGTTTTTAAAAGTTCATTAGTTTAATATTTGTGTAATTTAACCAATCAAACAATATAGAAAGTGATCTTACCTAAAAGAAACACAACATATTCAACTAGCCCTTAGCCAAAGCTGACAGTACTGGGAGCCTATGACAGATGCCTCTAGCTTTCAGTGTTTAACATGGACTTCTGTTACTAGGCAGCACAGTCAACAACATGTTTATTTAGTGGACATATGTGAGGGGTTTTAAATTTGCCTAAGACCTTTTTTTATTTAGGGAAACATTCTCCTCCATACCATGTGGTTCAAACAAGACTGCCAACGAGGCTGAGCAGATGAGCCAGCTCTGCGTAACCGTGGTCTCTTTGTTTCGCTGCAGAGCGACTGCTCTGAGAATGGGCATGTGACTGAAGCAGAGCTAATGAGGTCTTCCCTGACTGACACTCGGCTGACTGCAGAGCACAGTTGTAAACACACAGGCTGCTTGGATTTCAATTCTTGGCTCCATTACTAAACAGCTAAATGATCAGGCAAATTACTTCACTGCTTTGTACCTTAATTTTCTCACCTTTTAATGTTGTTACTAATAATAACTTCTTCAGAATTATTACAAAGATTAAACAGAATAAAGCACACATAAAAACTTGGCACAACAGACAGCATAAAAAGGTATTAAATGTATGTTAATATTACCTATTTATATCATTGTTATTACTATTACAGTCATTGTAACTTTTGTTGCTGTGTTGGGTATGATATAAACTGGGATTGCTGTACGTACCAAAGTGGCCTATCTTTGCCAGTTACAGAAAAGCTTGCAGAAAATTTTTGGAGAAAATAATTAAAAAAAAAAAAAAAAAACAGAAACAAGAGACCAAGGGAGAAAGAGAGTCCTAAAAACATCCTTTGAGCCCATGGATCCAATTACCTGCTGGACTTCCCAATTATGTGAGCAAAAAAAAATCTTTATTCTTTAAACTTAAGCAAAATTAAATTGTCTTCTTACCAGAAGCAAAAGTTAAGTACCAATATAACACCTTACCTCTATAAGTCACAGAATGAATGAAAATATACTCAAATACAAACATATGTACACACATGCACATATACATATGTGAGACGGGTATACACATCACACACATGTAAGACAGATAACCACAAAATAATAGAAAACTTCCCTAATTTAGAGAACAATAGGCACGTGTAAGTGTAGGAAACACATAGGATTCCTAATAGATACAATCAGAAAAGATCTTCATGACGCATAATATCCAAACTTTCAACAAGAAAACATAAAGAAAAAAAATCCTAAATATACACTATAGATTACCAGATTTCCTTCAGAGGATCTCCAGTTAGACTTAAAGCTGATTTCTCACTATGGATACACAACTATAAGCCAACAAACTGAAAAAATTAACATAAATGGATCAATTTCCGGACACATACCATACAGCAAAATTGGATCAGGAAGACACAGACCAATAACCAACACAAAAAATTGAATGAGTAATAAAGAAAAGCACAGGATTAGAAGTCTTCACTACTAAATTCTACCAAACTTCTAACAAAGAACTAATTTCATATCTTTTCAAACTACTCAAAACAACTGGAAGGGAAAAAAATCCTCCCAAACTTCCTCCATGAGATCAGCTTCCCCTTAATTTCAAAATGAGAAAAAGTAACAAAGAGAAATATAGACCAATACTCTTGATACACACAAACACAAAAATCTTCAACAAAATACTAGCTAATCAAACCCAACAATACAGCAGAAACTTCCTTCACCAGAACCAAGTGAAACTCATTCCTGATATGCAGGGGTGCTTCAACATATGTGAGCTGATAAACATGACAGACTGTATTGACAAACTGAAGAATAATAAATCATATGATTATCTAAATAAATGTAGAGAAAGCATCTGATAAAACACAACACCCTTATACGATTTAAAAAAAAAAAACAAACAAACCTTAAGCAACTTGGGTACAGAAGGAACATTCCTTAACACAATCAAGACCTGTTCAGGGAAAAGCAAACCTTGAAAACTCAAGAGCCCTTGAAACCTGAGCCTGACCTGAATCCCTTCACTTTCCCTTCCTCCTCATTACTCCAGCCCGGCACTCTGAAATCTTCCCCTCCCCAGTCTCCTTCCTTTCCCCGACCACCTCGTCTCGCTCCCAGCAGCCATTCTCAGAAATCTTCCTCTTCCTCAAGAAGTCTTTTATGTTGCTCTCAGCACTCAGCATTTTCCTGAGATACCAACCTACCCTGTCAGGTGTATTCAGGCCATTAAACTATGTAAACCTCCTTACCCTGATCTAAATAACCAATTCTTTTTCACATTCAATCTGCTCTGGAGAAGGCCAACCCCATTGACCTTACTCCCATGCTGACTACTGCTGTTTCTCACGTCTAAATTATTTTTGCACACAAAAACATGTCTAAGTCATTTTCGATTTTTTGGTAAAAAAAAAAAGATGTTTTAGATAGAAAAGTGAGGGAATAAGTATGTTGTAAACATTTATAGACGTTAAGTGCTGTGTGACATTAAGATGGATAGTTTTTTCATTACTTTAAAGTAAGCTCCTATACTATATTCAGAAAAAAAAATTCCTGATTCCATACCTCTTTGTGCCATGATGTATTTATTAAATCACACCCTGCTAGCTTGAGATACATCAAGACTTAACTGTGTTTTTCTACTCTATTTGCACTCCTAGCTCCCACCACCCAGCGCTATTTTGCCTCTCCATACTGTGTTGGCAATCTGGCCCTGAGAGTATTGTCCATGCCTGTGTCCCTTTCTCTAACCTCGCCATAGTTAAAAAGTACCTGAGGGGCCCCGGCGCAGTGGCCTAGCGGCTAAAGTCCTCGCCTTCAACACACCAGGATCCCATGTGGGTGCCAATTCTAATCCCGGTTGCCCCAATCCCATCCAGCTCCCTGCTTGTGGCCTGGGAAAACAGTCAAGGATGGCCCAAAGCTTTGGGACCCTGCGCCTGTATGGGAGACCTGGAGGAAGTTCCTGGCTCCTGGCTTCAGATCGGCGCAGCACCAGCCATTGTGGTCACTTGGGGAGTGAATCATCAGACGGAAGATTTTCCTCTCTGTCTCTCCTCCTCTCTGTATATCTAACTTTGCAATAAAAATAAATAAATCTTAAAAAAAATAAAAATAAAAAATACCTGGGTTCCTGCACCACAATCCCATCCAATACACCAAAAAATTCCTATCCCTTTCCCATTCCTATGACCTCACCTACCAAGATGTTTATGTTCTTATTTCATCATCCTCTACACTTAAAAAAAAAAAGTCCATATTGGGGCTGCTGGGCTCCTGGGCTCCTGGGCTCCTGGGCTCCTGGGCTCCTGGGCTACTGCCACAGCCAGCACCAACTGTTTGCTATAACAAATACAAAGGTATGGATAAAAATTTGAAGATAAAAATAGCTATCTCACCTAATTCTGTCTTTCTGTCATTCTCCATCTTATCTTAAAAATGACCATACCTACCTCTTAAAAATGGTAGTAGCAATGACAGGCTGGTTGGAATAAATTGATACTGTCTCAAAGTGCATTTTTTTACATTTATTTTTATTTGAAAAGCAGAGTGCAGTTGAGGAGAGACAGAGAAACAAACAGATCTTCCATCCACTGGTTCATCCCCAAATCGTGACAAAAGTCAAGATTAGACAAGCCAAAGCCTTAGAGCCAGAAGCCAGGAACTCCATCCCAGTCCCCCACAAGTTCTGGGCCATATTCCACTTCTCTCCCAGACACTTTAGCAGGGAACAGGATTGGAAGCAGAAGAGCCAGGATGCAAAAGGTGCTCCAAAATGTAATGCCAGGCTTCACAGGCGGAGGGCCAACTCCCTAGGCCACCACCCAGGATCCTCAAGGTGACTATTTTAAAGGAGACTATACTTAAAATGGAATCAGATCTGATGGGTTTAGTAAAAATCAATTCATTTAACCTGTAATATTTCAAATAAACACACTTCAGAGATCAAACAGAAAGATTAACTTTAGTGTATGTATCCTCTTCTAGATAGAATTCAGACCAGAAATATGCAATAACCTTGGAAATTGTAGCACAACATGGATTGTGACTCAAGATCATTAAAAAAAAAACTTGAGCAAATCATTTGGGTAGATAACTAACTCATTTTTATAGTTCCCAAGATATTACTATTCACTTATTCAAGATACAATAAGAGCTTTTATTTTGTTGTGTTGCTGTTGCTTAATACAAGAAAAGAAGTAATGCTGTTTTTAGGGGAATGCCTTTTAATGGGTCAGGACTGGTCATTTGCTTACACAGAGCTTGACTTCCACATACTCATAATAGATAAATATTTCATCACTACAATAGCAATAATTAAATGTCAAGACATAGTGATTGAGCTATAAACCAAGTCTAACAGTTTATTCCTAAGTGGAAGGACTACTTAAGGTCACATGCCTGGATTTTCCATAATTAATTCACCAAGCACAGATTTTTTTTTATTTTCAAAATGCAGTCGTTTAGGATTCTTATTAGTTTTACCTATACAGATAAAAACTATACAAGATAAATTATGAAACGGCCCTTCATAAAGTCTACATAGGTTATTTTTCTTCAGTAGGAATAAGTGGGACAGACGATTTCCTACACTTGCATAGTTCAGATTCTTGATCACAGAGAGAGAAAAACTGGCAGAAAATGGCACTCTTTTAGATTAAGCAAGATGTTATAAAAAGCTCAAGACCAATTATTTGGAACAGCTGCAACTGAGTCACTGAGCTAAATTTTAAAGCCAACCTAACTTTATCGAACAAATTCCACAAAATACTTGAGTTAAAGGTACAGATAGTAATTTTGTTTGTTCATTTATTTTCATTGGTCTCTGGCTCATGGTTTTGCTGGTGCTGTTTACTAGCAAGTAATACAAGTCAAGTTGCTAACAATTCCTACTTAATATAGAAAGAGTATCTATATTTATTACATAACTTCAAAGCAACATAATAGGAAAGGACAGAACAACAGTAGAGGGGTACCTGGAGACTGACAGACACAGGAAAGCAGTGAAAACAACCGTGTGGTGTTGCAGTGACTGATACTCCAGCAACATTCAGCCAACGGTGATCTAAACTCCATCAGCAGCCGTAACTCCACCAGCAATCAGGTGGGAAGGGACATTTACTGGGAGCTCAGAGGTGAACCAAACAGCTGTCCGTCCTGCTAGTCTGTTTGATTTGACCAGGAGCAGAGATAGAGCTGCAGGTTCCAGACTGGTGGTGTGGGAACAGGGTGAATTTCACCGCCCAGTCCACCTCCTAGAGTCGTATCAGCACCATTTTGTTTAAGGAGGCAAGGGCTATGGACAGTACTGCGCATGCACTGAGCTTGGAGTGAACTCATTTCTGATTCAGTGAAGTACAGTGTGACACCCTAAAGGTTCCACCCAAGACGGGTCTGGCAGCCAACAGATCAAGAACTCTAGTAGTGGCACATCAGGTGCCATTTCTTACAGTGTGACAAAGAATTTAAGACTGCAGAGGACAACAGTGAGCTGCGCATGCACTGGCCCAAAGGAAAATAATACCAACTATGGCATCGTACGGATCAAAATAAGTCCATGTGGCCCTCAGACCCAACGGCCAACAAGTCCTGGCAAGATCAGCACCACCAACAACTTAGCTATAAAGGACTCCTGCTATCTCCCTAATTCTGGAACCTACTCCAACCAGAAGTGGAAGTGGGTTGTACAGACAACGTTGCAGCCTCAGCATGGTATCACAGGAGGTGGAGAGTGCTGAGCCAGGAACTGGCACTACAGAGACCATGGTAGAAGGTAATATAAAAACCCAGACCTGAAACTCACTGGAGGGAGTAGCACAAGTGACTGCAAAGAACCATGTACCAACCGCAATAAGTAAAATCAAACTGTAGACCTGTGGGTGACACAGCTTAGAAACCTGCCCCAAGGAGAAGAATCTGATAACTAGAAGTACAATGACCAAGAGCAAAAGAAGAGACAGAGGCACAATGAATATTACTGAAGACTCCCCTGCAAAGGAGCAAAACCCTTTGCCAACCTCAGAGTTAACTGAAGAAGACATCAAGAAAATGGGGGATACAGAATTCAAAACACTTGTTATAAAGTTTCTTATCAACAATGAGAAGCATGTAAACCAGGCATTCACAGAACTAAAGGAATATGTCATACTAGAAATGAATCAAATGAAAGCTGATATATCAGAAATGAAGAATAGAGTGGAGCAAATTAAAAGTACAGTGGGGAGTCTCCAAAATAGAATGAAGGAGGCAAAAGAAAGAATCTCAAAATTGGAAGATATTTCCTGTCACCAGGAGGAAACAAACAAAAAGCTGGAAGCAGAACTGGATCATGCAAAAAAAAAAAGTATTCAAGAATGGAAAGACACTATTAGAAGGCCAAAAACAAGAATTATGGGAGTCGCATAAGGTGCAGAAAGAGAAGCTAGGTTTAAAAATGTGTTTAATGAAATAATAAGGGAAAATTTCCCTAATCTAGAGAAAGAATTGGGGAACAACATCCAGGAGGGGCACAGAACTCCCAATAGATTTGACCAAAAGCAATCTTCACCACAACACATGATAATCAAGCTCTCTTCAATCGAACATAAAGAAAAGATCCTTAAATGTGCACGTGAAAAAAATCAACTGACATATAAAGGAATGCCAATTAAATTCACAGGAGACCTCTCACAGGAAACTCTACAGGCCAGAAGAGAATGGAGCAACATATTCCAGATTCTAAAAGAAAAAAATTGTCAGCCCAGAATAACATACCCAGCAAAACTTTCCTTTGTCTTTGAAAATGAAATAAAATTCTTCCACAGTAAAGAAAAGTTAAAAGAATATGCCTCTTCCAAACCTGCCCTACAAATGATACTTAAAGATGTTCTCTTGACAGAGAAAAGGAATAGCGCCCACCAAAACCAAAGGCAAATGTGAAAAACATCCCAGTAACATAATAACAGAAGACTAAATCAATGAACAAGCCATTGCTAAAATGACAGGAACATTCATATTAACCCTGAACTCAAATGGATTAAACTCATCAATCAAACATCATAGATTAGTAGACTGGATTAAAAACACAAAATCCATTTGTTGCCTATAGGAGACACATTTCACCAACAAATACCAGCAGAAACTGTATCTCATGGATTTTGATTTTTTTTGTTAGTTTCATCTCTTCAAAAACATTTTTCTGATTAAATTCTTCACTGACTCATAGATCATACAGAAGCATCACTTTCTTCAAGAAGGTTCTTGATTTTCTTTTTCATTTCTTCAGCGACACATTAGTCATTCAGTAGCATGTTATTTAACTTCATGGTATTGTTAATTTCTTTTTTTTTCTTCCTGTTGTTGATTTTGTTTTATGGCTTTTCATTTAAGGGGATGTATAGTAACTGTGTAATGGAGACTATCATATCCAGATGTGAGGATATAATGTAATATGCATCTCTACTTCCAGACAAAGATGGACTCCCACTGAAACTGTTTACTATATCTTGACAACAGGATGCTGGACTATCTGCCATTGTCCATGCCTGCAAAGATGGACATATGACTGTGTATAAAGAACTATACTATAGTAATAATATATAGGAACTCAGAGATGGGGGAAGGAATTGGGGAGGGGATAAGTAAAATCCCAGGGCCTATGAAACTGTGTCATAAAATGATAATAATAAATATATGAACAAATATGGCGCAGCAGGGACACAAATGAGCACCCATATGGGATAGCAGCACTGGCAGGTGGAGGGTTAGCCTGCTACAGTACCATCCAAGCCCCACACTTCATTAGTTTAACAGGATTTTCAGAATCTTTTCCATAAATATAAGATAGCATTATCTACAGAGACCATTTCTCATCTTTTATAACCTGGATAGCTTTTATGTCTTCTTGCCTAATTGACTTTGCTAGAACTTCCAGTGCTACATTGAAGAGAAATGGCAAAAGTGAGCATTCTTGTCTCCTTCTGTGTAAAGGAAAGGTTTTCGGCATCTCACCCCTGAGTATGGGCATATGTCTTTTCACAGCCTTTATTGTGTTGAAGTATATTTCCTCCACACTGAATTTGTTGAGATTTTTTTATCATGAATTGTTAAAAAATAATTTTATCAGTGAAATGATGTTGAATTTTGTCTAGTTCCTATTATATTTCTACTGACTTTATCTTTAATCAAATTAATGTGATATATCACCTTAACTGATTTGAACCCCTCGGATAAATCCCACTTGATTACAATGAATGACCTTTTTAATGTTTTGTTGAATTTAATTTGCTAGTATTTTTTTCCAGGATCTTTGCATCTGTGGTCATGATGGATAGTGGCCTGTCATTTTATTTTCCTGCAATGTTCTTGCTTGGCTTTGGCATTGGGATTGTGCTGGCCTTGGAAAATGAGTTTGGAAGTGTTCCCTCTTGAATCTTTAGGAAGAGGTTGAGAGGATTAGAACTAGGTTTCTCTAAATGGTAGAATTCAGGAATGATGTTATAAGACCCTGGACTTTACTTCCATGTGAGACCTTTTATTAATGGTATAATCTCATTATTCTGTTTATCAGTTCCTCAATGTGTCCAGGAATTTATCTAATGATTATTCTGTTTATCAGTCCTATTTCTTAATGAGTCAATCTTGGTGAGTTTTATGTATCCAGAGATTTTTCTGTTTCTTCCAGCTTTCCAAATTATTAGTGTATAGTTGTTCCTAGTAGTTTAGTCACCTCTGCATTCTATAGTCTTAACTGTAATATATCCCCCTGTGATTTATGATTCTATTTAGTAGAAGCATCTCTCCTTTAACAGTTTGTCAATTTTGTTTATTTTTTCAAGATACAGACTCTCAGTTTTATTGATTTTTTTCTTTTGGTTTTCATGTCTGCATTTACTTCCATATTCTGCTCTGATCTTGATTTATTTCTTACACTTACTTGGAGCTTACTTTGTTCTTCATTTATTACTATAAACATCCCTCAGAAAGCAACTTTTGCAGTGTCCTTTTAGTTATAGTGTGCTACGTATCCATTTTCACTTCTCTGAAGATTTTAAACATTTTTACTTGTCATTTATTTCAAAGACAGGAACAGACAGAGATCTTCAATCTGCTGGCTCACTACCCAAACACCAAGCCAATGTCAGGAGCCAGGAACTCAGTCTGGGTCTCCCACATGGCTGGCAAGGAACCAACTACCCGAGCCCATCACCTGCTACCTCTCAGAGTAAACATTAGCAAGAGCACGGAACATAAATCAGCGCCAAGATCAGAATGTGGGCATGTCAATAACGAATGGCACATGCTCCCCCCCAGGAATTTCTTTCCACTGTGTTGAACATCTGCCTTTCAAGTTACTTTTACTTTCCTCTTCAATCCTTTATTTGTCCACTGGCTATTAAGGAGAATATCAATCATTTACATGTATTTACCACATTCCAATATTCCTTCTGTTACTGATTTTTAGTCTCATATAATTATTATAATTCCAATATTCTCAACTTCATGAAGAATAATTCTGTGCCTACTTATGGTGTGTTTCATGTATGCTTTAAAAAGATTCTACTTATCTGTTATTTTTCTTTCTATTGTGTCATTACCTGCGGTCAATCAGGGCACAAAAGATGTTAAATGAAAAATTCTAGAAATACACAATTCATCAGTAATGCACTGTTCTCAGAGCATGATAAATTTTCCCACTATCCCATTCTGTCCTGCTTGCACATGAATCATCACTTTAGTAACTTACAAGCTAGTTTATACAAAGACTGTTTCTCTTTAAAAATTTATGTATTTATACCTAACGTGAGAGTTACAAAGAAAGAGATCGTCCATCTTCCACTGGTTCTTTTCCCAAACGGCTGCAACACCAGACCAGGTTGAAGCCAGGAGTCAGCAGATCCATGTGGATCTCCCACATGCGCATCCGGAGCCCAAACACTTGGGCCATTTTCTGGAACTTTTCCCAATCTATCAGCAGTGAGCTGGGTTGGAAGTGGAGCAGCCAGAACACAAACCAACACAATGCCAGTCCATGGCCAAAATTTTTAATAAAATTTGTATATATTCCCTTATTTAAACCTCATATACACAAAAATTATTTGAAATAAGCATTATAAACTTTTTATGTATAAGAAAACTATGATTTAAAGAAATCAAAAGACAATATCTTATTTATCTGTAATCACAGCTCCCAGTAAAGATCCTGACACAAATTTGCTGAATAGCTCAATGGATTAATTTACAATTGTTATGGTTTTTACAATTCTCAGTCATATTTTAGGGATCTTCTTTTTTATTTTTAAAGATTTATTTATTTTTACTGAAAAAGCATATTTACAAAGAGAAGGAGAGACAAAGATCTTCTATCTGCTGGTTCACTCCACAAATGGCCACTATAGTCAGAGGTGAGCTAATCCAAAGCCAGGAGTCAGGAGCTTCTTCCAGGTCTCCCATGCGGGTGCAGGGTACCATGGCTTGTGGCCAACCTTTCCCTTTCATTTTCAACCTTTCATTTTCACAGGCCACAGCAGCAAACTGAATGGGAAGTTGAGCAGACAGGACAAAAACTGGCACCAATATGGGATCCCGGCACTTAGAAGGGGAGGATTATCCAATGGAGCCATTGTATCAGGCCTGGATATTCTTTAGTAGATATGTTTAAATGTCTTAATCAAAAACAAACAAATGTATCTCCCAGCCAATGTACTACCTAAAATTGTTTCACTGTTTTTCAGACTGTAACACTCTTTTTCTCTCTCTTTTGGTTCCTGAAGGCCCCTACAGTTTTACTACCACAATGTACATATGTAAAAACTACTTAAATAAACTTAAATTGTTTTGCTTTTAAGGAACATCAATTTTTTTTCTTGAGCAAACAAGAGCCCTTTTCTATTTCTGTTGAGACAATCAAGAGAGGTACTTTCCAGAACTTAACAACTGAAATTATCAGGATAATCCTGTAATTCCATCTCCAGAAGAGAAGTATGACCCAAACACAATTGGATTCCCTAATAAACATAACATGATAAGACTAAAATCAGAGAGGATAGAATTTATTATCTTATTGTTGGGTTGTTCTACTTTTGCTATAGTCCCTACTTGTGTTAAATGTACAGGTGAAGAGAGATGGAATCAGCTTTTACCATACTGCTCTCTACTGTGAATCACTTTATCTCAGTTTTATGTACAAATTAAACAAGAGAGTACCTCTGTCCAAGATTTTTTTGCAAAGATTTAATAAAATGATAAACACAGAACACCTAGAATAGAGCCTGTGACTTTTGAACTCTGCTCCTGATGTCAATTCATATTTGCTTCATCACTCTAAGCTTTAACTATTCAGAAGCTTCTAACGCAAAGCCTTATTCACCTTATGTTAAGCTACCTGGCAATCTGTCCTGTTACCCATTGCTAAGTTTATTATTCAAAATGTACCAAATTTTTGTCCTAATGTAAGGCAAGAACTGACTATGAGACAGCAAACCAGATGACCAAGGCTTATCACTGGCTTCTGAAGCCTAGCCAAGAATTTTGGCAAAACTCCACACACAGAGCAGTTCTTTTGGATGTCACCAACTTATTAATGAAGTTAAATATTATAGTACTAGAGCCCTGGAGATATATCTGAGCCTAATCTGCCACTTATGGAATGAATAGTCATATTTTTAAATAAATCTCTTGGTAGCTGCTAACATTAGAGTCAAAGGTCAGCATTGGAATGTAGATAAAGCTTTTCTAGCAGTTGGCTCATTGCTAAACTATGTGGAAATAATTAAAACAACTGACAGGCTGCACAGCAAATGGAAAGGAAGCCTTTATATCACACTTTCATTCTCCTCCACTCACGCTAGACTACATCTGTATTACAGCTAACTCCCGCACAACCAGGATAACATGTCACTAAGAGAAAAATCTTCTGACATTCAGAAATGATAACAAAGGTGGCTGTTCTGGTTCTATCAGTAGTAAATGCTTGTTTTGGGCTTGTCTCTACCTTTCAAAGGAAAGCAAAATGGTGTGACATTGCTGAAACCAACTTGTATAAAATTACATTCTGAATTTGTAATTAACAATTCACATGTAATGTCCAGATGTGGAGACATAGTGCAGTATGTCTCTCTGCATCCAGACCAAAGATGGACTCCTGGTGAAACTGTTGAATATATCCTAACAGTAGGATGCTGGACTCTTTGCCATTGTCCAAGCCTTTAATACAGGGAAGCACTTCAATAGAAGAATGATGGATTTATGACTGTTCATGAAAGACTACCCATTGAAATCAGTATGGGGAGGCAGGAAGGAGTGATTTGGGGAAGAGGAGGGGAAATCCCAGAACCTATGGAACTGTATCATAAAATAGTAATTAAAATAATAATAATAATTCACATGCAAAAGTTCATCAAAACACATTCTTGGCATTGTAGCTTATCACATAAGCCACCACCAGTGACACTGACATGGGCATCCTATATGGGTAACAAGTCCTGACATGTCTGTTCTGCTTATGATCCAGTTACAGGTCTAGGAAATGCAGCAGAGGATGGCCCAAGCACTTGGGCCCTTAACTGCTATATGAAACACCTGGAGAAGCTTTAGGCTCCTGGCTTTACCTAGCTCAGCCCCAGCTTTCGCAGCCTTCTGGGTAGTCAACCAGCAGATGGAAGATTTTCTTTCTCTCTCTCTCTCCCTCCCTCCCTTCTTCTCTTTTGGTAATTCTGACTTTCTAATAAAACAAAAAAATAAATCTTAAAGTTTTACCTAGAAGGAGTTAATTATAAACCAATCATTTCAAAAGAAATAAATGCTTCTCAATTATTCAGAGAACAAAATAAACAAAATGCTCAGATTTCAGATTAGTAGCTACTGGCGTTTATTATCCTAAATCAAAGTTCTGCAAAGCTTTGTTTTTTTTTTTTCCATAAAGGGACAGCCAAAACTTTTTCCAGGTTATGAGTCAAAAGCCAAATTAAGACTAATATGTAATACTGATAAAATTACAGGAAAAAATTCTAAGAAAAAAAAACTTTTTAAAAATTCAAATAATTGAAAAAATAATGCAGGTCTTCTAACAAGAATGGTGGAATTCTTTCACAGGAGGGAAAATATTTCACTTAGATGGAATTCAAAGTTAGTATTACAAATCATTTGATTCAATTTAAAATATTCATCTGCTAATGCTGATCTGTAATTGAAAATTTAGGTTTACCTTAAGTATTGACATGAATTAATATGACACTATATTTTTAATTGATGTTATGTATCACATGAAGGAAACTTTCCTAATTGAATGTGAATAGTGATATTTGCCATATAACATGTTATTGTTACGCTAAAGACATGACGATAGGGTGGTAGCTTTTTGGTTACAGAAGTAAATAAGTTTGTAAGTAAACAAGTAAATAATAAGTTTGTAAGTACAGAAGCAAATAATTAATAAGTAAATAAGCTTGGTTACAGAAGTCATTAAGTAAATATATAAGTCTGTATTTGTATCAAAGTCTGAAATCATGCTTTGATCTAGGCAAATATATTTACAGGAAATAGATGTGGAAATGAAAAGCTTGCCACTTTCTTGTCATTTTAACTATTGACAGCATACAAAGCATATATATTAGTTCTAAATTATTAGTGATAAATATTAATTGTGGCTGAAATACAAGCACAGTTTTACCTGATAGATGAGATGCACAGATTGGCCTTAGAAACTATCAATTCCATAGGAAAAGCAACACCAGTTGCCAAAGACAGTGATTAAGGATATTTTCCTTTCAGTTATACTTAAATGTTAGCCTGAGTTAAAAAAAAAATCACTATAATATTTACCACTGCTATGCTATCAAATTCCTATGTAACAAACTATAATTGTCACTTCCTAAAACACACAGAACTAAGGATGGCTGAATTAACATGACAAAATGATAATTCAAATGTTTTCTACAGAATTACTATTCGTGAATAAGCATGAATTTTAAAACACCCTATACTTTCCCAAGGTTTGTAAAGTTATCCAACTAAGCTTTTTTCTACTTCTTACATATTTTTATCTTTTTCAGTTTCAACAAGTTTTAGCAGGTTCTCTTCAGGTTGTACTACATTAATACTTTCTCAAAATCTTTGAATTTGTTGCCTCTAGTTGTTCTGCACTGACTATTCATAGAGGTTATTCAAACTCAATATTGATTTCTCAAATAACAATATAAAACTACAGGTAACTTCCGCCAACTCAGCAACATGTAAGGCAAACTTCTCAAAATCACTTCTTTTTGTAATTGGCTACTGGTACTGCTTCACTGTTCTCAATTCTGCTCTCACCAAAAATCTATTAGTCTTCAGTAAGTTTATTTTCTCTAAACACATTTTTAGTTGCTACAAATATTTCACCACAGTAAATAAATTTGCTTTCCTGGCTAACCAATGAACCACCTGATAACTTATTTTGGTTGTAATCTCATTTCATAAATAAATTCTGCTGTAATGAAATATTCCATTTCGATTTCTCTAATCTTCCTTAGTAGAAAATATGATGATGAGTCAACATATATTATATTTTAGTGTAATTACAGTGTTAATGCACAATAAACATAATGCTTTGTCATCTAATTTGATCACAAAATAATCCACTTCCAACTATGCCTTAAAAGCACAATGTTTGAAGCCTACATCCTCTTCCTTTCTTGTTCACACATGATAAATATCAACTAGCAATGAAAAAATAAATAGAGCTAAATATCAGAGCACAGAAATAACCACAGCATTCAAAATGTTATTGAGTTGTAACCACACCATTGTAATTTGTAATAGACCAAGCACTACAAAATAGTGGCCCCATATGTCACTGTCTCAACCACTCAACTCTGTCATAAAAGATACACAAATGAGCATGGTTTTGTTCTAATAACGTTGGGATTTCAATTCCACATTTTTCATGAGTCAGATTCTTCTTTAGAATTTTTTTAAATACCTTAAAATGCGAAAACTATTCTTAACTGACAAATCACATAGAAACAGGGTGGGTTGCTGTACTCACAAATAGGCAAGAGAACTGAGACAGGTAGTTTAGAGGGGTGAAACCCAGAGGGCATATCTGGGCCAGCCCAAGGCACGCCCCCATGTGGAAGACTTGGACTCGCATAAGTAATATCACCCACCACCCACTGGCACACACAAAAGCTGGGACTGGGGGCAATGTCTGGCTGGGCTAGGCCACAGAACCCATCTACAAGTGTCCAGTGATCATATCAGGCACCCAGCAGAATGTAAGAGAACGGAATCTAAGGGCAGATTCTGTAGGAAGCTTGCCTCTATGGGACTGCAGCAGAAAGGGTGCTGACATGCTGAGTCAGGCTGTACCACAGAACTTGCCTGACACTCATTGGAGCCAGGACTGGGTTGAGGCCAGGCTAAGCCAGGCTACAGCATTTGCCTGCACAAGCAAAAACCAGGGCTGAGGGCAGACCATGATAAGCAAGGCCTCAGCACCTGTTGCCACACTACATGTGGGATCCGGGGCTGGTAGAGGAACTTAGGGAACTCCCCTGCTAGGCCACAGCTCCATCTGGCGAGCACAATAGCCAGGGATAGGGGCAGGTCATGCCAGGCAAGGCTGCAGCATTCCTTAGCATTTGTGTACACCAGACTACAGGACCTGTTGGCACACACAGGAGCAAGGACAGTGAGGTGGGCACACCCAAATGGCCTAATCTGCCAGTGAGGGCTGAGACTACAAGTGGGCCGTACTAGGATGGTTTGAAGCACCCACCAGCACACACAAGATCTGGTGCTGGGTACAAGCCTGGTATTAGCTGGTGCAGCTGATGGATCAAACCTGACCCTAAACTAGCTGGTACACAAGAGTCAAGTCTGAGGTCAACTCAAGCAAGGTGTTTTGTGGCACTCCCCAACTAGACCTCTGGACTCAAACCCCAGCCACAGAGAAAATCACAAGATATGTGGTGCAATCTTGGAATGCACATGTCAAGACTGGGCCTCCTAGGTTGATGATGCATGTGCCGTGGACAGCATATCCGGATATACACAAAGGGCATGACAACCAGCTCGTCTAGGCCTGTGGAAGACATCCAACTACCTCACTAGAGGAGGGAAAGCAGAACAGTTTGGACCACTCTCCTGGCCAAGCTTTGCAGCATGCATCTGGACCTGTGGATACACACTGAGGCAGATTGGGTCAGCCAAAGGACCTTGGGAAGATCTTCTCAACACTGGTGTAATAAGACTGATGCAGTTAAGAACTTGCATTTTTAAACATATTTGTTACTCAATACTATGTCAAATAATTCCATAATGTTGTAAATTGATGTTGATGTTATGTTGTGGCTTTTAATTGATCAGGATGATATTCTGCCAGCTCTGCTTTCAGACCAGAGATGGTCTCCCCAAGAAACCGTTGAATTTATCTGGACAATAAGATGCTGGACTCTATGCTTGCAATGAAAGAATCTTAACTGAACTTGAACTGTAATACTGCAACAAGGTGGAGGAATCCACCATGGGGGGAGGGTATGGGGAGGGGTTGGGGAATCCCAGAGCCTATGAGACAGTGTCACATAATGCAATGTAATCAATAAAAAAATAATTTAAAAAAAAAAAAGAAATCTCAGAATCATCAAAACCACTCAAATAACACCCTTGGAATACTCTTCCCCAAACTTGGGTCTCTGAGGCGTCGTCAAGTGATACAAGGAGTGCCTCCTTCCCCTCTTCTCCCTGCAGTCTAAGGAGGAAAAAAAATCAAAACATTTGTCCCATCACTTTCCTCCATGCCTCAACCCTCCCCCCAGTCAGAGACCCATATGTGCATACATCTCTCTTAACTATGTAACCAGTGCTAAAAATTAAATTAAAATGGTAAGTAAAAATAACAAGCAGTGGAACAAGAGATGGAAAGATTCGATCATCCTAAAATACCTATTGAATCATGATTCTGAGATGTAATGACTGGGAAGCAGACTTGAATGAAGCACGTGAATGTATTATTGGAAAATGAAGAGCCAGAAAATGAAAAAAAAAAATTCAATACTATAACAAAACTAATTCCTCAGTTACACCTGGCTGAGCATTTTGCCACAGGTAGTGAGGAAAAATCAGAAACAAGCGTAGAAGCATGCAATAGTTACATCTATGCATTATTTCAAATGCTTATGCCTAAATTAACTTTAGTCAACTAAGATGACTTATTTAAAGGTGCACGCAGATGGCTGAAGAACGGCAGGCATTGTGGCACAGCAGTTAAATAGCCCCTTACAATCCCCATTCCCTTTCTGATCCAGCTTCCTGTTAGCACACAATGGAGGAGGCAGCAAGTAATAGCATAACTCCTCAGGTACCTGTCACCCGCATGAAAAACCCAGAGTTCTGGCTCTTGACTTTGGCCTGGGCCAGCCTCAGCTATTGCAGGCATTTGGAAAGTTAATCAACTTTTTAAAATTGAAAATATTCACATCTTTCTCCTATTTCTCTTTCTCCCTTAAAAAAAATTTAAAAGATGATTGAATAAAACTTATAAGAAGCAGATGATGGAAGAAATACTCCAAATCAATCCTGTAAATCCATGCTCTTTGCCAGAATCCAATAAAAACCAGCCAGCATTGTATTAAACATTCTGTGGAATAATGGGATCAATTTTTTTTCTTGGAATTAATTTTAAATGACATTAAATATTTATTTCAAGCATATCTTCTATAGCAAGATACAATGCACAAGTCAAATTATGGAATAAAAATGTTACAATAACCAGGAAAATCTGGGGAGTGAACTAGAAGATTAAAGATCTCTCTGCCTTTGTCTTTCCTTCTCTCTGCAGATTTGCCTTTCTAATAAAAATAAATCTTTGTTTTTGAAAAGAGGAAATCTAGTCTACCCTCTTCATTTTACCAATGAAGATATAAAACTTAACAAAAATTACAAAACTAACTGATGAATAAATGGATAATCTAATACCTAGGACAATATTTATTTCCAGTCATGCACCTCACATAGTTCTTAGGGAGATAGTAAAAATTCTTTATTTTTATTCTTTATCATACAGGTGTATAAGCTGCCTTTTCAATATGTGAGTAAATCAATACCCAATAAATTGACTACCCAATATGACCCAGAACTTATTTTTTGTAATGTCATACTACTAAGTCATCTGTCTATAACATACCATTAGTGGTATCACCGATAATCTGAATAAATATCATTTATTCATTGACCCACCAAAACTTAATGAGTTCAACTTACACAATAAATAAGACAGAGAAAATATTTTAACTAGTTCAAAATCTAATAGGAAAACAGACACAACAGATCGTTTTATCTTGATGTAATAAGTACAATAGAATATAGAAAAATGCACATTCTGAATTAAACACTTTAATCACTAATTTAATAATTAAGTAAGTTAGGTCCTTTATGAGAAAACAGAACTCTTGAAGATCTTATTGAAACAAGTACCCTAAAAAAACGCAAAACACTGCTCAGTGGAAAAAGCTTCTGCTAAAATAATTACTGTTGTGTTTTTAAGATTTATTTGCTGAGGCCAGCACTGCGGAGAGAGATGTAACTGATGTAGTTGAGACAGTCTCTCAATATTTCTGTGCTGTGCTCTGTGTCATAAGTCCAAGTGTCCAACATGCATTTCTGCTTCTGGATTGCCTGCTCTGTTCCACTCATCCATGTGTCCCCTTTGCTACATTATCTAAAAATCTTCACCATGGCAAAATATAATAATTTCTAAATACCTGAAAATTCCTTTCACTATTCCTCTAAAAGATGCATCTTCAATAGTGCATGATTTTGCATTTATATTTAAATAAAAGCAGGAGTTCAGGCTAAGCATTTAAGATGCCCACATTCCACGCTGGAGTGTTTGAGTGCAATTCTCCAGAGACTCACTTCTCCCAACTAAAGCAATTGACTTGAAAGTGAGGGCAGCACTGTGTGATGGCCACTTGCTTTCTATGTTTCAAATAGATGTCTTCACTAGTGATTTGATCAATGTCATCTGTACAAGTTTGATTTCTAATACTAGATACTAAAACTCTGTGAAATTTTGAACAGTATTTCACTGGATACCAGCAAAATTTAAGGCTCTTTAAAGCAGCTGGCTCCACTGTTTTTTCTCCTGCCTTCAGTCACTTTCAGAAGATTTGGGAAGCGAACCATGATCCAATGTATATTTCAAATAGTGTATCACATGGCAACATTTTGCATAAAATTCTACTTTCTGCAGATTACTAGTGCTTGCAAAGTCATCACTTCCATTGAGACTTCAAACATAGCTTATATGCAGTATATAGCTGGATTCTGCATTTTTATCCAACTTGATAGAATTTTCATTATAACATTTAGTATACTTGCATTTAATTTACTCTATTTCACTATTACTACTACTGTTTATTTCAGGTTATTATTCTGTATTTTTCATTAGTGTGAAAATGATACAGTATGTCATTCTGAGTTCTATTGCATGCCACTATCAATGTAATGTCCTAACATGATTTTGGTTGCAGTCATCATTAATTTCCATTTCTCTACACATTCACCCTCTTCACATTTTTTCATTCCTTCATCTGTTTTCAGTCTTCTGAGATCATTCTCCTTTGACTTAAAGTGAGGGCAGCTGGTGATATTTCTCAGTGTTCATGTATTTGAAATGTCATCTGTTTTGCCTTATATCTGAAGAATATTTCACTGGACACAAAATTTAAGCCTTTAAACCTGCACTGTTTTTTCCTTCAGCACTTTGAAGACACTGATCCAATGTTTTATAGTATCCATGGCTTTTGTTGAGAATTTATAAATCTTATTGGAGCTACTGCAAAACTGGTTACTTTTTTTTTCTCCCACTTTCAGGATTTTTGTTGCTTTTGGAAGTTATTCTGAGATGCCTAGTTGTGATCTGCTTTGCACTTATCTTTCCTTAGTTTGCAGCACATTGTAAATCTATGACTCGGATTGTGTCAACAGCTTGGAGAAAAGTATCAGCCATTATCTTCAAATATTTTATTTGCCCCCCTACTCTTATTCCTCTCCTTCTGGAACTCTAACTTTACATATCCACTGAGTCTCTCTGTAGTGGTATTCTATTTTCTGCATACTGTCATATTTCTGCATGTTATTATACATATTTTCTCCTATCTTCAACTACTTCTTACCGTGTGTCTAATAATGCTGTTAAATATATTCAATGAGCTCTGAATTCCATGAAATGTTTCTTTCAGTTCTACATTTTTGTTATGCTTTTCGTTTTCATGACTCTAGTTATCTGCCCAAAGCCTCATTTACTTTTTCTATTTTACACATAATGATTTATTTAAGTCAGGGTATGAGAACTCCTGTGGCTCTATTACCATGATTTATTACTTCTATTGGTTTCACTTACATGATCTTCTCATCTGTGATCTTGTCTCCTGCATTCCTATTTATTTTTGTGTGCAAGAAGGACATATATAAAACCTAAAAATTATTTAAAGCCTAGCATGTATGTTATTTCCACAAGAGAAGGTAACTTTTGCTTTAACACTAGCTTGCTAAAGTTATTAACAATCCTGGATGTATTGATTGTTCTGATTAAGGATTAGAATAACTCTAAACTACTTTATTTTATAACTAGACCACTGTATTTTAGATTCACCTTTTTACTTCTATGGGGTAGCCTTTCAGATCTCAACCCACAGCTATGGGGTTTAGTGGTCAATCACCCTGCTCACTGGACAGGCAGTTAAAACGGTTGCTCCGTTAGTCCCATCCTAGGAATATGTCAACAGCTTTCCTTAGCTTCTCAACTTCGCAGCCACATCTACTGAAACAGCAGATTCCCCTGCAGAAAAGAATCCTCAAATGGCCAGCTCACCTTTTCGGTTTGCTTCTTCTCCAGGATGGTGTCCCCATAGTCTTCTCTGAGATGTGTTAGCCCTCTGACACAAACAGATGACTGTTATATTTGATCCAGCTTTTCTAGTTGTTGTCAGTGGAAGGGTTAGTCCAAATTGCCTAATCCACCATCAGAAGTGCACCTCTCAATTTTTCTCATCTGTAAAACGAGGATAATAATGACAACTTCCTCAAAGATATTATTTTAAAAAATCAGAGTGCCTATTACACATTAAGTGTCAAAGTTTTGGCTGTCACTTTGAGCTCCCTAATACTAATCCAAAGTCAGTCTCAATTAGTAGATATCATAAGGGTTTTGCCTGCCTGTTATTCATTCTCCTCTAATATCTCCTCTAAAATTTCTTCAAAAAATAAATAAATTCTAAATTACTGAATACAATCTTGGTATGGTTGTCAATCAAGGTGACATACTTTCCCTTGTCCAAGAATGGGCAGCTAACTCAAACTAGGGAGACTAAACCTCTCCTGGTAACATGAACCTGAAGCACAAAGCAACAATGCGAATCCATATAAACCTAAGGTGGTACATTAAATAGGCCACCCATTAGTCTCTAACCATCCAGCACTAACTCAATTTCTGCCTTTTGTGAAAACTAACTACTTATCTTTTCCAAGAGCTCTCTAATGGCCTTTTTTTTTTTTAATTTTTATTGGAAAGGCGGATACACAGAGGAGAGACAGAGAGGAAGATCTTCCGTCCAATGATTCACTCCCCAAATGAGCGCAACGGCCGATGCTATGCCGATCCGAAGCCAGGAGCCTCTTCCAGGTCTCCCACACGGGTGCAGGGTCCCAAAGCTTTGGGCCGTCCTCGACTGCCTTCCCGGGCCACAAGCAAGGAGCTGGAAGGGAAGCGGGGCGGCCGGGATTAGAACCGGCGCCTATATGGGATCCCGGGCGTGCAAGGCGAGGACCTTAACCACTGCAGCACCGCGCCAGGCCCTCTAATGGCCTTTAAATAAATTTATTTTCTGCTTAAGTTAACCAGGGTCTATAATACCCTAACTGATATGATTCAATAGAGAACTAACTCACTTTCAAGGGTTTTCCTTTTTTTGGTGTGGGGGAGGTTTGTGTTGGGGTGGGGAGCAAGGCAGAAAGGTGCCCAGCTCTTATCATTTAACCATGTATTTTGAATGGGCGGGGAGGGAAGGGGACGAAGAGTCTTGACATTATGCTTCCTTTCTTCTATTACAATTAAGAAATCAGTATTGTGTAGCTTCTCCCTGTGCTTGTTCTTGATGGACTCTCAACCTCACTCCTCCTTCCCATGCTCTCATTTGCATTCCAGGAGCTAGATGTCTATAGACTGGATTTCTCACATTCCTTTGACAGCTGGTTTTCAATTAGCCAGCCACTGGTAAGCACTGGTGAGAACTAGATGGCATGAGAAGACAAACCATTTTATATTCTTGTTTCTGTTTCTGGTTTCTACAGAGGTAGCATCAGACTTCCAGGAAACTCAATGGAAGATTGCTCATGGGCTCTGACTCCAGATTACTATATGCAGATGCTAGCAACTGCAATAGCGGTGCAGCTCTGGCAAGGGTAGCAGTGGGTGGCTGCAGGATCAAACACCCTGTGAAGTCAATTCAGTCTCATCAACGGGATGATAGGCTTTCTGGATCAAGCGCAGGCTCTTGGCTTCCTGCACAGCATCCACAGCTCCAAGCACAGAAGCAGTGCTCCAACACCAGAATTACAGCACTCAAAGATCTTCTTAACATCATTTCCCTCAGTCCCAGAAGTATGTGCCAATTGTTTCCTACAGTAGTTGGTCTCTGCTAAATTAACCATTCACTTTAGGCTTCTCTGTAAATCTGCCTTTCCAATAAAAACAAATAAATCTTAAAAAAAAAAAAAAAAGAACTAAACTGCTGTTTGAGCCAGAAACCTGTTACTGCTCTGTCCCACACTCTAAAACACTCTCTAGCACCACTGCCCCTCACATACAACATCATTCACTCAGCCTCAAACTGCCATTGCATTATGTTTAAAATAAAACCAAACTCCTTCCCATATCACCTAAATCCCTTCTGAATCTGGACATTACCTACTGGCCCATCCTCCATTTATCCATTCAAGACATACATAAGGAAAATAACCACTGGTCACAGAATGATTCAATCCTAACACATCACACACACACACACACACACACACACACACACACACTCCCTTTCAGTTCTTAGATCAGACCCTCCTACACACCTTAACACTCCTCACATACTTTCTTGTCCTTTGTTCTTCTTTCACAGAAGCCAAAGTAAACGACAATAACCTCTTCCCTAAGCAAACAGCAGGTGGCCAAATGAACTAGTGCCCATGCAAAACACAAGAGGACTCACTGATGCAACAGGTAATACATGAATAAAGAAGGATTACTTGTGACTCAATCACTGAATCTCAACCTCTAGGCTAAAAAGTAAAATCATCTCCAATGTCCTCTCTCTCTGACACACGTACCTTCCTCATTCTTGATCACATTAAAATTATTAATTTCAGTTTATATTAATGATTCATTTCTAAAATATTTTAATGTGAGTCCAAAATTTCCTGTCATCATACCTCTTCATTGCTTTTATTGGTCTCTTGGAACTCGTGAAACAAAGTTTATTTCATTCCTTCACTAATTCATTGCTGAGCATGTATTGTGTTGGGCACTTTAAAAAGCTCACAGAAGAAAGAGCACACTACAGCCCATGCAATTTCTGCCTTCTGCCTCCACATAAACATAAGTTATCCAGAAATAACTTCAACTGTAAAAATCTCTCTGCTTAAGGTCATAATCTTATTATTGGTCATTTGGAAATTTAGGGTTATTGAATTACTATTTGCAATTTGGAAAAATGTAATTTATCACTTGTTTAATGTGCTAGAAATTGAAGAGGAGAAAAAGGAGTGGGTTAAAGAGAAAATGCCAAAAGTACGCAGTGAAAATACCAACAGATTAACCTAAGATCAGGTCCACACATCCCAGCTTTTTCATCATCAATTTTAGGCAGAGAAACAGGGACTCAAGATCACCAGTAACACTATCTTAGGGTCACAAGAATTACAAAAATCCCATTTTACACAACTAGCAATTACAGGGAGTTTTTCTTCCTATTTTATGAAGGCTTCAATAGAGAAGCTATAATTTCAGATGATTTGTAAATTGAGCTATCACCCTATTCCATATAAACCCAATGGAAAAAAAATTCCTAAAATTTAATTATAATATCAACCTAATGCCCTTTCACATTTCTCTTAAGTAGCTACACTCTTACTCAATCTTAATATTTGTGTCTGAAAGGAATCCTCTAATGTCAACCAAATTCAGTTGAGGCACAATTTATTAAAAAGCCAATGCAGGCCTAGCACGATAGCTCAATTGGTTGATCCTCCCCCTTCAGGTGCCAGGATCCCATATGGGTGCCAGTTCATGTCCCAGCTGCTCCACTTTCCATCCAGTTCCCTGCCTGTGGCCTGGGAAAGCAGCAGAGGATGGCCCAGGACCTTGGGAACCTGCACCCGGTTGGAAGACCTAGGGGAGGTTCCTGGATTTCGGCTTGGATCAGCTAAGCTCCAGCCACTGTGGATGCCTGGGGAGTGAGCCAGTGGACTGAAAATCTTTCTTTCTGCATCTCCTCTCTGTATTGCCTTTCCAATAAAAACAGGTAAATCTTAAACAATAATAATCATGAACTAATGCACCAGGCTTTTGGTTTAATGGTCAAGACACAGCTAGGAGTGTCCACATCTCATCCAAATGCTAGGGTTTGCATCTCAGCTCCACTCTCGAGTCCAGCTCCTTGCTAGTGCACACACCGGGAGGCAGGTGGGTGGAGATGGTCCCTATCTCACACAAGGAAATCTGGATGGATTTTCTGGCTCCTAGCTTCAGCCTGGCCAACTCTTTACCATTGTGAGCATTTGATGAGCAAATCAACAGATGAGAGATCTCTGTCTCGTCCCCCCCCCACCCATGCTCACACAATAAAACGTTTTTGCAAAAAAGAAAAAAAGGCTATACAACAGATTGAAGGAAAAATACTTTACTCACATATTAATGGTTTTCCTTTAGGAAGAAACTCTTCATTCAGAAGATGAAAAACACCTTGATAGTTTGATAAACTACCTCAGAGCTGAAGCAAACTATTGATAACATGATATATATAAAAATTGAAAAAAAAAGAGTGGAGAGGAAATAGAGGACGGAAACAAGAACAAGTAGAAAGAGCTAACAACATGAATACTCAAAATGAGTTTCTTTTTATAAGAATGAAAAAACCCTCAATTCAAGTTTATATTACCCACCGTATGACAATCTCCTCATCATTACCACCAATTCCCCAGAGAAAGTCCACGAAAGTGAAAGCCCAATATGAGTAAAATTTTAGAATCCAGGCAAAAGGGCTATTTCACATTTGGCTGGATACTAAAACAGGCTTGATGGCAAAATACACAATGAAAATGAATAATAGAATCTTCAACATTTTTGTTTTAATTGCAGTTAAAATTTTCTGCAAGTATTAAAAACCAGAATTGAAGAAAACCTGCTTAACTGAATATGTGCAGCATGTGACAGGCACTGAGGTACATGTCATAAAAACTCACGGAAAAACAGCATTGATGAGTACAATATCACAGCAAATAAAAACACATTTACAATAAACTGCCAAGCAAAACTATAGAGGTCAGTGTTGCTGCACCTGTAAAACAGTCATCCCATAAGGGTCCCAGTTCAACACCTGGCTGCTCCACCTCATATCCAGCTCCCTGATAATGGCCTGGGGAAAGTAGTGGAAGATGGCCGAATTCTTCAGGTACCTGACACGCATGTGGGAGACTCAGACTAAGTTGCAGGTTCCTGACTTGGGACTGGCCCAGCACTGACCACTGCAGCCATCTGGGGAGTGAATCCGGGATGGAAGGCAACTCTCTCTGTGTTTCTCCTTCTCTGTTTAACTGCAACTTTCAAAATTAAAAAAACAAATCTTTACAAACAAAAGGACTAAAACCATCATATACTATAGTTCCACCTATGTAAAACATACAGTAATGAAGCATATAGTTAAAAATGGAAGAGGTAAAAATACATACTATGGAGTGGAGAAGACCACAAATAATCCTTTAATTTTACAAAATGTCTATTGTTATTAAGTTTAACAGTAAAAACTGGTCTAAAATAAATACCCATCATTAGAAATCTAAGGAAAAGCTTCTGAAACATCACGATACATCAGAACTTGAGATGATCAGAAGCAAACACAAATCAAACTGGAAAAAGTGGTGAACATCCCTGAAATCTGCATTGCTCAAACTACATGTTGAATCCATAACCACACTCATATTTGGGTAAACTGCAGAACTTAAAAATAGAGTTTTAAATTATTTTTAAATAGTTCTGGAGAAATTTTATAAATACAATGGCTAGGTTAGTAAAACAAGTGTAGAGTAAAATTGAGGTTCTGATTAACTATTTTCAATATGTTTAGGGGGAATCTTTTCAATTAGAGAAAAAAAAAAACAGTAAGAAGGTTTCTGGCCTCAAGAATACAATTTGCTGTTACCAGCAACGTCAGGAACCCTTTGTGAGGGAAATTTTCAAGGACAGATCCCCGGATGAGTTTCACCTGAGTCCTTCTTACTTCCTCTCACGCCAGTCTCATGTTCCAATCATCAAGACTGACCTTCATTGAAGCAAATTAATCCAACTTCATGTGGGGTGGAGAACACAACAAAGCAGCAGAAAAGGCAGTCTAAGAAATACAGTGCTATTTTTTCCTACTTACCCTGATTGCATGCCTTTTATGCACCAGTTACCTTATATTTCCACCTCCCACAACCGTATAAGATAGGCATTATTGTTCTCAATAAAATGTATAGATATGGAGACAAAGGCCAAGAGACTTCTGACTTCTTCAAGGTCACAAACTGGTAACTGGCAGACGAGGAAATGACCAAAGTTGCCCAACACCAAACCCTTCCCCTTCTGCTGTTTATACATAACACACAGTTTTGACTCCGGAATCCTGAGAAACATAGGAGTCCAAGGGAAAAAAAGAAGAAAACCAATATCTAAAGTCATAAAGATGAAGCTACTTCCATCAAGCTGTATTAACTGATTGGATGTAAAATACAAAATTCCTCTATGCTCTGACCAGATAAAAACAGGATTTATAAGAGAACTCTTTTTCTGGAACTGCTGTCTTACATTGTCGCAGAGTCAGTTCTGTTGGATTGAGAAAGAAGTAGAAGACAGGAAGCAAAGCCTTGCAAACCTGTCCTGAGGTCAGAGTTCAGAACGTAAGCCAGAAAACAAGAGTTCTTAATTGAGGAATTAAACACTGCCTATGTTAACAGTCTAGAAGAAGGTGCAGGAAAGAGAATCAGGACTGAGTTAACTCAAAAGCAGCAGGCCTAAACAGGAATCATCCAGGCATCAGAGAAATGAATGAAAATGGCAGGGTGAGAGCCGGGACAAAACTGAGAAATGTGAATTGGAAGAAGTGGGAAAGAGAGGAGAGTGTTTGAAAACACTGGAAACACTGAAACATATGGTAGCTTGTGAGACAGTTTGAGCCACGGCATGATTATATAAATTTCTGCTGCAAAATCTGGTGGCAGATTGGAAGCATGTGTTCCCAAACAATTCCATACAACTTCCTATTGAATCTGAAGAAAATGCAAAATATGAGACTTGCAGGTTATAATGCTATCAGAATTTCTTCCAAAGGTGACTTTAATGTAATAAATAATAGTAGCACTAGTTCAATCTGAAATATTTCAGGCTACACTATATACATGATGTTATGAATTTGCCAAATGGTTTACTCCACATGTATTCTCCTTACCAAGGGCACTGCATTCCCTGTCCAATGATCCAGAAATCGTAAAATATTATAGTAGCTAACAAGCAAGTTTATGTGAAAGCAAACAGTGTAAGTTGAAACTGGGAAGGTAAGCCAGAGAACACTGAGGGACCTTTTATGCCAGAGTAAGGAATTGGGGTTTCATTAAAGGTAACAAAGTCTAAGTAGAACTTTAAGCCAGGGAACTAATAACTTAGAAATGATTTTTAAGAAGATATTCTGCAGTAATACAAAAGACAAACCCAGAAGAGCGATCCAAAGTCCCAGAATACAGGGTAGCGGCAGTATCAGTAGAGATACAGTGGTAAGAATTCTCACACAGTGGCATTTGTTGATACCAGTCTCTTGTTTCAAAACTTTGCACTGCAGATGAAACATGCCTATGAAACAAAATTTCTTAGTGCATCATACAAGCATAGATGGTTCTAAATATTCACTATGTGAGACATTAAGACTACCAAGTAAGTCTGAATCAAAATATAAACTTACATAAAAATATATATTTCCTTTTTCCAAATAAACTTCAGACATACATAAATATGTGCTTAGCACATAACAGGAGTTGCAGCACCAACTTCTATATAGTAAATGTAATAATTTACAAACTTCTGTTGAGTTTTGGAAGGTGCTGATTTAATCTCTTTAATAGGGTCTTGACATTTACAACTTTCCCCAACTTCTTTGATAGAATGACAGACACTGATACGTGTCCGACACCCCCACACGCCATCACTTCTATAACAACTAGTGAGGCTGCTGGCGAGCCATGGTCACACAAGCACCCAGATTCTAGTGTGCACTGCAGCCTGTTAACGTTGCCTCCATCAACAACATGGTCCTGGAGACTACCAGGCATGGCCAAGTGAAGTCACACCAGTCATGCTACTAGGTCCCATAACCTACTTCCATGGACTGCACAAGACAACATCGTTAGGCAATTTATTCTCTTGATAATGTTCCAATCTGCATGAAAGTGATTCAACATTTCAAAACCTAGTAACTCTATACCGGTATGTATCATGGAGTACCAGTCTACACACATGAGGACTCTGCAATTGATGCTCCTTCATTCCGTTTCCCCTCTTCCATGCATCTATTAATACAGGATCACCAGACATTATTCCCTGTACCCCCAAAAAGAGGAACATTATATTCTTTCAGAATTTTCATTTTTCCACATGCTTAAAATTTTCTTCCCCTTCTCCACACATTGAATGAAGTATAATTTTCATACAACACCAGTTTTAGAGGGGTCCGGGCCTTGGGGTTGGGGGCGGCTTGCAGCTCCCCACAGTGGGTTGCCTATGGGGATGCCCCTGCCAGGCCGGATCCAAGGCTGGGGACTCAGGCCAAAGCCACTGCCGAAAGGCAGTGACTGAGTCCTTGGCTTTCTCCAGGCCCAAGAGAGATCTTCCCTCAGGGTGAGTACACCATGAGGGAAACTTGGGAACTGGATTAAAGTCAATCCCAGTTTTAATGTTACCTTTGGTTAAAAAAAAAAAAAAACCTTCCTTAAATGTTCCATATCCAGGTACTTAATAGGTCCAACACTGTAGCAAAAAAAAAAAAAAAATTGATCAAGCATTTGAAATACCTATTTACACAAGTCTTTCTCATCAGACTATGAGCACGTCAAGGGCAGAGACTGTGTCCTATTCTTCCACTTCCCAAATTAGTAGTGGCTGGTATGTCGCAGGCATTCAACACCCATTCATTACAGAGAAAAATGAATAAATGCCTAAGCCAAAAACAATCATCACAGGTGATTTTCTCCACTGTATGTTCCATGGGGAAGTCTTGAATGTGTACAAGAGGGAGATCTATTTTCTAACATTCTTTTGGAAGCAGCACTTCTCCTTGACCTTCCCGATGGATCATCTTGGCTTGTCTAATTATTGCTTTTGTTACAACTGGGTTGTTAGTGACATTCGCTGTTTTATATGTACTTTTAAATCTGTACCTTTAACTTCATCCTTGTTTTTTACAGCTTTTCCAACAAATATGGTGTGGATAGTTACATTTATCCCCAGAAGTATTCCAAATTAGATGTCCCTAAATAAAATCATGTGAAATTTTTTGTTGCCATTCTTTCATCTTTTCTTCTTCCTTTATTCATCTTTTCTTTCTAATTAACATTTGATGCTAATAGCAAGAGAGTCACTCATGACAGATTTTCATAATGGATTATTTTAATTTCACAAATTAAAAAATAATTCAATATAATTTAACTAAATGAACTCAGTTAAGAAAGCACAGAGAATTAACCAAAATAGCATCATTATTAATGCTTTTTGAAACATGCTCAGTCAAGCATCAGTGAATTTTTCAAAGTTTTAATTATTGAAGTAAATTTTTCAATTACAATTTAAACAGTAAGTTTCTCAGATTTGGGTTGTTGTACCCTGATACTTCTCCTCCTCAAGTTAAATATCATACATGCATGAAAAAGTTATCACAATGCAATGCAACCAAGCATACCTTCACTCAAAACAAGGTTTTAGCCGCCAGGGCCATGGCACAGCAAGCTAAACCTCCACAAGTGGCACCAGCGTCCTGTGTGGGAACTGGCTAGTGTCCACTGCTCCACTTCCCATCCAGCTCCCTGCCTGTGGCCTGGGAAAGCAAAGGACAGCCCAAAGCCTTGGGATCCTATACCTGCGTGGGAGACCCGGAGGAGACTCCTAGCTCCTGGCTTTGGATCAGGTCAGCTCGGGCTATTGTGGCAGCTTGGGGAGTGAATCATTGGATGAAAGATCTTCCTCTCTGTCTCTCCTCCTCTCTGCATATCTGACTTTGCAATAAAAATAAATAAATCTTTTTTAATGACTTAAAAAGTAACCATTTACAAAGACATACCAAAAACAACTAAAGCATTCAACATGACAAATTGAATTTTTGAAAGAAATCATAGAAACTTTGCATAAATTTTCAATGACAAGAAAATAGAAAAGTTCTACAGTTTTTCCTGAAGACTTCCTCTCAATTTCAAGCATTATAATATTTTACACCCAGAAAAGCTCTTAATGTAAAATTTTGCCTATAGATATAAATTCAACATGAAACAATGTTATCAAAATGTTGCATTTAATTAATAGCAAGTTGTTACAAAGCCAGCTACTGTTGGCTTTTTACAAAAAAATTGAATCAGAATATTGTCCATTGTTCCATGCCTCAGGTATGTTTTTATTCAAAGAAAAAATTTTTAAAGTTTATGGATTTGGAAGTAACGTTGAAATTGTGATTCTGACTCTGGTCATTTCTTGAAAAGCAGCTGCTGATTGCAAAAACTGTTTTAACTGACAGTTTGGAATATATGAATAGTTAAATAGTTCCATGAATCACATGAAAATATGTTAATAAGTATCATAGATTCGAAGCAATAGTTCAGTTTCAAAACAATGACCAGCCATTCATGCAAGTTTTTTTCTAGTATATTTTATTTGAAACATTTCAAAATAGCAAAATTGTCAAAACTCAGTTAAACAATACTCTTTTTGCTTCTAACCTTCATCAAATATTTCCCGCTACAAATGCTTATTCTTAGCTTCTCTATTTTACACAAATGACTGAGCTCATTGTCTAGTCTGAGCTCACTGACCCAGAAGTTAAAATCACCATCAGTGTCTGTTAATGCTATTGTTAAGTAAAATTCCTACAAACTACAAAGCAACTCGGACAAAATTTTAAAGGGGGAAACTATAAATAATTATTCTGTATGTTTTCAAAGTTTCTAATGTCAATTCTATCAATCTTGTGGTAGTGTTTTCAATACATATTTCCAGAGCCTTCCAGACATGCACTTCTCTGCCCGAGTTAGGTATGCTCCTGTAACTGCTTTAGGCCTACAGAATGTGAGCAGGAGTTGTGCACGTATTTCTGAGCAGAGACTCTAACAGACAACCTGTCCTTTACCACGATGTCCCTTCTTAGTTGTTCAGTGTTCTACACCAGCCTGTATTCCAGAACAAAGATGACACGGGGACCTCAGTTGACCCAGAAAAACTAGTAACATAAGGACTAAATAGTCTATGCTATTTTAAAATGCTATATTTGAAGGTAGAAAATATAGATCCAAACCCATTCTTCTTTGACCTGCTTTTTGTTAGTGCATCTGGACTCCCTCCACCCTTTCTGTGCCAGTGAAATCAATAACACACTAAGCCAGTAGAGGGAGCCATTGAGACATTTTAAAAAGAAAGGGCTTCCTTTCCTGGTGCTGGGCTTTCTGTGGTCTTGGGCTATAGGGTCAGGCTGCCAGGACCTCATGGACCTCCTGCGCACCCAGCCTCCTGGCCTAGCTCACCAGCACCAAGGGGAATCTTCCCACAAAGTCTCAGGGCCATCCCGGCATGCAGTTTCTCCACAAGCCTCCCTGACTTCCCAGTGGGTGAGTTTCCTAAACAGGCAACAGGCTTCTGAGTAAGTCCCATCACCGCCCCCAAGGAGGAGTTCCTGCTTGCCTGCCCCAGGCTGAGACAACTAAATGAGCTGTAACTGTACCCTCCAAGAGAGGATGAAGGTTAGTCTCACACAGGAGAGAAAGAGCTTCTCCAAGTCCCTAGAGTTTTCCATGAGTATTTTAGCCTCAAGCTTTGGAGAGATGGCTGCTTGCTGCTATAGGTTAACAGTCCTTTATATGATGGTCAAAAGTTCAAGAAAAATGGAATTAAAAGATAAATTTACTTTGGTTCAAAACTATATACAGTGTGAAAAAACAGAAGAAGCTAGAAGGTTCCAAGCCTAAAGAAGATGTAAATGGTAATTACTTGATTTTATCAATATATACTGTATACATGCGTTAAAATAGTGTACCCCATAAAAATGTTCAATTATTATATGTTAATTAAAAATCATGGGCCCAGTGTGTTGGCTCAGTGTGAATGCTTGCCTTGCACACCCCAGGATCCCATATGAGTGCCATTTCACATCCCGGCTGCTCCGTGCATGTGGACGGGGAAAGCAGTAGAGGATGGCCCGAGGCCTTGGGACCCTGCACCCACATGGGAGACCTGGAAGAAGCTCCTAGCTTTGGTTTGGCTCAGCTCTGCTGCAGCCATGTAAGGAGTGACCCAGCAGACGGAATTTCTTTGTCTCTCTGAAAATCTGATCTACCTTTCCAATAAAAAAAAAAAAATTGCAGCAATAGGGCATTTAACCTAATGGTTATCTGACTGCCAATTCCGGCCCCAGACTGCAGTCTCCTGCCAATGCAGACTCTGAAGGAAGCAGAGGATGGTTGCAGTGAATGAGTCCCAGCCACTGTGTTCCAGCTGCTGGCTCCTGGCCTGGCCAGCCCCAGCCAGGGCGTACACTTCTGCCATGAACCACAGGATAGGAGTGAGCTCTCTGTCTCCCCTGCCTGTCAAACAAATAAAAACTAGAAAATTATTCACTACTTTTTAAATTTTCATTAAAACATTTTTTTTGCAATCCATGCATATGAAGGAACTTCCAAAAATTCACAGAAAATACATATTACGAAAAAGCTACACACAGGTTTCAAGTATTTCTGTACCAAAATAAACTTAGCTTGTTTCATGTATATATTTTTTTTTTCAAAGAAGGAATGCTATATTCCATGACTGGCTCAGGCCCCAAACGCCCGCAACAGCCAGTGTGGGGTCAAGTCGGAGGAGCCCAGAACTCCATCCGGGCCTCCCACCCGGGTAGTGGGGACTCAAGTTCTCAGCCCATCAACTGTTTCTCCCCCAGGGCTGCAGCAAGCTGGATGTGAGATAGAGCTGCCAAGACTTAATCAGGCACTCCAAGATGGGATGCGGCCTTCCAAAATAGTGACTTATCAGCACTTGCCCCTAAAAAACCTTTTAATTTCACTCTTCCATGAACTCTGAAGTATCCTCATATTATTAAACTGTCCTGCTCTAATTGCTATTGCTCCCATCTCCTGACTGTATTCTCCTAATGTATCTTTTATTTTTAAGATTTTTTTTTTTTTTGTATTGGAAAAGAAGATTTACAAAGAAGAGACAGCAAGAGAGAAACCTTCCATCTGCTGGTTCACTCCCCAGATGACTGCAGTGGCCAGGGCTGGACCAAGCTGAAGTCAGGAGCTTCATCTGTGCCTCCCACAGAAAACTGAAAGGGCTCCACTAGTACTCACCAGACATTTTATCCTATTTTTCTTAATTGGCACAAGAATATTACAGATGCGATTAAAATGAGAAACTCTTAAATCTGAGTGGGCCCAGTCTAACCACAGGAATCGTGAAAAGAGGAAAAAATTGTCCCAGCTGTAGGCAGAGAGATGCAATGACAGAAAAGTCAAGGAGCGGACCACGAGAAGGCCTGAACAGCTCAGTGCTCATTCCGAAATGCAGGCGTCTGTGCGTGAAGCGCCAGGGAGTGCCTCTGGGAGGAGAGCAAGGTCCTCAGCACAGTCAACAACAAAGGGACATCGTCGTCCTGCAAGCCAAAGGAACTCCATTCGCTCAACAACCCAAAGAAGCAATGTTCGCTTAGAGCTTCCGGAAGGCCGTGCAACCCTGGCTGCTCCTGGAGTTCAGCCCGGTGCAGGGGGCGTGGCAAAATGTGACCTCTAAAACCGGAAGGTAGTAAACTGGTTGTTTTAAGCCACTAGATTTGTTACAGAAGCGATAGAGGATGAACCCAAAGGTCTCATCTTAGTAGAGATGGTGAGGTAAAAACCTGGGAATTCACATAAGTATTTGTTAGTGAACTGATATTCTCTATAGTTATCAGCTCTCTCCTCTCCTAATTTATTTATTTAACAAACACATACTTGTTATGTGTGAGGCACTTCCGGAAGGGCTTCACAAATGTAAACTCGGTAATTCTCAAAAGGCGCAATTTACTCAGGGACCCAGAGTGGACTTCGCAATCCACAGACTGAAGTACCACAATTATACTGTTTTCCCACAAGAATAAGTGCAAGCGTAATGAAAGTGAATAGGTTTTAGAGTCACAAAGCTCTCAGTCCGAATCATTGTTCTTCTATTTATAAGATTTGTGATCCGGATCCTAGCACATGAACGCTGAACAAATGTCAGCTCCCTCATGCGATTCCTACTACAAGTATGCAGACACATTGACATTGGGAAGAAACCCAATGTGAGAAAGGCTCAAGATAAAAACTGAATAATAGCCTCGTGCTACTGAACTGACACTTCTCTTGCTTCTGGTTCCATGGGTTCCTTCAGTGCCCTTCAGCTGTAACAATCTACCTTACCACAACAAGACTCCCTGGCCAAGTACCCCAAGTTCTCACTGAAGTGCTGAAGTGTAACCATCTGAACTTTAGTAGAAAACCTAAAGAAAAATGTTTAAATAAACTTAACATATGCTCAGGTTTTGAAAATTTTCTTTGGCTGTGGTAACCTTGACTACAGATTACCTCCAATGAAACAGCTTACGACACACACTAGCTGGTTTATTTCTTTGGCTCAGCCTTGTTACTTTATCTTGCTGTTATTAACAAAACTGGAGAGTTGAGCTTAACACAATGGCTCACTAGCTAAATCTTTGCCTTGCATGCACCAGGACCCCATGTGAGCGCCAGTTTGTCTCCCAGCTGCTCCACTTCCCATCTAGCTCCTTGCTTGTGGCCTGGGAAAGCAGCTGAGGATAGCCCCCAAAGCCTTGGAACCCTGCACCCACACGGGATACCCTGAGGAAGCTCCTGGCTTCAGATCAGCTTAGCTCCAGCTGTTGCAGCCACTTGGGAAGTGAACCAGCACACAAGGAGAGCATTCTCTCTTTCTCTCTGTTAACCTGTCTTTCCAATAAAAATACATTTTTTTTTAAATTTTCAGCATGATTACTGCCCATCTACAAATAATCTTCATTCTGAATCTTATAAAAATGTCATTCCATCACCTTGTACACAAAGCACTGAGCCTGGTCTTAACCATTCTATCTGTGACTTTAAGGTTGCATACACACTAGCACTCTTTAAGTTTTCTCTTATTTTACATTTGTTTTCCTTTTGAAGCACAACCACAAGATGCTCCAATTCCACACATTTCTCTCTGGAATTTCATCTAGTCTTCTACATCAGCAATATCATCAGCATTATTGCTAAGGAATTATGTTGGCAGTGGTATCTAAAACGCTAACAATTGCTCTTTTAAACTAAAAAATTATTTCATATAAAAAAAACAAAAAACTGCATCCACCAAACAGCGGTTACTCTCTCTTACAACTTCGAATACACAATACTTAAATGAAGCATCAATGAAAATTACATGTATTAAATATATTTTGTTCTCACTGATTTTATTCGTTGCCTAATACTTGACTGTTGGATAAATACTATGCATCATAACCAGTAACTCAACTCTCATGGGCAAGAAAATTAGCAGTGAAACATCCTGAAAATGTGAGCACCAAATACCAGGTCATAATTTCTTCAATAATTAGCAGCCCTCCCTTCTTTAATCTATAAATGTTGGCTATTACGCATTAATGTATTAACAACCATGAAAGAGGCATACAGTAAGAATTACAGAAGCAGGGCCTGAAATGATACCTCAATGGCTAAATCCCTGCTTGGACGTGCTAGCATCCCATACGCAAGCTGGTTTGCGTCCGTCCCAACTGCTCAACTTCTCAACCAGCTCCCTGCAATGTTATCACTCAGATACAATGGGTGAGGACAGACATCCAGAGAATTTAATAAGAACTTACAGTTATTAATTAGTAAAATAAGGCTTCCATTATAAATTCATCTTATATCATCATATTGTCTCCATATTTCTTTTTCCACCACGTAGTGTACTTTTTTACCAAAATGAGTTGTCAACAGGAAGATATTATTTAACAACCTTTATTTACCTAAAGCATAGAATCTCTATGAAAAATGCACTGGCACTTTGTCATAAAATGTCAATCAATTTTTTTAGAATGCATTTTGAATTCTTGAAAACTATAAGTTTTAATCTTTTGGCAAAGGCAATGGTAATTTAAATGTACAAGAATACTTTTTGCTTATTGCAACATTGATCAACATGCTAGGTGCAAAGAAAATACAGAACACTTTTTAAGGATATTATAATCGTGAAAGCCATTCTAGGTAGATCACAAATTGAAAAATCATGAAACAAAGGTATAATAAATTCCAAGATAAGTTTTAATCCAACAAATTTTTAAAAAGCATAAATAAAGATCTAAAATCACACAGAACTTCCACATTAAAACTAACAGGAAATGAAACATAGTTATCTATCAAGCAATGTAAAAGGCTCTAGCTCACTAATAAGAAAAGTACAAATTAAGTTTACAGCAGAATAATTTCTCTGAACTATTGACAAAGAATAGCCCACACTGAGTCAGCAAGGGTGTGAGAACGAGTCAATTTTGGCAATATTTACTAGGATGTACCATGCAGTGACAATCTGATCAACTGATTTTATTTCCAGATATTTATCCCAGAACTATGTTTATATGTGTAGGAAATGGTACAAGAACAAAGATATTTTCACAATATTATTCCTAATGGCAAGATGATTAGAAAGATCTTAAGTAGACATATTTAAGGAAATTACTCTTTCACATACAGTGTCTCTGGAAGAGTCGCTGCCTCTGGGTGGAGGAAATAAGCAGCCACAAAATCTTGCACCATCTGCAGGCTATATATGTTGAACGAAGAATTTTACGAACTGACTTTGGAACCCACTTTGAAAATTGAATTGTTTTAAAAAATTGGAACTAATCATCTGTGTGAATAATAAGCCAATTGGTACCTTGATTTTGTTTTGTTTTGTTTTATCTTTATCTGGGGAGATAAATTATCCCTTTAACATTGACAGAAAATCTAAACTGACAATGAAAAGATAAAATACACATCTAAAAACACATGTGCTACAAAAACAGTTTACCCAAAGGACTACAATATGCACATGGTTCAAACTCAACAGATAACTATTGAATTTACTTTTCTATTGTTGTAGTGGATTCACTTTCCTCAAACTTTTTCACAGTACCATACCAAAACAAAATCAATCAATTGATAATAACCAAAAAGTTCATGGAAACAAGAAATAAAATATAATTTGGGTCCTGGGCCAGGCGCATTAGCCTAGTGGCTAAAGTTCTCACCTTGCATGTGCTGGGATCCCATGTGGGAGCCAGTTCTAAGCCCAGTGGCCCTGCTTCCCATCCAGCCCTCTGCTTATGGCCTGAGAAACCAGACAAGGACAGCCCAAAGCCTTGGAACCCTGCACCCACATGGGAAACCTGCAGGAGGCTTCTGGCTCCTAACTTCCGATCAGCTCAGTTCTGGCCTTTGCGGCCACTTGGGGAGTGAATCAACAGACAGAAGATCTTCCTCTCTATCTCTCCTCTTCTCTGCATATCTGACTTCCCAATAAAAATAAATCTTGTATATAAATATAATATATATAAAACCATATATATATAGTTGCAAAGCTGAAATTCATGAATAGTTTCTTTTACACATTCGCCATGATCTTTTCCAAAGACCCTATGAATTGATTGATTTCAGTGTTGGGAAAGTTGGGTAGGGGATACCAAAATAAATGTTTACATTAACTTTTGCATGGACTGTTGAAGTATCTTCACAGAACTTTTAATTTAGTATGTTTTTCTTTCAACAAATAATCCTTTGTTTTCCTACACAAGTGGTAAACTATCCAATTATCACCGCAGTTCAAATCATCATCATATATTATGAACAGGCATTTAAGGATGTTCAGAACAAACACCAAAGAAGGGGAAATTACAAGTCTTGCCCTCAATAAGTTCACAGTCTTGAAAGACTTAATAAAAGGACATGACAGATCTTACTGACACACTAAATAACGCATCAAAACTGCTACCAGAATTCACATCACTATTTTTAAAAACAAATTTCTGAATAGGAACCTAACAAGGTGTAAAAATGTTTCTAAAACTATAGGATCTCAGTCACATGTAAAATCTGTGATTTGATGCTGACACAAGACTTTCTCTGTGGATGCTCAATAGGGCTTTGAAGAAATTCCTGACAACTAAATAGAGGTCACTTCCCAGGCCGGGAGCTGCCAAGGCCATAGTTCATTCCAGGGGTCATGTCTGCTCTCATTCCTCACCGCTCATTAAAATATCTCAGGCTATCAATCTCTTAATATATACATGTTTATTTACAAAGTATATATGTCTCATTATTGTCGGTCCATGTATTAAATATTAATGAAACTTTCAATACATCTTTTTCAAATAAAAATAGGAATGTAACTGTAAGTTCCAATATTTTTCCTATATTCCTCTGTAAGATATGTGATGGCCTGGTATATGAACATTTCATTTTCTATAAATACTTAATATGAAGTTTAAAACTCATAAATCATGTAAAAACATTTACCTCCCGGTTTTAACCTTTTCATACATTCAACTTAATTTTTAACAAAGTTGTTAAAAGCAAATAGGTTTTGAGTTTGTTTTTTCCTCTCTGCCCGTGGCCTTCTCTCAGAGTTGATATTAACATGTAATTAAATGGACAACACTAAACAAAGAGTTAGATAGTCATGACCAGAGGAACAAGCCCTAGAGGTGTATGATTAAGAGTAATCATTGGAGAATACTACTATCACTAAATACCCATTACTAATATATACCTAACTTGTCAATTTCTTCAAAATGATTTCTCTCATTACAATAATCCTATTATACAGTCTGTTTGTCTTTATTTTCCTTGTCTACTCTTATTTTACTATGTAAACATTCTAAAGGACATCTCAAACTAAAATTTCAAACATTATGCTTTAATCTCCAAGTCACTTTTGGCTAAGGAATGTAAAAATTCTGAAGCCATGTAGGCCATTTTGAGAAGAAGCTCCTTTCCAAGACCCAGTAAAAAAATGCAACTAATTAAAATAAACCTGAAAATGTATTTTTCAGTGGCTATAATTTCATAGATTATATTTGTTCCCCCTTAAGCTATGCAAATAGAAAGGCACAGCCATTATATGCACTCTCATGAGTATGTACTTTACGTACAGATGTAATGTACACGCACATGGTTGCCTGAAAAACCCTTTTACAACATTTTTCCTAATAAAACATATTGTGCATTTTGAGCAAACCTAATTCAAAATCCAAAAGCCCAATTAAATTTTGTTTATTAAAATTACAAACACTCTTAGCTATAGTGAAGCGGCTAATAAACACCATCATTTACCATACTATTTTTAAAGACATATTTTACATTTAAATAGATGCGTAGAAGTTATGAACAATGAATCCTATTCTAGTATGAATTTGGAAACACATTTCGCACTTACAGTAAAAATTATGAATTCATATATTTAAATATCAAAAGCCTGGCATTGGTAACATACACAGTAAAGTTGGGACACATGAAGAATATACTGAAAAAGCTTTTTAAAAATAATACTTTATCATTCATTAACTGAAGTAAGCTACTTAATTTTTTTCTTTTTTTCATTTCACAAGCCTATAGTACATTATCTTCCCAACAAGTGCTCAAACTCAGAAATCAGGTTTGGAGAAGTCATTCTTAATTCCAGTTGCTATGTCAGAAATAGATGTGTTCCCTCAGCCCTTCAACAATTTGTGATTAAATAATAACTTTCTGTAAAGTATGACTATTTCATATGTTTGGTACTTAAGTTGGAGGTTTTCACTAAAATATGAAAACATTTGAGAAAACTATTTCTTTATACGTGCATTTAAGAACACCGGCTTCTACAACCTGTTTTCCTAAGTTATGCGAGTAAAGGTCAGGGCTTTAGCTGCTCTATGGAAAGCTCCACAGTGTGTTAACTAACTGGAGAATGCGGGGAAAGTTTACTTGATGACATGCATAAGACTAACTTGCAAGTTAATGTCTTCGAGAGTAACACCTCAAAACAGAAAACTGAACCGGAAAAGTGTAAAAAGGTCACACGCCTTCTGCACAATCCCTTTCACGCAGTAACTCAGGAATCAGATAACCTGTAGAAAGGCACCTCTTGGCGGCCCGTGGAGAGCAGCAGACCGAGGCTCCCGAGAAGCCCGTCTGGACAGTTCCCTGGTGCTGAAGTTACACGGCCACCCGACGCCCGAGTGCTACACTCACTGCCTCCCGCCCCGGCAGAATCCCGGCAGCCTCTCGGCAGAACTTCACGAGGTAAGCCAGCGTCCCAAATCGCAGTCAGGCCAGAAACTAGAGCCTCGTCAGGATTGAACAGATCTACTAGTTACAAACAGGAAGAGCGGCAGAGTGCAGGGTGTCAGCACTCGCCGAGGGGGAGGGGCTGGAAGATGGCGGCGGCCGCACACCCACCCGAGACGCGCGGCTCAGCTCAGGCCCCTGGCCCGCGCCGCCGCCCTCCCGCCCGCGGCGACCGTGGGCTGACCGGCCGTTCCTCGCGCTGGCGAGCGGAGCCTCCGCCCTGCGGAGGAGCCCGGCCAGAGGTCCCCGCATCCCCCAGCCGGCGCGCCCTCGCTCGGGTCCGGCCAGGGAGCACCTGTGCACGGCCATATTGGATTCCTTGCCCCAGTCACTGCCTCGGCGCGGGGGCGGTGGGAAAGGAGAAGCGACGCGCCGAGCCTGGGCTTCAGCCTCCGCGGAGCCGGGCCCCGGAGCCCAAGTATCCGGAGGGGATGGTCCGGAAGGGCACCCGGGAGTACCACACCACCCAAAGGCTCTCCGCCCTCACCTCAGCCGGCCTCGGCAGGCGCGCGCGCGCACACACACAGACACACACACACACCGCGCGCTAAACACCCCGAAAGCAGCCCCGGCGGCCCGCAGCCCTCGTGGCCCGGACGCCGCCGGCGGGAGGGAGGGCGGCGATCCGGGACGCGCAGGCGGCCGCAGGGTAGCGGCCGAGGGGGCGGAGGGCAGGGAGGGAGGCGGGAAGATGGAGCCGGGTCCTTACTTGAGCACGGACTGCTCCTTCTCCTCTTCTTTCTTCTGCCGATCCATGACAGCGAGGATGATTTTCCTCTCCTCCTCAGTGAGGTGGCTGAGGTCGGGCATCTCGGGCTGCGGCGGCGGTTGCGAACCCGCCTGGGTGGGAGCCGGGCGGCCCCGGGGCCCGACAGGAGCCGACATGTTTGGTGGAGCCGCACCACCCTAGGGAAGCAGGGAGGCAACTCCACTGGCAGCGGCGGCACCTGCACGGGCGGCTGGGGCAGCCTCCGGCGCTGGGACAAATACATACAAATCAATGGCCTTCAATCCGAGGCCACAGCCCCCCTCCCCCAAGAAAGAAAGAGCAGGGGGGAGGGGAGGGCGAGCGCCGACTCGAGGGGGAGGCGGGTGGGGGGGCGGGCACCGAGGAGTGCGCTCCGGGAAAATGTTTCTTCTTCCCGGGGGCGAAGGGCTGGCAAGTGAGCGGTTCAGGGGAAGAGGCGAGCCGGAGGCCGGGACGCGGAGTGCGCGAGCGTGGAGGGAGGGAGGGTGGTGGAGTAAGGTGGCGGGGACAGCTCAGGGTGGGGTGACTGGAGAGAGCCGGCGGGAGGGCGGCGCGCGGCCCGGGGCGCTCGTGTACCCAGCCGGGGCGTGGGCGGGGGACGCGCGCCGCCTCGCAGGAGAAAGGAGTGCCTGCGAAGCGGGGCCCCCGGGGGAGACCGAGGAGCCGGCTCGCCGCGCCGGGAGGCGGCGTCCCGCGGGCCCGAGGGGCGCGGAGGCGGCGGGAGCGGCCGGGGGAGCGTGAGGAAGCAAAGGCGATTTCCCAGAGAAAGCAGCTCAGCCGTCCCGCCGGCTGGCGCGTCACGGGGCTCCCGCGCGCCGCGGAGGGAAGACCCCCCTACACACATATATATACACACACACACACAAACACACAACCCCCGACTCCGGGCTAGACTGCAGAAGCGAAAGAAAGCGGAGCAGGAAGGACAGAGGCTGGAAGCGGAGAGTGTCAGGGCCAGCCAGGGCCGCTCGGTTGCCAACGCCCGGATCCTAGCGAGCTCCGCCGGCGTAGCAGGGTCGGGCGCGGACCCCCTCCTCAGGACGCGCGCGCCAGGGGGCCCCTCAGACGCCACCGCTGCCCCCTTGGGTCGGTGGAGTCGCCGCGGAAGGCCAGCTCCCTGCGCTGCCGCCGCTGCTCAGTGCCGCTGCCCACGCCGCCTCCGCCCCTCCGCCTCCCAGGCTCTTCCCGCGGGGGCCGCGTCACCTCGCGGCAGCCCAGGCCGGGCCAGGGCGGGCGGGCCGCGGCCACTCCTCCTGGGCGCGACCTGGGGGCGGGAGGGGAACTCTGGCTAGAGAGAGAGAGAGGCGCCAGAGTTTGGAAGATGGAGGTGTGGCGATTGTGCGCGTGAGGGGAGTCCGAGGCGTGTGCACGGGGAGGGGGCGAGAATGTGAGTGCCTGTGAGGGCTGCCAGGTGTGACAGATGGGGGTGCGTGTCAGGGTTGGAGGGGATTGGAGAATTGGGCACCTGAGCGGGAGGGTAGAATGTGACTGTCAAGAAGTGTCATAGTGTGACGAGGTACCCCGGGGGCGGTGAATGGGGGAGGAGCGCCCAGGTATCCGACCCCGGGACGTAGGGAGTGTGAGGGGGGCCTGGGAACCGGAGGATGCGAACGTGTGGGAGGGTCCCTTGGGGTGTCAGAGCCGCGGGGTGTGGAGGGGAGGGTTGCTACCTGAGGGACTGGGGGAAGTACAGGCCTGTGGGCAGTGCAGGTGTTGTGGACTTGGACCCGAGGCTGGAGCGAGAAAGTGCTGGGAAGGGGGCAGTGGCGGGGAATGCTTGCAGAGAGCTGAAGGAAAGGAGAGCGCCAAAGTGAGACCCAGAGAGTCAGGGTTTAGGGAGCTCTGAGGGTTTACAGACAGACTTAGGGTGGTCCGGAGACAGGGTGAGCCGGAGCGAGGGCCCAAGGGCCTCTGGCTGCGTGGCCCTTAGTGGCGTCCACTTTAGGGGAGAAAGGAGCCGGTTAGGGTTCCAGGCCGAGGCTGAATTTTCGTAGCAGCGGACTCCAGGAGGAGGGAGGTGGCTGCCCTGGCCTCCCCCGGGACGGGCACAGGGCCGAGTGCAGCACCGGCTGCCCTGTTGGTGGAGGCGGGGCGGGGAGCGGGCGCGCTGCTCCGAGCGAGGCGGGAGTGGTCAGGAATGCGGGTGGATCCCTCTCTCGGATGCTCTCCCCGGCTCCGGGAGTGACAAAGTTGTGGGTGGGTGTGAGTATGTGTTTGTACACACCCCTATCCCCTGCCTCCTCCGGCGCTGTGTAGTACCAGATTCTAGATTGATGAGTAATGTAAAGCCTCTGGGGCTTGTATTGTATTTACCTTCCTGGAGTGTAGTAAATCCTACCCCTCCTCCCTCACTGTTCCCCCAGGTACGGGTTGGCTAGCTCCCAATTTCAGAGCGCTGGGGACAAAGCAGTCCTTAGAATTCTTCTCTTGTGATTTCTAAGCTTAAATGTCTGTGTTTCCTGCCCCTCACCCTCAGGCCTTATGTGTTCATCCCATCTCATTGTGTCCTATACGGCTTTGTGTTTTACTGGGGCATGTTCCACAGTATATGAACCAACCTAAAGTAAACTAGCCAATTCACACTAGTTACTCCAACCTGCCTTAACTCCCCCTACTTTTTTCTTTTTCCATAGCACTTACCACTGTTTGACAGTTGTATTTGTATTTGTATTCTTACACCCAGTTGAATAATGCGCCAGTTTGTTATGTTTATCATTGACAATCTGTTTCTCCCAAAGAGTCAGAAAAAGAAGCAGACAGCATGAATTCAACTAATATGTCCAAACACCTAGAACAATGCCTGGTCTCTGGAAAGATTTTACAGCAAATATCTATTGAATGAATTTCTGGGTAACTAAATTCATCATACTTGTTGGTTTCAGTTGGGCAAGAGAAAGGAACAAAGCATTCTCAAAAGCATTGACCAGAGGTGTGAAGAAAGTTAGATATAAAGTATTTGCGAAGCCAGAGTTTTGGGATTCAGTTCCTGCCTAGCTCTAGCATTACCTCCAACCCAGCCTGTGAACATGTCCCTCTTAAGCCGTGACCATCTACTCTACTGAATGGCTTAGACCTTCTCTGCTCCCTCAGTCCGTTCACTACCGTGTCTTTACCGTAAGCTCATGCGTCCCTTTGTCCTCCTTCCGTCTGCTTTCTCCAGGCTCTCTTGCCATTGTACATACTTTGCTTATATAATAACACTTGTCCTAGTGTGTTGTTGCCATTTATGTCCCTGTCTACTCCTCAAGTTGACCATGCCTCATACATTATGGGCATTAAATAAGAGTAGGCTGAATGAATACATGCATAATCAGAACATGGTCAGAAAATCACTTCACTGTAAAAGGAGGCAGGAGTTGCAGCAAAATCTGGATAAATGGATTGTAGCAAGATTACACTGCAGTCTCAGGCTATGCCAAAGAAGTCAAACTCATCTTATTAGATAGTGGAGTTTTGTCAGGTGGAGAACTGACGTGATCAGCTTAGATTTCAGGAGGATTTCCTGCTTTCAGCTCATTACCCATATATAAAACACCTGCTAAGAGAATTACTCAAAGCACACAGCTGTACAGTGGTTTAGGCTTGGAGACAGAAAGAGCAGAAATTTTATTTCCTTTTTTCAGAATTTATTTTTGTAGCTATTTTCCTCAAACGATTATAGCAGCATGATAATGAGGCCAAGATCATGGTTTAAATCCCAAGTGAGTCAGTGCAGAATCCACAGCTGACTGTTGGTCTTTGCCATTTGTCAAATGTCAACATGTTATTTCTTGACCAGAAATGAGTTGGAGAATTCGACTGGTTCACCTAAAAATTAATCAGTAGTGTTAGCAAAGTAATTCAAATTACATGAATATTGGTTCTGATGCCTTAATATCATTTTATATTTAAATAACACCATTATGCTACATGAGAAAAAGAATATATTGTTTGTTCTGGAAAAGAAGCTAGAGATTAATACAGTTTAACTATTAAGATTTGATGCTGAGAAGTAATGAAAATTTTAGTAGATGCTAGATAGATATGCTTTATTATTTTTTATGTGTTAGGCAACAAAACAGGGGTCTTGGAATATAATATTCTAGTCGGCTTTTCTTTACAGCACTATAGAGGTGTTTTCTATTTTTTGTTCCCTTCTAAGCAACCAATATGCACATCTATAAAGTGAAACAGGATAATGTCAGAGTTGGGATATGAAGGACAATCAATGTTACTGTTTTTAATGAAATCTTTACATCTTTGACTACTTGAGGAAACAAAAGAAAAAAATGAATTTTGAGAAGTCATAAATAAATCCAAACCCTTAGTGAACAATTGGATCTAGGGGCTAAATACTGATTAAATAGTGAGAGCAGATAACACCATAAAGATAATCAGCCAGTCATTAAATAGAGTGATTAAATTTCAACAGTAATGTTCAAATGGAGGTCTCCTGGCTCCCTGTCCACTATTCATTATACTACACACATTTGCATAATGTGATTATGTATATATTCTATTTCCTTTACTAAAATCTATGCACACTTTTATTATAGTGCCTGGCATAAACTAGGCAGCAAAAACAATTACATTTAACTCAACATACTCCCTAATAACTGTAATACTTAAAATGTATGTAATAGAACTAATGCTTAATTAAGGAGATAATGTGCTCCAGTTTATCTGATATACTCAGTTTTCCCAGGATGGTCCTTATTTAATCTAGTAATCAGAGATGATCATTAATTGCAACTTATTTCAAAAGATTCCAGCTTGTGCCTCATATTACAAAATCCATCTAAATTTAGTGGAACATGAAATAGACTCAGGACACACAATATGTTATGGATAAGGGAAATCTTTAAAAATTCAAATAATTTGACTGGCATGATGTCTCAACAGTCTAGTCCTCCACCTGCAAGTGCCTGTTTCCCATATGGGTGCCAGTTCATGTCCCAACTGTTCTGCTTCCCTACCAGCTCCCTGCCTGTGGCCTGGGAAAGCAGTGGAGGATGGCCTAAAGGCTTGGGGCCCTGAACCCACCTGAGGCTTCAGGTTCCTGGCTTCAGATTGGCTCAGCTCTGTCTGCCTTTCAAATAAAAATAAATAATAAATATTTTAACAATCAAATCATACGTTCCTAAAGTGAAAGTCTCTGTCAAAACTAGCCTGCAATTGCAATACTATATGCAAAACATTGATTAAATATTGACCAAAATGAAGTTTGTGAATTCTCCACCAGAAAGAAAAAAGTCATTCATTCTCTTATAGGAAGAGGTTTTTATGTATTTGTCTGTTTGTTTACCCCATTTGAAATTTAGAAATAATAAACAGAAACACTAAATGCATCTTCTAATGGAGATTCATGGCAAAAATGTATCAAACTACCTGAGGAATTGTGAGATAAACATTATTGATAAAAGTCTCAAATACAGTATAAAAAGATTTAGTCATAGCAAGCTTCCTAACAGGGGAAGATAACAGCTGCTTGTTTTAAAGGACATGAAACGTGGTGACAGTTTTGAGCAAAATCTATACAATTTGGAAGAGCCTTCAATCTATGATGTTCTACAAAATATGGCTTTCAGAGACCAAGGGTATGCTTTGGTTTGAATTGATCTGTCCCATCCTAAATTCATGTCAAAATTTAATCCTCACTATGAGATATTAAGTAACGTGAAATTTAAGAGGTGATCAGGGCTCTGCCCTCACAAATGGGATTATGTGCTCATGTGACTAATGGATGAATGGGTTGATGGGTTATCTCAAGAGCCGGTCTGCTATAACAACCTATTTCACTAAGTATCCTCAGGCTCCTTTTCTCTTGCCCTGTGATGCCCTCACCAGCTTTCTGGACCCTGCCAACAAGAAGACCTTCACCACATGTAGCCCTTGGCGCAAGGCCACTAGAACTATGAGCCAAAATAAACCTTATCTCTATAACTTGCCCAGTCTGTATTTCTGTGTTATTAATAAGCAACAGACAATGGACTAAGATTCGGTTGACTTCCACACATTGACGAGCTGCTGTATATTTAAATGCCTCCCTCTGAGTATGAGAATGGTGCCTGATCCAGCTGCTTTCGTTCCTCTCCTTTACTCTGCCAGACACTGTGAAATTCAAGAAACCATATCCTAGATCTGATGAAAGGAGATGCAGAACTTCCTATCAGCTGCGTACTGATGGTACCGCATCCCTAATTACTTCACTATCTTTCTGATTAGTGTCCTATAACACTAAACTGAAAGGAAGACAGAAAAGGGCCCTGTCATTTCCCATAAGGGAAAAGTGAAAAAAAAAAAATGAACATCAGAAATAAAAACTAACCCAAGTTTATTACAGCCCCTATTTTACTGGCTGAAAAAAAAAATTGGTTCATCTCAATACCAGAGAGAGAATTATGTGTATTATATTTGTTAGCTGCATGATAGTTAAAACACAGAGAAACGAAGAGAGACAGACAGATGGTGACAGATCTTACAACAGCTCATTCTCTCCCCAAATGACTGAAACAAGCAGGACTGGTCTAGGCCAGAACCAGAAGCCTAGGACTCATGGGACCCTGAGGCCCTCTCATGAGAGGCAGGTGATCAGTAACAGAGGAGCTACGACTCCAATTAAGCACTCCAATATGGAATGCAGACATCCTGCATAATGACTTAACCATGGGACTACACTCACCCCCAGCTGCTTATTTTATAAGGGGCTTATTATCTATCAAGAAAATTTTGGAAAAACTGAGTTTAAAAAAAAAAAAAAGATGTATTCAACTGAAAGAGTTGCAGAGAGACAGATCTTCCATCCACTGGTTCACAGCCCAAATGGCTGCTAAGGCTGGAACTGGACCAATCTGAGGAGCCTCTTTCAGGTCTTCCATCTGGGTCAGGGTCCCAAGCACCTGAATCACATTCCAGTGTTTTTCCAGGTAAAAAAGCAGGGAGCTTGACGACAAGCAGAACAGCCAGAACTAACACCAGTGCTCATATGGGATGCTGATGCTGCAGCTGAAGGGTTAGCTTGCTATGCCACCAGGCCAGCTGGAAATACTGAGCTTTACAGGCTTCAAATTTTCTCTTATAACATCAAAATCCTTGACAATGTGACCAGTGAGATTACTTCTGCCTTTCAAAGGTAATGACTGTATGCACTACTACTATCTAATATTTCTGAAACATTTTATTCATGAAGCATATATTGGTAACTACTAAGAATAACATAAATAATTATGTAACAAATAGTGGCTACTTTTTTAAAAAAGTTTACAAACTAAGAAAGACACAAATATTTGTAATCCCTTGCTACACTGGAGTAGGCATCTGGTAGAGTGATAAAGATGCCACGTGGGATGCCAAAACTGTTATTGGAAAGCCTGCATTTGAATCCCAGCTCCATTCCTGTTTCCAAATTTCTGCTCGTTCATGTTCTGGGAGTTATCAGGGGCTGACTTAAGCATTTAAATTCCTGCCATCCACTTGAGCGACCCATTTAAGGCTGGACTCCTGGTTTCAGCCTGGCCCAGTCGGAAGATGCTGCAAGCCTTTAGCGAGAAACAGCCAGAAGGGAGACCTCTCTCTGTCTCTCTGCCTGTTAAGTAATCAAATATTTAATTATATTTTAAATAAATAATTTTCAATTCTTTGCTATGAGAAGAGTATCTGTAAAGTCTGTGGAAATGGCAAAGAGGATGTACCTAATGAAATGAGAACATTTCTACCTTGAAACGAGGAAGCAAGAAATTTTCACTTGGGTCTTAATGACATGAAATTTAAGAAGATTATTTAAATGGGAACAAAGATGGTTACCTAGAATTAAAGATTCTTTTGTATGCTCTGGAGTGTAGGTTGACAGATTAAAAGGGGATAGTTGTTAGAAATGAGGCTGGAAATTGAACTGAATTAATCTTATCAATCCTCTAGGATATGCTAAGGAGTTTGAACATCACCTGCCAATAGTGATTCTCAAAATGCAGAGCCTGATTCATTAGTAGGGGAGGAGCTTGACATTCTGAGTTTCTAATGAGCTCCAAGTGATGCCTCTGCTGCTAAGGCTAGCTACAGTTTGACTGGGAAGTAGTCTACACCAGGGAAGTGGAATAGTGAGATTGTTTCTACAAAAAAGTCACTTTGAACAAGTAGGAAGTACAATGGGAAGAACCAAAAGTAATGATGGAAAGCTACTAAAATAATATGAGGCAGGTAGGACCTGAATAATGGTTATGCAGAAACAAAGAAGAGAGTATATTCAACATGATTTAAGATGTATAACAAGGGGCCGGTGTTGTGCCATAGCAGTAAAGTCACCCCATGTAACACCAGTCCATATGGACTCTGGTTCAAGTCACAGCTGCTCCTCTTCTGATTCAGGAAGACAGCACAAGATGACATAACTGTAACCTAAGTGTTTGGGCCCCTGCCACACACGTGGAGGACCTGGAAGAAGGCCCTGGCTATTGGCTTTGGTCTGGCTTAATGCTGGCCTTTACAGCCATCTGGGAAATGAGCCAGCAAAGAGGAGACATTTCTCTCTGTGCATCTCTGCCTCTATGTAACTCTGGCTTTCAAATAAATATACAGTATTACATAAAAGGATAATGCATAGATATTACATAAAAATTAAAAGCAAAAGATGTAGGACAAGTAGGACTCAGTGGCCTATCAGCCACTGTGGGAGATATATCAGATGAAGGAGAGGGGTTTTTATACCAAGAACCCAGTAGTCTCACTTTATATCATTTAAATGAAGAAATTTCATCAAGTGTTGAACTGTGTGCCAATGATAACAAGACTATAAAAGTACACTTTGTTAGGCTGGAGCATTCTTCTGCCCATTTTCTATTCAATCCTTTAACATCCTAAAATTGATCAACTGCTGTGTTGTTGGTAGGACTATCCATAACCACACTAACCACATGTGGATATTTAAGTATATAATTTATTATTATATTAATTCAGTTAATAGTAAACATTGATTTCCAAATTACAGTGGTTCTAAAGAGCTATCCAGAGCTAAAGATTACTACTTTATACATTACAGATTGAAAACATTTCCACCTTGAAATAAATTTCTACAGGATATTACTGATAGGACCAGTTAAACATCTAATTGACACAGTACATCAACATCATAAAATAAATCTATATGCCTTTATTCTCTATTTCTTATAAAATTTATACTTTTTTCCTAGAATATACTTCAAAAAATTTTTTGTGCCACAATGAGCAAAAGTAAGAAACAGAAATTTTTTAAAGCATGCCATATTGGAGGTGAATTTGGCAAGCCCAACAACATCACTTTCCTTTGAGAAACAACACCAGGGTTTGGAAGTCCCAGAAGATCATATACTCCTGAGGAAATGAGCTCATTTCTAAGTCCCTGAGAGTGTTAACAGACACACTGCTTTCATGCGAGTAGCAGTTAGCTCAATTTCAAAGGATTGTGCAATTGTCATGAGTAGTTTAATCAAGATGGAAGAATTGAGTACAAAGATTTAAAGGTGCAATCTCTTCTAGGCATTTCCGCATAACAATATTCAGCTAACATGTAGAGAAAGTTCTTTCTCTGAGGATACTTTCAGTAATGTGTAAAGGAAAAGTCAACATCAGTTGACTTTCAATTTATGGGCTCATATGACTAGAAAAAACAGAGAAATAGGTAAATCCATGGTGTTGGTTTTAACAATGTCCCTTTCACTGACAAATATGGCTTGTAAACATAATCAGGATCTTTCCAAATCTGACCCAACCTCCTCCATATCCATTCACCAGAAGTTCTGAACTGTGCACTGCTGAGAGCACATTTCATTCATCCCTGTAGTCAGCGTGGGTCATCCTCTAATGGTGTGCTCCTGACTAACCCATATTGCAGCAAGGTATTGCAAGTCTAGGCACTTGAACCACCAAAACCACATGGCTACTACATAATAGGGAAGTGGGAAGTAACCAGAACACATAACACAACAGAAAAATAGATTGGCTTCATCTGGTGGCTCTACCCATTTCTATGCAGGTGTCTTATATTGCGGCCCTCTAGGCTGCCTTTCATCCAGCACAATGACCATATGGTTCCAGGCTTCACATCCTTGCACCATGATATTGAACAAAGAGATTCTTATCCCCATTCCAAAAATAGAGCACTGAAATTCTTCCCCATTCTGCCCTTCACCCCCAGACCCAACTGAAAAATTTTATGAACAGAGCAAATAGAATATGTTAGCAATTGCAATAAACTAACCATAGTTCTTCTTGATGTTACAAATAGGATCAGCTCTCCCCAGGCTCCTTGAGCTTATTACATTCTGGATGCTATTAATAATGAGAAAGAAGGTAATTAATGTTGGCTATGGAGCCAATGATGTCCACTCCATCATTTTTAAAGCCCAACTAAAGATGCCCTCATTGACAAGGTTCGTTCTATAAACTGCCTGGACTTGTGATGCACTGTATATTTTATGTATGTATGACTTGTCTCCCAACTAAGTTATAAGTTCCTTGAAGTCAGTCATATTATATTGAGCTGTATAGAAAGAGTACTTAATGAAGGATAAAATTGTTTTATCCTGGTTTTAGCACTATATATTTAGAAATTGGAACTCTGTGGTCAGACATAAGTTATGTTGAAAAGAGTAACGCATCTCTGAGAACTGCCCTAAGGAGAGACAAATAAGGAAAGCCATGGACCCTTAGGTTCACTCGAGCAGCGTAACTCCCTAAAACACATTCTCATTTCTACTTTTAGGAGGAGTCTGAGGCCAGTATGACTTTCTAATTGCTGTGCTTAATAATTGTAACAATATTAATTAAAATAATATTAATACCAATTATAAAATTGACTATCACAGTTAGATCTGTCAATGTGTTTTCCTTAAGGCGACATCTCAGGAAACATTCTATTCATTCCTTTCATTACTGATCCCTTGATCCCTGTAACAATCCAATGTGTTCCTGCAAACAAGGTGCTGACGTCCTTTTCCTTAGCCAATGTAAATGCTGAAAGACCCAACACCTTGTTTAGAAATATTTTCTATTTCTGTACAAAACATTTCATTAATTAAAACATCATTTTACTAAAGTGCTATGACTTAAAAATTTTAAATATCTAGTCTTCAATAACAAAGGCTTCCCAATGTGATTGTAGCATTGAACATTGCAGCTATATGACATCTTACTTTTTTTAAAGATTATTTTCTTTTTATTGCAAAGTCAGATATACAGAGAGGAGGAGAGACAGAGAGGAAGATTTTCCATCCAATGATTCACTCCCCAAGTGACTACAACAGCTGGTGCTGCGCCAATCCAAAGCCAGGAGCCAGGAACTTCCTCCAGGTTTCCCATGTGGGTGCAGGGTCCCAAGACTTTGGGCCTTCCTCTACTGCTTTCCCAGGCCACAAGCAGGGAGCTGGATGGGAAATGCAGCTGCTGGAATTAGAACCGGCGCCTATATGGGATCCTGGCACGTTCAAGGCTAGGACTTCAGCTGCTAGGCCACTGTGCTGGGCCCAACATCCTTTTTCATTATCTATGTTTTTAATAAGAAAATTGCTCTGTTACCATGTCTGTGAAACAGTGATAATACAATTAAAATCATATTGTGATGGGAGATCAATAGAGTAGCTTAGATCACTTCCTCACAAAATGCTGAAGAAGCATATCTGTTAACGTAGGTGAGAAAGCTCTGGGTAAATTGTTGAGTCAATTATTCTAATTCCAGTTCCCACAATGCACAGGCTATGTGCCTCAGGAAGAAACTTGAAGTATGTAGGAAAAGTCAAAAATTAGTCTGAGATGTTTGAACCAGGCTCCAAAGCATCGATCCAAGAAACAGTCGGTATTGTCAAGGAAACATCTCTTTGGTGATGGCAAATGAAATGCCTGGAGATACAGAAGCAAGAACATTAAAAGGGAAGGAAGCAAAACTATATGAATGCTTTAGGATTGCTATAAATGCAACTTGTATCTTTATGCATATCTTTTCCTGTTTTCATTCATCTTTTGTTCTATCCAGATGTTTAGCAAAGATTTCCAAATAACTGCCTGTTTCTCTTTAGGGGGACAAAAAAAGAAACACTAGCAGTTACTACCCAGCATAATTCAGACCAGAGCTTAATGCCCAGCATAATTCCGCATAGGGTACCACAGCCCTTGCTAAAGAAAGGTGAAAATGGAAATGAAAGAATTAAGATTGTATAGTTGGCTTATCATCCTGGAGATTTTCCTTCCAAAATTTTCATTGAATGAATTTCAGAAAATGTATTTAACTTTTGGAAAAAGAGAGGGAAGGAAAGAAGAGTAAACAAAGCAAGAGGAAGGAGAAGGGAAGGAAAGTAGAAGGGGTTGCTGTGGGTTACACCACTGCTGACATTCCTTATAAAGCCAGTTCAAGTCCTGGCTGCTCCACTTCTGACTCAGCTCCCTGCTAACGCACCTGGGAAAGCAGCAGATGATGAGTGAAGTGACTGGGCTCCTGCCACCCATGTGGAACACCCAGATGAAGTTCCTGGCTCCTGGCTTTGTTCTGACCCAGCCCAGCTGCACAACTATCAAGAAGTGAACTAATGGTCTAGAGGTTAGAAAAATTCTCTCTTGCATTGTCACTCTACCTTTCAAATAAATAAGCATTAAAAAAGAAGAGGGACATTGCATTGTACTTAAATTCATAGTATGTTTGCAAACCTGATAGGCTCATTCTTAAGAATATTAAGCTATTTGGTTTTCATAAGAAAGGGAAATAGCATGAATATTCAGTGAGGAAAATCTCAGAAAAACAAAGTTGAAGATGTGGAAACATTTTTGACTATTACCAACATCATCTAATTATAGAGCCCCATGGTGTCCAATAATTAACTTCTTCTTCACATAATACTGTGTTGGTTGGTACAAAGATGATTCCCTAATGACTTCAAGTATTTAATAAAAATTGAAACTATAAAGATTTAAGATAGTTGAAATAACAAGGGGAAATAGAAAAACAAAGATATGAATTTCAGTAAAAGGAATGTTTAGAGGGAAAAAAAGTGAAAATAAAGCAAATGGTTAAAATGAGAGGTTTAGGAAGTGTAGGCGTTGAGGGGATGAAGTGGAGGGCAGTAAAAGGTGTTACTTAATTTTTCTAGCTTACAATCCTAAAAGAATTAATAAAATGGATATAGTACCTTATTCAATTATGCTCATTGATTGAGTTAAGCCAATAATAATTGTATTTCTTCAGCTTTTATGTACCTCCAAGGTAACATCTTTTCTCTCTCTCTCCTCCCTCTCTCTCTCTCTCAAATTTGTTTTAGTTTTTTTGAAGGGCAAATTTAGAGGGAGAGAGAATCTTCTTCTATCCATAAGGCCACAATGGTCAGGGCAAGGTCAAAGCCAGGAACCAGAAACTCCATTCAGGTCATAGGGTCCAGGTACTTGGGCTGTCTTCTACTGCTTTCCCAAGCACATCAGCAGGCAACTGGACTTAAAGTGGAACAGCTAGGATTTGAACTGGTCCTCTAATAACTGGTCCTCCAATAAATGGGCCAGAGCATGCCTGACTTGTTCCCCTGTCTGAGGAGTAGCTAGAATAAATCCAGAGCAAGTATCAACAGTAACATGCACATACTTTAGTGTCCCAAACTCTGGGATGTGTGTCACATCCATTTGCAAATAATCTTAATATAATTCAATCAACCTGATTAACTGTCTCCACAAAACAGGAGATTAATCTGTTGGCATTCTTGAGGCCTCATAAGAATACCAAGGGAAGGGCCCGGCAGCGTGGCCTAGCAGCTTAAGTCCTAGCCTTGAACGCACCAGGATCCCATATGGGCACTGATTCTAACCCCGGCAGCTCCACTTCCCATCCAGCTCCCTGCTTGTGGCCTGGGAAAGCAGTTGAGGAAGGCCCAAAGTCTTGGGACCCTGCACCCACATGGGAAACCTGGAGGAAGTTCCTGGCTCCTGGCTTCTGGCTCCTGGCTTCGGATCGGCATAGCATCAGCTGTTGCGCTCACTTGGGGAGTGAATCATCGGACGGAAGATCTTCCTCTCTGTCTCTCCTCCTCTCTGTATATCTGACTTTCCAATAAATAAATAAATCTTTAAAAAAAAAAAAGAATGCCAAAGGAAGCCCTAGAATTCGAAATTTTTGAATTCTTGGAGCCTTTTTAAAGATAGCTAAAACATCTGGGCTGTGGAAATTTGGGGAGTTTAATGCAATTCTGAAAAAGCTGAAATCCCAAATAATTAAACGGAGAAATAAGTTGCATTTTGTCTGGGGCTATAGCTAATCCTGCCTCAGCTGAAGGGAGAAATGCTGAAGTTGCTCCTGTAAATCTTTCACAGCTGCGCCCAGATTTAATGGCGCCGATGGCACAGGCAGCACAGAGGGCTCTATGCCTGGCCAAAAGAGATTTTTGCTTGGCACACGCTCTATGGGCACATGCTCTATGGGTGGAGGATCCTCGGCAAACTCACTTCTATCCTCTTCCCTTTCCTCCTCCTCAGAAGAGGACCGCGAGTTTTCTTCGCGATGTTTCTCCAGACTTTCTTTGGTCTGGTTTTCCCTTTCCTTTTTTACCCTGGTTTGGGGTCCCCTCTGTCTTCTTACTCTGGTTTGCAGTTCCCTGCCCCTTCTTATGGATAATTTTTCAAGGAAGGGTTGCACCACCGCTTGAGGGGATGACAAAGCATTTTTTACCAAGCACCAGAGGAAAAAGGTGGCTACAAGGAGAGCAAACCATGGGGATACCTCACAGACAGATCTCTGATTTCCTTAATCATCTGCACTTTAGCGAGTTCTTGCCCCATGATAAATTTTACTTATGCCCCTGCAAAATATTTAATTCTAAGCTTGCCTCTGGATTTCCGGGGTCCCTCAGATTGTCCCTCATGCCCCAGGACAGGGAGAAGGTCTGGGGATGAAATCACTTATGCCCCTGCAAAATTTTTCTTAGAAATTCCCGAGCCCATTATCAACTCACCTTATTTGCCTCGCACCCTGAGGTTCCTCAGTAGCTCCACCATATCAGGTTCCCTGTACAGGGTACCAATTGTCCTGACCTGCAGGACAGGATGCTCAAACCCTGAGGGTGGACTGGGAATGCTGGGCTGCTAGCCCCCAGGCTGCTGGCCCAAGAAACACACGGACACACGTACTTGGTGAAAAAGAGTGCCAATGCTCTTTATTTTACTCCTCATATATATACCTTCTTCTCTAGGGGAGGAGGAGAAGGGGAGGGGTTTCCTGGAACTAATTATCTTCATTGAAACAGGGGAGGAACTAATCATCTATATTGAAACAGGGAAGGAACTAATCATCTATATTGAAACAGGGGAGGAACTAATTATTTGAACAGGAACAAGGGCGGAGGTTCTGTTCCGCTTGCTTTGCACGGGATGTTCTGGCCTAATATCCTGCTTGCTGTGGCCCTGCTTGCCCAAGGTAGGTTTTGCAATGCAGCAGGTTGTCAGGCATGCCAAGTCTAAGGCCTGTAAGTCTGTGGCTCCTAACAGTGAGCCAGTGGATGGAAGATCTTTCTCTCTGTATTTCTTTCTATCTCTATATCTACCTTTCCAATAGTAATTTTTAAAAAAACGAGTGAAAATAATAGCTTCCTTTTTTAAAATGCTTTGTTAGGAAGACTGTAAACCACTTGATGACATGTCCATGTTTTTAACACTTTTTTTCCCCAACAATGTATATAAAGTAAGCTGGACCTTTGTTTTCTCTTACTGATTAACTGAAATGTTTATCTAAAGACTTTAAGAAGGATCCTCATTTACAAATATTTAGAAATTTATACAATATTTACCTAAGTTTTTCTTTTTTAATTTTTTTAAGATTTATTTATTTTTATAGGAAAGGCAGATATACAGAGAGGAGGAAAGACAGAGAGGAAGATCTTCCGTCCGATGATTCACTCCCCAAGTGAGCGCAACACTGATGCTATGACGATCCAAAGCCAGTAGCCAGGAACTTCTTCCAGGTCTCCTACACAGGTGCAGGGGCCCAAAGCACTGGGCCGTCCTCTACTGCTTTCCCAGGCCACAAGCAGGGAGCTGGATGGGAAGTGGAGCAGCCAGGACTAGAACCAGCGCCCATATGGGATCCTGGTGCGTTCAAGGGGAGGAGTTTAGTTGCTAGGCCACGCCGCCGGGCCCTACCTAAGTTTTTATAATCTGCATTAAGTGGATTTTAAAAAACAAACCATAATAATGGGAAAAATTCAAAAGTTTCCATCTTTGTCTGCAGCCCCACCCACCATTGATAACTATTGTTAATAATTTCTTCCAAAATAATTCACACATAGTATGAAATCATTATATACAGTCTGCTACACCAACTTGCATTTTTACTTTAGACTATATTTTGGAACACTTTCAATACTAGTACTGTAGAATTAAATCATGCTTTTTAAATTTTTTTACTTTTTTTTTTCATTCTAGAAGCAAACCAATCCTCATCTACTGACCCATACCCCAAATGCTCACAATGGGTGGGAATGGAATCAGGAACTCAGAACCAGGAACTCAATTCAGTTCCTTCAAGTAAGTGTCAGGGACCTGGCTACTTAAACTATCACCTAGTATCTCTCAGGGTCTACACTGGCAGTTAGCTACAATCAGGAATTGCAGTCAGACACTATTATAAGCAATCTGGATAGTCAAATGTCTGCCCCAAATGACATTCTTAATGTTTACATTGTTGTACCATAGTTTCATTAATCCGTTTTCTTGAGATTATAAACAATGCTACAATGATTTTGGGGGGAAATCATTCAAACTTTTTTGTGAACTGATGACTAAATTCAATCAATAGTTTATTATTATTTAAGGTTAAGTGGCTGTTTGACAAACTTTATCTCTACTATCCACCTTTAGCTGCAATAGGCAGAGCCTGATGGTGTACATTTTTATCCACCTATTTGCTAGTAACTATTTGCTGATTTTTTTTATGAGGAAGGTCAAATTACTCTCTTATATTCACATTCCTAACCTAATCCATCAGTAAGATCTGCCAGTACTATCTTCAAAATAAATTCTGAATCCAATCACTTTTTTCACCATATCCAGGATTTGAACTGGGGCTACTGTCATCACTTGGCTAGATCATAATATCTTTCTAACTGGGGTTCCCTCTTTCCAATCCTGTCTCCCACATGAACTCTTCCTCACATGATACCAGAGAGATCTTGTAAAAGTTTAGCCAGAATCATATTAGGTTTTGCTCTAAGACTGCTTAAAATGTTCCAAAATATTCAGAATATTATCCTAAGGTGACATTCAATCTCTCTGTCACCTTCCTCTAGTCTTATTGGCCTTCTCACTGTTTCTTAATACAGGAAACCAACTCAGGTCTCTGGACTACTGGGTACACCCATACTCCACCTGGAAACATCCTTCCTTGAAGAATCATACATCTGAATTCTCAGTTCAGTATCATCTCTTCAGAGACATGATACCATCTTTTTTAATTATGCCACTTGCTTCTTATCATCTTGAATATCTTTGGTTCTTTCCTTCATTGAACTTTTCATTACTTCAAAAAATGTTACATATACTTCTATTTGTAGATTGCTGTTTCTGTCAGCTACCGTATATAATCCTTGTAACAGAAAGAATTTTGTCTTTCACATTGATGTATCCCTAACACTTAAATAGGTCTGACACATCACATGTGCTCAAAAAATATCTTTTTATCAAAGTACAATTCATGGTTAACTAATACAGGATTTGGGGTCTCCAGATTTGTATTATTCCATCATATTACTTATTTTTAAAGCTATCATAGAAGCATATGTATAAACTTGAAGACACAATTACCAACAAATCATGTCTGGACAACTTCCCTAAAGAGTCTAGATAATATAAGAAGACAGTTGAATTTGATTATCACCAGTGGAACAATTATCTGATTTGTTTTTTCATTTGTGCTGATAATTTGTCAGGTGTCCCAGACATGAGTCTTGTACACTTGCAAGAATAAATGAGATTAAATGTGACATCCACATAAGGTGACTAACATGCCCACTTTGCTGTTAGGATCAGTGGTGTTTGACATTTCCATTCACCTAAAAAAAAATCACAGGATATTCTAAATTATGGAGATTTATTTTATTCTTTAAAAAAATTATTTATTTATATTAGAAAGGAAGATTTACACAGAGAAGGAGACACAAACAGAAAGATCTTTCAGCCACTGGTTCACTTCCAAAATTGCCACAATGATGAGAACTGAGCCGATCCAAAACCAGGAGCCAGGAGTTTCTTCCAGGTTTCCCATGTGGGTGCAGGGTCCTAAGGCTTTGGGCCATCCTTCCCTGCTTTCCCAGGCCACCAGTGTGGAGCTAGATGGGAAGTAGAGCAGCTGGGACATGAACCAGCACCCATATGGGATCCCAGTACATGAAAGGCAAGGATTTAGCCATTGACACCCTTGCTTTTATTTTGTTTTGTTTTGTTTTGTTTTAAAGATGTGTTTAGTTTAAATGCTGAGAGAGAGAAGTAGAGACAGAGAAAGAAAGATCTCTCATCTGCTAGTTCACTGCCTGAATGATCACAACCACCAAGTGTAGCACAATGAATCTAGGAATTTCATCCAGGTATCCCACATGATGGCAGGGACCCAAGCAGCTGGAACCTCCTACCAACCTTCCCAGATGCATTAGAAGGAAGCTGGATCAGAAATGGAACAGCCAGGACTCAAACTGGTGTTCTGAAATTGGATGTCAAAATCATAAGTGGCAGCTTAACTCACTACACTGCGATGCTAGACCTCTATGCTCTCTTATGGGTAATTTTTAATTGGAAAATCACACACATACAAATTTATGGGTCAATATGATGTACTTATGTGTCCGTAACGTGAGATGATTAAATCTAGATAATCAGTATATCCATCACTTCACTTATCAATCATTTTTTATAGTGAAACATTTGAAATTTACTCTAGTTATTTTGAATTATATAGTACTTTCTTATTGACTATGTTATTTTAGGCTGAGCATAACTCAAAATTTATTCCTGCTTTCTGTCCAAAACCTTGTACCCTGGAGCAAAAAGAAGAAAGTTGGAAGCACCACACTCTCTTATTTCAAAAATTATATAAAGCAAAAAATATAATTTAAAAAAACCATGGTATTGACATAAAAACAATACTGAACAATGGAACAGAATAAAACAGCCAACGATAAAACCACCTTTCTGTTCAAATGATTTTCAGCATTCAGTGTCAAGCACACATGACAGGACAATCTTCAACATATGGTATTGAGAAAATGGATATTCATGTGCAGAAGAATGGAACTGCATCCTTATACCATTTACAAAAATAACTTAGAATGCATTAAAGCTCAAATATAAATTCTGAAATTGTTAAGCTACTAGGAGAAAACCTAGGAATAAAGTTCCATGACATTAGTTTGGATTGTGAGGTTTTAGATATACCCCAAAACATAAAACAAACAACAAAAGAGGGACAAATAGGTAGAATCACACTGAAAAAAGCTTCTGCATAGGACCCAGCATGATAGCCTAGTGCCTACATTTTCACCTTGCATCCACCAGGATCCCATATGGGTACCGGTTCCTATCCCAGCTGCTCCACTTCCCATCTAGTTTTCTGCCTGTGGCCTGGGAAAGCAGAGAAGGATGGCTCAAGGCCTTGGGATCCTGCACCCACGTGGGCAACCTGGAAGAAACTCCTGCCTCCTGGCTTCAGAAAGGCTCAGCTCCAGCCATTGCAGCCACTTGGGGAGTGAATCAGTGTATGGGAGATCTTTCTGTTTCTCCTTCTCTCTGTATATCTGCTTTACAATAAAAAGAGAAAAGAAAAAAGTTTCTGCACAGTAAAGGAAACAAAGAGCCAATCAATCATTGGATAGCATAAGGGGATTCTTGTGTGTTGTTGATGGGATTGCAAATTAGTACAGTAGTTATGGAAAATAGATGGAGGTTCCTCAAAAAACTGAAAGGCTATCATATGATGCAACAATCCCACTTCTGCAAATGCATGCAACAGAACTGAAACCAAATTCTATATTTGTTGCAGTGTCTTCACACAGATCAACCTAAGTGTCCATCCATGGGTGAGTAGATGAAGAAAATATGGATATTCACAAACAGCCTTTGAAATGAAGGAAATCTTATCTTTTGCAAAAACATGGGTGAACCTGGAGGACATTATGTTGGTTGAAATAGGTTAGCCACAGAAAGACAGATACTGCACAGTCTCCCTAATATGTGGAGTCTAAAACTTTTCAATTAATAGAAGTAGAATAGAATGGTGGTTATTAGAGACCGGAAGGCCAGGATCTGTAATTCTATATTTGCAGCAGTGCTATCTACAATAGCAAAGACATGGAAACAATCCAGATGTGCATCCAAAGAAGAGTGGTTAAAGAAATTGTGGTACATCTACTCCATGGAATCTACTCAGCTATTAAGAAGAATGAAATTATACCATTTACAACTAGGTGGTCCCAGCTAGAGATCTTTGTGATCAGTGAAATGAGTCAATCACAAAAGAACAAATACCATATGTTCTCTCTAATGTAAGGAAAACATCATGGAAAATGTAACTTCAATAACCCAATTCATACTGTTTCTTTTCCTGACTACATCCCATGTGTTTTGATGTTTTTATTTCAGTTTCATTTATTCCAAATACTTTCTTTTCTCTTGTCGAATTCATCACTGGCTCATGGATTACATGGTGGCATCATTTTTCCCAAGATTTTCATGTTTCCTTTTTGTTACCCATGTGTTGGTTACTCAGTGGCACGTTTTTTACATGGTGCTGTAATTTGTTGATATTGTTGTGGCTGTTGTTCTAAACAATACCAGTTGTTGACCTTATTTCATGGCTTCTCAATTATGGAAATGTATAGTGATGGAGTACTGGGGACTACCATATCCAGATGTGGGAGTACAATACAACATGCATCCCTGCTTCCAAACAATGGACTCCCAATGAAACTGTTGGAAATGTGTAGACAATGGGATGCTGGACTGTCTGACATTGTCTGTGCCAGCAATGTTGGGGTACACTTAAATAAGAGACTGATGGAATTATGACTCCTTATGAAGGATTATACTATTGTCACAACATGGGGAAAATCTGTTGGAGGGTGGGAGTTTGGGGGGGAATCCCAGTCTCTATGAAATTGCACCACAAAATTCAAAACTTCAAAACAAAAATATTTTTAAAATTAAATAAATATTTTTTTATTTTTTTTTTTAAAGATTTATTTTTATTATTTTTTCATTGGAAAGGCGGATATACAGAGAGGAGAGACAGAGAGGAAGATCTTCCGTCCGATGATTCACTCCCCAAGTGAGCGCAACGGGCCGATACTATGCCAATCCGAAGCCAGGAGCCTCTTCCGGGTCTCCCACGCGGGTGCAGGTTCCCAAAGCCTTGGGCCGTCCTCGACTGCTTTCCCAGGCCACAGGCAGGGAGCTGGAAGGGAAGCGGGGCTGCCGGGATTAGAACCGGCGCCCATATGGGATCCCGGGCGTGCAAGGCGAGGACCTTTAACCACTTGCGCCACCGCGCCGGGCCCAAATAAATATTTTTTTAAAAAAAGATGGATGGAAGTGAGGCGGCTGCACACAAGGAAGGTCAAGTTTTGCTGGAACCCCGTAGGAGCTAGGAAGAAGCAAGGAATCCTATAGCCTTCAGAGTATGTTCCCACAAACAACTTGATATTAGACTTTCAGCCTCCAACACCGTAAGAACAAAGCTCTCCTGCGTGAAGGCTGATTGGTGTGTGAATATTTTACAAAACCAGGCTCATCGCGCATAGCTTGGCCAAGCTTAGGATGTAGACTTCAGTCTCAGGATCCACAGGACATCCATACCTTTTTGGAAAAGGAATCAAGCTCCAGGATTTTCCCAGGAGCTCCCAAGGAACTTTTATTCTTCTATTCCATAGGTGAGAGCTGGCATATCTGCCACATGAGCTGCAGTCAAAGCTGAAAAATGCTGATTTTTTTTCTGCATGGTTGCATTCCTGGCTGAAGATTCTGTCATATAAACAAAGCAAATAGGTGTCAGATTGGGGACAACTAGCAATTTCTTCCACAGTCTTCAGCACTGCATTTCCAAAGTCAGTCATTTCAATAAAGATTTTGCTTAATTAAAATTTTTGTTTTCCAAGAACATTTTAGAGCTTTTCTCTTGTGTATTATATATAATTCAACTAATTTTCTTAAAATGGAAAAATAACCTGGTAAATACATTTCATCATTACATTAATTTTTAAAAATACTTTTTTTTTTATTGGAAAGGCAGATTTATAAGAGAGACAGAGAGATAGAAACATTTTGCATTGACTGATTCTCTTCCTAATTGGCTGTAATGGCCGGAGCTGAGCCAATTCAAAGCCAGGATCTAGAAGCTTTTTCCAGGTTTCCCATGCAACTTAAGGGTCCAAAGGCTATGCGTCATCCTCCGCTACTTTCTCAAGCCATCAACAGAGAGCTAGGTTAGAAGTGGAACAGCTAGGACACAAACCTGTATGGGATGCTGGTGCTGCAAGCAGAGGATTAGCCGGTTGAGCCATCACACCAGCCCCATATTAATTTTATTTTTAAGGTAGAATAATGTGAATCCAAGTTAAGTTTTCTTATAATTATTTTTCTTTTATGCAATATCTAAATGATTATACAAATGAATAAATTTATTTTTAAAATACAACGAAATACTGCCCCCCAACCCAAGTACAATCCAAAGTTACCAAAATTTGACTTAAAATCTCAATGCTTGGACCTGGTGTAATAGCCTAGTGGCTAAACCTTTGCCTTGCATGCATCAGGATCCAACGTGGGATGCTCCACTTCCCTTGCAGCTCCCTGCTGGTGGCCTGGGAGAGCAGTAGAGAAGGGCCGCCAGGATTAGAACCGGCGCCCATATGGGATCCCGGGCATGCAAGGCGAGGACCTTAACCTCTGCGCCATCGCGCCGGGCCCACATTTTAAAAGCAATCCCAGACCACTAAAACTACAGATATAAAACAAAGCATATTTGCAGCAATACTGCTACATACAGGCATTTCTTTGTTTTGATTTTTAATTTTTTTCCTTTTTAGATTTTAGCTCCCACATATAAGGAGGAACATGTGGTATTTGTCTTTCTGTGTCCAGCTTATTTCACTCAACATGATGTTTTTAACTTAACATCCATTTTGATGCAAATTTCATCTTCTAAAATATCTGGATAATTGTCCCTTGCATGTGGGCTAAGAAAGTGTGTGTGTGTATATATATATATTCTCCTGTTGTTTGTTTGATGGAAATACCTTAATTGTTTCCATCTTTGGACTGTTGTGAGTAATGCTGCTATAAACGTAGTGATTCAAGGATCTCTTTGATACAATGGAATATCCATCTTTGATTCAAGGATCTCTTTGATACAATGGAATATCCATCTTTTCACGTTGCGTTGGCCACTCAGTTGGAAGGGAGACTGACGAGATACTTTCCCAGGCAAAAATTCCAGGAATTTTATTACCGAAAGGCAAAATGTTATTAGGGCCTGTGGGACTTGCAGACTTTCTTCAGCGTCTGATGATTCTTGGCCATTCATTCATGTTTAGGAGCAGGGCTCTAAGGAAGTGACTTGAACACCTGTGGCATTCTTGGAAGGGAATCAGCCCTTCCTGCTACTTCATTTAACAGCTTTCCAGTTTTGCCATCATACTCATATGAGTGAAACTCCTGAGAATCTCTCTTTCTCTCTCTCTTTTTTAATGAGACCGATCAGTTTTCTCTGAACACAGTGTTCCCATTCTGCCTTAGAACAGCGTATTCGTCTCCTAGGACTGCCATAATGAAGTGTGACACAAAGGCCAGGCTACCAGCTGTGACCCTCAGACCTCTGTGCTGTTCCAGGGGAGATAAATGGCTCTCCCGTGTCAGCCACAGTTATTTAGGGCTTCACCACTGCTGAACATAACCTACCTCAGACAAAGATTCCTATCTCTCCTCTTGGTAAGCACAATACAGCCAGTTTTTATTCTCAAGTGTTCCTCTAGCTGAGACCACAGAAAGGAGCTGGTTTGGACAGGGAGCATGTTGCAACAAAAAATCTTTTTAAACAAATATAACTATACAATTTACAAGATATCTATGAAAATGTAAAATACAGAAATAGTATATTCTCCCTTTTCATGTAGATTCTGAAGCTTACCATAGATAGATACATGGTGGATGGAATCTCCAACTCTGTATCTACTTCTTTCTGTTTTCTCTTCTTCTGTATTTGCTAACGTTTTTTAGTATATATAAAACAAAAATGCAAACAATTGACTTTCACTGATAAATCACCATATGAAATAAACATTTCAATTCTTATTTTTAGTATTGTCTCAGTATTTTCATAATTCTATTTACTACATGACTCAAACTCAATCTAAAATAGCTAAATTTTTCCTAAGATGCTTTTAATGGTGTTGTTTAGGTAACTATGCTTTAAAATGTATCAGTAAGTTACAGATGGACAGTATTATTTATTTAGTCACTTACACATTAAACAAACATCAAAGTGCCTACTCTAATATGCTATAGTCACTGAAAGCTACATAGAAAAGTCTTACATAGCATCAATAAATTCATGTTAGTAATAACTATATTTCAAAATATTATAAAGTATTAGAATTGTATATATATGTATTGTTATGAGGTATGATCAATAAAAATACTTCAGACCAGCCCTGCAATAAGGGTTAATCAATGTATTGCAAATCAATGGATTCTTCAATCCAACACCAGGAAGTAGACACAACAAATCGCTGGATTATGTGAAATGCTCAAGAAAATCTCATGCAGGAAGCCAAAGTTCCCTGACAATGTCTGGTAGACTTTTTTCGTCTCATGAGAAGCAGAGGGATTAGCAAACCATGACTATTGTCTACTGCAATTCAGCAAGATATATTACACTTTTTGGCACTCCTTCTGAACAAAAGAAAAAGCCATTTATCTGCATTAAAGTAGAACATATAAGACCTATACATTCTCAGAATCTTCCTTGCATATTCTGTTGCCTGTTCTTTTAAGACAGATTATATAGATGACAGATACAGATATATCTTTATAAATAGAAAATTTATCTCTTGAGGATTCCAGATAAAGTGAAACAGCATTCTCCTTGTTTGCCCTGAAAGATGCCAATAATTTCTGCCCTGATAAAGGTCAAAGACAGAGGGGCACCACCACATCATATCCCACCACCTGACTGTCTCCCGAGGGCTTGGCAGTGGGTAAGAAGAAGACAACTGCCTCCACTCTGTTAGCAAGCAAGCTCTGCCAAACAGGTCCAGAACTTCTGTGTGACCAGGAACCCCACCTTTGGTGAAGGGCTGAAAGTTTTGCAGAGAAAAAAATCAAAGTGTCATTTAATAGAGAGAGATTGAAATCTTAATCTAAGAGGAGCCCAAAAACATCAGCATGGAAAATACCCACTTGTGCTTTATAATTGTATATTTAGCAAGGTCTAGAAAAGGGGCACTGGGTGCTATATTTGGCCTCAAAAGTTTCAGGAAAAAGCCCCTGGAATAGCCCAAGAAGCAAGGCCAACAAGATGAACATGGAAGAAAAAGCTTTCAAGCAGAAATAAAAAGAGGAGTAGAAGAAATATGAGGATCCAGCTCCCTACCTGTGGCCTGGGAAAGCAAAGTTTTGGATCCCTGCACCCATGTGGGAGACCTGGAAGAGACTCCTAGCTCCTAGCTTCGGATCGCTCGGTTCTGGCTTTGATAGTCACTCAGGAAGTGAACCCACAGATGGAAGATCTTTCTCTTTGTCTCTCCTTCTCTCTGTAGATCTGCCTTTGCAATAAAAATAAATACATCTTAAAAAAAGAAGAAGAAGAAGAAGAAGAAACATTGGAGCCAGAATCGAAAGCTATGAAGAATGATCCCCATGGTTACAGACAGAATTAAGAAATCTGGTTTTAAAAAAAAAACATATTAAGCACTTACTTGTGCCTGAAGTGATTCTGTTTCTGATTCCATTTCTATTTAAACATCTGGATTTTCTGCCATCACCTTTTGCCTTCTACAGCCAGAATTAAATACTGTCTTGGAGCTTGTTGTACACTTAAAAATAAATCTTGGTAGAACAAGAACAGAAAAGGACAAGGACAACCCGTACAGTGGATTGTGGTCTCTGTTGTTTCCCTTCAGCACTTTCTTACTTTGGTCGTGAATGTGCAGCCCAGCGTCCTGAGGATTGGCTCTTCAGTCTTTGTTTTCCTCCAAATTTACCTGGAATTAAGTCAACTCATGAAAAGGGAGGAAAGGTGTGCATCTAATCTTTTTTTTTTGTTTGTTTCTTCATAAGATATGTGAGCAGTCCATCATGTGGGGATAATGTTAAAACTCAATGAGAGTATAATGTAAGACCTTGGATCCTAGCACAAAACTGGGTTCAAATCTTAGCTCTAAAATGTATTGTCTGGCCTGTGCATTGAGACCTCAATTTCTCACAATATAGGAAGAGAACTAGTACTTACCTCATAGGAGTCTTCCAAGGAATATATAAATTAACATCTGTAGTTACAAAATGAGTTGATGTGACAACTATTTATTATAAACGTCTTAGCATTAAGGAGCAGGATATATTCTGCACAGCTTGCTCTCTGTTTCTTCTCATTATAGTTTTTCTTAAATAATAAATGAATAACTGAATAAACACTCTGTTCATAGTATTTACCCAGAAAATGTTAGCTATGATTATTAACACTTATGTAACAATGGAGGAAATTGAAATTTGGGGAAATCAAATTTTTGTGTGTGTGTTGTGTAATTAGTGCGTGCAGTTGGAGTTAAAAGAACCTATGGCCTTCGTTTACCTTAATTATTACACCATTAGTTTTACCAGAAAGCTAAAAAGCTACTGCAGATGTATGTGGAATGATATTTCTTGTTCTTGAGGGCAGATACTGGCTACGTTTTGTAGCAGGTGCATATATACATTATTTTAAGGGCTTTATCAGAATGGGGATCACTTCAGGCTAATCTACCCTGCACACACTATCCTCAATTTTGTTCAAGGTACCTATCTCCCAAATAGAAAGCCTAATTACTACCCTTTATTCTGCATATGCAATTAGTGGGAGTTCTCTTCCCAAAAGAGGTGAGCAGGGAAGGTAACAACAGTTCTCAAGCAAGCAGCCTGGGATTCCAGAATTAACCTCATGCTGCTGCAACCAGGAGCCCTAAGGCTAAGATGTGGCTTTTGTGGAGGAAACGAATGAATCATCAGTTGACTTTTTAAATCGGCCTTTAGCTGTTTGGAGTAGCACCACTTTAAATAATTAAACATATTTGAAGAAAAAAATAGTGATTTATTTCTTTACTGATAAGGCCAGACAGCATCAACATTAACTAACTGAAAAGAAAGACAAGAAAAAAATCTCAGATGATTTTTGTGGATGAGGACTTAGCTTAATTCTGCTTACATTAAGACCCAAATAGCAGGAAACCAGGTACAACCTTGGATTTGACTTGGTAGCTCACATCTGTGTACCACCTTGGAGTACCTGAGTGCTACATTTTGCTCCATTCCTGACTCCCAGCTTCCTGCTAACACAGACAGTGGGAGGCAGTTGTGATGGCTTCAGTAACTGGTTTCCTGTCTCACCCATGTGGGAAATTTAAAGCATTGAGTTCCTAGAGTCTGGTCTCAGTCCCAGCTGGGGACATTTAGGGCATGAACTACAGGATAGAAACTCTGTGCGTGTCTCTTTAAAAATAAATAAATAAATAAATAAATAAATAATAACCCCGACGTGGTAACCTCACTGCTAAAGTCCTAAAGTCCCCGCTTTGCACATGCCGTGATCCCAAATGGGTGCTGGTTCTAATCCTGGAGGCCCCAGTCCAAATCCAGCTACCTGCTTATGATCTGGTAAAGTAGTTGAGGTCAGCTCAAAGCCTTGGGACCTTACACCCGGTTGGGAGACCTGAAAGAAGCTCCTGGCTACTTGCTTCAGATTAGCTCAGCTCCAGCCATTACAGCCACTTGGGGAGTAAATCAGCGGATGGAAAATCTTTCTCTCTGTCTTTCCTTCTCTCTGTAAATCTGATTTTTCAATAAAAATAAATTTTTTTAAAAGAATAAATAATTTTTTAAAAAATAAAAAGAATCTGCTTGGGAATTCCTCATCTCATATTGGAGTGCCTGAGTTTGAGACTCAGCTGGTTTTTTTTCAAGTTTCCTGCTAATGTGCAACTTTATAGGTGGCAAGTGATCACATGCTTGGGTTCCTGCCACCTGAAAAATACAGACTGGATTCCAGGCTTCTGGCTTCAGCCTGACCACGCCCCACCTAGTCCAAGTTTGCACGGGTCAGTACAACCTAGTGGGTGGAAGATTGTTCTCCATCTCTCAAATAAACAAATACAAATTTATTTTCTTGTGGAAACTTTCTGAAACTTCACAGTGTTTCCATAAATAACTTTTACATTTAAATGTATCTTTTTCCTCTTACAATTTTACTTTTGGTTTTCTCCTCTGCACTTTTCAAATATTCTCACCTCCATATAGACGGGAATACAATATCCTTAAATATTTCCTGGAATACTCTCACATTCATTGGGAAGCATTGTATCTTTTCTTAGCCACAGGTTTTAATTAACCAAAGTCTGATTATCAACAAATGCTTTACAATTGGGCATCTGATTAGAATAGGAAGGTCTTATTATAGGGCATCAAGTGGGGCCCAAAAGCAGAGAGATATTGAAGAATTGCATAGAAAGATGCAGCAATTCAAATAAGAGTTAGCTCCAACATCTAGGATGGGGTTAACTTCCAAAATCAAAACTAATAAAAACAAAATAGGATTGCATTTGTAGAAATAACTCATGTTAAGTGGCTTATAAACAAGTGCAAAATGAAACCATTGTATATTATCCTAATGAATAGAGTTAATAGAGCTAGGTTTCTCCAGAAATCATAACCTGCTCAATGGTTTTGTCAAGACCTTGGAGTATTGTTTTCCATCACACAAAAAGGAGAAGGCAAGAGAGCAAGCTGATACCCTGTCATCCAACCTCCTAAGATGAAAGGACACTCTTACCTTAGAAGACCAATGTCAATTATGGAGAATTTACCTAGAAGGGAGCAAGGACAAGCTATACTTAATTCTGTAAAAATAGCCAATAATTACATCTATCTATTTTTGATGTAGTTAATTTCACGAAGTGAAACAGCAGTCAGAGAGAACCAAAATAGAGGATGGGATAGGGCTGCCATGGATGAGGGAAATAATGTACATTTAGTGCCACTTGGGAAAATACATTGTTAAATGGAAGTTTCAGGAGAGATGCAGCTTTGGAGTGGGTGAATAGAAAGAAAAGCTGGGAGAAAGGCAGGGCTGACCAGCTGATAAGAGAAAGTTGGGATGAGGCATAATCACAAGGAGTGTATTTGCAGATAAATGCTGAATCCAAATGCTTGAATGAAGAGGAAAATTGGGAGATGTCCCCTGGAGAGGTTGCCATGGTAAGCATTTTTTCCAAATGAAGTTGATACTATGTAATGTCAAATGACTGAGCGGTAAGCATTTATAACCAGTCACCTGCAGCAGAAGATAGGAATATTGTGATTAGTTGGATGGATTGTATAAGCTACCAAGATTTAATGTACAGATGCTGCTAAAACCTTGTTACTTAATATAAGAAACAAATTCAGTAGTTCCCAGGTGGTAATTTTTGGTAATACTTTCATCGTACCACCCACACTCTTGTCTGTTTAATATCATTCTTTCGATTTTTTTTTTAAGTCTTCACACTTCAGCTTCCTCCTAAGCAGTGGTATCCATGACACCATGAATTAGATAAGCTGTTGGTTAGATCTTTTTCTAACACACATTAACATAAATGCATAAATTTCAAAATAAAAAAAGCTTCATTTGTGTAACAGCTGAAACCAATCTGCGTACAACTGAGGAGGCACAATTCCCATTCTCAGATACTCAGACAGATACTGTTTGTCCACTGTAATGTTTTGTTTTTAAGTGTGAGAAAGGAAGTTCTAAGGGTGCTTGGGACCCATTTCTTTCTTAGGCTTCTTCGTTCCTTTTCAGAGAAAATGAAGTATCATGAACTTTCTCCACTTTGAGTGGCTCAAGAGCTTATCCTAAGTCATTTAAACTCCTGAATTACCCGAGTGTATGTCATTGGGGTAGCCATTGGACAGGAGGGTTTTTGTTTTTTTTTTTAATTTTATTAATTGTATTGCATTATGTGACACAGTGTTATGGGCACTGGGATTCCCCCCACCCCTCCCCGAACCCTCTCCCCATGGTGGATTTCTCCACCTTGTTGCATTACCACAGTTCAAATTCAGTTGAGGTTCTTTCATTGGAAATATTTACCAAGCATAAAGTCCAGTGTCTTATTATCCTAGTGGGTTCAACGATTTCTTGGTGAGACCATCTCTGGTCTGAAGGTAAATCCAGCTAAGCATCATCCCAAACAATTAAAGGCCCCAACATGCCCTCAACAGCCATTTACAACCTCATGGCATCAATTGACATGACATTGATTAATAGTATGTTGATAGGAAGATGCGGTTTCTTAACTACATCCTGTGACTTCTTCATAGACATTTCAATTTTGGTTTGTATTCAACCTGATTCCATACAGTTATCAGTTTAGGTACAATACATTTTTTTTTTTTAAATTTAGGATGGGTGTGCAGAGAAATCCCCAATACCCCAGTGAGGCGTTACTAATCTTTGTGTCCCACCTAGTGAGGCCTGTTTGGGTCCACGCTGGGCGTTTCCTGTCTGATTCTAAGCTTTCCATGTTGTTGTCTGTCCATTCTAGATTTTTTGTTTGTATGTATATTTGTTTGTTTGTTTTGAGGGGTTACTGGAGCGATCCTAATGGTCACCGTGAGGGAGGGTGGGGACCCAGAGCCAGAGCCAGGCTAGGACCAGAGAGCTCGCCACCTTATTCCCAAAGGAAGTTTATTATTCTTCTGTTTCTGCAGATCACTCAGGGCTCCTCCTGGCAGTTGTTCTGATGGTTTCTGCACTGCAGAGTTTGGACTTCTTCCATCCCCTGTGGAGGCTCTAGATGGGGGTGGGTGACCTCAGAGTTCTCAGCCTCCGAAGGCACTCCTATTCCCCGTGGTCGGACAGGAGGGTTTTTGATGGAAATAGAAGACCAATGCCTCTTCTGGATAGAGCCATAGGTCTCTTGGTAGATGATGCTGAGTGTTCCAAACCACAAAAGATAAAAGCAGTGTGTGGATAAAGTAACAGTGGAGCTGTTGAAAGAATCTTTTTGTGGAAAACCAACTAATCTCTATGCAATTCCTATGAGAAGAGAGGCCAGGTGAAAGTCCTTATGAGTTAGAGCCATCACACGCTTACAACTGAGTTCCTGTCTTATCACAGCACCAACAATTCCTTTCCCCAGATGGAACTTCAGCATTAATAGAAAAAGTTAAAACAAATAGACTGTATTGGCATCTAAGCACTCCAAAGTCTGGAGTTGGCTTCCTAACTCACAAAGCAGCCTCTGGTAAGTTAAGTTACAATGAATACATTCTTCCCCTGACACCCACCTAAATCTGAACAATTCTGAAAAAGAAAGAAAGAAAGAAAGAAAGAAAGAAAGAAAGAAAGAAAGAAAGAAAGAAAGAAAGAAAGAAAGAAAGAAAGGAAGGAAGGAAGGAAGGAAGGAAGGAAGAGGAAGGAAGGAAGGAAAGAAAGAAAGAAAGAAAGGAAGGAAGGAAGGAAGGAAGGAAGGAAGAAAGAAAGAAAGAAAAGAAAAGGAAAGAAGGAAAGAATTTCTCAACTTCAAAGCTCAAAATCCATAGGTAATTTTCTCAGAAAATAACTTATAGGTGGAGCCTAGCTTAGTTCGAAGGCTGTCCTTTCTTTCAAGCATTAGTAGGTGCAACAGGTACTAAAGTTAGTCTCAAGCCCTGTTTGGCAAAGGCTGGCCTTGTTTATTGAGTAGAGTATGAAGGAGTCTATTACTCCTGGAAAGCAAGCAAACAAACAACAACAACAACAACAACAACAAAAACAGTGTATTGGTGGGTCTCCATCTGGATATTTAAGTGAAAAACTCTCGTTGGTAGAGCTGTTTAAGGAATTAAACAAGCTTATGTGGTAGTAGGGTATTTTTAACCATGATAAACATTGGTTTGTGTTGCAGGCTTTCACTGGATAGAAGCTTGGCATCCTGTCATTGAGCCATCTGCCAGTCTTCCAGGGGCTATGCTGACCTTCTTGTTAAATTGCCTTTTCCTCACTTAGCTCATCAGTTAACAGTCTCTGTTAATTAGATGCTAAGAGGCCAATGTGACGTCTAAGTAGCAGAATTGAGGACCAATTTGTAATTATACATGACTGAAACAAAAGGTCTTTAGCATTAGGTGAGCTCTCTCTGAAGGAAGCTAATACACTACTCTTTTCCCCTTTATTTTTAGTCAGTCATGTTGTGTCAAATTCACAATAGTCTACTAAAATGCTTAGATGCAAATGCAACAATAAATTCTCAAGACCTTGGATTTGGCAGTGGATTCTCAGATATGGCACCAAAAGTAGTAGGGAGGGGGGAAAGGAAAAAATACATTGGATATCATAATTTAAAATTTTGTTCATCAAAAGATATTAGCAAGAAATTGAAAAGACAATCCCTGTATCAGGAAACAACATTCACAAACTACAGGAAAGGAGGAAAACTATGGGCAAAAACTACAGGAAAGAGTACTTATAAATTACAGAAAGGGACTGAATCTGAACTATAAAACAACAACAATAACAACAAAAGGACAAACAATCCAATTTCAAAATGGACAAAGAATTTGCAGAGATTTTTTAAAAGGCTATTTTTAAAAAATATATAGTACTATACCATAGAACACCAGAATTCGTACCTCTAATCTAACAAAATTGGTGTCCATTGATCAATGTCTTGTCTTCCCTGTCTTCCCACCTCTAGTCCCTGGTAAAAACCATTCTACTCTCTTCTTCTGAATTCAATCTTTTCCAGATTCCACATTCAAACAAGATCATATGATATTTTTATCTTCATGCCTGGCTTATTTAACCTAACATAATTTCCTCCACATTATATGTGGGGCACATGACAGAAAACCTTGAATCTTTCTCTTTTTGCTGAGTTTCATTCATATATATATATATATAAGTATATGTATATACACACACACACTATTTATCTGTTAATGGACCGGACACTTAGGTTATTTGTATATTTTGACCACTGTGAATAATGCTGAAATGAATGTGGAAGAGCACACATCTCCACACTGATAACAATTCCTTTGGATATATGCCCCATAGGGAAATCAATGGATCATATGGTAATGTTATTTAGTCTTTTGAAGAACCTTGGTATGATGTACACACTAATTAGTTTGATTTTACTACTGCGCTCTCTCTCTCTCTCTCTCTATATATATATATATACATATACATATATATACATATATATAGATCACATATACATATATATAGATACATATATATATATATACATATATATAGATCACAATGTAACCCACAAACATATTCAACAAAATTATTTGTCAGTCGAAACTAACACCAAAAGAAGATATGCAAATGGTCCACAAGCACAGGAACAGATAATCACTCACTTGTTAATCGTTAAGGAAATGCAAGTTAAAGCCACAGAGAGATGGTACTTTGTACTCATTGTGAAGGCTGTAATAAAAAATGGTGGAAAATGGCCCATGTTGGTAAGGCTGAGTCAATGGGAAGCTTACACACTGCCGGGACAAGTGCACAATGGTTTGGGTGCTCTGAAAATCAATGTGGTAGTTCCTCAAAAAGCGGAACATAAAGTAGCCATCCCAGAAATTTCTGTCCTGGGTAAAACAGCCAAAAGAATGTAAAAGAAGTCTTCAAATAAATATTGTATGTGAATACCAGACACTGTTATTCACAACAGTGCAGTGAAGTGTAGTATAGCAAGATAGTGCAATTATTACTCATCTGTGAAGAGAAATGAAGTGCTGATACATACTATGATAGAGAAGAACCTCAAAAGCATTATGTGAATAAAAGAAACCAGACACAAAAGATCCCATATCATATGATTCTTTTTATATGAGATCTACAATGGGTAAGTCCAAAGAGTTATAAAGAAGACAGGGGCTGCTCCAGGTTGCAGGGAAAAGTGAATGGTTAGCGATTACTTAATAGCTATAGGGTTTTCTTTTCAAAGTGATGAAGATGTCTTGGAACTTAATAAAGTAGTAGTTCTAAAACATTCTGAGCACACTAAATATCACTGAGCTGCATACTTTAAATTGTTAATCTAATATTATGTAAATTAAACTTCAATTCAAAACAGAAAGCCATTATTATTATTATTGAAAGATCTGGCATGCAAATTTGAAACCAGTATCAGCAGGGAATCTGTTGAATACCTGATTCAGAACTTGTGATATTAACTGGAACGTGACTGGCTTTCTGAAAGTGACTATGAGATGAGGGGGAACTTGATAGTTTCAGATGATGAAGCCGATAGATACACAACATGGCATTACAGCTGACAGCTTGGAAACTATAGAAGACATCTACAATTCTACTAATTAGAGCCGGGAAGTCTACAGGAGATGTGCTGTGGAAGGGTGGTGTACCATTCTACCTGCAAACAGAGGAACATGACAAGACAGCAAGCTCCATTCCCAGAAGATACAGAAATGGAGTGTACTTTCTGTTACGGAAGCCAGTTTTCATTAACTTCTTCAGAAAAGGCCATGATGTGTACAATGGATACAAGCCCTCTGAACCTCTGATTAAAAGGGATTCAATTTAAATTTGTTCCTTCATGGTTTGTAATTGGCCTTATTTCCAAATGGGTTAAAATCTATTACTACTCCGAAAAGGATTCCTGAACTGTGTCGTATGCACATCTTGACAGAGCGCTGTTTGCTTATCTAACACCAATCACTTCTCTTTTCACACTTTGCAAAGGTCAAACTGACTTGCTGATTGCTACAGATGAAATAACCTCACCTGAAATAGACGAGAAATGACAATATCCTTTGGATCTGGGAGCGCTTTCTCAGACTGGAACTCAAATCAATTATCTGTTAGGATATTTTCTTGTAAGGACTCAGAAAATCAAACTACTAATGGCTTAAACTCACAGGGACCAGTCTGTCTCATATAACGAGAACAAAGAATGAGGAGGCTGAGTCTCCTGTGAAATGATGCCACCAAACACCCCTTGCCACCTTTCCATCACCATCCTTAGCCTCATGTGTTGGGTTTCGTGGTCATAATATACACCACCACAAGACAGACACTGCATTGACATCAGAGGTAAAAAAAAAGAAGCAGACAGAGAACAGAAGAGACATCAGTTTTGTTTGTCTGCAATAAGAAAGGAAAGCTTTTCAGAAACATCAGTAGACATCTGCTTAGGTTATAGACTGCAACAGACCACATGTCTAGCACTAGTCGCTGGGCAAGTAGAAAGAAAATCCTTAGGATTTCCTGGCTCTCTGGCAGCAGACAGCGGATAGATTTTATGTTAGCACCTTTCAGTGGTAAAGCCTTCCTTATATAAAATCTAAAGAGATTCTTACATGTGGAATACTAACTTTATGTTTGATAAACAAGAAGAAATATTAATAATAGATAATTGCTATATCAATTCTCTCAACCTAGGAAAGAGGTACTTGTTTAAATTTTACTTTATTTCAGGGAAAGAAAAGTCAGAAGTGATATTCTTTCCTTAATGATTTGGAGCCTTTCTTTTCAGGTCTTAGAAGATTTTGATGCATAACAACTCACTTAGTCTTACTACAATTAAGAGGAAGATTTTTGGGACCCAGTGCAGTAGCCTAGTGGCTGGAATCGTTGCCTTATAGGTGCCAGGATCCCATGTGTGTGGGGAGCTGTAGGGAGCCTGCAGCCCACACCCTAGACGGACGGGCGCCGAACTGCTGCTTCCTGCTGTGGTAGAAAAAACAAGTCTCAGGAAGTCTGCTGTGATTGGCCCAGGGGTGCGTGGATGGCTCGTGGACAGCGCGTGATCTGTGTGAGGATTGGCCTGCCCACTGCGTGCAGAGGTGACCTTTATGTTGATTGGCCGTGTTACCCAATATAAGGGAGCCAGAGAAACGGGAAGGGGGAAGAGCGCCTCGCCATGATGTAGCTGCTGTGGGCCTCACAATGTGGTGGCTGCACGGTGGCTGCACACAGGTTTTGCTGTGTCATCTCTACAATAAAGGTTCTACAAGGACAACGAGTGTCTGGGTTTGACTTGCTGGCCAAGGGACCCCGACACATGTGGGCACCAGTTCTAATCTCACTGGCTCTGCTTCCCATCCAGCTTCCTGCTTGAGGCCTGGGAAAGCAGTAGAGTTCGTCCCAAAGCCTTGGGACCCTGCACCCACATAGGAGACCTGGAAGAAGCTCCTTGCTCCTGGCTCCAGGTCAGCTCAGCTCCAGGCGTTGTGGCCATTTGGGAAGTGAATCATCAAATGGAAGATCTTCCTCTCTCTCTGCTCTCTGTATATCTTTCCAATAACAATGATAACAATAATAAATGGTTTCCAATAACAATAATAAATCTTAAAAAAAAGAAATTTCCTTAAAGAAAAAAAGAGGATGATTTTGGGGATGGAGGGCATGGGGAAATGGGAAATGCGCTTCAGGATTATTTAATCACACCTAGAAAGCTCAGAATTCTCAGGAAGTTATTTTTCCTCTACTATTCTCCATTTTTTTTCTTCAGGAAAAAATCCTAATCTTAGCAGATCAATATAGTTATTTGGTCATTTGACATATGCACTTTAGAACAATTATGGAATGTTCTACATATTTATGTAGAGGCCTTGCTAATCTTCTCTGTATCATTTCGATTTTACTACATGTGCTGGTAAAGTGACACCTTCCTCTCTACATGCCCACCTAAACACAAATTTTAACACACATGTACACATACACGTGTAAATGATATAAATATAGCAAATCACCACTAGTACACAGGAAGAAGCGATTTTCTGAACCTTAACCTAGACAAAAGAAGGTCATGACTGAATCCTTAGTGCCAGGAAAAGAGGAAAATTATTATTTCCTTGGGGAATACATATCTCCTTTAAGTTATCACACTTGAAAAATGGATTTATGCAGCAATGTTTTAGGGGACAGTGATCAGATTCACAGCAAAACAAAATTTATTCAATTTACAAAAAAAAAAAAAAATCCAAGTTCCACATTGTTACCCACAGAACCTATCTTACTGAATCAGAATAGTAAGCTTAACCTTGACAAATTCTTCCCTGCAGCAAATGGCAGATTTTCCTGACTGTGAGTTTGTAATGACTTTCTGAATTTTGAAGAAGAGATTACACTACTACATAAGGATCTGAATATTACCATCCACACATCTTTTTGCTGATCACTATAAGTTATTATTAAATGGGCTTTCCATGCATCATAAGTATTTGCTGTGCTGGTGGACCCTTTGTGATGCTACATATAGCTTCTGAAAAATTATTCAAAAAATAAAATATGAGCTTCAAAGAAAATGAAGTCAGTTACGTGGCTGAAAAAATTTCAAGCAAGATTTCTATAGCACCTTAGGGGGAAGAGCTTGAAAAACAAAATTTTCAAGGCAGAAACATCATCCTTTAAGATTTGCATATAAATATTAAAATAAGCTTTACCAAAAGAACAAAAGTATTCATAAAGTATGGTGTTTATAGGTTTAATATTTGAGCTTTAATAACTAAAACTGAAATTGTGACAGAGAGCTTGTACAACTCAGCTAAAGGCAAAATACATTCTCTTCTAGATAGAAGTGGACTTCTAATCTGCTAGCCAAAGGGCATAATTTAAGCAATCTCTATGGCAACCATCTCTTTCATTTATTGCTGCATCTGAAGAAAGAACACGCTGTGTACAGCTGGATAATGCAGTTGGCCTAGGCTTTAATAAATTTGCTTTTACTTGCTATTTACAGATTTCTATCATATCTATGATCTTAGTCATTAAGGCTGAGAGACACACAGGGCCTTCATAAAGTTCTACAGATAGCTGGTTATATTAATCATTGTTGGCAAACTCCTATAGCACAATGTTTTGTGTTTGGAAAGTACATCCTAATCATCTCCATTTATCTTCTCAATATCCGTAAGAATTGAGTAACCTCTGAACAGGGAATGTGTTGGATATTATGGAAGGCAGAGTTTGCTACCCTTTCATAGATTTTGTAACACTGATAGGAAGTTGAAAAGATAAGATTATCTGCAACTGTTGTAATAAAGAGAACAGAGAAGCAGAAATTAGAGCCTAATATTGGAAGAAACCTAGGGAGTTTGGTCTACAAACTTATAAGTTCAGAGAGTAATAACAGCTTACAACTGGTGAGCACAGTGTGATAGCCACTGAGACGAATATTTTGCATACTTTATTGTTACTAATCTTGGAACAGCTCTCTGTGTCAGGTGTTGTTACCCCCATTTTAATTTGAGAGTTTATAAAAATTTTCTTAATAAAGATTTTCTTGCTTTGCTATGAAGGTACCAAATGTGCATGGAAAATGGAATTAGAAGTTTAATTTTGTACCAAAGTTTTGAAATCCTTTCATAGGTTTTTCATAGCACATATTGCCCATTAAGTTGTTGAAGACCTCCTTGTATTCTCCACTATGGTGATGTTTAATGAATGATGACCATTCAGTCATCCTTACATTCATGCTATAAATGTTTAAAGTCTAACTATTTAATATTAAATACTGTGCTGGTCACTGAACCAGTCAAACCAAACAAGGCCAATGTAAACCTTATGTGACACAGAACGGTTGGAAGAACAAACGTCTCTTGAACTCATGTGGACATTTACTCCCCAACATCCCTAGTTATAGGAACTTTGAGGGTGGGAACAACTTATTTATGGCGTCTAGAACAAGAGCACAAACGGAGATCCTTAGGAGGTCATTGGGGGTGTGTTCTCAGAATACAGTTCTTGCAAGAGCATTGGTTGTATAAACCAAAGTCATGTGTTCATTCCTCCAAATTTTCTCTCCCATTGCCATGCCATGCTCCAGCCTCACCCAATTTCCAAACCGTTGAGCCCAACCAGTCTTGAACGGTGGACCTTCAAAGCCAGGTGCTCAAATATGCTTTTTTTCTGTTTGAATAACTTGTTTAAGACATCCATTTACAGTAATGAAAAGTGAACTAATATAAAGGGCGAGTTCAAGAAATGGTAATAGTAATTATTTACATGACATGTAATATGGAAGTTACTGGCACTTACTTACTAATTTCTTCTTCTAATAATCCCATTAGTGATGTATTACTGTTGGACAAGTGAAGAAACACAGTCAAGGGTAGAGGCTGAGTCATTTACCTGAGATCACGCTCTGTAATCGACAAACCTAGGATTTGATTTCAAGCAGCCTAAATTAAGGACTATACTCTTAACTATATTGTTTTGCCTCTTTGAAATGGCTGTTGAAATAGGTTGATTTGAGACATCTCTGTCTCCCAGGGATACAGGAGGTTAAGTAAGGGACATATTTTTCTCTAAAAGGTGATTTGAAATTGAAAAGAGTGGCACAAAAGCTACTCCTCAGAGTATAGGAAAAAGGGGAGTCAAGCCAGGAAGTCAGGAATATCGATAAGGGCAAAGCAGACATGAGCATGTGTTCTCAGCATCTGCAGCTAGCCGACAAGTGCTGTGTGATGCTGTGACAAGGGACCTGCCTGTCCAGTGGACTCAGCAGAGTTGTAAGGAAACGTTTAGCAGCTGAAGGATGTGACATGAGAACTGAGGGCAGACAAGAGTAACTTATGGAAAGTCTCAAGGCAGAAGAGATTACAACATGATCCAAGAACTGCGAGAAAAGTCCACCACTGGCCAAGCCAGAGGAGCAGTGTGGTATGAGGTGGTGTATGATGGTGATGGAGAGCACAGTCTTCTAACCATCATAAAGAATTCTGGACTTTAATGGCAATGACATTGATTGGATGGTCTTTAGGCACACGAGAGTTGTGGTGATGGTACTTTTTAAAAAGACCACATTGTCTAAAGCATGGAGGACAAGTTAAAAGGGGACAAAACTCATAAAAAAATCCTTTAGGAGGCAACTGCTGTAGGTTCAATGACGAATATTGCAGGGCTACACTGGGATGCTGGCAATGGTGACAAACAGAGGAAGGAGGACTCAAAGATAATTAGGAGATATTTAGGACTTGATGACTCACAGGACAGGGAGAAGCCAAGGCTATCAAGAGGTAGACTGTCTAGTGTCTGACTAATTAGCAAATCAGAGGAGTGAAACTGTCATGTGGCAGGGTGGCAATGGAGGAGGTTGGCATTGGTACTGGAGAAGACAGGGGTTGACAGGCCTGGGATGACAATGAAAGGAGGAGTGGGTGCGTTCGGGTGAGGCCCATGAAGCTCCTCTGGCACTTTGAAAGAAGCTTCTTAAATTCTTTACTGAAATTCCCATTAGACAAAATCTGAGGAAATATTTCAAAATAGAGAAGTTGTTAGTACATTAGTATATGAACAAAATGTTAGTATTTCATTTATCCACTCAAATCAATTTTGAACTGAAGTTAGTTAATTTTTTAAAAAGGATTTTATTTTTTTGGAAGGTAGATCAGATTTACAGAGAAGGACAGAAAGATCTTCCATCCAACGGTTCACCCCCAAATGGCCACGATGGCCAGAGCTGAGCTGAGCTGAGCTGATTCAAAGCCTAGAGCCAGGAGCTTCCCGGGTCTCCCTTGTGGGTGCAGGGTCCCAAGACTCTGGGCCCTCTGCCACTGCTTTCCCAAGAACATTAGCAGGGAGTTGGAAGGAAAGTGGAACAGCCAGGACACAAACCGGCACCCACATGGGATCCCAGGGCCTGCAAGGTTAGGACCCAGCCATTGAGCCATTGTGCCAGGCCCATTCCTTTGTTTATTAAACCATCAACGAGAAATTTAGCACTCTCTCAACACTTTGTAGCAAGGGCAGTCTCCAAGTTCCCTGAAATTGCTTTACATGTTTATTTGGAAGAACACCACTTTACTCTTGAATGTATTTTCAATTGGTAAAGTAAGTTACAAATTCTGAAAAAAAATCCGAAATCATTTCATAAGAACTGAATTTAAGCTCAAATGTAACTGAGTAGGAATTTACAGAGCTTTAAACAAATCATCACAACTATTCAACAAACTCCAAAGCACCTACCATGCTATTCAAACTGTTCAAGTGTGGAGAAATCAACACTACATAACACAAACCCCCTTGCAAGCTAAATGGAAATAAGAGGCCAGGGGTAGGAAACTGTGACCCACAGGTTTTCTTTCTTCTTCATTTAAAATTTTTTATTAATTTATTAATATAACGAGAACAGGTTTCATGTATTTCATAGGTACAATTATAAGATAATCATACTTCCTTTCTTCTGCCACCTTTGTTTTTTTTTTTTCAAAGATTTATTTATTTATTGGAAAGTCAGATATACAGAGAGGAAGATCTTCCACCCGATGATTCACTCCCCAAGTGAGCACAACGGCCAATCCGGAGCCAGGATCCAGGAACTTCCTCCGGGCATCCCACATGGGTGCAGGGTCCCAAAGCTTTGGGCTGTCTTCGATTGCTTCCCCAGGCCACAAGCAGGGAGCTGGATGGGAAGTGGAGCTGACGGGACTAGAACTGATGCCCACATGGGACTCTGGCACATTCAAGGTAAGGACTCTAGCTGCTAGGCCATGCCGCCGGGCCCCACCTTTCTTCCTTTACTCATTTCTCAATTCCAAGAGTGGAAGTTGAAAACAGGGCAAGAAATGTACAAGAGTTAAGTTTACTCAAATAGAAAAGTGACAGGCGTTCCTTCCTGCCCTCTCTGTCCTTCTCACCTGCTGTTGGAAGCTTCCCCTCCTTTCAGGCTCTTTCTCTCTACGGACTCCCCTGTCCCTGACAAAGGGGGGCAACCAGAGTATCAGTAGTATGGTGACGAGGTTTGGGAGGAAGAAAGAATGGTCTTGAGAGGAGCAAGACACGATTACAAAAGGAAAGAGAAAGGGAAATGAATGGCTTCTCCGGGCGGAAAATTTTCCCATCCAAAACCAAAAGAGGCAAGACACCCAAATCAACAGATAAGCTTACCGTTATTTCTCCATCAATTATTATTTTTTTAAACAGTTCTCAGAAAAGATTTGCTTATAAATTAGAATATTTTTATGTAACAAAAAACAAAAGCTGTTTCCTAATTAATGAGTTAGCAGAGCTATAAGTATATGCTGGTTCCTGGTTATATCAATAGAAACGGACTTTCAATTACTTCAGCAGAAAGGGAATTTTTTGGTAAGGTTTTAAGACAGCTCACAGATTGGATACAAAGGCTGGACTCCAAGGCTGCAAGTTTGAGAGGAGCCAGCAAAGCTAGTGAGCAGAAATCAGGTCAAAGCTACAGAAATGGTCTGTCTGGGATGTTTCAATAGACATGATTGTCACTGCTGTGCTCAGCTGCTGCGGGCTGCACTTCTGTGCCACTTCAAAAGCATCCCCAGGGTCCGGCACAATGATTCAGTTGGCTAATCCTCCATCTTGCAAGCTCCAAGATCCCTTATGGGTGCCACTTTGTATCCCAGCTGCTCCACTTCCCATCAAGCTCTCTGCTTATGGACTGGGAAAGCAGTAGAGGATGGCTCAATGACTTGGGGACCTGCACCTGTGTGGCAGACCTGGAAGAAGCTCCAGGCTCCTGGCTTTGGATCAGTTCTATTCTGGCCATTGTGGCCATTTTGGGAATGAACCAGTGGATGGAGGATCTTTTTGTCTCTCCTCTCTATAAATCTACTTTTCCAATAAATCAATCTTAAAAAAAAAAAAAGGATGTGTGTGTGTGTCTTTATCCAACAGCTCCACTAAGCCCTGATTCAAAGCACTGGGCAGGAATACACAGTTGTCCTTACCTATAAAGCAACGTAGAGAGGAGGGTCTGGCTCCATTACTTCAAGAATCACATAGTGTGGATTCCACCAGAACACATGCTGGGTATCCAGGAATGAGCCTAATGTGCACTGTATGCTGCTTAAGATAATTTATTAGGTTGTTGTTGTAAAAAAGGGATGGAACTTCAGCCAAGAATCTCAGAAATGTTTGTGAGGGAAGCAAAACAACCTGACCCAACCCAAATAAAAAAAAAACACCCAGGACTACCCTTGACTTTGGTTCTTAGATCATAAAGCAAACACCTTTGTCAAGTTTGCTACTTGCTTAAGGTTATGACATTGTCTCCTTAGAAATTCTTTTATATTACATGGTATTACTTTCTAAAGAGTGTCTATAATCACAACAGGCTAAACTGATTATTATGGAGTACAGATTTGGAGCAATCCATTTCTTTTACCTTATTTACTCTGATTTTACCTTAGTTACTCTAATTTAGAAAAGTTACCTTGAAACATTATTTCCTCTAGGAAATAGTTTGCATTTTTCCTCATAAAACCAATGATAGTATTTGGAAGGAAGCCTCAGATGAATGAATAGGAAATTCTGTATTATAACTGAAATTAGATCCATTTATTATAAGTCAGACTGGATAATGATATTCAGTTTCACATTTCACCTGGAAAGAAATCTAATTAACAAGATTGCTTTTCAGAAACTAATTTCCTGACCTACTTCCTTACAGAATTGAAACTAGACTTCAAACATACGTGTTCTAGTTATTTGATTGTTACATTTGAGCTTGAAACTTTCTATTTGGAATTCTACTGAGTAATAACACAAGTAAATCCGAATGAATTTCCTAGATAAAATTTATAAATATTGAAAACAGTGGCTTTGAGGGATACATATTAGCACCACTCAAAACTCAATATTCAGTCCTTAATTTCCTCTCAATTCGAACTGTTTAAGGAACACTTTTCACGTATCTAACATTGTGATGTTTTGATTAGAAATCCTTAGGGAACTGTTTCTTCACTAAGAAGTTTAAGGTGCTAGGGCCCGGCGCGGTGGCGCAAGTGGTTAAAGGTCCTCACCTTGCACGCCCGGGATCCCATATGGGCGCCGGTTCTAATCCCGGCAGCCCCGCTTCCCTTCCAGCTCCCTGCCTGTGGCCCAGGAAAGCAGTCGAGGACGGCCCAAAGCTTTGGGACCCTGCACCTGCGTGGGAGACCCGGAAGAGGCTCCTGGCTTCGGATTGGCATAGTATCGGCCGTTGCACTCACTTGGGGAGTGAATCATCGGACGGAAGATCTTCCTCTCTCTCTCTCCTCTCTGTATATCCGCCTTTCCAATAGAAAAATAATAAAAATAAATCTTTAAAAAAGAAGTTTAAGGTGCTAAGCCAACAGAAACCTTCAATCACATTAAACAAGGACACTTGAATGTGTGACCTGGTGTCTATACAGATCTTCTATTTTGCCCCTGCCAGTCACATTATACAATTCTGTGGAGAAAAGAGTGAAGTCTGCAAAATTTGTGTTCTTTGTGGGTGCAAAGCACAGTGAAACCTCAAAATACAGCCGCTGCAGTGGCTGGAAATGGCTGCAGAGTTTTCAGTAGTGCTGCAGTTGGTAAATTAAGCCAAAATCCAGGGGCTCATCACTGATTAGTCACAGCACAAGGAGCTGTATCATGGGTTGTTTTAGAACTCAAGGCATTACGAAAGTGTCTATTAAGATAATAAATAGGACACAGCCAGAAGTCATAAGGGAGGAGCTTAGTCAGGGGTTTGCACACTGCTCACTATGGGGACTCAGGTGGAACCTCATGAACAAATGACAGTAACTGGGGTCTACAACCACATCCCATCAGTCTTCTCATGCCAGTAAGAAACAAGAGGCCAGATGAAGCCTAGGAACGTTATTTGGGAATGAGCATCAGCAGACAAAAACCATGCAGCTAGGCAAAGTCCAAATGAATTAGGCCAGAGATCAGATTCCTCTTCCCACAGCCTACTGTCAACTCACAAGTGGTATGTCCCCAAGGCCTCCATGGTTTTTTCACCTCCTTCCCCATATGAGAACAATGAACACAATATTACTATTTAGTCTAATGATTAACTAAGTGCTAAGCATTATAGAAGCTTGCTAATTCCACAGCTCTTTTCAAAGATACTCCACCTCTAGCCTATGCCAAGCCAGTGCTCAAGAGAAGGTATCTTAAAACTGCTAGTTAGAGACCTCTGAGGTGACTCTACTACCCTCAAATGAATGAACACAGCTAACAAGTTTTCTTCTCTCGGACACTGAAATTCAAAGATGGAAAGATAAATGGCCAGTGGATAGGGCACTAGAACTAAACATATGCCCATTCAGAATAAGGTGGCTGTTTCCGGGTTCTTTACAACAAAATCACGTCCAAGTTACAAATCTACTGTAGGATCAAATCGAAGGATTAACCAAACTCCTAGGTATTTCATCTTGTTCAGTTGCAACAAACAGGGACAACTTTAGTAACAGGAGAGTGACTCAAAATCATTCAGGCAAATATTTGAAACTAGCCCCAAGAAACATCTTTCTTCTTTGATTGGGCAAATCATAGGATCAAGATCAGAAGGTATGTCTCCACTTTTTTGCTTGTAAATTGCTCTGATCCTTTGTGTATGTAAGAGTATGAGTTACTTGCACCTGCTGGAAGCCTATTTTCTGTTTCTACTGGCTTTCTTTCTCACAGGCCCATCCACTAGAACCTGCAGTGTACCTTGCTCTGGCTTGGTGCCTCTATTCCTCACACCCACTTTCATATACTCTTTTTGTCCTCTGCCCTATGTTTTCTGATTCTTTTGTACTTCTTAATGAAATTTCTGTCTCACAATTTGCCTATCTTCCTGAAGAACATCAGCTTCAAACTTAAGTATTATTAGACCTGGGCATTAAATTCCTGATAATGTAGTATTGTTGAAGAACTAATAGTAATATATCAGAATGAGGTATCAGACTTACTTTGAAACCAGACCTATTGCATTTCTATTCATCCATGCAACAGACCAGAACTAGATGGTACTTAAAATATATTGTGCACCTTTGGGGGAGCTTTTTTCTTCCACAGTAGGAAGTCAGGTTTCTACAATTGGTAGAATGCTTTTGTGTCTGTGTGTGTTTTTAAGATTTTATTTATTTATTTATTTATATTGGAAAGTCAGATATACAGAGAGGAGGAGAGAAGAGAGGAAAATCTTCCATCCTCTGATTCACTCCCTAAGTTGCTGTAATGGCTGGAGCTGAGCCGATCCAAAGCCAGAAACCCAGAGCCTCTTCCAGGTCTCCCATGTGGGTGCAGGGTCCTAAGGCCCCGGGCCATCCTCAATTGCCTTCCCAGGCCACAGGCAGGGAGGTGGATGGGAAGTGGGGCTGACAGGATTAGAACCAGAGCCCATATGGGATCCCGGCGCATTCAAGGTGAGGACTTTAGCCGGCAGGCTACTGCAATTGGCCCCATATTACTCTTTTGAGACCAAGCTTTTTAAAAAAAGATTTATTTTTATTGGAAAAGCAGATTTACAGAGAGGAGACAGAGAGGAAGATCTTCTGTCCGATGGTTCACTCCCAAAATAAGTGCAATGACTGGAGTTGACCAATGCGAAGCCAGGAGCTAGGAGCTCTTTCAGGTCTCCCACATGGGTGCAGGGTCCCAAAGCTTTGGGCCATCCTCGAATGATTTCCCAGGCCATTAGCAGGAAGCTGGAAGTGGAGCGGGCCGTGGGGATTACAACTGGCACCCATATGGGATCCCAGTGCATACAAAGTGAGGACTTTAACCACCACACTATTGCCCCGGGCATTGAGACCAAGCTTTTTTCACAATCTTTTATAGGTTGAATGCAGAATAGAGACTATGGATAATAATATCTTCCTTTCAAAGGATTAGAGACAAATTAATTTAAATTAAGTGTATTAAATGTTTTGCAGTGTTCTAAGTGTGCAGTAAACATAAGCCACTATTGATAGTAATACCATCAATACCATTTGTACCTTTCTACCCAGGTTTCTTGACTTGGTGATAGCTCTGTGGGTGGTATGTTGAATATTTGAATATAACCAATGCAGGAAAGAAAATTTAGGGAGTGAAATAACATAATGAGGTTATTTCTGGATGTTAGCTTCAGTATTTGTAAAGAGATCCAGGTATAAAGCTGGTATTGCCATTCTCTCTGTCTCTCACACACACACAAACTTGGCCGGGATTCCATACATACTGATTTCAGGATACTCTTCAATAAATCATTCACTCATTCAGGAGTAATTGGCTGGTCCTGAATCAATTATAGCTATTTAAGAACTTTAAAAGGGATTAAAACGTTTGAACTCACATCAGCCATTATACCATAACATTGAAAAACACTGACCCTTTATATGTCTATCATCAAATATTTAATTATTTTCTAATATTTGGCTGGAGAGCTCTATATAAATTATTGTTTAGTGGGTTGCAATCCTTTTTAGGTTCATTGCTCAAATATCTAAGCTGATCATAAGATTCTTTGATTTTTTGTTTACTCCTTCTTGCTCATGACATAGTGATGCCCAGATCTTCTCCTTTTTCTGAAAATATGAGCAGGGATTGTGAAAGAACAAGTTGAGGAGTAGGGGACATAGCATGGTGGATTAAGCTGCTGTCTGCTGGCATAACTGAAGAGCACTGGTTCAAGTTCCAGTAGCTCCACTTCCAACCCAGCTCCCTGCTAAGGTGTCTGGGAAAGCACAAGTGCGTGGGCCCCTGCCCTTCATCCACATGGGAAACCCTGATGGAGATCCATGTGGGTTAGCCTGGCCAGAACCCAGCAGACACTTTTCATTTACTTATTTAAAAAAAAAAAAAAAAAAAAGATAGGTTGAATAAGCAAAGTGCCTAGCCTAGTTTTATTAGTTGATAATATAGATTCAATCAAGTGGCAGAACTTAATAACAACCTGTTATTGAGTATACTATTATATATAATTGTGCCAAATGCCTTCTGTGAGGAATTACTGTAAATGACTTCTATTTGCTTAGATTTCTGTCTTCTTAAGTAACCCTTTCATGTGGCCACCATTTTTGTATCCTTCTCTTCCAGGTTCTGCATTAACAACTTCACTTTTTAATATCTGTGTGGGGCCCAGTGCGGAAGTGTAGTGGCTGAAGTCCTCATCTTAAATGTTCTGGGATCCCATACAGGCACCTGTTCCTGTCCCGGCAGTCCCACTTCTCACTGAGCTCCCTGCTTGTGGCCTGGAGAAACAGTGCAGGATGGCCCAAAGCTTGGGACCCTGCACCCATGTGGGAGACCTGAAAGAAGCTCTGGGCTCCTGGCTTCAGATCTGCTCAACTCCAGCTATTGTGGCCACTTGGGGAGTGAATCAGCAGACTCCTGTCTCTCCTCCTCTCTGTATATCTGACTTTTGAATAAAAATAATAAAGAAATCTTTTAAAAAAAACCAGTTTCCTGTATTTGGTTTAAAAAATCTTGGACTGCTAGAGTTACATTTCAAAATGTCAAAATCATACCCCCATTTCTAGATTGAGGAAAGGTTTGAATCACAGGAAAAATCCCTCTTATCTTTAGCTAGTCAGGCTCAGTGGTGTTGAAGTCCTGGCGACATCACTATGGAAAGCACAGGTTGTAACAGGAGGCAGTGCCGGTGACTCAGCAGGTAGCACTTCTCCAGGCAGTAACGTCAAATGGCCTGCCGACATCAGCCTACGGTTACTCAACTCTAGGCTGTATGTACATTAACAAGGTCACTGGGCTAAAGTCATCAGATTTTACATCAGCCAAAACATAAGCAAGGAATACAGAAAAGAAAGAGAAAGCCAAGAATAAAGTGGTGCAAAGAGAAGAGAATGGACTTGTTCTATCTACCACTGAAAATCAGCTGAAAACTGGCCTTGGTGACTACAAGTGCTTATGCAGAAGAGGCTGTAAGAAAAGAAGCTCATTCTCTGTAAAGGTTAAGACACTGTTAGACGATGAAACGGCTTTCCTTCCGGAAATTTCCCCCTCTGTATTAATAGCCTGCTCCGAATTTGCAGAGGGAGATGGTATTGAGGCCCCCCATGGCAGCCCTGCAAAGGCAGCTATGGGGCACCTGATCACAGTCTTCCAAGAAGCATAAGGGAACGCTGGCGGAGTGTCTACCTAAACCTGCAAGGAGAGGTAAGGTAGATGTGTGCAGGGCCAAGATTGGAGCAGTGACAGCGACATGGCGCTGAGCACCGTTGTGCAGGAAGCAGAGCTGTCAGCCCCAGCTGCCATCCCTACGGTGCCCACTGCACCTACCTGGGCCTCAGGCTACTCCCTGTCATGGACAGCACTGTGAGGGATGCCCATCAGCCTGACCCAATCTGTTCCAGCACTCTCCTGAGATTCTGAGCAACCCTCTTCTCTTCTGTCCTAAGTGTCAATCTCTGCAACACAGCAGGAAAGGTCTCCATGCCGACTCCTACTCTCTCCTTCATCCTTCAAGATTCTTCCAGTCAAATTCTCGCACGGCTAACCCCATCTCGCATCTGTTTCTTGGACTCAAAATGACAGAGAATCATGATTATGGACGAATATTTGCATATTCTTTGATACCACATCCAAACTAACAATCATATGGGTGCATAAGAGATGTGTGCTCACCTTAAGAAATCAAGTAATATGATACCGACAACATTAGAATTAAAACACAAGTGGGTGATCTCATATCAGTCTTAGGAAAAAGAATATAAAATACTTATCAAAAAAGCTTTATAAAAGTAGAATTTATACACAGCCTCAGACGCAAAACTTGAGCTGTAACCATTAGGACACGCCCCCCAAGGGATTCTGTGCCCAACCTCCAGATACTGATATTCACCACTGCGGCACATTTACATTTTTTTGCTACAAGTATGTATTGTTAAAAAGTCTTTCACTTTTTTTTAAAGGTCTCTTAACTAAAAATCAGTATATATATATATATGTGTGTGTGTGTGTGTATGTACATATGAGTACTTATAATAAAGTTTGTTACGCAGATAATGATTTACCAGAAACAGATCATCAAAGTTTCAATGCTGAGAAAAAGCATGTTTTATTATCCTGACCACGAATTACAATTAGTATTACTTATAAAAATGCAGGTTGTTCATATTTAAGGCCTAAAAAGGCCAAATATGAATACAACATGGGAGAGAAATTCAGCTCAAAAAGTTCTATCATAATTCTTCTAAATGTTTAAAAAGTAAATGCAAACGCAGACTGTCTATAATCTATCAGGGGAAAAGTTTTAACAGCAAGAAAATAAGTGAGTTGCAAATATTGCAAATTCTTTCATGAAAAATTAAAGCAGATTAAGGATAAAATATTAGGCAGTCCAACCAATCAGGCTACCCTTTAAGGGTCATTGTGCAGGGTAGCCGAAAAACAAGAAGAGCCCACATATGTAACTGAAATAAATACTACTAAACAGAGCGCTTTTATTTGCAGAATCACCAAGTCAAAAGTAAACAGCTTCATATCAGGATTAGCAGGAATACCAAATATTACTTTACAACTGCCACTACGTGCTTCTTCCTCTCTGACACAATTGGCACTGATCCAGGCTTGCTATGTTTACGGCGATTCACTTCCCTAGAAATGAATAAAACATAAGTAAGCTCATGAAAAATCATCTCATCCAAAGCAGACTTTCTCAAAAAAAAATCATACACTATTTTCTATCACTGGACAACATCTACTGAGACAAAACATTTTCACAACGAAAACAGGTACAAGGCAGACAGTCACTAGAAATAAACTTTATCAGTGTCTTCTACTAAATTTAAAAATATGCCACAGTTACACTTTGTTGTACAACCTAATTTTTATAAAAAGCTTCTCAGAATTTCTATACTACTTTGCATGAAGTATGTGTTTCAATAGGATCCCCAATCCCACAGGGAATGGTGGTGGTGGTGGAGTTCTGCATTACATCTTAGATGTCAGGACAAAGCATATCAGAAAAACTTTTACTTAAGAAAAATGCACTCTAAGCTCTTTACATTCTTTAACTTAGAAAATACATCATATTTCTTAATTCCAGCTATATTATAAATCATTCTGAAAACATACATGATTTATATTTTTAAAATGAGATTTTTTATTTTGACAATTCATTTTCATGAAATGTATTTTAAACAAATTAAAAAATGAGTCATAAAAATTCTTACTTTTCAAATGAGAGAAAAATAAAAGGCCAGAAAAGTTTTTAAAAACGTATCTGGGGTAAATGCTGTGGTGCAGTAGATGACACCAGCACCCCCTATTAAAGTGCTCACTGAGTTCTATCTTCGCTCCTGATCCAGTTTCCTGCTAGTGTGCCTTAAAGACAACAGAAGATGGTCAAAGTGCCTGGGCCCCGCCACCCACATAGGAAACCAAGATTAAGTTCTTCGATACTGAGTTCAGCCTGGTTCAGATCTGGCTGCTGCAGATATCTGGGAAGTCAATCAAAGGATGGACAATCTTTTTGTCTCCATCACTCTGCCTTTCAAATAAATTAAAAAAACAAAAAAAAAGAGGCCTTTAAAAATTCAAGATATACTAGCACTTAAACTAGTCCTTTCAAAGGTAGTTTGTGGGGCTAGCACTGTGGTACAGCAGACTAATCCTCCACCTGCAAGGGCTTGTCCTGAATGCTGTTTTTCCAACTCAACTCCCCATTTATTGCCTGGGAAAGCAGAAGAGATGACTCAAATCCTTGGGAGCCTGCATCCACATGGGAGACTAAAAGAAAGGTCCTGCCTTCCAGCTTTGGATCAGGCCAGCTCTCACTATTGCAGTCATTTGGAGAGTGAACCAGCAGACAGAAAAACTGTAAAATCTGCCTTTCAAAAAAAAAAAAAAAAAAAAAAAAAAAAACCAGAAACAGAAGCACAAAAAGCAGTTTGTTTTCGGTGGGATGAGGGCGTAACAGGGCACTGCGGTACAAATCGAATGCCAGGAAACATACTTTCGTCGGCGGGCTTCCTTCATGATGCGCTGCTCCTGAATCTGGCTGTAGATGGACTTGGGCAGATGTCGATGACGAGCTATTCGTTTTATATGAGGATGATGTTTAAACTTCTCCTTTAACTTCTGGTTATAATCATTGGCTGCCTTTTCTCGTGATGTAAGCTGAAAAATTCATTTTGGTATCTCAGTGAATAACATATTCTTTATTTTGTTTCAGTCTGACAAAGTTAGGCAGCAGCTTTACCCTCCAACTAGACTGCCAATGTCCTTTACAAGGTTGTTGCTAGCAGTAAATCTGTAACCAACAAATCTCCCTTTAGGCCAACATCTGCAGCTGTCATCAAGTGAAAAACAAAACTTCTGAAAGAATAGGGCTATGTGGATCATCTTAGGTGTAAACAACATAAAAAAGCACCAAAACCAATTATCAAACCAATCACTCCAATATTGGGTGTGGGTTAGAGGTGAAGACGACTGAAACAAAGAGGGAAAAAAGGTGTTCAATTCCATAACTAACCTTCAATATGGTTTAGAGCAACATTTAATGATGAACTAAAATTTAATTTAATGAAATTAAATAAAGAAATAATGGATGAGAACTCCATCCATCTTACTCTATCTCATATAAAAGAAAATCTGGCTATAAATTGTATTTATAAACGTTTAGACCCAAAACATAATTACTTATCTTCCTCTCTGTCTCTCCTCTTTTCTGTATATCTAACTTTCCAATAAATAAATAAATCTTTAAAAAAACAAAAACAAAAACATAATTACTTACCAATCATTAAAACCAAATGAGAATTACCTTTACTGCTCTTCCTAATATTCCTGCCGAGGCTAAGTAGGAAATAACCTTTACTTCTTAATATTTGTTTCTGATATAAACACTTTGCATATTTCTTTTCTAAAACTAGCAGGAACAAACAAAAATCAGTAATAATTCTGCAATCCAAAAGTAACTAACAGCGACAGTATTTGCTATATTTTCAGTAAATGTCTTAAAAAGGTCCTGTGTTTACTTCTTATTTAAGTGTGCTGCTGTGGCGGATATTAAAGACTGCACAGAGATATTAAAGACTGCAGCTTTTGATCTGACCAATTGCTATTCTTCCAACCGAACAAATATGTGCCCCGACATTTCATGTCCCAAGTCCCTGAATTTTCTTTCCTTACCCCTCATGCAAAACACAAAGAATTAAGAGGCTCACATTTCAAGCACATAAACTAACAAAAGCACTCTGAATGGAAACTTCACTTAAAAAATAATCAATACAGTCTTGTCTGTTATGCTGCAACTCACCTCCTTTTTCATCCGTTACTTCAATTTGATCAAAATGACTAACGTACTGTTAATAAATTATCTTTGAAACACGACAGCCAAGAAAATCAGAAAGCAGCTTTATGACAATCAGTCTTACCACACCCAGCTTTTCAGAAGCATTGGCTTTCCACAGGCGAATGTTCATTTCATCAGATCCACACATGATATACTTGCTGTCAGAAGTCCATTTTACACAGATCACGTGCTGCATTCGCTTTGTGTGGTAGACTTCCCTAGGGAAAAGTAACAAAGGTAAAAATCCTTAGGATTTTGGCATAGCTTTTCTTGAACCACTGATTATCAGTATCAGGATATTATTTTCAGGTCTGAAGGGGATAAAAAAAGGAAAATTCAAATTTATTCCAATGTATTTCTATTTAAACCAACTAACTGGGTTCTACACCAACAGCTGGGGGACAAAAACCAATCCTGCTCTCAGAGAATTCTGCAAAACAACACATGTAAGAAAATGAGATGCACAGGAAAGCTCACAAAAACACTGAGAGCAAAAACTAGACAAAAATGTTATGGTTGGGGCCCGGCATGGTGGCTAAAGCCCTTGCCTTGAACGCACCAGGATCCCACACAGGCACCGGTTCTAATCCCGGTGGCCCCGCTTCCCATCCAGCTCCCTGCTTGTGGCCTGGGAAAGCAGTCGAGGACGGCCCAATGCTTTGGGATCCTGAACCCGCTTGGGAGAACTGGAAGAGCTCCTGACTCCCGGCTTCGAATTGACGAAGTACTGGCCATTGTGCTCACTTGGGGAGTGAATCATTGAACGGAAAATCTTCCTTTCTGTCTCTCCTCTCTGTGTATCTGACTTTGCAATAAAAATAAATAAATCTTTAAAAAAATATTATGGTTGAAGTGACTATGTAGAGTCAAGAATAGTTTATATTCTATTAAGCCCCAGATTACATTCCTTTTCATATTTCTTCATTTTACTGGAAAATAAGGTAAAAGTATTAACATTCAATAAACACATTTTTATATACTAAAATTATCTAATTTTTTGCTTTGCTCACATTAATTAAGAAGTTTTATTAATTTAAGTGAGAATTGATGATTTACCTGTGTGAAAAGAAAGGGAGGGGTATAAAGTGTCAGGTAAGTTAAGGTAAGAGTCATTTAATAAATGAAGATGACAAATGTCATACCTATTTAGAAAGGCTGTGAACCATGCTAAGTGAATTCACAGAAGATACTATAATAAGAAGTGTTAAGAAAATCATTAAAAAGCAGGTAAGAGACAAGGTCAGACAAAATAAGATGAGATTTCTGGAGAAACAGACTTTCCGTATCAGACCACAAGAGTAAAAAAGCAACAGGCTCAACAAATTATGCACAATAAAGGAAAGTCAACATGGAAAGATCAAACCAAATGTAATTCCCAACTACAAAACTAACAAACTAAAAAAAAAAAAAAAGCCAACTCCAATGTACACCCACCCAGCTCCGAAGTATACCCACGAAACCAGTCTTTTACACAATTCTGATGAATATTTTGTTAGCACTTACACCTTAAGACATTTTTAAAAGGGAGAAAATGGTTAAAAAAAAAACCTATAAAAGTGCAAACTAGATGAAATAGATTGCTCTTTCTTCTGCCCCTCAATTTTATTTGAAAGACTCCTCTTTCCAAAACAATGTAAGAAAATTTAATCAGGCCTCAGCTGCCACCAAAAATATAACCTGCTCATGTAACAGATTAATCAAATCCGATGATCAGTCACTTAATCAATTTTGGATTGTCCTCAGTAGTAAACTATTAATGATAAGAGTTTTTCTAGATCTATTTTTATTTGCACACATATAACTTTATAAAGCTCACTGAAAATTATACCATTAGGATATAAATACATTTTTATTTGAAGACTTAGCTATTTATTGCAAGCGAGAGAGACAATCTGAATGATCTTCCACTTGCTGGTTCATTCTTCCAATGGTTGCAATGGTGAGGGTTGGATCAGGTCAAATCCAGGAGCTTAGAACTCCTTCCAGGCCTCTAACACAGGTTGCAGGAGCCCAAATACTTAGGCCATTTTCTGCTGCTTGCCCAGGCACGTTAGCAAGGAGCTGGATCAGAAATGGAGCAGCTAAGACACAAACTGGTACCCATACGGTATGCTGGCGGTATAGGCTTAACCTACTATACAATACTGGCCCTGATACATTTTAAAAACCTAAGTTCTTTATATACATATTAAAAATAAACTTCTCTGAATGCTACCAGTTTTTTTTTTTTTTTTTTTGGTTACTAGTCAAACAAAATCTCAACAAATGTCTATTTCCAAATACTGATTCAAATAAAATTTTGGTGTAGTTACTGAAAGTTTGTGTGAAGATTATCAATCAATGCAAGCTCTGTTATAAGAAAATATTTTAAAACAATGCCTATACATGAGTTTCTGTTTATAATGATAGAAAATCAGAGCACAACAAAGAAATGAACTGAAACTGGCTTTCAGACCAATTAAGATAAAGGTAAGAGGAAATTTCTGCCACGATCATAAAACCATCCAACTTGGGGTCAGCTTTGTGGCACAGCAATAAAATTGTTGCCTGCAGCATCAGCATCCTATATGGATACCAGTTTGTGTCCCAGCTGTTCTATTTCCAATTCAGGTCCCCACTAATGGCCTAGGAAAAGTAGCAGAATGTGGCTCAAGTGCGTGGGTGTCTGCTACCCAAGTGGGAGACCTGGAAGACTTTGGCTCCTGATTTCAGCCTGGTCCAAGCCTGGCTGTTGTGGCATCTAGGGCCTAGTGAATCAGCAGACAGATGAAAGATATTTCTCTCTCTTCCTCACATCTTTATTTTTTAAGAAAAAAATAAGAAAAAGATTTACAGAGAGAAGGTTAAAGAGAAAGATCTTCCATTCACTGCTTCATTCCCCAAGTGCTTGCAATGGACAGAGCTAAGCCAATCCAAAGTCAGGAGCCTGGAGTTTCCTGCAGGTTTCCCACGTGGGTATACAGTTCCAAAGCTTTGCATCATCCCCTTCTGCTTTTCCAAGCCAAACAGGAAGCTGGATGGGAAACGGAGCAGCCAGGACATGAACTGGTACCTATACAGGATCCTAGCACAGACAAGGTGAGGATTTAGCCACGGAGCCATCACACCATGCCTCACATCTGACTTTCAATTAAACAAATCCTAACACACACACACATCCTTCAAACCACATCAAGAGATAATTCCCTGGATATAAAATATAAGAACTCACTTTTACATAAGTCCTGAGTAACCTGAGCTTTCTAGTTGGAACTCTATTAGTTGTCCTAATGGCTTTGGAATCATCAGCATGATCTCAGCTGCTGGGCTCTTAAAGATTACAGGTCTAGGGCCCGGCGCGGTGGCGCAAGTGGTTAAAGGTCCTCCCCTTGCACGCCCGGGATCCCATATGGGCGCCGGTTCTAATCCCGGCAGCCCCGCTTCCCTTCCAGCTCCCTGCCTGTGGCCTGGGAAAGCAGTCGAGGACGGCCCAAAGCTTTGGGAACCTGCACCCGCGTGGGAGACCCGGAAGAGGCGCCTGGCTTCAGATCGGCATAGTATCGGCCCGTTGCGGTCACTTGGGGAGTGAATCATCGGACGGAAGATCTTCCTCTCTGTCTCTCCTCTCTGTATATCCGCCTTTCCAACGAAAAAATAATAAAAATAAATCTTTAAAAAGATTACAGGTCTACTTCTACACATTCCTATTTCTCTTGCTCTTTTATTGTCTTCTGTCCTTATACTTACTTATTTACCATGTTAGGAACACACTGTTTTGCTACCTTGAGAAGTTCTGGTGATAAGAAAAAATGGAAGGTATATTTTCTTGATACTTACCATTCTCCAAATGAGAAGTCTGACCAAACAACCCTAATACCCTTCATGACAGTGTGGAGACTATCAACACAGTTACAAAGAAAGAAAACCCACACAGGAACCAACACCAGGAGTTCTACCACAGAGTTGGAAGAATGAAGATACAAGTCATCAAAACAATCCTTCAATGCACTTCAAACTGAAACAGCTTTGTAACAATAAAGGCAGTGAAGATGACAATTACGTGCTGGCACCCAAGGATGGTATGAAATTTAAGAATCAATATGGTTTCCTCTAATTAGAGTATAGAAAAACACAATCATCACAAGTTGAAAACACCACTACACAAACAGACTGGCTACGATAAAAAATTTTAGTGAGCTGCTGGCTTTCAGGAGAGAGGCACTGTCTTAACGACCTTCTTGGGGAGGGCAGAGGGTTGGGGAAAATGCAATGCCCAGTGTGCAGGAGGCAAGCACTGCACAGTCAGCCTGGTGGTGCTGAGAATGACTAACTCATTGAATTCTAGATGGTTATGGACTTTGCTTATCTCTCCCCAGTCCTGACCCTCCTAGAAAAGAATGAAGGTGAATCAGACAAAGGACAGGATGTGCCACTGAAAACAAACATCTTTATTCAGAAGGTTCAGAATCTTCAGCACTAGAGAAGCTAGGCCAGTTTATCATTATGAGTAATGACTAAGATTCTCTTCATTGCACTAAAATGGTAACATTTCTTCATCCTGTTGCAAATGTATCAGCAAATGGAATGTTCCCTGGATTTTTTTTTAATGAATGGGAAGTCCCAGAAAGATTCTCTGCTACCATTAATCTTTAGGAGGCTGGCAAACTAATTGCTTTCCCATCTCCACACAGTGTTGTTCCTGACAGATCACCACCCCCCACTTTCATTACACAGGCTCTCTCTCTTCTTTCCTGCATCTGATTCACTAACTCCAACCCACTGCTTTTTTCTTTTTTTATATCATTTCCTGTTACTTCTCACCACGGTCACCTTTACCTATCTGTAATTCCATTAAGCAAGACTAGGCCACCCAAATGAGTGTAAACATATGCACATAATGCATGTGTGTAAATGTATGCATTTGGAATATTTTTACATTCTAGTAACTACTATATTAAAATGGAGGTGGTCATTTCTTAATACAATATCACTATAATCCTTAAATTACATAATTTTAATGGGAACATTTTATTTCTATCAATTTACTTGCACTTACACCCTGAACAGCATTAAATGGCTTATTGGCAGTCACATACCTGCTTCGACTTTTGTCCACAGGAAATATTCTAATAGATTTATCAAAACTAGCAGACACAAACTCCTTCCCAGTGGGGGAGTAATCCACATCAAGCACTGCAGAGACATGGTCCAGATGCACCATCAGAGGAGTGTCCAGCGCACGCATATCAAAAGTATATAAGCTGTAAAATAATTTTAAAATATTTAAATATTTCAGACTTAAATATTTGATACAAATTTCCAGAAAGAAGCTGATGAAAATAAGACTCAATAGCTAAACCACACATATCTAAATACATAGCTCAATTCTGTACAGAAGCAGGTGAATGAAGGTGGAGAATATCAAACAATATTATTATTATTATTATTTCAGGCTACATTTATACAAACATACTTTCCACTTTAGAAATGTAAATCTCATTGTAGAAAATATGAAAATTTCCAAAAACAGTATAAAAATTACCTTTAATTTCCCTTCCTACAAACAGTGCCGCACCATTTTTTAAAGACTGATTTCATTTATTTGGAAGGCAGTTACAGCAGGAAAAAGAGACAGAGAGTGAGATGTTTATTTTGCTAGTTCACTCCCCACATGGTCACAATGGCCAGACTGGGTCAGGCTGAATCCAGGAGTCAGGAGTTTTATCTGGGTGTCCCACATAGGTGCAGGGACCCAAGTATTTGGGTCACCTACTGCTGCTTCCCAAAGCATTAGCAGGAAACTGAGTCACAAGTGGGGCAGCTGGCATTTGAACTGGCACCCACATGGAATGTCAGCTCTGCACATAGCAGCTTAATCTGCCAACATCAGCCCTAACAAAACTTTTCATCTTCCTGTTTATATTCTAAATAAAGCTGTGATAGTGCAGCGTAAAACTTTGTTTTCTGGTCATTTCATTTAATGCATTATAACCATTCACCCATTTCATTAAATAATCTTTAAAAAAAAAGATTTATTTTTTAATTTATTTTGGAAAAACAGATTTACAGAAAGAAGGAGACACAGAGAAAGCTCTTCCATCCACTGGTTCACTTCCCAAGTAGCTGCAATGGCTGGAACTGAGCTGATCCCAAGTCAGGAGCTTCTTCCCGGTCTCTCACACAGGTGCAGAGTTCCAAGGCTTTAGGCCCTCCTCACTGTCCTCCCAGCCCACAAACAGGGAGCAAGATGGGAAATAGAGCAGCTGGGACACAAACTGGCGCCCATGCGGGATCCAGGGAGTTGCAAGGAGAAGATTTCACCACTAGGCTACGTCAGGTCCATTAAGTAATCGTTGAAAAGACTTTTAGTGACTATAACATTAAGTAATTCAGCTCCTTATTTTTAATATACAGCTCCCAAGTGTGTTGTATAAGTTTTAAGCAAATCCCAATATGCAAACTGTTGACAATCTTTAATGGAATGGCATATTCGGCTAAATCTGCACAGATTCTTACAAGAAGGAACATGAGGTTCATTGTCATAGCATTTTTAATTCTTGATTTGCGTTACAAAGTTACTTAACTAACTTGTAGTAGCTTATACTCTTGACAGTGCTATATTAGAGCACAATTTTTATAAAAAATATACTAAAATTTAAAAATTCCAAACAATAAAAAAATTAGTGCTCCAAATGAGCCAATATGAATAACCTGCTGACACCACCTTAACCAAGGAATCAAGGCTAATGTTCCCTGTAATGTATATGACATTGACAACAAGTGCTCTCCTCTCAAGGTATACTACAAAGGGCACATCATTTTTGTGGTATTTTGCCGAAAGATACAAAACTTCAACCTAATGTGAAAGCATCCGATTACTTCAAAATTAAAGGCAATTTACAAAATAATTCAAGAGTATGTTTTCTTCTAAAGGATCACATTATTATAAACTCAATGCTCCCTTTCAACAAGTGGACCTGCTGAATCTAACCCACAATAGGATAGCATTTTGAAGTAGGGGCTTGGATAGAGATATGTTAGGTCATAAGGGTGAAATTATCACGAACAGGATAACCTGCCACAGATACCCAACTTCTTAACTCCCTGAGGGCTATGTGCACCCTAGAAGAGGGCCCACACCATAACCTACCAAGTGGGCACCCTGATCTCCAACTTCAGCCTCCAAAACCTTGAGAAATAAATGCCTGTTGATGAAGTCACCCAATCTACAGCAGGTTGTTAGAGCAGCCTGAACTAAGACATAAGGTGACAAACAAATAAGAAGGAACACACTAAGGAAATGTGACAAATGCAGCATGGGATTCTGTATTGGACCCTAGAAAAGAACACTGGAGAATTATGGGTCTGGTGCAATGGCTCGATTGACTAATCCTCCATTCCAAATGTTGGGATTCCATATGGGTACCAGTTTATGTCCTGATTGCTTGTAGCCTGGGAAAGCAGTAGATAATGACTCATCTTTGGGACCCTGCACCCACAGAGGAGACCAGAAAGAAGCTCCTGGTTCTTGTCTCCTGGCTTCAGATCGCTCAGCTTCAACCACTGAGGTCATTTGGGGAGTGAACCAACAGACAGATCTTTCTGTCTCTCCTTCTCTGCAAATCCAATGCCAATTTCTTGATTCTGGTGACCGAACTACCGGTCATGTAAGATGCTAGTTAAAATTAGGGGTAACTGGTGGCAGTGACTGGTAATTTTTTTGCAACTTTTTAGTAACCCTAAAACTATTTCTAAGCGGGGTGTTTGGGAGAGCTAATCTGGTACAGCAGGTTAAGGCACAGTTTGCGACACTTGTACGTCAAATTAGAATGCACACATCCAAGTGAATCAAATACCTCTGTAATTTTTCTCTCTGCTGTTCTTTTAAAAACTGAATGATTAATAAGCCTAACATTTCAAAAGAGCATTTTTTAAAATACCATTACCATGAAACATTGTTAATGCCAAAGATAAATTACCCGCAATACTATCAGCTCTCATCAAAAGCTCATTTATTGTTCTTTTCAATTTCCAAAACACTACAAGATGGTTAGCCATGAGTAGACTGATCTTTGAGATTAATCTCTGAGTTGGAAACTGCTTTACAATCTCGGCCTGGGACAGGCAGAGGCTCTCAACTAAGTTTTATTTTAGCAAATTGTCTTCAAAATAAATAAATTGTTTCATTTTTATACAGAAAAAAAAAAGCTAAGTGCTCAAATTCCAAGCAAATATTTTCTGGATAGAAAATATTCACATCTATAGAAAGGGAATTCCAAAGTAAGATCACTTTCAGGTTAAATTAATGATGGTATTTTAGCCATCATTTTTTTATTAAGGAATGTTCTTTTTTGAATGTACCGTATATATAATTCCTCCCATATGTGAAATGAGAAATTTCAGGGACATTTTAAGAAAAAAATAAAAAGACACTGTAACTGTGGTACATCTACTCTATGGAATACTACTCTGCCATTAAATAGAAGTAGAGACCATTATGTTCAGTGAAGTAGGCCAATGCCAAGAGCACAAATATCATATGTTGTCTCTGATATAAGGTAAACTTTAGGCAAATACATCTATAGATATATAGGTAGATGTGTGTGTGTGTGTGTGTGTGTGTGTGTATATGTGTGTATAAAATCATCTAGAAAAACTGTATAATAGAGATTAGCTTTCCAAACAAAAGATGGAGTTTCAATGAGACTATTAAATACATCTTGAAAATAGGATGCTGGGCTTTCTAACATTGTCTATGCCTACAATGTCATGGTACACTTAAATAGCAAAATGATGGACTTGTAAATGTTGCTGAAAGACTACAGTATTTAATTGTTTTGGGAAAAACACTCGGGGGAGAAGAGGAAAAGGAGAGTGGAAAGTGAAATCCCTGAACCTATGAAATTGTATCATTAAAAAAAAAAAAGACACCTTGGGGCTGGAGCAATGGCATAGCATATCAGTCCTCTGCCTGAGATGCCAGTTCATATCCCAGCTGTTCCACTTTTGATGTAGTATCCTGCTTATGGTCTGGGAAAGCAGGAAAGCAGTGGCAGATGGCTCAGCTCCTTAGACCACTGCACCCATTAGACGGACATAGAAGATGCTCCGGCTCCCACCTTCAGACCAGCCCAGTCATGGCTCTGGTTTTTAAGCGTGGATAGAGGATCTATCTTCCATCCTCAGTAATTCTGACTTTCAATTAAAATGAATAAATCTTGGGCCCGGCGCCTTGCACACCCGGGATCCCATATGGACACAGGTTCTAATCCCGGCGGCCCCGCTTCCCTTCCAGCTCCCTGCCTGTGGCCTGGGAAAGCAGTTGAGGACAGCCCAGGGCTTTGGGACCCTGCACCCGTGTGGGAGACCAGGAAGAGGCTCCTGGCTTCGGATCGGCATAGCATCGGCTGTTGCGCTCACTTGGGGAGTGAATCATCGGACGGAGGATCTTCCTCTCTGTATCTCCTCTCTGTATATCTGCTTTTCCAATAAAAATAATAAAATAAATCTTAAAAAAAAAGAATAAATCTTTTTTAAAAAATGTCAAAACAGCTGACTAAATTGTATTTAGAAACTTTAATAAAGTTGTTCACAATGCTGTTTCACTTTTGTCTTTGACTTCAGACCATTTACTTGAAAAAAGAAAAAAAGACTTCTTACTAATTTGGAAGGAGGAGGTAGAGAGAGAGAAATCTCCCATCTGCTGGTTCACTCTCCAGATGGCCAGGATTGAGCCAGGCCAAAGCAAGCATGCAAGAGTTTCATCCAGGTCTCCTATAGTGTGGCATGACCTCCACCTCCTAAGGTACTCAAGCATAAAACATGGGTGCCTTGGGTTATACAGGTTGTCCCAAATAATTTTTTAAAAAAGAGTTATTTACTTGAAATGCAGAATTAGAGTGAGACCCAGAGAAAGAGAGGATGAGAGGGAGGGAAGAAGAGAGAGAGAAGGGAATGGTTGGGGTAAGAGCAGAGCAGGAGCCAAGGAGCTGCATCCAGGTCTTCCATGTGAGTAGCAGGGGCAAAGACCTTGGGCTATCTGCTCTACCTTCTGCTTTTTCACCCAGGCGCACCGGCAAGTGGCTGCCTCAGAAGTGGAGCAGCCAGGATTTAGACCAGTATTCACACGGGGTACCCAAATTGCAGACAGTAGCTTAGTCTGCCCCACCAGAATGTTGGCCCCATAATTTTATCTTATAATTTGATTTTTCCACAAGCTTTAGGACATATTCTAGTATAGAAAATCATAAATTTCCATCTGGGTCAAGAAATAAAGTTGTCAAGTCAAATTTAGATGAAGTCAAATAATAACAAATACAATTATAGGGCCAAAAATTTAACTATAGGAGATGGTGTTGTGGTGTTGATGTTAAGCAGCCTCCAGCACAGTATATGAGCACTGGTTCAAGTCCCAAATGTCCTGTTTCCAGGTCCCTGTTAGCACACCTGCAAAAGCAACAAAAGACGGTCCAAGTACTTGTGTCTATATCACACATGTAGGAGACCTAGCTGGAGTTCCAGGCTCCTTGATTCAACCTGAACCAAACCGGGATCTATGATTTTCCTTTCATCTTAATGAAGTAACAGTGAGTGCAAATATCATGAGTACCCAAGTACCAGCCACCCAAAGAATTGCAAATACAATAGGAAGCTATCTTCATATCCACTACAACATGTGAGATTTACAACTTCCACAAAGAGCCAGATTATAAACATTTTTAGCCAAGTGAACTATCAGATCTCTGTTGCAAATCGGTTACCTCAGGTGGAAAAGCAGAAATTAGCATATTTATAACAAAACTGAACAGGTAAGGCTGTAGTTTGATAAAGCTTTATAGAAATAGCAACAAACAGGATTCAGTTACTGATCCTAGGTTTCATTACTACTATTGTGAAACATGAAAAACAGATTCCTAAGAAGTTCTTCCCCAATTTAGAAAACCTGTTCTTACAATTTTTTTAATTTTAAAAGCTTATAAAATCTAGAAATAGATTTTAGAAACTTACTTGTAATCTTCATTGGCTGCAGTAAAAATGAAAGCTTCCATAGGGTTCCAACAGATTGTATTTGTTCTCATATCCAAGATAACCTGAGACAGGAAGAACACACTATGTCTCCATCATGAAATTACCTTCAGGATGAATACATTTGCTTCTTCACTTCCTTTTTTTTCCCGTTGATTTAAGCAAATGTTTAGCAAACACCCATTATGTGTACATAATAGTGTAATGGGAAGAGAAATCATAAACTGCTTTCAAGAATATAAGGCAAAGTAGTATGTTTGAAAAGTAGAAAAATGCTTCTTACTTAGTCTCTTAACCTGATTGCTTCTTGGCCTTTTGGCTAAGATCAAGTGTAGTCTCTTAACCTGAAATAACTTACTTTAGTTAAGAAGATGAGACACACACAAACTGTAAAACAGTGACTATCAAACTGGAAATGAAATTAATGGAGAGCTGAGGGTTAGAGAAGAAATGTTTCAGAAACAAGCATGACTTGAACTGGCCTATGAGGGATGAGTAACTCACAGTGCTTCTCAACGGAACATTATTGGCATCTTTGATAGAGGAACTTTGTACGTGTGCATCTGTCCACTTTCAGATGCTTAGCATCTCAGATGCCTCATTCACAAAATGCCCTCAAACATTTCCAGAACTACACCTCATAGGAAAAAATAATGTCTTACTGAGAACTGTTAGACTTAGAAGGGTAAAGTCAGAACATTAATAGCCTACTAGCTAGAACAAAATAAGGAGAACACAGCAGTGTCTAAGAATATGACAAACATCACAGTGTTCTGCACTGCATTTGATAAACCCCAATAAAATGCTGCTTTACTGACTGAAACAGACTGTCAACTGGCATCTGATTTCCGGAGGCCCTGAAATCCAGGCTACAGGTCTTTTATTCAACCTCAAGGCACTACAGTACCATTTAATATGGAAATGGGAGAATGTGAATGGACAGAAATTATCATTTATTAAACTTGGTGTCAGTATTCGATTACATGCTTAAAATGGTCATGTTTTATTCTCACCAATGTGCTACAAGGTGGTTATTAAAACTACCATTTAATAGGAAAAATAGATTAAGTTACCTGCTGACTAAAATTTGGTAGGATTTTCTCACAGTGTTAATATCACTGAAATAATTAAAACGACACTCTGGAAAGATTACTGTATTTATTAGATCTCAATGAATACATTCCGATATTTCTAAGTTTGTTGGATGCCATAAAATTGATTTAGGAAAACAAAAGAAAGTATTAAAAGTATTTCTCTTTTATGTGAACTCATGTCCACAAATGTCACCTAGCACTCCCTGTTTCTTTAGGATTCTATAGCCTGAAATCAAATTTATACCCTTTCACTTCAAATGGTACTCCCTCTTTTTTTAAATTCTTATTTTTAATTCATATAAAATGAGTAGATTTCACATTTTTCATGTATAGATTTAGAAGCATAGGGGTTCCTTCCTCCTCTCTTATCTCCCATCCCTATTTTTTCAAAATTATTACACCAGCATGTCCATTTGTTTCACAGTAACAAGCTTAACTTTCCAATAAGTAAGTGTATCATGACACAGAAAATAGAGGAAAGAGAATAAAATAACAGATAATAAAATAAAACTAAAGAAAACTAAAGAAAAATAATAAAAGTGAACTAAAATCAAGCGGAAAGTCTGCTGCTGCTGCTCATGAGCACCGGCCCCTGCTGCGCACTTTGCCTTTAGACTGCAGTCTCTCCCTGGAGAGTTGGCTTCAGCTTGTATTTGCTTGATCCCTAAGTCCCAGGACTGATCACATTACAGCTGTTGGGAAATTTGTCACCTTAAACAGGATCATTTGACCAAACAAAACGTCAAAGTAGTACCCATTAGCATGAAGTTAAACAAATAATGCTGGTTTTGTGAATGAGTTCCAAAACTTTCAGGAATAAAACACCGTATGTGTCAAGATAACCATGGGACCTGAAGAACTGTTACAGAACAGAATCCTTATTTCAAGAACTTTCTGATTGACTTATGACTGCTTATGAAGGACTACACTAATGTAATAGGGAAAATCAGTTGAGGGTGGCAACTTGTGGGGGAGGGGGCAGGATTCCAGGCCCTATGAAATTATACCATAAAACTTAAAACCAATCAATACATAAATAAAAATAAGGAATCCCCTCAAAAAGAAAACAACAACAAAAAATTTAAGGACCTTCAATCCAGTAAGCAGTAACTAGCTGCCTAAATTTTATTGGTATTGAGAAAGATACAATGAAGAGTATGATACAATACATAGTGGAAATTTAAGGATTTCTAAAAAGAACTAGGATGTAACAAAATGCTACCATTACTTTGTGTTCTAAGAATATTTGTGTGCAAAAAAAAAAAAAGGGTTTTAACTGTGAAAAAACATTTGCTCCATGTTTTCAGTCACTCTGTTTATAGAGGAATGCATTAAGTATGAAAAGTGAAAGATAAAATTGAAACTCACCTTTTTCAGAGGAGTAGCCTGTCTCATATCATATAGTACTATGTTCCGGTCAGAAGCACAACTTCCCAAGAGAAAAGTCTGAAAATAAATATAACAATCACCAGTTACAGACCAGGCCAGCCAACAAATGGAAAATTACTTAATTATCATTAACACCAGGTAAACGCACCAATGTATAATTTCAACCTCCATTTTAAAAGGTTATGATAAATCATCCATAACCTCAGCAACCCAAGTCATACAGTTCTATAAACAAATCCCTATGCATGTATGGCTGGTGTTCATAATGACTGTGTGGATAACAGAATATTCTAACTCATAAAGGAACATACTTCATTTAGCCATTCTTCAAACCAGATTTATTTCCTGCTTTTTGCTATCACAAGTAACACTTCAATAAACATTTCATATATTTAACTCTTCTTCTCTGAGATATTTCTTTACTTACTTTAGAATTTCCAGGGTGGAGCAGTAGGGTAACCTACCACTTGTGGCACCAGCATCCCCAAGCGGGTGTCAGTTCATGTCCCAGCTGCTCTGTTTCTGATACAGCCCCTTACTTATGGCCTGAGAAAGCAACAGATGGTGGCTCAAATTCTTGGAACCCTGTACCCTAACTGAAGCTGGAATCTCCTGGCTTCAGAAAGGCCCAGTTCTGGTTGTTGCAGTCATTTGTGCAACAAATCAGCAGATGAAAGATCTCTCTGTCTCTCTTAATACTGTCCTTCAAATAAAAATAAATCTTAAAAGAATTTCCGTAGTGACACTACTAAATCTAAAGGAACAATAATTCACAGCTTGTGTTATTTAGAGCTAATCATTTTCCAAAGATTTCTTAAAAGTCACCCATTTTGTTTCTGAGATTTCACCTAATGATGTTTTTTCAACCTTTTTTAGCTTCCCATTTCTGACCAAGTTCTATTTCTAAAAACAAAGACTTGTATTCAAGCAAAATAAAAAAATTCTACCTTCACTGGGAGCTGGGCTTCACACTGTAAAATGTGCCAATTCTCAGCATAATTCTAGGCTTCAATATTTTAACAGAAAATTAATAATTAATGATTACAGGAGATAAATACACTCCATTTGTTCACGGCAACATGCCGTTTCTATTAAGATTAACATAAAATAAGAGACATGCACACCATTTGCTTTTATCGCTAAGTTAGTTCATAAGGTTAATAAAAAGCACAGCTGTACAAACAGAGCTTTTACAGTCAACTTTGAAAACATGGCTGCTGGGTCAGCACTGAAAATTAATCATGATTTTTAGAACTGGTCATCTACTCTTCTGAAACAGGCATTCACCAAACTAGAGAAGAAAAAGATTTCTGATAATGTAGGAATTAGTTTCTGTCTAGGTTTATGTTTTCATATAGTACTAACATCACCATGTTGAATTTCGTCACTTTAAAAAATGCTCACATATATTACCACATTTTATATTTACAACAAGCTTGTGAAGTACAATGTGTGAGATATAATTAATCTTGTTTTAAAAATAATGAAACAAATATAGAGAAGAATTGTGATTTAATGCAAAAGTGTGTTTGTTGGAAACACAGCTCCAGCTGAACTTCATTCCAAGTAGGCCATGAAGTATTCCGGTAACTGGCTTATGCCTGTAGCCTGCTTCTGCTCAAGGTCACCTTGGACTTGATCTGCAAAGCTGGCTTGCACCTTCTAGTTAGGGGAACAAAGAAAAAGGAGGTAGGGAAGGCTATGAAAAAGATTCCGTGAAGCCAGATACTGTAACTTAGCGACCAGCAACCTTCTAGTACAAGGCCACGGGATTAAGTATTTCCAGAATTGTGGGTCATGTGTACTCTGCAGCAATTATTCAACTCGGCCACTGTAGCACAAGAACAGGGACAGATCACACATGCTAGAGCTCAGTTGTGTTCTAGTAAAGCTTTACTTATAGACAGAAGGCACACTTGCCTCACAGCCATTACTATGCCAACCCCTGCTCTAGGTTTGAAGCTTCTCAAGTAAGTGTGTAAGCAGCAGCCAGCACAGTGGTGTAACAAGCTAATCCAACACCCGCAGTGCTGGTGTCACATATGGGTGCCACTTCAAGAACCAGCTGCTCCAATTCTGACTTAGCTCCCTGCTTATGGCCTGGGAAAGCAGCAGAAGGTGACTCAGTTCCTCATGTCCTTGCACCCACCTGCAACACCCAGAGGAAGCTCTCGGCTCCTGGCTTCAGATCAGCTCAGCTGTAGCTTCTGTGGCCATTTGAGGAGTGAACCAGTGGATGGAAGACCTCTGTCACTCCTCCTCTCTCTAAAATCTGCCTTTCAGGAATAAATAAAGAAATCTTCTTAAAGTACTTAAAAAAAAAAAAAACTGTGTGCATGTGCTGGCAGCAAGGCATCCTGAATGCCTTCTCAGCAATCCTGCAAGGCCATGCTCACCATGCATGTGGCGCCTCAGGTTTCAACACACCAGGTGGACCATTCTACACCCGCTACTTGACTTAGCCTTTCCTCCCTCTTTTTACCTGCTTGGGTCCCTGAGAGTAGAAAATTTGCACTTACCACTGGAATCTGTTTATAATTTTACTTTTTATTTTTTAAAAAAGATTTATTTCTTTCTTTCAAAGAACTAGAGAGGGAAAAACAGAGAGAGATCTTCCACCTGCTGGTTCACTCCCTAATCGGCCCCAATAACCAGGCCAAAACCAGAAGATAGCTTTCTCCAGGACTCCCATGTGGGCTACACGGGCCCAAGCGCTCAGTCCGTATTTTGATGTTTTACCTAAGAGCTGGATTGGAAGCTGAGCAGCTGGAACATGAATTCATGCTGAGATTCTGGCACTGTAGGCAGTGGGTTTACGTACTACGCCACAATGCTGGTCCCCCATCAGCTATACGTGTAGTGATTTCCTTTTCTCCCTGCAGAAGGGCATCTCTACTGAGCCTTCTGGTCAACAAGCTCATTTATTGCTACATATTCAGATAAAGCTGAAGGACAAGTCTAGAGTTTGATGGCTCACTTGGCCTTCAAGGTAGTCTCCTTTCCTAAATTCAGATCTTCACGGACAGTATTTAGCTGCACCTGGAAGGAACTAGAAATCATAACCCAGATTTACACAGAAAAATATGACTGTAACTAGTTCTCATGCAGTACAATAATGACCATGAACATTACCATGAAGTATTGGTTCCACAAGGGTTAAAAAAAATCACAAGCTGTCGCAGAAGCATAATGATATAATCTGGAGCACAAGTGATGAAAACAGGAGCAAAACTAAAACCCAGTACTACAGACACACATGCTACTAGGTCCTTGGCCGGTATGTTTTGGGGGTCGACACCTAAGCAGGTTGCCAGCAAGGGGAGCAGCACCAGAGGCTGAACCATTAAGACCCAGCCAATCCCGCACTTTAAGCTTTCAGGATAATCAAGCCAAATAAACTGTTCCTTATAAAAACAAACAACAACACAGTACTTCTTTGGATTCTAGGTCCAGGAGAATGCGTGCATGTGTAAACACACACACACACAAACTCTCTTTGATGATGCTTACTGCTAGTATCTTGGACTAAACTGCAAGCAAATATGTTTAGATTTGACTAAAGATATCAGAATTCAGATAAAATCTGGAATTGAGCAAAAGCAAGAATATCACTGAAATTCAGAAATTCTTTCACACATTTAAGTTTCCTAAACAGAGCTGAAATTAGAAAATAATAAGCAGAATATACTTGCTATATTAAACAATAAAAAGAAACAATAAGCACATTACCTCAATTGGGTTAAATTTAACACTGCTTATACTGTCAAATCCCCAGGTCATTGAACATATAGGATTAGTTCTTTGTTCATCCCAAATGTCCACTTGCTGTCCACATGTGGCAAAAACAGGATCTTTCCAGTGATGATCAATGCCAGTATACACTGTCTTTAAAGGCAAAGAGTGTATTATAAATGAGTTCATAGATAGTTCCAATGTGCAGAAAACTGTAAAAACATTTATCTATACTCTTTTTTGAGGAAATTCCTGTTGACAGCTTCTTTGAAGCTCTCCTTTATAGGGCTAACACTAGATAAAACATTTTAAAAGAATGAAACTATGTTTTAGATATCATTAATTTGTTTCTACACCAGAATTATTTCCACCTCACACTCATACCTCACCTTCCAGTCCCTTTAAGAACATTTAAGGGCTGATATTGTGGTAGCATGGGTCAAGCTGCTGCCTACAATGTTGACACCCCCATATGATAACACCACTTCACATCTTGGCTGCTCCATCTTATACCTAGTTCCGTGATAATGCACCTGGGAAGGCAGAGACGGCCCACAAATGTGGGAGACCTGAGTGGAGTTCCCCACAGTTGCATCCATATGGGTAGTCAAACAAGCGATGAATGATTGATCAATCTATAACTCCTATTTTCAAATAAAGTAAAAAACCAGAAACAGAATTTAAACATGTACCTCCCATAATACTGAAATGACAAAATTGTGACTTTAGAAATGGTTATGCTTAAAGATTAAAACTCATTTTAGTATGTGAAAGTTCCCATTTTCAACTTAAATTTTAAAAAAATTTTTAATTTATTTCAAAGATAAAAAGACAGATGGATATTTTCTACTCAAGGGTTCACTCCCTAAACAACTGAAACAGCCACGTGTGGGTCAGGTCAAACCCAGAAGTCCAAAATTCGATCCAGGTCTCCACAGGAGGCAGGGACCCAAGAACTGGCCATCCCTTGCTGCCTCTCAGGAGGGTGCACAGTGTCCAGGAGGTAGAGCTGGGGATGCAGGCAGGATGGAATCCAGAGACTTCAGCTACAGGAAGTAGGTGTCTAAAGAGGCATATTACCTGATACACTGAATGCCACTATAGATGAAATCTCATTTAAGAAATCTGAGTACTTAATAAAAAGTGTAAGTACTATAAATCACAAGTAGGTCAAACGTTCTGTGTTTGAGCGGGGGGGGGGGGGGGGGGGGGACCCCAGAGTGGAGCAGGCAGACAGGAGGAGGCTTGTATCCCAACCCTGAAGACTCCTAGATCCTCACCAAGGACTATCAGTACAAGCTCCAAGGACTACATCCCAACCGCCAAGGAGACCACGGGGAATTGGAGTGCCTTCAGAGGCCGAGAACTCTGAGGTCACCCACCTCCATTTGGATCTCCCACATGGGATGGAAGAAGCCCATACCCTGCCTTGCAGGATCCAAGGTCATCGGAACGACAACCAGGAGCACTGAGCAGTCCGCAGAAACAAAACAGTAAACTTCCTTCGGGACTAGGGAGAGGAGCTTTCTCTGGTTCTTGCCTGGTGCCAACTTTGGGTCCCCACCCTCTCTCGTAATGACCATCAGGATCACTCCAGAAACCCCTCAAAACAAACTAACAAACAAACAAACAAAAAAAACCCCTAGAATAGATAGAGAACAACAAGGAAAGCTTAGAAACAGGAAACGGGCAGTGAGGATGCACTTATAACTCACTGGGTGGGACACAAAGATTAGTTACTCCTCACTAGGGTTTTGAAGATTTCTCTGCACACCCCTCCTAAAACTGTTCACCTAAACTGCTGACATATGTCTTGTTAGAGTTATAGAGTTACACTACCTGAAAAACAGCCAGGTTCTGCAAAATCATGCTTCAACGCTATGAACTGCTAAATACTAAAATTAAAATAGACATGAGTCAGCTGAACAGCAATCTATAGCCATTTTAAGGTGTATTGAACCCAGCTGTATATAAACTAATAATTGTAATGTCAATGTAGAAGTCATAGGATGTGGTTCAGAACTTGCACTTTTTTTCCTCTCTCTCTCTTTTAACATGCTGGTTACACAATACCATGTCAACTAATTCCATTACGTTATAAATTGTTACTGATGTAATGTCGGGGTTTTTAATTGATTGGGATGATACTCTGTTGCTCTACCTTCAGACCAGAGACGGTCTCCCCAAGAAACTGTTGAACTTATCTGGACCATAAGATGCTTGACTCTATGCTTTGTAGATGCTTGCAAGGAAAGTATCTTAACTGAATTTGAATTGTAGTAATGCAACAAGAATCCACCATGGGGGGGGGGCGCGGGTTTTGGGGAGGAAGGGGAGAATCCCAGAACCTATGAAACTGTGTCACATAATGCAATGTAATCAATAAAAAATTAGAAAAAAAAATGTTGTGTGTTTAAGCTAAGGCTAAACCATGCTATCTGATTTACAGAACAATCAGTAAGAAATGTGAAAGAGAGTTATACAGGTGCCCAGTGCAATAGCCTTAGTGACTAAATCCTAGCCTTTCATCCACCAGGATCCCAAATGGGCACTAGTTCATATCCTGGCCGTGCCACTTCCCATGAGGCTCCCTGCTTGTAGCAGCAGAGGATGACCCAAAGCCTTGGGATCCTGCACCCATGTGGGAGATCCAGAAGATGCTCCTGGCCCCTGGTTTTGGAATGGCTTAACCTCGGCCATTGTGGCCAGTCAGTGAGTGAACCAGTGGATGGAAGATCTTTCTGTTTCTCCTTTCTGTATATCTGCCTTTCCATAAAAATAAAATAAATCTAAAAAGAAAAAAAAGGATTTATACAAGATGTGGTCAGGATAATGGCTCAATTGGCTAATCCTCTACTTGTAAGTGCCAGCATTCCATATGGGAGCTGGTTTGTATCCCAATTGCCCCACTTTCCATTCAGCTCCCTAACTGTGGCCTGGGAAAGCAGTGGAGGATGGCCCAGACCCTTGGGATCCTGTGCCTACATGGGAGACCTGGGGAAGCTCCTGGTTCCTGGCTTTGGATCGGCGCAGCTCCGGTCATAGCAGCCATTTGGGCAGTGAACCACAGACGGCAGTTATTTCTCTGTCTCTCCTAGTCTTTGTAAACTTGCCTTTCTAATAAATTAACCTTTTGAAACAAAAAAATTTATACAAGCATCAAATTATTATATATCTTACTTTCCTAAAGCACTATTTCAAGTAAGGAATTGTGAGATTTGTGTAATATTTATAATATAAAAAAGACAAAAACGAACACAGTATTTATCTGGACATTCTACTTCATAGATATTTCTTCATGGCCTTGCTATTAAGAAATATCTCATTGCATCCTTGAGCTCAAAACAGAAACCAAACCCTTCTACAATGAATAATAAAAAACTGTTCAAATTTTTTACTTGCAAAGAACCCTAATTGCAATATGTATTACTTAAAACAGGTCAATTATTGTGGCCTAAAGTCTCATTTCTTACTTATGTCACTTTACTTTTTAGAAATTAAAATTATGAAATGTCATAAAGAGAAGAATTTGAGCAGGCAAAGCATGGTGGGATTTGTTCTCACACCTTTCCTAATATCGTATGCAGTGGCTCTTCCTCTTCTCCGCAACCTGGGCCATCCATTTTCCACTGCTTCACAGTTTTGTCATCACCAACCTAGGAATATTTAGGATGATGATGATGTTAATGAACTATGGTCACAAATATAACTCACCAGCATATATATCAAATATAAACATTTTGTTTAAAAAGCATACTATATTCACGTAATATATCAATATATTTTCATACATATCCTACCGTGTTACAGCAAAGATCTGTTGACAAGTGTCTAAGCGATATAAAATTAGAATACTAAGAGTGATACAAAAAAAGAAAAGAATAGCAGTAAAGTTAGGCTATAAATGTGGCAAAAATGTTTACTACAATAAAGATCACAATTTGGATTAAGGAAAAAAATTGATAATAATAGAATGACATTTATAAAATCAGGCTAGTCAAAACTTTGAAACAATATGATGTCTCTCAGGAAAAGAAGATTCCAGATAGCTTTAAAGAAATTAAATAAAAAACAAGGAAATATGCCAGAGATCACATTTTTATAGTTTCAGAATAGACAGAGTTCTTCCCTGCCAACAAATCACCAGTTTTCAAACCGGTCACTGTCAAACACTGGACAAAGTACTCTGAAAGCTTTTCAGGATCCAAAAGGTCAAAACCATTTTCACATTTTAATCAAGGTATCGTTCTTCTTTAAACTGTGTTAACAGTTGCACTGACAGGAAAAAAGACGCTCCGAACTGTTGGCAGCTTACTCCAAATCAAGACAAAGCAACAATCTATGTTAATTTACTCAGGTCACTGGCAGACACATTCAAAATATTAGATGAAATAGGCTGCAGAACAAAACAAGCCATGTAACATCATTTGGGCTTAAAATAATCATAAATGTGATATTATACAAGCATATGAGGGAATTTTTAGAAATCAATTAAAATATATACAATAAAAAAAACCTTTGGATTTAAAAATGTTTTATCACCAAATAAAACTTACTCTTAATTCAATTTTTCTACAAATTTTATGAAGTTCCCTCATATATATCATACTGCTAGTTTTCACTTAAGTTTGTATTACATGCAAATTACATATTTTTCATTAGAAACATATTTATCTATAGAAGGTGTATGAATTTAGTTGCTTTCCTGCAGCAAATTCAAAAAGAAATACTTCCAGCAGAACACTGTGAAGTGTTCATGAGATTAGAATAAAGGATTTAGATGGAGGTTCTGATACTAAGGTGAAACAGAACTTCTTTTGTTGAGGATATAAACGAACCTGAAGCCTCTTTATAATACACTTAGACAATATTTAACTGGGCTGTATCACATTAACAACTCTGAATCTAAGCTACTGGCATCAAACCAAAACTCAGTTCTGGGGACATGATTCCACAGGGAGCCCTCAAGATGCAATCTAGATACTCAAATCTTTGTCGCTGTGGCCTCACCCAAAGGTCTTTTCAGTATTTAAACAAAATAGGGTGAGCCATGTCCCTGAGCACACTCTCCTGCAACATGGTTTATGAGAATCAAGTTCTGGGAAGTACTGTGGACAAGCTGAAGATCTGCTATCAGGAGAAGGATGTCTGATGCAGCCTGCGGAGCACCAGCCTCGGCACACCAGGCAGCCTAAGAAGGTGAGCATGTTTGCAGAGACAAATGGCTCTACAACAGCATGTGCCTGTTCAGAACAATGCTTCATTCTATCTGCGTGAGGAGTAGGACTGCTAAGGTGATGTGCATTACAGACTGAAACAACGAAGAAACCCAGGTAATAGAGGTTTTACGAGATTATGAACTAACCATTTTAAAAAGAAGAGGAGGGTCTGGCACAATGGCCTAGAGGCTAAAGTCCTCGCCTTGCACGTGCCCGAAACCCATATGGGCACCAGTGGCCTCGCTTCTCTACCAGCTCCCTGCTTGTGGCCTGGGAAAGCAGTTGAGGATGGCCCAAAGCCTTGGAGCCCTGAACCTGCAAGGGAGACCTGAAAAAGGATTTCCAGGCTCCTGGCTTCGAATCAGCGCAGCTCCAGCGGCTGTGGTCACTTGGGGAGTGAATCATTACACAGAGGACCTTCCTGTCTTCCTATTTGTATATCTACCTTTACAATAAAAATACATAAATCTTTTTTAAAAATTAATAAATCAATAAATAAAAGGAAGAAGAAACACTAAGGACTAAAACTAAGCCAAGAAATAGCTTTCACATGTGTCTCATGATCTCACTTAAACATGAAAGCTAAAGAAGCTGAACTTGGAGCATGTACCATACCATAGCAAGCTAAGCCTCTGCCTGCAGTGCCACCATCTCATATGGGCACTCTCCTATTTTTTTTTTTTTTTTGAAGATTTATTTCGTTTTATTACAAAGTCAGATATACAGAGAGGAGGAGAGACAGAGAGGAAGATCCTCCATCCGATGACTCACTCCCCAAGTGATTGCAACGGCCGGTGCTTTTGCCAATCTGGAGCCAGAAGCCAGGAACTTCCTCCAGGTCTCCCATACGGGTGCAGGGTCCCAAGGCATTGGGCCGTCCTCGACTGCTTTCCCAGGCCACAAGCAGGGAGCTGGATGGGAAGTGGAGCTGCTGGGATCAGAACCAGCGCCCACATGGGATCCTGGCGTGTTCAAAGTGAGGACCTTAGCCACTAGGCCACCGCGCTGGGCCCGGGCACTCTGTTTCTAATGCAGCTCCCTGGTGGTGGTCTGGAAGGGCAGTGGAGGGCAATGAAAGACAACAGAATAATTATAACAATAGATTATATTTATTTACAACTTGCAAGTTTTTACTTCTGGATTTTTCCATAATAGATACACTACTACTAAGCTAGCTACCAGCTGGTGGTCTGGAAGCTCAGTGGAGGGCAGTGGAAGGCAATGGAGGATGGCCCAATGCCTTGGGCCCTGTACCCACAAGGGAGACTCAGAAGCAGCTCCTGGCTCCTGGTTTCATATCAGCCCAGTTCCAACTGTTGTGGCCATTTGGGAAATGAGCCAGCAGATCAAAGATTTCTCTCTGTAACTCACAAATAAAAATAAATGACTCTTAAAACTATTTTTTACATTTTGATGTGAAAGAGTACAATTATAGAATCTTTACCTATTTTCTACATGTCCACATCCTTAAAATGTTTTCTCATTCTTCACCTTTATCATCCATGTAGTAGTTTACAAGACTACCCCCCTCCTGGGACACGAGGTTCATTCTTTGGCTCTTCAAGCTCTGGTTTCCCCATATTCTAAGCAAGAGCATTTCCTAAGATGACCACAATGATGTCTCTGTTTTCTCTATATTATTGCCCTTCACTTCCTCCCAAAGATTCTATCTTGATGATGCCAAGTTCAGCTGGGATTTCTCTCCTGAACTCCAGACCTGCCACTTTCAAGATGATATTTTCACTCACAGCACCTCCTACTAGTCTACCTTACCTCATCCCACCTTTCTTATTCCCATCCTTTTCTAGAACTTGCTCTCAGCTCGCTCTGACTTCTTTTCTGAAAAAAGAATCACCATTTTTCTAGCCACTTCTCACTTCATGAGCCTCTAAAATCTTTCTAAATCTAACCATGCCATCTATTTTCACCCACTATGCAACCTTATTATTTTCAGTAGAGTGCACTAAAATAGCTTTCAAACTGATCATTGTTGTTAAATTAATTGCTCCCATATGGGAGATGGTTTGAGTCCTGGTTGCTCCATTTAAAATTCAGCACCTTGTTAACATGTCCAGGAAAAGCAGCAGAAGATGGTCCAGGTGCTTCCGCCCCGTAACCGCATGGGAGACCTGAGAAGACCGTGGCTTCGGACTGGCTTAGAGCTGGTCATCGTGGCCACCTGATGATTAAACTGATGGGTGAAGAGCTCTCTTTTCCTTTGTCTCTCCCTATATATCTGCTTTTTGAATAAATAAATAAATTTTTTAAAGAACTGTTATTTGTATACTTAAGTTCACAGCATTATTTATAAAAGTGAAAACAAACCAAACGTTTATCGATGAGTGAATGAATAAAATGTACTATATACATACAATAAAATTATTACTCAGCTTTTAAAAGATAAGATATATTCTGGTGTGTGCCACAAGACAGATAAAAGTTGAAGAAAATATGCCTAGTGAAATGAGAGATACAAAAAGGCTTATTTAAAAAAAAAAGGGACACACAAGAATTGTGGTTCTACTTCCATGGGGTCTAGACAAACTGAGAGTGAAACAGCTGTTATCAATAGCAGAGGGCACCGGGAAACGGAGAGCTGACTGTCCAACGGACAGAATTTGTTACCTGGAGACAGACTGTGCTGATGACTGCGTTCTGTGTGACCTTACTGTCACTGTCCAGGTCCCTGGAAAACTAGCACTTTTCAGGGTTTATGAAACTATTTTACTTCATAAAACTGCAAAAGGGCATTGGAATGAATAAATGAACTTGAGGATAAGTTATTCACTTTGAACATTCTGACGTGTGTTGGACAAATTTGGTGACTTCAAACTTGATGATCTTACACTTACAGTAAAAAAGGAAGTTCCACAAAAGCGTGTACACATTCCTCGTACAAAGCCTTCATGCGCTTGGACTGCACGAACACATTTCCGTTGAGTGAGGTTCCAAATTCTAACCTGTAATAAAGTATATCAGGGAACTGTAAATATAAAATGTTTGGGCAAAGGACTACTACAGTTGAAGAAAAATAGACACTAAAAGGCTGATTAGTGACACCAGACAGTTGAAAGCAAATCCTGGGGATTAAAATATTACAATGCAGATGGAAAAATACAACAACACACAGAAAACGCAATCTGTCAAATGTCTGTCAATGCTCCTTTAAAGAACTTCAAAACTTTTTCCTGCCAGAGAAGGAAAACTGAGTGTTGAATTACTAACAACAATTTTTGTGGGAAAAACTCACATATGAACAATTATTTTGCTTGCTATCAAACTAAGTCTTAAGCTGCTCTCTTTATAGTTTCTTATGTTTAGTAACAAGCTAATAATTTTATCATTTCAAACAAAATTTAGTAGAGAATTAAACTGAAATCAAAGTAAGATAGCTAAAATACATTTAAAAAAAATTGAAATACAACCATCTTGAGTCTGAAGTACCAATGTTTACGCAGCACTGACCTCTCCATCACATGCCCCAGAAAGGACGGTCGTCAGGCTCTTTGGGTGCTTCGCCAAGCAATTGATGCCATCACGGTGACCATCCAGAGAAGCAAGGAATGGTTTCGCAAACACCCGTTCCAGCTTGGTCGCATTTAGAGCCCTCACGTATTCTCGTGGGACTTCAAAAGGATGTAAAGTAGGATCGTAGTTTCTTGGAACTGAAATAAGAAGGATTCCTCTGAATTAAATAATTCACGTTTAATATTTCCTGTGGGTTTCCTTAGCTAAACATTCGATTTACTCAATAAGCCTTTAATCCACCACTCTGTTCTATACCAAACTCCATGAAGAATTCAACAGCTTAAAACCTGTTGCCGGGCCTGGCGCGGTGGCGCAAGTGGTTAAAGGCCCGGCGCCTTGCACGCCCGGGATCCCATATGGGCGCCGGTTCTAATCCCGGCAGCCCCGCTTCCCTTCCAGCTCCCTGCCTGTGGCCTGGGAAAGCAGTCAAGGACAGCCCAAAGCTTTGGGAACCTGCACCTGTGTGGGAGACCCCGAAGAGGCTCCTGGCTTCTGATTGGCATAGTATCGGCCCGTTGCGCTCACTTGGGGAGTGAATCATTGGACGGAAGATCTTCCTCTCTGTCTCTCCTCTCTGTATATCCGCCTTTCCAACGAAAAAATAATAAAAATAAATCTTAAAAAAAAAAAAAAAAACCTGTTGCCAGAAACCTTTCAAAATGACCAGGAAATAAGGGAATGCATACATAGAAAACAGACTACATCTGCACACTCATACACAAAGGGAGAGAGAATGCTTTTCCTTTTTAATGTTTTGCTACACTTTTACAAAATTCAGAGACTTCCTTCCATATGTTCTACTACACTCCTCACCTGAATTCTAAGTTCTCAGTCAAGATATACAATACATTCTTCCTGTATGGGCTTTAAGCCTAGCACAGCTTGTGGCACAAAGCAACTGCATGATAAATGCACACTGAACTGTAAACTCCTTGTGGGGCCCAGAACACTATTCATCCCTGGTGCTAAGCCCCACGGATACACTGTAGTGGTTATCACTGCATTACATAGTTGCTCTTTATTAGCTCTTCCATGCATGCTTATCTATTTGAAGTACACATGAGCTCACCACGTGTCAAGCACTGTTCCAAACATCTTAACTCCTTTCATCTCCACAGCACCCTATGTGTTAAGTTCTATTGCTCTTCCTTGTCTTCAAGATAGGGAAGCGAGGCACAATGAGGCGAAGTAATTTGCTGAGATGGTGATGGAGCCACAGAGGCAGTGTGGCTCCAGAAACCACGATGCAAACACACTGTCTCAGCTAATATTTACTTAGAAAATAACTCTAAGTTCTCATAGCTTAAGAAAACAAAAACATAGAACAAAACAAAACAAAAAACTCTCAATGTGTGAAAATAAATGCATCTTCTTTGAGCAGGGTGACATGAAGTCTTATTCATGACTGCATGCGCACATCATATTCAATGCATAGTAAAGCTGAAACTGTACATTCCTAGTTAATTCTATACTCCATCCTTCCTAATAACAAAATCAAAGTTATATTCATTCTTGTTGAGAAGTATTAATTCATTATCCCTTTTAGTCACTTAGTCTTGGCCCTCATTACTTTACATGGGGACTACTGTAATACCACACCCATTCATCTTGGTGGCAGTCCAAGTCACAGGCATCAGATGAACTATCCTAAAACATAGCTTTTCTTGTAAAGATTGATTTATTTTTATTAGACAGAAGGAGAGACAGAAAGATCTTCCATCTACTAGTTTACTCCCCAAGTGACTGCAATGGCCAGAGTTGAGCTGACCCAAAGCCAGGAGCTTCTTCCAGTCTCCCACCAGGCGCAGGGTCGCAAGCCTTTGGGCCGTTCTCTACTGCTTTCCCAGGCCATGAGCAGGGAGCTGGAAGAAAAGTGGCCAGGATAGGAATTGGCACCCATATAGGATCCTGGTACATGCAAGGAAAGGATTTAACCACTCTGGGTACTATGCAAGGCCCAAAACATAGCTTTTTAACATGTCACTCCCAGGCCCACCAACTTTCAAAGTTCCAAACTTTAAATATGTTCCCCAATGGTAATAATAGCAATATAATTTTCAAGAACATACCTCTTCCCAACACATGGACATTTACCCTCTGGGAGTCTATTTTTTAACACTGAAGATTGTCCTGTCGGTTTATTTCAGTGTTTGATTTTAATAGCTGTAAGAGCTGAAGGAGACAAAGGCAGGACTTGATTTTGCAGCCTGCTGTATTAAGAGAAGCATGTGTACACTGGGACTGTTCTGTGATAACAGACCTGACTCCGTTACTGTGATGCTCTCACGGAGTAGGACTGGCTCAGTGAACATGCTCTGTCACAGTGAGGAGGGACTGACTGTACAGGCAAGCAGATCTAAGATGTCGTCCACGGGGACTTAAACATACTTGACTCTTTAATGTTCAGTCCCATCCACTAATCTTACAAAAGTTATTTCCAAAGTTTGTTTAGAAAATTACCATCTCTCTGATGTCAATGACTGTTCCCACAACTACCTGATATTGCTATAACTGTAATAATAGTTTCTAATTTAAAAAAAAAACTGTCCCCACTTTTTTCATAGAGGCAAAAGTGAATTCTTCCATTTTCAAATCTTTTCACCATTTTCAGTACAAAATATTTTGAGCAACGGGAATACCTCCAAGCATAAATTTTTGAAAACAGTCTCTCTATAGCACAAGATTATTTGAAAACGACTTTCTTGCCCAAAATTAAAATGGATTCTTAAGGAATAGGCTATGTTTTATTTTTCTCAAAGAAGTAAAAGCAGCCGAAGCAAAAATACTCAGTATTCACAGCCACAGAAGAGTTTAGAAAATCTAATAAGTGCTTTATTCATTCTATGTTCTACAATTCTTGGTTAAAAATTTTGATGTGACAACCAAGGAACTTCTGCATGAAAAAAGCATTTTCATGGTCCCTAGCATTACTTCACAAATTGGTAAAGATTATCTCAATTAAGATATTATATAACCTCCTAATAAATGAAACTATAAAATATTGCAGTACTTTGACACGAGCATACCTTTGTCAACCCTCAGGATATGTGAATTAATACACAGCAGAGATGAAAATATCAATGTAAATTCAAGTATTGCATAAAAATTGTTAAGAAAAAAACTTGAAGTTTCAATTATTTTTACAACACAGCCAGGACAACCAATTATAGACACTTTCAACTAATCAAATGAGGTTGAAACTCCTTTTTTTATTTTTGCTTACATGAAAGGTAGAGACAAGAGAGAGCTACTGGTTCACTGCCCTTGGCTTGCAACAGCCAGGGTTGGGCCAGGGCAAAGCTGGAAGTCCAGAACCCAACAAGCTGGGTATCCCACACAGATGGCAAGAGCCCAAGTGCTAGAGCCCCTACCTGCTGCCTCACAGGGTCCGCACCAGAACCTGTGGCTAGAAGCCCACCTGGGACTCATGCTCGTGAGGAGCTGTTTCACTTGAGCATTCCTCCCTGTGTGTATCATTTCTTCCACCAAGTACATGTAATTCTCATCCAAATCTATCTAAACCCTACACATATTCTAAAAATACTAAATTTAAATCTTACGTCTTCCATAAAGTTTTTCAAATCACTGTGATCATGTCCACCTCCAAATTCACGTACCCAGTGAACAATAAACACTGTAGAAGCACTTGCCACATATAAAGCACTGACAACAGTACAGTTGATAAACCACATATTTATGTACGGTGTTACCTTGCAGGAAGCCCAAGGAAGTTTTAAAGGAATTTTCTTGAGCCCTATTCTAGTACCTGATATTACATATTTACAAGAAAATAACACTTAATAAAAACGAAAGAATAAAGGAAGGTAAAAGCATCTCCCTTTATGTTTTACAGAACTTCAAAGTTTTATCATTCCATCCTGCTACCAACTTTCTACCAGAAAGTAAAAGAGGGAGACCTTGGGGCCAGTGTTGTGGCAGGGTGCGGTGGGGAGGAGGAACAGGCTAAGCAGTGCTTGGAGTTCCAGCAGCCTCACTGCTGACCCACCTCCCAGATAATGTTCCCGAGAAAGCAATGCGAAGAGGGACCAAGCACTCAGGACCCATACGTGACAGATTCCAATGGAGTTCTAGGCTCTTGGCTTTGACCTGGTCCAACCAGACGCTGCAAATATATAAGGAGCAAATCAGTGGACAGATGATCTCTCGTTTTGTCTCTCCCTCTTTCAAATAAACAAATCTAAAAAAAAAAAAAAAAAAAAACAGGAGGGGATGGTCTGACATTGTGGTGTAGCAGGCAGTCCAGCTGCCTTAAGTGCTGGCATCCTTTATAGGTGCCAGTTCAGACCCAGCTACTCCACTTCCAACCCAGCTCCCTAAGGGCCTGGGGAAAGCAATGGAAGACAGCCCAAGTGCTTGAGTCCCTGATACCCATGTGGGAGACCTAGAAGAAGCTCCTGTCTCCTGGCTTCAGCCTGGCCCAGCCCCAGCTGGTGCAGCCATCTAGAGTGTGAAGTAGTGGATGGCTGGCTGGTCAGTCTCTTCCCTTTCTCTCTCTCTCCTTCCCTCCCTCTTTTAAATAAACAAATCTTTTTAAAAGCAATCTCAAAAACAAAGACTTTATGGGTTTTCTTTTAAAGACCAGAAGATTAACCACTTCCAAACACTGAAACAGTGCCAGCTGCTGATTAATCACAGTGTATACACAAAACAGACTTGTACTCCTCGCTGCAAATTTATCCTGATGGAAGCACCCTGTTAACCAAAATAACAATCGCAAGACAATGTGGTAAACACTGACAGAAGTATAAGAAACCGTGATGGAAATGTAGATGTGTTCAAATGGCAGGAGGGAGTGTGCAGTGTCTGTGTTCAGAGCTTTCCTGTGGTGGCTGCTACACAGGGTGAGGGCATCTGGCACAGGAAGCTTGACAGAGAATGCCCTGAAGGCACACTCAGATGGGCCAGGGTGAACACACCCTCCCTGGGGTGAAAGTGGGGATGAAGGAGCAACCACAGGGTCCAGGATGAGGGATGGTGTCAAGTACCAATGACAGATCTGCATTTTAGAAATGTTACTACAAGTCAGCATAACCCTGTCAACATTTTGGGAGCAGAAGCATGTATCTCTCTGCCAGCAATGTTCACAGATACAATGATCATTTCCAGTACTCAAAATAGTGAGACGCCAGGTTCCTCAGTTAATACCCCCGCCTTTACCCTGCAGTGACATAGGCCGCTTCAGCACTTCACACCTGCTAGCATCTTCCATCCGCTCTTGCCATCGAGGTACCATGAGCTCTCACTCCTATGTGGTCAGCAGAGGAGGCAGGATAAACCTACCTCATTCATTCCACCTTGCCCATTTCCCCCTCAAACTTTCCCTAAGAGTTGTTGCTAAAGAGAAAACCGATAGCCATTAAGATTCTAATTTAAAGCGGTAAAGTGGTCAGAAATGAGAGCCACAGGCAGGCTTAAAGACGCCTGTTTAACTTTTAAATCCTTCAACTCCACGAGTCTGACCCATTCAAGTTCCACTTCAACAATGGGAACCCCAGGACAGAGCTCAGAAGTGGAGCAGGGGGAGACGGAAGTGTTCCCCCCATAGACAACAGCGGCTTCTGCCACCCCGTTCTCCAACGGCCTCAGCTGTCAACGCTTGCCTTGGGAAAAGGAAAATGAGGCAAGAACGAGCCTTGTCCCGGGGAGGAGCGCTGGGTTTCCCTCAGCACCGCCCCCCAAACATATAGCTTTTCCTCCACAGAGAGCGAGGCCAGACCCCAGCATTCGCGGAAGACGCCCCTACCTCTCTGCAGGTCCAACTTGGTTTCACGGACATAATTGTCCGGATTCCGGCTCAACATCTTCACCTTCATCTCGCCGGCTCTTCCTCCCGGACCCCACGAGTTTCTCCGCTCCGGTTGGACTCACCGCCTCCACCTCCCGCACATGCGACTTCCGCTTCCCGTGACGTACTTGCAGGGAGCGGAAGTCGGCCGACCGGCGCCCCTGGCTCCAGCGGCGCTTCGTAGCGACGCCTGCCGAGATTGACGAGGGGGCGTTTCCTCAGCGGAGCGCTCGGGTCCTCGTTGGCGCGCCGGGGCGGGGCGGGGCGGGGCGGGGACTCGGTGGAGCCTGGCAACCCGCCACTCGCGTGCTCTCGGCGGCGACGTCGGGGCGGCTGTGCCCGGGCACCTGCTGTGCGCGCACGAGTGCCCCCGCCACGCGAGTGGGCACGACCCTCAGCTCGCCGACCCCGGAAGTGGGCTCGCGCCCGCGGTCTGTCGCCACGGTGGCGGCCACTGCATCGCGTCCCACTACCTCCGCGGCCCTGGGCGCCGTGGTGTCGGCGGGCCCCGAGCCCATGACCGGCCAGGGACAGTCGGCGTCCCCATCGTCGCCGTGGAGCACGGTCTTCTACCACGTCCGCTACGAGAACTTGGTGGCGGGCGTGAGCGGCGGGGTCTTGTCGAACCTGGTGCTGCACCCGCTGGACCTCGTGAAGATCCGCTTCGCGGGTAAGAGCCCACCGCAATTTGAGACCGCTACTTCTGCCTGTCAGCTCGAACTGGGGGTGGTGGGGTAGGACGGGGGCGGGGGGTACACTCAAAAGGAGATGTTGGGTCTGTCCTGGCTCTCCTGAACTAGACTTGAAGAAGGGGGACTGGGGTGGGGAGTGGGACCCCGAATAAAACATCTGTCCCCTGACTCCCTTGCCCACCAAGACTGAGGGGTGGCGAGTGTGCGTTCAAAAATCTGCAAATGGCTGAGGTTGGAAGGTGGGAGTCAGATCCTGATTTGTAAATTGAGGAAGGGATCACTGAGCTTTTAGAAAGGACTTGTCTCCACTGGAGGTGCTGTGAAATCGTTAGGGTAGCCACGTGTTTGGCAGCAATACCGAAAGGAAACTGCGGGCGCCCGGGATCTGGCGTTCATTTTCGCAGATGGTTAGGGACACAATCCTCCGTTTGGAATACAGCCTGGTAAGTTCAGCTCCGGACCAGATTCCGGAAAAAGACCAGAGTTAATCTTTTCATATCTACAGTTTCAAAGATAACCTCTGATAACTTTACCAACCTTTTGAGTTATCTTAATTGGATTAGGTGTTGTATGGGCTTCAGATATACCTGATAGAGTATTGCTCTCGAAGGGACTTTGTCACCTAGAAGACACATCTAGACATAAAATGTGGGGCAAAGTGGAATAAATGTAAATTAAACCCTAGGCATGCAAGTGGACTATGAAGGTGATTGATGGCCAGGTGTATTTCTGTATGTTCCATGGATGCTTAGAGGGTAAGGTTTCCCCACAGGAGAGGCAAGAAGCCACTCAGGGACAGAAAATCAGTAAAAGGATGGAAGGTTGCCATTAGGGAAAAACACCAGAAAGGCAGATAGCTTCCTGGAGATTATGATGCATGCACAAATAATAATGATCATTACTAAAAGTAATTCCACTGAACATTTACTAGGATAAGGCAATGAGCAAAGAACTTTTCTCATTACGCTCCTAGCTAAAGGGCAAGCTAACATTGCCAGAGATGGAAATAAAGAGTGACTCCAGAAAGTCAAGAAGCTCACAGATTAACGGATCTTTTATGCCATGTAAAAGCAATAGCCAGGACTGGGATGTTGCGAATGGGATCAAGACTAGCGACAAAGAAATGAAAGCAGCCTGGCAGCTGACTCTACCTAGTGTTTGGACAGCCACCCCCTGTTGATTGGAAAGAGTTCTTTTGGGGTGGGGTGGGGGCTAGTTGAATGATGATGCACAGGGCAAAAGAAGGACAAGAAATGCAATGCACCCCCCCACACACACACAAAGATAAGAGGGTGTGGTGTGAAACATGCTGTAAGAAGCTGCGGTAGGTCAGCAAAGTCAGGTACTGCTAAGGGGTGTGTGAAGAGGACTTCCAAAGTGTACTCGAGGCCCTTGAGGAGAGCACTTGAACTGGTGAGTGAGGCAGAACCTGATTGCCCAGAGGCCAGCAAGTTCCTGCGGAGATTGTTGTTTTTCCTCAATAGGAGTACACAGTGATCCTAGAGGAGACTCTTAACTCAGCAGAGTGAAACCTGTTTAAATTCTGATGAGAAGGAGATTAGAGGAGGATGGAGGATAGTTGGGCTTCTAAGGGGAAAGTGGGGCTGAAAGGAAACAGTGTCTGGAGTAATATTCAAACATTCCAGACCAGAACCCTTAACAGGAAATACATTTTGCCTTTGCTATCCATGTTGCATACACTTACACACAGTAAACATACCCCTGCTTCAACCTTGTGAAATAATAGTTATCCTTGCCACTTAAGTTGTCATTTGTCATTGTTTTTTTGTTTATTGCAATCTCTTTTAAAGAATAATATTAGCAATTTGCATAGTTAACTCTTTGAAAAAGATGATTTATTTTGAAAGTCAGAACTAAAGGGGAACAGAAACAGAGATCTTCCATCTGCTGGTTCCCTCCAGCAATGGTCCAGGCTGAAGCCAGGAGCTGCATCCAGGTCTCCCACATGGGTGGCAAATATCCTAACACTTGGGTCACCTTCCAGTGCTTTCAGGTCATTAGCAGGGATCTAGATGGGAAGTGAAGCAGCGGACACTCTGACAAACACACATATGGGATCTTGGAGTTGCAGGTAGTGGTTTGGCATTATCCACTCCACTGCTATGCCACAGTGCAAGCCACTCAACTTATTTCTTAACCCATTTGTGATTTAAAAAAAAAAATACTGGCAAAGAGTGGAAGCAGAGAAGATTAGTTTTATTAACACATAAGTTTCAGTGTATCTGTGGCAGATAAAAGGATTAAAACTGCTGTCCAGCGAATAAAGTTGTATTAGGATAGCATTGCTGCCTGCTCATTTTTTAGTCATTACGTATCTTTCCTCCAAAATTAGTGTTCCCTGTGTTGATTCTGTCCCATTCACCAAACATTTTTCATCTTTAGCTTGTGCTTGTTAGCATCTTTTAATGCGATTATAGGCCTGAGAAAGTTTTGTGAGATGTGGTTAGACGTACATATGAATTCTTTAGTGGAATATCTCTTTAAGACAATCATGAAGTTGTTTTACTTTCTTCTTGGTTTTCCACCTTCAGAGTCATGTTCCTTGGGTCCACTAGAATTGCCTTTCAAGAAAACGTACTGGTTATCTTAAGCACATTTGGACTTAGGTTTTTGAAATACAAGGTTTGAGATAATAACCACATTTTTGTGTGATTTTCAGAAATTTTTAGCAGTTAAGACTTGCCAAAACAAAATACCACAGTGCAGCTTAACAAGAGAAATTATTTTCTTCCAGTTGTGAGGACTGGGAATCCAAGAGCAAAGAGTCTGTAGACGTGGTTTTTAATGAGACCTCAAATCTGGGAGATGGCCGTGCTCCCCTGGTGTCTAAGCCTTGTGTAAGGACATGAGTTCCTTCAGCCCAAAGCTCTCCTCTTATATCTTCATTTAGCCTTAACTATCTCCTCAAAGATACAGTCACATTGGGAATTAAGTCTTCAACTTATGAATATTGGGGAAATGTGGTACATTTCTAAAAGGCCCTTGCCCTTTTTTCCAGCCTAATTCAGCTAGACCAGATCCCCACTGTTCTCCACGATGGTGCCAGGTGCTGTATGATACATCTTGTATTTGCACCAGCTGTTTTCACCCATCCAACAATAAATCTATTTCCCCTCCTTCCCAAGTCAAGCTCCTCAAGCTCCTAATCCTTTTCGCCTATTGCTGAGATATTTAATATAACAAAGAAACCATTAATAGCTGCATTCTTCTCTGTGGTTTTGAATACCTGCTCACACTTCACTGAATAGTCTTTCAGTAGTCCCTTGCATTCCCTCATTTCCTATTTTGAATGTTCCATTTCCCACCTTGACAGAGTATGAAGACATCAAGTTTATTATTTAAGACTTACTTCTGAAAGGCTGAATTTCAAAGAGAGGCAAAGACAGAGATCTTCCATCCATTGGCTCACTCCCTAAATGGCCACAATGACTAGAGTTGGCCAAGCCAAAGCCAGGAGCTGGAACTCCCTTTGGGTCTCCCTCATGGGTGGCAGGGCTCCAAGAACTTGAGCAGTCTTATGCTTTGCTTTCCCAGGCAAAAAATTGACAAGAAGATTAAATGCCGTTGCTGATTGAAAATTGATGGTGTCTGAAAGTAGGATGATGGCATTGTGAACTGCGATGTAGAAGGGACTAAGAAAGGTTTCTTGTTAACTGATCAGAGAGGATGCAAGGGAGACAGATTCATGGATTGTGTCCAGGTATCCGACACAGGCCTAGATGGTAGTGCTGTGTGTTTGTCATTACTTAACACTAGAATAAGAGCAGCTTTTTATATAGTTGACAAGGATACACGCCCATGAGGAGCATTGATTAAGGTGGGGAGGGTTGAGGCATGGGGGAAGGTGTGTGGGACAAATGCTTCCAATTTTCCTTTTTTTCCCCGTCTCTCCTGTTTCTAGGGAGGGAGGGAGGAAGGGAGGAGGAGGCCACTCCCAGCTGCCTAACTATGTCAGTACCTGGGGATGGGGAATGTCCACTTGAAACTCCAGTGTGGAGAATTAGTCCAAGGGTATTTATTACTTGAGTGGTTTTGATAGTTTTTTGATAGAGGCGCTGCTGGTTTCGTTGGTCCAAGGTTGAGAAAATTCAAGGTCCATTGGCTGACAGTCTCCCCGAGCGCATCCACTCATCCAGACACTTGAAGAGCAGCTTCTTAAGGATGGGGAAGACTAGTTCATTTTTGGATTCATTCAAGTGAAATACATTTCTACTTTCTATTCTTTTTATTTTTTTTAAGATTTATTTATTTTTACTACAAAGTCAGATATACAGAGAGGAGAAACAGAGAGGAAGATCTTCTGTACAATGATTCACTCCCTAAGTGAGCTGCAACGGCCGGTGCTGTGCCAGTCCAAAGCCAGGAGCCAGGAACTTCCTCCAGATCTCCCACTCAGGTGCAGGGTCCCAAGGCCTTGGGCCGTCCTTGACTGCTTTCCCAGGCCACTAGCAGGGAGCTGGATGGTAAATGGAGCTGCTGGGATTAGAATCAGTGCCCATATGGGATCCTGGTACATTCAAGGCAAGGACTTCAGCTGCTAGGCCACGCTGCTGGGCCCCTCTACTTTCTATTCTGATTTTGCTTTGTGTTTACATTGGTGTGAAATAGAAAGAATTCTAGGGAAGTATTTTACTGTAGCCTCTACATTTTCTTTTCTGCCTCTCTTTGGATCTTTGTAGCATCCTTGATATTGAGTCTCTTGGTGATTTTGTTTTGGGACAGGTATTTTCAAATGTGAATATGCAAGCAAATTCTTAATCATGTATATTGATAACAAAAAAAGTGTTAGGTTTATTTAAAGAGGCTTTCGGATTGTGTGAAGAGTTACTAAAATACTTCCTAAAATATTATTTGAGTGCATAATATATCTTTAATACACACTTGGATAAATTTATAAAAATTAATTTTTAAGCATTAAATAGTCTTGGAAAATAAATTGTTTTGGTTGATCTTTAAACAGTGTGTTATCTATTTATGTGTGGCTCAGAGCTACAACTTGGCTCTTATTTTATTTCTCCTTCAATGCAGTGAGTGATGGACTGGAACTGAGACCAAAATATAAAGGCATTTTACATTGCTTGACTACCATTTGGAAGCTTGATGGACTACGGGGACTGTATCAAGGAGTAACCCCAAATGTGTGGGGTGCAGGTTTATCCTGGGGACTCTACTTTTTCTTGTGAGTAGATCTGGGAGATATTATAGCATTAATCATTTTTGCTTTGGTGATTGTTATATATCAGTTGATAAATTAGCAAGATGAGTCATTTAATTTGGATTTTCAAGGGTCAGGAAGAGCAGAATGGCTTCTTTATTTTCTATCAGTTCTTATTACAGGCATTTGGTCTGGGAAAAATTACTTAATAGGAAAAAGCTGAAGGGAGGAGATAGGAAAATAATTTTACAGAAGCTGTCTCCCTGAGATAAATTGAAGAAGGTGAACTGTTCTGCTGATTACTTTTATAAGTAGAATATGCACATACAACATCAGAGCATTTTTATTTTAATTTTTAATTTTGGATTTTGTGGTGCAATTCCATAGAATCTGAGATTTCCTGCCCCCAGAATCCCCCTTTGCCCAACTGATTTTCCCCATATTGTTACAATAGTATAGTCCTTCATAAGGAGTTATAATTCCATCAGTCTGTTATTTAACATCAGAGCTTTTTAAAACTATTTGAGAAACAGCTAATTCCAGGAAGTACAAAATGAAATTACATTACCTCTTGAGTATTTTTTAGGTATTTTGGCCATATCAGTATTCTTGAACCTGTCTGAGTCAAAACACACTAGAAAAAGTTGAATCAGTCAAATTTGTTACTTAATAAGTTTTTAAAGTGTTGGCAGAAATTGGAGGACCCTGAAACCGAGTGAATTTTCATTTTTATGGATATCCATCCTGATAAAGGAAGATCACTTGAGTAAGTTACTCCCCATTTGAGAGTTCAGTTGGAGCGAGCCCAGATGAGCAGATTTCGTAAATTCTGAAGTATCATGAGACAGTTGCTTATTTCGCCTCTACCACATTTTCAGGGATATCTTCCAAAAGTACATTTGATTCATAACGAAGTTGGAAAGTAGAAGAAGACAGACCTTGGAGTCTTTGGGGGAACTGATACCTCGGAAGATAACTGTTTAGGAACAAACGCAGACGCCACGGTGTTGCTGCTGGGGCTGGAGGCTTACTGGCTCATTCCCCTGATTTGATGTACTCCATCCTCTTCCCAGCCTCACTTCCTGGCCTGTCAGTTACCATCACCACATAAATAACTATTACCACATGACTTCTGGAGAAGCTACACCAAGTTCCCAGGGTGGGCACATGCAGCTCCTGGAATGTAAAAGGGCATCATGGCATACAGTACGGGGCACACACTGCTCTAAGCACCCACTAGGATTTGAAACTGAGCCTTTGAATGAAGAAGCTTACGCTTCGTATTCATCAATGCCTAGTATATTTGCTTTTTATCTCCTTTGTCATGCATTTTATAATAAGCATATGGCAGTGTCCAAACTAATCTTAAGCTACTTTTTTTTTAGGGAAAGCCAAATAAAATTCAGCTTTAGTAGTAATTAAATATTTGTTCTTATTTTCAGTCCCAAGCCATGCTTAGATGTGTGAAACTTTACATATTTACTCATATATATTCTGTATGAATTTGGGTTATGTAGATTCTCCAAGGGACTTTCTAAGGACAAGCCATATGATGAAACATTTTCCTTATTTAATGTTCAAATGGTAGTAGTAAAAATTTTAATGTTTTTCAACGGAAGTCTTCTAACAAGAAAAAGTAGAAATCAAAGTTAGAGGAAATAAGTTGATTTGACACACCTGCAGAGAAAAATTCAGCGATTATCTGCTGCTAAATAAAACCCAAGTCTCAGTGCTCCCCTGCAGGGTGGCAATGTTCCCTTTCTTCCCATCCACCCTGGCTGTGTCTTCGCCCTTGGCATCCCTGTCCCTGCCTCTCAGTACCAAGTTCAATGCTGGCTACTGCTCAAAGTCTTCTGTGATCTATTTGTGAACTTCTTGCATTGCTGTGTTTTATGAAGGTTGTTTATGCATCACTAATGGTCCTTGGTATTCTATTAAGAAGGCTCCCTGCTGTGCTTACCTTTTTGTGAAAAGCCAGCCTTAGTGCCTGAACTTGGGTGCTCAGCACGTTTGTTAAGTGCTCCTTCTTTGATCTCTTTTGCCTTTTGTGTCCAATCTCTGCACAACTGTAACCCTGCCTGCTACCAGTTTTCCTGTCCTAGTTAATTGCTGAGTGTGTGACTAACGTTTTTGAGATTTGCTTGCTAACCATATACATTTGTATGGAGACTGGGTGTAATCTTAACAATAAACAATTACCAGCATGTCCATCCTTGACAAGTTCTTATTTTGTGGTTGCATTACACATTGACTTTTGCTTTTGGGGTACTGTTAACTTCTATATACTTTATTTAAAAAAAAAAAAAGATTTATTTATTTCTATTGGAAATTCAGATTTACAGAGAGAAGGAGAGACAGAGAGAAAGCTCTTACATCTGGCCACAATGGCCAGAGCTGAGCCAATCTGAAGCCAGGAGCCAGGAGCCTATTCCATATCTCCTACACAGCTTTGGGCCATCTTCCACTGCTTTCCAAGGTCACAAGCAGGGAGCTGGAAAGAAAGTGGAGAAGGCGGGATACGAACCAGCGTCCACATGGGGAACCCAGCAGTTGCAAGACAAGGACTTCAATCACTAGACAACTGCGCTTGGCCCAAGTTACACATACCTTAATTCAGATTACTGTTTTAAGACACCTACTCAAATTGTTTGTGTGTAATTTTTCAGTTACAATGCCATCAAGTCCTATAAGACAGAAGGAAGAGCTGAACGGTTAGAGGCAACAGAATACCTGGTCTCAGCTGCTGAAGCCGGTAAGGCCATCTGTGACCTTACAAACTCGACTTCCATTTTTACTGTTTGTTCAGTTTGCCTTGTTTCTTGGAACACCAGAATTTAAATAGTCTTTTATAATCATATTAATCATTTAGCAAATGAGGTTTCTTAGAAAGTAGGCATTCTTCATTGGAAAAATTATAAAACTATAGTAGTTTGAAATGATTTAGTGTAATTTTGTTGTTGTTAAGGTATACTTGTAGATATCAATACGCTTTCAAAGGTTACATAATTTAGTCACATTACATTATTTAATTCCATTCCCTTATGCATGTTTTGTATCAGAATGAAAAACATAGTGGGAATAAGTCTTTTTAAATCTTAAACTTTCGTAATTCACAGCTTAGTTTCTTTCTTTTTTTTTTATTCAGGTTTATTGTATTTTTACTCTAAAGGTAGAGTTACAGAAAGAAATAGAAACTGAAAAAATTCTCAACCTCTGGTTCCCTCCCCAGATGGCCACAATGGCCAGAGCTGAGCCAATCTGAAGGAACCAGGAGCATCCTTTGAGTCTCCCACACAGGTGCAGGAGCCTTAGGATGTGAGCCATCCTATAATGCTTTCCCAAGCCTTAGCAGGGAGCTAAATGGAAAGAGAACAGCCAGGATGTGAACCAGCTGCACCCATAAGGAATGTTGGTGCTGCAGTTAGAAGCTTAGCTTGCTATACCAGTGTACCAGCCCCACAGCTTGTTTTATTAAAGCTTGCATCTTGATTAAGGCAACAACTAATCTTACTCATTTTAAAATACTTAGTTCCTATCAGGAATCCAGCTTATAACAAGGCTGAATAAATACTTGTGTAGTGAAAGAACACTTAGCAAACGGTAAACTTAACCAGATGGCATGGTTTACAAAATGATTATTTTTTTAATGAAATGTGATGTGTAACTTATTACATTACATAGTTATTTCATTTTTAAGGGAATACTAGCTTACTTTGAGTAGATTTATGGAAGATTATGATAAGGCTGGGATGGATATGTACATGTGCACATACATAAATAACTGAAATGTTAGATTCCTGGTTCTTTCCCCTCCCCACCTCTGGTGTATGCCATTTCCTGTTCTTAAGATGGTATTTCCTTACCATTTAGTCTGTATGTCAGGCCACATTGTAGGGGTCAGAATACCTTTTCTGTCCTTATATCCTTCAATGTGTGAGGGTAGAAACTCCTTTTTAACTTACCTCTCACTGACTATGTAAAGAATTTTTTAGGATCAACAAAAACTTAATCTACCATCTATCCCTAACACTGTGTCTCCAAGACCACATCTCCCTGTGCCAGGTACAGTCCCTGTACACCTCCATCCCCTGTGTAAATGCACTGTTCTTAATCTGAACTGTAAAAAAGCAAGCAATACTATGTGCTGAGTAATTTGCTTAAATCTCATTTTAGGAGCCATGACCCTTTGCATTACAAATCCATTATGGGTGACAAAAACTCGCCTCATGTTACAGTATAATGGAGTTGTAAGTTCCTCACAGCGGCAATATAAAGGAATGTTTGATGCACTTATGAAAATATATAAGTATGAAGGTGTGCGTGGATTATATAAGGTAAGGATTTATTATTTATTTTGAATAACTGAAAATTGTCATTTCCATTGTCTCTGTGGTTTCAGTTCTGAATTACCTAACATCAGTCCTAAAAAGAAGCAAAACTTAGGCAAGAAACAATTTGTGAAAATTGAAGACTAGCTTATCAGTGCTGAAATGGTGTGATAAGCTGTTTCTCTTCACCTCCACAAGCTGTGTACTCTTGACACTGGTAGCTTTAAGAACGGTCTGCAACTTTGTCAAGTGATTCTTCAACGCAACCAGGTCGCCCATTCTTTACCATACTCCTTGGAAGGTGTGGTCTCCAGGGAACTTAGGAAATATAGCGTGTAAAAGAGTTCTGTGGGCCTAGTAGAATCTTATAATTAGTAGGATTTTTAAGAATTTAAAAGTACCAAAAATATACCAGATCCTTCTTGATAGCATTTTTGAAATCCCCCTCCTGATGGCAGTAATATCCTTTTATATTCCCTCTTTTCCCCCTCCCTCTCATGTTCCCATCTCTTACTTATTCAGATAAAATATTTTTTAAGGCCATATTTAGCTTAAAATTCAAATTAGAGCTTGAACTTTAGTTTGTTTTCCAAGAATGGTATAATGCATTTTTAAATCTTATATTTTATAAGATTATGAATTACTTTCACTCAATTCTGTGCTTTTTTTCCCCCATCTTTACTGCCTTGTTGTCGGATACTGATGCTTAGTCCATTTAATTATTACCTTGATTTTTTTGATTTTTCTAAAATTTATTTTCCCTTTTATATCCCATTTCTTAATAGTGTAGGTCTTTATGTTAGTATGTATACTGTTTAAAGAAAAATATGGAGATCCAGTTGTTAATTTTAAAAAAGTAGAAATGCTATTTTTAATCTTCTATAAGGACTTAGAATTTACAAAGAACTTAAATGAGTTTGGTTAAAATACTGTATAAGAGGGGTGAAAAAATATTTTAAAATATATGCATCATTTCTTTGAAAATATATTGTTTGGTTGGTCTTTCTAAATTTGTTGCCATTTAGGGATTTGTTCCTGGGCTATTTGGGACATCTCATGGTGCACTTCAGTTTATGGCCTATGAATTACTGAAATTGAAGTACAACCAACACCTCAATAGAATGCCTGAAGCCCACCTGGTAAGAGAATTCTTTTAAAAGTGATATTGTTTCCTTTTTTTTTCCTTTTTTGGCATTTAATGAGTGAAAATTCTGTCACACTCTGGTAGTATTTCTATAAAGATAAATGTTAACTTTATTTAAATATTTATAAGCTAAAGATACACAAATGTTAAAAATAGAACCCATTAATTGTATAGTTCATATTAAAAGGAAGCTATTTATATTTTTTTCCTATTTATTATCAATGTGTATGTCTCATTTCTGTCTAAAGAAAAGCATAAATGGTTTGTACTGTCATTTCAGAGTACAATGGAATATATATCTGTTGCAGCATTATCTAAAATATTTGCTGTAGCAGCAACATACCCATACCAAGTTGTGAGAGCTCGTCTTCAGGATCAACATATGATTTACCAAGGTGTGACTGATGTGATTGCGAGGACTTGGAGGTGAGAGCATGTGGTATGAACAAGTTGCTCTAGTAAGATACCTTGCACATGTTAGTATGGGTTTTACAGCAGAAAGTGTAAATATGTGCTGTGGTGAAATCATGGCTGGTGGTTCCTACTTTTCCATTTATTACCTAGATAACCCTGGGCTTATTTTCTCTAAGGCTTCATTTGTAAAATTAGACTGAATTGACAAGGTTGTTGCAAAAACAAAATTGAGATACATAAAAGTATTTTGAAAACTAGTAAATCAGAATTTAGGTATACACTGAATGGCACTGCTTATAAAAAGATACATGCCTACCTTAGTACATTTGAGAAGGCGCTGGTACTGCATGTTTTGTAAGTACTTGTCCCTGTGTTTAGAAGAGAAACATGTTCTTCAACATGAAAATAGTTCAGCTGCTATAGAAAGGTAAGTAAATATCTCCACATTTCCCTTTAATTGTAAAAGACCAGGGCAGAATATTTAGAATAGTCAAATTGAATTCAATCCATGAAATATTCAAGTTTAATTTATCTTAAGTGACAGAATCCTACCATATCATGTATTGTAAACATTAACAAATAATTCTGTATGTTTAGATATGCTGTATTTAGTATTGTGTGACATTTATGAAAGCTGTACGACTTCCAATGACTGCTTTAGGTCAGTGAAAGCTTCTGCCTGTTCTTACCCTTAAAATAATTCAAAAAAGGCAATTAACGTTTGCATTTTCAAACTAGCATGTTAAGAAACTAAGCATAAATCACTTTTTCCCTGTAAAGGAAGGAAGGCATCGGTGGATTTTACAAAGGAATTGCTCCCAATTTGATCAGAGTGACTCCAGCCTGCTGTATTACCTTTGTGGTGTATGAAAATGTCTCACATTTTTTACTTGACCTTAGAGAAAAGAGGAAGTAACCTGGAAGAAGGTAATTCCAACATATCTGCCCAAGGCAGCAAAAAGCTCCTTGTATTTGGGATGTAAAACCCAAAAGAATGCTGCATAGCAGCATGGCTCATAAACAAAATGGATCTGTAACCGTTAGAAGTCAAAGAAGTGAATCTCCACAATATTTCTCTGGTTTTTTGCCTTCGCTATTTGAATGGGACTTGCTATCTCTGCCTGAAATGACCACCATCAATACAAAGTTAAAACGGATACCAAGTGTAGAGTTTGATAAATGGATTAGTAAAATGTGCTGCTTTTTCTGAACTCATTTGCCTGGATTGGCTTTAAAACTGACTGTTGTGCAATAGCAAGAAAATGACTTCTAGTAAGTCATACATATCTCAAGGGAAAATTAAATTTTAAGGATTTACTTTACAAGGGGTGGACCAAATCTAGACCTTTCAGAATTGGGAAGTGTTAGGATAAAATTCTTTGCAACTGTGCTTTAATTTTAATTCAGTTGGAACATACTAGCTACATATATTTTAGAAGTTAAATACTTCTCTGAGAAATATCTGAGAGCTGTTGTCATTTCATAGCTGTTTTTTCCTCCCAGAGACTTTCATAATTTAAACTGTAATCCTGGATCCAGTTCTCTTTTTGATAGATGGTTTAGTATCTTTAAACTTAGAAAATTTAAACTTCTAGGACACAGCTTCATCAGCTAATATTAGCATATGTTACTAAATAATTTAATGGCGATGCTCAATAAATCATCTTTTACAGATGCTGGAATGTTTGGGATGTGTTTGTTAGACTGAATGCAAGTGAGAAATTTTTCACTTGGTTTTTGGATACACAGATCCAGGATCCCAAATAAATGATTAATCTACGCTGGTTGTTTAAAATCAGGTTGAAATCCACATTACATTAATGATCATAATTGAGTTTTGATATGTCTTGTTGATATCTACAGATATAAAGGCCTGACCTCAAAGAATGCCAGAGTAATTATTTCATTTTATTATAAACATCTCTGAGTGCTCTTGTTTACTCTCTATTTGTTGTAAATAAAATATTTGGTTTTTAAAGCCAAATTTAAATGGTTCCTTGAAAATGGGTCTATTTTTTTGTATTTTTGAAATGACATTGTTTTTAAAATAAAGGTAAAACGATAAGTGCCTAATTGTATTTACTATATCGTATACAATTATTAGGGATGTTTTATAAATTAAGTGTGATTTCTTTTAATACTCCCAGGTAATGCCTTAATTCATATAGCATCTTGGTATTTATTCACAAAGCAGATGAGCTACAGTGATATTTGGAACCATTGTTTGAATACCTCCTATTACCCCCCAATTTTTAATAAAACATAATTCTTGTCCTCAAAAAGCATACAAGATTATGTAGTAAATAAATATGCATGAAGTTACCCACAGCTCTAAATTAAGAATATACAATGAAAAAATTTCTACAAGCCCTGTAAGAGTTCTGACATAAACAATAACAATGAGAACATTCCTGCCCTCCTAATTTTCACTTTAGTGTAAGTTACAGAAAATCAAAAAATATATGCATAATAGACTATTGGTCTTTTTAAAAATTGAAGCTGTATTTATTTAAATGAAGGAGTGACAGATAAGAGATAAGAGAGCTTCCTTTTACTGCTTCACAAATGCATATAGCAGCTGGGCCTGGGTCAGGCCAAAGCCACAACTCGGGAAAACTATTTAAATAGTCCTCAGCTGGGTGGTAGGTACTCAAGGACTTGGGCCATCATCTGTAGCCTCCCAGAAGGTGGATGGGATACAGTTTTGGAACTTGATTGCAGGCAATCTGTTAAGCCCAAACAGTGGCTTAACATGCTATACCACAACACCTGCCTCAGTCTGCTTTCAGGTATTAAATACCATTAAAAAAAACTAGATTTGGACATCTTAGGATGATTAGAGACAGGGAAAGTCTATTTTAGGAGATAATAGAGGAAGCAAGCCACAATGAAATAGGAAACATTCAAAACAGACAGAATAGGAAGTACAGAAGGCCTTAAAACAGGATTAAACAGGGCTGTAAGGTGTGCCAAGAGAGAAGCTTGGAAGGCTGGACTGTCTGGTTTCAAGTCTCAGCTTTTCTGCTGTTTGAACTTAAGCAATCATTTCAACCTCTGTCTGAAGTTTCTTCATCTGTAAATAAATGAGGTACTCGGTACCAGCACCTCAGATTGGGATCCTTGGACAAGTGATTGAGGGATTGCTTTTAGGAGAAAATTTCAATAAAGCAAAAGAAATAGGATTAAGTCAGGTACAGAATTTCAAAAGCCTCAGCCTGACCCTACCAGCCACTGTGCAGAATGAATTAGCCCACAGAAGGCCTGCCCACAGAAGCATGTGGATGGGCCCTTAGATTCCCACATCAGGCAGTCTAGACGGCAGCAATGGGGAGGGATGCCAGGGTGCCTGTCCTTGGCCAAGAGGTGTTTTCCACATTAGGGTGGAATTGTGAGCTCTTTGAGGCCAACACTTTCAGTACCTGGACCATGGGTCTACCAGTCTTCTATAAGAAATCTGGGTTACCAAGAGTGCTTGTCACAAATGAGGATATTAAAGGCACATGGCTGGAGGATATTGACAGAATTAAGTGAATTAACCCAAATAAATAGTTTACCACCAGGGCTTGAGCCAGTAAACATTACTAGCAGCCAGACCTTGTCAAGCTTTACAATCTTAGGGGTGAAGTTTAACTTCATGAAAAATCAATCTGGTGATTGAATGGAGAATCAATCAGGATGCAAAGCAAGAGAAGCATGGATCCAAGTTAAGAAGTTTTTCAGGAGCTGATGGTAGTTTGTACACAGTTGATGCAGTCAAAGAGGGCAAAGAAAGCATATGTGGGCTCTCTGAAGCAGTAAGTTGTCAGTCAAGGTGGCAATGAAATAGAGATAGCTCAAAGATGGGCCAGAACTAGAGAACTCTCAGTATTTAGGTTTTACTGAGAAAAAGAGAAAAGAGGAGTGAGTGATTAAAACAGAGAGACATGGGTTACAGAGGAAGACCAATCAGATGAAAAGAGCAAATTCGAGAAAGAAGATGCTATCATTTGTGTCAATAATTCAGTAGGGCGAAGATTGATGCCTCCGATCACTTTGACCACATTCAAATTATAAAGGCTGAAGACAGATTGCAGGCAACTCAGCGGGTGGGGCAACCTACAGGGATTCATTTCACTAAGGGTTCTTCTTTCTTATATTTTGGAGGTCAATAGAAAATGGTCACAAACTTTAGCTTGGAAAAAGCTCTCTGAGCCTAAGGAAGAATGGATGAAATTGGCTAAGAGAAAACCAGCAGATTACTAAAATGAGAACTAGAAAGAAATGAGGAAAAGACTTGTGCAGACCAAAAGCAAACAAACTTGTCTGGAACTCTGCACCTGAGCATGTGATCTAATGATGGATGCCAAACTTTGAAAAGAAAGCTGTATTACATTACGTTGGGCTTTTGTGGCCCATCGGTATTTAAAAAGGCATGTTTTTTAAACACCACACTAAAAGAAACATCAGCTTTAAGAAGTATACTTTAATTCATGAGTCATCAGTTAGGAATTCTGTTTTGAAGGTGCATACATTATTCAATATAAAACCTTCCAAATAAAGTATGCACTATTGCCACTTTCACAACAAAGCGTCTTTTACAATTACAAGCTAATGCAAGATAATTACTTCACCTCTATGCCTGTCTGCTACAAATGTGTTAAGTAACATGCAGAAAATATATAAAGTTTTAAGATACTTTCTAAAGGAATAAATAGGAACTGACTCTGAAGTACCTGTAACAATGCTGTTCTTATGAGAAGCATAAAGAAAGATAATTGAGCAGAAGACAGAAAAATAGCAAAAGTTTCTTGTGGAAGGCTCAGACACAGAAAAGTTGGATAATTTGGAAATTCTTCCTATTACATTTTTTTTCCAAGTCTGTCAGGTACACTTTATTAGGCCATTTTTCTAGATAAGGAAAACAAAGAGAAAGGTCAGATAACTGCCAAAATCAGACATCTAGTAGCTGCAGTTTAACTTCAACATTTTTGAGGTTTCAACCTCTATAAATCTTTTCTTTTTTCATTTTTTATTATTATCATTTCATTTTACAGTTCCATAGGACCTGGGATTCCAATTAACCGCCCCCCCCCCGGTCCCCTCTTCCCCACTGAGTTCCCCCATATTATTACAATTGTATAGGTCTTCATAAGCAGTCATAAGCCCATCATTGTAGGTATAGACAATGGCAGAGAATCCAGCATCCTATTGTCAAGATGTATTTAACATTTCATTGGGAGTCCATCTTTGATCTGGAAGTAGAGATGCATACTGCATTTTATCCTCACATCTGGATATGATAGTCTATATTACACAGTTACTTTACATCCCCTTAAGTAAAAAGCTACCTAACAAAAAAGGAAAGAAAAGCAGCAAAACAAAATCAACAACAGAAAAAAATAGAAATTTACAATGCCATGAAGTTAAATAACATGCTACTGAATGACTAACATGTCGCTGAAGAAATGAAAAAGAAAATCAAGAACCTTCTTGAAGAAAATGATGCTGCTGTGTGATCTATGAGTCAGTAAAGAATTTAATGAGGAAAAAAGTGTTTTGAAGAAATGAAAGTAAAAACAAAGGCATCGAAATCCATGAGATATAATTTCCACTGATCTTTTTTGGTAAGATGTGTCTCCTGTAGGCAACAAACAGATGGGTTTTGTTTTTTTAATCCAGTCTACTAATCTATGAAGTTTGATTGATGAGTTTAAGTCATTTACATTCAGGGTTAATATAAATAGGTGGTAATTTGGTCCTGTCATTTTAGCAATGGGTTGTTCATTGATTTAGTCTTCTGTTATTTTACTGGGATGTTCTTCACATTTGCCTTTGGTTTTGGTATGTGCTATTCCTTTTCTCTGTCAAGAGAACATCTTTAAGTATCATTAGATGGGCAAGTTTGGAAGAGGCGTATTTTAAGTTTTCTTTACTGTGGAAGAATTTTATTTCATTTTCAAAGAAAAAGGAAAGCTTCACTGGATATGTTATTCTGGGCTGACAATGTTTTGCTTTTAGAATCTATAATATGTCATTCCATTCACATCTGACCCATCGAGTTTCCTGTGAGAGGTCTCCTGTGAATTTAATTGCCATTCCTGTATAGAAAATTTGATTTTTTTCACATGGCATTTAAGGATCTTATGGTCGGTTGAAGAGAGCTTGATTATCATGTGTTGTGAAAATCACTTTTGTTCAACCCTGATGGGAGTTCTGTGCCTCTCCTGCATGTTGTTTTTCAATTCTTTGTCCAGATTAGGGAAATTTTCCTTTACTATTATTTCATTAAATACATTTTTAAATCCAGCTTCTCTTTCTGCACCTTTTGGAACTCCAATAACTCTTATATTTTGCCTTTTAGTAGTGTCTCTTATTTCTCGAATACCTTTTTTTTAGCTTGACCCAGTTCTGCTTTGAACTTCTTGTTTTCTCCTGGTGACAAGAAATATCTTCCAATTCTGAGATTTTTTTCTGCTTCCTTCATTCCATTGAGACATCCACTGAATTTTTAATTTGTTCTATTGCATCCTTCATTTCCAATAATTTGACTTGATTTTGTTTCAGTGTTGCTATCTTATATGTGACATATTGCTTAAATCCCTGCATGTGCTTCTCACTGCTAAGAAGAAACTTTATAACAAGTGTTTTGAATTCTGTATCCCCCATTTTCTTGATGTCTTCCTCAGTTAACTCTGAGGTTGGCAAAGATTTGCTCCTTTGCAGAGGAGTCTTCAGTAATATTCATTGTGCCTCTGTCTTTTGCTCTTGGTCATTGTACTTCTGGTTAGCAGATTCTTCTCCTTAGGGCAGGTTTCTAAGCTGTGTCACCCACAAGTCTGCAATTTGATTTTACTTATTGTGGTTGGTACATGGTTCTTTGTTTGCAGTCACTTGTGCCACTCCCTCCAGTGAGTTTCAGATCTGGGCTCTTATGTTAGACTTTCACCATGGTCTCCGTAGTGCCAGCTCCTGGCTCAGCACTCTCCACCTCCTGTGATCTCATGCTAAGGCTGCAATGTTGTCTGTACCTTTCTCCCACTTCCGGTTTGAGCAGTTCCCAGGATTAGGGAAACACCATGTGTCCTAAATAGCTAGGCTGTTGGTGCTGATCTTCCTGAAACCTGTTGACCATTAGGTCTGAGGGCCACACAGACCTATTTTGACCTGTAGGATGCCAAAGTTGGTATTATTTTCCCTGTGGGACCAGTGCAATGCACTGAGTTCAGTGAGTTTACTCCCAGCTCATTGCATAAACAGTTCACTGTTGTCCCTGCAGTGTCAAATCCTTTTTGAGACTGTACAAAATGGCACCTGATGTGATACTCGTTGAGTTCTTGATCTGCTTGTTGTTAGGTCTGGGGGCTACGTGGACCTATTTTGGGTGGAAACTGTAGGATACCACGTCATTGCAAATCACTGAGTCAGAAACAAGTTCACTCCCAGCTTAGTACATGCACAGTCCTTTTTCTCCCTACACAAAATGGCACCCGATTTGGCTCTGCTACGGGTCTGAGCTGTGAAATCCACCCTGTTTACACTGCTGGTTTGGGACCTGCTGTTCTGTCTGCTCCTGGTCAAATCAAATAAACCAGCAGGACGGGCTGTTCTTTCACTGAGTTCACCTCTTGACCTCCCAGTGAACTCCCCTTCCCACCTGGGTGCTGGTGGAATTCAGATCTTTGCTGGCTGAATGCCGCTGGGGGTATCTGGTCACTACAACACCACACCATTGTCTCCACTGCTTTCCTGTGTCCATTAGTCTCCAGGTGTCCCTCTGCTGTCAATCTGTCTTCTCCTATTTCCTGGAATGTGCCCTCTGCTTTATCCTGGCTAATGTTTCTTCTCCATCTATTTAAGCATGTCCTTACCCTATTCTGCCATCTTGATTTTCCCTATAATGTTTTATGATATCAAATGTGACAGGTTTATGTTAGTTATGTCATTGTCTCCTCAAGGCAAGGAAGTTATAAAACCAGTTTACACTCAGCATGTCAAAAGGAAAAGCAGCAAACTGCTTTTGATGGTTCACACTCATATCTTATCTAAGACACAGACAAGCAGTAGAGGGAATGGAATATTATTTTAATAGTGGTGAGGCTAATATTAATTCCCAGTGCCGTGACTTAGCAGCTAAAGTTGTCGCCCTAAAGGCGCCAGGATCCCATATGGGCGCTGGTTCTAATCCCGGCAGCTCCACTTCCCATCCAGCTCACTGCTTGTGGCCTGGGAAAGCAGTCAGTAGAGGACGGCCCAAAGCCTTGGGACCCTGCACCTGTATGGGAGACCTGGAGGAAGTTCCTGACTCCTGGCTTTGGATTAGCGCAGCACCGGCCATTGTAGTCACTTAGGGAGTGAATCATTGGACAGAAGATCTTCTCTCTGTATATCTGACTTTGTAATAAAAACAAATAAATCTTTAAAAAATATATTAAGTCCCAGATCACACAGATATTTTGATCCAGCCACAGATAACACTGTTTAGGACCTGCCCTTGCAAAATTTAAAGCAAGGAGGAATTGGGCAAAATGGTTCTGTGTAAGGAGCTTATGACCAAGGAAAAAGTGCTGTTCATGCTCACTTCCTGTCCTAAACTGCCTGCTGTGGTTTCAGTGTCCCCACCAAACTTATGCTGCAGTGCCGTACTGTGGTGAGACGGTAAGAGGACAGAACCTTCAGTCTGACTGCGGTAGTTTATTCAAGTAAAATAAGACCATAGAGCTGTATGCTCATCCAGTGAGTCTGGCTTCATGAGAAGAGGCCCTGTATGATGTCGTCTACCCCCCGGACCAGCACAGTTTCCACCAGCAAGAAGGATCTCATCAACCATCACATCTTACGGTCTTCAGAATCATGAGCCAAATAAACCTGCTTTTCTTGTAAACTCAGTGATATTCGACTACAGCAGAAAATGAACAAGGATATCAATCAGGTAACTACCTTTCCATCAATTTAGGTCCAAACAGGAGGAAGAACACAACAGTGAACTAAGTGGGTGAAGCTTGAAGAATTTTTACATTATGTACAGTATTATGAATATGTTAACAAAGCTCTAAGTAAGTACCTTATGGCTGAGAGAAGGTAACCAAGGAAAGACAAACTTGGAAGAGGGCACACTGCAGTTTGGTTGCAGATCCCAGCCTAATTCTCAGACCTTCCCAGCACAGCTACATCAACAGCTTCCCTGGATCACCAGCCGGGTGGCCTCTAGGGGGATGATCAGCTTTCCTAATAGCATTAGCCAATCCCTCTAGTAGATCTCTTCATCTAACCATCACTTATTCATACCACCTATCTAATTTCTTGGTTCCATAGAGAATAGAGAATTATTGACTAATACTTCTACCATTTATATTGGGTCATAGGAAAAACAAAGGGTCGCCAAAATTTCACAAAGAAAGCATATTTGGAAAAGATATGCATAAATTTTAAGTTTTGTGCCAATGTAAACATATTTTATTTCCAGTTTCCAAGAACTTTTAAAGATAAACTTCTGTAGTGCTTTGTCTTCCAAAGTATGTACCACATCCCATAAAACAGAATCCCATTCTATCAGGAACTTGTCTCCTGATTTGATAATGAATCTTTAATAAAGCCATTTCTTTCACCACTGCCAGGTTTGGGGGTGTCTGGTGAGATCAGTTAGCTCCAGAGTGGGCTCCTTTGTTGCAGTTTCTCTTTATTTGGTGCAGTGTCTTGATCAGCAGCAATGCTGTGCAGAAAGCATTTGGTGAATCTACAAATGTTAGTGCTAACAGAAGTATTGTGAGCAGAGAAGGTAAATCTATATGAAAATATATGTAGATTTCACGGAGGACACATCTCTGCCCCACATGGTGGGAAAGGTCTGATGGAACCAGCCTGTCACTAGGGCAAGTTGCCTTATTAAGGACTCAGTGTTGGTCTCTCGTTGGTCTCTCCTGCTGGCAAATCAAGTACGCAGTAGTAAGGCTAACCAGGTTACCCTGGATAAAGGAAATTCCACCTTGTTCACTCTACATACATGGCCTCCATTCCTACCACTGGGCCACTTTATTTACAGGTCCACTGAAGAACTTGCTCTACCAATATGGTATTTTTTTTCTCATGCTTACATCCTCTGCAGTAGATGGTCATACCACTCAAGTAGTGTGCTGGTGACCATTAGAATGAAAGAGGACACATTTGAAAAATGTCTGAAGAGAATCAAAGGGACTTCTAAGCGAATATAGAGGAGAATCAGATGTCAAAAGTTTCAGTTTTGAAATACTGGAAAACAAGTAATAGGGAAGGCAGGAGATCTGGGTACCAGAGGGTGGCTTTGAACATGCCTAGTTTGCATTAACAGTGGGACAGCCTAGCAGAGCCACCCAGTATGCAGCTGGAAGTGAACATCTGGAGGAAACTGGGGATGGAGGTGATATTTGCAATTTCTTCAGCATAGAAATGAGAGGGCCATGAGAAGAGATCTAATTGCAAAGAAAGTTAAGTCAGAGACAAGAGAGAGAAGAAAGAAAAGTGCAAATTAAGGCAATAGAAGTAAAATAATTCAAAAAGAGTGAAGTATGAGTTAAGTCAATGTAGAGTTTCGTAAAGGAAGAAAGAATCAACTCTATTAAAATTTACTTAACTTTCATCAGTCTTCCACCTACACTGTCATGGATTCCTTCTGATCCTGCAGTGGGAAGGGATCCCTGTTCAGCTCAACCACACCACTCTTGAGACACTCATCTTTGATTTATTGCTGTTTTTATATCTGATCTTCTTTTCTAAATGACAAGCAATCAGGTCTTTTCACCTTTTGTTCTACAAAAATTCTTAAAGTGCTGATGTATTTCCTGACACATAAATACCTTTTTGTCCTTGTATCCCTTAAAATAAACCATATTATACACATGTAAGAAATAATATGATGGTTAAATGGGTGATTTATACAACCTTTCAGATCCAAAGTACCAAAACTCCAATGTTAGTGATAATTAGCTTAAAGATAATAAAGTCATTTGAAATAAATTTTATTTGGCACACGTAAAATAAGTTCTAAACATTTACAACTTATACAAAGACTTTTTATATTTTTAAAAATGTTATAAAAACACTAAGAATAGGAAAAACTAGAGATCACAATGACATTGCAAATCATAGGCTCAGGGAATGAGAATAAGAGGAAAGCATTCTAATCAACTAAAATAATCCCCAAACCACTTTTTATTGAAATAAAATGAATAGTTCTAAATTTTAAAAAAGTGTGAAATCACACTTTGGTCTATGGTTTTCTTCCTTCAGATGTATATGCCACTTAAGGATATAATAAGAGGTAGGGAATGAACTTTTAAAGGTTTATTTTGGTAATTCTTCAATAATGATGCGAGACACTGAGTTCCATCCAGTAGAAGCATCTCCTTTCGGGTAATCTGAACAAGTACCAACCCAGATAGCAACATCCACCAATCCAGCACCAATTCCTTCACAGAGTCCTTCCACTGCAAAACAGAGGTCAAAGTTTAGATTTCCTACAGCTGTTCTTTCTAAAGAGTTAGCAAATCTTACTACTTTAGAAAGCTAGATCATAGTTGTTTCCAAGAAAGACTAATTTTAAAACATCTAATACTCTATAAAGGTTCTTATTAAGATTCTTTTTGTCTTGGTATACAAATGTTTTTAAAAAGATACATATTTGGACATTCTGCAGCATATGCTAAAAAGCCAGCTTCCTTACATGTGTCAACCACAAAACAAGAATTTCTTTAACTATAAGTAGCCTAAAACACACACATACTCTCTCATACACACACACATACATACACACTGTATTTGACTAAGCAGAGGAAGCCTACATTTTCTAAAAGCCCAAATTTTTATTTGATATACAAGTCCATTTTTAGGAAAGCTCTTTCCAATACACACTGGGCTTTAAATTCAAGACTAACATACAACCTATATCCTACCAAGACTCTTCTCCTACAATATTAAATAAATAATTCCTCCAGTGTCAGTTTTAACAAGCATAAAACAGGGTACTCTGGATGTCTATGTAAAAGAGAAAAAAGAATTGTAGAGTGTCTGCGGTTATGATGAATCCTGACACTTGAGTAGTAGGGTGGATGACTTCAGGTGACTGCCAAGATTTCTTACTTGGTTGAGGTTAGTGTATTCAGCAGAGCTGTGGGTCTGCAGGTCTGAAACAACCTGCTTTTGTCAGCTCTTGCTCATCCATAAATCTAGGGCAAGTCTCTCAGAACCCAGGGGTCTGGCTCTGGATCAGGTCTCTTCCAAAGCTGGGAGAACTAAGCAGCAGGCTCACAGCTCCAATTTATCTGATATTCTCAGTGCAGTGTCAAGTGGCACCCACAGACTAGAAATTATTTCACTTCTCCCTAGGGACTCTGGGGATGGGTCAGGCGAGACTTTCTAATCTGCTCAAACCGTGGGTTGGGGATATGAGAGAGTGCGGCTGTGGTTCCTGCTGTCTTGAACAGTGATTCCATGGTCATGAGCAAGAAGCAGATTTATCTTCCATGTACATATTAACTCCTTAAACACCTGCTATAACCCAGGCTGGGACAGACCAAAGCCTGGAATTCCATCCAGGTCTCCCACATGAGTAACAGGGACTCAAGTACTTGAGCCATCAGCTGCTGCTTCTCAGGATACACATTAAAGGAATTCTGGAAAGTAGCTGGAACTCAAAGCAGGCCACTGATATGGAAGGCTGGTGTCGTGAGCAGTGACTTCTGCCCAGGTGCTGGCTTCTAATTTCTGGAAAATTTGCTAGGGCTGGATTTGTGACATAGCAGGTTAAGTCAACATTTGCAATGCCAGCATCTCACATCTGAATGTTGGTCAGAATGCCTGCTACTCTGCTTCATGTGCCTGAGAAGGCAGCAGATGATGGCTCAAGTGACCTCTGCCCCTCTACGTAGGAGACCTAGATGAAGTCCTTGGTTGCTGTCTTCAGCATAGCTCAGTGCTGGCCATTGCAGGAGTGTACCAGAGGGTGAAAGACTTCTATCTCTGTCTCTTTCTCTTCCTGTCCTTCTCTGTCACTCTGCCTTTCAAATAAATCAAGATAAATATGTAAAACACAATGTTTGATGTTCATTATCTGAAGCATATCCCCCGAGGAACCTGAATTTATCATTTCTTCTGGTTACCAATAAGAGGTCTCTTTCCTCGGTCATTTTTAAGTGCAGCAGTAGTAAGCAGTCCCTACAAGAAATGAGGGCAGTAGAAACAGCAATATGCATACTTTCTGATCCTGCCAGGAATGGCATCCCACCCCCACAGCAAGTCAAGAAAAATAACCAGCAAAGACTGATATTAGTTTCCCTATGAGGTGAGATGAATAGGTATTTGTTTCATTTTAAAACCGTTATATTCTTTGGCATTGTCTGAATCATAGGACAGAACAAAACAAACCAACATTCCCCACCCACCCCTAAGAGTTTAAGTGAACCATAACTTGATGGAATGTCTTTTCCTTTTTTCCTAGGCAGAAGCAGTGACTACAAGAACGATAAGGAAATTCTCCTTTATAAATTCAGCAGACATCCCCTCTTGCAAAGGACAAGCCAGGGCAACCAGTCAGTCCTCTGATCTGTGGAAACCAGTGGTTTGCAAGAGTGGCTGCACAACAGAATAATTGGAGCTTGTTCAAAGTTCCATGGCCTTGGCCACCCCGAGGTCCCCTGAAGCAGTGGTATCTAGGCAAAGATGTCTTTTTAAGATCCCCAAAGAAGCCTGATGTGTGGCCAAGGTTAAGAACTCCTTCTTTATGATATTACTGGCTGTTTTGCTATCTCATTGAACTTAGAAATTTTCAACCCTGAAACACACCAGAATCACCAGGAGATCTTTTGAAAAAGACAAATGCTGTGGCTGGCACAGTAGCTCAACTGACAACTCCTCCTTACAAGCACCAGCATCCTGCATGAGCACTGGTTTGAGTCCTGGCTGCTCCACATCCTATCCAGCTACCTGATTATGGTCTGGGGAAGCCATGGAGGATGAGCCAAAACCTTGAGAAACTGTACCCACATGGGAGACCCGGAAGAGGCTCCTGGCTCCTGGCTTCAGACTGGCTCAGCCCCAGCCAATGCAACCATTTGGGAGTGAATTAGCAGACAGAAGATCATTCTCTCGGTCTCTCCTCTCTGTAAATCTTCCTATCCAATAAAACTAAATAAGCCTTTAAAAAAATTCTGGCTCTAAACTGTAAAGATTTTGAGTCTGTTGGTGAGGGAAGAAATCCAGACATTTATATTAAAATGTGTGTATATACTTATATGTTTGCATAAACACATATTTATGTATTAATTTTATTTATTTGAGAGACAGAGAGCATGAGAGCAAAAGAAACCTTCTGTTCATTAGTTCACTCCCCACATGTCTGCAATGGCCAGGGCTGGGCCCTGGTAATGCAGGAAGCCAGGAACTAGTTTCAGATCTCCCAGATGAATAATAGGAACCCAACCATGTAAGCCATCACCAGAGCAGGAAACCAGTGTTGGAGAGCAGCTGGGACCTGAACCCAGGCACCCTGCTGCAAAGATGCTTGCATCTTAACCACTCTGCCAAATGCCAAATGCTTATTCCATTTAATTTTAGAAAGATGCATAAGTAACTCCGACTTGCAACCCAGAGTGGAGAATCACACACTGAAAACTTGCTTAACAGTAGGCTAATGACCCAATATGATATTAGGAGCCAAATAAGTTTTTGCAGAATTTGAAGCACATTTTGCAATGTTAATATGTACCTACCAGAAGAAGTCCGATGAATATTGATTGTTGAATTCATTTCAGGGCTTCCTTGATCCAAATAAATTATGGCTTCAATGGGAAGAGGTCCAGAACATTCAGCTCCATTGAATGTGAAATACCAGCGCTGACAGCATGCACTTCTGCACTTTAGACGGAGTGAGCCACTGAACAAGACTCGGAGAGCGCTGTTGGAACGCATCTTTGTAAATGTACACTCCTGTCACAGAAGCAGGAACAGAATTCAAGTCACATTTTCCATTTTAATTGAAAAGAGGTCTTGAAATTGCATTGTGAATCCTACAGAAGCATTCTTTCCTTAAACTCTATTTTTTCTTAAGATTTATTTCTGTTTTATTTGAAAGGCAGAGCTAGAGATAGAGAAGAAGAGACAGACCGAATCTTCCATCTGCTGGTTCGCTCTCCAAATGGCCACAATGGACAGAGCTGAATTGATCCCAAACAGGGAGCCCGGAACATCCTCCAGGTCTCCTATGTGGATGTAGGGACCCAAGGAGTTAAGCCATCTTCCACTGCTCTCCCAGTCCATAGCAGGAAGCTGAATGGAAACTGAAGCAACCAGGAATATAACTGGTATTCATGTGGGCTGCTGGTGCTGCAGACAGACGCATGGCTTGCTACACAGTGCCACTTCCAGACCTACAGTTTCTTGTTTGTTTTATGACACAGTTTCATAGACTCTAGGATTTCCCCAACCCCTCCAAAAAGCCCTCCCCCCCCATACTGAATTCCTCCATATTGTTACAGTAGTACAGTTCATATCCAGTCATGCTTTCCTTCATTGCGGGCATGGACCATACAGAGTTCAGCATCTCACTGTCCAGATAAATTCAACAGTTTCATTGGGAGACCATCCCTGGTCTGAAAGTAGAGCTGGCAGAATATCATCCCCTCCAGTGAAAAGCCACTACACAACTTCAACAACAATTTACAGCATCATGAAGTTAATTGACATGGTATTGAGTGACCAGTATGTTAGAAAATGCAAGTTCTTAACCACATCCTATGACTACTTCACTGACATTTCAATTTTAGTTTATACACAACCGGCTGCTATACACCTTAAAATGGTTATAGGGTACTATTCAGCTGTCTCGAGTCTATTTTCATTTTTATATTTAGCAGCTTATAGTATTCAAGCGTGATTTTTACTGAACTTTGTGAATTTTAGGATAGTCCAAACAGGCTTATAACTCAAACATGCCATATGTTAACAATTGAGGAACAGAACAGTTTTAGGAGGGGTGTGCAGAGAAATCTTCAATACCTTAGTGAGGAGTAACTAATCTTTGTGTCCTACCTAGTAAGGTATATGGGAGTCCAAGCTGACTGTTTCCTGTCTGTTCTAAGCTTTCCTTATTGGTCTCTGTCTATCTGATCTAATTTTTGGGAGGCTCTAGGGCACATACCTACCGTTTTTAAAAATGATTTTGAACATTTTAACACAATAGAAATATATTTATAGAGTGCCATATTTCCATACATGAATACATTGCACAATGTCCAGTCAGGGTAAATATTACCTATCTCCTCAAACAGGTATCATTTCTTTACTGCAAAAACATTCAAAAAATCTTTTTTTATTGTGGCTGTTGCTGTTGAGCTCCTTATGTTTTCTGGTTATTAATTCCTCGTGGGCTATGTAATTTGTACATATTTTGCTCACATTCTGCAGGTTGCCTCTTCACTTTGTGAATGAGTTCCCTCGCCAAGCAGAAGCTATTTGGTTTAATGAAATCCCACTTGTTCATTTTTGTTTTTGTTTCTTGTGCTTTTGCAGTCTGATTCCAAAGATCCTTGCCCATTGCAATGTCCCACAGTGTTTCTCACTGGATTCATTTTGAATGACACAGTCAGAGATTGGTCCAGTTTCATTGTTCCATGTTACAGACATCTCCCTTTCCCAGCACTGTTTGCTGAACAGACTGCCCTTTTCCAATGGCAAGCTCTTAGCACTTTTGGTCCCACTGTTTTTCACTTGCACAAAATTCCTGGACCCGTTCTGACTGCTACTGCAAGGAACATGAAAACATTAATCATTTGGAATCCATAACAATAACTGTTAGAATTCAGCCACTTTTGGTGAGCAGCTATAAATAGGATCTAAGAAATCCAGGCATTTAGATCACAAGGCAACATTTCAACAAAACGTTTTCTAAGAAAGAACAGGTCCCAATTAGCAAAACTGTGCAAGCTCTATGGAAATTCTATCCAATAAGAATCAAACCCCTTGGTTTACAGCATTATAATAGAGCAGAGAGAGCTGAAATGGAAGTAGGGATAATATACAAATTTTTTATCTTAAAACCTTAGAGATCCAGAAAACCATAGCATCTGTCATTTTTTCTAGTGGTGATAATAGCTAACATCATAGCCATCAAGTTGTGGATATGTGTATGTTTGTGAATAGCACTAACTTCTTGAACTCATTCTATTAACATCAAAAATTACTTTCAAAGAAAGCAGTCATCAAAGTGACTACATGATTCATCAGAATACAATGGCAGGTACAGGATTTTGAATTATCTTCTCCCCCATCTGCTTAATGTTGCAGAATAATTTAAACGGCCCCCTATAGTAACTTCCATCTGGTCCAGTTCCCTTAAATTCAGCAATTTTTCACTGAGCATGCCACCTGGAATAGGATGGGACCTAACAGACTTCCCACTTCTGGATAATTACTAGCATATGATTTCTTAGAAATTTCTCCTCACTTTTTTTTTGTGTCTGAAGCAAGGACAGAATTTCTTGGCCTAATACGACTCAGTTAACCTTAGGGTGAGACTGAAAAGTAGCTTATCATTCAACGTGAACAACTCTTCAGCTTTTTTGTTTGGCATTAAAAACTGGGGGTCAGTTATTTTAGGTAGTATGGTTGATATGATAGGGGAAGTTACTTGTCTTAGAAGTAATTTTATAAGCTGGACTAAAATATTCCCTTTTTAAATTAACATTGAAAGTTACTACATCATGTTGTACTCCTTGTTTTAAAGTTTTTTTGTTTAAAGGAGATTTCACGTCAAAATTAACACTCAAATAGGAAAACCTTTGTGTTTTGATTCACGATTAGAATAGTCAGACTTGACTTACGGCGATCTTCCCAAGGTCAATGCCGTAGTTCAGCGAATTCCAGGAACACTGCTTGTAGTTGGGGGTCCAGGACTCCTCGAAGCTCTCTCTCAAGCATTCCCCCTTTTCTCCTTTGAATCCATCCCGACCCGGGATCCCAGGGGTACCAGGAATGCCATTAGCTCCAGGGTTGCCATCTCGCCCAGGCACCCCTGCTGGCCCTTGCAAGCACATTCCATTGTACTGCAGAGAGACAAGGAGAAGAACTGTTAGCACCTGGATTCCAAGGCTCAGTACATTATAACTGCACTTTTTAGGTACCATTGGAGTTAGGAATCCCTTCAGACCCCAGTTACCCTTGTTCTAGATGCCTTGCTTTAAGGAACTCATTTCCAATTGGTTCTAAAATATTACAATTTCTTTCATGCATTTTAATTTATTATTTTTCAAATTTTTATTTATTTTTGCATTGGAAAGTCAGATTCACAGACAGAAGGACAGACAGAGAAAATTGTTCTGAGTGCTGATTTACTCCCCAAGTGGCTGCAATGGCCAGAGCTGAGCTGATCCAGAGCCAGGAGCCAGGAGCTTCTTCTGGGTCTCCTGTGTGGGCACAGGTTCCCAAGGCTTTGGGCCAGCCATTTACTACTTTCTCAGGCCACAAGCAAGGAGCTGGATGGGGAGTGGAGTAGCAGGACATGACACAGCACCCATATGGGATCCCGGTGCATGCAAGGGAAGGACTTTATCCATTAGAGTATCACGCTGGGCCCGCCTTCCTACATTCTTATTGCACAAACTTTGCACTCACATACAAATCCAAGAGGATAAAATGTTTTTATTTGCCTGTTCCTTTCTACAGTTCATTGTGACCATGATATATATAGGCACACATATATATTTATGTGTGTGTATGTATATATGTATATATTTGTTTTATCAGAAAGCTTTTTTAGAAGATTTTATTTATTTGAAAGCCAGAGTTAGAGTTCGGGAGAGATCCACTGGTTTACACTTCAATGGCTCGAGATAGATCAGATTGAAACCAGGAGCTCTAAGTACGTGACTGGCAGGGGCCTAAGGGCTTGGGTTATCTTCTGCTACTTTCTAAGGTGCATTCACAAGGAGCTGTATTGAAAATAGAGCAACTAAGACTCTCGTATGGGGTGCTAGGATGTCAAGTGGTGGTGCTTAACCTGCTGTGCCACAATAGCAGTCCCATGGGAAATATCTGATTTACAGCTTTCAGGCCTGGTACGATAGCATAGTGGTTAAGGTCCTTGCCCTGCACCCCTGGGATCCCATATTGGTGCCGGTTCCAATCCCGGCAGTTCCACTTCCCATCCAGCTCCCTGCCTATGGCCTGGGAAAGCAGTGGAGGACGGCCCAAAGCTTTGGGACCTTGCACCCGCGTGGAAGACCAGGAAGAAGCTCCTGGGAAAGAAGTTGAAGATCTGTCAGTTGATTCACTCCCCAAGTGGCTGTGATGGCTGGAATTGCACTGATCCCAAGCCAGGAGACAGGAGTCTCTTCCAGGTCTCCCACTTTCGTGCAGGATCCCAAATCTTTGGACTGTCCTCAGCTGCTTTCCCAGGCCACAAAAGCAGGGAGCTCGATGGGAAGCAGGATTAGAATCTGCTGGGATTAGAACCGGTGCCCATTTGGGATCCTGGTGCATGCAAGGCGAGAACTTTAGCCAGTAGGCCACTGTACCGGGCCCCACTATCATTCTTGTGATCACTCCAAGATCAATGTTGAGGCATTGCTTGGGCAAGTGTGTCTACTCCCATGACTGGAAATAAGAGGTTCTAGACCTGAAGAAGAGACAGTAGCAATCCCATCAGCTCGCATAATATACCATGAATGTAGGCCAATGCTGTTTGCTCAGCATAAAAGTGGTATTTTGAGTTCCAGCTATCTACTTCCTGGGCCTACCCAATAAGATTCATGTGGGAGAGAGAGAGAGAGACAGAGATAACTGCAGGACAGGATCCCCTATGGTGCCAGTTCAAGTCCTGGCTGTTCCACTTCTGATCTAGCTCCCTGCTAAGGCACCTAGGCAACGCAGCTGAAAATGGAATCACTGTCCCTGCACCCACATGGAAGACTTGGACGAAGCTCCTGGCTCCACTTCAGCCTGGCCCACTCTGACTGTTGCGGTCAGCTGGAGGGTGAACCAGAGGAAGGAGATCTCTCACCTCCATCTCTCCCTCTCTGTAACCTAAACTTTCAAATAAAAAAAAAAAATCTTATGGAGAAATAAAAGGAAGCTAGACTGGAAGCAGAGTCAGGATTCAGTTCCAGGCCTTCATGTATGGGATGTGTACAACCCAAGTGGCCACTTAAACAGCTAGCTATGCCACAGTGTCTGCCCCTAATCCTTGTTTTGATAATAATATCTTAATTACTTTGGACATTACCATTTCCTGATTCTAGGAAAAGGAATGATCCAAGAACTGTGAGAAAAGTATTTTAACTGCAAAGGTGTTTGAATAGGGCCAGCACTGTGGCATAAGGGATTTCCGTGCCATTGTGAAGCTAGCATCCCCTATGGAGGCCGATTCCAGTCCCAGCTGCTCTTCCCATCCAACTCCCTGCTAAAGTGCCTGAGAAAGCAGGGGAAGATGGCCCAGTGCTTGGGTCCCCGCACTCCCTTGGGAGACTTGGAAGAAGTTCCTGACTCCTGGCTCTGCCAGGCCCTTGGGACCATTTGGGAGGTGAACCAGGGGATGGAAGACTGCTCTCTCTGCCTCTCCCTCCATAATTCTGCCTTTCAAATACACGCATAAGGGCCCACACAACAGCTCACTTTGCAGCACCAGCATCCCATAGGGGCGCCAGTTCATGTTCTGGCTGGTTCACTTGTCATCCAACTCCCTGCTCATGGCCTAGGGAAGTAGTGGAGGATGGCCTAAGTCTTGGCCCCGGCACCCATGTGCAAGACCCAGAAGAAGCTCCTGGCTTCGGTTCAACTTAGCTCTGACCATTGCAGCCATTTGGGGAGTGAACAGCAGATGGAAGAACTTTCTCCCTGTCTCATCTTCTTTATAAATCTGCCTTTCTGATAAAAAAAAAAAAAGTCATTTGCTAAGAATACCTGATTTGTTTTTAAAAATTCTTTAAATATTTGAAGAAATGCTAATGCACAAAACACTTCCAACTAGTTGGTATATATTTTATGCTAGTTTTCATTTGAATAATGTCATTCACTAATGTTTGGATTGTCTTTCAATTTGGGGGGAAGGAATTGAGGGATCCTGAGAATGTTTATTCACCTTTTTATCTCAAAACCGTATTTCAGAGATGACACAGCTTTAGATTAGGCTCCACAGGTACTATGCCTTTCTTCTTCCACGTTAAAATGCTAACCCAACACATGTTCTGTGCCGCAATGAAAGTCTGTGAAATGGATTATTTCCATGTGAAGTTTCCGTTTTTCTTCCACACCCCTGTTTTTTTTTCCCTTGGCCACCAGGGGGCAGAGCGAGGCGGATGAAAGCAAGGCTTTGTCCAATACAAAGAAGTGGCTTTCTTAATGACCGTGTGGGCTGCTGTGTCAGCAAAACCGAGCGGAATCTACGGGACGCACCTGAGCGTGACTGCACAACAGCGTTTCTAAGCCGGGCCAGAGCTGTGGGCAACCGCGGGTGCTGTAAATCCTTGGGAGGGGACAAAAATTGCTAGTTCTATGGAGAAGAGGGGGTTATTTTGTGTATCATAACCACATATTCATAAAATGCAAACTGCACATGAACCACACTAACTTGGGACAGCTTTAACAATATAAACACTTAAAATAGAACTGTAACCCTGAACACATAGTCTGCTTTTGTAAAGTAAAATTATATAGCATATCAAAAGAGTGAATTTTTTTTCTTAATGCTTTGGAATCCAGCATAGAATAGCTGAAAGAGACCTTGGCTTGTTAGTTTAGATTAAGACCCCAGTTTAACAAAACTTGAAACACTGTCAAAATCATAAAGCCTATCTCCTCCCCTGTCTTCTGTCCACTTTATTTGTCCATTTTATTTGTCTACAGACTTACATTTTGGGGTTTACAGTGTGCCAGGGATGCTGACGCCGGGAAGGGTTTGAGATGCCCTCCACTGCGTCTGCTGACTTTTAAAGGAAAAGTTTTAAGATAATAGACCCTTCCCCAGATTGGTCCTTCAGAAAGCCTGAAAGCTATATGCTGGCTCTGAAACTCTACTTTGCTAAAGCCCCCACTGTTCCTACCTGGTGGCTGCAGGCTGAAGACTCAGGGGTCTGCAAGAACTGACAGAATTAACGCAGTAAGTCCTTGGACTGTTGGGGACTCTTCACTTCCCCTCCCGACCTTTAACCCCCTCTCTGAACCATCCCTGGCCCCTGTGCGGTTGGCTGTCCAACCACGCAAATTGCAGCTCAGTTTACTCTGATGATCTAGAGTGACTAAAAGTTACAAAGGATTGGACCAATGCACTGTGAGGGCAGACACGGCCACCGGCCCCAACAAAGGACACGTTGCATGGCTCGGACCCAGGTCCAGACCAGCAGCCATCCGGAGTCTTCCTCAGGTCCCTCTCCATTCTTTCCCGAGGGGGCGCACAAGTGAGGCCAGACAGGGTTGGACGCCACCCTGTACCTGGCCTGTTCCATCGACCCCTGTCCCATCCACACTTCGCAACAACCCCCTCAATCTAGGTCTCCCTCCTAGTACCCGGATCCACGTCCCGCACACACTCCAAGTCCTGTGTTGCAGACACAGACCAAGGTAGGGGGCGGGGGACACCTAGGGCGGCCCCGACGTGCGCCCCTTGCCGTGAACGGCCACCCTCTACCACTGGCGCAGGGGTCTCTCCGCCCGGCTGCCGCGGACTCACCACGTCCACCACCTCTCTCTGGCGGAGCAGCGCCTTCTGCTTCGCCTTGGGGATGTCGGAGGCGCTGCCCTGAGCCAGCAGCTGCAGCAGCAGGAGCGGCAGCAGGCGCAGCCACAGGCGGCTCTTGGGGCGCATGGCGCGGCGGCGGCGGAGACTCTGGAACGGTCCGGGCTCAGCGTGTAGCCCCGCCGCGCTGCGAGGCCGCCGCAGGCTGCATCAATGCGCCTTTCACCCGCCCGCCCCCTTTGCTCGGCCGGAGTTTCCAGCCCGTCATAGGCCGGAGCCCCCATCCCGAGCCCGACCCGGGGCGGGCCGAAAGCGGGGCCCGCCCCCCTCCAGCCGCAGCCACTGTGCCCGTGGGGACCCTTGCGATGGACCACGAACCCTGCGAGTCCGCGACGCGGGCCGTGGGCAGGAGCCCTCTGGAGACCTGACTCCGGTCTCCAGAGATGTTGCCTCCTCCATACAATAGAAACACAACATATAAAAAGCTTCCATAAACAGCAACAACCCCCCCCCCAAGGGTCTTTGATCCCTGGCCAGCTTTTAGGGGTTAAATGACATTGGGGGATGGAAGTGGGTAAAGAGAGAAGAATCTTAGGTACCGTCAAGCTCAAGGACTCTGCCAAGGCTTGCACACACACCACACGCATCCCCCGTGTTCTGGGCAGGCCTGGGTGATAGTTTGGGCTGTGGAGATGAGTAAATTCAGACCCAGGGAAGTTAACTGGCACATGGTGGTAGCTGTTCCCTTGTGAATGTTCACTCTTGACCTTCTGTTGACACAATCTCTTTTCCTAACTGCCTCTGTCTTTCTGCATCTTTCTTTTGTCCATCCTGGAAGAAAGCTGCCCCCGGGGTCCAGGTGACCCACCAGGTGGAAAGAGGCGCCCCTGTGAACGCCACAGGCTCCTTGCCGACCCTGTAGCTACAGGGGAAGCTGCTGCAGAAGTCCTCTTCAGCTCGCGGGGTCTCCAGAGTTACCGCGGCCACATCCGATGGGTATTCAGAGAAGTACAACCGTCCGGCAGTTGAAGGAAGGCTCATTCTTGGGCAAGTACTAGCCACACGTGAACTTAAATATCCTGGTTTGTCAAAAACCCAAGTGAGTTCTAAAGCCAGGACTGGCTTGGTGATTTACCGTGCAAAAGAACACAAATGACTTTGTCTATAAAGAATGTCTACTCCTTGTCAACAGACCGTGCTAAGTGCCTGGCCCTGTGTGACTGCGCAGGGCACTGGCCTGTTACACCAGCCTGTATGAAAACCTCCATGTCACAGCAGTCTAGGTGCTGCGATGGGTAGGAGGGGACCCTTCAATTCCGATTCCCACTGCTGCCAGCACACAGTGGCTTTCAGGTAGTCTCTATGTAAATCAGGGGTCCACATGGCATTTCAACAAAGACCCCACCTGACATGAACATCTGGATACTTTCAAGCTATACATCCACAGAAGTAATCACGTGACCGTGGTTAGATGGATACACCAGATCTGTGTAATGAGGTAGAAGTGCTTTACAGCACATAGAAGGCTTTCACAAACCCCACCTCCCAAGACCTGGGGGATTGGTCCCAGAGCACTCCCCACAGGCTCTCAGGGTTGGCAGTAATTTTAGAAATAGCCTAAGCCGACATACAGGTTTTTATGATTAAAGCATGTGAGTAAGGCAACTTAGAAACTTCCCCCAAAATCGCATAGCAAATGTCATAACAATGTTAAACTGAGGTTGAATTTTTAGGTACAACATTTTATAACACTCCCTCGGAGTGTTCTAGCCTTCCACAGCCTTGCTAGTGGAAACTGAGGGAAGGACAGATATGAAAGGCAAGCAAGTTCCTCTGGGGTCAGATGTCATACAGGCAGCAGATCCAGGTGAAAGGGCCCCCCGTGAGAAGGTAGAACCACACACTGAAAGATGGGTCAGCAAGCTTCCCGTAGGAGGATGCTGGCTATGCTGTATCAGAAAATCTGCTCCTTTAAGTGACTCCATGTCATTTTGAGCCCTGATTTTGCTCTTTAGAACCACGCATAGCAGGTACACTCACTTCTTCCCTTGGCAATCTTCTGTTTGAAAGCAGCGCAGTACACCACACCACACCACACCACACCACACCATACCACACCACACCACACCACACCACACCACACCACACCACACCACACCACATTACAGAATAGTTGTGAAATTTGTAATCACGAGACCTTAGTTTGAAGGTTATAACCACTACTCATTTGACTACAGTTCATTGATTTGTTTTTTTAAAAAAATATTGTTGAGGTCTTACTATGGGCTTAGCTTTGTTCAAGGCAGTAGAAATTTTTAAGGAATTTTAAGAAATTTTAATTTCTTTTAAATGTATTTGAAAGGCAGAGACAGAGAGACCTTGCATTTGATGGTTCATTACTCAGATGCTGACAAAAGCTGGGAATAGTCTAAACTGAAACCAGGACACAGGAGTTCATTTGGACATCCCTGTGGGAGCCAGGAACCTACCTGCTCCAGGCATTGTCTGCCACCTTCCTAGGGAGCCTCTTAGCAAAAAGCTGGATGGGAAGTAGAGCCAGGACAGGATCCAGGCACTCCATGGGATGCAAAGAATCACCTGCAGCAGAAAAGCAGAGTCACATCCTGGCTTTCCCCTGTCCCCACCTTCTCACCCATGATGACCACACCCAGCTGCAGGTGCTTGGGCAGCAGCCCGTCTGAGCCACAGCAGGGGAAGCACAAAGCAAGGATTTGAGAGCAAATAGCACCCATGAGTCCTCAAGGGGGTATCGAATCCCTCCCTCTACTGGCAAAGGGTTCATGTGTGCAGTCAGCTCTAAGTTCTAATTATGTAGCAACTTCTTCCATCAATGTCCACACTCATTTATTTCTAAATGCCTAGGCTACTCGATTATTCAGATTGATATTAAACAGTTAGCCCAGACCAAGTGCGGTGGCCTAGTGGCTAAAGTCCTCACCTTGCATGCACCTAGGGTCCCATATGGGTGCCGGATTCTGTCCTGGTTGCCCCACTTCCATTCCAGCTCCCTGCTTGTGGCCAGGGAAAGCAATAGTGACTGGCCCAAAGTCTTGGGACTCTGCACCCATATGGGAGACCCGGAAGAGGTTGCTGGTTCCTGGCTTCAGATCAGCTCAGCTCCTGCCATTGTGGCCACTTGGGCAGTGAATTAGCAGATGGAAGATCTTTGTCTCTCCTCTGTGTAAATCTCCTTTCCGATAAAAATAAATAAATCTTAAAAAGTTAGCACATCCACACCCTATACTGACAAATGTTAAGTTTAGAGTATCCTCACAAGCTTATGCATAGTTAGAATTTTTATGGTCTTGAGAGAACACAAGTTGGCAGAAAATTATAGAACTGAAATCAGAGATGAAAGATGACCTAAAGCCCCTGACCTGTGATTATGGAGGGACATTCTACATGCAGTTTCTTATTTCTGCCTATTTCTATAACTGGAAGTTGATCTCCTCTGCAGGCCTGAGGGTAAATGCCGGTCACTTAAACCTGGAAGAGGGACATTTCATTTATTTTGAGTCATAGCCTGCTACATGCTTTCATATGCTTTCAACTTGGGTAGTCTTTCATTTCCTGTCAAATTTCTTCCTTTTTATTAAGTTACCCAAAGCTGCACACTCTCTTCTCATTGTGCCCCATGTACAGAGGTCTTAAAATAACTGTCCGCAGAACAGACTCTGCATTGTAAGGTCTGCTCAGAAAATTGCTCACTGTGGAGATCTGTGTTTGAAAATGATCAAGAGTAAAGGCGTTTCTAGGCAGGTCAGCTGACACTTTGCTGCTTGTGTCTTTCAAGGTACAAAGAGCTGCCTGTTTCTGTGATAAAAGAAAGCCAAAGTCAGCAAGCCCTTTGGAACTGCACCTCAAATGTTTAGGATCACAAAATAAATCAATTTCTCCAATTTCACTCCACAAATATCCGTCTCCATCAGCTAAGCCTTGGTTGCCTGCTCTTCTTCCTCCGGCCCTCTTCACTGTTGTGGTTGTATTGGTTTTGTTGTCATTGGAAATTGAAACAAGCCAATTATATTAAACTCTTCCATTGTGTCTCTAGGTTTTGGGAAAATGACAAAACGAACTGAATATAGGATCTTCTCTCTCTGTCTCTCTCTCAAAAATAAATAAATAAATAAAGACATGTAACGACAAAATGCAAGCTTACTGGTGACAGGAGAGAGAAAAATCAAAGGGCTTGGATATAAAACAAGAAACAGGTAACTGCAAAAAAAGTGTTAATGGAGTAATTGTCAATTATGGCACAGAAGTTACTGGTCATAACATTTGCCACCTACTTTGAAGAAAATTAAGTTTAGGCAAACTCCCTTCTGATATTTCTTACCATGATTAAAAAAAAAAATTGTCGTCAGATAGTTTAATAGAATTGTCATAATGATCAGAAACACCCTCTTAACAACTCTTCCTCTTACCAGCTAGACCAGTGCTTTGTGATTTTATGGACATTGCTAATTCCCTGAATCATCTGTGGATTTCATTAAAAAAAATCATGCTTCAGAAGTGATAGGTGGCTCAAAGCTGGAGCGGTAGCTGATGCAATGCTGGGGCCACTTGCACTAATGACAGTGCTGCTGGAGCGGTGCGCTTTAAGAGTAAAAGCAGCCGCTGCATCAAGGGAATGCTTCAGGGTAGAGTGAAATGATTGTGAAGAATGGAAACCACCTCCAAAGAAAAACAGCTGCAAAATTGGAGAGTGGTAAGAATCAAAGGTCTGAAGGGCTGTTCTGAGACAGAGGCGTCTTGGTCTGTTACACTCAAGAGATTAATGCATGGTTCCCGGCCGCTGGCTGCTGGCTGCTCCCCTGGCGATGAGGAACGTGGGTCCAAGCGGAACGTGCAGTGATGTCATGGTAAGATTGCATCCTAAAAGTAAGAAATAGATGGACAATTTCTAGATCCCTGAAACTGAGCATAGTAACTCATACCTGAAATCAGGTGTTGCCGCCGTCCCGCAGCGATGGACTTGGTGCACGGAGCCGATAATAACACACGTGGATCCTGCCTGATGCTCAAAAGCCCACGTTTATTAGGGGCATCAGACTTTATACACTGAGAGACCCTATGGGATAAGGGAGGAAGCATTGAGCTCATCAACAAACCCATCAACTGTTTCCCTACTCTTGATTGGAATTCCACCAGGTGTTCTCATTTGCATGCTGTTTATACAAAGGTAACCATTCGGTTGTTCTCATGCAAATACTGCCCAATGAACTGCAATCCTGTGCTCGCTGACCTTCCAGGGTCACAACGTCCTCCTACAAGGTATCTACTCTAAAACTGTCATGACGTTGGGCCCGATTGAGTGACACAGCTGTGGAGGACAGATCTCAGACTGAAGAAAGCCTGACTTAGGGCTTGACACCAGGGGGTAGCAAGCTAAGTCCTTGCCTGCAGCACCGGCATCCCATGGGTGCCAATTCAAGTCCCAGCTGTTTCACTTCTAACCCAGCTCCCTATTTATGATCGGAGAAAGCAGCGATGGTTGCCTCAAGTGCTTGGGCTCCTACCCACATGGGAGACCCAGAGGAAGCTCCTGGCTCCTTGTTTCAGATTGGCTCAGCTCTATGATTGTCGCCATTTGGTGAGTGAACCAATAGCTGGGAAATAACTCTCTCTGTCTCTCCGTCTCCCTGTGACTCTGCCTTTCATATAAAAACAAAACAGAACTTTAAAAAAAAAAGAAAGCGTTAGGTATAGCATTTTCCTCTTAACTTTTCATTGTGAAGATGACCCTTGTATTTAGCAACCATGTTAACCACCTCCTGCACTTTAAATTCTCTCTGACACGTTGTCCTCTTTTCCCTCTGCACTGGAGTACTCTCTGTTATTCCCAGGAAGTAATTTATGCATCCATTCAACCAAACTGATGGGACCCCTTCCTATGAATTAGGATCCTGTGCAAAAGATTGGAAACCTAAGAGGAAAAAGACAGGGTCTTTATCTTCAAAAAGCTCTGAGCTGGGCCCGGCGGCGTGGCCTAGCAGCTAAAGTCCTCACCTTGAATGAGCCAGGATCCCATATGGGCGCTGGTTCTAATCCTGGCAGCCCTGCTTCCCATCCAGCTCCCTGCCTGTGGCCCGGGAAAGCAGTTGAGGATGGCCCAAAGCCTTGGGACCCTGCACCCGTGTGGGAGACCCAGAAGAAGTTCCTGGATCCTGGCTTTGGATCAGCATAGCATTAGCCGTTGCACTCACTTGGGGAGTGAATCATCGGACAGAAGATCTTTCTCACTGTCTCTTCTCTTCTCTCTATTTCTGATTTTTCAATAAAAATAAAAAAAAATCTTTAAAAAAAATAAATAAAAACAGAAAGCTCTGAGCTAACAACAAAGAGTTCTGGAGACGAGTTCAGAGAAGGAGGTGAATGTTTCGCTGGAGGTGAGCAGAGGTTGCTTGAGATGAGGGGAAGGAGTACAGGAAGAATGCATTGGAAGCCCTCCTGGAAGAGGTGGTATTTTGCTGTTATAAAGAGCAGGTTGGAGATAGGCAGGCAAAGGATGGACACCAAAGTCTGGAGAAATTAGAGTAATGAAAGGATCATTGTTTGATCAAGATGAATAGGGAATTGAAAAGTATCTGGAATCTGAAGCCTGTTTATTCTGGGCTACATGACCATGGCCATAGAAGTGTTCAAAAACCTGCTGTGATTGTGCATAGCCAATAATTAATACCTATGGTTCTAGATATCTTATTTCATATTACTTCATTTTGAATATGTCAAGAAGAGAATCATCTGGAATATTTATCAGATTGGATTGCTGAGTCTCCCCCAGAACTTCTTAGCCAATGGGTCTTGGGAAGGGCCTCAGAATCTGCATGTTTAAACGAAAGATTCATTGGTTTATTTGGACCGGTTATAGTGAGATCTTCCAGCTGCTGGTTCACTCCACAAATGGCTGCCTTGGCCAGAGCCGGATTAGGCCAAAGCCAGGAACCAGGGACTCCTTCCAGGTCTGCACGTGGGTGCGGGAGCTTACATATCTGGTGGTGAGCCTCTGTTCACAGCCTGTGTTTCCTCTTTCCTGATCAGAAAGAGACCCTGTCCTTTCAAGAATGGCATTCTTCCCAGGCTTCCCTGCAGACTTTCCTGGTGCCTCCTGTGTCTGTTGCCTGAAGCGGATCACCTGGCCAGTGACATTCCTGGGCTAGAAAGAGGTGGAGCCTGTTTTTGAAGGACAAGGCTGCTTAGAAGACAGTGAACAACATTTGGGTTCTCCTGGCAGGGAGGAAGGGTGAGTGGCAGGCACTGAGGTTGACTGTTGGGTAGGCAAGTCAACAGCGGTGGGAGAATTTTGCCCACAATGTCATTTAATCTGCCCTGCCAGAGCAATTACGGGGAGGATTCAAAAGTCAGTAAAGTCAACATCAGGCTAATTTTTTTTCTTTTCTTATTTATTTTATTACATTTTTTTAAATTTGAAATTTTATGGTATAATTTCATAGGGTCTGGGATTTCCCCACCCCCCCCCATCAAATTCCCATCCCCTGACTGATTTCCACCATATTAATACAACAGTACAGTCATTCATAAGCAAACATAAGTCCATCAGTCTGTTATTTAAGTGTGACCCAACATTGCTGGTACAGGCAATGTCAGACAGTCCAGCATCCCATTGTCTAGATATGTCCAACAGTTTCATTGGGAGTCTATCTTTGATTTGGAAATAGGGATGCATACTGCATTGTATCTTCACATCTGAATATGATAGTCTCTATTACGCCATCACTATACATTCCCTTAAATGAGAAGCCACAAAACAAAGTCAACAACAGGTATGAAGTTAAAACAAAAAATTTACAACACCATGGAGTCAAAAAATGTGCCACTGAATAACCAACACATGGGTGAAGAAAAGAAAACACAAAAGCCTCTTGGATAAAATGATGCCACTGTGCGATCCATGAGCCAGCGATGAATTCAACAAGAGAAAAGAAACTATTTGGAAGAAATGAAAATGAAAACAAAAACATCAAAACACATGGGATGCAGCAAAAACAGTATGGAAAGGGTTATTGATCTTACAGTTTGCATGAAGGCTGCCTTATATCAGAGAGAATATATGGTATTTGTCCTTTTGGGATTGGCTTATTTCACTGAGCATAATGGTCTCTAGTTGGGACCATCTAGTTGCAAATGGCATGATTTCATTCTTTTTAATGGTTGAGTAATATTCCATGGAGTTTCTTGAACCACTCCTCTTTGGATGGGCATCTGGATCATTTCCATGACTTTGCTATTATAGATTGTGCTACAACAGGCTAATTTTAAAGTTGATAATGTTATAAATATCCAAATGGCCTTTGGCAGAAGAGAAGATTCCTTGCCCCGAAAAGTGCCTACCAGTTGAGCAATAATCTTACCATTTCCTTCTTCTGGGCAGCCAGAGGAAATCTTTGCTTTGTTTATCCAGCCTTCCATCAGATATGCTGGTTCTTGGTATCTTTTGGAAATGGGAGGCCTCCAACGGGAAGGATTAAGATAATGCCTCCAGTGGTCATAAATTCCTAAATTCAAAGGATGTATCACAAATAGCCATTCACAGATGTGTACTCCTGATACCTACTCTTCTCTTGTACCACTGATTTTTCTTGTGCAGAAACAGAGAAACCAGCTCTGTTTCATGTGAAGTAGGCCTGCTTACATGTGGTTGCAGTGAAGTGTTCTGGAGAGGATCCACTTTGATGTTTTCAGCAGAGTATAAGAAACTGGCACTGATTTCTCTACTTACTCAGTGTCTTGGCTGGACTGCATTTGCTTCCTGCCTCTCCATGGATGGAATGTACTGTTTTTAACTCCTGGGGTGATCATTTCTGGGACCCCTCCTCACTGGGCAGCGTTGTGGGAATCTGGAAAACATCACTGACAAGCTGGGAGTTTCTGGTCAATGATTTTCCACAAGCATTTTGTTATCCGTGGATAAACCCTCTCACGTAACGTAGGCCCTCTCTCGATGCTCCCTGAGCCCGAGTACAGACCTCAGGTCCCTAAAGAATGTAGTCCATTGACAAAGCCCCAGTTGGTAGGCATCTGTATCTGCATGGTGGTTACTGATCTCCACCACACTTCTGTTACAACCCGCTATCACACTTCAGCTCTTTATTTCTAGGACTATTTCCTTCCCACACTGAGCAAGAGAGTGTCAGCTCTTGCGAGAACTCTCCGTTCTTGGAGTCCTTCACTCATTCGTCTGCTTGGAAGATGTGTAAGATGACTGCTCCCTTCGCTTTCCTTGTCTGCCTGCTGCGTTCAGTGCTCCCACAAAAAAAATGTATGTGTCATTTCTAAGTTTATAGGTTAACAGTTTTTTTTTAGGATACCTTAGTGGGTTGCCTATCTGATTTTTCACCCTCTTCCAGAAAAGTATTTCAGTGCATGTACGCAGAAAAATTGGAGTTTAATTAGATTTAAATGAGTTTTGTCATCAATACTGAGAGGATATTACACATTTGGAAATGAACTTACTATGCCCTTCAGGACTGTCATGTATTTTTCATTTTGTTTTTCCCAAAGATTCCCAACGGTTGACATTTTTCTGTATCTTCCACAAGTTCCAAAACAATGTGGTGGGTACATACAAAGACATCAAATAATGAATGCTGTAGTGAGCCAAAATTTTAGCATTATCTTCGTATAAGCTTTTGAGCACCGAGAACAGATAGATAAGGTGCTGCTTGGAATGTCCCTAGCTCAAGTCCTGACTCCAATCTAGCATCCTGCTATACACCTCCTGGGAAGCAGTAGGTGACAGCCCAAGGCCTGGTGTCCCTGCCACTCACATTGGAGTACCAGACTGAGTTCTGAGCTCCTGCCTTCCACCTGTCCCACCCCAGCTATTACAGGCATCTGGGGAGTGAAACAGCAGGTGGAATCTCTGTGTCTGTCGCCCTCTCTCCTAGTTTCTGCCTGTCAGAAAAATAAATAAAACAAAACAGTACAACAGCAAAAACACATAAAACGTACAGCGCCAAGAGTGAACCCTAATCTAACCTGTGGTCCCTGGTAATAATACTGTTTCAACAAAGGTTCATCAGTTATATCACAGGTACCACTCCTTCGGCAGATTTTGGTAGTGGGTAAAACTGTGTGTTGAAGGAACAGGGACATTTGGGAAAGCCCTACGTCTTCCCCTCAATGTTTCTATGTAAAGCTGCTTGAAGAAATATTGTCAATGTTTAAAAACTGGGCATGATTGGGAGGCTCAGCATGGTGTTGCCTAAGATCCCCGGGAAACCATGACTCTGAGTCATCCCGAGTGAGGGTTTTCCAGAATTTCCATTGCCACCCTCTCCCCCTCATTACACAACTCACTGGGCTGTGGCAATATGCAAAGCACATCTTCATGGAGTAGCATTTCTGTAAGCACCAAAGAGTAGAGCTACTTCCAGCCTTTTGTTCCACCTGCAGTGTCTGAGCAGTCCTCAGCTGACCTCAGGTTGGGAAACGCTTTTAGCTTGTCTCTCATCCTGTCCTATCATCATGCTTACAGCAGAATTTTCCCAGATTTCACCTTGTGTGATTCATATTTCCCCAGCCAGATGGTTACTGCTGATTTCCTGGTTGTCTTTGACTCCAAAGTGTCTTCGCTGCACGTCAATCCTGCCATTTCTTCTTCCTTTGCTTCTCCTTTTGTGGTACAAACAAGCTCAATTTCAGGCTTACTTGGGTGGATTGAAGCCACCTGTGCTTGAGGTCATCCGAGGGTCTGATAGATCTTAACAATCTTTCAAAAAAAACCCTGATTTTTTAAAAAATGTGACAGACATGTTGTACTGTAGGATATACAGAATCTCCAAGGATTATTGAATCAGTTAAGATGCTTTTAGCAGCAAATATTAGAAAATCCAATAAATTGTGGCTAAAATAATCAGAATATTTATTTTTTTCTCTTAATAAGAAGTTCAGAAGGTCACTCCTGGATTAGTTAATGCAATGACTCAACCATATTACTACAAAATCTGAATTTTTTTCTGTATTTATGTTCTGTTACTAATGAATTTTGGCTTTATCCCCATGCTGCATCTCCTCAGAAAATTGCTGGCCCAGGAGTCTCTCCTGGTTGCATTATTGTCTAGAAGAACACTCTTGCATTAGCTGCTTTTTAAAAAGATATATTGGGCCCGGCGGCGTGGCCTAGCAGCTAAAGTCCTTGCCTTGAATGCGCCAGGATCCCATATGGGTGCCGGTTCTAATCCTGGCAGCTCCACTTCCCATCCAGCTCCCTGCTTGTGACCTGGGAGAGCAGTTGAGGATGGTCCAAAGCTTTGGGACCCTGCACCCGTGTGGGAGACCTGGAAGAAGTTCCTGGATCCTGGCTTCGGATCGGCATAGCATTGGCCATTGGGCTCACTTGGGGAGTGAATCATCAGACGGAAGATCTTTCTCTCTGTCTCTCCTCTCTGTATATCTGACTTTCCAATAAAAATAAATAAATCTAAAAAAAAAAAGAATAAAAAGATATAATTATTTTTGTTGGAAAGTCAGAATTACAGAGAGAAGGAGAGACAGAGAGAAAAATCTTCCATCTGCTGGTTCACTTTCCAAGTGACCACAACAGCCCAAACTGAGCTGATCCTAAGCCAGGAGCTTCTTCCAGATCTCCCATATGGGTGCAGGGCCTGAACGCCTTGGGTCATCTCCTATTGCTTTCCCAGGCCACAAGCAGAGAGCCAGAAGGGTAGTAGAGCAGCTGGAATACCAACCAGTGCCCATATGGGATCTGGGTGTGCAAGGCAAGGACTTTGGCCACTAGGCTGCTGTGCTGGGCCCTGCCTTAGCTGCTTCTTAAGAGAAGGAGGATCTTTCTCAACATTCTATTGCCTGGAAAGTACATGCCCTACCCTACAATAATTCTTCACCGGGGGACAAGACAACAGACTTGGGGGAATCCCTTAGAATGTTGGACGAGGCCCAAGTAGATGATGTATACCTCACATATACCTCACATGTATATACCTGACATATACCTCGCATAGACAGATGCCAGGCACACGTATAGAACTTCTGGATCCCTACTCATCACTCACATACTTTAGGAGTATGCACAAGACTATGTTTTAAAAATGTACTTATTTGTTTATTTGAAAAGAAGAGCCACAGCTAGAGAGAGAGAGAACTTCCCAGTCACTAGTTTGCTTGCTGCCACAGCCAGGTCTATATCAAATGGAAATCAGGTGCCAGGAACTCCATCCAGGTTTTCCATGTGGGTGGTACAGCCCAAGCATTTAAGCCATCATCTGCTGCCTTCCAGGATGTATTTGTAGGCAGCTGGATTGGATGTGGAATAGCCAGGAATTGAACCAGCACTCCAAGATGGGATGTTGACTTTGCAAGTGCAACTTTCTTTCTGTATTTGTGTGTGTCTTATCTCCTTTTCTCAGCTTGATATTCACCCATTATTACACACAGATATGTAGTCTGTTTCTTTTTCATCACTAAGCAAAATTCCACAGTATAATTATGCATTTATCTTAGAAGTTACCAGATCAGGAGTGTTCTAGAGAAGATGGCAGCATGCCAGTGATCATATTTCTGGTGCTACTGCTGCTGGAGGAGACCCAAGGGCAAGCTCAATTGTCCTGGGGCAGGTGGGGATTGGCTAAGGAGGCATAGTGCAGCTTCTCCTTCCTGAAAACTAGTCTCCAGTTCTTCTTTTGTTCTAAAATTCTTGGACTCCGCAGTAGAAGCAACATTCCAGGTCACACCCCAGGTTACTACAGAGAGATTTTTCCCCCTGCTGCCTAACAGAGCTTTAAAAAAACAGAAAACAGGGGGAGACAGGGAGGTTCCCTCTCCTGTTTGAGCCCAGCAGGCTGTGTTATCAGCCAGCTCTTGGCCTTGAGTCAAGGAGCCAGGTCCAGCATGTCTAACTCAAGCCCAGTTTTCTGCTGGGGTTATAATAATCCCAGACCTCCACACATCCAGCCACATGAGCTAAACACTTAATTCTTCAGTATATTTAACTCATGTGGCTATGAGTCACTGTTAATATATTCAGCAGATACGCCAGTTTCCAAGCTTCATCTCCAAAGTAAAGGTTTTAATTATTTTTCTCAGTGATGTGCTCATGTCTGCATACCAGCTGTCACACATGGTTAACCAAAGTCATCTTGAAATATTTAACTTAGAATTCAGTATAGGAGCAAAACATATCAAATATTTCTAAGATGTCTATCCAGAGACACAGGTCATTTATCAAAGTTCTAAACTATCTTACAGTAGGAGGTAAAACTATGGGTTTCATGCATTAATATTATTTATGGAATGTATAAAAATGTGCACATTTCATTAAAAGGTTCAAGTCTCCTACAAATAAAAAAGGGGAGTGTTTATCTGATGAGGAACAATTTTGCAAATTCTGGACCACTATTGAAGATAATGAAATTTAAAAACCTGCTGATTTTCCTATATACACTCATGCCTTGTAATGCAATAAACCATGAAGAAGGCAGGCTGTTCCTCGGAGGCTCCAGCAGAAGGTAAGTTTCATCCTCCCAGCAAAAATGAGATCTGATGCATGCTTCAGTCAGTGAAAAGAAGGAACGGCTTCACCTTCAAGCTCCAGGGGCTGCAGGAGACTCCCTCCAGGGAATGGGCACTTGTGCCCTCAGATCCCCAGCATGGCTGGTGCACACTGCACAAGGTGCGTGAGAGAAGATGGCTTCCGCCAGCGGAAGCAGCAGTGACAGAATTCCAGCCAGGGCCCTGGGCAATCTGGGATGTGCAGAGCGGCTCCTGCCAGCCTGTCGCCTGCCTGGAGCTCGGGGGAAACGTCTCCCCTCTGGATATTTGGCAAGTGGCTCCCTCACAGAGACTCGTGAATGCCACTGAAAATCAGAAACAACTGAAAACCAGAAACAACACATTAATACTAAGGCATTTCTTGGGCTCCAGGCTTTTCCATGTTTGTTGCTTCCACAAGATTAATGCGTGGACTGAGATTTCAGATGGACGAAATGGCAGGAATGTTAACGAAAGGTATAGGCACAGAACTCAAAGCGCTTCTCTCCAGTGGAAGTCCTCCCCAGTGCTGGTTAAGAACCGCACCTGGACTCAAAGCATCCCAGCAGTCACCATGCTCATTAGAAGGCCTTTCTCCTGTGTGGTCTCTCTGGCTTTTGGCTGAAGGATTTCCCACATGGGTCACACTCCCGAGACCTCAATCCAGAATGAGTTTCTTGGCAGTCCACAAGGCTGGGGTTGTATTGAAATTGCTTTCTCTGCTCTCATGGGGACTTTTTCCGGAGTGCATTCTCCATTGATCGTTCAGGTGGGAGATGGGCTAAGGAGTTTCCCCCACATACACTGTGCTTCTAAAGCCTAGCTCCGGCAGGGACTCTGATGCTGGACACGTGGGTTGCTGCCAAGATAGGCTTTCTCATGTTTGCTAGCCACATACAGCTCCCACCCACCCCCCAACCCCCACTGCCGGGAGACTCTCTTTTTTTAATGTTTATTTTATTTTTATTTGAAAGACAGATATACATAGAGAAGGAGATGCAGACAGAAAGATCTTCTGTCCGCAGGTTCATTCCCTAAATGGCTGCAATGGCTGGAGCTAAGCCAATCCAAAACCAGGAGCCAGGAACCTCCTCTGGGTCTCCCACATGAGCATATAGTCCCAAGGCCTTAGATTGTTCCTTTACTGCTTTCCCAGACCACAAGCAAGGAGCTGGATGGGAAACAGAGAGCCAGTACATGAACTGACACCTATATGGGATCCTGGGAAGATGTAAGGTGAGGATTTAGCCCCTAGGCCTTCGCATCAGGCCTTCGGGGAGACTCTTGAGTGATGATTGTGGCTGGCAGCTCTTCCATAGCCTCTCTAATTATGATGACTTTAGGACTGTGAAGGTCCTTCCAGCCCTGGTGGTTTTGTGGAGCTTTTGGTCATTAGGAGAGGCCAGGGATTCTGAGCAGTCACCATGGCTGTGAAGACCTCAGCTTTCCACCAAAGGAGGGGCTTTCCTGACCAGTGGGCTAGGCAGGGACTAGATAGTGCTTCCACAGGAAGCTTGAGTCATGGTCTGTCTCTAAGCACTTCTTCACACAGTGATGCTTTTGATGCTGAAAGTTTGCATGCATTCCAACCAAGTTTGGCTTGTGCCCAGGTGGACCCGCCAAGTGAAAAATGACTTGAAGGACTGGGACCTACACCTCACAGGGAGTCTTTGGCATGGATGGTTCTGCCTGGCAAGTGCTAACCTGTGACATTCCTACAGAAACACTCTGTTAGTGAGGTGCCTTTTCAGCCTCACTTCTTTACCTTTTTATTTTTTTAAGATTTATTTGCTTTCACTTGAAACTTAGATTTTGCAGAGAAGTCTTCCATCCACTACCTCACTCTTGAAATGTCTGCAACAGTCAGAGCTGAGCTACTCTGAAGTCAGGAGCTAGAAGCTTCCTCCAGGGCTCTCACATGGACGCAGGGTCCCAAGGACTTGGGCCATCCTCTGCTGCCCCCCAGGCCACAAGCAGAGAACTGGACCAGAAATGCAGCAGCTGGAACACAAACTGGCACCCATACTGGATGCCAGTGCCACAGGGCAGAGGACCAGCCTGATATGCAGAACAGTGGCCCCCTCATCTTCCCATCTATGCGTATGACCTGTGGAAGGTCCTTAGGCCCTCTGTAGTCCTGAGAATCTGAGCTGGGTCCCTTAGGGCAAATGCTGACAATGGGTTCTTTGGGCAAAATAGGGCTAGGGGGAGCAGGCAGCTGAGGCAGGGACACAGACAAAGCAGTTGCCATGGCTGATGATCTAACCAGCCATAGTCCAGGAGGCATGGCCCTCCTGTTGCATCTTTCCGTTCTCATCACTTGCTGTGACACAAAGATCTCCCAAAGTCCTAAGGGCAAGGACAGACCCTAGAATTGCTAACCTGCTGTTATCCCATGGTGGTGTATTCTGTACAGCTTTTCCTCTGGACACAGACACTTCCTCTTGGGCCTTTATGATATTTTCACAATATTCTATTGAGGAGAATCAATTATATGGCTGTTCACGCATTCACAGACACCTCAGCCCCGATATTTTCACTCATTAATATCATGGAATAACATTCTATTATAATGTGCATCCCTATCTGAATGCATCCACCTATTTACTTAGTCACTTAGTGCCCGACACTCTGTGAGTACATAAACTCTGACAGCAAAGTCCTGGTCCCATCTTTCCCATTCCTACCTCAGCACCTGAAGCAGAGTCTGGCAGATAACATCATTTATTGTTGCTGGGAGCACTTGGGTATTTCTAAATCCCTTCGATGATGCAGGGAATCAAGGGGGAGCAGGCATGAGGAGATGACTTCTGATCCTTTTCCTGCCTAGCCCCCCTCAAGCACTCCTTTCCACCCGAGCTCTTTGGAGATTCTGCTTCTCACAAGCTTTGGGAACTGCCCAGCCAGAGGGTTTGGAGCCAGTTGGGGTCTCAGGAATCCTACTCTGTCTGGTTCCTGGCCTCTGTGCAACTCTTCTGGCTCTGCCTGACCAGGGGGGAAGCAGGACACAAGGGCTGTGTACCCCAGATCTTTTCACATTATGATGGAGGACAATGCCCATGCTCCTGAAACTTGAAATGGAAAACAGATTTGCTTACCCACCAGGCAAAAGTCTCCAATAGAGAAGGACTGGCAGAGTGTGACGGGAAACTGAAGTAGGTGACAAAAGGGAGTGGCCAGGATTAGCAGGTTAAGCTCCCTAACACCTGTGTCTGCGCAAAAATATATCCACGAGGTTGTATAATGCCACAGACCCTGGATTTCTTTGTATGAGACCTCGGTACAGCTCAAGTTTCTTGCCATGAGAACCTAGCCTAGAGCTTGAAGTGCAGACAAGAGCTGGGTTTACCTCCTCCTTCAGCGCCAGCAATGAGGAGGAGGGGCAGGAGCACGTGACAGCTCAGAGGAGAAACACTCGAACACCAGCCACAACTTCTGCAGAAGCTGGAAGACCAGCCCAAAGAGTCCTGAGTCACTGAACTCAGAGTGTATAGCGTGTGTGTACGTAACTCCGTCACTTTATAACACGTAATTTCTTCTGGGCTGTATTCTGGAGGCTGGACGGGAGCTCCTGCAGGGACAAAAGAGATATTCTGGGAGGCCGCCCTGGATTCCCGGACTGCCACCCACTGTCCTTTGTCCTTGGCCAGCAGAGCATTCTGTCCTCTTGAAATAAAGCTTGGTTTGAGCAGCAGGTAATAAGGGTTGTTATTTTTTTCTTTTCTGACAAATTTGTTAGGTGGAAGTGTTGACTGACTTACTGGAGGGAAAGCAATGGGTTAAATTCTAAAATTAAGACCTAATCTCTTAGAAGCAAAAGCAGGAGGCAGGCCCAAACAAGACACTTTACAGTTCAGTTTCTGCCTGGATCTTTCTAGCAAGTTGGGAACTGTTGGCCCAACAACCCCTAACCGCAGCTTCGGGGACGGAAGCAAAGGGGTGGGATCCCTGGGCGTGGTGGGCTCCTGCGCCTTGGCTGGAAACTCCAAAGCCTGGACCCACTCGCACAGGGAGACACGTGGCTAGTGTTTTTGGGGAGCACTGAGGAGTCGCCCTCTGCAGTAAGCCAGTGGAGCCCTGGCTGCTCCTTGACCTTTAGAGCTCGGGCTCTGGCATTCACTTGGACGGAGGAGGAAGGAGACAAAGTAGAGGCAAGCTGTGGTGACGCAATAGCCACAGCCGAGGACATCTGAGGCCTGGGTGGCGTGGAGGTCGGAGGGGTGCACGGGATGCATCTGCCACCTCGGTGTTCTGTGGTGTTTGGTCTCCCACAGCGTGGCTTCCTAGCTTTGTGTCCCCCACATCCCAGCCAGGCTTCTCTAACTTCTCAGTGTTGGGGTCAAGGGAGCAGGTCCAGGCTTGATCTGGAGTCTGACGGAGGCGGAGAAGTGGGCACAGAGACCCTGACTAAACACATGCGGGTGGCCTCAAAGAGGACTGCGGTTCCGGCGGCAAAACAGAGAGCGCCGGAGTGAGGAATTAAGGAAGCTTGCAAGGGGATGAACTTGAGGGTGTGGGCTGCCCCTCCCTCCCTGCAGGTGTGTGGCCACGCCACAAGGGAGAGGACATTATGTGTAACATATGCTTTTGAAAGAAACGTACACTGTGGGACACACTCACAGTAACAGACTCTCCTAACCGTCCAGGCTGCAGCGGAAAATGGTTTTGTTTATTTGAGATTTGACAGGCAGAAAGAGACACAAAGAGAGCTCGCAACCACTGGGTCACTCCCCAGTTGCTTGCAACAACTAGGACTAGGGCAGACTAGGAGCCAGGAGCGCCATCCGAGTCTCCTAGGAGTGCCATACAGGTGGCAGGGGCCCCAGGGCTTGAGCCGTCACCTCGCTGCAGGAGCTGCACTGGGGAGAAACTGGGTCTGGAACCAGAGCAGGGAACTGAATGCAGGCATTATGATGTCATCTTAACCACGTGCTCCCGGAGTTGGGGATGGGGTTGACACACCCAATATTACTACTACAATTCCCTAAGTGCAATTTTGCAGCTTGTGTGTGTGTGTGTGTGTGTGTGTGTGTGTGTGTGTGTGTGTGTGTGTGTGAGCTTGACCATGCTTTGGATAGGCTTCCCCATCCACACCCGCAGATTTCACGGTTTTTCACAGCCACTTGCTGATCCATTCTTCCCTCTGGTCTACCTGAATCTTGCCTCATCCATCGTCTTCACTCGGGGACCAGACTCCAGCGCTGTCTCCAGGGTTTCCCCCGAGGCCTCCGCAGGGTCCCGGGACGGAGACAAAGAGGCAGTGATGAGCGTCGGTTGAGGAACAGTGGCCTCGGTTTGTCCCGCTGCCCCGTTTGCTTTGCCCAACGGCTTGCCAACCCGGCGGGCGCTGGGAACACAGCGGCCATTCTTTGCCTCCGCCCGAGCTGCACCCGCAGAGGCGGCGGGCGGGAGGCTGGGTACCCAGGCCTGAGTGCTGCCAGCGGCCGCCTCTGTTTACTGAGCTGGAGGTTTTCTGTTTTATGCCATTAGGAAGCACCGAAACCACTAGGGGAGCTCTCTCTTTGCTGATGACTTTCTAGAAGGAGTGTGGAGCCCCTGTGTTCAGACTGATACAGCTCTTTATGGAGAAATCAGTTCCTGACCAAGCTGACCCACAAATGTGACACTTTCACATTTGTTACCTAGTTTCTGCTTTTTTTTTTGAGAGGGGATGCTATTTGGTTTACTTCTGATGTCAGGAACTTATTCTTAATTTCTGTTGAGTTTGTGCCTCTCTTCCCAACAGATTATGAAATAGAATATTGATAAGCATAGGTAATAAATATTGGGTCTAATTGAGTCTTTGTATGAGGTAGATTAAAACCCAGTCCTGGTTCTTGCACTGTTGATCCAACTCTGAGCTGCTAGTACAGCTGGGAAGGCAGCTGTGGGCCCAGTGCTTGGGTCCACGCAAGTCACACAGGAGGCCTGGACAGAATTGCTGGCTGCAGTCTTTGAAGCCATTTGTGGAGTGAACCAGCAAATGCAAGGTCTCTCTCCCTTTTTGTGTCACCCTGCCTTTCAAACAGAACAAACAAGACTGTAAGAATAAATGGATGGGGAATATTTGGAAAGTGCCACATGTCATGAAGGTGAACTCTAGCAGATGTTCGGAAATCAATTATTTGAGCAACTTTCTTTGGGACATTTCTGTCAAGACTTCCACAGGTTCATCCTCTTTCTATTTGAAAGGCAGGACAGAGAGGGGGGCAGGACAGAGGGAAAGAGAGAGAGACAGCATACAGAGATACAGAGATCTTCCATGCACGAATTCAGTTTGGGCTGGACTAGACTGATGCCAGTAGACCAGAATGCAACCCGGGTCTCCCATATGAATGGAGGGATCAGTATTTTGAACAGGAAGCAGGATGGGAACAGGGACTCCAGTGTTGAGTACAGCTACCCAAGCAGCGGCTCAGCTACTGTGCTAAATGAGTGGTGGGAAATTAGAAAATCGATTCTTCAAAGTTTCTTTTTTCTCTTTTTGTCCTTCTAGGGATGGAAAATAAACAAGGCTTACTCATCCCAGTCATCCTTTCCACTTGTTTCCATTCCTAGTGAGTGTTTTCCACTCACATGTCTTTCCTTCTATTTGTAGCATTACCCACTTTTTCCCTGTTGCTCCCTTTGAGTTGTCTTCTTCCAGTAATTTTCATAATGAAGTTTGCTAAGCCACATTCCTGCTGCCCCAGCCAGCTCTGAGCCGCAGTGACTTGGTGCATTGGAGATGGGCCTTGCCCTGCTCTCCTGCTGTCTTGCTGTTCACATCTGCCACTGTGAGTTCATCGAAGTTTGTGTCTCTGCACATGATAGATCACAGTGGCCTCGGCTAAGGCCTTTCCCATCTGGAATTAATGACTCTGACTTGCGCTGTGGGCAGCAAAATATTGAAGATTATGCTTTGCCTGCAGAAAACGAACGGCAGGGCTTCTTGTGGTTATTACAAATTGTATCTTCCATTTCCTGAGAGCACCAGCGCCTGTCTTGGCAAACTGAAAAGTTTCCAGCAGCATGGGGGCAGGGGAGGTCTGTCTCTAAAAAACTGAGAATAAGCAAGGAGTGAGATAGTAGTTTTCATGATGGTTGGCAATTTCAAACTGTCTTGGTGTCACTTCACCAGGAGAGGTTAGGTTAAGATTCCTTTGGAACTATGAACAACACAGTGGCTGTGGCTCTCAGAGGAATTTCTGGGTCTTCCTGGAAAGTGGCTTCCTCTAAATTCTGCTGAACATCCTTACAGCAGGCTTTCCAGGTGGAATTGTGCCTTTTCACAGCTTTCTTGCTGTTGGGGTTAGCAGCACATTGATCGTGCCAACTTTGTTACTGCAAATGGACTTTGATAAGTTTGTAGAAAAATGGAATTGAAAAATAACTTTATTTCCATGCACAAAATTTGAAAACCCATGCATTTTTTTTATAATTCGCATTTCTAGGAACATTTTAAAGACTTTTTTCTCTTTTTGCAATAATCTTTTTTTTTTTTTAAAAAAAGGTTGATTTATTTTTATTAGAAATACAGATTTACGGAGAGAAGGAGAAGAGAGAAAGAAAGATCTTCCATTCAGTGGTTCACTTCCCAAATGGCCACCAACAGTCAGGACTGAGCCAATTACAAAAGCCAGGAGCCAGGAGCTTCTTCTGGGTCTTCCACATGGTGCAGGGTTCCAAGGCTTTGGGCTGTCCTCGACTGCTTTCCCAGGTCACAAGCAGGGAGCTGGATGGGAAGTGGAGCAGCTAGGACTAGAACTGGTACCCCTATCTGATCCTGATGTCTGGAGATAGAAGATTAGCCAGTTGAGCCATCATGTCAGCCCCAACATTGCTTTAATTCCATTGATACAAACCTTTGAAGTACCCTCAATATAATGTAATTTAAATAAACTTTCTTGCCTGGAAAATGCTATGTCTGACTTATTTTAAAAATAAGTCACTCTTGTGAGATAACAGGTTCTTTTTTGCATCAGAGATTGTCCCATGAAAAATAAAAATCACTGCCTCCCTTAGATTATGTTTTCAAAGTTTGCTAAGAATATTTTTAAAAATAGGATTACTGATTCTAAATATTATGCTGAAGGTTGATAAATCATGTAGAATATAAGTGGATATCAGGGAAACTTTTAAATAAATCATCAGCAAATCAAATCCAGCAGTATATTAAATGCTACCTAATGATCGAGTGGGGTTGTTCAAAGAACTGAAAGATTGCATTATTAGATTTATTAAAGAGTTTATTTAACATGTCCTATTATTAGATTGACAGACTGGCTAACAGCTCATTAAATTTGTTTCTTTTCCACACCAGACACTCATCTAGATTATATTTTCAACCTTTTTTTTGCTGTTAGATGTGGATCTGTGCCTAAGTTCTGGTGATAGGGGCATAGCTAAAAATGTGTACCACTTCCAACTGGAGTCCACAACACTTTCTTCTGTACAACCATCTAGTCAATCTCTTCCTCCTTAGGCAAGAAGTCACAGTCACAGGCGGAAGTGTTGGGTGGTGTCTGAGTAGTCATTTGGATGATCACTTAAGAACATGTGTACCTGTCATATGATTGACATCGGTTGCTTAAGCTACTAAGATTTTGAGGATTATTTGTTAGAGCAGATATCTTATTACTAATACATCCAAAAAATGCTAGATGAAATTAAATACCAATAAATAATTTTAAAAGAAACTATAGCATGGAATAGGACTTTTTGTTAAACCATTAAAAATAACAACATCAAATTCCAACACTGATCTTAGTGATGAAGTACTACAGACATTTTCATTAAAGGAACAAGGAGCAGGCACTGGGTGCAGCAGTTAAGATGCTGTTTGGAATGCCCAGATTCCCTGTGGTCCCTGGTTTGAGTCCTGGATACCCTATTTCCTATAGAGCTTTCTGCTAATGCACACTCCAGGAGGCAGTAGATGGTGGTTCAAGCGATCGGTCCCCTCAACTTTGTTGAGTTCCAGCTTTCCAGATGTAACCTGGTCTACTGGCTGTTTGCAGACATTTGGGGAGTCAATCAGTGGGTGGAAGATCTTCATCTGTATCTCTGTTTCTGTCTCTCAGATAAATTGAAAAAAAAATAATTAAGACAAAGATGCCAGTTCCTGCTACCTTGAGTACTAATGATGCCTGGCTTAAAGTTCTAACAGAGGACAAAAGAAATTCCCTCTACTTGAGATGGAAAGATCAGTCAGCTAGAAAATCCAGGAAGTCAGCTGTAAGTCTATCACAGGGACTAGAGGACTTTGATAAAGTCATATAACAAAATAATAAGAATCAATTTTTCCTATGTGATTTGTTTAAAAGAAGTATATTAATGTCACAGGCAGAGAAATAAAGAAAAAAACTCCCATGTTTTTTGCTCACTCCCCTGCAATAGCCTAGATGAACCAGGCTGAGACCAGAGCTTAATCCCAGTTCTCCCACATACATGACAGGGACCCAACTACTTGAGCTGTCATCCCAGGGTTAGCAGAAAGCTGGAATCGGAAGCACAGCTGGGCCTCAAACAGGCACTTCGACTTGGGTTGAGGGCGTGTCAAACAGTCTTAACTGCTACACAAAATGTCCTCTGTTCCCTTTTAAGAACAAATTACATATCTTCAAATTAAATTTTAAAATCATGTAACAGAAAGCTCTATCTATCTATCTATCTATCTAGATGTATAAACATAAAGAAGGAAACATGGTCAGACATAGGGAGTGGAGTGTAATGCTCCATGCTGAGGGTGAATTACCAGCGTAAGTCAGCTGAATAAACACCTAGGCGCCAACTGCTGATCGTGTGATGAGACCACGGTTAGCGGTGCAGAAACTGTCAGACTGCTTTCAGATCACTATTTGCACTCCTGCCAACAATGAAAGAATTCTTGTTGCTCAATAAGCATTCTCATTCAAAGTTTGGGATTGCAAGTTCCTTTGAATTTTATTTTAAAAATATTTATTTATTTGAAAGTCAGAATTACAGATGGAGAAGGAAAAAAAAGAGGAAGAGAATCTTTTCCCATCCATTTGGATTTATTCCTTAGATAGCTGCAATAGCTGGGGCTGGGCCAAGTTGAAGCCATGAGCCTGCAACTCAATTTGGGTCTCCCATGTGGATGGCAAAGCCCCAAGCTGGATGGGAAGTGGAGCAGACAGGACTAGAACCTGCATCCACATGGGATGCTTAGAAGTGAGGATTAGTTAGCTGAATATTGTGCTGTACCATTTTCTCTCAAATCTTTTTTTTTCTCAATTTTATTTTTGATGTTTACATAGTTGATTAGGGTGGGAAGGGTCCAGAATCAGGATTTTCTTTTCCTTTTTCCTGTATCTGGGGAGAAGAGATAAGAGAAGCCACATCCAGCCTCCCAACTGCCTCAGTACCTGGGGCTGGGGAACGGCCGTCCTCTTACTGCTTTCTCAGACCACAAGCAGGGAGCTGGATGGGAAGCGTGGCAGCCAGCACACAAACTGGCACCTGTGTGGGATCCCAGTGCGTGCAAGGTGAGGACTTTAGCCTCTAGGCCATTGCGCTGGGCCCTCTTCTCCCAATCTTAACTGGCAATTTCTATTGTATGAACTTTTCCATGTTTGGAGAATATGTTTTTGTGACACTGTCTTATTTCATCCATATAGTTCAGCTTTCTCTTTTTAGGATGAATGTCCAAGTTACCCAGTCTACCGTTAGGAGTGAAAATAGGGTCCTGGGTTCCTTTTGCTTCACCCCCAGGTCTCTCACTGGTTGTAAAAACTATGGTAAATATGGCAGCACATGAGGCTGTATGAGTTACGCCTTAGAGAGGAAGATGTGACAGCAGCAAGTCGTGACTGTCTTCCCCATCACCAGCTACCAGGCTTCTGCTCCACAGCCTCAGACACTAATCTGAAAAAGACACGGAAGCCAACCACAGAACACCATCTCTTACACAAAGACAGTTTTATTAATGAAAAGCTCACACTAGACAAAAGTTTTTGTATACAAAGTTATCTGTTTAAAAATGTGGAAAAATTAATATGTACAACATTTTCCATACAGTACATGATAATTTTCTTTTTATGCCTTAGTAGACAAAAACATCAGAAAAACATTTTCAAGCAATAAGAAAGAAGGAGGAACAAAAATAAGAAAATCCTTAATAGCTTAAGGCATGTTACACACAAAAAAATGCTTCTGTTCACTTATCAGGACTAGACTGTTTCCCATCTGACTGGCACATACTGTTGATGTACTTTCGAATGTTTAGCAAAATACTACTTAGCTGATGAACCCTGCATAATGTCTGCGAAGGACACTGAACAATACAAAATGTTTGTGGCATTCTAAATGTTGAAAAGCAAGTAGAAGGAACCACTGGAAAATATACCTTGGGTGTTAATAAAACGTTAGAAAAAAGAAATCAAGTGCACTTGGCCTCATTTATAAAAGACTAACATTTCATCTACTGATCCTTCAGGACACTTTATTTAAAAATGAAGATGATAGAAAATAACAAAGAGGCGTCTGCGAGCAGCATGACACAATCACCATTGGTCAGTCGTTCAGTAAGCACCTTATTTCAGTCGACATTTAAGACTGTCAGGTGGAAGTAAGTGGTTTCAGAACTTTCATTTATTTATTTGAGATGCAGATACACACAGAAAGAAGGAGAGAGCTCTTTCATATACTATTTCACTCCCCAAAGGCCCTTATGGCTGGGAAGTCCAGCATTGGCTCCAGGTACTCTGACATAGGGTACAGACATTTCAATCAGTGCTTAGCCACTAGGACAAATGTCTGTCCCACGTAGGGACACTGAGACAGAGAGGAGGGAGAGAGGGAGAGACAGAAAGGGATCTTCCAATAAGTGGTTCATTCCCCAGATGGTCACAACAGCCAGGGCTATGCCAGGCAGAGCTAGGAGCCTGAAACTTTCTTTTGGGTGGCAGGGCCACAAGCACATGGGCCATTTTCTCTTGCCCCCGCCGACACGTTAGCAGGGAGCTGACTCAGAAGTGAAGCAGCTGGGACTCCAACCGGCACACTGATACGGGATAATGGTACACCAAGCCCATTCTCCACAGTGATTTCACTCCAGAGTGAATTCCTATTACAAAATCTTTTGGTGTGTCAACAGTTTTTTACATTATAAAAGAATGCAATGTTTTTTTATATTCAGAGTAAAACTATCAAAACAGTGCTAAAATATCAGGGAACATAATAAAATATTTGAATAGATTTTCCAAAAATGTTCAAATACATAGAAGCTTATCTTCAAATACATATATATATATATGTATATATATGATACAAGAATAAGCTTTAAACTCTTCAGCATAGAAAAATCTGGAATTTTTATAAAAACAGTGAAATAGCACAGTACAGTCTAAAAGACTTTCAGCCACAGTAAAAGTAGGAAAGGAAGATTCTTCCAACTCCCGTCCCCTACATGATTTAGAAAGGACTAACCTGCACATTTCTGCTTCTAGCTATGTCGTTATACACTAATCTTGATGGGAAGGAACTCTATTATCCTTGAGATCTATTTTCTCCAGTGTGAAACTGTAGTAACCCAGCTCTAAGTGCCAAAGAACGGGGACAGTCATTCTGGTGAGACAGTGCCCTGGGCGTCCCCAGTGCAGCATGAACTCGCCTCAGGGAAGCGGGCGAAGATGTCCATCACGTGTCTGGAGGCTTTCCAGCAACCTGCTCCTTTCTAACTGCCGGAACCGAGCGCACAAGCAGTGATGTGGAGCCCTTGGGGCTGCCTGCGTCTGGGGAGCTGGGCGTTTGCACACCAAGGCTCGGCCCTGGGCCAGTTTCAGTGACATCACTCTTTGGACTTGCCCTAGACAAAAGACAACTGTTGGTACAGATACACGCACATGCACACATATGTCAGAGGTCTTTACGACCGCTATCCATTCTCATGAGTTTGGCCCTCAACAAGTGTCCACCTCGAGCAGATGACTAAGTAATACTCTTTAGGCACTAACGTTTCAAAACACAAATTAAAAAAAATTTTTTAATACACTTTCCGCTGATATCAATGAGTTCAAGCCCTATCTATGCTTGGGTTAAGCACAGCGCCCCATGGAGGAATACAATTAGAAAGGGGGATTGCTCCCCTCCATCTAAAATCATCTGTGGATTTCCCACCACGGTATAACACCGTGAGGGAGGTTGGCAACACAAATATGAGTAAGACTTCATCAAATTACAATCCAGGTGAACAAAAACTGCTGTGCAAACACACAAAAGCTGCATTGCGGCTAGTCTGAGACTTGAAAGTAATAAGCTACTGGTATTCTGGAAAGTTTTATATTTACCCAGTTTAGTCACCTATAATCATCTGGGAAAATCTGAATTTTTTTTCTGATAACACATTGATAATATTAAATATCCATCCACGAGCAGAAACTAAAAAAGTACTTTACAATTACCTATTGTATAAAATGAATTATTTTAGACAGGACCATAATGCAGTATTAATTAAAACCTAGCCTGTATTTCAGCTGAAATTACCTAACATTCAAGCAACTAATAACAGTTAGTGCCAGAAATGAACATCACTTTCCTATTTGATAATATATATTAATGCTCTTGTCATAGCTAAGAACTAACTACAGATCACTAAATAGCACACTCATAAACTGAACTCAGATAATTCCTGCTTTTGGTTTTTCTCCAAATGTGCTGTTACAAAAACAAATAATGCAGCATTTAGAATCATGACAATTTTATACAACAAAACAGAATCTTACCTTCCTTCGCTCTGCACGCCTTCAGACACGTTGCTCCTATCCCGACTGCCGCCTGCCAGGCCCTTCCCGTCTGCCTGTTCCCCACAGAGTTTGGAGCTGGTCGCTACCATGGAGATGGGGTCCCCACAGTCCTGTTCTCTTACTTTGGGGGTGCTTGCTCCATCTGCTCTCACCTCTCTCACTGAGGTTTCTGGGGAGGTTTGGACTTCGGTTAACGTTTCTTGTCCTAAGAAATCATGATCTGTGATGGCCACTGCAGAAGTGCCGTGATTCGCTGTGGCTCCTGTGCTGGTGCCCATGGATTTGGAAATGACCTTCAGCTTATGTGAACTTGGCTTATAGTGCTTCTTGTGCTTCACTTTAGAATTGTGCTTTAGGAAAAATTCACACGACTCCTGGAGCACTCTTCGACTTTCACTGATTGGACTGTAAGGCAATCCGAGGAGAGGTTTCATTCAATACAGTGAAGTATTATAGCAGAAACCTTAAATGGTATCATGGTTGCAGAAACTTTAAAAAGTACATGGAAAAAGGCATGAGGATAAGAAGCTCCCTACATCATATCTTTTGGAATACTCACTTGTTAAAGTTAGAAATTCTATATCATTTATAAAGTTTGGTATTACAAATACTATAGTATTATAATAGATATTTATCAAGTAAAATCTTTTGTGTGCATATACTCTTAATTGTTTTCTCCATATAAATAAATAGTAAGTTGATAAGAAATGAAATCGATAAAATCAGAGGTTGAGGGTGGGTAAACTCAAACCAGTATAAAGGAACTAGTTACATTTGTATCAGAAACATATAAATATGTCCAACATAAAAATGAATGAGAAGACAGATGAGATGGGATATAATTAATGGGTTTTGCTTAATTATTTTCTTCTAACATTAAACTTAGCAAGTTACATTGAAGTTAGTGTGGAATATACAGGGGTAATTAAAAACATTCAAGAAAAAAAATTCAAGAAAAGTGGAATAAAAGAGATTTATTTTGGTGTAAAAATTTTGAAGTCCATGCCTAAGGAGGTCTTTAAAAAGTTCATGAAAAATGTGTATTATTTAAAAAAAAAAGGGATTGGATTTCAAGGGCTTTTTGTTTTCCACCAAACTCATCTTTAAATTTCATTTCACATTAACTTTTTGAAGCATTCATATAAATATATAAGTACGTTTATGTCTGTACTTCATGGTATGTATTGTATATAAATAACTAAAATGAATTATTTACACATGAATATAAATCTACATTATTGTACAATATTCCAAGTTTGAATGCATAGCATTTAAGGCAGGACAAATATGTGAGATTACGTCAGACCTGTATAAATAAATGTATAGGTAGTAAGCAGTGATTGCAGCACTTATCTTTGAATCATACTTTACAGATTTCCTTACACATGTTTGATCCCACTTAATCGTTTGTAATTGATAAAAGGGGTAAATTTAGTAAAAATGCTATACCCAAATTAAGGAATCCAATGAGAGTAGTTAAGAATAATCCATGGAAGGAGAAAACGTGCATTTTAGAAATCTTCCTTTCGTAGCTCAACAGAACAGTATGTTCAGATACCAAGGGTCAAAACCTATCTCTGGCAAGAGAAAGGTCCCAACATTCAGAGGGCACATCCAGCTGAAGTTATGCTTTACATAATCAAACTCCAGTATACAATGTTTTGAGTAGTTCTTTGATATTCTGATCTATTCATTTTAAAACAATGTCAGACAATTCAACAGGCTCTTACTCTCTCTTGCGATTTCGTTTAAAAAACCCAGCCCATTCTGTGCACGTCTTTTTGCTTCCAACCCAGAAGACAGGTGAGATGCCAACAATTAAAGTCATCAGGTATTTTATCATAAATAAGGCCAATTCTGGTCGAGCTTTTGTTTTTGCCTACAAAAGAGAGAGTAGAAAATAAAATTTTTCATGATACATTTAAAGTAGAAAGTCTATATTGTCAATATAAAACAAATAAAAACTATACTCCTCAGCCAGTTTTCTTATAAAAGGTTTGAAATAATGTAAGGTAATAAACAATGCTTTAGGTGCAATACATTCTTTTCCCTAAGTTGTGAACAAAGAGCCTTGGTCTGTGTCTCAAAATATATCCCTAATAAAGTAAAATATTGAAATATATTTTAGGCATTCCCTTAAATTCTGGCACGATTTCCCGGCATTTTCCCCCATCTAGGTATAGCAGCCTCTTGTAATTGCCAAAATATTTCTGAATATTTGCCCATTTTCTTTTACCATAATCAGTCACAAAAATATACTTAAACTTATTAAAACAACAAATACATATTTCCTAGCCTCTAGGCATTGTTAAAGCTTTACGTTCTAAAAACTGGATTCTTAGGATAAAATAAGTACCAGTAAAATAGGAAAATATAGAAATTTCACGAAATTAAAATCAGATTTTTCTTTCAAGCATAGATTTAAAAATATTATTTTGGAATGTTGCACAAGTATCAAAATATTATACATTCTATATCTTATTTTTTACACTTAATGATAATTCTTAGAGATTATTCTACACTAGTACAATTAAAGCTCTCCATTATTTTTATTCACTGATGAGACAAAGAATGAGGCAGAGAGAGAAATCTTCCACCTACAGATCCACTTCCCATATATCTATAATAGCTAGTCATGGCTGGATCAAAGGAAAGCCAGGAGTCAGGCATTCCTGCTGGACCTCTTAGGTGAGCTGCAGGAACCCACCTACCTGAGCTGCCACCTGCTGCCTTGTGGGGTGCACATTAGCACGAAGCTGGAATTGGAAGTGAGGCTAGGGTTTGAACCCGGGCTTTGGGAAATAGGAGTGTAGTTGTCTTATGTAGCATTTTAATTGTTCAGGCAGAAGCCCAGAATCTTTCATTCTCTTTAAAGGTGCTCTGCTGTGCAGATGAACCATAACTTAGTCAACTGCTGCTATTACTGGATAATTAGGTTACTTCCAACCTGTTATTTACAAATAATGTTGTAGTGACTTTCTCGCATTAGTGAGTACATCTGCCAATAAATCCTCAGGTCAGAATCAGAGTATGTGTACTTAAAACTTGATACTGGCAAACTACTCCCTGCAAAAGGTTTAACAAACTGAAAATCTTAATAGCAAAATGCGAGAATGTGTATTTTGCCAGTGTTACCAGCAGAGTGGTGCTTCATAACACCTTTAAGTGTTTACTGTGTATTACATAGGAATATAAATTAATTTTAATACACATTTACTGTAATTTTTCACATCTTTAAGAATCATTTTCTGTGAACACTTATTTTTCTCATTTTTATATCAGATTCTTTTTCTTACTGTTCATAGAAGCCCTATAAATTAACCATGCAACTGTGATTTAACATGCAAATAAACTTCCCAGTTTGCTTTTATTTTGACAATCGCGTCTTCATTTTATTTTTCCCATGGCATATGTTTAAAACCTTTTTCTTTTGTGGTTCTGGGTTTTGATATTATTCTTATAAAACCTTTCTCTACTCGGCAAGTATGATTTTCTCATTCTATGTTCTACTATTTCTTACATGAAACATAACTAAAGAAAATAAAGCTTTTGAGAAGTATGTGACTGTAGTCTCTCGTCCCACCCCATCTGCCTGAAGGCCTGGGGAACCTGGAAGACATTCAACACACCAGCTCCACTCCAAGACACAACCGCTGCAGTCAGTATAGTAAAAACAGACTGGGGACAGCATGCAACATAAGGGACACTGTTCAACACACACACACACATCAAAACATAGAATCCATTACATGTAAAGCAACTGCTTTCTAGGATATACAATATTATGCAAAATAACCCAGTCCACATATTATTTGATTTGGTGGACTGTGATGGTTCTCATGTTTGGCAGAGTTAATATCGTCCACAAGCATTCTAGAATGTATAAAACCTAAGAACACAAATTTCTATTAGGAAAGTATCAGCTAAAATGTTTTAAGAAATGTTACTGTTTCAGAACTGTACTGATTTGAGTTTTAGAATCATCGCCTTTATACTAGTCATAAGCATCAGAAACATACGAAACTCACTTCCTTTTAATTGCTTTGTTCAGTTTAGAAATGATGGGATAGGCAAATGATGGGGTAGGCAAAATCAAATTGTTTTTTACAAGCATTCCCAATGAGTCATATTATAATATGAATATATTAAATGCATTGGCGGGGGGTGGCCAGCACCGTGCACTGTGGGTTAAGCCATAGCCTGCATCATCCTATATGGGTGCTGGTTTGAGTCCTGGCTGCTTTCCTTCTGATCCAGCTCCCAGCCAACATGCCTGGCAAAGCAGCAGAAGATGACCCAAGTACTTGGGTCCCTGCATCCACGTGGGACCCTACAAAGAAGCTCCTGGCTCCTGACTTTGGTCCCTGGCAGATGCTGCCTTTTCGGGAGTGACCCAAAGAATGGAAGCTATGTCTCTTCTTTCTCCCTGTAACTCTGCTTTTCAAATAAATAAATAAATCTTTAAAAGCTTAATTAATTAAATAAATCCAAAAAAGGATTTCTCCTATTAATATAGAAGAATGAAAACACAATTTTCAGTTCAGTAGAAGTTACTTATTTCTCCCTCTGAAGGGCTGTTCTACTCTCCCCATTATTGTGAATTCACCTTTGCAACCCAAGTCAATTTTCCAAACAGTTAAAGCAGGCACTGTAAGATTGTCAGTGAAGCTAAAGCTTGAGGAAAGGATGCTTAGGACGCTTGTCAGAGTTTCTGGTGAAGCAGAAGGAATCACTCATTATGGCTTTTTCATCTTTCACCTGAACTGTAATTTCTACTTTCTACATTAAGAGGAAAGAGTGATAAAATCCAAATGACAGTTTACCTGATAGGGACAGGGAATATGGTACTGATGACAGTGGTCAGACACCCATGTGATCTCCCAGGTAACCCTGTTCACTTGCTCATAGACGTAACAGCCAAGAAGTGTCACTAGTGGCACAAGATACAGGCCACTGAAGACCCCAATGCGAATCATAAATTTCTTCAGTTTCTCTTGGTTCCGTCCATCGTGTTGTATAACTTGTCGCACATGATTCAAGGAAATAATGCCAGCTAAAAGAAGCGACAGGCCGACAAACACACAGATGCACAGTGGCAAGAGTACAAAGTAGCGGGACGCATCCAAGTCATAGAGGCCAACAAAGCAGACTCCACTAATGTTGTCTCCTTCAACTTTGTTCATTGCCAGAAGCATAACAGTCAGAAAACCCGGGGCTCCCCAGGCAACCGCATGAAACCAAACTGCTTTTTGTTCAATGGCTTCGCAACTCCATTTTCTTCCTGCCGCTAAGAACCAAGTAATTGTCAAGATCACCCACCACACGGTGCCAGCCATTGTGAAAAAATACAAAAACATAAACAAGACAGTGCAAGCCTTGTTTTGGGAGCCGAGGACAACTGTGTCACCAAGTTCTAGCTTCTCATCTGCCTTGTTGCAGGCTGTGTTATTGCCTAGCAGAAAACCAATGAAGTACATAAGAGATACAATGCTGTAACAGACAGAATAATAAATAATTGGTCTCTCTGGGTATCTGAATCTCTTGACATCGATTAAAAAAGTAAGGAATGTGAACAGAGTTGCACAGAGACAAAATATAGAAACTATTCCAATGAAACTTTTTGCAAACTCCAGTTCATCACTTTTAAAATACATGTTGGGGCATGGAGGTGCACACTGGTCAATTCCCAGAAACTTGTATCCTTGTCCCCCAGAAGTCTTAAGATGCCTCGGACACCAAAAGCCAATGTCTCTTTGAACTTGTTCTGTTTTCTTTTGAGGACCAAGAAACTCTGTGTGTGGATCAAAAGTTACAGGAACATTCTCATCGCAGTACTGTAATCTGGAAAAATAATAAAAATTAAACATGTAAGTCAACAATTCTATTGACCCATCATTTTAATGTTATGCTGTCCAATCATAAAACATTACCTTATGCTTTCATAATTGATGGGAAGACACAGGATATTAACTAGATTACAGGTTAGACTGGATAGAACATTTTGTAGTTAACTAAAAATGGTTGTTAATAAGATGATAAAACACTAACACATATTATAAACACAAGACAGGTGAACATGAAAATTGGAAAACAATCAGTAAATTAATAATTGTTAAAAATGTATTTGGGCCTGGCTCAGTAGCCTAGTGGCTAAAGTCCTTGTCTTGCACGCGCCAGGATCCTATATAGGAGTTGGTTCTTATCCTGGAGGCCCCAATTCCCATCCAGCTCCCTGTTTGTGGCTTGGAAAGGCAGGTGAGGACAGCTGAAAGCCTTGGCAACTTGCACCTGTATGGGAGACCTAGAGGAAGCTAGGCTCCTGGCTTCAGAGTAGCTCAGCGTTGGCCATTGCAGCCACTTGGGGAGTGAATCATCGGATGGAATATCTTCCTCTTTGTCTCTCCTCCTCTCTGTGTATCTGACTTTCCAATTTAAAAAAAAAAAAAGCTAAAAAATGTGCTTATTCAAAAGACTTAGCAAAAGAAGGAGAGAGAATCTTCCACTTCTGGTCCATTCCCCAAATGACCCGAACAGCCCCTATGGTCAGGGTCCCTCACATAGACAGCAAGAGTACAAGCACTATGACTTTTCAAGGCTCATTAACAGGTGGTCTGCACAGGAAGTGGAGCAGCTAGGATTCCAACCAGCACTCATGTTGGAACCTGGCATTTTAAGCAGCCATCAGACCCAAATGAAACATTTAAAAATAACTTCTGCTCTTCCAATGGAGTATTTCAGAGCTTTTTCTGTGGTACAGAGGGTTAAGCTGCCACCTGAAACGCCAGCACCCCACCAGAGTGCTGGTTCAAGTACTGGCTGTTCTGCTCCCAATCCAGCTTCCTGCTAATGCTCCAAAGAAGGAAGTAGAAGGTAGCCAAAGTATCTTGACTCCTCACACCCCCACAGGAGACAGAGACAGAGTGAGTTCCTGGCTCCTGACTGCAATGGTCATTTGAGGGAGTGCACGAACATTCATGGAAGATCTCTCTACTTCTCTGCCATTCTGCTTTTCAAATAAATAAATTAATTTTTAAAAAGACTAAACACCTAAGACAATTGCTCTGAACTGATAGTTTATGGGTTTGAGTACTGGTATGTTTGTTTACAGTACATAAAATGTCAGTGTTGGCAAAATTCACTTTTTTAAAGGACTTATTTATTCAAAAGGGTAATAGAATGCTGACACATTTCCCCACCAAGAGAGAGGGGGAGAAGAAGAGAGGGAGATGGAGCGAGGGACATCTGCTGCTTTACCTCCCTAGTGACCACAAAGCTAAGGGGCTGGCCAGGCCAAATCCTAGAACCTAAAACTTCTCCCAGGTGAGTGGCAGGGGTCCAAGTACCTGCGCCATCTTCCTCTGCTTTCCCAGGCACAGTAGTAGGGATCTGGATTAGCAGTGGAATAGCCAGGAGTCAAACTTGTACTCTGACATGGAATGTTGATGTCTTAGGCAACAGCTTAATAAACTGAGCCACTATGCTGAAGCCCCTCTTTTATTACTAATCCTCACAAGCAAAACAGATCAATCATATGAGTGAAGTGATGCCAACTAAAATGACTGAAAGCCTGGATTGGCAGCACAGAGTTCTTAAGGAAAATCAAGGATACCATGGAGAGGGAGGCTGAGGACCAGCTCAGCCCACACTTGTTTTATTTAGCTTTGGTTTGTTTTTCTCACTGATTTATGAAGAGACCTGGGTGATACACAGGGATTCATAATTCTGTTTTGTGCAGAACTTTCTCCCTGAGTCGAGTTTCTTCACACCAGTATTATTTTGGGTTTGTATGGCTTTAAAAGTAATGGGTGAAGGGGTTTAAAAAGAACTCACTTTAAAAATATTCTTCTATGTCATTCACTAAACATAGTTTTATCATTTCACAGATTTTGAACTTCATATAAATTACACCATTCTATAATTTCTTTCAAACTTGACATTTCATCTTTTACATTTATCCACGTTGATAGATGTGGGTCAACAGCACTCATTTTATCAACTGTCTAGCAGTATTCCAGTAAGTAAACACATCTCCATTTGTTAACTGTTCTATGGAACTGGAGACTCCTCCCCATTAAGCCCCAGGCACAGTGTTACGGACAACAATATTCTAAGACTCCTCACTTGTGTAAATGCTTCTACAGAAAGGGATTTCATAGATATATCCTCATTGTGGGATGCTGGACTCTGCTGTTACTCATACCTACAACATTAGTATACACGTAAATAACAGAACAACGGATTTATGACTGATCATGAAGGATTACACATTGTAATACTAAAGGGGAAGTCAGTGGATGGGGGGTTTGGGAGGAGTAGGGGAAATCTCAAAGCTTATGGAACTATATCATAAAGTAATAATAAATAAAATGGATTTCATATAATGTAAGGGGTGAGCAATTATAACTTTATTCAGTTGTTCTTGAAAATGGTGATACATCTGCCAGACATGTGTAGCTCCACAGAAGTTCTGTGGTTCCCTCAGTCTTAGAATAAAAAAACAAAAATCTATATGTAGAATATTTAAAATTACAAAATCCCAATGTCTAGAAAATACAAAATGAAAGCAATATAGAGTGACGTGAAAAGGCTATTAAATTGATAATAATGCTCAATCATATAACTGTGCTTAAAATCCTTTCTCGTATGAACTCTAACTACAGTTGATCAAGCCAGTCAGTATTTACTTTGTTCACTGTCATAGAAAGGCTTACACTTTTTAAGAGACAGTGAGTATATGCCTAAAGTTTTTATATCCAGTAGACAAACTGCTTGAGAAATACTACAATAACGCTGATAAGAACCCATTCAATAAGCATAGTTGGCATTTTTGCCTTAACACTGTAAGAATATTTGTTAATCTTGCCAATTTGCATTATTTTCATTTTGAGATGTACTTAATAATTTAGAAACCTGCCCCACTAAAGCAAGTGAGGAGTTACAATGCCTGCTGATATATCACTTCAGGAAGGGATGTTGTCATGAGCCAAGGCAAGTATATGTGGTTGGGGGATGATTACCATAATAAAGACAGAAACATCAAGAAAACCCAAACATTATAACTGCAAGAGCTAAGGTTCCACAGACTCTCAGGAGGTATGGTGCCGTGCACTGCTGCAGGATAACGAGACTGAGGAAGAGGAAGAGAGGGTAACCTACTGGCAAGCTGTCTGAGCACAGGGCAGACCAGAAGACCTTTACGGGTCAGACCAATGCACCAGCCCACATGGGAGTTCTGAGCTGGGCTTATTAGCATGGAACATTGCTGACCACCACACTCTAGCCCACATGAAAGCTAGGGCTGGGGGCCTGTCTGGCAGGGCTAGATCCCAGTACCTGACAGTGAGTGTTGGGGGACGAGTCACATTAGGCTGGGCCATGACACTAACCAGCACACAAGAGAACCAGGTCCAGGGAGTAGATTCTATGGGAGACATATGGGCTTAACCCTGTGGAATTACAAGTCCCGCTGGTTAGCTTAAGAGTTGGGGTAGTGGTGGGTTGAGCTAAGTGTGATCATGGAATCCACCAACACTCAACGGTTACTGGGGCTGGGAATAGGTTCAGCAGGTGCTGACTACAGCACTTACATGCACACCCTAAAACAGGGTGTAGGGCGGGCCAGGACGCAACATCCTCCAGCTCATACAAAGGCCAGAATGCAGAGGACAGGATGTGCCAGATGGGGGCCTGGCACCCACATGAGGGATCTGGGTTTGGGAGTGAGCCAATCAGGAGAAGCTGGGCAACTCCTACAGTGAGTCATAGCTCCCACTGATGAGCACATGGCCCAGGCCTGGGTGTTGGGCAAGCTGGGCAAGGTAGCTCTATCCAATGGCAAGTATGTGGGATGGCTCTGGAAGGGGGCAGAATGGCAGGGCAAAGCAGACTTTAGCCCACTGGTAAGTACAGAAAACAGGCTGGAGTGCAGGTCATTCTAGGCTAGGCTATCACACCTACTGGTTTGCATGAGCCAGGGATGGGAACAGACTGAGCAGGGCCAGGTTCCAGTACCCGCCAGCCAGAGTTGGGACTGGTGGTCAGCGGGTCAGACCAGGCTGCAGCATCCAAAGACAAAGGCAAAAAAAGGTGAGGGGATATGCCAAGCTGGATCAGAGCAACATGAGATCTGTGGCTGGGAACAGGCCTAGTTGAGTAGCTAAGGGGACGCCCTGGCTGGGTTGTGGCTTCTATTGGTGAGTGCAAGGGCTGGAGTTGGGGTTGCGATCTGGTCTGGACATGGCTGCAGTGTCCTTCAGCATGGGTGTGGACTGGGTCTGGGGTATGCCAGACTGGGCTAGACTCCAGCACCCACTGGAGCTCATGAGAACCAGGATGGGTGTAGGACAGGCTAGGTTAGGTCTCTGTCCCTGCAGAGCCATACATGAGCTTTGTCTGGGTGTGTACCAGGTTTGGCTGGGCTGTAGCAGTCAATAGTAAGAACCAGATGGGTAGGGGCAAGTAAGGAAACGCCACTGTTCCTGCTAAGACAGAAGGTGGACTAAGTATGGCTGGCCCCTGGTCCCTCCATTATGCATGAGATCTGGCACTGGGAGAGGTTTTAATGGAGGAGCTTGGCAACTCCTCTGTTGGGACACAGTCCCTGCAGGTGAGCACAAGAACCAAGACAGGGAGCAGCCAGATCAGCCCAGGTAGCAGTACCCACTGGCATACATTTGGCTCAGATCTGGGGTGAACCAGGCTAGGCCAGTTCATATCACCTGATGGTAAATATGAATACCAGAATGGTGTGTAGGTCATGCTGGGTCAGGCCATAATACCAGTTAGTTTACATTAGGGCTGGGACTGGGGACTGTCAGGCCTGGGCTGGGCTAGGCTGTAGCCTTAATCAGTACAAGCTGGAACTGGGGTGTGGCTGGGCTACAACATCCACTGGTAAGTGCCAAAGTGAGGCAGGCTATGCCAGATTGGGCTACAGCACTCACCCAGCACACACGAGTTCTGGTGGCTCAGGAGTAAACTTGGTAGGGGGGGCTGTGTGAGGCTCCCCTGCTGGACCACTACTCCCACTGGTGAGTGTGAGAGCTGGAACTGGGGGGCAGACCAGATTGGGCAAGGTTACAACACCTGTTGGCCTGCATGTGAGCTGGATCAATGCAAAGCCAGGCTGGGTTGACTGTACCTACTGGTACAGTAAGCCAGAGTGGGTGTGGGGTGGTTGGGCTTTGCTGCAGCATCTGCTAGCAGATGCTGGCATGGGGGGCGGGGGGGGGGGGCGGCAAATTCTGTCAAGTTAAACTGCAGAAATATACCTGGAGAGTGCAAGATCCAAGAATGGGAGTGAGCCCATTAGGGCAATAGTGGGTACGTCCCTCTTGGCTTGCAATTCCCACTGGTGAGCACAAGGACCAGGACTAGGGGCAGGCGTGACTAGATAAAGTGGCACCCACCAGCACCAGTGTAGATTGGATAGTGGGGCTACTTGGGTTGGATTAAGCTTTAATGCTCATTGACGTATATGAGAGCTGAATGGGATGTGGGACAGATTGCTGCACATACTGGCAAGCATGAAAACCAGGGCAGCAGGCGGGCCTGTTGGAGGTTATTGTGAGTTACTCCAACCAGGCTGTAGCTCCCACTGGTTTATGTGAAGACTAAGTGTGGGGGCCCGGTGCGGTAGCGCAGTGGTTAAGGTCCTCACCTTGCATGCCCGGGATCCCATATGGGCGCCGGTTCTAATCCTGGCGGCCCTGCTTCCCATCCAGCTCCCCGCCTGTGGCCCGGGAAGGCAGTTGAGGATGGCCCAAAGCTTTGGGACCCTGCACCCGCATGGGAGACCTGGAGGAGAGGCTCCTGGCTTCGGATCAGCATAGCACCGGCCGTTGTGCTCGCTTGGGGAGTGAATCTTCAGACAGAGGATCTTCCTCTCTGTCTCTCCTCTCTGTATATCCACCTTTCCAATAAAAATAAATCTTAAAAAAAAAAAAAGACTAAGTGTGTGGGGGGCAGGATCGGAATGGGCTGAAACACCCACTGGTTGGCATAGAAGACAGGGCTGGAGGCAGAACTGATCCAGAAAATGCAACTACCAGTGTGTGTGTATGCTGAATTGGACGATGGACTGTGCTGGACCCTGTATTGGCAAGCACACACAAGAATCAGGTCTGGAATCACCTCAGATGAAATTTCTTTGGGGATCCCCCACAACTGAACTGCTGGACTCAGAAATCCAGCCATGGAGAGAATTGCAAGTTCCATGGTCTGACTGTGGAATGCATATGTCAGAGCTGGGCCTCCTCAGTGGCTTTGATGGAGCAGTAGACAGCATATCCAGGTGCACATAGAGGATATGGCAGTACATTAGAACCTGCAGAGAACACCTGGTAACAGAGGACGGAGGACAGAACAAATCAATTAACTACCCCAGCCGAGTGCTGGCAGTGAAAATCTAACCAATTGGAGACTCTAAGGTGGACTATGTCAGCCAGCGGATTCTGGGGAGATTTCACGGTGCTTGGAGTGGCAAGTTCGGCAGCAATTCAGAACTACCGAACTATCAAAACCACTTGAGCAGTGCCCCACACTGGGGACCCTGGGATGGTTGGGAGGCTGGGTGTGGCTTCTCCCTTTATCTCCTCCTACCCCCAGATACAGGAAGGAAAAAAAAGAATGTGGAAACAATGGTCTCACCCACTTTACTCTAGCCCTTGACCCTTCATACCCCAATCAACTATGTAAAAAAAATCATGAAAAATAAAATTGAAAAAAAAAAACACCTTCCACTGTGTAAGAAATTGTTCAATGAAATAGAACCAAGATTTTAATCACAAGTTGCTATTTTTCTTTCTGGGTGTTTAAAATTCAGAGGAAATAAGATGTCACAAAAACCTAAAGGAAATGAAAATAAAATCATTCCTATATTATCAATGAATACAGTTATCTTTAAGATTTATTTTGTTTCTTCGACAGAGACAGAGAGGGATAAACAGATCTTCCATGTGCTGGTTCACTCCCTAAAAGGCTACGTTTAAATTGGGGCAGCTGGGACTTGAACTGACATCCATATGGAATGCCAGAGTTACAGGTGGTAGCTTAATCCACTGAGCCATAATGCCAGCCCCATATATAATATTTATAAAGGAACATTCATGTTTTTTTAATATTACTGCAATACAGATTAATATAGGAATTAAATAATTTAGAAATGGATTCTACTCAATTCAAAGTATCAATTATTCTAAAATATAAAATAAGTTCGTTTTGGCTAAGTTACAAGGAAAAACACATCAATTACTCAACAAAGTCTATCCACGAAGATCAACATACCAAAAGAATTGAGAATGAAAATACAGATGCTACTATAAAGTTCTGTAAATTATTAGCTCTCCCAATTTGAAAATGAGTAGGAAATCTGATAGAGAAAATAGTTTTTCCAGAAGTCTTACTTTCTCATACATAACCATGAAATATAAATTTTTTCATGGTTTCTCTTTCTCCACTAAAATAAGATCTGCAGTGACAGAAAATTTTGTCCATTGTATCTTTAGTGCCTTGAAAATTCCTGACACAAAGCATAAGGGCAATGAATTTTTTGTTGAATGAGTAACCAGCTTTCTCCCTTCTCCTTTTGTAATCTTCTTTCTCGGTGACTTGACAATTCATGTGGATGATCCATGACACTCTGGGTTCTCAACTCCTTAACCCCCTCATCTCCAATTATATTCCTAACCTACCCCGTGCACCTGCAATCACAGACACACAGGGAACCCAGCCCCAACCTATAAGTGCACACTAACTCCAAATCAACTCCAGCAGGAATTGTTACCCAGTAACATCCTTTTCATTATCCTTCATTTAAAAACTGTTCCTCTGTTTTTGCCCTGAATCATCTGACAAAATCCTATCAACAGGTGAACCCAACTACATGCCTAATTCCAAACATCCCACAACTGCTGGAGAAGGTCAGACAAGGTCCGCTGTAAACTGAATTCCACATGATTAACCCACACTATTAGGAAGTCTCCAGTCTACTCACTCTCCCACTGTATAATTATCACTGCTCTTTCTCTTTTTACTTCACAATGGAAATGGAAGCCATGAAGTGGGAACTCTGCAAGAACCCTTACCCAAACCTACAGACCTGCCCTCATCCCTCCTTCCTGCTATTAAAATGGAGGCCTTCCCACCCATGGCCAACATTTTCTCTGTACCTGGGTATCCTACTCTTCATTAGAAAGCATCTACTGTTGATTATCTCTTCTACTTCATGTATGTGCACCTCTTCCTTGTACCTAGCAATTCTTAAAATCATCAGTTCTTTTCTAATAAAAGGCAAATTTTCCCATTAAAACCACAGAATCAGTTCTCACTTATTGGCCATTAAAATCTCCTGGGTGCAAGACGTGACCCGAGTGGTTAAGACACTGGTTACAATGCCCATGTCCCATATTGCAGCACCTGAATTTGACATTCACCCCTGGATCCTGACTCCAGGTTTCTGCTGACTCACTCTGGGGGACAGTGGTGATGGCTGTCTGCCCATAGTTGGATTTCTGCCCAATGCAGATTGAGTTCCTGCCTTGCAGCTTCAGCCTGGCTCAGCTGTGGCCATGTGGGGACTCGAGGAGTGAAATATTAGAAAGAAGCTCTCTGGCTCACTTGCTCCTTCCTTCCCTTCCCTCCTCTCTGTCTCTCTCTCTCTCTCTCTTTCTCTCACACACAAATCCAGTTTTATGACTCTCCCCTTCTGAGTACCATGTTTCTTTTCTTTTCTTCTTATAACTAAATTTCCTGAGAGGTAGCTAAGTGTCTTGTCTCACTTTCCACTTACTCCTTCACCCTTTGCCCCAGTTATTTCAGTGAAATATGAGGCAATTATCTTTTTCTCCCCCCCGCCTTTTTGAGGTAATTATCTCTTCAGCTGGCAGCATCAGATACTTCCTCTGCCTTCAATACCTTTTACCCTTTTGGACACTCATTTTCCATTTGCCAGTTCAATTGGGACTGAGACCTTGCCAACAGGGATGTGAGTGGGAAAAGTATGATACTTCCAATCTGAAGCAGTTAGTAAGAGGTATATATGCTCTTTGCCTTCTCTTGCCCAGCTACATGGCTGTCACCAGTGCAAAACGGAAGCCATCCGGAATTTAGAAGTAAACTGCAAATACAGCTGCACAGTGCTCAACAGATTGTGACCTGAGGTCATGCTCTACAAAGAAGCTAACAGGATCATGCCACCCATTCCTACCTAAAGCACTTCACTTCTCATTGTTCTTAGCAAAGAAGCAGGTAAGATGAGTTCTAAATGGTCTGACCAGGCTTTGCTTCTTCCTTTATCATGCACCACATTCTTTAGTGGCCTCATCACTCTAGTCACAGTGGTTTTTTTTTAATTTTAGGAATATGCCAACCTTCCTCCAAACAAGCTACTCCCATGGTCACAGATGCTCTTTTCTCCCACTCACTGTCTAGTGGTCTGAAGGGAGAGTTGTCGTCTCTTCCCTTTCTCCAGTGGGGTCAAAGGTATCCAATACCAAGTGTCTCTTCTTTGCTGCATATTATTGTATTTTTACATTTATTTGCACAGTAATTTGATTCTTATTTGTTCCTCTCACCTTACTATAAATTCTCTGAGAGTAGGAACCAGGTCTATGTTTTGTAAACCATTGTGTTCTCAACACTTACCATTAGAGTGTCTGGCATGCATTAGTGTGAAATGAACATTGATTGAATTATATAAGAGCCTATCACTGACATTCTGAAAAGCTAGCACTAGTATTAACAGTATTAGCAGAGTTCAGTGAAAAACACAAATTACCTGTTACACTCAAGTTCCTCAGGCCATCGGATCCCAAAAGTGTCAATTAATTCTCTGCAATCCGAATATACTTTCTCACAAAATTTACGACAAGGTGGAATCACATGGATTTGTTCTGTACAGGTAGGTATAAAAGCTTTGCAAAGAAAAGTTTCAACATTTGGGGAACATTTCAGATTTGCAAGAGGAAGAAAATGCTATTAGGAAAAAAAAAGAAAACAAAATTAGAACGCTTATTAATAAATTGAATGAAATTAGTTAATTTAATGTTTACAATATGTACTTTATCACTATACTCCAAAAGAATCTTTAAATCTCCCTCTCAGTATAATTAAATTTGGGGGCCTAGAGTGACACCCTAGTGGCTAAATCTTTGCCATGCATCTGCCAGAATCCTATATGGGCGACATGTCGTGTCCCAGCTGCCCTATTTCCTATTTAGCTCCCTGCTTGTGGCCTGGGAAAGCAGTAGAGGATGGTCCAAAGCCTTGGAACCCTGCACCCATGTGGGAGACCTGGAAGAGGTTCCTGCCTCCTGGCTCAGGATCAGCTCAGCTTAGCCATTGCAGTCACTTGAGAAGTGAATTAGTGGACAGAGAATCTTTTTCTCTGTTTCTCCTCTCTCTAAATCTGCGTTCCCAATAAAAATAAATAAATCTTTAAAAACAAAAACATACTGAAGTGCCCAGGCCTCAGATCTCTCCTCCATCTGTTCACTCTGCGGCAGTAAACTCACCCACCTGATGCCCAACCTTGCTGTGAATCCTAGACTTAAATCCTACATCTGCCTCCTGGATAGCTCCACTTGGTTGTCAACTTCACCTCAAATCCAACACATCCAAAGCAAGAGAACAGAAATTCCATGAGAAAAGGGACTCTATTTTGTTCACCACTGTATCCTCAATATGTCTAAAACAGTGTCTATCACATGGTGATTTCTCTATAAATATTTATTGTACAAATGAGTCTCTAAAACAGTGAACAATGACAAGACATATCAATTAAAAACTTCAGAGTTTCAAGATAAAGTGAATATTATAAGTATCAAAATAAAGAGAAGAATTCTCCCACACAGGCAGAAAACAGGATATGTGCAAAGACATTAAATTCTGAGTATTTGATAATACCAGATGCTAGAAGACAATGAAAATAACTAAGTCTGAAGGAACTTACTTTCAAACTAGAATTCAATTCAATTTTGTTCTATTCTATCTGAATAAGGATAAAACAATGAATTTTTGGTCCTTCAAGGAACAACCAATTTTAAATTTTATATTTCTTCCCAATGAAGTAATCAGAAATGCAGTAATTGAGGAATGTATGAATAAACAAGGAAGTAAAATGATGGGGGCTCAGGAAGTAATTGATCCAGCATTGACAAATGCAAGATCATCAGCACCACAGCCAGGAGTCTGCTCCAGAAAGCAAGCAGAATGCATGTGACAGGACAGTCAGGTAGGGCAGGAAGGCCACCAGGGGCACGGAGGGACAGAGGGGTGTGTGAGCCGACCCCTGCCAGTAGTAGCTGACGAGTCTTAGGACTTGGGGGTTGCATAGCTGTAGGTTCACAAGAAGTAAAGCAAGTAAGGAAAAATTGAATTGTTACAATAACTATGGGTAGTAAATATAGTCAAAATTTGTGCCTGAACTCAGCAGGATGTAGCATTTAATAGTCCTAGTAAACTACTGATTTATTAGGAGTTTGGAAAGAAAAATCAAAGCAGTAGAATAACAAAAATCAATCAGCAGCTACCATAGCGGCGAAGAATAAACAGAGACTGGAGTTCTAAACTGGTTAAGTCATAGACAATGAAGTTAGCACAGCCCTTAAAGATGACTTCTGTGTCAGAGGGGCTCCTGTGACAGTTCAAAGCAGCTGCCTCTGGACAACAGGACTTGGGTGGCAGGACAGAGGGCTAGGCAAGAAACACTTGGTATTAAGGGCCCCTCCTCTCACATAGCTGCATTCAGGTATAATTTATACACAACTAACTGAGTATGAATGAAGCACACAGTGTGGTAAGTTTGAAGCAATTACCTCAGACCAGGGGTAAAAGTTTCTTCTTACCCCTTCCCTTCCTTCCTTCCCCCAGTTACTTCTGTCTCCTGCCGACCATAATTGACTTCCTGTCACTACATAAATAGAATCATAAAGCTTACCTTGCTTCCACCCTCTCTCTCTCTCTCTCCTTCCTTCCTTCCTTCCTTGACTAAGCTTCTTATTTTTTAAAGATAAAAAGAAGGAATGAAGATTTCTACTTTGAGTGATCAATTAAATACGTTATGCCATTCAACATTCAGATTTTGGATACAATAAATATACTATATAATACATTTGCATGCATGATATACACCTAATTAAAATCACCTTAAAATATATAAATAGCAACACAATTCCAAGGAGAAATAGACAATGCCATGATCATAAAGAAAATTCTCCACATATCATTCCTAGTAAATCAAAGATCAGACAAAAAAAATTATAAGATTTGATTATATTGCTACAATCTACATAACTGATTTATAAATGACACATATAGAACTCACACTGCTTCTAGCTACAACAGTTCTGGAGGATGCTAGCCCAGTGACAAGTCCACCTGTCCTGATGGAACCAAGACATAGCCCCACAGTGCACCTCATCTCTCAGAGACAAGTACTTGTAGAATAAACAACAGACTCTTCTCACTTGCCTCCACGCTTGGGGGTGGGGGTGGGGGGGAGGAGGAGAGGGAAGGGTGGCAGGTGGGGAGAGGGCCCAGAGTGGGCAAGTAGCCTTCTGTGGGACTCAGATGGGGGGGCGGGCACAGGCAACAAGTAGCATTTACTCTGTTTACTGTCTCTAAAAGACCCAGTCCCTCAATTTTTGGCATGTCCAGTGGTCAGATTCTTTGGTGGCATGCATTAAAACACACTTTTTAATTCTGATTCAGAAGTCATTTTGCAATAGCCATTATATAACCAACAGCCAGCATTTAAGAACCAACTGCTCAGTTAAGGGAATGGCAAAATGAAAAGAAGCACATGCAGTTCAGCTATGCTGAAACAACTGTCCTACAGGGCAAACATGGCAAGTCATTTCCCTTGTTATTTCTACAGTAGTGCCAACACTGGATAAGTCAGTTCTGCTGATGTTCCCGCACTGTGGAGGGCATAAATGGGAAACAGAAAACTCAAATACATTCAGAGACCAGGCGGGTAAATTCAAAGTGCTATAGCAATAGCAGCTGCTGCTACTCAACTCTAGCAGATGGCTATTTGGAAATATGGCCACAAAATTATCAGACATATCAAATTTTCACAAGAAAACAGGACCTGGATTTTTATCTTCAAATTGTAGATGGTCACACTTTAATTTACAAATTCCAAACACTGTGCAAGACAAATAAAACATGATCTGGGTCAGCTGGACCACCAACTTCCAAGCTTTACTGTACATAGATAGACTCGATGCATCTTTTTATGAAAGGGACCTGAGAGAAACTTGTACACATGCATGCGTGCCATGTGATCAAGAAATACTTTAAGTACAAGACTACAAAGAAGTTCAATGTATCAAATACAGGTCCATCTGCTATGTTGTCAGGGTGCCTGCCCCACTTCGCCCCTTCCCTCTGACCTCAAAGTACCTCCAGAGAATTTAGTTTAAAACAACTGATTAGGGTCAGGCATGATAACTCAACTGGCTAACCCTCTCCCGCCAAACACTGGGATCCCATATGAGTACAAGTTCTCATTCCAGCTACTCTACTTCCCATCCAGCTCCATACCTGTAGCCTGGGAAAGTGGTAGAGGATGGTCCAAGGTATTGGGACCCGGCACATATATGGGAAACCTAGAAAAGGCTTCTGGCTCCTGGCTTGGGATGTTCAATATCGGTTGTTGTGGTCACTTGGGGAATGACCCAGCAGATCAAAGATTTTTCTAACTCTATTTCTCTCTCTAAAAATCTGCCTTTCAGTGCCCGGCGCGGTGGCGCAGTGGTTAAGCCCGGGATCCCATATGGGCGCCGATTCTATCCCGGCAGCCCCGCTTCCCTTCCAGCTCCCTGCCTGTGGCCTGGGAAAGCAGTCGAGGATGGCCCAAAGCTTTGGGACCCTGTGCCCACGTGGGAGACCTGGAAGAGGCTCCTGGCTTCGGACCGGCATAGCATCGGCCGTTGTGCTCGCTTGGGGAGTGAATCTTCGGACGGAGGATCTTCCTCTCTGTCTCTCCTCTCTGTATATCTGCCTTTCCAATGAAAAAATAATAAAATAAATCTTTAAAAGTATTGAAATTCGGGAATGGCACAATGGCCTAGCAGCTAAAGGTCCTCGCCTTGCACATGCCTGAATCCCATTTGGGTGCCAGGTCTAATTCTGGCGGCCCCGTTTCCCATCTAGCTCCCTGCTTGTGGCCTGGGAAAGCTGTCGAGGATGGCCCAAGGCCTTGGGACCCTGCACCCATGTGTAAGATCCAGAAAAAAAACTCCTGGCTCCTAGCTTTGGATCAGATCAGCTCTGGCCGTTGCAGCCACTTGGGGAGTGAATCAGTGGATGGAAGATCTTCCTCTCTGTCTCTCCCCCTTTGTGTATCTGATTTTGCAATATAAATAAATTAAAAAAAGGGCAGCATATCTTCTTCACAAGTCTGCCTTACAGGGCCCAGCTGCGTGGCTTAGCGGCTAAAGTCCTCGCCTTGAACGCACCAGGATCCCATATGGGCACTGGTTCTGATCCCGGCAGCTCCACTTCCCATCCAGCTCCCTGCTTGTGGCCTTGGGACCTTGCACCTGTGTGGGAGACCTGGAAAAAGTTCCTGGATCCTGGCTTCGGATTGGCATAGCATCGGCCATTGGGCTCACTGGGGGAGTGAATCATCGGACAGAAGATCTTCCTCTCTGTCTCTCCTCTCTGTATATCTGACTTTCCAATAAATAAATAAATCTTAAAAAACACACACACACACAACTCTGCCTTACAGTGCTGGTTCTCTGAATCAGCAGCTCAACATCCCCTCGGAACTGGTTAGAGATGCAAATTCTCCATCTGACCCCAGACCTGTCGATTCAAGAACTGTGGGATGGAGCTAGTGATTTACACTTTAATAAGCCTTTCAAATCATTTGACAATCCATCAAACTTTGAGAATCATGGACTTTAACCATACCATCATTTTATAGGACTTAACATTGTCCATCATATGGAGAATATAAAACTGATGAGGCCATAAACATGTATCCTAGATACCATAAGACATAAATACAAATGAGATTAACCTTATATAAGTAAAAGGATTATTTCCCCTTGATTTTGCTTACTGGCCCCTGGCAGAGACTGAACACAATGATGGACCATTTAGAGATCAACAATGTAAGTTGCATGAACCATGCAGTATCAAATTCACCTACTCCTGTCAGGTGTACCTAAGCAGTATTCCATCTTCCAATGGCAGATCTTGAAGACACTGCTCACCATCTTGGAAAGCCAACTTCTGCCCCATTACTACGCTCTCCTTAAAACACACCTGTGATTTCTTTTTTTTTTTTTTTTAAGATTTATTTTTTATTATTTTTTCATTGGAAAGGCGGATATACAGAGAGGAGGAGAGACAGAGAGGAAGATCTTCCATCCGATGATTCACTCCCCAAGTGAGCGCAACGGGCCGATGCTATGCCGATCCGAAGCCAGGAGCCTCTTCCAGGTCTCCCACGCGGGTGCAGGTTCCCAAAGCTTTGGGCTGTCCTCGACTGCTTTCCCAGGCCACAAGCAGGGAGCTGGAAGGGAAGCGGGGCTGCCGGGATTAGAACCGGCGCCCATATGGGATCCCGGGCGTGCAAGGCGAGGACCTTTAACCACTTGCGCCACCGCGCCGGGCCCACACCTGTGATTTCAATGGAGTGTTTCCTGTGACCAAATGACTGATGAGGAAACAGGAACAACCTGGCTTTAGAAGATGGCCCTGGGCATGAGTGAATTACTATAGGACTTGGATTCCAGGTCTGTGGTAGAAGTTACATTGATCCATAGGCTACAGTTAATTGTATATTTGGATAGGGATTTCATAAGGAAAAAGATTAAAGACTGGTAAATCCGAAAAAAGCAGTAAAAAGGGGGAGTTCTACCAAATTAAGCCTACAATGTGAAAACATGTTTGTTGGTGTGGATGTGAACCAAAAGGCCTCAATACAGAGGAAGCTTTTAAACACGTAGACTAAACAATCCAGTCTACAGACGTCAATCAGCCTTCTCTCCAGTATTTGCTCATTATGCTCAGGAACAAAAGGGCTATGCTGGCAGGAAGGGGTGCCCAGAGCTGGAGGCATGGATTTCTCCCAATGGCTCATTTGTCTTCTGCTGAGCAGTTAATTTATGAGAAGCAGAGCAGTCACCAACCTACTCTCTGGAGGGGAAGGTCTTATTTGATGTCACAGAAAATGCCCTGGTCCCTTCCATGCAAGATTTGCCCTCACTGACATGCCCTGCGTGACCCCGAGCAGATGCAATCTTGTTGTCTGAGCTCACAATCTAGTCTACCTGTTGGTTCTCTGAGCCACCTGCTATTTTTCTAATCAATTCTTTTTCAGGAACCACATCTTGGATGGAAAAGACACAAAAAGGGAAGACTCATTCAAACTGCAAGGGAAGGAGGATTATTTCAGAGCTATAAGAACCAAAGAGCCACATCTAATAAATGAGAAAACAAAACCTGACCACAGCAAAGAAACATTGAAATAGGTCTAAAAGTGTTTTTGGAAATGAGTAATCAAGGGTAAAATGTAATCTAAGAAAAAAGCTTTTGCTAAAAACTAGAGCTAAGTGCATAATGACAAAAACAGGTTGCCTAGTATTTCTTCTGCCAGAATATAAATTTCACAGGGACACAGCTGCCTGTCCAGTGCAGGATGGTATTCCCAGGACCTGAAGGATGCTTCAAGTATGTATTTACTGGGGCATCCAAATATTTGTTGGACAAACTCCATCTGGCCTCAGTGAGATGCATCAAGGAAAGGACCAGCCAGCTCTTCATGCTATGATAATCTGATTCTTCTCTTCATGGTCTGAACATATTGAAGGTACGATAGCATTCCAGATGGTAGAGCACCAAGGCTTGGAATAGGAACCTGTCCACCAGTAGGGCTTCCCAGAAGAAATATCTACACACACACACACACACAATCTACCCTGAACACCCTGAGAAAGCACAGGACATTCCCTACTACAGATACACAGTTTCACTGATGAAGGTGAGCTAGTGGTTTCTTTATTTAAAATACAAAAGTGCTACTTATATACTCAACTGACGTGAATCACTTCTCAATGCCTAGTTCCTTCCCAGCTACTTCAAAATAGCAGCAGCTATTTTCAGATAGTCTTCCCTGAAGAACAAAGACGTCACCAAATACACTTTTTCCTTGTGTATGAGGTTTCAGGGACATAGGGTAAGAAAGGTGATAATAAAAAAAGTCCATTAAACTCTTCAATGTGCAAACAATTGAAAATGTTCAACAAAACTAGTGTACCACCTAGAACTTGTTTTTTTTTTTTAATTTGTTTATCCAGTTCTTTCCCATTCTTTTATTTTTAACTGAATAGAGACATTGTAATAATACATATTAACAGGTAGAAAGGAAAGATTGTTTTTGGCTTGGGTCCCTTCAGACTATTTAAAAGTGGAATGACCCCATGCTGTTCTGAACACAATACATGGCTTTGCTTTTGCCTAGACCTCATTGAAGGCAACACAAAAAGAAAAATACAATATTCCTGTTTCCATTTTCCCTAGATCAGCCTCAGCTCTTTCTGGATGAAATCAGTCTCTCAGGGGACATCAACCTCACAATTTGAGAAACAATGCTCTAGATAGGAAACAAAAGAAAAACCGGGAACCATTTGTTTTTCCACTTGGGAGAGTTAGACTGTACAACATCCTTTTCATTTGCAAGCCAAGTTGCTATTCAGAACTGTAAATTAACTCTGCATAACACAAGTGATTTCAGGTTCAGATAATGAAGAAAAAATCTTGGGTTCCTTTAAGCAACCTCTGAGACAAAACTAAAGAACCAGGATATCCTAGACAGATAATTTCAGTTTGTGACAAATTCTAAAAACTTTGTAATATAGAGAGCAAATAAATAAGTAAATAACATATAAATCAGGGAGCATTAATAAGTGTGCATAATAATGCTTATGTATTACATGATACAAGATTCTTAAAACACTTCAAGTAGCTTAAGATTTAGCAATCTAAAGGGCCCAATGCTTGCATTTGTAAATAAAACTGTACTGAAACACAGCCACACACTCTTGTTCACCTAATGCCAAGTTGTCTAGTGATGACAGTAACTGTACGATGTGAAAAATCAAAAATATTTGGCCTTTTACAGAAAAAGTTTGTAATCTCTGCTCTAAACCAGTGGGTCCTGAACTTTAATACTAAGAAAAAGGAGGACAGCCTCTTAAAAAAAGTTTCCTTGAACTCTTCCTTCACAGATGATAACTGGGTAGGCTGGGGCGGTGTGTGTTATCTTGCCTTTATAACACATTAACAAGTGGCTGGTATATGAACTGAACTGTCACCTCATATAATCACAGTGGCCATTAAAAGTCTAAATTCTATAATAGTCTAGCTGTCAAAACAACAATAACAACAAAAACTGAGGCATAAAACAGGAACAAGGTACATCTTGATTTATTTGGAATTCCTGGTGACAAAGAAACCACAGCTGGTTGCTCTAATCATTGAACAATTCTTCAGCACCTCCACCTGACACTAACTCACAGTCAGAGCTGGATACCACACAGGGACCTGTAGCAACCAAAGGCAGTTGGGTTGCAGGTAAAAACCCAGGCTGTTCTTTAGATAAACTATAAATCACATTTTTACAAAAGCCAAGGTACATGCAGCTAGAATTCAGGACTTCCCAGAACAACAGTCATAAACTTAAGTGTAATGTTTCACAACAAATTATAATGTTGAAAATTTCTGGCACAAACCGTTTATAATCCCATGGTTTAATCAAAAGATGAATTCCTTTATTTCATATACATAAGCAGAAATAGCTAAAAATTAAATTCCTTGAGCATTCTAACAAATATGTGTACAGTTAACAGAAAATAGAGGATGTGAACTGATTTATCTAAGACAGGCTGAAATAGAACAAACAAGGACAATATGAAAATCACTGAAAATTTTCAGAATGGCTTTCACTTGGACACTGTAGAAAACAGACGTACAAGGCAAAGATTTGGGGAAAACTTTTCTTTGCTGATTTATTGGAAGAGGACACACCAGCTTTTCTCTTTATTCAATACTTACTGAGAATGCACAATGCTCAGAGGCACTGTGTTCCAATGAGAAGGCATTAATTAGGGACAGATGAGTCAACAGGGTCCCTACCTGCAACAAGTTTACAATCTAGAGAGAGGGCATGTACGTAATTACAATGCTGCCTGCGTATGAGTTCAGCTGTACACGTTAAATACTGACAGCACAGAAAGTGAGCTGAGGAAACATGCTTGGAGAAATGCCCAAGTGGCCTTCGTGAAAAATAATTACTTTGAGACTTCAAGGAATTGAGTGGGTGAAAGCAGTCCCTAGGAAGCCTGCAAGGGATTCTAGCATGTCAGGGTCCTGAGGAGAGGCAGAGATAGAGAGTTTACAAATGGGTCATTTTGATGAACAGAGTGCACAATGTGCAAAGAGACAAGATGGGCAGCTGGACAAGCTCCCTTCTGAAGAGCATGTCAGGCATGGTCGTAAAACCAGGTCTTTACTTTTCAGCTTTAGGGAAATGGTTAAGAATTTCAACTTCAAAGTTAAGCACACAGGTTTGTATTTTTTTTTTTTTAAATCACTTTGGCACCCCTACAAGGAGGAAAGAGAAGGCTAGGGATTTTGTTTAACAAAACTCTGTATTCATGGCAATGATTAGAAGAAGAGGTAGAGTCAAATAGAGGTTAAAAAAAAAGTTACTGTTTTAACTACATTTATAAAGAAAAAGCAAAAAGAAATGGAATGATACATTGCATTCTAGATCTTAGGAAATATAATCCTATTTATCCAATAAAGGTAGGTGCTAAATGGCAGTTGAAGGTGGCTTATGGCCCACGTAGGCAGAGATGACTGTCAAGTCACAGCACTCAAACCTTGGATAAATCATAAATTCACTTGGTTTCAGTGATTCACCTGTATAATATAGGGTTCAGGAGTTCCTGACCTGTATCACACACAGAAGCATATTTCAATGTAATTGATTTCTTTAGCGTTGTAACCATTTAAACTAATTAATCAAATTTAATTTTAATTAAAGTATTTAATTTTTTTTAAATCCCTTTATTCTGAAAAGAATTAATGGGATTAAAAGAAGTTAAGAAGCACTGCATGATCTTTAGGATCACTTAAAAACTTTCAAATGATAGGATCTTGGTCATTCAATATAGAACGAAAAGCGAATGCTTGTAGTTGAATATAAATGCAAATGAGAAAAAGGAAAAGCGCAATACTACAGACCCAAGAAAAATTAGATGCAGGCGTTCAGTTGAGCCAAGTTGAATATTTCCTGCATTTTGCCTTTGCATTTCCCCTTCTGTCTCTTTTTCCTCCTGTTGGCTTAGGTTAATACAGGCATTAAATGACTATGTGATGGCTTTTTCCTTTTGTATCCCTAAACCCACAACGTATGATTTTTAGGAGAAAAAAAGCTGATTAAAAGGCAATGGAATGGCCCAGCGGCGTGGCCTAGCGGCTAAACTCCTCGCCTTGAATGTGCCAGGATCCCATATGGGCACTGGTTCTAACCCCGGCAGCTCCACTTCCCATCCAGCTCCCTGCTTGTGGCCTGGGAAAGCAGTCGAGGACGGCCCAATGCCTTGGGACCCTGCACCTGTGTGGGATGCCCGGAAAAAGTTCCTGGATCCTGGCTTTGGATTGGCATAGCATCAGCCGTTGCACTCACTTGGGGAGTGAATTATCGGACGGAAGACCTTCCTCTCTGTCTCTCCTCCTCTCTGTATATCTGATTTTCCAATAAATAAATAAATAAATCTTAAAAAAAAAAAGCAATGGAAAAGTTTAGGTCTATGGCCAGAACACCCTAAATACATTCAATCTTGTCTGATTTGGGGAAATAAATAGGTTGGCTGTCATCAGCAGTTGGATGGTGGACAGCTTGTGAAAAATATTATATAAAATAATAAACTGGCAAACTTGGTAATCAAATAAAGAAGAAAAAGCAAAAAGCCATTTTGATAATGTTGAGAGCCACAATTATTTGGGAAAGAGACTTAGTAAATAAAAAAACAAAAACTTTTTTTTACTCTGAAATAATTGGTTTTAAAAGACACATATAGAACAAAAAATAGTTGTTCCCATCTTACAATATATCTCTCCATGTCTTTATCATGTTACTCTAAAGAACTCCAGTTTATATGATATGAAATTTAAAAGTCACTGTTAGCATTTAATCCAAAATGCACAAAGTTAGTTGTAGGAAGAAACCCAGTTTGACAAAAGCAAAAAACAAACAAAAAAAACTAATGCGTTTTAAAGTAATTACAAACATATCAGTATCAAAAAACATATAATTACAATATAACTAAAATATTATATTAAATAATTGTTTAATCCACACACATTTTATTTTAATCAAAGCATAACCATCAAAATGCTTCTGATTAATCAACAAAAAGCTCACGATATCACCTGTTCAGTGTTCAAAAGAACATCTTTCACAGGTTTGAAAAACCAAAGATTGCCCTAATATTATATGTAATAGCCTTTTAAATTACATATGTTTAGTATTTAAAACCCTTTCAATTCTACACATGAATCTACAAAGAGGTAGTCAGCCAACTATTCACATGAACAACAATGAAAGGCCTTCAAAGCCACAAAAGCAAATCTAGGCAGTTCCAAAAATAGCATCTACATTAAATTTACAGGAGTTTCATCTCTTAGCAACAACTGGAAGAGAAAAAAGGCGTTACCACTCTTAGGCAGTTTTGCTGGAGAAAAAAAGACAAAAACAACAACAAAAAAACCAAGGCATTAGTCTCCTTTCCTGCAGGAGACTTATCACTCTAAGAGATCTGCATGGGAAGGCAGGTTCCTGCAGAGACAGGCTCTCCCACACCTCCCTAGCAATTTACATATCTCTGAAGCGCTGGCAGGTAACAGAGGCACCTCAGGCAATCTGTAGTGACACAGTGCCCGGACTGACATGTGGTTTCTTTTAATAACTATCTGACAAAGAAAACTTAGGTGTTATGTTTAGAAAACAGTCACTTTTTAGTAAAACACTGTCTTGCAGGCCCCAAGTCCAAGAATTGGCTTCAGAAAAAAAAAAAAAAATCTGTGCCAAGTAAACATCACAGCTCCTTACAAATACATGTAAATCTCTTCACTTTTAGTCCAGGCAACACAGATTATATTCATATGGTCTGTGGATTTAAAAAAAAAAAAAAAAGCATTTCTAGAGAAACTACCATGCTTCATTCAGGAAAGCAAAATATTTACCAGGTATAAGACATGTAGATATTATTCATCATCATCTTTTATTATGAAAAACATGCCCTATCTTAAATAATCCAACTCGAGACAAAATACCAATCAGTAGGGGGCTCTGGCTTTCAAAAGAATTTTCCAAAACATGACTTCTATAAAATCTGCAGGAATCCCCTTCTGTGTTTAAAAATAAAGGTGGATTTACAGCTTATTCCAGAGCATGAAGAACTAACCACTCACCTTCATTTCCACAGCAGCAATTTCTTGGTCATAATGACCCATCAGATTGGGGAAAAATGTCATGTTGTAGGTCATTTTCATACACCTGGGAACCGTAATGGGTTCACAAGTGAAGAGACTGTGCCCCCTTACCAGGGTTAGAGACACACATATCAACACAAATGTAAGCGTTTCCATGTTCTTCAAATCCGTGACATCACCATGGATCTCGGTTTAACTGAGCTTGGCATGCTCAGGAGATTCCCATCCACAGGCAAAAATGTTCAAATTCCTCATCTCATTATTTTACCATTTTGAAGGCAGCTGGTTTCCTGAAATTGAGTTCTGGGTCAATTACTGTCAAAACAATCAAGAGGGTGAAAAAGCATTTGTCATAACCGCCAATGCGGATAGCACGGTGCAGATTTTCATCTTGGGACATGAACTAAGGGAAAATGATGGAAAATTCCATCCTGGCCAGGCAGTCACCCACCTGCCCTGGCCAAAGGCCACACTGTCTTCGCTTGTAATCCCAAAGCTCGTGACTGTGAAATGACACTATCATTTGCTGAGAAGTCTCATTTGGTGGCAATCTTTCTGTCCTACGGAACGTAGGCTTAAAGGTGGGCAGAGAATGCGTGATTTGGAGCAAACCAACGCTGGTGGTCGAGACTAAATGAACAAGAATTGATAGTCACAACATCCAAAGACCCGTGTTAGAAATCTTATTACACAAGAAAACTGAGGGGCCCTGAGCAATTTCTTCAGACCTAATGCATTCTTAAACTTTTTAGAGATTCTACAGAGCCAAGTTTTGTAAGAGTCTTCTGGAGACATGCCTTTCCTGCTTTTCGAAAGGTCAACGGAAGGGAGACTTCTAAGCGCGAGTAAGGGGTGCGGTATTCATCTGCAGGCCGAGGGACAGGGATGGCAAGCCCCCCAGGGCCAATGTGTCCTGGTAGGGCCACTGAAGTTCATGGGGAAAGTCGGGCTGGGGGCCAGAATAACGGGTAAGCGCCCCCTCTCTCCTCTCAACGCCCTCCCGTGTCCCCTTCGAGTGCCCCACACCTGGACACCTGTTCCAGGCCTAGACCCGGGCAGCAACGCCCCGGGCCTGCAGCGCGCCAGCAAGCGTCGCCTTTCGGGAGCTGCCCCCCACTTCTCAGGAAACTTGGGCTGCTGCCGGCCGGCCTGTCCCGCCGTCGCCTTCCCCGCACCTGCGGCTCCCAGCGCGTCCCGCACACGCCTTAGCCCGGCACCCTCAGCTTCTGAGCCGCCCACCCCTACCCGGACGTGGCCCCCCGTCCTGTAGCACCCTTCGAGGCCCACCCCGCGCCCCTCAGGACCCGCCCGGCCGCCCGCCAGCTCAGTCGGGGCGGGGAGAGCCTCACCTCAGACGGCGGTCGAAGGTCTCGCTCCCTCCCGGTCCCCGTCCAGCCCACGGGCCCCCACGACCCCAGACGACTCCCGCGAGCGTCCGGGCTCGAGGCGTAGGGGGAGCCGCACCGGGAGCGAGAGCTGAGCGATCCCGCGAGACTGCGCCGCCAGGTCGGGCGGGCAGGTCCGGGCTCGCGGCGGCGGCGGCAGCGGGACTAGTCCCGGGGCGGGCCCCGCCCGCGCTGCGCGGCCGACCTGGCTCGGAGACACCGGAGACGGCGGCCCGGGCGGGGCGGGTGACCGTCCGAAGCCGGGGACAGCCTGGGGCCAGGAAGTCCCCTTCGCCTGGCGGACTGGGAGGGCACCTGCCGCACAGGTCCTCAGGGCTTCCCTGCTGGTGAGAAGGACCCCTTTCAAAAGAACCTAGTAATCTGTGGCTGTCGGGACCTGAGAATCCTTTCCACAGAGCCAGTTTGTTCTGTAAAGTTAGTTGTTGACCCAAGTTAGAACGGGAGCAACATTCTGGATTACTATCCATAAAACCAACAAAACCAAAACCAAAAACACCTTTTACTTATCCGGGGGGGCTTGGTCACATACTTACAGCACTGGGGACAGTGACTTTCCGATTTTAATGGATTCTGCAGTTTTACTGATGCAAAATCTTAGTAGAAATGTCACCTGTTAGGATCGGGATTTGTGGCTTAGTGGTAAATCTGCCACCTGACATTGGCATCTCGTAAGGGTGCCAGTTCATGTAGCAGCTGCCCCCACTCCAGATCCAGTTTCCTCCTTTACCAAAACCTGGGAAAGCAGCAGAGATAAGTGTTTCGGCCCCTGTGCCCAGATTGGAAACCCAGAGGAAACTCCTGGTTCTTGACTTTGGCCAGCCCAGCCTTGGCCTTTGCATTTTGGGGAGTGAACCAGAGAGTGGAAGACTTCTGTCTCTGTGGCAGTGCCTTGCAAATAAATAAATTAAAAAAAAAAAAAAAGTTCAGCTTAATTTTCAGCATAGAATCTGCCATACTTCCCCAACAGTAAGGTAAAAACATGTAGACAAGGTGGTATGATCCTGCATTGCTTCTTTTGGGGATACATTCTGAGAAGCGCAGTTAGGTCACCTAATCCTCGAATGAATATTACAGAGCAAATTGAAACACGGCTATGGGGCTGTGTGATGTGCTAAGGGTGGAGAAGATAATTTTGTACAGTTCTGCCAAGGTAACCACAAATAGAATGTAAACTTCAGTAAATCTGTAGCAGGCTAATTTTTTTTAAAGATTTATTTATTTTTATTGCAAAGTCAGGTATATATAGAGAGGAGGAGAGAGACAAAGATATCTTCCATCCGCTGATTCACTCCCCAAGTGATCGCAACAGTCGGTTCTGCGCCAATCCGAAGCCAGGAGCTCTTCCAGATCTCCCACACAGGTGCAGGGTCCCAAGGCTTTGGGCTGTCCTCAACTGCTTTCCCAAGCCACAAGCAGGGAGCTGGATGGGAAGCAAGGCTGCCGGGATTAGAACTGGCACCCACATGGGATCCTGGTGCTTTCAATACCAGGACTTGAGCCGCTAAGCCACAGTGCTGGGCCCAGCAGGCTAATTTTTTTAAAAAAGATTTATTTATTTATTAGAACGTCAGGTATAGAGAGAGGAGGAAAGACAGAGAGGAAGATCTTCTGTCCGATAATTCACTCCCCAAGTGAGTGCAACGGCTGATGCCATGCCAATCCGAAGCCAGGATCCAGGAAATTTTTCCGGGCATCCCACACAGGTGCAGGGTCCCAAAGCTTTGGGCTGTCCTCGACTGCATTCCCAGGCCACAAGCAGGGAGCTGGATGGGAAGTGGAGCTGCCTGGATTAGAACCGGCACCCATATGGGATCCTGGCACATTCAAGGTGAGGAGTTTAGCCGCTAGGCCACGCCGCTGGGCCCAGGCTAATTTTTAAGTTGAGAATTTTGCATGCTTCTACTCTCCTCCATGATGTCATAAATATCCAAGTGATCCTTGACAGAGAAAAGGTTCCCCAACCCTGAAGCCTGTTGCTCCCACACCACAAACCTATGCAATGTATTACTTTTCTTTAGGCAACTGTACCACAAAGGAGATAAAGATACTACTTGAATAGGGCACTTGCCACAGATGGAGCTTGAAGACAGGACGTTGCTCTGAATGAGTGAGTGGGGAGTGCGTATGACTGTAGACTTTTATACACATGGGACACTTAGGGTTTATTCAGTAAATACAGTTAAACTTTATATAGTTTTCAACTCATAACAGCTTCAAATGAAAACATTGTACAACTGTACAATATCTTTACCCTTATTTTACAAACATCTTCTGTATCAGTTTTTCTTTTACTTTTAGATTTTTTCATTGAAGCTAAAACATATGTGAAATTGCTGCAAGTGAGTTTCCAGAGTGAAAAAGACAAAACTAAGATACGCCCTCACACATACACACTCAAAAACACAGACACATACACATCGGCCTTGGTCTACATAGGGCCAAGCTATTCAGCCCCTGTCTTCCATGGTACCTTTTGTCCTGCTGGAAGGCCTCCAGTCAGTAACCTGCAGGGAACTGTCATCTCCTGGGATAACTTCTGTCCTGAGGCTTTTGATCAGGTGTCACTTTTTTCAGAAATGTCTATGAAGGTCTGTTTGTTTTGTTTCTTGTCCTTCCTTTGCCTCCTATGTGAGCAGGTTATGCACCATAAACATTCTTCTCAGTTTATGGAAACCTTTCAGAATCGGAGTTCATGTTTTTAGACTTTCCAAGAAGCGTGTGCTCTGGTTTGGATATGATTTAAGTGCAAAGGTTTGTGTTGGAAATCAATCCCCATTGGTGTAATAAGAGGTTCACCCTTAGCTCAGACTATGATGTTAGAGGTGGGGTGGTTGGAAAGTGGTTAGGATTAGATAAATCCATCATGGTGGAGTCCCCAGGATTGAATACTGGATGCCACATAAGAAGGGAAAAAGATCAGAAGGAGATAACAGGTGATGCCTTTCTCTTTCTATGGGATATCCTGTACCACCTCAGAACTGAGACAGCAACGATCCAGTAAGACAACACCCTTGGTTCTCGCACCTGCAAAAGTGGGAGCCAAAGCAAACCTCTTTTCTTTATAAGGTTGTCCAGCCTTGGTCATTTTGTTACAGTAACAAAAAAACAAGGGAAAAGCATGTTCACTGTGAATTGTGTTTTGGAGGGATCTTCTTTTCCCTCTTGCGGTTTCCTATTCTCATGTCTCTTCTTTAGCTTCTTAGTCCTGTCTCAATTCCTCTATAATCATACGGGATCGTCATAATATATGTGATTTATCATTGACCAAAATGTCATTATGCAGCACATGATTGTGGTTAAAATTACGGTTCACATTTATCAAGCACCGACTAGGTTAGCATAGGGCTAAATCCTTTAAATGCATACATCTAATTTACGGGACCTTCCTATGAGGTAGGTAGAATTCTACGTGAAGCAAGTAAACCTGTGGAAGTGCTTCACTTAGAAAAAAATGCTACTACATTTTACATAAAAGCTATTCTCATCTCAAAAATCATCCTGCAGCACAAAATAAAAGTGATATTTGAGTACCTGGGATGAAGGACCTCAGAAGTCAGAGTATTAAAATTTACTAAACATCAACATGGGGGAAAAGGCTTGAATCTGGAGCTGTTAATTCCTCTTCATTTTTACCAACAGTTTGGGACTGATGTTAGGAGAAAGTTAGTGCTGAAGACATGTTAGCACCATTTAGAACTGGACAAGTTATGTGTGGCACAACACATTTCTATTTGGGAAGAATATTTCTCCTTAGGTTTCTACATAGGAAGAGCATTTCCACTTCTTACTTAAGTCACAAAACATTCTGTGATCAACCTTGTGTATTTGAATTTTGAGATGACATTTTAAAGTGATACTGGTTGAAACTCAAATTAACTCATGTTATTTGATTTGGGAGGGCAAAATGGCAAAAGCTGACTCATGCAGAAGTAGTCCTGTCTTTAATTTGCATTTGCTCCTGTAGGCAGTAGTGATGAATTACAATGATTTTGTGTCCAGGTGTTTGGACTCTAAGCAATTATCCACATCACCACTTTCTTCTAAAAAGTTTGTCTCAATAGCATAAACATAACAACACAGGCTCCAGCATTCCAGACTTAGCTGTAACAGTTACTAGCTGTGTGGACTCATGTCTGACACTAATTTGGGGGACATTCTCAGCTATTATTGTTTCAAGTATTTTTCCTGTTCCATTTTTGTCTTTTCTCTTCTACTGAGATTACCATTATGTATGACTACACTTTTTAAATTATCCCTCAGTCCTTGGGTCTTCCGTTTCCTTGGTCCAGTCTTCTTTCTGCTTTTTAGCTTTGGAAGTTCCTGTTAACCTAGTCCCAAACTCAGAGACTCTCCACTCAGCCAGGACCAATCTGGTAATGAGCCTTGCAAAAGCATTTCCCATTTTGGTTACGAGGTTTTTATGCCCTGAACCTCTTAACAGTTCCCTCTGATCATTTCCATATCTCTGCTTGCATTACCCATCTATTCTTGCATGTTGTCTGCTTTGTCCTTTATCACTCTTTCCCAAAGGAATCGTACTTATTTTAAATGTCCGATCTGAAAGTCTAAATTTAGTTCTGAAGTGTTTTTCTGTCTCTTCAGGCAGTAAATTTAGTTCTGATGTGCTCTGTAGTATGCCTTGTGAATTTGCTTTTGTTGTTGCTGTTAAGATCTGAGCATGATACAGGGAGTGAAAGCAATGATGGTGGATAGGATGTTAAAGCTGGGGTGGGAATATGGGGGCTGGGAACCATTCTAGAGAACTTCAGTTAGGTCTCAGTCTTCTGGAACCTGTGTCCTGTGCTGTGAACTTGGCTTCTCAATTTTCCCCATCCTTACGTGAGGCAAGATGGCTATCAGGAGCTGTGGCTGGATATTTCCTTTCTTCTGGGATAATAGACTCTGATAAAACACAAATAGGTGGGGCTCTGTTAAAGCAGTTTTCCTGGGATCAGGCAGCTGGTGTTAGTAGCAGAATGTGCTGGACTGGCACAATTGCTCAATTGGCTAATCCTCCCCCTTCAAGCACTGCCGTCCCATATGGACGCCAGTTTGTGTCCTGCTCCACTTCCCATCCAGCTCCCTGCTTGTGGCTTGGGAAAGCAGTTGAGGTCAGCCCAAAGCCTTGGTACCCTGCACCTGTGTGAGAGACCTGGAGGAAGTTCCTGGCTCCTGGCTTCGGATTGGCGCAGCACCGACCATTGCAATCAGTTGGGGAGTGAATCATTGGACGAAAGATCTTCCTCTCTGTCTCTCCTCCTCTCTATATATACCTGACTTTGTAATAAAAATAAATAAATACATAAGAAGAATAAATCTTAAAAACACACACACAGAATCAACAGAATGTGTTACCCTACTTCAAAACAGTTCCTATTCCCTTTGGAGAGAAACCAAATGTCATCCTATTGTTAAATCTCAGAGAAGTGTCTCTGGTTCCCAAAGCCTACGCCTAGAGGGAGCTTTAACTTCCAGACTTGTCTATGTTGAGCCTCTAGCAATTCATCAGGAAAGTGTGAGTTTTTCCCCAGCAGTGATTTCCTTGGTGGCTGTTGTGGGTGGACTTTTCCTCTGGAAAGTTTGGAAAGGATCTTTCTTTACGTCTCTCCAATCTGGGGAGCAGAAATTGGCTTTCAGCTTGTGCAATGTTCTGCTTATTGTTAGGATAGAGTCACAACTTCCAAGGCCTTTACACACCGAAGTAAAGGGAATCCCAACTGATGCTTGTGACCACTGATCTAGTGTTTAGACTCTAAGGAGCTTGCAGAGCAGACAACAAGTAGAGAAATGCCAACTGGAGAAGGCTGGGCTGACCCAAAGTGCAGAAGAGAACAAGGGAAAATAGAGAACTTATGGAGAAAGCTCTTCAGCCAGGTCAGCCCCTCCCCTGCTGGTGTTCTCTCCAGAGCCTTTCTATGTTTAAACCTTGGAAGCTCTCCCCAAAGCTCCAGGTCCCCCAGGTGACATGTGTGAATTAGTCACACATTGAGTTAATTTAGGGAAGTCTTTAAACATGACATGGAGAACAGCCTTTATTTAAAAAAAAAAACAAACAAAAAAACAAAGAAAAACCTCACTTTGAAATGCATTATCATTTGCTCCCTACTTTAGTGGCTGCTGTGCTTGTGGTATACCAATTAACCTTTGAGTTGTGGCTGTTGTGGCTGGCTAGAAATATACTTTCTAATTATCACCACTGGTTTTACTGGAAAAGTAATAAAAAAAAATTCAGCATAGTAGTAACATGACACTGAAGGAAAGAGCCACATATTTTAATGACAGTTTGATGTGTAAGATTGCCTCTTTGGAGCTCTGGTATTGTCATTTGCAAATAGGGACATTCACAATGATAAGAAAAAATAGCTTCCGCATGGCTAATGCCTTGCCTTGGCTTGTTCATGTGAGCTTACCTTGCTGGGTTTGTTTGTAGTGACTTCAATACCTACCATCTGCTCATCTTCAATATTTAATATCCTTCCTTCTAGCATTATATCATGTTAGGTTAAATTATTATCTGGAAAAGAGTTTCTTGCCTCAAATGTAGTAGTTTAGATGACAGCTAAATTTTAGTTGACATACACAGTCAATTTCACATATGGGCTGATAGTGACTATACGTGATCTTCAACATTGCTTTAAAAATGAAAACACATAGGAGAAATTAATATTTCTGAAATATTCATACAACCCAAAGTTATCTATATATTCAATGCTATTTCTATCCAATTTTCAAAAAGCATTTTTTTCAGACACAGAAAAGAAATTCTAAAACTTGCATGAAACCACAAAAAACCCAGAGTACACAAGTCTTAAGAAAGAGAAATTGGATACACCACACTTTCTGGTTTCAAACCATACTACTATAGTATGGTGCAGTGCTAAAAGCAGACACACAAACCAACAGAACAGTGCAGAAAGCCTAGAAATAGGCCCATGAATGTACACTCAGCTGGTCTTTGACAAAGGCACCAACAACACACAATAGTGAAACCACAGACTTTTATAAGTGGTGTTGGGGAAAATGCATGCAAAAGGACAAAAGCGGATGCTTAGCATTCACCACAAATAAAGTCCAAATTGAAGGTCAGGTCTAGTGGTACAGTGGGTAAAGTTGCTGCTTGGGATACCCACATTCTATGTTGGAGTGCCTGCTTAAAATCCCAGCTCTCTGACTTCAGACTTAGCTTCCTGCTAACTTAGCTTCCTGATAATGCCAATGGTGCGTCCCTGCCAGCTACGTGGCAGACCTAGAAGGGGTTTTGGAGCTGCCAGCTTCAGCCTGACCCAGTCATGGATGTTGTGGGTGTTTGGAGAAGCAAGCACTGGCACGTGTTACTGTCTCAAGTCAGTGGCATCTGAGGCACAATCTGACGTGCCAAGGAGACTCATATTTCACCTCCTCTTCCCTCATATCAAGTATGTTACTTAAAAAAAATTTCTTTTTTGAAAATACAAATCCCATAGTATAGGACTATAAAATGGCAAAAATGAAACAAAAACAGCTAGGGGAAAAGACAATATGTTACTCCTAGACACTTTATTAGATTGACCAAAATCAAAACTTAACAGCACCAAAAGCTGGAAGGGATGTGCAGCGAAAGGTACTCTCACTCATTGTTCCTGGGAATATAAAACAGCTACTTTGAAAGAGGAAATGACAATTTCCTGTACTCTCACATAAGCCAGCAAATGTACTCCTTGGTATTTACCAAAAGGAATAGAAAACTTATGACCATACAAAAACTTGCACACATTATTTATATCAGCTTTATTCTTTTTAATTTTTTTAAAATTTTATTTGAAAAGCAGATTTACAGAGACAGAGAGAAGAGCGAGAGAGATATATCTTCCATCTGCTGGTTCACTCCCACAATGGCCAGAGCTGGGTTTATCAGAAGCCAGGAGCTTCTTCCAGGTCTCCCACGTGAGTGCAGGGGTCCAAGGAGTTGGGACATCTTTTGCTGCTTTCCCAGGTCATTAGCAGGAAGATGGATGACAAGTGAAGCATCGAGAACTGGAATTTGTGCCCATGTTGGATGTTAACTCCACAGATGGAAGCTTAATCTACCATGCTATGGCACTGGTCCACAGCTTTATTGTTAATTGCTAAAAAATAGATGGGATATCCTTCATTAGGTGACTGTATAAATCAATGATGATACATCCAGATGATAGAATATTTTTCAGTGCTAAAGAAAAATGAGCTCCCAGGCCACAAGACGCCAAGGAGGAAATTTAAAGGCATATTACTCAATGAAAAAAGGCAATCTGACAACTCTACATACTAAATGACCTTTTGGAAAATGCGTATTTATCACATTCTGGGACATGCAAAACTATGGAAGCAGTATATAATCTGTAGTTTCCAAGGATTGGAGGATAAAATGGAGGAATAAGCAAAGTACATACTTTTATTATAGTGAATTTACTCTGTGTGAGAATATAGTGACAGGTACAGATCCCTCTGCAGCTGTCAAAACCCACAGCATGCATGGGGCCAAGAAGGATTCTTACTCTAATGGAAAAATAGGCAAGGCAGAGGAAATTTCTAGAAAATGATATGTATCTCCACCATATTTCATCTGATTTGACAAAAGGAATTCCCATTTAAGAGACCTCACAGCAGAGCAGGATAAACCGTTAGACTGTGTGGAAAATATAGAAATGGACACATTCCTTGGCTTTTGTCTGTTGGATTAATTATGGTAGAAGTGTTGGCAGTCCAGTGTTTTCAATAAGAAAACCAGTGATTTGAAACATTTCAATAACTATTCCAAGCTGTAGGGAAACTCTGAGAAAAAGAAGAAAGAATCATCTTAGATATTAGGAATGTTTATTCAATCTGTTCTGATGAATTTATTCAGCATTAACCTGCGTAAGCCTTTTTCCAAGACTGTTTCATACACATTTCCAACTCTGAGTGGACTGGAAACTCATATTGGAGAATTCATTCTCTTGGAGAAGGAGTGTGTCTTCGCCTTGCTCCCATGCTTTTTGGTAAATGTTTTCAAAACTTTTTTTCCCCCTGATCACAGGTTCCAAGTTTCAGAAAACATCAGAAAATACTTTACAGCTATCAAGTCTAAGAATAGTTGCTGTAGACTATCTTCTTTTTACTTCAGAGAGCAAGAGGCAGTGTAGGGTGGCTGAAAGCAAGAGACGTGGTCACAGTGTTTCTGGGTTCAAATTGATAGCTGCCCCGGGCACTGGAGGCTAGGGGCTGGTCTGCTCCGAACCCAGCTTGTCTCCCAGGCTTCAGCCTGGAACATGGGTTGGGGGTGGTGGGTGCAGGAGCCAGTTACGTCACCGACCTGGTGGGATTCCAGTTGACCAATGGCACACCTGAATGGACATTCCTTACATAGTTGGGGCACAGACAGCCCCTTTGCCTGCCCACGTGTCTAGAGGAGTATAAAACTCCTCAACACGTATCTCAGAGGCCCTTTTTGCCTCCATCTTCCTTCCCCTCTGTGAGAAGGGGGCCCAGGAACGGATTTTCCAATAAAGCTTCCATTACAACTCTGAACAACTTGCCGATATTATTCCACCAGCGGGCGGGCAGTCAGTGGTCACCACCTAACACAAATCCAAGGCTGGATTTTCTCCCAGCTCTGTACCTTAAACTCTCTGCCGTGGTTTATATGTCTGCAATTAGTTGTATAAAAAATCATGCATATCTCACTAGCTGTGAGGTTTAAGAAGTAGTATAGTAAGATGTCCAGTTTATGTTGCTAAGTCTATGGCACAAACTTCCTGAATACCTTCTCAGATGCAGGCAGATGAGTGATGTGATCTATTCTTATTGGAGCATGAGGCACACCCCGTTATCTTACTTTCATCTCAGAGTGGGTCTTTGAAAATCGCACAACAACTAGTTGTGATTGTTGATGAGCTTAAGGTCATCTTGGTGATTCCTCTGGCTGCAGTTTAACTCCCTTGTGAACCTGCGTCAGCTTTTGGTTGGCTAGGTGGAGGATATTGGATGGGGTGCTGTTCACCCTCCAGTGAGCTGGTCTATCAAGGGTTGTTTGCTTAGTAGTTAAACCCAGGGTTTGGGGAGAGAGATCAAAATTATGCAAAGCTTTTTGAAGCCTAAATTCAGACCTGGTATACTATTGCTCTTACTACCTCCTTTTGGGCCAAGCAAGTCACAGGCCAACCCAGTTCCAAGGAGTGGGGGTGGGAGGTTGGGAATTGGGGGTTGGAGGCCAGGAATGCCAGCTCTTAAGAAAAAGGAATTCCTGGAAAGGGTCTAATTTCAGCCATTTTTGGAAACTATCTTTGACATTAACCAGCATAATAATTTCATCCTTGGTGGTCAGTCAGTGTTTTACTAGGCAGCCTTCATGGGTGGGATGTTCTTCCTAATTATGACTCTATAGGCATTAATGCTCATAGAATCTTTAAATAATAGATTTGAAGGTCATTCAGGCAATGAACTTTTGCAACCAGATTTTTATACAGGAAACCGCAGGAAGTCTGCAATTTCCACTGGTTTATCTCAGGCCTACCTTTTGGAATAAAACAAAAAAGATTTTTTGTTTGTTTCTCACTTGTTTTTAAGAGCCTAATCAAGACCTACTTATGCAGCAGGCACATACTCCCTTCTAACCCCTATTCATTGAAAATTTCACCCATTTTTATTATTATTTTTTTAAGACTTATTTATTTAGTTTCATTGGAAAGTCAGATATACAGAAAGGAGAGACAGAGAGGAAGATCTTCCACTAGCTAATTCACTTCCAAAGTGGCCGCTATGGCTGGAGCTGAACTAATTTGAAGCCAGGAGCCTCCGCCTGGTCTCCCACGCAGGTGCAGGGTTCCCAAAGCTTTGGACCGTCCTTGACTGCTTTCCCAGGACACAAGCAGGGAGCTGGATGGGAAGAGGAACCGCCAGGACACAAACTGGTGCCCATATGGGATCCCAGTGTATACAAGGTGCATGCACACAGACACGCACAAATAATTCCTCCAAATTTTAGCAAACAATTCATTTCAACTTAATTTCCCCTGACACAACAAATAGGCCTGACAGTAGAAGGGGAAGGTGGCAGAATTTTGCTCTGGTGGGATTTTTTTAATCTAATGTAAACAGCTCCCACTAGTGTTAATAGAAAATCCAGAAGAAAAACTCAGAGTAATCCACAAGCTTGTGGGGTTTTAGTAAACAACTCTGTGTGTTACTGGGCACGTCATCACCTGTTACTGGAAGCACCTTGCTGTAGTTGCCTGCTGGCTAATCTTGTTCATTGTGGGGTTACTCTCCATCTAGGACTCCCCATTCCTTTTATGTTTGCCCTTTCCTCAAAACACTCTCTTGTACATTGTCTAAGAAATGTTCTGTGTCCAATGATGTAGCTGAGCAATGGAAATACCTGGCTGATGCCTTTCCTTTAACCTCTCTGAATAATGTCACTCCCAGGTGTGTCTCATTAACACAGTTTCTGATTTGAACCAAGATAAGATTCTCCTTCAATGTAGTTGCCAAAATGGCTCTGGGTTGTGAAACACCTGCTGCTTCAATTGGAATACTGTTCTCTAAGCAGTTGACAATCTGCCGGCCCGGGCAACATAATTTGTGTAAGAAGTAAGCAGCAAGATGCTAGCCTGCTTTCCTAAGCCATTGAGAGAACAAAAGAGGTTGTGGGAGAGTTGACTAGGTTGGGCACGAAATACCACCTTCCATAATAAATGAAGCCTCTGTTATGTGGTTAGCATAAATGAAAACTCTTATAGAATATTTGTAAGCATGTATGCTTCTTATCTCTAAAAACAGGATAAGGAAAAGTCAGACGTAAGCATACAGTGCCATGTGTTGTGCTAAAAGCCACTTAGCATGTCATAGCTATGGTAGATTTATCACTCTTGGAAGCAAAATGGCAAGAAAATGTATAATTCTTCATCAGATCTAACAAATGCTGTTTTGACTTAATTGTGAACTTGCATCACATATAATAATTATGTAAGTTTTTCATAATAGTATGGCTAGGACTCAGTGCTATGGCCTAGCGGCTAAATCCTCACCTTGCATGCAACAGGATCCCATGCGGGTGCCAGTTTGTGTCCTGGCTGCCCCCTTTCCCATGCAACTCTCTGCTTGTGGCCTGGGAGAGCGGTGGAGGATGGCCCAGGGCCTTGGACCCTGCACCCATGTGTGAGAGAGCTGGCGGCAGCTCCTGGCTCCTGGCTTTGGATCAGCTCAGCTATAACCATTGGTGCCGCTTGCGGAGGGAACCAGCGGAAGGGAGATCTTTCTCTCTGTCTCTGCCTCTCTCTGTAAGTCTGCCTTTCAATAAAAATAAACAAATCTTCACAAAAAATAGTACAGCTATAATAGTATGATAAGTTTAAAAAACTACTGTAAGAAGAATAAGGAGACACTAGCATCACTAGACAAAGAGTAACAGAAAAGAGAGAGAAGAAGGGGAAATGTTAGGAAGTACATCCACGGAATTGTAGGCAAGAGAAACACCAGGAGAGGAATTGCAATTGTCCCTCCGTGTTCAAAATCTTGGCAGGATTTACTGCGGATGACAATGATAGTGGGCATTTATTGGCCACTTTCTATGAGTCAGGCATTGAGTAAGTGGTTGCAACACATCTTATTTAGTTCTGCCAATCACTACAATCCCGGGGTGGGGGGGAGTGAACATTATTATCACTGCTATGTTCACCAGTGACTTCCACCAACGGAGTGACTTGCCCAAGGTTTCTTAACTTGGGAGAGCCAGAGTGGGCCTCCCGCCTGTCCTGACCCTCCACAGTCCTTTGCCTGCTTGCCCCAGTGTAGGCCTTCCTTCCACAATCTGCTCTGCATGGCAGGGGCTGAGCTGGTACTTCCTAATACAGAAATCACCCATCCCATGTGGCTCTTCAAGTTCAATTAATTTAGAATTAAATAAGATTTGAAGTTCAGTTTGCAGTTATTGCAGGCACTCTGTAGCCCCGAGGTGACTAGAAGCTACTGTATCAAGCAGCAGCAATTACAGAATGTTTCTATCACTGTGGAAAGTTCTATGAAATAGCACTGTGTTCTAGACCCTGAAAACAACAGTCCCTCCCCACAGACTGCCAGTGCCTATGAGAAGCATTTAAGGAAAGTGAGAGAAGGCATGGTTCTTCCTCTAACAACCTCTGAATCAGTGGCAGTGGGTGGCAATGTATGACAGCCAAGGCTGCTGGGAGCCCAGTGGTTCTAGCAATAACAAGTAGTAACAGCATTGATAGGCCTGGTGACTTCACTTCCTTCCTTCCTTCCTTCCTTCCTTCCTTTTTGTCTGGCCTTGAGGTGCTAGCCAATTTTCTGGCTGCTAATCTCTAGGGTGTTTATCTCATTGTTTTATTTTTGCTTCCTCTAGAACTTTCATAATTATTCTTTCGTTTAAATCCCCTATCAGAAATATGTAGATCATTTCTTTTTTAAAAATTTGTCTTATTTGTTTATAGTGAAAAGATTTTCTATCTGTTGGTTCACTCCCCAGTTGCCACAAGGGCTAGGGCTGAGCCAGGCTGAAGCCAAGGCTCAGGGGTTTCTTCCAAGACTCCAGTGGTTGTAGGAGCCCAGGCACTTGGCCATCCTCTGATGCTTTCTCAGACATATTAGCAGGGAGCTCAATCAGAAGTGGAGTAGCTGAGGCTTGAATCAGCACCTATATGAGATGCTGGCTTTGCAGGTGGCGTCTTAACCCATAGTACCACAATGCTGGCCTCAGTGTTTCTGAATATACTTCAGCTCTGAGAGCCTAACCAAGCCATGATGAAAAGGAAATGGTATGAATTAAGATCTAACAATAAAAAAGTGACTATTGTCTAGATCCAAATTAGAGTGGTTATTAACTAGAGGAGTAATTATTAACTGGAGTGAATCCCTGACAGAGTCAAAACTACTTTGGGAAGGAGAGATAGAGCCCCCTTTCCTAGGATAGACATTTCTTACTCCATAATCCATAAAATATTTTTGAGACCTGCAGTTAGAGATTTACCCTTGAACTTTACTCCATAAATTTTTGTCTTCCAACTTAGGTTCAGATTTCTGAGGAATGCTAAAGTAACAAAGCAAGTCAATCCTGTGGTTAATCAGCTGATTTTATCCTCCACCAAAGCTGCAACTTATGGTATGGTAAGGTTATCAGAGCAAGACAAAGAGAGGGCAGACCACTGTCAGAACAGGTTTTTTCCTGTGATAAAACCTGAGAGGGACCCACAACCAGGGAGGGCAGAGAAGCTCTGTTCTTTTAGCCTGGGGTTTAAATAGCTAAGGCAGCTGAGGGTCCTGAGTACATGAGCAGTAGGCAGAACTGAGCTAGCCTGGGTGGGCACAGGCTAATAACTGAGGGAAGTTAACAGCTGAAGCAGGGTTGAGGCAGATGTAGAGTTGGGGCCTGCTCTCTAGGCAGGCAAGGAACATGGAATACTTTAGATCTGCTTTTGTTCTCACTGCATCACTTATGCCTACTGTACTGAACAGACTCAAAATTAATATTCCTCTTTAGTGACTAATGAGGGGATCCCAGAATATGCACGTTCCTATTGTCTATTCAGCGCAAAAAAAAAAAAGACATCAGTCCATCTGTTTTCTACTTGCTCATGCCCTTTCTTCCATGAGAAAGTAAAGAGGATGAGATGGGACTTCCAAAATGATGGACTTAGGAGATTGATTTATCCTTTCACCAACAAAGCAACAAAATAGCGTGAAAATGATAGAAATAATTCTTTAAAGTCTTTGCAGATTGTTTGGAGGGTATATGACAATGGGAAGCTATTCATGTGAGAAAATCTATTAATTTTGTTTGTGTGGAAGAATGTCCATTTGTGAGATTTAATCTATAACTGGCTACACTGCTCTCTCTTCTGCCCCAGCTCTGTGTTAGGAGAGCCCTGCATCAGGTGCATGCAACCAACTTAGGAACTGCCTTCCTTACCCACTGTGAGGAGGGAGGGGAAACAGTGGCTGCCATATAGCTGTAATTAATTTGCAGAAGACTCTGTCCTGCAGAACGAGAGCTAAAGTGGAGGCAATTGCATACAGCCCAGACTCTGCTCAACTACTACGAAAAGCATGGCAGCAGGAGTGCCAGCAGGTATGGAGAGAGCAAGCTGACGGGGAGTCTGTCTGAGCCACAGTTCTGCCAACCGTGAGGCTGAGCCCATGAGGACACCTCCACGAACTCTGTTTCCTTATAAAGAACAGCAAGCTATCCATTTCATATAGGATTGATTTTTAAAATCAAATGAACATAGTGGAGGGCTACATGCACGTGCATCTCCAAGCCATCTCCTTAAGAGGCTTGTCACCACTGAGATTTGTTCTCTGTAGTAGATGCTGTCAATTACCCCCCTCCCCCGCCCTTAGCCTTTCCATAGTCACCCATTGTTCCTTTACATATCAATGACCTCCTACTGCCAGCACCTGTGACTCTATGAGGGCTTTCTGTTGGCCCAAGGTTTGGCAGGCTGGCAGCTTTGGGAAGTTAACAGTTCTGAAAGCAGTCCCCAACCAAAGGCCAGGGGGAGATGCCAGATAAACACCAGTTTCCTTGCTCCTGGGAGGGGCCAACTCTGTAGCAGGTGTTTCTCACCTCTGAGCAGTCCCCAAGGCTTTGAGCACAGTTGTTCATGGCACTAAGTTGATCATGAATGCATTCTATGTTGACTAACTCTTGAGTGATCTGGCAAATTCCCAAACAGTGGCAAAGGGAAAAATCAGATACAAAATTTTATCTATGAATTTCTTTCAGATACAGGCATATGTGCATATCACATATATCAGATGAAATAAGGAAGACACCAAGTGTCTATTTTAGTGGTTATTTCTAAATGATGAAATTTTAGGTGATTTGTATTTTCTTTCTCATAATTTGATATTTCAAAAATTTTTAATATATCTTTATTGCTTTTAAGTCAAAACAAGTCATCATATATTATTTAAAAATACTTGTAAAACTGATGCAAGATTTGCCTTTACTCTGTTTAGTTCATGCTGTCTGGGCAGTGTTTCTGCAGAGTGAAGCCTGGACCAGTAGCATCTGCATCTCTGCATGCCTGTTAGAAATGCAGATTCTCAGACTCTGCCTGGGACCTTCTGAATAAGATACCCTGCAGGTGGGATCTGTGATGTGTGTTTGCAGAAGCCCTGCAGGTGATTTTGAGGCACACTAAACTCTGAGAACTCTTGGTTTGAAGACAGTTCTTGTTAGACAAGTTCTTACCTGTTAATTCCCCACTAAGTTTCTGTAAGTGGAATCTTAATATTTTAGTCACGTAAAATACTGTATTGGCTTTTGTGGGGTTAGTGAATATACTGTGATGAGCCCACTGGGGAGGATGACAGTATACCATGTTATGCTGTCTGAATGGACATAGGGAAAACCATTGGGGGTTGAGAAATGTATTGGCTGGCAGAGTATTTGTGCACTCATGGTGAGACAGAAGGCTAGACTAACCTAATCCTACCATCAGGCACAGCACTTGACACTGACATTTCATGGGAAGAACCTTCATGCAGAAGGTTTAGTTTTCTTTTCTCCTACCCTACTTGCCTGATGATGCCTCTTCAAGTTTTAGTTTTCTTCTTTGTAATTGTTTTTTCCTCTGCTTCCATAAAGATGGTACATTTCAGGGGCTGGTGCTATGGTGTAGTAAGTTGGGCCTCTGTTGTACCATCATCCCACCATTCATGTCCCAGGCTGCTCCACTTTCAATTCAGCTCCCTGCTAATGTGCCTGGGAAAGCAGCGGAGGATGGCTCAAGCCCTTGCATCACTGTACCCACATGGGAGACCCAAAAGAACCACCTGGCTCCTGGTTTTAGATCAGCTTAGCTCTAGCTGTTGTAACCATTTGGGGAGTGAACCAATTACGGAATATCTCTCTGTGTCTCCTTCTGTAACTCTTTCAAATAAAAACAAAATTAAAAGAAAGATGGTGGGTTTAAAGATGGTAAGTTTCAATATTTTGCGGAAAAGGCCAGCACCTACTGGGATTTGAAGGACCCTGTTTGATTTCCCCATGGAGTTTTTTTGTTTATTCCAATGCATGCCATTTCGTTGTTTATGGGCCTCTCATCTTCCCCAACAAATGCAGGACTCAGGCCCTGCAGGCGATAGGACTGTTATACTTTCTTGCATGCCTGATAGAAAGACACCATAAGGTCAAAATGTATTGACTGGATGACTGAATGAATGAATAACTTATGAAACATTCAGTTATTCAGTATCAAGTTTTTATATAGCAAATTTTAATTCAAAAAGTTTATGCCAGGAACCTAAATTAATTTTAATATGTGATGAATACATGTACTTAGAATAAAATGTGCCATCTTATTTATCTTTTTGTTCATCAATTTTTCAGAAACTTCCAGCAGATGGCACCAATAAATACTATCAGGGGACTGAATTGGAAATTGCCTGATATTTTCCAGCATAAACCTGAATACAGCTTCCTTGGTTTAAGTAATAATAATAACTGTCACTTATTTGGCATTTCCCCATTTATTCAGTGTTCATAAATCCTTGTTTCAAAACTGTCTCAAATTCTATTAGTATATTAAGAAAGTTTTATTATGGACTTCAAACTTGTTGACATGTCACTTAGTCACAGTGGTAAGGTAGGCTATGCTAGCTAACAGCAATGCTGTACTCCTGTATTGTCAATATTTTAGAGAACAAAACTCTATGAGGAAAATTTGGGCATGACCTCACATGTGAGATCTGAACAGGAACTCAGACCACTAATAATTCAGTGAGCTGTTTCTACGGCTCATTAAACAGTAATGATTCCTCCCGTGTGTATGGCGTGCTGTGTATACAAAGTACTTGCACAGACACACCAGGCTTTGATCCTTGCCACAGCCCGGTGATGGGAGCCAAACAAAAATTATTTGGTGCACAAGAAGAGGTAAATCGTTTCCTCTCCTTCTCCTGTCCCCCTTCCTCTGCCTGGAACCCATCACCAATCTCCCCAGGTTGGCTGACTCAGGCCTAATTATTTGTAAGTCTCAACAAAAGTTCAGGTGATGTTTGAGTGGCAAATAATATTAGTTTAACGTTACCAATGACAAGGAACCACCCCAAATTTTCCACTCCCCATGACTCCTAGAAACCATGAGCCTACGTTTTTGTGTGTATGAATTTGCCTGTTCTGAACAATGATGTAAATGAAATAACCCAATATGGCATTTTTCACAGCCTTTTAACTTCATTTAATGTAGTATTTTCAAGACATTTCTATGTGTGTTGGGTTTAGTTGGTTTACAGTGTTAAGGATTATTTGGGTTAATAGATATCAACATAGAAGCTAATCACACTAACTGAGCTTTGCTTAATTGCAGAAGGCTCTGTAGCCAGTTAATTAATGGAGTAGAAAATAATTTTCTAGTTAAGCTGTAATCAACCAACTGATTGATTAACTAGGTTGTAGTCAATAAAGCTGTCTTCTATTTCACAGACCTGTTATTCTTTAAATATAGTCTAATCCCATGGCTGCCTAGAATTTACAAAACTTTTCTGGTTCTGGGAGCTGCTTCATTTGTGAATTATTTTTGTTTTGCTTTGCTTTGCCTACATAAAATCTAATAAGTATAATTAATCTAGGTTATTTTCTTTCTTTTTTAAAAAAGGAACGGTTGAGACATAAACAAAGGGGGAGAGAGAGAGAGAGAGAGAGAGAGATCAATCTTTCACGTGCAAGCTCACTCCCTAAATGACTACAACAATCAGGGCTGCGCCAAGCTGAAGCCAGAAGCCAAGGGTTTCATCCAGGTCTTCCACATGGGTGCAGGGACCCAAGTCCTTGGACCTTCTCCCACTGCCTTCATAAGTGGGCCTGGTGCAATGGCTAAATCCTCTTTGCAAGTGCCAGGATTCCCTATGGGCAACAGTTCTTGGGTTTGTGGCCCAGGTGCTCTACCTCCCATCCAGCTCCCTGCCTGTGGTCTGGGAAAGCAGTAGAGGATGGCCCAAGACACTGGGGTCCTGTAGCTGTGTGGGAGACCCGGAGGCAGCTCCTGGCTCCTGACTTTGAATCAGCTCAGCTCTGGCCATTGCAGCCATATGGGGAATGACCCAGGGATGAAGGATCTTTCTTTCTATCTTACCTCTCTGTTAATATGATCTGCCTTTTCAATAAAAATATTTTAAAACAAAAACAGTGCATTGCAGGGAACTGGCTCAGAAGTGGAGCAGCCAAGACATGAACTAGAGTATGTATGGCATATCAGCCTCTCAGGCAGTGGCTTAACCTACCACACCACAACACCAACCCCAGGAATTTTCCTCTTAACAAGAGTGAAGTTCAAGTATTTCCTTGTTGATTTTCTTCCAGGTTGAACTGTTACTAAAAGTGAGGTATGATCTCCACCGCATTCCTGAATTATTTTTTTCCTTTCAATTTGATCAAATCTTGCTTCTTTTGGGGTCCATTGTAAGGTGCATATATTAAAAAAAATTTTTTTTTGCTGCATTGATTCTTTTACCATTAAACAGTATCATGATTTGCCTCTAGTAAAAATTCCTTCTTAAAATTTATTTATTTGAAAGGCATAATAGAAGAGAGAGAGAGAGAAAGATGTGGGCCAGGCTGAAGCCAGGAGATAGAAGAGTTCTGCAGGTCTCTCACGTGGATGGCAGGGGCCCAAGTACTTGGGCTGACACCTGTTACCTTCCCAGGCATATTATCAGCAGCTAGACTAAAGTACAGCAGCCCCCTAGTAGCAATTCTTCATTTCTGCGTAATATCAACATATTGACTTCAGCACTCTTTTGCTTACTGTTAATATAAAATCTTTTTATTTTTTAAACTTTCTACCTAGTGTATTTGTGCATTTAATTCTTTATCATCATCATCATCATCATCATTTTATGATACAGTTCCATAGGTCCTGGGATTTCCCTTATCTCCTCCCCAATTCCCTCCCCCATCACTGAGTTCCCCTATATCATTACTATAGTATAGTTCTTCATACACAGTCATATGTCCATCATTGCGGGCATGGACAATGGCAGAGAGTCCAGCATCCTATTGTCAAGATATAGTAAACAGTTTCACTGGGAGTCCATCTTTGTCTGGAAGTAGAGATGCATACTGCATTGTATCCTCACATCTAGATATGATAGTTTCCATTACAAAATTACTATTCATCCTTTTAAATGAAAAGCCACAAAACAAAATCAACAACAGGAAGAAAAAAGAAATTAACAATACCATGAAGTTAAATAACATGCTACTGAATGACTAATGTGTTGCTGAAGAAATGAAAAAGAAAATCAAGAACCTTTTTGAAGAAAATGATGCTACTGTATGATCTATGAGTCACTGAAGAATTTAATCAGAAGAAAGTGTTTTGAAGAAATGAAACTAACAAAAAAAAATAAAAATCCATGAGATATAGTTTCCGCTGATCTTCATTAGTGAAATATGTTTCCTGTAGGCTACAAATAGATGGGTTTTGTTTTTAAAATCCAGTCTACTAATCTATGGCATTTGATTGATACGTTTAAGCCATTTACATTCAGGGTTAATGTGAATGGGTGGTAATTTGGTCCTGTCATTTTAGCAATGGGTTGTTCACTGATTTAATCTTCTGTTGTTATTTTACTGGGATGTTCTTCACGTTTGCCTTTGGTTTTGGTAGGTGCTATTCCTTTTCTCTGTCAAGAGAATATCTTTAAGTATCATTTGTAGAGCAAGTTTGGAAGAGGCATATTCTTTTAACTTTTCTTTACTGTGGAAGAATTTTATTTCATTTTCAAAGACAAAGGAAAGTTTTGCTGGGTACATTATCCTGGGCTGACAATTTTTTGCTTTTAGAATCTGGAATATGTTGCTCCATTCTCTTCTGGCCTGTAGAGTTTCCTGTGAGAGGTCTCCTGTGAGTTTAATTGGCATTCCTTTATATGTCAATTGATTTTTTTCACTTGCACATTTAAGGATCTTTTCTTTATGTTCAGTTGAAGAGAGCTTGATGATCATGTGTTGTGATGAAGATTGTGCATTTAAATTCTAATATAAACCTCTCATAGATAGATGTAAGCCAGATCATGACTTTAAAAAAAATTCTGAGTGAGGGAGGGCTGGAGGGTGGAGTCGGTTGGTTTGAGTTAGACTTCAATGCCCAATGATGTATACGAGAGTAGAATGGGATGTGAGACAGACTGGACCAGTCCACTGTACATGCTGGCAGGCACAGAAACCAGGGCTGGGGTCTAATCACACTGGGCCAGAGATTATTTTCTTTAAAAAAAAATTGTATATTTATTTATTTTAAAGGCAGAATGACAGAGAAAGATGGATAGAGTTAGGAAGACCTTCCATTTCTTTGGTTCACTCCTAAAATGGATGTTACAGCCAGGGCTGAGCCCAGCTGAAGTGAGCAGGCTGGAACTCCACCAAGGTCTCCCCCACGGGAGGCAGGTGCCTGAGTGCTTGGGCCATCATCTGCTGTCTTCCAAGGTACGTTAACAGGAATCTGCATTGGGAGCAGAACAGATGGGACATGGGATGCCAGTGTCACATTGCCAGCCCCAGAGTATTTTCTGTTCAATACTATTACCTATTGAAGAAATGATCTTTAACATTGAATTTGTGTTTTGTTTGTAGCACTTCTTCATCACTTTCTCCTACCGCAGCAGAAAACTACAACTTTAATTTAGATGATAGTAGAGAAGTCTGTGGTTTACTTGATGTTCAGATACAAAACTATTAGAGTCCATGGAGAGTGGAGACTCATCTACCTTTCTCTATGCAACATCTTAGACATCTCAATGACCTAAGTATTTAAAATAATGAAAAGTAGACCCTTTTCATTGCATTGATTTTGAAGTGTTCTTTCCTAAAACTTTCTTTTTTTTGAAGTTAAAAAAGTTTCAACCATAAGAAAAAAAGGACTCTGACTGCACCAGCAAAACTGATACTGAAACCCTATGTCCCCAAGTATTTGGACTGGTGTCCATACGGGATGCTGGCATCTCAAGTGGCTTTACCTACATACCACAACACCAATCCAATTGAGTTTTTGTTTTGTTTTATTTTATTAGTTTTACTTTTTAACTCAAGAATTTTTTATTAGCACATTTTGATGATCTATCTCTTAGACACTCTTTATTGGTAAACTGTCCTCAAGTTTTCCTTTAAATCTTTAGACTTAGTTTCAGGAAAACATTTAAATAGGTTTTAAAGTCTTCATCTAGTAAGTCTAATTTTAAGGCTTCCTTGGGAGATGCTGCCAAAGACCATCTCTGAAGAATTCTTAATGACACATTTTTATTTGAAAAGAGAGAGAGATCTCCTGTTTACTTCTGGAATGCTTTCAATGGCTTCGGCTGGGCCATGACAAACTCCAGGAACTCAGGCTCAGTTTCCCACAGGAGTGACAGAGATCCAGCTGCCTGAGCTGTTTCTGCTGGTTCCCGTTAGCAGGAAGCTGGCTTAGGGAGCAGAGCCCGACTGAAACTCTAGCACCCATACAGAATGTGAATATCCCAAGCAGCACCTTAACCACTGCACAAAAACCCGCCCCCTCCATGACTGTTTTTACTTCTCTTTTGTATAGGGGCTATATATTCTTGTTTCCTTGTACCATACTTTCTCTTGTTGAAAACTGGAACTTTTGGACCTGGCACAATGGCTCAGTAGCTAAAATCCTTGCCTTGCAAGCACCAGGATCCCATATGGGTGCTGGTTTGTGTCCCAGCTGCTCCACTTCCCATAAAGCTCCTTGCTGGAAAAGCAACAGAGGATAGCCCAAAGCGTTGGGACCCTGTACCCATGTGGGAGACTCAGAGGAGTCTCCTGGCTCCTGGCTCCAGTTTAGCTCAGCTCCAGCTGTTGCAGCCACTTAGGGAATAAGCCAGTGGATGGAGGATCTTTCTGTCTCCTTCTCTCTGTAAATCTGCCTTTCCAATAAAAATAAAAATAAATCTGAAAGAAGGAAAGAGAGAAGAGAAAGAGAGAAAGAAAGAAAGAAAGAAAGAAAGAAAGAAAGAAAGAAAGACAGAAAGAAAGAAAGAAAGAAAGAAAGAAAGAAAGAAAGAAAGAAAGAAAGAGAATAAGGAAGAACAGAAAAAAGATAATAAAGAAAAGGAAGGAAGGAAATCGGATATCTTCGGTCAAGCGTTGTCGGTCAAGCGTTGTGGCACTGTAGGTTAACCTACCACTCGGGAGGGAGTCCAGTTCAGCTTCCTGCTGGCACACCTAGGAGGCAGCTGATGAAGGCCCAAATGACTGGGCTCCTGCCTGTGAGAGACCCAACGGAGTTCCAGGCTCCTAGCTCAGCCCTTGCTATCATGAGCATTTGGGAAGTGAACCAGAGAATGGAAGGTTCTCTCTCTGACTTTCATACAACAAAACAAACAAACAAAACAAAACCCCCAAAAACAAAAACAACAACACTGGACAGATTATGGAGATTCTCAAATGGGAAAAGCAGGTGTCTGGAAGATGCCCCGTGTTTTGAATGCTGCACACAGGAGAGGGATGTGGCTGAAAGCAAACCTGGGCGAGCAGGCGAGATCCAGGGAAGCTGTGTTGTATACCAGGGAGAAAGAGGGAGAAGCTGAGAAGGGAAGGGGAAGGACAGCTAAGATTTGCCAAGTGCCAGGCATCAATCTGAGGAGTTTATATTTATAGACTCAGGTTCAACTGTAAAGGGGCTTGTTTCTCTTCTGATTGCAGCAGAAACAATGGGGGTCTGAAGCAGGGAATGAATGCCCTTTCATCTCCAAAAGGGCCTCCTGCTGTGTTGAGGAAAGATTGGAGTGTGCAAGGTACAGATAAGGCATCCCACTCCCAACTACCCTTTGCTCTTAGCTCCACCACTGGAAGATTTGTAGTAACTGTACAAATCCCGTTCCCCTACTTAAATGTGGTACATAAATTTCCCCTGATAAAGGGATAAAGTGATTCCAGTAAGCTCATGGCTAATGCAGCAAGGAAGAGAAACAGAAATAATTACATAAAAAGAATGATCTTATATTTTGCATGTGGCACTATGGGTGGAAGTTTCAGCTAGGATAAGTGTTCAAGTTTTGCAAGGAAAGAAAAAGCAAAGCAAAATGAAACAATAAACAGAATGCTGACTCCTTGGCCTTACAAAAAGGGGAGTTGATGGAGTAGTCATCAGGTTCACTCCAACAAGAACAGTTGTAATTATCCAATAAGTCAACATAGCCTTCTTTTTCAGTTTCATTTTATATTTGACAAATCACAAAATGTGCTTATCTGTGGGATTTTAAAATGAGCCGGGGCCCAGTGCAGTAGCCTAGTGGCCTTCCATGCGCCAGGATCCCATATGGACATCGGTTCGTATCCTGGCCCGTGTCCACTTCCCTTCCAGTTTCTTGCTTGTGGCCTGGGAAAACAGTAGAGGGCAGCCCAAAGCCTTGGGACCCTGCACCCACGTGGGAAACCTGGAATAAGCTCCCAGTTGTTGCTCCCAAGGATTTTTTTCCCTTCTCTCGGCAAAATCAGACTCTGCAATAAAAATAAATCTTAAAAAAACAAAAAAAACCAGAGGTGACATAACTTGGAATAATGGCCTAAGAGAATCAGTCCAACATAGCATGCTATACCTCTCTTGCTGCTTTGGGATGGGACGCCCAAAGCGTGTGTACCAACTCCCCAAGACTGGCTAGACACGCTGCTTAATAAGGTGAAATATTAGTTGTAAGATACAACACTGACTCCTTACAGACACATAACCCAATTTCCAAGGTATAATTGGTATGTCTGACTTAAGCAATTTCATGGCTTACTCCTTCCCTTTCCACTCGCTCGATTAAGCATTTAGTGACCTTGCAATCACAGCAGGTGTTCCTTTTTTTTTTTTTCTTAAAGAAAAATTCTACAGGGACCAGCACCATGACTTACAATGCTAATCCTCTGCCTGCACTGCCAGCATCCCTTATGAGCATCAGTCCTAGTCCTAGCTGCTCCACTTCTAATCCAGATCCCTACTTATGATCTGGACAGCAGCAGGGATGGTCCAAGTCTTGGAGCCCTGCATACATGTGGGGGACCTGGAAGAAGCTTCTGGCTTCCAGCTTAGGACTGGCTCAGCTGTAGCTGTTGTGTCCATTTGGAGACTAAACCAGCAAATGGAAGCTCTCTTTCTATCTCTCTGTATTTTCTCTCAATATAATTCTGATTTTAAAATTTAAAAAAAAACAAATCTTGTCAGAAAGAAAGAAGAAAGAAATAAAGAGGAAGGAAGGAAGGAATGGAAAGGAAAGGCAAGGGAAGGAAAGGAAAAAGAAAAGAAAATATGAAAAGAAAAGAAAAGAAAAAAAGAAAAGAAAAGAAAAGAAAAGAAAAGAAAAGAAAAGAAAAGAAAAGAAAAGAAAAATTCTGGTCCCAGCATAATGGCTCAATTGGTAAATCCTCCCCTTACAAGGATCCTATTTGGGCACCAGTTGGTCTCCTTGCTGCTCTACTTCCCATCCAGCTCCCTGCTTATGGGAAAGCAACAGAGGATGACCCAAAGCCATGGGACCCTGCACCCGTGTGGGAGACCCAGAAGAAGCTCCTGGCTCCTGGCTTCGGATCAACTCAGCTCCAGCCATTGTGGCCATTTGAGTGAAACAGTGGATGGAAGATCTTTGTGCCTCTCCTTCTTTCTGTAAATTTGCCTTTCTAATAAAAAAAAAAGTAAATCTTTTAGGAAAAAGAAGAAGAAATTCATAGAGATATCTTGGAAGTGGATGTCTTAGAGATAAGTGAGAATTTGGGGACTTTTCTTCCTGACAGTGCTTAACCTCCCTGGGGGCCAGGACATGGGTCTCTGCTCTTCATGCCACTATGTGGATTTTACTGTATCTGGTAATGTTCAAAATTGTTACTCTCTTTCTAAAATTTTTATTTATTTATCTGAGAGAGCAATAGAGGGCAGGAGGGAGGAAGGAAAGGAGGGAGAGAGAGGGAGAGAGACACACAGAGAGAAAGAAAGTGTTCCCTTCTGCTGACTCCTTCCTGAAATGTCCACCCTTTTGGCTGGAGCTGGGCTGGGCAGAAGTAGGAGCCCAGAGTTTGAACCAGTGTTGCTGCACGGTGGCAATGGCCCAACCACTTGAGCTGTGACTTCCTTCCTTCCAGGGTCTTCATTGGTTAGGAGGCGGAGTCAGCTGCCTGAGGCAGGAACAGAATTCACTCTCATGGGGTGCGTTTCCATTGGCATAGTGCGAACCAAGCCAAATGCTCCTCCCGTATTTCTAAGTTTTTAGGGTAAGATATTTGCATAGATGGAGGCTCACTGGAGCCCAAAAAGGTCAGTATCAGCTTCAAGTCCATTCACTTCAGCTCGTTAGAGAAACACGTTTTACTTCTGCTGTTTACAAAATACAGGCCAGGCTTATTGTTCTCACGGGGAGGCGGATGAGGTCATCTGCCGCTGGCGGCGGTCACTGTTCAGGAATGCATTGATGCGGTTTCCAACAGCTGGGTTTGTGAGTGTTTTTCCTGTAAATGGCCAAGGTGGACAAGGGTATCTTTGCCTAGTCAGGCCTATGCACTCACAGGAAATCTCTTTTTCCTTTTCTAATCCCTGAAATGTGCATAAGCTCCCCTCCCTTTTCCTCTCCCGTTTCTGTGGCCTGGGATCCTATGATGTGCCAGTCAGAGTTTAGCTATCTTTATAGAACATTTTTTTCCCTTTGCTGGCTTCAGCAGAGATGAATTTACTATTTTTAAAAGTTCTATAGGAGTTTTCTAGAAGGGTTGGAGAGGCAGGATATAGGCTTGACCTCGCAGGTCAAGTGCAAGGGACTGGCCTGACCAAGAAGCACTTGGGGAGGAGGAAGGCTTCATTTTGGCCAAAATTTCCTTTGGTCTTGTCATTGACTAAGTATGTGAGTCAACATAATCATTTTATTATGTCAATGCTTGGGGGGAAAAAACAGCTGTCTTAGGTCAATAAAGCATGATCCACCCGTGGGTAGCAATGTACCCCCTGGGGGTTTATTATAAAGGTAACCTGTTGAGTCCCCACCCTCACCCTCACTGAATTAGAAGTTCCAGCAATGGTTTGGATACAGTGGTGGTGACCAGTTAGCCTAGTTTGCCTGCTACTGTTGAAAAGACTCCCGGGATACTAAGACCAGAGAGGTTCTGAACAAGCCACAGCAAATTTTTTACCTTCAGTGCAGGGAAAGTTGGGAAAAGCAGATGCTCGTTGGCAGGGATGGGAGAGTGTGTGAGTCACCCACAGGAGGTACAATATTATCACTGCCCTTTGGTTGGACCTGCAAAATGTTTGTTTGCATCCCATTGAAGAAAGAAGGTCTAGTGTTTGCAGCTGAAGGGCTTTGTAAAGTGAGATCTGACACATTGAGCGAGCTTGTTTTGCTGACGAGTTTTCGTAAGTCATGCACCCAGTTGTGCAGAGGAAATTTTCTCTAGCAGAGCTTGAATCACAAACCCACGTTCTGCCTGGTAGCATGACTAGAGCCCAGCCTTTTTAAAGAAAATTCCATTCAATGTGAATTTCCTTATTCATCTCAGGGCCTTTTTTCCCCTTGATCTATTTAGGGTTCTCACCACCTGCTGTTCCCTGGGCTCTGTCTAAATTCTGGGGAGTGTGTTCTTCCCCCATGGTGTTGGGGGAAGGGGAGCATCTGTCCCCGCAGGCATTGGGCATCACTGGAGACATGCCGCATCTCTGCAGGACATATCTAAGACGTCTGGTTTCTCCATCTGGTCCCTAAGAAGAGGTCTTGGGAAGGTCACCCTTCATCTCCATTTCAGAGCACCTGCTGTCCCTCCACGCAGCTCTTGAGCCCCTCCTACAGGAGGAGAGTGCAGGGCTTGGGACATATGGTCCCGCTGCCCTTGCACACCTCTCATGGTCAAAGCAACTCTTGTACTGCCTTGGGCTCTGTCTGCCTAGACATTTCTACTGTGACTGTCTCACCAGGAAGGTCCTTGGTAAGGCTATGAGGCTTAGCACTCCCGGATCCTCTCCTGGGAGCAAGGCCCTGCTCTTCTCTACCATAGTACCCTCTGATGTATTGGAGGTTTCCTGTACCCCCTGGACAATGCAGTGATGAACTGCAGGGCCTAAGGACCTGCTTGGGGTCCCACACCAACTACCTTCTCACTTCCTTTCTCCTATTCGCTTCATCCCTCAGTCCAAAGAATGTTTATCTCATCTGAAGGTGCTCTTACCTAATTGAGGATTGTTCTCAATTACCACTTATGATATCTACTTTATGTCTGCAGTCCTTTATCTATGAAGCAGAAATTGATATTTGCAGTCCTATACCCACGATCTCTTTCTGCTTCAGCAAGCAAGTGACTCATTGAGATCAGCTGTGTACTCTACTAAAAGATTATTTTTTTTCTGGTTCCCTTGCAGCTATACATGATTGTCCAACCACATTCTGACACAGATGAAATATAAATATTAATGAGAAGATTATAACTGGCCTGTCTCCAAGGGAAGGGGGACTGTTGTCTCTCCTTAGTTCCTATAGCCTCATATATGCAAATAATGGCTGGATCTCTAGCAACCATCTTGTAGCAGGAGGGAATCTTGAGGCTTAGAACAAAACAAAATGCAGATCAAGTCTGTCTCATGACTGCACCTGCATGAGCCTGTCCACCAGACTTCTCACATAAGGAAACTATTTTCAAGTCTTTCCATTTTTTAAAAATATAACTCTATCAAAAACTTTAGTTACTTCTCAGAAACCCTTTTGTCTTCAGTGATTTTTCTTGCCAGCAGTTTCAAAGCTCTACATTAAAGCTCAAAAAGCTAATATATCTTTGCACTGATATTATAAAAATCCACTTCTGAGAGCCAGGACAAGGAGCACCTGTTATTGCCTGGAAGGATAAGGAAAAATAAACAAATGTTAGTATTCAAACTGATCTATCTTCACACATGAAATTTATCAAGCAGCTCCCAGGTCTTAGATTAAAGCCTGGAATTTAGAGTTTCAAAGATCTAAGATAAGCCACATTAAAAAGGCGAAGACTTTAACCACTACGCTATCACGCAGACCCCATGTTTGTTTACTAATCTGGAGTCTGTCACGTTCACCTTTCAATAAGTGCCGCAAGTCTATTTATTTATGAAAAACTTTATGAATTACACAGCTCTCTGTGTTGACTGGTGGAACAAGTTCTATTCCTTCTTAAGGAAATGACAGTCACAGCTAATTATCTCAAACTTACTGAAATAGTTATATTTCAATACGGCTTGTCCTTCTTAATTAATTAAGTTCTTTTTGGTAAGGTTATGACTAATTTGGTTACCACGTTTGGTGTTCTAAACATTGGTTTACTGTTGGGAACCTAGGCAAGCAGAATTAATCCCAAGAAAAATCATTTAGGTTCTGTTTCCAAGAATGTATTCACCCCTCTCATTGGAAGATAGACACTCCTCTTTTTATTAGATAATCTTAAGCCTCAAATTATAAGCTTTATTGTATCAACTTTAAAACATCAAATTAATGCTTTGATCAGATCCCATAGGCGCAGCCGATTTTGTTTCATTTATTTGCTTGTCCTGCATTGGAAAAACAATACAGAATCATTCATCAGAATATACATCATAATTTCATATAAAATTCAAATATAGGATTAGAGAATGGCAAATTAAACACACAAAAAGACACATACACACAAATATTTCAAACTCAGGAACCTGTTTTAGTAGTTGTTTATCAACTGTCTCAAAGCTTCCTCAAGGCCAAACAAGGGGGAGGCATGGGGGTCACACAAGTGTCCAGGTGTCATTGTTAGAAAAAGGAAGCAGATAACTTCCTCAAGAGGTGTGCATTTTATCCTGGCACTAAATTCTCAAAAAAAACAAAAAACAAAAAACATCATGTAAGACTTTGTAGAGGCCCCTGAATTGCCTAGTGGCCAAAATTGTGACTCATTTTTCTTATACTTTCTTTTTTTTTTTTTTAAGATTTATTTATTTTTATTACAAAGTCAAATATATAGAGAGGAGGAGAGACAGAGAGGAAGAGCTTCCATCCGATGATTCACTCCCCAAGTGAGTCCAACGGCCAGAGCTGTGCCGATTTGGAGCCAGGAGCCAGGAGCTTCCTCTAGGTCTCCCACATGGGTGCAGGATCCCAAAGCTTTGGGCCTCGACTGCTTTCCCAGGCCACAAGCAGGGAGCTGGATGGGAAGTGGAGCTGCCGGGATTAGAAACAGCACCCATATGGGATCCTGGTGCGTTCAAGGCGAGGACTCTAGCCACTAGGCCACGCCACCGAGCCCATTTTTCTTATACATTCATCAAGCAAAAGAGCAATTTTTCTGAAAGATATTAATAGGAATGTCATGGAAGAAAGTTCCTTCCTCAAGTAAGTTTAAGAACCACTGAGTTTACCAAAATCAAGCAGGTTTCTTTCTTTTAAATTTTCTTTATTTTTACTTGAAAGGGAGATTTACAAAGAGAAGGAGAGACAGAAAGAGATCTTCCCTCTGCTAGCTTACTTTCCAAATGGCCAATGGCCACAGTTGGACTGATCTGAAGTCAAGAGCTTCTTCTAGGTCTCCCAAGTGCATTCAAGGGCCCAAAGACTTGAACAATCCGCTACTGCTTTCCCAGGCCATTAGCAGGAAGCTGGATCAGAAGTGGAATAGCCAGGGCTAGAACTGGTACCCATATAGGATGTCGGTACTTGGAGGGGGAGGAATAGTCTACTATGCCACAGAGGTGTGGGTATGGAAGAGGATAAGGGATAAACAGTGTTCGTTGTGGTAGGATCTCTCAGAAACTTTTGACATGCTGATGTGCATAACGATTCTTGACCAAAAGGTGTTACACAATTCAATGTTTCTAGAACTAACTTTTATCATGAAAGCCTTTATTCTGGGGTTCATTCATTGATAATCTCTGAGTTTCATGATACAGGACATGGAAAGAGCATGATAAACTGAGGCACATACAATGATGTAAGGACTGTGCAGCTGCCTTTGTGGTTAAGGGCATACTTGGCTCTACTAGCCCCTACTGCTTCAATGAGTTTGGAAAACCTACTCAAGTTTAGCTTTTTTCATTCATAAAACAAATTGTATCAATGAGAAATGTGTTTGGCTTAAGAAAAAAAGAAAGAAATATATCAGAGTGCTCGTAAAGGTTATGTTTCTGATATAACAGAAGCTGCGGTTGGGTTATTCAGGGCCAATGCAGCTCTTCATGGATGTTGTCTTGGTCCAGGATTATCTTGTCTTTCTTATTTGACATCCTTAGCATGGAGGCCTCTGTCTTCATGCTTGTTGATGTGTGATTACAAAAGAACTGCTATGCCCTTATGCTTACATGAACATTTTAGTTTTAAAGAAGGAGAAAAGTGATATGAACTACTTTTGAGTGGCCAATGCAAAGCATGAGCCATAAGGAGATCATAAAAGAATCTCACCAGTTACTTTAAGGATTAAGTGAAATAATAAAAGTGGAGTGCTTACTAGCACTAATGACTACCGAGTAAACTTTAGTTATTAATATACATATGTAGCCTTGGATTCAGTGCTTTTAAGTCTAGCATTTGGAGTACCTAGAGGGAACAGCACCGCACATTCTTTGGTCAGTGAACAGCCTTTTCTTTTCAGTGGGGCTCTTTTCTTTCAGTGGGGCTTTGGATAGAAGCAGAAAGTTCCACTGTTTGGTGCTCCCCTCTCATGCAACCTTCTAGGATACTGGAGACAGCGTCGCTGTTGCAGAGGAGATGCCCTAGAGGCAGGGGAGTAGGAGGAAGGCTGACACCTGCTGCACCAAGGAAAAATCCATCCCGACTCCCTCCAAGCAGAGATTCACCTGAACTCTGCATGGAGGCACACTATGGGCTTCCTAGGCCGGCACTGTTCAGGAGGCAATGTTGATGACTAAGCTCGGTCAAGACATACATCCCTGTATCACAAAACGTGGTCCAGGTGATTTGAGGAAGTCTCAGTTCTAAATGTTCTGTCAAGTCATCAGACCATGGATATGACGCTGGTTATAAAACATAATAGCTGTGTAGAATAAAGATGTTACTTTAAAATGTCAAGTAAAACATATCAAGTGTCTACTGGGAATCCAATATTTTCTCATGGTTGTGTGGAGCTGGTGAATATGTTTTTGAGTTACCTGGGGGAATATTATGATAGCTATCATTCCTATTAGGAATTTATTGGTAATTAGAAGTTAAAGAACATAAGGAATCTCAAAAGCTACTAGGACCAAGCATCATCATAGATAATGACAACCAGGTTGATGAGGATGAGAATGAAGGCAAATGGATGGTGATGGTTATATCCTATTCAGCACCTGTTATGTGCCAGGCACCATTCAAAGTGTTTTGCATAGCATATGTCCTCAGCTGAAATATGCAACGTTTCCCTGTTTTTATCCCCTAGTGAGTTCACTTGGAGTGACTGTCCAACACAAGTGCTTTGTTTTCACAGCAAATTTATAAGGGAAACATGGTTATTACACTTGTTCCTTAGAGGAGAAAAGCATAATTTAACAAGACAGTATGTAACTAGCAAAGGCAGAATTGAGATTTGAATAGACATCTATCCTGCTCCTGGGGCCAAGCTCTCAGACCACACTAGATAACAACAAATGCTGTACTTTTATTGACACAGTAACATTATAATTTCAATCTATTTTCTATTAAAGATGTAAGAGGATACTTCAAAAGCTAATGACAATGGAAATAAAAAAATAAAATTACACGGTCACAAAAAAACCTCTTCTGGGCTTGGCGGCGTGGCCTAGTGGCTAGAGTCCTCGTCTTGAATACACCAGGATCCCATATGGGCGCCAGTTTTAATCCTGGCAGCTCCACTTCCCATCCAGCTCCCTGCCTGCGGTCTGGGAAAGCAGTCGAGGACGGCCCAAAGCCTTGGGACACTGCACCCATGTGGGATGCCTGGAAGAAGTTCCTGGCTCCTGCCTTCGGATCGGACGTTGGGCTCACTTGGGGAGTGAATCATCGGATGGAAGATCTTCCTCTCTGTCTGTCTCTCCTTCTCTGCCTTTCCAAAAAAAGATAAATAAATCTTAAAAAAAAAAAAAAACTTCTCCTGAAATCCATGCATAAAAGAAATCATTAAAAGTTCATGGGCAATGGGTATTTTAGAAAAATAAAATTATGCATGGATTTCAAAATTGGTTGTACCAACAGAAACTTGGGCTTTAATTCTGCTTTCCAGGAGCTTTTCTAAGTACATGTGTTGACGAGTTGGGGATTTATTTAGAAGTTGAGTATTTCTCTGCTCAGAGGCAAAGTCAGACTAAATGGCCTAGGTTTCCTTCTCTAGCCACATGATTTTTTTCTCTGGCTGGGTACCTGATATCTACATTCTTAAGACAAGAGGAAGCAAAAGCAATGAGGAGGCATCCCCAGTGCTAGTGCCAAGAGGAAAAATGTGATCCAAATCATCAGAGTGTTAGACTCAATTCTGCAAAATTTTTACAAAAGCAGTTCATTGGGTCGTGTTTTACATTGCCTGATTTATCGGCCTTCTTTTTTTTTTTTTAACCCCCTACTCTCACCAAACATGCCCTCCTTTGCCCTCTGTCCTTTGGATGCTCAACTGTGCAGGGTTTTTCTGGCATCTCTAGTTTATTACCAGGCGAGGTCACGTTGAGTCATGTTCTTGCTCACAGTTTTCTGTTGTTTACTGATGGCCTGAATGGCAGCATTTCCTCTGTAGCTTTCACTTCAGGACATCCAGGGAGCAATCCTAGGGCTATTTCTAGCTAGACAAAACAGGAGCTTAGGTATCTTTTGCCAAAGTAGCAGAGTCGAACTCATCTTGTTCTGCTGGAGATTTCATTTTAAATTACTGTCAAGTCATACAGTTCCTGAGACAGCCACCATTCAAGAGACAGCAAATTACAAAGTACATGGAGCAGCATGTTCAAGTCGCCTGTGATGTCAAAAACTACCTCAAAAAAGTGTATTAGAGACTTCATACAAAATACAGATTCTAGAGGATGGTACCAAAGGCTGAAGGAAGCAGACAAACCATCCCAGGACATCTTGAGGGCTGGGATTACATAGCTGTCATTTACAAGCCTCAGGTGATTACCCAAAACGGCAAATTTCAATTGGACCTAATCCTCCTTACCATCTGTTCTGATCAGTAGTCAATCTGTCTCCATGTCCATTCTACATTAGAACATCTGTGGGGTTGGCTCCTCATTCACTAAAGGATTATCCCTTGAATATATTTTTTTGAAGATTTTTTTTTTTAATTGGAAAGGCAAATCCACAGAAAGAAAGAGAGACAAAGAGAAAGATCTTCCATTCATTAGTTCACTCTGCAAGTGGCTGCAATGGCTAGAACTGAGACAATCAGAAGCCAGGAGCCAGGAGTTTCTTCTGGGTCTCCCACACAGGTGCAGGGTCCCAAGGCTTTTGGCTGTCCTCCCCTGCTTTCTCAGGCCACAAACAGGGAGTTGGATGGGAAGTGGAGCAGCCAGGATATGAACCAGTGTCCACATGGGATCCCAGCACATTCAGGCAAGAATTTAGCCATTAGGTTATTGTGCCAGGCCCTCTTCCTTGAATCTTAAGAACCCTCACTGTCGAAGGGGAAGACCTGCACAGGTATTTGAAGCATTGCTGTTCTGTGTCAGCCAATTCACACTTTATATAGACTGGTTAGTTCATTTCCTCTCGACCACATGTCCATTATATTTTACCCCATATTCCCTTGACAAAGAAAAATAGGCCTAAAATCACTAAGTAATCTCTCCCAAATTGCATAACCAGTGGCTAGGATTCCTGTGTCTTCTCTACCAATGCTTCCATTAGGACCCCACTTGATTTTAATCACCTGAGAAATTTTTCAAACAATGCTGATATTAACTCCTACTCCAAAGCAGTTGAGTCAGAATCTCTAAGAGTTATGCTTGGTTGTTTTTTTTTTATTTTTAACTCTGCAGATTATTCTGCAACTAGAGTTGAAAGATCTCTCCGCTACACCAAACTTCACATTAAATGTCAAGGGTGGAGAATGAGCAAATTGCTACAGACTCAATGCTTATCGGTGATTTATGTATGACAACCCTACTGATTACGATTAAAAACTATTTTGACATTTGTACCAGAAGCATCCCAATTTTACTTGCTGTCTCTGAAAATATAACCTATAATGTTCTCACTGATTTGAATCAAGAAGAAGAAACTGAATCCAGAAACTCAAATTATTTTCCCCGTTTTGCTTTAGTGACAAATGAAAACTTGGCAGCAGCAGAAGCTTTTCAGTCTACAATTAGTTAAAGAGGATGGTGTCCCTTGCAAAACTAATCCTGAAAGATAATCCAAAAGCAACACTATTAGCGGGTGTGGCCTTTGGGATAAGACTAAATCTGGAAGATAGAGCCCTCACCTAGACTAGCATCTTAATGCCAGAACTTGAGGTTGAAGAAAGTGCTCTCTTGTTTGCTGTGAGAACTCAGCAGCAAGGTGCCATCTTGGCAACAAGGAGAGCAGTGTTGGTAGGGAGCTACACATGGCAACTCTCACTTTTGAATTTCCAGCCTCTAGAACTGTGAAAAGCAGGGCTTTTTGGTGTTTTTTGTTGTTGTTGTTGGTGGTGGTGGTGGTGGTTTTTGTTTGTTTGTTTTGTTTTGTCTTGTTTTTAGAATTTAGCTGGTCTGTGCTGTTATTAAAGCAGCACAAATGGCTTGAGACATGGCCTTTGGTGCAATCCCCAGCATCTCCAATTTTTCTGCTATCAGGGGCCCAGTGTATACTAGTACCTCAATTTCAAAGCCCTGGTTGGCAAATATATCTGAAAATTGGAGTAAGACCAAAATCAACTCCCAAAGAATGCAGCAAATATATCTACCACTTAATTTCAGCACCCATAGCTCTGAAAGACTTTTAAAAGGCTATGAAAATTATGCCTCAGCCTGTTACAAAGGAGGAAAGAGCTAAGAAGTTTTATCAGTTTTGAATGCGGAGTTGAAAGTTCTACCATGCATGAATCACCAGAATCAGCAAGGTACTGAAGTTTCTCGTGCGTCATCCTTCAAATTCAGAATCTTCCAACCCTATTAGAACATAGGTACCAAAGACCCTTGCCATGATTTGAACTCTGCAGCATGGAGAGGAGATCAATGAAAGCCGGAGAGAGAAATTACAGAGGGAGAGAGGGAAACGAGCATCCTGGTTCCTTTGTTCAGCAGGTGCCAAGGAGAGATGGAGAGCATCTCCAGATTAAAAATTAGCACTTGAAACTGTCAGAAATAAGAGAAATGACAAAAGCTAAATGAATTGGACTATGAATATTGTGAAATATGTCTCAGTAATACTGTTTTTTAGTCTGTTTTTGAAAGAGAAAGTCACTTAGATGCAACAACAGAGTGTCATCCACCAGTCCATGAGCTCCTCCTCCCCTCAAGTCATGTGGAATTTTCCTGCCTTTGGAGTTTTAAAGGTATAGGTCTCTGAAAGGAAAAAAGGTCAAGAGAACCCTAAGATAAATTTATAGGATTGGAGTAAGATATATGGGGATATATATGGTTTGACTATCAGTTTGGATGTTGGGAGATGATCTCCTAAAACCCACGTGTTAAATGTTTCATGCCCAAAGTCTTATGCTAATGGTGCTAAGAGGATAGAAACAGTCCAATTGTGGCGGTTACACACAAGGTCTAAGAAACGATTGGGTTGGGGCATTAAGGAGATCCTGTGATGACATTCTTAAAGCTTACTAAGAGGCAATATATAAATAACTAGACATGAGGGTTCATATGTATTGCTCTGTGTCATTACAGGACCCTGTCAATCACACCAAATCCAACATTCTTGCCAGTCTTGGACTGCAAACTTCTAGCATCTTATGCCTGGCACATCCAGGACTGGGCTGGGCATACACCAGGCACCTGGGAACTCCATCCAGGTCTCCAACATGGGTGGTAGGGACCCAAATTCTTGAGCCATCTTCTGCTGATTTATAGGGTATGCCTCAGCAGGAAGCTGGATCAGAAGCAACGTAGCAAGGATTCAAACCAAGAACTCTGATATAGGCCACAGGGCTCTTAAGCAGTGTTCTAACCTCTGAGCCAAATGCCTGCCTCTAGCCTTCCACAACTCTAACTGCTTGAGAACCATAGCCTAGTAGGTTTACCGACAGTACAAGCACATTCACCACCCAGTGCTTACAGTTCTCTGTACCACAGTGTATTGAAATGGTTGGATGAAACCTAATGTCAGTGGATCGATACAGGCCAGTCACTGGCCTTGGCTCCTTTCTCAAGGCCCCTGGTTGGGGCTTCAAAAGGGAATGGCATTTTCAAAAGTGGGATTTCAGGGTGAGCATTTTGTGTTTAGACTTCAAAGTAGACATCCTCTCCTGGATTGTCACCAGGAACATCTTACCAAGTTTCCTGGTTGAATCACTCCTCCAAATGTTATCCTTTCCCAGATTCCTTTGATGTTGGTCTTCTGCCTGGGAGGCAAATTCCCACAGCTCCAGATCAATAGATCAAGTTCCTGGAATACATACCTGCACAACAGATTGCTGCCTGATTGACATCTGAAAAGTTGCTATCACAACAAGTTAATATCTGACAGTTCTGAGTTTAAAGACTGCCTCAGAATTTCTAATGAGATGACATTACGCAAGTTCTGTAACAACTCCCAAGTTTCCTCACCCATAAGTAGGGATTAGGCTGATATCTCACAGTAACTGACAGTGCAATAGTGTGTATACATTGCTGATCAACAAATAAACACTTCAACAAATAATGATTCCTTGCTACTTTCCCCCCAAGTTATGGCTGGGTTTCTGTACCTGAGCTGTGGGATTTTAAAAGGATTTTAGTGGACTCTTTCATCATTGTCAGTAATAATAAGGTATTTTTACTCATTCATTTATCTGTTGATTTTATTTTTTCTATCACATTATAGTTTAGCTTTCTGGCTCTATTACAAGATCATTCACACCTAAAATTCTCTCTATATCTTCTGCAGGCACTGTAGCATGGCAGTTACAATGCCTGTGTTCTATATCAGGGTGCATGGGTTTAAATCAGCTGCTCTGCTTCCAACTGCCTACTAACACACCCCATGGGAGGCAGCAGGTGGTAGTGAATCGAGCACCAGGGTCCATATCATGCATATGGGAGACACAGATGGAGTTCTGGGCTCCTAGATTTGCCCTGCCCAGGTGTCCCCCTTGGCCACTTCACCCTAGTGTTTAAATCTTGAGGGTGTAAGGGTTATGGTTAGGCTTATTTTTCATTCTGGAAACATAACCTCAAAAGAATGCAGAGCCAGCATTGGAGATGCAGGAAGGCTGAGCAGTGAAGAGATTCTGCAGACATCTCGGGGATGTGGAGGCCTGATTTAAGGTGGCGGCTGAGAGGAAAGAAAATGTGTGAGAGGTATCTAGGGAGTGTGTGAGGCTAGGCATGGCAACCAAAGAGATGGGACGATCAACGGTGTCCTGCTAAAGTTCTGTTTTGAGCAATGTTGCATATGGAGGATCCCTGACAGTCAGACACAAAGCATGATGGTGAGGACCGATTACAGGGCTGAGTCACTGCAGTGGTGTCAGTAGGGAAAGATAAAAGCAAAGGGGCAGGAGAGAAGGGGCATGATGGCATCGGAAGCGGGAGAGTCTGGAGGAGCAGATGCTGACCTAAGTTTGGGGCACTTTACTGTCTCCTGTCTTTTTCCCACCAGCTTCAATTTCAACTTCCTCTTAAGAGTTAATCATGTGAGGGCCCAACATGTTGGCCTAGTGGCTAAATCTTCACCTTACATGTGCTGGGAATTGCATATGGGTACAGGTCTGTGTCCTTGCTGCTGTACTTCCCATCCAGTTCCCTGTTTGTGGCCTGGGGAAGCAGGAGAGGATGGCCCAAAGCCTTGGCATCCTGAATCCATGTGGGAGACCCAGAAGAAGCTTCTAGCTCCCAGCTTTGGAGTGGCTCAGTTCAGCGGTTGCAGCCACTTCAGGCGGTGACCCAATGGACAGAAGATCTCTCTGTAAGTCTACATTTCCAATAAATAAAAAAATCTTAAAAAGAGTTAGTCATGTGACACCATCAGAGAGATGTCTTTTCTATCATGTTGATCCCCAAAAGAGCAGAAACATGTGATCATCACTACCCTGTCATTTCTTCTTGGGAAAACTAAACTTTCTTCAGAATGAATATAACAGTTCATTGACATAGGAAAAAAAATTGAAGAACAGAATGAAAACCCTCTTCTCTTGCAACTGAGAATACACAAAGTCACTCACTATAATCACTTGTCTCACCTGCTTGTCACCAAAAGAGCAAATAGTTGGATGATCATTGTTCTAGGAACAAGGTGACCAGATTTTCCTGGGTTGCCTGGGCTTGGCATGGTTTTGGCATGCAACACCCCTGAAACATCATAGGAGGATGCGTGTAGGTGCTTCTGCCAGGGCCTAGGAAGGTGGTTGTGTGGGCAGCAGTACTGGCAGGTGGTGAAGGGAAGCATCACAGACGTGGTCCAGGGCTGTGCTCGGCAGTGATGAGGTACCTGGAACTCATTCAAGATCTCTCCTGTGTGTGGTAGGGACACAAGTCCTTGGAGCCAACATCTGGTGCCAAGGATATCTCTGAGTCCAGAACAGTAGCATCCCTCCGGCCTGGGCCGTAGTTTCCCTGACAACATCTCTCTAGCCCAAGCTTCTGGCTAGGGTATCCCTGGCAACAAACCTCCCCGCCACTCCCTTCTCTAAATATCTGGCTGAACGTTCCCTACAAATTAAACTTGGGCACTGAGCTAGCTGAAGCCTGCTCCTACCATCTCAGGGTGTGCATTGGCTTTGTGGTTCCGGGGTGCAGGCTGTGAGTTGAGTCTTAGATTCCAAGCTGAGATCCCAGGCCTACTTGTGAAGTGTACTTTGCTCTAATAAATTTCTGTTGCCTATAAAGACAAAGGGGGGCATTGAAGCTGTGGGCTCTGATGTGGGCAAGGAAGTGTGTTCACTTCATTCCAGGTGCTTATTATGTACAGACACGCAGTCTAAGTGCTAACATGTACAAGGTACACAAAGGAGTAACATTTTATTGAAAAGGGGAGAGTGTGCACACACACACATTGAGCTTAAGTTGCCCACATAGCGACATAGTCATCATGAGTGAGAAGACCACATGACAGGAGATGCCGTCGGGGAGGGGGGACAGAGAGCTCCCAAGCAGCACCTCCAGCCTGGGTTGATGGTGCAAAGGAACCCCTCCCTGTTACTGACTATTTTACGAGGTGATGCCCCAGGTGTGATTCCATCTGGGAATTCCAGGGTGAGAACCTTCACAAATTCTACAAGCAGCTTCATATCCACATTTTCATAGTATCCCCTTTTTCGGTCTCAGATGAAAAAAATGCATCCTGGGCCTGGCACAGTAGCCTAGTAGCTAAAGTCTTCACCTTGTATGTGCTAGGATCCCATATGGGTGCCAGTGCATGTTCCAGTAGCCTCACTTCCCATCGAGCTCCTGGCTTGCGGCCTGGGAAAGCAGTTGAAGATTGCCCAAGCCTGCACCGGCTTGGGAGACCTGGAAGAAGTCCCTGGCTCCTGGCTTTGGATCAGGTCAGCTCTGGCCATTGTGGTCACTTGGGGAATGAAACAGTGGACAGAAGATCTTCTCTCTCCCCTCTTTCCCCATCTTTGTATATCTGCCTTTCCAGTAAAAATAAATAATCTTTTAAAATCTTAAAGAAAATGCATCCTAGGAAAGGGTGCGTTCAGATTGACAAGTCGGAGAGAGTGACGTAGGGCAGGGGGCAGGGAGGGTAGCTGGCAGGTGCTTCCAGCTCAGGAGACACTGTCTAGCTGTCCAGGTGGTTTTACCAGCTTGGTTTTAGTTTTGGCACTGAAAGTCCCACACCTTAGAGTTGCATTTGGATCCCAATCTTGACTGTCTTAACAGGGAAATCTTGGTACACACTTTCCGGAGTAGCAAGGAGGGCCTCACATGGAACATTCTCTCCCATGACAAGCTCATGAGGCCCTACGAATTTAAATGTATGTTGACAGGGGCTTCAAACCATGTATCTTCACACAATGTGTTTCTTCAAAATGCCTGACCATCTTGCTCACTCCTGACCTGCAGATTTGAGCTTCCAACTGCCTACTCCACATCTCCACTCATGTGGCTTGTAAGCACTGAACAATTTAATACCAAAACAGAACTCTCAATTTTCTCTCCCAAATCTGCTCACATCCAACCTCTTTTTCTCTATAAATGATGCTATCAACCTGCCATCCCCTTGAGCCAAATATCTAGGAATCATCTTTGATTTCCTAATGTGTTCTCTGTGTAAATCCCAAGCTAAAAATGTTCCGTAGGCCGAACCTCTAAAATGTGTTCCAAATACATCTGCTTCTCCAAATAGTAGCCACAGGGATTGTAGAAAGAGTCCTGGTAACCATCCTGGATAAATCTACCTTTTCCTTTCTATATCCTCAGTGAGTGACCAACATATACATTTGGCACTATACAGAAAGTACATCTTTCTTTCCTTGTTACATCCTAATTGATAGAAGTTACCCACTAATCTTGAGATGGATGTGGATATTTGTTGAGCAGATGCAGGCCCAAGAACTCCAGGGATTAACCTTAGGAAAGGAAGCCATGTATAACCACGGGCCATGAACGGCCAAGCATCCTATTAGAGAATCCTGCAGCTGGTTGGCATCAAGATGGCTACCAGATCAAGAAACCTCTCTGACAACAGCCCCCACCCCCAACTTCCCTTTTTTCTTTTAAAAGTTTCCTACTACTTTGCAAATTGGGAAAAGTGCTTCTGAGACTGAAGGGGTTTGTTCTTCCTGTAACACTGCTACTAGCCCCTTGAGTCTGCCTGTTCTCTCGCATCAGCTCTCACCTCCAGTGAACTGGCTGTGTCGAGTAGCCCAGGGTTAGTTTTAACCTATACCATAAACTCTTTGCTGCACCCCCCAATTGCCTCCCTCTTCCATCTCCCCTGCCTCTCTGGTCCTTCTCTTTTTCAACCCTAACCACACTGGTTTTCCCTGGTGTTTAGTTGTCTCTCTCTTTTTCTGGGTAGGTGAGAACATACACTAACATGCTTCTCACAGGCCAATTCTCATTGCATATATACATCTCTCCTTCCATGGCCAAATCCAGACAGGGACCAAAGCCCATAGCCAGGAACTCAGAGCAGGTCCCCTGTGCAGGTGGCAGAAATGCATCCATGTGTGCCTCTCAGGGTCTCTATTGATGAAGATGGAATCAGAAGTCAGAGCTGATTCCAGGCCCTCCAACATGGGCTATGGGTGTTTCAACTGCTAGACAAGCACCTGTTCCAGGATGTTTCATTTTGTTTTGCTTTAAAATTTATCTCATTGATTTGAAAGGTAGTTTACAGAAAAAAGAAGAAAGAGGAGGTGGAGGAGAACAAGAAGATGAGGTGGAGGAAGAAAGGCAGCGGGGGAAAGATCTGAAAGATCGTCCATCTACTGGTTCACTTCCAAAATGGCTGTAATGACTAGGGCTGGGCTGGCCAAAGCCAGGAGCCGAGAACTCCATGCAGATCTCCAATATAAGTAGCAGGGGTCCAAGCACATGGGTCATTTCCACTTCTTAGCCTGACACATTAACAAGGAGTTGGATCGGAAGTGAAATGGCCTGGAGTTAGAACCAGCATCCCAGGTGGTGACTTAACCTGTTGCACAGTAATGGTGGCCCCAGGATGTCTTCTTAAAGAAATTTAATTTCCAGTGCCTATTTACATGACATATTTGAACTTGGGTCTTCTCTGAATCTGTGGGGAGATTTTCTGACCTTGTCATACTGCCTGTGTTTTGATGTCAGTTCTGTACCATTTATTGGTGCTAAAGAAAAATGTGAAAGCCTCAAATCCGTTGCTCTGTAATTCTTTGCATAAGATTCTTTTACATTCAAATTCATATCTCCTTGCTAATCACCCATTTGGGAAAGTTCTCTTCCAGAGTGCTTGCAAATTAAAGATCTGTTAAGCTTGAAGGGAGAACGCAAATTCTTGAGCCTCCAGAATCTTCCAAGGAGTTATCTTTCACACATTATCCTGAGCCAAGGCGTTTGCCCAGAGCCGAGAAGAAACACCCTCCTTCAGACGACTGCTTGAAAGTGTTGATTTTTCTCATCCCAGGGATGCCCAAGGTACATTTTGTACCAGAGAAGAAGTGTTTATCTGGAGAGTTGTTGCTTGTGTGAGCACAAAAAGCTTCACTAAAGAGCCAGTCTTGTGCAATGCTTATCCTGGCAGCTGGATTTTGTAGGTCAGATCTTGCTCATGTTCCAGAGATTTCAGAGCTGGATCACAGTTCAATATCAAACATTTTGTGTTTGCATTCCTATGCTAGGGACCAAGCTAAGTGTTCTTTCCCTACCTCCTTAAGCAGCCTCCCGATGCTCTCAGGCGCTAATAGTCCCATGGGTAAGCAGGGACTGCTGGCAGCTAAACAATCATCTCAGAACTAACACACATGTAGCAGGGCATCAGCTCAGCCCCGCACAGGGCATTTCTGAGACATCAATTATGTCAGCGATTCACAACCCTGGCGATCCAGCAGAACCCTCTGCAGGAGTACTTGATGTCCAAGTTGTACCTCACGCCAATTACATCAGAATCTCTGGGTGGGGAGGACAGAATCCAGGCAGGACAGAATCCTCCAAGCTCCCCAGGTGATCCCAGTGTGCAGCCATACTGACAATCTGTTGCTTAGCAACCACAGCTCTCACTATCTGTTAATTTTTTAAAATGAGAAACTAGCTCTATTCCATTTTCATCAGCAAAGGTGGAGGAAGTCCTGATGTGCAGGCATGCAGCTGCTCTCTGAACCCTGGAATCTCCTTTTCCCAGGGGATCCAGAAAGCCCAGGCCTTTACCTTCTCATTCTTGGAACACAAAGAGAGGAAGGAGGAATTGTCGTGGTCCTTCTGTCATGTTTAGGTTTGCAAGACATTTTTGAAGACTCCCTAAACAAAGGTGAAACTTCACAGATTTGCATTTATGGTGCTGAAAAAGATCCTGGGTTGTTGCTAACACCTTGTGGGTGCTGAGATACTGGTCCTGTTAAAAGACCTGAGAGGTGGCTTGCCCGCTGTCAGGACAGGAAACCAATAAGCATTTATTGAGCACCTGCAGGGCAATGGACAGGGACCTCAGGTCTGCAGTTGCGAAGCTACATGGATTGTTTCCCCATCTGTAATGTGGAGTTGATACAGCTCCCCCGGTTGGACTATCCTACCTATTAGGGACTATAGGAACACCTGCTGTATACTTGACACATGTGATCATAGTTTTCATTTGCGGACACCATGACAGCTACACTGATTATGTCATGTGACCTAGGCAAGGCACCCTCAGAAAGATGCTGTTGTTTCCAAGGAAAGGAAATGAGTCCCTGGGAGGCCCCACCATGGGCTCCAGGCAAACCATGGAGGACTTCAAATTAGGATTTGTCTTCTGCACCTAAAGCCTACACTCTCTTTTTCAGGCCATGGGCATGCCACCTCTGCTTTCAATCTGCTTCAGCAAATCTTGGCTGATTTGTCTATTAGAGCAGGAGGAGCGAGTGTTTGACCTAGTGGTTAAGATGCCACATCCCACATCAGAGCACCTAGGTTTGATTCTAGGCTCAGGCTCCTGATTGCAGCTTCCCGCCCATGAAGACCTTGGGAGGAGATGGTGATGACTCAAGTAATTGGGTTCCTGTCACTCATGGGAGACCCAGAAGCTATTTCTAGCTTTGTCTCCAGGTTTAGCCTTTGCGGACATTTGCAGGGGAAATCAGCAGATGTGAGCTTTATCTCTCAGCCTTTCAAAGAGGAGGGGGAAATGAAGCAGAGGAAAAATAGGAAGATGGGGAGAAGGAACTAATATATACATCCATCCCTGCAATGTCTTACCCTGTCTTCCCAAGAACCAAACAAAAACCAAAAACTTAAGAATTCTCCTGATTTCACATTGTCTTCACTTCCAAAACCCTAGTGTTTCCACTTTCAGAATGTGCTTAGCAGCCACACACTTGGACTTGTCTTTACACGGCCCATCACAGGCATCTCTCGTCTGGGCAAGAGGTGTAGACTCTAAAGTTCTGTCCTCCTTCTGAACCTGTCTCCCTCCTGACCCTTCTGCTAACAGGCTTTCCAGCATTCTTCACTATCTGAAGTCACTGTGATTTCTTTATGTTGCTGCTACCTCTCCTACTAGCACACCAACTCCATACAGACAAGGCCAAGTCTGATTCATTCCCAACTCCTGGCACATGGAAGCTTCTCAGTAAATATGTCTGGAATAAAGGAAAGAGTGGGTGAATTAATGTTTTTAAATATTGGGTCATGTTTGTCATTTGCCTGCTCAGAAACTTCTCTTGAGATGGGCTACTTCTAAGACAGGTAGGCTGGCGTGAAAGGACATCGTTTTGATGATTCCTAAGAAGAAAATGAAAATGAGTTACCCGGGGACACAGTTGAGAGCAGGGGCTGCAAACTCAAATCTCTCAGGCTTGGGTGAGTGACAAAAATGAGCTTGTGACTATATGTAAGCCACAATGAGTGGTAGGCACTATCACAATGTGTAGACCCTGCTCCAGCCAAACAGATTAACCTGCTCCAGCTGACTGTGGCCAAGTAGCAATGAGGACAGAAGAGCTAGAAATCTTCTAAGAAGAAAATGGGAAGTTTGTATATCAATGACAGTTATGTTCGACGGTAATCATTTGAAACATTCTAAATGAAATAGGATTATTAAAGGAGGTCTTGGTAGGGACACAATCTAGGTTCACAGATGCTCAGTGGGATTAGGGACCCAGGCTCCTTCTAATTTGTGGTTTAACTGGCATGATGTCTGGTATGAATGGAACAAGATCTGGCTTCCCAAACTCCTGCAGGAATTTGAGTCCTGTTATGTTAACAGTTGATGAAGTAGCACGGAGTCTCGGTGTAATCATGGCACCTGCAGTGGGCCTGGGGCTTATCCTCAGAAGGCAGTTCTCAGCAGGTTGGTGAAACAAACTTGCTGTACTTCTTAATGTCTCTCAGGGTCTCTCTGGGCTTCTGTGATTTCCTCAGCACATTCCCTTCATGGTTAGCCTCTACCAGCTAGACTACTGGGGCTGTCTGATGTTAAACTTTGAACCCCCAAATTACAAACTGAAATAAACCTTTCCCTTCCCAAGAAGCCTCACTCAGGTATCAGCTGATCAATGTAGCTACCATTGCCAAGTTAATTCATGGATCAATGGACTAATGTCGCTCCAGCTGTTTCCTCCTCATTCAGAGGAGCGAAGACAACAAAAAGAAAGATCCAGACTACTGTCTTACAAAGAGCCTTCCAGGAAGCTTCCAGGTATCACTTCTATTTCATTTCTTTGGCCAGAACTTAGTCCTTAGCTAGTCATAGCTACAAGGGAGGCTGGGCAATACACTTTTTATTCTTAATGGATATGCACCTAGCTTTAGAAGAAACCAAGTTCTAAATGAGGGGTCCTCTGTTAGAGCTGGCTTTCCATTTGAAATTCCAAATATTTACACCACGACAAAGCATGCCTGTTATCTGGATTCAGGAATGTGTTCAGGTAGCCTGGGAAGTGGAAGTGGGGTGTGAATGTGGGCAGTGGGGGAGGCAGAACAATCCACCTGTGACCAGCAGTGGGGCCCTGGCACTAATGAGGATGTCTGAGGCTTCCCTCCAAGGAATACAATTTCCATCTCCTCTAATTGTGACCCTCATCAAGTATGCCCTCCCACTCATGCCAGGCAACCCTCTGGAAGCACAAGCAATCCTGGGCCGGACCCAATCACCAGCTCTTCCCAATCACCTAAATCACTGTGTTTGGCTTGCACTGAGCCCAGTTTCAGGCTTGGTGGCAAATCCTTCCCAAGTCACTGAGTCTTCCAATCATGTTAGGGTCTCTTGTGGAAGGCACCATACTATGATGCAAAAAGTCCTGGATTCACGAGCAGACTTGAAATTAGTGGACCATCACTCACCAGTTCAACGACCTGTTACCTGCATAGTGGGGCCAACAGCATTCTCCTTACTTACTCCATAGGCTTTTTTGAAAGAGTGACAGGGATCACTTTTTTATTTATTCTTTTTGCTAAAATAATAATAATAATAAAGTCTAAACAGCTCTACACACAAATGCAGGGCTCCAGTAAAGACTTTCTGTAACCACCCGTATGTTTGAAATTAACAATTTTATTGACACAAACTTTGCAATGGAAAAGATTTTCCTAATAGAATAACAAGAATCCATGCCTGTCTCATACACACATGAAGAAATTGCCAGATGAATTTCTAGTAACACAATTTAACCCCTGGTCACTATCTCAGATAGATCAAGATAATTTTGGGGACAGCTTCTTCAAATGTCTTTCATTACCATCTCCCTGGAGGTGAGAAAGCTGTTTCTGGATCAGCAGAGGCACCTTCTCAAGCTGGTAAATTCCAAATAATATGCAGCAGGAAAGCAAGGTGAAAACAAAGTGTTAAGGAGAAGCTCGGCTTAGCCCATGGCTCACAGAACACTGACTGGTGAAAGAATGCTTTACACAGAGCAAAACACATATATGCCTTGGGAGAACAAGCCCTTGAACTGGCAGGACCATTGCCAACCTTTAGAGTTGGGGACTCCTGCTGAGTAATGCCATTAGGACTTAGGAGTCACAGCTTTTGCTTGAAAAGAATGAGAGTTACAAATTGTTTTAGAATGTTAAGTCCTTAAAAGCCCTTTCTCAAGGAAGCAAAGCAATGGATAATCAGGAAAACTGTGGTTGCGGGTATGGTGAAGGCTTGTACAAAGATGATAAGAACACCCAGATCTGCCATTTAGTACACACCTGCCCTTCATATGAAAGTCAGACACTACTGCAGAGTAATTCACAACACACATTGCATCTTGGTGTCTATGTCAGTAGCCTCTTGTTAAGCCCACTGGTAGATTCAGAATATATGGTCATGACAAGCCAGAGCACAACTCACTCAGTATATGTACATTAACTGGCATAGGCTTAGCACTGAATATGTAATGAATTAAGTATACAATCCATTAACAGAAGGAAGGCAGGAGGGAAGGAAGGAAGGAGGGAGGGGAAAAAGGAAGGAAGGAAGACTTGGGACAACAGTAAAGAATGATTCAAAGGAAAAGAGGGAGGAGCAAAGGAAGGAAAGTAGGAGGAAGGGAGGGTGGGAGCAGGGAGGAAAGAAGATACTACCCTCTTGTGTTTGAGGAATAGCAGAGTTAGCAGATACAGGATTGAGTAACTGAATTTTCTAAAAAAAAAAAAAAAAAAGATATTTATTTATTTTTATTGGAAGTTAGACCTAGAGAGAGGAGAGACAGAAAGATCCTCCATCCACTGATTTACTCCCCAAGCAGCCACAATGGCTGGAGCTGAGCTGATCCAAAGCCAGGAGCCAGGAGCTTCTTCCCTGTCTCCCATGCTAGTACAGGACCCCAAGGCTTTGGGCTGTCCTCTACTACTCTCCCAGGCCACAAGCAGGGAGCTGGGTGGGAAGTGGGGCAGCTGGAGCACGAACCAGCAACCACATGGGATCTTAGTGCATGCAAAATGAAGACTTTAGCCTACTGAGGTCAGTTTTCAGGACTCTAATGTAACACACACCAAAGTTGGAATCTGGTACAACTTTAGTCCTATCTTTCCCAGTCCCAGATGTTGTTAACAATTCTTGAATAGTCATGCTACTTTACTATGGAAGAAAATACTTCCAACTGAACATACTTAAAGAAATTCTAGACAGTTACCTCTACCAAAGCATCACTTTGCTGTGTCAACTACACAGTGTACATCAGTCTAATGTCAGTGTGAATACACATCAACCAGGCATTAGCTCTCTAAAGTAGTTCCTTTGCAAATACCAAAACACCATAGTCCTGGGCCAGAAGACAAGATTTGTGTGCTGCCACAGGTTCCTAGACTAGCTCTTGTGAGCAGCATCCTGTGCTGGATGAATAATTCCAAGTGACCCTCAACTGGAAAAACTACTGGAGAAACTACTAAGAAGACAAGCAAAGAGAACAAGGGAGCTAGGAGATATGCAATGTCTGGCTAAGCCCTGAGGGGTGCCCCAGGTCAGATGGACAGTCACCTTACACGACGTGATGCCACCAACTGATAGAATGGGTTGGTGCCATCAGAGGAACAGGTGTGACAGCATCACAGAGAATTCTCAAGGACACCACATGGGCCTTGCTTGGTAGAGTCAGGGTGTGAGATGTGGGGCCTGATCTGTCTGATTTCGAGCTAAGGAAATGAAGAGTAGTGGGGAGTTGTCCTGTTTCCTTATTTCCCATCAATCTGGGTGTATAGTTGGAGGAAAGCCAGCTTTTAGGTGAACATGGTAATGTTTTGTGACGGTGACTCTGAACAAGAAGGAACAAAAGGATAAGGGGTAAGCTTGCCTGAAACTATGCACTCCCACAGCCAAAAAGATCTTGGTAACAATGGGCAACTCTGTCATCCGAGAGATCCACTGCTTTCCTGTTTCACAAACTTGGACTCCAGCGCACCACATTATACCACTCCCAGCAACAGGAGTCGTAAAGAGGCACACTGAATGGCACATTTACCATTTATTAACAAAGGTGAGGACTGCCAACGTGATCATGTGCTTAACAAGGGGCTCAGTCAGGCGCTTGCTGTGGGGTCCGTCAGTCTCACAAGGCCTTTATGTCAGCAAGTGGCCCCCACTTCTTCCAGTCTCTTGGACAGACACCAGCATCACAAAGGTCACCCAAGAAGTCCATCCACGCTTGAGTTTGGATGTTTGGCTAGTTGACGCAGTTCTTTGTGATTCTTTTACTCCTGTCCACCTGCCGGATGCTGTCTGTAACGTTGATGGTGACTTCTTTTGCAGACATTCGTTTAGTATCTCGTTTAGCCTGTTCAAAAGTTTAAAACACTGAATTGAGTGACTTGAAACCATCCAGAGCCTTTGAATTTGCATTTATTCCTTGAGATTCTTACACACAAACACACACAAAAAGGGAGCCACAGAAGACATGCACATCAGCACTGCAGAGGTTTTCCTGTTGGAGCCTCGGTACCAACCCAGCTGGGCAGGCAGAAGACATGTTTGGGAAAACCTCGTGGAATGAGTTAGCAAAGATCAAAGAGCAACAGGAAAACCTTCACAATGGGCCTATAACAGAGTGGGTAAGTAGTTGAGCTTTGGAGTCAGACAGACTTGGGTTCAAACTTAATTTCTCCATGAGTAAGTTTTTTCTAGCTACTCTAACCTTTAGTTTCCTAACCTACAAAATGGGGAACACAATATTACCTACCAGATAAAGTTTTTGTGAGTAACAAAGAAGGTAACGAATATAAGATACTTAGCATGATATTTGTCACCAAATACAAATAAGAAAAAAATTAGAGCTTTAAAAGTGTGATAGATGGGGGCCAGTGTGATGGCATATCAGGCTGACCAGCATCTTATATAGGGATGGTTCAAGTCCCAGCTGCTTCACTTTCAATCCAGCTCTCTGTTTATGGACTGGGAAAGTAGTGCAGCTCAAGTCTTTGGGCCCCTGCACCCATGTGGGAGACCCATAAGAAGCTCCTGGCTCCTGCCTTTGGACTGGCCCAGCTCTGGCTGTTACAGCCATTTGGGGAATGAGCCAGCAGATGGAAAACCTCTCTCTGTCTCTCCTCCCTCTGTAAAATCTCCCTTTCAACTAAAAATACATAAATCTTTTTAAAAAAAGGGTGTGTGTATGTGGAATTTTGGCACAGTCGTTAATTGCTTAGGGCACCTGGGCCCTATACCAGATGCCTGGCTTTGAGTTCTGACTCCACTCTCAATTGCAGCTTCTTGCTGGTACTCACCCTGGAAGGCAGCGGGATTGGCTCAATACTTAAGTGTCTGAAAACCAATGGGAAACCTGGATGGAGTTAAGAGCTTCTAACTTTGGACCAGTCCAGTCCTCGTTCCTGTGGCCATTCAGATCTCTCTCTCCTTTTTTTGTGTTTCTAATAAACAGCAATAAGAAAAATTTAAAGTACAAATTCAAGATAAGGATAAGGCCAATGAAAAAGTCCAGTATTAAGATGAAATTCTAAAGCACCATCTAAAATATAGATGCTCCGGCAAAACATACCTAGTACCCCATCCAATATCCCCAAAGAGAAAGTAACTTTAGCTATTGGGTTGGGGCTGTTGCACCTCAGCCTCCATGCTTACAACAAGCATGGGGGGAGTTTCTGCCAGCGAGTGGGAACAGCGATGTGCTGCCCAGGTCTTGTTCCAGGAAAGACCTACAGCCTGTCTGCAGGGAGCATGTCTGCAAACAGACTTTACAAGTCCCTGTAGCAGTGACTTCACCTGCAGTGAGTCACCTCACTCCAAGTTGTGCCCTTTCTAGGGGACTCCACGTTGGAGTGAATGGAGGAGTGGAAAGGGCTGGCTATTTGGGACCAAAGCATGCTCTGCCTTGGTGACTCATTTAGTTCTAAGGTACTCCCCAGGGCACAGTGAGCAGAGGCTACTATCATCCTGCATTGTGGATATCTGCTTCTCCCTCAGGCCACCCCTGCCTCCTTCTCTCCCTTCCCCATGTGTGCACCTCAAGTGTACTTCTTTTTTTCTTTTCTTTTTTTTTTTTTTATTATTTTTTATTGGAAAGGCGGATATACAGAGAGGAGAGAGAGAGAGGAAGATCTTCCGTCCGATGATTCACTCCCCAAGTGAGCTGCAACGGCCGATGCTATGCTGATCCGAAGCCAGGAGCCTCTTCCAGGTCTCCCACGCGGGTGCAGGGTCCCAAAGCTTTGGGCCGTCCTCGACTGCTTTCCCAGGCCACAGGCAGGGAGCTGGATGGGAAGCGGGGCTGCCAGGATTAGAATAGGCGCCCATATGGGATCCCGGGTGTGCAAGGCGAGGACCTTAACCACTGTGCCACCGCGCCGGGCCCTCAAGTGTACTTCTTAATGGACATCCTGTTTAATGATATCCCAAGAGCTGCTTCCTAGAAAACACAGTCTCTGGGTCTGTGGGAGTCTCTCACCGGGTATGAGCAGCTCCCTGCGCCGGGTGTGAGTCCAGTGCCAATAGATGCATGTGTTTCATGCAACACGGCCCCGCACCCAAGCCAACTGTATCATCTGTACTGCATCCAGAGAAATGGTGGACTCTTTGTTCCACTGGCTATCTTTCCTAGCAAGTGATATGTAGGTTTCTAACAAGTCAACATTTAACAATGCCAAGTACTGGAGCAGCCACTGGTGTTGCCAGTCTCCAATTTGCCTTTATGTGGCTGTGCATTTGTCCTCCCCCGCCCCTCTGTCCCAAGCTGCTGGCAGTGCTGTCAGCTGGCTACTTACAGCATTGTCCTCCTGGGAGTTGGCCTCATCTGACTGCACCCAGCACACTCCCACACATTAGAATGCCAAAGAAGTTAAGCTCCAACTCCTCTAAAAGGTCTAGAGCCAGGAATTTCCGCTGGATCTCCTATGTGGGTGCAGGGACCCAAGAACTTGAGCCATCCTTTTCTGCTTTCCCAGGTCATAAGCAGGGAGCTGGACTTGAAGTGGAGCAGCCAGAACTAGAATCAGCACCCACATGGGATGCTGAGGCTAGCGGGTGGAGGAGTCGCCTGTTAAGCCACCAGGCTGATCCCAAGAACAATTTCATTTCTCTGTGTTTAGCCATATCCGTTCCTTTCCTTTTATGCTCCCAGTGCCCAGCACAGTTTTCAGAGACAGGAAGCTCTGAATTTAACTTTGGTTGAATAAATGAGTGAGCAACCTCAGAGCCTTAGGACAACATCCTCTTACTCTGACAACTGGTCGTGCACAGTAACTAGGGTTCAGTTGTTCTGTTAGGTTCTCAGAGCCTGAACCAACATCAGAGTGAGCAGAAATTTGTGTGGGTTTATTTTTGCCCAAAAGCAGAGAACTCACAAAATGACAAAGCAATTGACAAATTGAACACCTCTTGGTATTTACCTGTAACTCCTCCTGTTACACACACACACACACACACACAAATATACAAATACACACAGCAAAGAGAAAGGCAACAATTCTATCCTAAAGAAATGTGCACTGATTAGATCAACCCCATCTGATTTCCAATTCTGGTGTTATTACAGAAAAGCTGTGGAAACTGGGACATGGAATACAGACACAGAGGCTGTTTTTGAAACGAGCCAAGTTGAATGGCAGCATTTCTTTCAAACTCGTGGGAAGTGAGAGTTTTCCAGAATGGAAATGTAAACTTTCTGAACTCTGAAAGTGTTTTTCTTTAGAAGAGGTTATTGGCAAGATTTCACAAAAGGTTATTAAAGTTTACCCACAGAAAATGCGTTGCTCACTAGTCCTGCCTGCATTTCCAGGCTCAAAAGAAGAAAATCTAAGTAAAAATCCAGTAGTTCAGTAATTCTTCATTTCTGAGCCCAAGTCAAAAGTTACAAAAGAGCCATTCTTAGAAGAACCTCAAAATGACTGTGATTGTAACTGTACTTACAATGGGAAAACTTTTAAATTTTGTTTACTATTTGAGGGATGGAGAGGGAAGAGGGAGGGAGGGACAGGAAAAGGGAGTGAGAGAGAACATACAAGACAGCACTGTCTTCTATAGGTTCATTCCCCAAACAGCTAAAACAGACCAAAGACAACAGCTGGTCTCCCATGTGACTCCTGGGATCTGCATTGACAGGAAGTTGGAGTTAGGAGCCCAAACCAAGAATTGAACATAGGGGGGCCAGTGCTTGTGGTGCAGCAGGTAAAGCTGCCTGCAGCACTGGCACACCATTTGGGCGCTGGTTCAAGTCCCAGCTGTCCCACTTCTGATCAGGCTCCCTGCTCATGTGTGACGCCTGGAAAAAGCTCCTAGCTCAAAGATTCTGACCCAGCTCTATTGTGGCCTTTTATGGGAGTTATCCAGTGAATGGAAGATCGATCTCTCTCTCTCTCTCTCTCTCTCTCTCTTTGTGTGTGTGTGTGTAACCCTGCCTTTCAAATACATAAATAAATAACTATTTTAAAACACACACACACTAGAGCACAGGCACACTGATATGAGAGGCAGGCTAAATGACTAGTCCAAGGCTAGTCATCAAGCCTGAATTGTCATCACAAACTTGCAGGAAATAAATGCTTCGAGCACAGCTCTGGGACCACAGATAACTGGATTGAGCACCTTGCTTTGCCACCCATGGGCTATAATAAGCAATGCCTGCTAGATTCAGTTCCTGACCCTGGAAAATGGGGAAATAATATTGTTTCTTAAGTTCTTTCAGAATTGAGTGCATTGCTTAACGCTGGTAAGTTGGTGAACATCTCTCTGTTCGCTGCAGACAAATCTATTTTCAAAAGTCCTACATACCTAAAAGCTCCTTAGGCCCTAGCAAAATAGGAAGATTACTCAGCCCTGTTACACCCATTACACATCTATTTCATTTGCAAAATGGTGGTTGTCAGTCAAACATTTCAAATGGGAAATCTTATTTTCCTAAAACTATTGCTATGACCTGTAACTAGCAGACCGGACAAGAGAAATCACAGACATCTAATGGGTATGCTTTTGCCTGAATAGTACACTGGACTCCTTTATTCCTGTCACAAGACCAGAAACTTCCAAGCCAAACACTATGGCCCTGTATCACGTTCAGCAAATGAAACCAAGAGAACAACAGCATGTTTTCTTGGAAATGTTTTAGGAGAGAGGAACTTTCGAGTCTGAAGCATCAACTGAAAAAGACCCATCTTTTGTCCTTTGAGCAGCTGTGAGGACACACAGGAGGCCAGTAGTAGCTGCAGGCCCCTTACAACTTAGAAACATTCCATAGGCTAATAAGAGGTGGGGGGTGGGTTGAGGAGGAGATCAGAAAGACAACTACAATGTCAGGTATTTTCTCCAGAAATTTTGAGAAGTCCGTTGCTTTGCCCAAACAGCTTATTAGACACAAAAGACAATTGTACTATTTCATCCCTCCTGACACTTCATACCATGTAGGTTTTTCCTCCCCCAAGATTTGGTTTCAGCCAACCAAAGCTTTTTCTTTTTCATCCCTCCCCCTTTTTTAATAACAGGAAAAGAGAATGTATCCCTATGATAATTACTGGCTTAAAGACAAAACACAACTCGGGTTCCCAACGCCATGATGAGATAAAGCCATGGGCTCCTTCTTTGCGGATGTCTGCTGCTAATTTAACCTTTCTTCTACTGCCAGTACTCTTGTTTTATCACCACCAACCCACTTCACTTGCTCCCACGTCGTTTTGTTACAGCTGTTCCATTCTTCCCTTGCCTCCTGTTAATTTCTGCAGGTTTAGTGCCCTGTGAATTGTAGATTGGAGTCCTCTTGATAGTGCCTCTTTAATTAGAAGTAATTTATTGGCTGTCATCTCTCAAGAAGAACCAGATTGGCTGTGATAGCTTCTTGGCAGTCTCCAACCAGATGGACTTGTTTCCCTTGGGTGCTCAGATGCCAACAATCTAGTTCATTCCCTGCGGAGGTAGGGACAGCTTGGCTCCTCCCAGGAGACCAGGACTGAGGTAGGACTGTAGCTAAATCTGCTTACTTTCTCTCCAGATGGAAATGAGAAATGTTTTTGGCACTGCTTGAACTCTAAGAATATATCTGTACTCAACCTGGGATGATGCGAACCTTCTCAAAGTTTTTCACAGACAACAAAGAAAAACCAGGATGACTAGGCTCATGGATCTCAGACACCAATTTTTTTTTTTGCATAACTATTATTTTACAACTGTAAAAGCAACATATAATCACAACCAACAGACGCAAGCTAGTGGAGGTGAACACACTGACAGTATCATTTGGCTCCTCACTCTGGGTCTTCCCTAGCAATAACCACAGCTAATAATTTTCCAGCACAGCACAGCAGGAACTTTCTAAGTACATATAAGCTTTGGATGCTGCTATTCGTTGCTTTTCTCTCTTCCTATACTCTTTTCTTCCTTCCTGGCTTGTAGCCACAGTTAAAATTATGTATTTGCTTTCCTGTTTATTTATTTTTTTCTTTCTCAGCAGATTATGAACTTCAGGAAGGTAGAGAAAGTCTGTTTTGTTCACAGTGGTAGCCTTATAATCTCAGTGTCTGTTACATGTTAGACAGACAATTAATACCTTCATTAAGAATACACACATGAAAGTAACTCTTCAGAGAGAAAGAAAGCTAGAGAAAAATCCCTGGGAGCAAGGTCTGTTTGCATTTCCCTGCCAGAATGTTCTACAACTGTCCTCTGGGATTTCAATTACGTGCATAATCAATTGTTCCTTGCACCATCCCTGGGAGACAGGTGGGAATGTTACTGTATTCACTTTCCCACTGAGGCAACTGAAGTCACTCAGGCTAATGCAATTTGCCCAAGGCCAATGTCAATATAGGTGCTGAGTCAAGCTGAAGACCGGTGGCCCCAGGTCCCACATCCAGTCTCTCACAATCAGGTTCTTTCCCATTATGCTTCAGGCATCAGGAAGGATGAACATGGGGTCTAGAGGCAGACAGACCTGGGTTTGAATTCCAACACAGCCCAATCACCACTCTTCGGAACACGCTATCCAATACTGACTTTCTAAGCTTCTGCTTCCCCACGTGGGGCATGACACTACTCCCCCTTCAGGGCTGTGCGAGCTATAGTGTGTCTGGTACAGAACAGGTCTTCCAAAATATTAGTTTTCTGCATCTCTCCTTCCCAAAATATTAAAGACTAGAGCTTTGTCAATTGCAATTTAAGACATCTGGATTCTTTTTAGAAGTGTCTCTTTGAAAAGGAGCTAGATAATAACAAGTGTCTAGTGGTTCCCAGATTCCATTAATTTATTTGCTTCTGCTTCATGAATTTTTATGGCATTAATGCAAGGTCAGTCAGGGAACTTCTGATCTCAACAGCTCCACCAAGAGGGCCAGCTGGATCTCAGAAGGCAGGGATCAGAGCATCCTTCACACAAAACTATGATGAATTCCTCCAAGCCTGCAGCAAAGCCTGTGTGGACCACAGTGCATGCCCAGCTCTCACTCAGACTGGCTTGGCCTAAGGGTTTTCACTGAGTGCCAAAAGGAGCTATTGCTTTCCAACTTGAACCTCAGAGGGAAGATCAAACACAGGGAAGGCAGCAGAACCTGCTTTAGAAAAGCAGTGAGGCTACTTCAGAGTAGTCATCAAGTGATGGCGGGTGAGTGCAGCAGGGATGGGTGGGGTAGAACCCATGGGAAACCTTCTCTAATCTGAGTGAGTTACAAGGCTGTCTCACTCAATCAGCATGTAGTCACTGAGCATCTATCTACTCGGTGCAAAACCCTTAAGTAGCTCAGGGAGTCTGGACAAGAATGTAAAGACAAAATAAGATCTGTGTCTGGACAGCTTCTGCTCGAACTGGTTGTACTGCAGATCCTACTTGAACACTGAGTCTTAGAGACCTCTACAAAGGGAGACTCCAATACTAAGGAATGCATCCCCAGAGTGCGAATCCCTTCCTTTCTCTCAGGTGTGAGCTAGTGATTGCCCAAAAGTGCCCTGACAATTTGCCCTTTCTTTGGCTTTCTGCAATGGTTCCTTTGGTTCTCTCTATCCCTTTAATATCCTACTTCTGTTTTTCCAGCAGAGATCCCTATTTACTTCCCAAGCTTATCCCTGACATATCTCACATTCCTGTTGTCCAGGAAAAATTCTGGGGGACTCAAATCTTCTTTTTTCCGGATACAGTCTCTTTGGGGTTTCATTCTTCCTTCTTGGATTATTGACTAGACACTGGGAGTTGGGACAGAGTGAGGGAGGGGATGCGGCAGAAGAGGCAAATTCCTCTGCCAAGCCTCAGTCCAGGCATCAGGAAATTCCCCCAGCATGGGCTGCTTTCTTGGCCAAGGACAGTAAAAGCACTGGGAAACAGGCAGCTGCTGGAAACCTGAAGGTATCTTGGAAGGCCAGCTGCATGTTCAAAGTCTACAAAGGGCTGTATCCACAAACACACTGCTTCTGCAGCTGAAGCCTTAGTGGATGGTTTGTATTGTGTGTGTGTTGAGGGGTGGTAGAGGGCAGCAGGAGGTTGCACCAAAGTTTCAGGGGGATGGTGTGACAAAGACGGCTTACAATGTTAGGGAGTTAGTATTTGGAAGCAGCCCAGAGTGCAATTCATGAGCACAGGAAGACAAGAGGCTACAGGACAGTCACTTGTGCTGTTGGTAGGAGCTGGAGATGCAGCCCAGGATGTGTCTGACCCTCCAGGGTCAAAAGGTATCAAGGACAGAGGACACTGAGGCGCCACCAGGAAAGAGCACCTCACTGAGACTGTTCCAAGTTCAAGGAGGAGGTGGGGTTTGAGAGGAGGTGTAGGGAGGAAGGTCTCGGGATGTGGGATACTCTGACTCATGGTCATTAGTAATGTGAGCTGCTCCCATAACCTTTAGGCAGCTATGCTACCATGGGGCTAGCATTGGTGGTCCATAGAGCAGTTGTGGCCATCAGCAACTTTCACAGCATCATTCACAGTCTATATTGGCTTCAATTATTTTTTCTCTGCCAAATGACACCATATCCTCATCCCATGGCAGTTGCTTCAGAGCAGACACCATGCCTGCTGTGGTCACACCTGGATGGCTGGCACTGACTGGAACATTGCCTGGCATCTGGACAGCCCTCCATGGATACTTGATGAATGAATCTTAAGAGCAGTTACAGGAATAGAGCAGGACCTCTTCCAGCTCTAACCAGTATTGCTTTAACACACAAATGGAAATTAGAGTGGGAAAATGGCCGTGGCCTTATGGAGGAGGATGGGTGCTTCATCAAAGGGGTCTTTTGGAAAAAGAAAGGTTTTGTTTTTTTGTTTGTTTGTTTTACATTGAAATTTTTTTTCTTTTTTTTAAGATTTACTTTATTTTTATTGGAAAGGCAAATATACAGAGAGGAGAGACAGAGAGGAAGATCTTCCATCCGATGATTCACTCCTCCCGGGCCACAGGCAGGGAGCTGGATGGGAAGCGGGGCCCATATGGGATCCCAGGCATGCAAGGCGAGGACCTTAACCACTGCGCCATCGCGCCGGGCCCATAAAAGGAAAGGTTTTTAAAACCAACCACCACAACAACAACAACAAAAATCAGCCTGGCAGCCTAGTGACACACAAGGGGACACTGTGAAATATGAATACACATGATCCTTGATTCAGGACAGAGTCTTGCCTTGCCCTGCTAGCCCATTGTAAAGTGAAACCTATAAATCAAAAATGCACTTAATATACCTAACCTATGAGCATGCGAGCTTAGCAGCCTAGTCTATGGTATGATAATGGTGGCTTCTGCTTTTAATCCTGAGGCTGTCCAGGCCTGCTGCCACTTCCCAGAGTCACGAGAGAAGAGCCTACCATGTACCATTAGCCAGGGCAAACCCCAAATCCAAAGTTTGAAATTGCTTCTATTGAATACATATTGCTTTCACACCATTGTTAAGCTGCACAATTATAACTTGGAGTACCACCAACAGGTCATATTGGGGATGCAAAGGAAGACCAAAGGGAACCAAAGTGGATGCTATCTGAGTCAGATACTGAGTATGCTCAATGCTTTTGCCCAGAGCCTAAGAGATAAACTAGGAATAGACAGCACATCAAAGGCCAGGGAGGGACCAGGAAGAAAAGTTATTTCTTTGGGGGTGATCTTAGGCAGTTGAGAGCCTGCCTGGGTGTTGATATCAGACAGCTGTGCCCCAGCAAGCTTGAATCAGAGGTAAATGTCTTTGTAAGCAGACACCTAAGACAGAGAAACGTGTGCCTTAGCCTTTGGGGGACTGGGTCTGGGACTACTGAGGGCCCTAAACATGAAGATCACTGATGAACTTGAGCAAGTGTCTGAACACTTCAAACTAAAGCTGTCGGCTCCCTGATCTTACTTCAGGAATGGTTGCAACCTGGCCATTGTTCACTGAATTACGACAACAGAAGCTGCCTGGACTGTTACTGACAAGCATCATCTGCCTCTAGTTGTGTTGGTCAGGAATGTGTGGCCATCACTCCCCTGCCACAGTGCCCATGGCTGCTGGGGCCTTGTGGGGACTGCCTCGACCTAGCTCCACTTTAACAGCCACATAGGTATGCAGAAAGTACAAGATGCTTGGAATTTAAAAAATATGTTTATCTTGGTGCAAAAAAAAATTTCTTTGGGAGGATGGGCATTGTAGTATACCAAGTTGAGTCACTGTTTTACATGGAATACAGATACCATTATTCCATGCTAGAGTGTCAATCTAGGTCCCAGTTACTCCTTATTTCTGATCTACCTCCTGTTAATGTGCCTGGGAGGCAGCAGATGATGTCCCAAGCACTTGGGTCCCTACCACCTACGTAGGAGACATGAAAGGAGTTCCTGGCTCCTGGCTCCTGGCTCCTGGCTCTAGCCTGGTCAAGCCCTGAATTTTTCAGACATTTGGGAAATGAGCCAGTAGATGAAAGATTTCTCTGTCTCTCTATCTGTCTGTCTGTCTGTCTCTCTCCCTTTCAAATAAAATAAATAAAAAGAAAACTAAAATCCATGCAAAGTTTTTTCATAATACATATTTTCAGGAATTTTAGGAACTTTTAGAAAATCCCTTGTAGACATGCATTTTAAAACTTTTTTGTACAAAAATAAACTCATTTAAAAATTTGCTTCTTTTTATTGGAAAAGTAGAGCTACAGAGATAAACAGAGAGAGAGAGAGATCTTCCATCTACTGGTTCACTCCCCAAATGTCCACAATGGCCAGAACTGGGCCATTCTGAAACTGGGAGCCAGGATTTTCCTCGGAGTCTCCCATGTGGGTGCAGGGCCTCAATGCCTTGGGTCATTCTCCACCACTTTTCCAGACCATTAGCATGGAGCTGTATCAGAAGTGCAGCATCCAGGACTCAAACCAGAGTATTTATAGGCTGTTGGAACCAACAGCAGAAGTTTAGCCTGCTATGTCACTATGCCAACCCCTCAAATAAACTCATCCTTAATATCACTTTGCATGGACTTTCTGAAGTACCTTGGATGCATGTGTGTGTGGTACTGGGGAGTGTTTTCTTTAGCTATAGCCGAATCTCAATTCTTAGCTATAAACTGGAGACAACAGTGGCAACATTTGAAAGTTATTGTGACAGTTAAGTGATATAATATAACACAGTGCTTAGCCTCTTGGGTTGCAGCAGAGGCCATCTAGTACCTTGGCAGAGGAAGGAGGGAATAACAAATTGGACAACCCTCCTGGCCAAACTTTGACAGCAAGTACCTGGGTGAGTGTATACTCTAAGTTAGACCTTGGAAGGATTTCCTCAACCTTGGAGCACGAAATCAACAGCGTCTCAGGACTATCTAAACCACTTAAACAGTACCATTGGAACACGCTCCACATCGGGGACCCTGGGATGACATGAAGTGGCCATTCCCCATCTCTGGGTACTGATGTGGTTGGGCTGCTGGGAGGGGCTCTCTCCCCTTCTTTCCTCCCTTCCCCTAGATACAGCAAGAAAAAAATTGGAAGCAATTATATCATTCACTTTCCCCCATTTCTTGACCCTCCTCACCTTAATTAATGGCCCATATGGGTATGTATCCTTCTCAACTATGTAAACATCATCAAAAATAAAATAAATTTCCTAAAAACCAAAATTTTTAAAAATCCACACAAATAGTTACTATGATAAACCTAGGGAAGACTAAGCACAATGTGCTGATTTTTAAATATTTGTTAAATGAACAATTCCTTCTTTTTCCAAAAATTTACTTGAATGGCAGAGATTCAGAAACAGGTAGAGATCTTCCACCCACTGGTTCAACACCCTCAAAAGTCCACAAAAAGCAAAGCCAGGCCAGACTAAAGTTAGAAGCTTAGAACTCAATCCAGGTCTCCCCCATGGGTAGTAGGACCCCAGGTACCTGGGCCAGCACCTGCTGCCTCAGAAGGTGTTTATCAACAGGAAGCTGGAAGCAGAAGCAAAATCAGGTTTCAAACTCAAGCACTTTGATACAGCATGTGGGTATCCCAAATGGCATCTTATCCACATGCCAAATGCCCACCAGTGATTTTTAAATTCTTGTATTCTAACCACAGAACACATCCTCTGCTGACTGGAGTATAAAGTGGTACCATCACTTTGGAAAGTGATGGAAAAAATCAAATACACCCCTATCCTGAGCCCTGGCAATTCCACTCCTAGTTATATACCCCTCCCCTCAAAAAAATGGATGCCTCCCAAAAGGTATGGTGCAAATGTTAATTGCTCTGTTGTACACAATGGCCCAAACTGGAAAGGATCCAAAATGTCCATCAAGTAGAATGACAGTACACTATACATGACAATGAAAACAAAATATTTCAGCTCACAACAACATGGATGATTTGCACAAGGATTATGTTAAGCAAAAGAAGCCAGACACAAAATCTGCACTTAAGCAAACACACTTTCTGTACAAGGTCAATAGCAAAGTCCCATTCCTGCTGATTCAGCAAAACGCCCTGCAGCAACCTCCACCCTCCCACTCTCCGGTTCCTGGTAGATTCTGTTGTTCAACCTTACCTCTCCAGTTCGAAGGCCATTCTGCTTCTGGGGCTGAGGGCCTGAGCCAAGGCTCTGGGGATTTGGGCACTGGGTCCCACAGCTCATCTTCTTCTCTGGATTGGATATTCCACCTGGTGCTGAAGATCGGGGTACACCATTGGAGGGCAGGCCATCTTCCAGCGCACCTGCAGGAGGGAAGCAGAGGGTGGCACTGGAGCCTTGCACTTGGTGCTTATTGCAAACAAGTCCAGAATTGTGGAGGAAAAGACAGAGAAATTCAGCATCATCAGAAACCCCACCGCACAGAGCTCTCCTTTTCTACTAGAACGTGTGTGCTTTTTCATAAACATGAAATTTTAAAAATAATTTTGTAACCTGACAGGTTTGCTTAATCATACATGGAGTGTCTGTCTGTGCCATCAAATGTTTCACCATACTACTTTCTACGCGTGTTTGTCAGTTTGTGGATGCATCCCATCGACCTAACCAACCTCCTTTGGTTGGATATCTGTCTGCACCTCTTAATAGTGAATGGCATGCAGTGAAAGCTTAATTCATAATTACTTCCTTGGGACAAATTCCTAGAAGTGAAGTTGCTGGCAGGAAGGTTGTGGAGAGATCTTTGCATAGTTGCACCTCAAAGCGTGGGGCTGCATGTGTTTCCCTTGTAACAAACACTAAGAAATGATAGAGAAAAATTTCTAATTAACCAGTCATGCCGAAAAGCAACAGGAGGGCTACACTACACTGAGGAATTCACAGGGATGACAAGTATCTATCTGGAAAGAGGAAATGCAACCCACGAAGCATAAGCAAGGATGCTGAGTGGGAAGCATGAAGCCGACAGAGGCCCTGCAACTGCCACAGGGAGGTCAGAAGTGGCCAGGTGCAGCTGCCATTCTACTCTCCACATGCTGGAGACCAGACTGCAATGACAGAAAAGTCTGTTAAGGGAACTGACTCAGAGAGGGGTGGTGCGCTTAAGGGCATGGGACATCAGAGAGAAAGAGAAAACCCAGGGAAGAAGACCATGCGGCTCCCTGGAAACAATGCCGAGAACTAGGCCAAGAGCTTCCTCCCCTCTCTGCCCTCGCATGGGCTCTTCAAGAGCTGCAGCTGACAATTCCAGCAGGAAGCTTCGGATCTGAAACCTAGCAGAAAAAGCAGGATATGAAAGAGTTGGGCAGCTGCAGCCCTAACATAGGGATACATTGAACTGCAGAAGGTGGGCATGCCAAAAGGAAAGGTAGCTAATAAGAAAAGCAAAAAAGAAAGAAAAAAATTTTAAATAAACATGACAGATCAAAAAATAAAGATTTATTTAGACACATATTGGAATTAATCCTGACTATTAAGATGGAAGCAGCAAACCTCAACAGAAAAGCTATGTAGCAAGGTGGCTAAAGAGCAGTTGAGTGAGTTGGAGAGGGGAATTAAGGAATTCTCCTGGAGGACAGCTCCAAGGAGCAGTGGGATAATGAACAACACAGTAGGAAACTCACATGATAGAAGTCCAGCAACCTTGATGTAATAGGAGTTTTAAGAAGCAAGGGCAGAGAAAGAAGATTGAGGGGGCCAAAGAGTAGCAGAAGCAGTAGGTCAGGAATTCTCAGAACTGAGGAGAGACAAGAAATACCAGTCTAAAATCCCTGCGAGGCCCTTGACAAGATAAAAAAAAATGGAAACCAAAATGTACAGTTCTTGGTGACATTTCAGAATATCAGCAATAACAGGAACATTCCCAGAAGGAGAACGATGCCAGTCTCTCATCAGCAACCCTTAGAACCACATCACCACGACTTCAAAGACTTCATAGTCTTGCAATGTATTCCCAGATTCACCTCCATCAATCTTTCTCCCTGTTGTCTTTTGGCCAACAGAACAGGAAGGAGTAACACTCCCTAAATCCTCACCAATGGGGAGTATTCTCTTTTTCTGTTTTTCATCTTTGCTGATTTAATAAACAAAATAAAGGATCTCATTGCTTGAGTTCATGCGTTTTGATTTAGTACAGATATTATATTACTAACTGCTTATTAAATAATGGTATAGCTTTTTATAATTATTGAATCATCTACCTTTCCTTTTGGGTCTTTGCCTTGGTTTGCTTTTAACCAGACTTGAAACAAAGCAGATCCTCTCCTTGGGCATTGAGCAATGAGCTGCCATGAGGCAGGTATCAGAGATCCGGTGTACTTAATACTCCAAGGGTGGGGAGAAGGATTGGCTGAGCAGGCCTGATAAGGCTGCAGTTCCCACACAGTTAGGACAGCAGAGTCCATAGGACACACATATCTCTGTGTCACCTGCACTGCCATATGCTAAAAGGCTATTAAGATCTAGAAATCAAAGTTTAGGGGCTGACACTGTGGTATAGCATATTAAGCTACTATCTGCAATGCTGGCATCCCATATGGGTGCCAGTTCAACTTCCACCTGGCTTTAAATTCAGCTCCCTGCTAGTGCTCCTGGGAAAACAGAGGAAGGGTTCTTGGGTTCCTGCACTCATGTAGGAAACTTGGAAGAAGTTCTGGGCTCCTAACTTCAGCCTGACATAGCTCTGACATTGGAAGTGAACCAGTGGATGGAAAATCTTTTTTTTTTTCTCTCTCTCTCTCCTTCACCTTTCAAGTAATAATAATAAAAACTTAAAGAAATTAAAACTTAATACATTGAAAATCACAATAGAAAATACCTGGTCCACAGCTTCTTAACTAGCAGGTCCCCCCCATTCCAGATGCCAGAGAACTGGATGCCTTCTCTTCTTATCCTTTGTGGTCTCCTTCTTCCACCAGCCACAGTCTACCTCCCCTTTCTTCCCATCCCCTCTCTATCCTGTTCCAAAAGAGGTCAGCATTGCACAGGCATGAGTACCCCAGCACAAGGGTCAAATCTCTAACTCCCTCTTCCCTGCAAGTAATTGCTTCTTGGCCATCTCTTGGACCTAAGAGAGTGCACACTTGCAGTATGGATCAGGAGATGAACCCCATAAAGACTCTGGAAGCAGGCTTGAAGTGAACCGGATTAGGGTCCCAGCAGCTGCAAAAGAGCTTGGTGTTATTAATTAGCCATGGAATAAGTGTTAAAACTGTGTGCAAGCATTCAGAAATTTCTGTGCAACTTGACATTGCTGAACATCCAAGCTTGAACTTGTTGGATTGGACAAGGTATAAGGTTATCTCAGGTGCTATCAAATTCATGTGCTATGTCACAAGTGGTATTACAGTACAGTTATACATTTGTCTGTTCTGGATTTCAGGATGGCAGTTGGAGGGGAAGGAACCAGTCCTAAGGGAGGGTTAGGAACTTTGGTAGGGATCCCAACGGTCCCTGGATAACTTGTCTGTAGGGGAAGGGTGTAGCTAATCGGGTGAGAAGGGCAGCTGTTCCTCTTAGCTAAGCCAACAGTGGAACTGCCTTCAGTACTTGGGGCTGGGAAGTGGGACTCAAGGCTGGCCAGTACTGCCTTTGCCATTCACTACAGTGTACCAGACTTGGGTTGAACATGGGTGAGAGGCCCCCACCACTATAGTTTGGATGTTGAAGGTTCATTAAAGGCCCAGGTGCTAGAATGTTGGTCTCCAAGTGGCACTGTTTGGAGCTGGTAGAACATTTAGGAGGTGGCTCCTGGTGCAGGGTCCTTAGGTCATCAGTTGTGTAGCCTTGGAAGGTGCTTCTCATGTGACCTCTTATTGCCAAAGTCCAAATTTGGGCCCCTCTACTCTCTCTCTTCTTCTTGGCTCAGTATGTGATCTTTCCTCTCCGCTAGCTCTGTCACCTGCCACAGGCACCTGGACTTTTAACTTCCCAAACTGTGAGCTAAATAAACTTCTCTTTTCTTGGTAAGTAACTTGCCTCCAGGTTTTTGAGGCAGTGATGTAAAACTAAGGAGTGTGCCTACTGAGTCATCCATTAAATGCACCCAGATCATTTTGGATATTCTCAAACCTCTCTTTGTCCAGAGAGACAAAGGTTGATCACTGAGACAACTTTAGATCCTCACCAGCCCAGAGACAGACAGCACCAGATGACATGGGATTAGGAAGTGCCACTAACTAGTCTTTCTCCACAATGCCTTCACTTTCCCTCAGTGCGCAGCCTCAAAAATCCTTCTCCTTTGCTCTGTGATGTCCCTAAACCTGCACTTCCCTTGTGAAAGATGCTGTATGAGTTGGAGTTCTCAACCCCATCGTTGGATTTACTCATTCTCCGGGGATCTCCCAATTCTGTGTGAAATATACATATCTGTTAATTTTTCTCTTATTTTGTCTTTCCTTATAGGGAGTCCATCCCAGCTGGGAATTAAGGATGCAGGGAAAGATTAATTAGTGACTGGCCAGACCCTGCCACTCTGCTCTCACTCTTCCCCGAACTGCAGCAGTTGCTGGCTTCTAATGACTCACCCAGCCCCCTTCTCCTGATGCTGGCCACTTGTATCAGCATCAGCCGATGGCCAATGGCAAAGATCATCAGAAAGTGTGTGTGTGTGTGTGATAATACAGGGTTAATAGTCTTTTGCCTCTGAGCAATCCCTGCTCCTTAATTCTAAAGCACCCCATGGGATCAGGCTGAGACTTTGACTTACCCTGAAACCTTGTCACTGGTCAGTTCCTGCTCCCACCCCTTCCTGCTTCCTTTGCACTCTTCCTTACATGGGTCTCCTGCCAGGAATCCCTGGTGCCAAATTCCCATCTCGGGCTCTGTTTCCAGTAGAATGAACTCAAGACAGAATCTGCACCCTGCTTGCTGGATTTCTTCTGCCCCTCCAGACTTCTCTTCCTGTTCTATCCCCCAGGAGACAGATCAGTTTGTACATTGCAAAAAGCTGTTTTCCCAGGAGTTTCTAGCTGGGTTGGCCAATTGGAGGCAATAGTGAGTGAAGTGCTGGGTTGAGATGAGGTCTTTATTCCCCTAGCTCCTCCCCTACAAGTTGTCCTCTATACACTTCTACAGCAGAAGAGGTTACAGAACCAAGAAAAGCCCAAGACATTATGCAGCTGGAAGTTTCTTGATGACTCCAGCTTAGGGAAGAAGGGGTGACAGAAGAGAGGGATCCACTTTGGGGAGTTCAGAAACTGTGTCAGAGCTCTTAACTGCCAGTGACAGAAATTGGCTGGTAAGTGAAAGCAGAAAAGGGATTCATGGAGGCAGTCTGGGGGGCTGACAGAATTTGTGGGCAGGCTGAGACACAGAGAACACCCAGACCTGCAGAATGCTCTTATGAAAGCTGCAGTGTCAGACCCTGGGTTCCAACTTGATGTCCACACCCAAGCACATAGTAAACCTGGAAAGTCAGAATAATTACACTTAATTCCTTCAAGAAATTGAAATTTAAATCAGGCTCTGTTTTCAAAGCCATGGTACTAACAAATATTTCCTTCCAAGAAAAACACCCAGGTAAACAAGGCTCAAATTTTAGTTAGAATGAGACCACCCAGAATGTTAAAATGTGGATCCCTATGCCCACTACGCCAGAACTTCCCATTCAGTGGGGTCCCAGGAATAAAAACTGCAACAAGTTTCCCCACACTGACACTGGAGATGTAGAGGTGTGCCTATAGTATACAAATATAGATATGTACAAACCTAGCTCTACCTCCATCCATCAATCAATCATTTAAATGTTGGGCATAGAGCAACATCCATGCTAGTTTTGAGTTGCACACAGAATGCTTGTTATGGTTTGAATGTGTCCTCCAGGAGTTCATGTGCTGAATCCCCATTGGGAGGTATTGAGAGTGTAGATTTAATCCAACTATGGTGCTTAGAGGTGGGGCCTTGGGACGTAAGATTTGATAAGATCATTAGACTGGAACCCAGTGATTCAATACTGGTGGCTTCATAAGAGGGAAAAAAAACCCAGAAGGAATACACACACATACATGCATACACACACACACCCATGTGTGTACATGTGGATGTTCCCTGTCTCTTGTCATGCGATGTCCTGTGTCACCCTTGGCATCTTATCAACCAAAACAACCATTACAGTCCCTTGATCTTGGACCATGAGCCAAAATAAACCTTTCTTCTTTACAAAGTGACCTGGCCTCAGATAGGTCATTATAATAATAGAAACAGGACTAATACAATGTTTATATATTTTCACAGGAACTTCTGGAACAGTATACTAAGAGACATCTGTGTGCCCCTAGAGAATGTCTTTTATTAACACTCCTCAAAATTTTCTTTGCATCCCAATGAAAAGCCAAATCATGGACTGCCTGAAAATAGAAAAGAAGCTCTGCCCAAAGCTTGCTGATGAACTGCAACCACTGACTTCTTGCCAGCACTCCTTGCTAATTTAGAACTGCAACTGCGCAGGCGAGCAGAGTACAGGTATTAATAATGGCAGTAGGAAGCCATATGGAGAGCAGACCAAGGGGCAGGTCCTCCTTAACCCAAGCACCTGGCTTTTCTTAGTGAAGGTGACCATGGAGTCTTGGCCAAAGTCATCAGAAACCACCTCTAGAGCACTCCTCTCAATGACAAGAAACCAAACTATTCGATATTAGCCCTGTATTTGGGGGCACATGTTCTAGTCAAGTAAATTCAAATTTTGATTTGCCAAATGCTGTCTGAGTTCAGATCTGATCACATGGTTGATGACAATTCTGTCTGAACTGAGGTTACAAATTAAATAAAAATGATTACTCACCCACTGAGAATTTGTCTCTTCATCTTTTAAAATTCATGAGCACAGAAAGGTGTCTGTCATTTCTTTAATCATATGAATAATTTGTCTAGCACATACCCTGTAGACTATGAACGTGACCTTTGCATGCTTATTTTTAATCATTTTAGAAAATAGGAAGTAACCTTTACATTTATGCTAAGTGGATTTTTAGACAAAATTCAACGAGGAAAGAATAACTTTTCAAAAATTGTTCTGAGAAACGTGAACATGTAAAAGAATGAAGTGGAATGCAATCTTGACTTAAGAAAATAAGGCTGCAGCAGCGTTGGACTTGGGCGAGACTGACTAGTGTGTGCTTGTGCGACTCTTAACAACTGCAGTCACATTAACAAGGAGGCAGCTGTTCCCATGATGGACCACCAGCCTGGCAGCTGTGCTCTTGGCCCAATAAGTTCTTTTAAAAAGGTATTTGTGTCCATTTCAATTAGAAGGATTCAATCAAAGTGTTTTAATTTTTCAAATGTTAGGAAAAAATTAAAGCAAGCCATCAACTCTCTAGCATCTCTTGGATATTAAACCTAACTCTATGCTACAATTTGGGCATATGAAACATTTACCTACCCAAACCCTTTATTCTTCTAAAATTTAATCAGGAGCTTGTAGCTTATTAAACAATTACTCAAACACAGAGCCATGCAGAATTAAATCATAATGCATAATTGCTTAGCCATTAGAATATTAAGAGCTGGGATATCTGGCAATATTAAATGTTCAAAGAGCGTTCTCTCCCATATTGCCGGTAGGAATACAAATACAACTATTTGTTCAGGCAATTGGCAGAATCTAATCAAGTTTGAAATGGGCACACCATTATGACTCAGCAATCTCAGTCCTTGGTATCCATACAGACTCCTCACCATCACACAAGCAGGCGTGTTGAGGATGTTCTTTATACTGCCAACCTGGGGGAAATGCACTCAGCCCACACATTCAGCAGCTGGATAACTACTAAACCAACTACGGCTTGCCTGGTCTATGAAACTCCATACAACCACTTAAAAATATGCAGCAGACTTAGAAAGATGGAAGCTGATTGTATAATGATTATAGACATGTACAGCATAGAGTACAAGTACATAGACAAACGACAGTTTTTATGCTGAAAACAACATTATATCTTAGGTTGTTATTGTTCTTTCTTTTAAAACAAAGTACATATATGCACACACGTGATATATATACATATATATATATAGTGTGTGTGTGTGCACATACCCTGCAAGGCTCTTAGTGGGCTCTCCTGCCCCTTGTGGCCTTATAGCTTCATTCTCTGTCATCTGCACTCCAGTCTTACAGGACATCCAAGTCACCCACTGCCTTTATGATGGAGTCCCAGCTATTCAGACGTTCTGCCTTAGGCCTTGCTAATTCTCCATGTGACCTCTTAGGAGGGGCCCTCTCACTGTAGGCCTCATTTTTCAGAGTTCTCGTGAGCTTCTTGAAGACCTGTTGCATCTCTGTGAAACCTCTCTCCACTTCCCCCAGTCTTTTAAAAGCATGGGTTGAAGAACCCAGGGAATTAACCCGGTGGGGAGGAAGTCATTAACAGGATTGATTTCATTGGGCTTGTGGGGAGAAGGGATGGAAGCAGCCACAGAGCCCTATAAGGCAGAAAAGGAGAGAGATCTGGGGAAATCTCTACCTGCGTTAGAAGAAAGTTCAAAAGTAAAATGATTTCAAAGAGGTGTTGTTGTGCCATCAAAATAAAACGCCTTAGAAATTTCTTTTGTGATATTTTTTCTTATAGGATGGATTAGGATTGTAGTTCCTTTTGTTCTTCACTGTCCCATCTCTGAATGTGGACTCCACTTATGACAGGATCTCTGGGGTTCTGGGCGTCTGTGAGTTCATTCTGAAACTCATGTTCATTGGACATGCATCATCGGTGGCAGGCTTGCAGTGGGGCATGCTTTTGGAGCTGGGCATGCCTGGGTTCAACTACCAGCTTCACCCCTTGAAAACTCTACTATCCTCCCCTAAACTGCCGGGTTGAGCCCTGGCTGCTCGACTTCCTACCCAGTTCTGCATACAGCCTGGGAAAGCAGCAGAAATGGCTCACTGTACCCCATGGGTAACCTGGAGGAAGCTATTGACTCCTGGCCCCAGAACAGCCCAAATCTAGTTATTGTGGCCATTTAGAGGATGAACCAGCAGATGGAAGATCTCTCTCTGTTTCTCTCTCTGTCTCTCTCTCTGTCTCTTCCTCTCTTGGTAACTCTGCCTTTCAAATTAAAAAATTTAAAATAGGAAATTTTAAAATACATATTATAAATAAAAAAGTCTTAAGTTCCATACTACATGCAGCGTCTACTTCTGCAAGTGCGTATTATCACACCCATTTTAGCCCCGAGGATACAGTGGCTCAGAGAGCCCAAGAACTTGCTCAAAAACAAGCCACCAGGCCAGTGGTAGAGCCAGGATGGAAAGCCCAGCTCTGTGTGATTTCAGTGTCTTGCATCTCACTTCCATCTACTTAGCAGCACAAGGCTTCGCTATTATGATCTCCATTTCTTTGGCTACAAACTAAGAATTGTGTTACCTACATCAAAGATCATTGATCAAAGAGGAAAGAAAGGAGGTGAGCTGGCACAAAGGGTGAATTTCACAACTTCACACCCTCAGGTACAACAACATGTTGAATTCAGGGCAAAGATGGGGCACTTAGTGGGTGGAAGAATGGAGAAAAGGGGTTGGGACGGGAGAAGACCAGCCCTGCCAAGTTCACCACTCTGCCCCGATCCAGTCAAGCTGTAGCAAGCCCAAAACTGAGACTAGAGATGAAGGGGGTTGGGATGCCAATCAGGAAGTCTGACACCGAACTGGAGATGCAGAATGGCAGTGTAGCAAGCTGTCACCTCAAGGTGTGTCACATGCAGTTACAGGGCTGAGGGAAATAACAAAATGGAGCCAATGTTATGGCGCAGTGGGCTAAGCTGTCACTTGTGTGATACCTACAACTCTTATCAGAGTGCCAGTTCAAGTCCCAGTGTCTCTGCTTACACTCATTCCCTACTAATGCTCCTGGGAAAGCAGCAGAAGACAGCTCAAGTGCTTGGGCCCCTGCTACTTATGTGGGAGACCTAGATGGAGTTCCAGGTTCCTGGTTTTGGCTTAGCTCAGGCATAGCTATTGTAGATAACTTGGAGAGTGGACCCAAAGATGGAAGTGCTCTCTCTCCCTCTCCCAGCTCCCTTCCTCTTTCTCTCCTTTTCCCCTACCCCACTCAGCACTCCTTCAAATAAATAAATATTTAAATAACAGTGATAATAAAGCGTCATGTGCCCAAGTACTCTCCCTCTGTGCCTCCTCACCTTTTCCTGAAGGACAAGTCACCGGGCTTGGCTAGCTGCAGGACTTTGTCATTATGAAGAAAAATGGGCAGAGCCAGAGATACTGACCACGGCTGGGGAACTAACAGAGGCTGGATTATGTAGCTCTGTGCCAAGTCATTATAGTGCCTCTCTGATGTGCCAGGTCTGATCTAAGGCTTGGCATGCAAAGGTGACAGGTTTGTGTCCTTTGGTGATGACATGTATGATGCTGGGAAGAGAGAAGTCAATTGCTTACAGGCCAAAGGGAGGTACGGGCCAGGCCATGCATGGTCACTTGTAGCCTGTGAAACAGTCCGGAGGACATCCTACAGGTAATGACAACTTTGGGACTGCATAGAGGACCCATGTGAAGGACTCAAGCCTGACGCCAGGGAGTCAGCCAGAGCAGGTCTTGCTTTGGACTTTACCATCTCCTAAAGCTGCCTTTACCACTTCAGTGTATGTTGGAGAGGATTATCTTCCCAACTGGACTCATCAAATGGGAAAGAACTCGGAGAAGGCTGTAAGGAAATTATGCAACTGCACAAAAATGGCTTTGTCCCAAAAGCTCTCCTGATAAAAGGAATGAAACATCCAGGAAGAAAGAGGGGGAGGGAAACAAAGCAACAGCCAATCCATCAGGATATTCATCCACAACCTGACTCAGAGAAACAGGTTTCCAGTAACAACTTCAAAAGGACACAGAAGGAACAAGATTATACTACTTACTATAATGCTTCCTGTTGGTGCTATAGTAGCTGGGAATGCCCCCAGATCACTTTTCTTTCTTAAAAACCTTTGTTTGGGCCCAGCGTGGTAGCCTAGTAGCTAAAGTCCTCACCTTGTATGCACCAGGATCCCATAGGGATGCCGGTTCATGTCCCAGCTGCTCCACTTTCCATCCAGCTCCCTGTTTGTGGCCTGGAAAAGCAGTCGAGGGCGGCCCAATGCCTTGGAACCCTCTACCCACATGAGAGACCAGGAGGAGGCTCCTGGCTCCTGGCCAGATCAGCTCAGCTCTAGCTGTTGCAGCCATTTGGGGAGTGAACCAGTGGATGGAAGATTTTTCTGTATTTTCTTCTTTCTGTAGCTCTGCCTTTCCAACAAAAACAAATAAATCTTTTTTTTAAAAAAAAAAAAACCTTTGTTTATTATCTTTATTTGAAAAGTAGTGAGACAGAGACAGATAAAGGAAGTTCTTCCTTTCCTTACTCCCCTCGCCCCCTCACACACACACACCTGCCCCTATCCCAAATGCTCAGAGGTGATGCTGAGGGTTCAACATTGGAGGTACAGGGTAGAAGCGCCCCCTGGTGGGTGGGAGGATGAGTATGGGGTAGACTGGGTTAAACTGCTTGATGATGGCACACAATATCACAATATTTTGGATCAAGTCCAGCCTCTACTTTAGATACAGCTTCCTGCTAATACACGTACAAGACAGATCATGGTCCTAACAGCTGAGTGTTCCTGCCACTCACATGGTGGAACAGGATGTTGCTCCTAGCCCCTGGCATCAGCCTTCCTCAGCCCCATCTACTGTGGGCATCTGGGGAGTGAGCTGATGAAAGATCCCTCTTCTTTCCTTTCTCCTTCTCTCTGCCTTTCAAATAAAGAAAACTTAAAGCAAAACACTATCACTCTGCTGATTTGACTTTATATTTCTGAAACATAGGATCGACTCACAAATGCCCCAGTTCCTGTCCCTCCAGGTTTTTCTTTTATGATTTATTTGTTTATTTTGTAAATCATAATTACAGACAGAAATATAAAGACAGAAATCTTCTATCTTCTGGTTCACTCCCCAGATAGCCACAATGGCTAACTATGGGCCAAGCCAAAGTTAAGGGCTTCGTCTGGGTACTCCACGTCCAACAGTTCAGCTCTGAACAATTCCCTGCTCCTTCTAAGTGCCCAAGGTTTCCGACCCAGGCCAGGCTGTTCGTTTCCTGGGAGCAAAGGCTCTCAGCCAGCCCAGCTGCCTGTCCACTGCTCTCCAGGGAGCCTTGGTATTTCAGCTGACCATCTCATTTATACCGTGTTTTTCTCAGTCATAGTCTTAGAAAAAAATCTCCTATTATTGATTCTTGAACTAATTTATATTATTAAGCTGTATTTATTAAGTTACATATTTTAACATGAAAACTTAAGGTGAAACTATAATAGTTTGACATGAACAAATATGAACATTCCATGTCTACATGAGGGACCTTGCAAAAAGCGCTAGTGTACTGAGAGATCAAGTGGCAGCCAGGAACAGTGAAATCAGCTCATTGTTTCCCTGTAAGCCCTTTCACAGCCAGAGACCAGTGAGACCTGAGCTAGACTAAGCTTGGAAAATTCCACAACAGCGAGGCCCAACATCATTCACAACCCTCCAGTCACACATGAGGATATCTGCTGACAGGCATGGGGCTGGGAACCCCAGAAAGTACAGGCACAGCTCTATGTTCTCGGTTGCTGGGGCTTGGGCACTGTCCCACATGTCCCGGAAGAGCAGAGAGGGGGCGTTCCAGGCAACTTCACTCAGGGGTCTCCGAGGCAGCAGAAAGAAGAGCTTGGGTGAGGAAAATGCCTTGAGGTAGGCAGAAAACCAGCCCATGGCAATGGGCTGGAGCCTGGTGACAAGAAACAGAGTCTGGGGCCCGGGACGGTAGCCTATCACCTAAAGTCCTTGCCTTGAACTTGCCAGGATCCCATATGGGTTCCAGTTCATTTCCTGGCAGCTCTGCTTCTTATCCAGCTCCCTGCTTGTGGCATGGGAAAGCAGTCAAGGGCAGCCCAAAGCCCTGGGACTCTGCACCCATATGGGAGATATGAAACAGGTTCTGGGCTCCTGGCTTTGGATCAGCTCAGCTCTGGTCGTTGCAGCCACTTGGGAAGTGAATCATCGGACAGAAGATCTCTGTCTCTCCTCCTCTCTGTGTATCTAACTTTCCAATAAAAAGAAATATAATTCCTAAAAAAGAGAGAGAGAGTCTGAATTTTTCAAAAGGAACCAAATTGACCCACCACATCCTCAGGGGCCCTGCATATCTGATATCAAGGCACTGTGGTTTGAGGAGCTGGCCTGGCTGGCATACAGAGCTGTCTTCTCAGCCCTCCATGCCATCTCTGCATTACCTGACCTCTGCCAGCAAGGAACCTCCCCAAGACTCAGTTTTCTCATGAATGAAACAGACCCAAGTTCCTACTTCACAGGGTGCCTGAGCAGGCTTCATGCTTAGTAGATGCCTTACCACATGCCAGGAACCACTTAAAACGGAGCAGGAAGTGCCTCTTGCACTTCCACTCTTATTGGGTGCTGTGACATGATGGGCCCTGGTGTGGGGGCAACTTACAGATGATTGAAGCACGGCTTCTGCCCTGAAGGGGCATGGCATCTCATTCTTCAGTTCCATTCCACAAATGCTCACATTGTGTGGAACTGGGTGTGGGGGCATTACAATGAGGACCAACAGGAGACCCTGGAGACAAGTAGAGAGCAGAGGAGGATGACTCTGGGTCCCCAGGCAGTACCGGGTGGCTAAGGAGACAGAGCATAATCTTATGTCCCCATAGGTGTTCATGCCATGGTGCTTTATGTTTCAAGTTCAAAGCCCTCTGCACACTGCGACTGTAGTACCAGTGATTTGGCTGCTGCTTGTCTTCAGTGCTAGATGGTCACCCCTGGAAGTTAGGTGCCATGGCTGACTTGCTCTCCACTACATTCTTAGCACCAGTTCTTAGAAGAAACACTCTACAAAAGGGCTTGCTGTGAATGTAGGCAGCATCTGTTCATGATCCTGAACTCAGGAGATGAGTATTTCAGTCTGCTCGGTACTGTTCCCTCCTAATGCTGTTACGAAAACAATTTGCAATCTGCAAAGTTCCTGGAACTGCAGAAAGGCCATTTCCAGCTAATGCACATTGTGAGTGAGGAGTCATCAATTGTGCCTGTCTGTTGTCCTCCTTTTGGAGATAAATGATGGGTTTGCTTTCATCCTGGGACCCAAGAAACTCAGAACATGTCTGACACTGGTCAATGCCCCAATCACCTGGCCATTTCTAAGGAACACAGTTTGCTCACAGGGTATTTGGAAAAGCAAAGGAAGCAAGCCCAGCTTCAAGGCAGGTGCAGGCAGTGAGTGTGTCTAGCATCCATGGCCTGTAGCATGGAGCTCCCCACTGGAGGAAGGACGCTGCCTGTGGAAATGCAGCCAACCTTCCAGAACAGGTGCCCAGCACAAGGGAGCACACCTGGCTCCTGAAGGAGGCAACTGTGACCAACATTAAGATGAGGCCACTAGGGTAAGCCCTAATCCAGTGTGACAGCCTCCTAAGAGGGGGAATGTGGGCAGAGATCCCATATGGGCATCTACAAGCCAAGGCACACAGAAGATCATGGCCAACCATGGGACACAGAGGCTGAGACAGACCATCCCCAAGCATGCCAGAAACCAATCTTGCCAGCACCTGATCTCAAACTCAACCACTGGATGCAGACCATCCATCTCTGCTATCCAGACTGCCCAGCTGATAGAACCTAACCACGGTGGCTCTAGCAGCTGTGTACCTGTTTCCCACAGGGAAGAGAGCAGCAGGAATCAAAGGCAATGGCAGGTGGCCAAGGCTTCTCTCAAGTGAAGAATAGCCCTGATAGGGGAGGAAATAAATTATTCCAGTTTCCAGCGCCAGGCCCTCTAACTGGCCAAGACCACTCACTTAGGGGTCATTGACCAGTGTCAAATGTGTCACTGAGCTTTGAACCATGCGTGTCACCCCCAAGCCCTGGGTGTCTTTCCTTGGGAAGAAATTAAGTTGACAATGGTACAAGGGCTTGTTTAGACTTGGATAAACTTTGTGTAAAAACCTAAAATAAATCTTTTTTAAAAAGATGACATGGAGAGGGAAAATACAACCGGTGAAGGAGAAAGCATGAAGAATAGCATGGGACCCTGTCTCTGCAAAAGTAACCAATATGCTGTGTGGAGTGGGTGGGGCTGGTGATGGGAGTAACCTCGGGAATGAGAAGGGTTCAATCTAGGCTGAATCAAATAATCATCGTGCGCACTCAGGTCTGCAACAGACCAGTCCGTCAGCTGTAAGACAGCAGATCCAGCAGGAGGCTGCTTGGCACACAAGAATCAGAGCACTGAGCAGCAGGTTCCATGGCATCAATGCCCATGCTTCAGGAGTGAGATGCAGAGCACAGGGCATGGCCCCTGCACCCACATGGGAGGCCCAGCTTTGGACTTCCTGCTGTGGTCATGAAGGTCATTTGAGGTGTGAGTCACCAGATAGAAGATTACTCTCTATGTCACTCTGCCTTTCAAATAAAAAACAATAATAAGAAGAAATAAATTTTTAAATAGACGTAAAAGAAACCAGGCTGCACAATCTGAGGTGGCAGGAGGCAGGGTCTGGAATGCCTCTTTCTGTCGATCCTTCTTTCATATACATACAGTCCTTGCTATTACACCTCAAACTAATTTGCTCCTTGCCCAGAAGAGTTTTCTGAGGAAACTACTGAATCCCAAAGAACTGCCTGGCAGTCTTGCACCTGGCTCTCACCCTTATTTGGTCTAATCCTTTTCCAAAGTCCCTCTGGTCCTGACTTTCCAGTTACCCTTCCCTAGGCCCTGCGCTGGATCTTAGGGAAGGGGCTGGCAGGATGCTGAAGGTGGAAGCCTCCTTCTTTTCATGGCCACAGTGCATCAGCTCGGTGGGCACTTGGCGTGTACATTTCTTAGAAAATTCAGACTCGGGCCCGGCGCGGTGGCGCAAGTGATTAAAGGTCCTCGCCTTGCACGCCCGGGATCCCATATGGGCGCCGGTTCTAATCCCGGCAGCCCCGCTTCCCTTCCAGCTCCCTGCCTGTGGCCTGGGAAAGCAGTCAAAGCTTTGGGAACCTGCACCCGCGTGGGAGACCCAGAAGAGGCTCCTGGCTTCGGATCGGCATAGCATCGGCCCGTTGCGTTCACTTGGGGAGTGAATCATCGGACGGAAGATCTTCCTCTCTGTCTCTCCTCTCTGTATATCCGCCTTTCCAATGAAAAAAAATAATAAAAAATAAATCTTTAAAAAAAAAAAAAAAAGAAAATTCAGACTCAAGTTCTGCTACATTTTGGATCAAAGATCATCTGCATCTGAGTCCCAAGAGGCCGACCCCTCCCTCCGGCCTAGCCAAGGTGCAGCCAACCTAGAAGCTCCCCCTTCAGATTCCCGTGTGCTGCCATGCACTCAGCTCCCCAGAGCATGCGACCACCAGAAGCACAGCCACCATCTGTTCTGAACACTGCCCTGTTCTCTTGCTTCCTCTGGGGCCTTCACTGCTTCCGTTTCCATCACTCCTCTCACTCAGTGAAGAATTTCAGAGGGCTGGGACTCCATGATCTCAGGGGTGAATCTGAGAGTAAAGCAGCTGGGCTGGGGTCTGGAGGCACCAGCTGCCTGCCCTGGGCAAGCTCTGGCATACCTCTCAGCCTGAGTGTGCCCACCTACAAAGCAAGAACAGGAACACTAACCTCTGAGGCTGTGCTCCTGCTCGGAATTAGCTGGGAGGCAGCTGGGTGGGAGAAGGGGCCCAGGTCACAGGGCAGCTGGATGAGTAAATGATGCTGCTCCCCTGCTCTGCTCTCGCCTGGGCAGGACCACTCCTCACAGGGCTTGTCCAAGCTCCTCACTGCCCCTCACACTCTCCACAGCTGAGTTAAAGGCAGACAAAGCCACCCCTCCCATCAGCATTCAAAGGAGCTGCTCCCAATCCAATTCTGTTTCAAAGTGGACTCCCTTGCTTTGAAAATGAATGGTGACATCTAAAGGTCAAGCCGGGCAGTGATGATCTCTAAGAGCTAAGGTGATAGGTTTCTACGGGAACTCCTCTTCCTCTCTACCTGGCAAAAGCCAGAAAGCTCCATCCTAGCTGTCACGCGAAATAATGACCACTCTCTCTCCACCACTCCCTACCCCACCCAATGCAAAAAAATCCTGAAACCAGACGCAAAGAGTTGGATGCCCAGGAACTCCTGCACAGCTATTGGATGGCATATGTTTTCAGTTGTTCATGTTTATCTTCTTTTCACAATCTTGCCTCGTGTTGCAATCCAGGCTCTAGGAGAACAGTACGTGTAAAGCTGGAGGCTGGGATGCAAGAGGCAAGGTGAGAACACAGCTTAGGTCTCTGTCGCTTGACCTTGCATTAGAACTCAGTGAAAATAGAGACCTGGGAGAAGTCCCAGACTTTCAACCATGCAGGGCAGGTGGAGCAGAGGCACCTGAGGCAGGAGCGAGCGGCAGTTCCACCATTCTCCAGCCGGCTCTGTCCTGCAAGCTTTTCCAGATCTGATTGCATGCAGCAGAGATAGAGGAGGGCTTCCTGTATTTTTTAAATTAACACCACATCCCAAATCTGGGGACTGCTACAAGACTGTGGGCTGCTTTCCAATATTCAGTCCATGCTTTCACTTTTGTGAATAGTCTTGGTTTTCAGCTTGGTGTGTTTACTGCTCAGCTGAAAGACACTTCCGAACACTTCCGAGCCTCCCTTGCAGCCGGATGCAGCGATTCCAGCCAGTGGCAGCGAAGTGATGCAGGACACCTCCGGTTCCCTGCAAGGGAGGAGGCGGGCTCTCTTCCTTCTCTTCTGTCTTGACTCCTGCAACGTGGACTTGGAGCTTGTGTTGTTAAGTTCAAGTGCCACCTGCATCATGGAGAAGTCTGTAAACAGCCGTCCACATCAGGCATTGCCTGTGGGCTGCATGAGCACATGTCTCCCAGGTAACTATTGCTCTTCAGAGACACAAATGAGGACATCATTTAAAAACATGAAGCCCTGACTTCATAACAACTTGTGGTCTATTTGTTTTTTCCTGTTAAGTCAAATTGCCCTGTTCCACTTCCAACTTCCACTAATGGGATTAGAGAACTTTGACGTCATCAGCTTCAAGGACCAAGAAAAGAGACATCACCCTCTTCCAGAGGCTGAAACAAATAGGCATGAGTTTACTATCTTAGCAGTCCAAAGAAGTGGGATCCAAGCAGGAATGGCAAAGCTGAGATGCGACACGGTTTATATCCCTGTATTCTCTGGGAACTCACAAGCAGAAGGCAAGGGGTTGTGTGGTCAACACGCGTAAAAGCAATTGGAATCCCAGATTCCCTCCCCAACAGCAAATCTAGGTCCCTGTCCCCTCCTTGGCCTGAAATTTGTAGTTTTATTTTCCAGTGAAAATGTCTGGACCAAGGGTCACTGGGAACAGGTGAGGTCAGGGCTCATGTACTGGGAGTGTGGAGCCCTGAGACCCCAGGCTTGTCCTCCTCCTCACACAAACATGCGCCCTCCAGCCAGGAAACTGGGAGAACCTAATCAATGGGGGGAAAAAAAAACAAAGCTGAAGAAATGGAAAAAAACAAAGAAGAGGTAAGGAAATTAGAGGACCCATCTAGAAGGAAAAAAAACCCTGGAAATGCGTTGCCATAAATAAAGGCTACAAGATACAAAAACCAAAAAAAAGTCTCACTGGGGCAAACTCAATGAATTAGGTATTAGAACCCAATTGCTAACATTCGCTCAGGAATTCATTTGGATTTAAAGCATCCCACGTTGTCCTTTCACCGTCACTTTGGTCACTGTGGATCTAAATCAAGTTTAGATGCTATGTTTGACAGTACATGTGAAGAAAGAGATTAAGTAGCTATGCTTTTAAGAGGACCAGCAGACAAGAGGCACAGCGCCACATTGACGGTTAACATGGTCACCATAACAACCCAGATATCCAATTAAACATAGTTTTAAAGCACTCTGGAGATAAAGAAAAAAAAGAATAAAATCGGGTTTCTGAGGAAGATGGTGAGATCACTACTTCTCTCTGCGCAGCATGCCGGCCATAGGAAAGGTATCTTACCAGGGTCCCTGTTTGATCCAGAATCAGTATCTGCCCAAAGCTCCTTGCCTTTCCTACCATTCCTCCTCCTTGTGAATCTCTCATTTCACCTGCCTCCAGGGGGTCCCTGGAGACAAAACAAGACAACACTCCTGAGGCCTGAGCACAGCAGTCTGGGGGAGCAGGGCTCCCAGCTCTTTTCTCAGCAGTGAATCTTCAGCTTCCTTCGTTGAGTCTCTGGCTCCCTTCCCTCTGGCTCTCCCACTCTGCAACAAAACTGCCCAAGGGCAGGCTTAGAGCCTCCCAAGAACAGAGACTGACAGGAATGAAAGCTACCAAAACAAAGCGGACTCCCAGCATCAGATGCAAAAAGTTAAATCCGGGGATGCCATGCACAGATGGCTTCCTGTCCCCAAGATGTTCTCAGCCAGCACTTAATACATGTGGGGAAATGCAGGCCATAGGGAACCTGCTCAGTGGTTGAATTTTAAGCATCCTCATGCAAATAGGTGCAAGGAATGGTTGGGAGGAGCCCAGGGAGTGCAGTCACAGTCATCATGGCTGAGGTTTGTGTTGGTCAAGCACAGGCTGAGCCCAAATGCCTCCACCTAAATGCTGGTACTTTGGGGGTATGAATACTATGGCACAGAGCGGACATCCTCCCACCCATGCAGCCTCATCTTTAAAGCCATGGAGGTGGGAGGTCTCCTGAGCAGGTGGGAACCAAAGGCTCAGGCTGGGTGGTTATGAGCCTGGGATGCCACACCAAGGGTGTCACCCTTGTCTGGGTCAGAGGTGTTCTGGGCATGAGAGTGACAGGATCCAAGCTTCAGGAAGACAGTCTGGCAGCAATGATGACGGAGTGGACTGAAGACAAGAAAGGTCAGGAGTGAATGAGGGGTTGAGAGGTTCCATCATGGGCACCTGGTCCTATCCCTGCTCCCCTGGAATCTACACGCCTCAGTGTTTGATGTTGCCAAGTTCTTTCCCAGCCTCCTTCAAGAAGTAGAGTCTAACTCCTCCCTGCACACCTGAGCAGAATCCAGCCTCATGTGTTATCCGGTAAAATGTGGAAGTGGCACAGCATGACCTCCAAGATCAGGTAAGACAAAGCAAGGAGCCTTCTGCCGTGCTACCTGGGATGCACAATAGGGTTGTTTTTTTTTTTTTTTAAGATTTATTTATTTTTATTGGAAAGGCAGATTTACAGAGAGGAAAAGAGACAGATGAAGATCTTTTTCTGTCCACTGATTCACTCCCCAAGTAGTTGCTATGGCTAGAGCTGTGCCGATCCAAAACCAAGAGTCAGGAGTCTCCTCTGGGTCTCCCATGCAGGTACAGGGTCCCAAGGCTTTGGACTGTCCTTGACTGCCTCCCAGGCCATAAACAGGAACCTGGATGGGAAAGCATGGCTGCCAGGATTAGAACTGGTGCCCATATGGGATCCTGGCCTTGCAAGGTGAAGACTTTAGCTGTTAGGCTACTGCGACAGGCCTGCACAATAAGGTTTTGAGTGGTTTCGTAAATTAATGGTCTGACTTCCCTGGCATCAAACAGCCTTAACAAGCCCCTTGCAGGGAACCCATATGTGGAAGGGTCTTTCAGAGAAAAATCCCAGCCCAGCTAGATCAGGCCAGCTGCTCCACCTGAGCGCAAGCACCCAGCAACTTCATTCACCAAATAACTTCAGAGATTTCAAGCTTTGCAAAATCTCCCCATCATCTTCAAAGATGAATGCTACTCGTTAAGCTAACAAGGTGCAGAACAGGCCTAGAGACGTGAACAGATCGCACAAGACTACCAAAGGCAGTGATCTTGCTCACAGAAACGGCCACTAATGGAACCACAATTTCTCACCTATTACATCGACAACAATCCTGAAAATGAACAATATCTACACTCTGGTCCAAGGTTGCAGGGCTCCAGGCACCCTCACACCCTGCAAAGTGACAACAAGCCCTGGGGAGCAGAATCCGGTACCATTTAACAAAACTGTGCCTGCATTCAGACCTCAGCGCAGCCATTATTTTTCCAGAAATCTATCTAAATGAACACTGGCAAAAATTAAAAGACACATGGACAAGACTCTTTGGAAAAAACCCACGACCATCAGCAGGAGGCTAGTTTAACAAACTGGGACACAGCTGCACAACCAAGCACTCTGTAGATATAAGAGAGAAGGATGAGTTTGTCTATACAATGTTTGGAGGACACCTCCAGGATAAATCATTAAATGAAAAAGCCAGGTTCTAGACCAACCATACAGAGCACTAGGGGAGAGGCAGCTTAAAGGAGAACATTTGAATGCTTGTGTATGGGCATGTCTGTGACTGTGTGTGTGTGTGCGCGCACGCGCGCGCAAAACAAATACAACAGAATGAAGGGATGGAGGGGTCAGAGATGAAAGTTATGATTCTTAAACTAGTTTATTGTGTAGGTCTGCTATCAGAACCATAAAAGCAATCGACCAATATGGAACAAAAGTAAACTCACATGATAGAAACAGAAATGGGGGGCCTGCACTGTGGCATAGTAGGGTAAACCAGCACCTGTAGTGCCAGCATCTGAGATGGCCATGGGTTCTAGTCCCTGCTGCTCCACTTTCAATTCAGGTCCTACTAATGTGAAAAGCAGCAAAAGATGACCCAAATGCTTAGGGCCCTGCACTCATGTGGGAGACCCAGATGAAGCTCCTGGCTCCTGGCTTCAGTTGCAGCCATTTGGGGAATGAACCAGCAGATGGGAGACCTCTCTATGTCTCTTCCTCTCTCTCTCTCTGTAACTCCATCTTTCAAACAAGGAAAATAAATCTTAAAAACAAACAAATACTTTTATAGGAAAAGCAAAAGAAAGGGCGATGAATGAATCTACCTATACGGCAAGTTGGTAGATTAATCACAGAGCAAGAAACTATTTCAAATAACTTTAAGGCACTGGAATATGTTTGTCCCTGGTAGGATGTAACCCAAGGACACAACAGAAAAAAATGACCCTCCAAAATCTTTAAAAATATGTTTGTAATCATACATTGAGATGTAGAATACAAAGTAAATAAGCATTTACCATGTTGTAAGGTACTGAGAGCTTCAACATTAAAAAAAAAAAAGCATGTACCATGGGAGAAGATGGAGGACAGATCAAATTGATCAATTACCCCAGCCAATCATTGGCAGTGAAGATCTGGGCAGATGGAGACACTAAGGTGGACTATAGCAGCCAGTGGATTCAGGAATTCAGGACTGTTGAACTATCAAAACCTCTTGAGAAATTTCTATTTCTCTTCCTGTTGTTGATTTTGTATTGTGGCTTGTCATTTAAAAGGGGTGTGTGGAGCCTGGCGTGGTGATGATCTAGCAGCTAAAATCCTCGTCTTGAACGCGCTGGGATCCCATATGGGCACCAGTTCATGTCCTGGTAGCTCCACTTCCCATCTACCTCCCTGCTTAAGGCCTGGGAAAGCAGTCAAGGACAGCCCAAAGCCTTGGAACCCTACACCTGCGTGGGAGACCCGGAGGAAGTTCCTGGCTCCTGGCTTTGGATCAGTGCAGCACCGGCCATTGCAGTCACTTGGGGAGTGAATCATCAGACAGAAGATCTTCCTCTCTGTCTCTTCTCCTCTCTGTATATCTGACTTTGCAATAAAAATAAATAAGTCTTTAAAAAAAAAAAAGAGGGATGTGTAGTGACTGTGTAATGGAGACTATCATGTCCAGATGTGAGGATGCAGTGCAGTGTGCATCTCTACTTCCAGATCAAAGATGGACTACTAATGAAACTATTAGCTGTATCTTGACAATGGGAGGCTGGACTCTGTCATTGTCCATGCCCACAATGATGAACATGTGACTGTTTATGAAGAGCTATGCTATAGTAATAATACAGGGGAATTGGAGGGGGGGAGGGGATTTGGGGAGAGGACAGGGGAAATCCCAGGGCCTATGGAACTGTATCATAGAATGATGATAATAATTTAAAAATAAATTTAAAAATTTTAAAATGTAACCATTAAAAAATAAAGCTTAAGACTCTCAAACTATAGCCAACAGGATGAAAATCCCAATTTTATCCTTTATTAAAGGACTGGCAGTTTATTTTCATTTATGCTTTTGATGTTGCTTTCATGAATATTTTGTAAATTGAAACAAATCAATAACAAAAAATTGTATAAAGCACTAAAATAATTAAACAATAGTTTAAAAAAATAATATAAAAGTTAAAACATGGAAACAGATTGTCTCTTTGAAAAAGAAATTCACTCCGTGATCAGGCTGTTGGGAAGGGGTATGGAAAACAAGCAGCCCAGCAGGCCCCTGAGTCATGGGCTCACATTTCAACCTGGAGAGCCAGAGCACCTTAGAGAGATGACTAACTCCAAGTCCAGTTCAGGAGAAACCCAAGAGAAGCCTAGAAAAGCACATCATGTCAGAAAGCAAGGACCATAAAAGATCATTGAAGGGGCAGCAGCAAGTTAAACTGTTGCCTGTGACACGAGCATCTGCTCTGGTTCGAGTCCTGACTATTGTACTTCAACTTCCTGCTAATGCACGTGGGAAGGCAGAAGAGGGCCCAGGCTCTTGGGCCCCTGCCACTCACATGGAGACCAGGGGTTCCTGGCTCCTGACTCTGGCCTGTTGTAGTCATTTAGGGAATGAACCAAAAGATGGAAAACTTCTCTCAAAATTAATAATCTTTTTCAAAAAAAGATAAAAGAGTGTTGGAATTATGTGAGAAGAATTTAGAGTGCAGTTGAGGGGTTCCCACTAGCTAAACACTGATCTATTTGATTTTTTTATACAACACACAGAACAAGTGCAATGAATTAAAACTTACCAAATTTACCAAAAATCTAGAAATTCATAATGATGATACTTTAAAAAAAAAGAATGACTTGAGCATTTATCCAGCCTCTTCAGGGAAACCAAATGGGCAGAGGACAAATTATCCTTTATAACAGATTTTCAGCAAATCAATGTTTAAAAAAGATGTTGGGTGTATCACTACCTTGTGATTCCTAATAATTGACGTAGACAATGGTTACCAACAGCTGCTAAAACTATTAGCAGAAGACTGACGAGAAATTTCATAGTGAACGGATAAGGTTTACTAAGCTAATCTTAATCACAAAGAAAGATGACCAGATATTATAAGGCTCCTGGTGTGATTCAATAGAAAACAGTACATCGTTAATGAAGCATTCTGCCCACTCCCTGAAAAGTTGAATTTGAACCCCAGTGAATCTTCAGTTCTAATGACCTGTTTGCAGCAAATACAGGAATATTTTATTTAGCTATTTCTTGTAAACTTCTTTTTTTGAGAGAGAGGCAAACAGAACTTCCATCTGCTAGTTTACTCGCCTCCTGTCCGAAGCAGCCCGGGCTGGGCCAGGCTGAAGCCTGTGAGCAGGAACTCCATCCACGTCTCCCGTGGAGATGCAGGAACACACACAATTACTGATGCCTCACAGAGTCTACACTGGAAAGAATCTGGAATATGGAGCCAGGGCTGGGAATCGAACCCAAGTACTCAGAAGCAGAAGGCAGGCGTCTCAGCCACACCAACTTCTTCAGTTTTTAAATTGACAAAATGATATGAGTTTATGAGGTACAACACGATGTTTTAATATATGTATATATTGTGGAGTAGCTAAATCATGTTAATATTTTAACATACATATACACTGTTTATAATAATCCTAATTGACACATCTGTTGCCTTAAATGCTTACAACTTTTATGATGAGATTAAGTCCATTTACTAGGCAGTTTTCAAGTATAATGTGTTGTTAACAACCACAGTCATGATCTCATACAATGGATTTCCTGAACTTTCTCCTCTGAGTACAAGAACATTGAAAATGATACTATAGAATTTCAAGCAGCATAACCTACAAAATACGACAGAAAATATAAGACAACAAATGTTTCATCAACAAACTGAAGGAAGGAGAGAAGAAATGGGAAACCCATAAATTAAAAGAAACGAATACATTATCAGCCAACACTAAATGGATGCTATTTATATCCTGATTTAAACAAACCAATTCATTTATTTTATTTATTTGAGACATTGAGAGAGAGTGCTCCCATCTGTTGTTCACTACCCAAATGCCTGCTAAGGCCCGAGGCGAGGGGCTGAAGCCAGCAGCAAGGAGCTCTGTCCAGGCGCCAGGCACCCTCATCATTGGCTGCATGCTAGGATATGCATTAGTGAGAATGCAATGTCAGAAGTCAGACCCAGGAATCAAACCCAGACACTCCCACGTGGGATGCAGGTGTTCCTGGCGACAGCTTCACTTCTAGACCAAACACCCGCCCTCTCAAACAAACCACTCGTAGAAAAAACATGGATGATGCTTTCAGAGAAATCTGGACGCTGATTTGAATTTCTATTACATTAGAAAAATAAGAGCAATTTCTTCTCAATTTTAGGTGCGATAATGATAATGGTGAATATATCCCAGGCAGCAGCAAATGGAATTGCTCATTCTGCATTATTTCAACCTACATCAATGACCATGTCTAACAGTACAAACTAGCATCTTTTTAAAGAATCCTTATCTCTGGGAGGTTCACACTACAGTATTTATTGATGAAGTTACTTTGGAATTTACTTTGAAATTCTCCAACATGAGGGAAATGGAAGTAAAAACAAAGTAAGATTTGCAATGAACTCATAATTATTGAAGCTGAATGATGAATGAATGTGTCAGTATTCAAGTCATCCCCAAATTGCATGTGTGTATATATGTTTTGCATGTGTATTTTTGAAACAGGTGTATATTGAATTGAACTTTTATCTGTGTTTGAACAAGTACCTGGAAAGCAATATGCCTGAGGCTACAATTAAGGGCCCCAGAATCGTTTGGAGTAATGACAATGGGATAGCATCTGCTGCTCAACTGAAGATGAAACGACAGTGGGAGGGGATGCTTGGGCATGAGCATGCACGAGTTTGTGCACCTGCACAAATACTGAATTCCCCCTGACTTCCTGGTTTTGGCTACAGGGTTTTGCAGTCCCAAAGAGGGACAGCTTTTGAAATTTTTAATTGACATGCAGAAGGGAAAAAAGTGGGAAAAAGGCATGAGTACAAAATCTCTGGGATCCTTCGTTAACATCCTAAGTAACTTCCATGTCCCTGGTGCCTTTTCTAGGACGTTGATCGTGTGTTTCCTGAAGCCCTTACAGTAGCCCATTCAGCACCGTCCAGACTCACGGATAACTAGTTGGGCAGGGAGTTTCTAAACCCCCCCCACCACCACCCTGCCTAGTCAAGGTCCATGGCAGGAACTAGAATACTATGAGCAAAGCTCACACTACCTAGACAGGGTCGGTGGAGAAAGTAGCTCTGGTCACAGCAGCCGCTACTGTGGGAACTCTAACTATCCCCGCTGCCTGTGCTGAGGGGGATAGAATATTTGCCACTTGCTGGAACTCCAAGGCAGGGCCAGCACCTTCTGTGAGGCTGAAAGGAGATGAGATTAACTTTAGACCTCACCCTCAGGCCAGCCTTAGCGTGGGAGACACCAGGATATTCTTTCCAACCAACACCCAACTCAGGATTGTGACTTATGTAATAATATCTGAATGTCAGCAGAAGAGATCGTTTGGTCGACATTAAAACCTGCGACTTCTGCAAACAGGCAGTTAGCCTAATGGTTAACACACTCACATCCCACATCAGAGTACCTGCGCTCAATTCCGATTGAGTACCTTAGCTCCAGTTCCGATTCCAGCTTCCTGCCAGTGCAGATCCTAGAAGGTGGTGGTGATGAGCTAAGTCTTTGGATACCTGATATTTACATGGGAGTCCTCTGGTTTCCACAAATGGTCTGCATTACTTGGGGGCATTGTTAGAAATGCAGAACTCCAAGGCCCATCTGAGACCTATGAAACTCCACAGCACACTGACTGGCCTAGAGAACTGGTTAAACATGCAGCTTTTCCGATTCCAACCTGCCTTAAGCCCCAAACCAGGCCAGATTCACCTTCTATCAGATGCGTAAGGTGATCATGGATGCTGCCTGTAGGGGGCGCTGTGGCAGATCCTCTGCAGGACTGGGAAACCAGGTGCGTTGGCAGAAGGAGCTCACAGCTGAGAGGGTAGTGGCCTACCCCAAGTCATGTCCCTCTTGCTTAGGGCAGTCTGCATCCAAAAGATCCACCTTCTCATCTCAAGGGCCATCCAGCTCCAGAACTACCCAGGGGTCAGCTGAGTCCTCTGCAGCCACAACCATTCCACCCCCTCTACAATGATTGCATCTTTAACACCCTCCAGTCCTGAGCAGGGACATTGGCCCCCCGTGATGTCAGCAAATGGGAAGTCAGGGAAAGGCAAGCAAAAGACTGGCACAGGAACAATCCTGCCACAAGTCTGAGTAATAGTACAAAAGGGACTGGAGTGAGGGTCCCTGGGGGGCAGGAGGAGCAGTCCAGAAGCTGCAAGTGTCTGAGCAAAGGACAGCAAAAACCAGAGCCAGCAGTTAGGGAAAGAGCTGGCATGAGGAAAGGTCACAGTGTTAGAGTATTGGTATAATGTTACTATGTTAAAATGTTAAGAATATTAGTGTTAGGTGATATTAGGCCCTTTTGGGTGAGAAGCCACTACTTCGCTAGGTCAGAAGGCGCCTGAACTGTGGGAAAGCTCCACTTTAGTGATAAATCTGTCTCCCTTGTTTCTTTATCTACCATCTAACCCAGGTGCAGGAAGGCAGGGGCACAGTTCCCCCGGCCCCAGGGACGGGAGGAGCCATAAAAGACTGGAGGAGCCATAAAGACAAGGGTGTCAGGATGGGATGAGCCGTAAATAATAAGTGTGGGAATGTAAACAATAAGTGTGGGAACATAAATAATGAGTGTGAGAATGGAACAGACTGCTTGCACCTAAATTTGTTACTTTTGAGTTGACTTTGATATATGTTACAGCCAAGACGGGGTATATAATCTCCAGCCTTATGTTAAGTCGGGGTCCGATCCACTTGGCTGGCCTGTGTGCCCCAAGTACGATCTGACCCCAGCATGCTGGCACAATAAACTCTGTTTGCTTTTTGCATTACCAGCGAGACTCTTTGTCGTTTTCTGGGGGTTGACTAGCTCGCACCCTAATGTCCGGGCGGGGAGCTCTGGCCCGGACTCTAACAACAGGTGCTGGGGTCTGTGCGGTGGGTGTGGAAGACACGAAGGTGTGAAGAGAACTGTTCCATTGCAGGCAAGGCCGCAAGGAATTTCCCGCTGCATGGCAAGGCCCAGTGGATGTCTCTACAACCACCTGAAGGCATTTCCACCTCCCTTTGCATGGACATTGGACACCCCACTGAGATTTCTGTAACCTATTTAGGCATTGTCTGCACTGCAAGTTGGTCTTCACTATCAGTGTGAACTTGGAAGTTGATGTTGCTGTTAACGTCTTAGCAAAAGGGTCTTTTACTATTCATGCTGTCCCAGCTGCCCTCATTGACCATATGCTAAATCAAGGGTGTGGTGGGAACCTATGCTTAGTGTTTTCCTCCCACTGACCAATCAAGGGTGTTAAGTCCCTAGGTAAAGTGGGAATCTATTCTTTCCCTCTTTCCTTGATCTTTAGGTCCCTCCTTCTGTGATGCATTTCCTCCCTTAACTGATTCAAGACTAAGTTGTAGAATGAGGATTGTAATAGGAATGTGTTACTGATTGATATGTGCCATCTATTGAGAACTTCCTGACCACAGGATTAGGACGGCTGATATCCTGCCTCAAGGTGAAACAACTGGCAGAACTATCCTTAGGAATGCCCGCTTGACCAGGTGTGAAAAGTCTGTGCCAGCCTTTGTGACAGCTTCTGTATAAATAAAGTGGGCAGTTTTCTCACTTTGTCCATTATGATCCTGAAATTGTAGTGATCCATTTCTTTTCTACACCTACTCCACGCACCCTTCTCGAGTTCCAAACTCGGCTGGAGCTAGACTCCAGCACACAGGGTTCAGAAGGAGAAAGACCTGGGTTCTGCCCTTCACCCAGCCAACTGACAAACTTGGGCATCTGACTTCCCCCATCTGGAAGTGACACCAGCGTTGGGTCATGCCTAGGTAATGCTTGGCATGTGTTGGGCACCCCTTAATGGAAGCCATGCTTGCACACTCAGCACAGCACCCCAGCAAGCCTGCCTAAGCCCAGCTGTTCTGCAGATTACCCAGGCTGTTCACAGGAGTGATCATGTAAGGAGGCCTCAGCTTCAAACCTGCCTGTTGTTTATGGAGATGCTGAGCCCTGAATCCTGCCTCATGTGAGGGGTACATAGTCAATTGCGGCTGTGACTGCTCTGTTGTTATGGCAACTGGTTTCCCGACAGCTCTTCTCTACAAACCTTTTTGGTTTCCTCAAGCCCTGAAGCCTGCCAGCCTGAGACAGCCAGCAGAATGATTCAGCTTCCGCAGGCAGTGCTGGGAACCCTCCGGATATGCTGGCTGCTCAAACCTGTATTCCTGAGGCAGAAGCCCCAGGCTCTGAGCTGCAACAAAATCCCACCAAGGTCCCTCCACAGATGTCTCCACTGACCAGAAATGGGCACCAAGGAATACCAGCCGGGGCAGGAAAGTGAGGCAGAATACAGGAATGCCTACCACATGTAGCTCAGAGCCCCACCTCCAATGTAAAAGACTGACATGTCAGGTATTGTTGCACAACTGTAAAAAGTATTTCAATATTAACACTTTTCCAAGTGATTTCAGCAGGTGTTCCACTTACAGACTCACTTGATGAGAAAACACTGAAGCCATTATCATTAGTATTATTAGGGCAAAATCTAAACACCATCAATCATGTTGCCTGGGTTTATCTCCTCACCTCCTTCTTTAGTCTCCTCTTCCTTGCTCTGCTCATCCTCTCTGTCCACAGCCCCAGGAAGAGGCAGCAGCCTTGCAGTGGCCTGCTCAAGCTCTGGTATACTCACACATGGTACAGCAAGTGCCTGGCTAAAAAAAAAACTTCCTTGCAGCCAGGGCTGCCCGCGTCCCAGAGTTCTGAGCCCCAGACCCCAGCAAACTTTCCTGAGACTTGGAAAGCTATTGCTTTCTGGATGAAGAACAGGCTCCAATGGGCAGACCTCTGGGGACTCCTCGGATATTAATAACATCATGCATGGGCCACACAAATTATCAACTTAGAAATAAGGCTGCTATAGATGCATTGAATTTCAAGCCCCATCTCAGATACAAATGGTTCTTTTGACCTCACAAAGCCCATGGGCCGGATATTCCCCACCCCTGTATCAACAGTGCGACTTGCCCTTTGGTGCAGTCACCAACCTTCACAGCTTTCTGCAGTTCATTACAGGTTATAAGGTACAGCGTGGAAGGGTGACTCAGGAGGGATAAGAGAAGTCCACGCAGGCTTGAGGAGGTGAGGGGGACCTGGCGGGGGGACAGGTGACACTGAAACACTAGGCTCTTCTTGTTTGCTCATGCATCAGTTCTTCAATGATTCCCATCCTGCCAGGTAGAAACAGAAACCCAAAAGCCACAGCATTTTCTCAAAGCCACACAGCGAATAAAGGTCTGCCGTTCAAGTTAAATTCTGTAGCCACTTAACCACACTACTAATTTCCAGCCATAACAGGAAGGTGTCAGTTGAAGAGAGCAGGAGGAGGTCATGACAACGATCCAAACAGAACTCTCCCCATGAGGAGGAAGTGAGCAAAACACAGAGACCAGATCTGGCTGCCTGGCCTTGCAGGAATGGCCAGGTCAAAGCACTGGGCAGTGGCTGAACAAGGTCAAGAAGCTCTACCTCAGGCTTCCAGGCCAAAGGGCATCTGGCCACTGACTCAGTTTCACCCAAGTGCCCACTAAGATCTTTGCAGGCAAAGATAGGGTGGGGGAAATGTGGGGGAAAACTCAAAAGGTCACCATCCGTGAAGGCTGGCTCATTCATTTTTAGAAGTCATTCAATTCACCTGTGTGAGAGGCAGCCCTAAGAACTCAAGTCACGTGGTCCCAAGCCTGGAAGAGCTAACTAGAGACACAGGCATGAACAAGTCTGGGAATACAGTGCGGCCAGCATGGTTATTGGACTTGTAGAGTGCTTGGAGAGCTTACAGCCAAATCTGACAGCTGTAAGACAAGACAAGAAAATGCGAGATGCCCTGAGTCTCCAGGTTCCACCCACATTTATGCCCACCTGTTTCTTGTGATTTTTGCAAAAGTGACCCCTATAACACATTGAGGCTTCTAGTTGGCAAAAGTATCTAAGAAGGTGCGGATATTTTCTTACCTTACAACCAAGCAGGTAAATAAGAGCCTAAATATACGAGCAGGTAGAATCACTGAGGAAGGAGATTGTCTCTGAAGTCCATAGAAAGGAAGATAAAGAAGCACAGATGTGGGCCCAGCACAGTAGCCCAGTGGCTACAGTTCTCACCTTGCACGCACTGGGATCCCATATGGGTGCAGTTCATATCCCAGGCTCCACTTCCCATCCAGCTCCCTGCTTGTGGCCTGGGAAAGCAGTGGAGAATGGCCCAAAGCCTTGGGACCCTGCAGCCATGTGGGACACCTGGAAGAAGCTTCTGGCTCCTGGCTTCCAATCAGCTAAGCTCTGGCCATTGCAGCCATTTGGGGAATGAGCCACCAGATGGAACATCTTTCTCTCTGTGTCTCTTTCTCTCTGTAAATACGACTTGCCAATAAAAAGAAAATCTTAAAAAAAGGATGCATGGACATTTTAAGAGACTCATCCCATCAAGAGTGGTCATAATAGGCCCTACTAGAGACAGGCACAATGTTGGACACAGATACACAGTGGGGAAAGCAAAGACCTGGTTCCTAACCTAACAGGCACCTTCCCTAACTTCATGGTCTTCTTTGGAGGTAGCAAGCAGCAGTTCGGAATTACTGGAAAATACCACTGTGAACAGGAACACATGGGAAAGTGGAAGGGGCCCTCCCCCAGGAAGCGCGCAGCTGCTCCCCTTCCTAGGGGAGGACTCAGTTCAATCACTCTGCCTTCTACGCCTGTGCCTGCACCGAGGGCCTGATGGGACCATTCCACAGGGCTCTGGGCAGAACCAAAAGCTAGCTCCCTGGATCCCTTTCCTTTGTGCTGCCCCGTAAGTGTATCCACCTGCACTTCTGTCTCCTGGACAGAAAACTAAACCTGACCTTATCTGCTTGAAGTCAAGCAACACATCTCAGTCATCTTTACACTGAATGTCTATTGAATGAACAAAGGAATGAAGACTGTTTTATCTTTACTCTGTCCACACAGGGAAATAAAGTGCCAGGATGGTCACATCCTTGCAACGGGAATCAAGACCAGCAAACCAAAAACATTTAGCAAAACCATCACGGGAAAAAATGTGAACAGACCAAACCTGGGGGTTACTGAAATCAACGGTGCAAACGCAGGATTTATGAAAGAACAAACCCATTCACTGAATAGACAAGGACCACCCATGTTCCAGCCACCGGCTGCTAGGTATTTAGCAAAGAAAATATGAGCAATGCCACTGAACTTAAACTTGATTAGAAACAAAGGTCTAAGAGTTTTCACTAATCACAGGTTTCGTGTGCGTCATCAAGGTCACGGCCAACAGCAGCAGGAAAACAAACAATTCCTGTTCCCCACCGGGACTTCATCACAATGTGCCACACAATGCCCTCTGCTGCTTCAGGAGCCTGAGACTATACATGGATTTCAAGTTCCAAGAAGGACATTGGGGCATGGCTTTGTGGTGCAGCAGCGGAAACCATCGCTGACAAAACTGGCATCCCATATCAGAGAACTGGTCCCGGCTGCTCTGGTTCCAGTCCATGCTCACATGCTCCGCTCACATGCTTGGAAAGACACTAAAAGGTAGCCCAAGCACGTGGCCCCATGCACCCACATGGGAGAGCTGGACAGAGTTCCTGGCTCCTGACTTTGGACTGGATCAACCTCAGCCATCGTGGTCCTCAGGGGAGTAAACTGGCGGAAGGAAGGTCTCTTTCTCTCTGTCACTCTGCCTTTCAATTAAATAAGCAGGCAGGCATGGCTGAAAGAAGCTGGCTGGAATGCTCGTGCTGGTACGAGATAGTGGACACTGTCTATCCCACACGGATAAAGCCGTCTGCCAGGGTGCCCAGCAGAAGCCACCAAGGACTTTCTCCCAGGGAAGTTGCCCTCGGTGGTATCAGGGAAGCCTCCTGGGAAAGATCCAGAGGAGATTCCCATCGAGATGGGATTAGAACATCCAGCGATGTGACAGCCCGAGCATCGCCAGCTGGAAATGCAGAACTCTGGGGTTAAGCCCACCATAAGGAAAGTGTTTAGGGGTCAGAGCTGAACCCCAGTCCTGGGCTAGGAAAAGTCACTGGCACCCCCTCAGTCACCCCAGCCTGGTAAGAAAAGGGCCAAGACAGCCCCACTTCATCCTAGCTGCCGTGGCTAGGTGAGATGATTGGCATTAACTGCCCAGGCCTGGGTGAACTCTCCTGAAGGTTCATTCCTGATCATTTTCCTTGTGTTTAGCTGCCTTTAGTTTCCTTGGGGGAGTCTAATTCTTTGTGCGAAGGGGTGTAGCCAATTGATGGTTAGCATTGGCTTGTCAGGTTAATTGACAGCACATAGCATATGGAAACAGTTTCCACATTCAGCCCTTCCTACCTCCTCTCTCGCCATTCAAGCTAATTGAAGGTGCAAACGGCTTCAGAGGCTCCTTGTACACACTCCACCTCTCCTGTCCTTCGTACCATTCAGGACAACTGACAGGCTGGAAATGACCCCGGAGGCACCATGCACTGGGCCCTCCTGCCTCCTGTTGTGCTAGGTTAGGTTAGTTAACTACAGGAAAACTTTGGGCTCCAGCAGCTCCCTTCCTGCCTCCTGAACATGGAAACTTTGTTCTGTACAGTCCTCAATCTGATTGGAGGATCACAGCTTAAAACCCTCTGACCTCTGCTGTACGGTGCACACGGTGCAATGGCTCCTGGAGCCACAGTAGCAGGAGCTGCTGTCACCAAGCTTGGGCAATAAAGACTCCTCCTAACATCCTACACTTGGGTCTGGTGTGATCTCTCTCTCACACTCTAACATTTGCACTGCCATTTACTAAGGCAATTATTGCAGCAAGGCCAAAACACAGAGAAGCACTCTAGAGAAATCTGCAGCAGTGCATTCTCTAGAGAAATAAAAATAAGTGAATAAAACCCACCCAGCCGTGCACAGAGGGCAATTAGAGAGATTGCAATTCCGTGGAGAAGGAGCTGGGAAATTCTTCCTGCTCTGAAGGGCTGGGGGAGGGGAGAGGGGAAAGTCAAGGTTACCTCAGGCCCCTCTTCTCCCTGGGGCCTCCTCGGACCACAGAAGTAGAAATCCATCCAGTGAAGAGACGCACTGAGGAGAAAGTCGCGCCTGGCTGACTTGTGTCAGTCTACTCAGGCAGAGCCAGCACCCCCGAACACTTCTGGCCATCCCAGAAGCCACGGACGTCCAAGCCAGGGACTCGGGCCGTGCCTTCATCTCCAGCCTACAGAACCGGCCAGCCGGTGGTGGCGAGGGCCTCCAACAGCTGGAGCTCGCCTTCTGACTAACAGTGAGTTCAAGGACCCCTATTCTCGAACCCAAGAGAAAGCATGCCTCACCCCTACGGCCGGGAGTGAGCGGCAGAACTCCCCCTAGGGGCGCTGTTGAGTATGGCCTGCTCTCAGAGCGAATCCCCGGTTCGGAAACGCCAGGGAGCACCCAGGCAGCTGGGCTGACCGTCCCGTGTGCGTGGGCCCCACGCGGGGCTGAGCCATGGGAGGCCCACAGGGGAGACAAGCCTTCCTGCCCGGCGTATGTTTCCCACGGAAGAGAGCCAAGTTGGAGAGGGGCTCCTGGTGAGGGAAACCGGGTTGGGTGGGCGGGAGGTTGGGGGGGCGGTCCTAAAGATCTGGGGAGGAGCTGGGGGGAGCTGTGTGCAGATGGCGGGCGTTTGGGGCCTCAGCAGCGAGGGCGACAGGAAGACAGGCCCAGAGGGCCCCAGGTGAGACATGAACAGTCAACAAGAACAGACAGGGTGAGTCCATTCAGGAAAACAAGTGTCCGCTCGTCCAACCTTGGGCCACATATAGCTGCACCGGGGCAGTCCAGGAGAAAAACCCAGGCCTTGCGCTGCAGGGCACTAAGGTGAAGGGGGCCAGAATCCTGAGGGAGGCAATGGGGGCTTGTCCCTTAGCAGGGAGGTTGAGCTGAACCCCCGCGTACCTGGCAGAGCCTGCCTGCAGAGCTCCTCCCCAACTCTGGGTTCCAGAAAGAGGCCTTTGTGTTGAAGAGCCCTCTAGATTCTGCCTCCAGCTCTTCCTCTCCCCCTCTGACGGTAAGGAAAGGATTGCTGGAAACTGGTTCTTGTTACTGCCCAGCTATAGCGCCCCTGAGTGTCCCCCAGAGGTGGGCTTGGATTCGAGGGTGAAGCAGGGCAAGCAAGAGGAAGCCAAGAAAAAAGGGTCTGGAAAAGCCTCAGGAGGACGGTGGCCCAGGCTGGCCGCACATGACCAGGTTTCAGCCAGAGAAGTCCCCCGGCACCGAGTCCCCTCCCCTCCACAGGAGTACCAGCTCCAAGAGGAACTCCAGTTCTGCCTCTGTCCCTGGAAACGCCATACTCCTCCAGGGCTGACAGAAGGTTCCAGAGAGTTGAAACCTTGATGTCCATCTCAGAGTCCCGTCAGTGTCAGGAGCCGACCTGGGGCTGAGCCCGGTGCACAGGGTAGGGCTGCAGTCACACCTGCCTGCCCACGATAGCCAGGTACCACTCCTACCCAGGGAGCCACCTGCTGTGGGAGTCAGATCCATGAGGCTGGGACACATGGCAGAGTGACACCTGTGAGGAATGGCCTGAGGACCAGCACGTGCACATTAGGCATCCTGTAACTCCCCCACTCCTACACTGTGCACACACCCAGGTCCTCCCAGTCACCAAGACTACCATCCTCCAGAGCTGTACTTTCTCATCAAGAAGGATTTATTTATTTTTATTTATTGATGGGAAAGGCAGAGGTAGATGGAAGGACCAGGTAGAGGGAGAGGCTCACTCCCCAGAAGGCTGCAGCAGCCAGAGCTAGACCAGTCTGAAGCCAGGAGCCCAGAGCTGCTCCCAGGTCTTCTGTGTGGGTGCAAGGACCCAGATACTGTTGCTTTCCCAGGCGCATTCACAGGGAGCTAGGCGGGAAAGCAGAGCAGTGGGACTCAAACTGACACCTATATAGGATGCTGGCACTGCAGGTGGCAGCTTTACGCGCTACACCACAGTGTCAGCCCCCCATTTTGATTCGATTTCACCTTCACTGTGACCCTGAATTCAGCTAACACATCATCAGGTGACCTCTGAGAGCACCTGCAATGCAGAATAACTGCTATGACAGCTGCCAGGAGTCAGAGCAGCTGGAGGCAGCCCCTGGCTTTGGGTGCAGAAGCTCACAGCCCTCCCTCTACCAGAAAGAAGATGCCCCAGAGTCTGTCTGACAGCACCGCCTTCCTGAGACCCTGAAGGCCAAGAGGGTGGCTCTCCCCACAGGGAGTCTGGGGGAGTAGCCTAGGGTTGTGGATCTGCTATAGGCAGTTCCCACTTCCTGCTTCCAGCACGTGTTACCCATTACACTTCACAGGAGCCCTGTTTCCTATTTCAGATGTCATTATTCAAAACTGCTAACAGCAGAAGGGCTGGGAAACTCCCCTCCCCCCAGTACTTATCTGGTTTTTGACAACACCCATGTAGTAGGTAGTGGGAATTTTCCTTTTAATATCACCAAAGCACTTAGGATGAACTGAGAATCTATGGTAACAATTTCCATCTTTGTGCTGCAACCATTGGTGTTGTTTTCATAAAGAAAGGATTCTGCGACCGGCCAGACAGAATTCTTTGCATGTTTTCTATCCGATTTCCACTGCACCGGAACGACTTGGGGAAGGGTATTTATAGTCAAAATCCACCTCCCGGTCCTCCCTCAGGGAAAGCCCTCTGCGGGGACAGCGGCGGGAAAGGACGCACACGTGTGGCACGCCGGGCAGGTGCGCCGCAGCTGCGCCCTGGACTTAGACCAGGCTGGATCCTGGGAGCGGGGAACACTCCTGAGGGGTGAGAAAAGGGCACTACAGAACGAGAGAGGGGGGCCAGGCGGCCACGGATGTCCTCGCCTGGGTACGCAGATGGCGGGAGGGGACCCCAAGTGGATCCGGACCCCAGGTGGACGCGCGGCTAGATGGGCTGCCCTTCTCTCAGCAACCGCCTCCGGTGACGCCCTAGTACCGGCCCCGCATTAATCCCTCAAGCTCCAGAGAGGGGGCTCGGTGGTTTTCCGCCGGGTCTCTCGGTGCACGCCAGCTGGGCCCGGGTCTGCAGCAGTCAGTGCGCTGGGGTCCGACTGACTCGCACCTGCCGCCATCGATTTCCTAGGGGCCCAGGCTGCGGGGGCGCCCACGGCTCCTCTGGCGGCGACCCGGGGACCGTGGGCCCGACGCACTCACCCGCATGCAGGCCGCCCGCCTCGGGGCCGCTGTCCGGACCGGCGACGCTGGGCGGAGCGTCCGAGTCGGTGTAAGTAAGCCAGGTGGACTCGGTCTCCCGGGTCCAACTCTCGTAGTAGCGAGGCTCGATGGCGTCTGCCCGGCTCCCGCCGCAGCCCATCCTCCCGCGCTGCGGGCGCGCCCGGCAGACGTTCTGCTCAGCTCCGACAACGGCGTAACCCCGGCCCGCGAGGTGGCGGCGGCAACATCGCGTCCCCGCGACCGCCCGCCTGCCCGCCCGCGCCGCAGCCGGCGCCGAGCTCCCGCCGCGCCCGCCCCTCTTCTCCGCCTCCCAGGCTCTCCCTCTCTCTTCCCCTTCCCCACCTCCCCTCGGGCTCCCCTCTGGCCCAATCGGGCCCGATTACCTCACCCACCTCCACCCTCTCTTAGCACCCAGGAATGGGCTGCGGCACAGGAACCATGCCTTGAAGTGAGAGGTGGGAGGGATGTGAGGGTCCCCAGGGGCTCAACCTTGCTGACCCAGATTCTGAAGTTCCAGGTCTCTGGTCCATCCATCCTGTTATTCCCCCATTTACCCCATCCATCCATCATCCACCTAACTGCCTATCCACCCATCCACCCACCTACATTCATTCATCCACTTACCCTCCCTGCCTCCTTCCTTGCTTTGTCCATTCTGGGGAAAACTGAAAAGTTCAGGGGGAAAAAAGTCCCAAGCTCTGTGTCCACTTGTTCCAAGAGCAGTGGAGCTGGGGGGCAGTGTGGTCATTTGGGCACCAAGAGGCAGTTGACAGTTGGAGCCCTGGGTTTCTCAGGGAGAAGAGGGAGAAGGGCTTGACATTTTCTTTGAGACTCAGGCTACTCACCCCTCCCATCACCCTCTTCAGTTTTTCAACTTTACAACCCTCTGAACTTTGTCTTCAAATATGCCGAGGATCACCAGGAACCTGAAACACCCAGGATCCAGCCTATGGAGTGGGGTGGGGTGGGGACTGGGAAGCAGGCTTCCCTCCCAGTCCTAGGAGGTCCTGACATTCCCATGTAGGTCTCCAATAAGGGTTCAGGGTGGAGATAGCCAGCAGCAAGATTGGATGGAATAGGGAGTGGAACCCCAGGTGGCCGTATCCTGTGGATGTCTGAGTACGGGGAGAAAAAAAGGGGGCCCAGAGTGGGATCCTGAGGCAAACGCCCCGTGTGGGGACCCTCGGGCCAGGTACTGACTGCACAGGTGAATGGAGTTGTGAGCTTTCTCCAGTCCCAGGAGGTAGCCAAGCACTGTTCACACAGGCTGAGAGCCACTGCTCAGTCTATGTGCATTATCTGAGCAGCTACCATGTGAGAGGGCTCTTCAGAAAGTTCATGCAGGGCCCAGTGTGATGGCTCAGTGGCTAAATCCTTGCCTTGCATATGCCAAGATCCCATATGGGTGCCAGTTCATGTCCTGGCACCTTAACTCATCTGTTCAGAATTTGATCTTGACTGGTATAAATTAGACATCAAGTTTGAAAGTAGCAGAAGCAGGGAGTGTGGCAAAAGGGGATCCAGAACAATGAAGCCAACGGTCCCTCTAAAAGCTCACTGATTCTCAGAATAAAGTGCCTGTGGCTGTAAGACCCGGCATGGTGGGGGCCACCTCAGGTTCATTTCTGAGGCAGCTAGCACAGAAGACTTTAGGAGGCAGGACCCCTTCTGTGGTCCAGGTTCCCAGGGCTTAGCCCCACTGTTGGGAACCATGGAAAGGAAATTGTCAGGCAGGCAGGCAAGCAGACAGCCCCAAAGGCTCAGCAGGACCCCACCACCTGCCTTCAGCATCCAGCGTCTGAAAGTGAGCAGGGACAATTTTTTGCTCAGAAGGTTCCACTTCACCAAGTGTGCAAGTAGCAACTATGAGGTGCAGTGGCAGCAAACATTCTGGACCAACAGGGGTCATAGCTGTGCCGAACTCCAGTCAGTGCTCGTGCCATTCCTAGAACTGGAGTCCCCACAGATCACCCCTACAGGATTCAGTATTGGCCGAGCTGACGCTTCGTCATTGAGTACAAACCGTAATTCACTTACTAGGAAATAATATGTTAATGGCATTAATAGAGTTAACCCAAAGCACAAAATCTGTTTCCAGGTGCTACACTTGCAGAGAAGTCAGGAAGTACCATTTGCCATGAGCTGGTGTATGTGCCTTGTTTTGAAGAATGACTGCATCCCCAAGGAAACAAATGGTACACCTGGAATCCAGGTGCGGCAGACAGATGGGGGGCAGGTCATGATGGTGTGAAAACGGGTAAAGGAAACTGAATAACAAGAGAACAAATAAGTGCTTACTTTGTTTTAAATGGTTAGAAATGTCCTCCACCCCTATTCACTGGGGCCTGGCATGGTGGTGGCAAGTAGCTTAATCCTCCACCTGAGGTGCTGTCTTCACAAATGGGCACCAGCTCATGGCTCAGCTGCTCCACCTCCTATCCAACTCCCTGCTTATAGCCTGGAAACCAGTAGAGGAGGATAGCCCAAGGCCTTGGGCTCCTGCACTCAAGTGATAGACCTGGAAGAAGCTCCAGGCTCCTGGATTTAGATTGGCTCAGCTCCACCTGTCATAGCATTTGGGAATTAAACCAGCAGATGAGAGATTTCTCTCTCTTTGTCTTCACATAATTTTCGCTTCATGTCAAATAAATACATCTCTAAAAAAAAAAAAGGAAAGATGAAGCAGGATGGGCGCAAGGGTTATGCTGCCACCCGTGATACCAGCATGCCATATGTGTACTCATTTGAGTCTTGGCTGTTCCACTTCCAATCCAGCCTGGGAAAGCAGCAGAGGATGACCCAAGCACTTGGGCCCCTGCCATTTACATTGAAGACCTGGGTGGAGTCCCTGCTGGCTGTTGCAACATTTGGTTAAATAAGAAAATGAAAGATCTCTCTTTGTCTCAAATAAATAAAAGCTTTTATTTTAAAAAATAACATGGGGATTTTACAAAAGGAAGCAATTAGGCCATCATAAGACATCTTCAGAAAGAATGAAATATAAACATGAAGCTATACACAGGAGAGTTCAATCTGCTTCCACTAATGTTGAAACCAAATAGTTCTCAAGGGAAGAGACGCCAGCTCCTTTGGGTTACTTCTGAAGACATCCAGCAGGTTCTTGGAATGCCTGTAAAGTGTTCTGTGGTCCTATATCACACCCCACCTCGAAATTCAGAACACTGCTTTGTCACTGCTTTGACCAGTACCTGGTCCCATTGTACTTCCCGGTAGTGTAGTACCTGCTCATTCATGACATGTGATGGATAACTAATTTGTTCTCTCACAGGGAGAACTAAGTGACATTCTACAGGAAAAGCCTGGACAGGAGGAGGGTCTGTGGAGGAGGCAGGTGGCTGATGTTTGTAAAGGACAGGACAAGTAGCTGCTTTCAGCACAAAATACACCCGCTCTGGCAGCTGCAAGCTATGGCCCATGTAAGTCTCAGGAGGCGAACCTGCAGAAGCCCTGCTGCACCTTTCCGGGGAATGCAGAAGGCACGGCAGGAGTCCCAGGAACATATGAGAGCTCCAGGGCTTATGGCCGGAGATAGAGGTCTGCTCTGTGGATCCTTCAACAAGGAGGAAGAATTTTGGAAATTCTTTAATAAACTTGCATAAGCGGGAAAAGGCTGGCACTGAGCACTGTCATGTGATGTTTGAGCTGCAGCGTACACATTTTGCAGGGACACACACATCCAGACCACAACAGTACGTGAAACTGGAGAGAAGTGTGAGAGAATGGGTGGGCACCGGAAAGAGCAGAACTTGGACAGGACAGGTGTGGGTGGATGCTTCCGACGGTAGACTGTCAGAGCAATGATGTCCAAGACAAACCTACAGCACATGACCAGGATGCTCGCCTCAGCCCTGACCATGTCCTGGAGCAAGAGGGACACTGTTCCCTGGAGCCCTGAAAGTCCCCAGAAATTGTCACATTGCGCAAAATGGGTCATGGCATTGAGATTCCTTCTCTGGGAGGAAAGAAATATAGTCAGAACATTTATTCTACCATTTCTTAGAATGGGGCAGGCTATTCCTTGTGTCTTATGTATAAATGTGTCTGAGAAAGGCAGGTGACAACTTGTACTCAGCATTTCCCAGGAAAGGGAAAGGGAAAGGGATCCCAACTATTTACTTCATCAATGCCAAATTGTTTCTACTGCAATCAAGGCATCACTCAGCTAAGATACAGACATGGCGGGGGGTTGGCAATGGGGCAGGTGTTGGTGTAGCAGACAAGACACCACTTGGGATGCCAAATCCCAGATCAAATGGTCTGTGTCTCAGTCTTACCTCTGTCTCTGATGCAGCTTCCTGCTCCCAGTGTCTCCTGGGATGCAGCAGATGGTGGTCCAAGTCCTTGGGTTCCTTGCCACCCATGTGGGAGACTCAGTTTGAGTTCCAGGCTCCTGGCTTCTGCCTGGTTCAGCCCCCTCCCTGTGGCTGACATTTTGGGGAGTAAGCAGGGACATGGGAGGGAAATGAGTGGGGCAGATAACCAGGTCATGGACTATAACTGCCTGGTGGGAACCTTGGCTCCGCAGAGCGCTGGAGCATAGGCAGATGGAGAAGTTGGGCAGCCCACCACCTGAGTATGCACAGCTCTATCCATGGCCTGTTGTGGAGATGGATGACCTAGCTCTACCTGAATGGGGGGTGATTAAATCAAGGAACCTGCACTCCCCACCTCAATATGTGCTCAGATAATCGAGGTACCTGCCTCATGGTGTGTTAGGAGGAAAGAGTGTAACGGAAGTTGTCACACAGGACAGGTGCTTCAGCAGATGGAGCTGGCATTTTAACCTTAAAAATGTTTTTTTCTTCTTGCTCTCCCTTGATTAAGCTGGGGTATTGAGGTCTTCTTTCTGTCCTGCCTTTGCACACCTGCAGATGGCATGAGTAAAGCAGATAACCTACAGGGCAGGGCACAGAGTTGCGGTTCTGCACAGGCACCACCACTGCCTTGCACTGGAGACGACCCCAGGACAATTCCAGCAAGCACCCCTTCTGAGAAACCCTGGGCTTGTGGTGCGCACCGGCAGGCTTTCTGCACCCAGCCCTTGGGATTCATAATAGCTGCCATTTAAGCAGCGTTGCATGCCACAGTCCCTGTGTAGTGACAGTATTCAGCCTGGATCATTTTTATTGAATTCCCACAGCAATGCAATGCCAGGAGGTAGGAACTATTAAGAGGCCAGGTTTGGTGGGGAGGTGACTGATTGCTCTAGCATTTAATGCACCACCTGGGATGTCTCATCTGTATTGGAGTGCCTAAGTGGGAGTGCTGGTTCCTGCTTCCTGGGAGACAGCAGGTGATGGGTCCCTGCTGTGGAAGATGGGATTGAGTTTGTACTCCTGGCTTTGGCCTGGCCCAGCCCCAACTATTGTGGGTATTGGGGGTAGGGAGTGAAACAGTAGATGGAAGATCTCTGTCTTTCTCTCTGCCTTTCAAATTAATAAAAATGAAAATTTAAGAACTTTGTAAGGGCCCTATTGTCATCACGAGACTTAAGGAGGGTAAATGATTTGGCCAACATCAATGACAAATATCAAGGTCAAGATTTAAACCCAGGTCTATAAAGGCCATTCAACCAGTTCTTGAAAAAATGCCTATTTAGGGGAAAAAAAAGTATGGATTTCATTTTTGAGGTAGACACAAAAATAAACTTTTGATTCTATTTTTCAGAATTTGTCTAATGTGACACCGAAGTGCACACCCTGATCAACACGCCAGCCTCCAGTTTAAGGTCTGCTGGTGGGGGCTGGCCATCTACAGGCACACCTACCTGCCAAGCTGCCGAGGTCAGTTTCCTGGATGCGGGGGTCTGTGAGGGTCTCTCAGTGGTGGCACTGCATAGTGTGTGTGTGGAGGAGGGGAGCTGTATGTCCCCCTCCTCCAGGTAGTGGGAGGGAAAGTGAAGAGGATTAAGGGCCTGGGAGGAATTTTCCATTTCCAGGCAGTATCTGGTACTGTGAGTAATCCTGTTCAGAATGGAAACGAACAGAACCATGACTGAAAATAGGGTGAAAAGATGTTCCCTCCTCAGCCGAGAAGTCCCTCATGCACAGGCAGAAGGTGGAAACCAGGGACAAGCCAGGAATATGAAACTGATGATGTGGTTTTGCTTAGGATCTGTGCTGCCTGGGTGCTGTCCCGGCTGAGGCAGCACAGCTAGGGGGGTGAGGATGAGCTGCTGCACGGGCATGCTAAGTGGAGAGGGAGGGGTGCCTGCAGGAACCATGGCTGCTGGTGCATAGAACATCTCCAAAGACTGAAACTTGAGGCCGTCACCGGAGATGAACCCCAACAATAATACCCTCTGACTGCATAAGCCCTGTCCTTGAATAGTGTCACTTTGGTTCCTAGGGAATGGAGGCAGCCATGTCATGGGAGAAGGGAAAGGGGATTAGAGAATTACAGCAGCAGCCATGGGGAAGCTCTCCTCTGCCAGGGAAGAGAAGAGACATAGGACATCAGGCATGGGGCCGCACAACATCACTGCCTTGCAAATGAGCCTGCATTTGCTGAATTTCGAGTCCTGCCTACAGATGCCTTGTTAGAGCTGGCCCAAAGAATGTTGGGGATGTTAGTTGGCTACGGGCCAGCCATTCCCCACCCCAGCACAGTCCCCCACCTCAGCACTCTGCAGGCAGAGGCTCACATGGTCCTAAGAAGCAACCTGAAAGGGAATCACCAGAAAGCAAGCTTGTGCACAGAACGGGGCCAAGCAGGTCCCTGGAGGGAAGGTTCTCCGTGCGGCTGGTGCTACTACTTAGATCTGCCTCCTGCCCCACTTGCATAGCCTATCCCCCAATCACCAGTCCTCTCCATGCTGTGCCCAGGCCTGCAGAAAAACAGCTGTGAGCAAAACACTTAGAGACTAATTCCTCTCAAAGCTGTCTGAGGTTTGGGGCTGTAATTTCTCCCCAGTTCTGTTCTTCTTGGTACGAAATAGGAGCCAGGGTCCAGTGCAATGGATCAATAGGCTAATCCTCTACCTCCAAGATCTGGCATCCCATATAAGCACCAGTTTGTGTCTTGGCTGCTCCACTTCCATTACAGCTCCCTGCTTGTGGCCTAGAAAAGCAATGGAGGATGGCCCAAGACCTTGGGACCCTGCACCTAGGTGGGAGACATGGAAGAAGCTCCTGGCTCCTGGCTTTGGATCAGCTCAACTCCAGCTACTGCAGCCATTTGGGGAGTAAACCAACAGATGGAAGATCTTTTGTTCGCTGTCTCCCCTTCTCTGTAAATCTGACTTTCCAATATAAATAAATAGATCTTAAAGGCGGAAAAAGCCTAACAAACCAGAAGTGATCCTTGCCTTTACTTTTGCAGAGTTCTGGGTCCTAGCAGGAGACCATGGTGTCCACAGGAAGGCCTGGCACCCAGGGAAACAAGAATGGCTCCACAGCATCTGGTGCAGGCCATGGTGACGATGCAGAGTGTGGTATATATATATAGTTGTTGTTGAAAAGGCAGATTTACAGAGAGAAGGAGAAAAGATCTTCCATCCTCTGGTTCACTCCCCAAGTGGCTTAAATGGCCAGAGCTGTCAATTCAAAGCCAGGAGCCAGGAGCGTCTTCTGGGTCTCCCATATGGGTACAGGGTCCCAAAGCTTTGGGCCATCCTCTACCGCTTTCCCATGCCACAAGGTAGGAAATTGAATGGGAAATGGAGCAGCTGGGACATGAACCAGCACCCATACGGGATCCTGGCACATGTAAGGTGAAGATTTAGCCACTAGCTCAATAAAGAGTGTTTTTTTTAACAGAAGAGAAATGGGGCTGGTTTTCAGTTCTCAAAAGCTTACTGGTGGCCACAACTGGTTTTTGGAAGCCAGGAGAAAAGACAGGGAGGCTGTGTGGTGGCTGTGGCCACAGCAGGAGGAGATGACAGTGGTTGGCAGGCTAAGATGGTGGCAGTGATAGGGAAGGAATGGGGACAGATGCAAGGAGATAGAGTCCAGCAGGCTTGCTGACATTTTGGGTGTCAAGGATAAGGCAGCAAGCAAGACCATGACTTTCTGAGCCCCAGGTGGGTGAGGAAGGCTGAATGGACAAGAAGTTTGGAAGAAGAACAAATTATGCTTTCTGCTTGAGATGCTTTGAGGTGAACACACCTGGAAGACAAGGAGGCAGTTGGTCAGGGAAGCTGGGACAGCAAAGGAAGGTGGGTTTGGGAGCCAAGAGGACAGCATGAGATTCCTGATGGATAGAGTGGTGCCTGGAGAAAGCTTGCAGGAGGGCAACCTGGGATCGGCTCTGGGGAAGCCCTTCTTGATGGGGCAGGAAGACAGTGAATTTGGGAAGAAAACCTAGAAGTGAGATGGAAAAACCCAAATAGGTGTGGTGCCTTGGAAGCCTGGAGGAAAAAGATGACAAGATGCGAGCAGGCACTATGGAGCAACAGCTTGAGCCCCAGCTTGGGACACCGGCATCCCGTAACGGGGCCCCTCATCTAAATCCTTCTCTAAATTAAGCCCTGCTTCCGGCTAATGCACTGGGAGGCAGCAGAAGGTGGTTCGAATATTTGGGTTCCTGCCACCAGTGTGGGAGACCTGGATCAAGCTCTTGGCTTCTGAACTAGACTCCACTGATGCAGGTGTTTGTAGGAGAACCAGCAGATAGCAGAGCTTTCTTTCTGCCACTCCACTTTTCAAATAAATAAATAAGCCCTTTAGGGAAAAAAGGAATAGAAAAATATTTAGAGTGGGTATTTGGCACAGTAGTTAAGATATCACCCACATGGAAGACCTAGATTGAGTTCCCAGCTCTTGGCTGTGGTGCTGACCCAACCCTGGCAGCTGTGGACATTTGGGGAAGTGAATAAACAGGTGGTAGTCTTCTTGCTGGCTGTCTGACTCTGGCTCTCAAATAAATGTATGTATATCCTCTTACACATTTCTCAAGGAGTAACCGGAAGATATATTTTACCATAATAGAAAAGAAGAATTTTCAGCCAAAGCCAATGAAAAGGATTTAATGATCCCCCAGGATGGTGGTGAGGGATCTAAGAAATAGGCCTGGGGCCCGGTGCGGTGGCCTAGCAGCTACAGTCCTCGCCTTGAACGTGCTGCGAGTCCATATGGGTGCTGATTCACATACTGGTAACCCCACTTCCTATCCAGCTCCCTGCTTGGGGCCTGGGAAAGCTGTCAAGGATGGCCCAAAGCCTTGGAACTCTGTATCCGCATGGGAAACCCAGAGGAAGTTCCAGGCTCCTGGTTTCAGATCAGCTCAGCTCTGGCTGTTGCAGTCACTTGGGGAGTGAATCAGCAGATGGAAGATCTTCCTCTCTGTCTCTCTTCCTCTCTGTATGTCTGACTTTGCAATAAAAATAAATAAACCATAAAAAAATAGACCTGAAATGCAGGGGAGATAGCCAAAGAGGAAAAGCCAGAAAGTTCTGGAAGAGGCTTCTTCTTCTCTCCTTTTCTATTTGTTTGTTTGAAAGATAGAATCACAGATAGAGAAGCAGAAAGAAAGAGATCTTCCATCCAATGCTTTATGTCTCAAAATGGCCACAATCAGCGATCAGATGTCATCAAAGCCAGGAACTTCATCCAGGTCTCCTAGGTGGGTGCCAGGGCTCAAGCCCTTGGGCCATTCTCTGCTGCTTAAAAGGTGCATTAGCAGGGAACTGCATCAGAAGTGGAGCAAAGACACAAACTGGTTCCCATATGGGTTACAGGCATTGTGGGTGATAGCTTAACCCATTAAGCCACAATGCTGGCTCCAAGAGGAGATTTAAGAAGATAAAATTGAGAGCATAAATCCGGATATTTTGAGAAGGGCAAATAGTGACCATCTGAGATTGAATTAGTAATAAATAAACTACAAAAAAATTTTTTAAAGTTACTTTCAAGGAAAATGAAAACGTGTAAAGGTGGGGTAGATGTAGGACAGACGGTTCAGCTACCACTTGAGTCATCCCATCCTGTACTGGAGTGTCCGGTCCTGAGTGCCAGCTCTTCTATTTCTGATGAAACTTCTTGCTAATGTGCCCCCTGAGAGGCAGCTACTGATAGCTAAAGAACTTGAATTCCCCTAAGCCATACAGGAAACCTAGATGGGACTCCTGACTCCTAGTTTGGACCTGGCCTAGCTCTAGCTCTTATGGGCACCTGGGGACTGAACCAGCAGATAGAAGACATCCCAAGACACATGAAGGACACATTCGTTATCCACTCAGAGAACTTAAACTGCAGTGAGCCTGACGATTGAAAAACTAAAACAAAAGTCAGAAAACAACTACACTAACAGCATTCCTAGGGCCATGACAACACAGAGACCTTCCTGGCTTGGGTGCTGCCTGTCCCCTGTCATGGGGTCCTCGACTACTGGACCCTGGGCCCCAGGGCCATCTCTGTGCCCAAGTGACTGCAATACACAAAATCCAAGGACTGATGCTGACGGCAGTGCGAGTGTAGCAGCAGCCAATGTCACAACAGGTAAGCTGTGTTCACCAGGAATTTAGAGGTCGCGGGGAGCCCAGAGAACTGACTGTCCAGAGGCTCTGCAGGAGGGAGCACCAGGGGCTAGGAAAAGGGCTCATTCTGTAGGAGATTCAGGCACAGGCAGTGACCGAAAAACACTGGGCTTGCAGAGGCCAGTTGCAACTGACCAAGCCCAGCCCCAAGGCCCTGATACCCAGGAAGCAGGGGCACAAGACACAAGGAGTAATAGAAGAGAAAACAGCAACACTTAGAACAAAACATAGCATTGCTCTGCAAGCTTTTAACTTACAGAACAGGAGACAAGCTAAGGGACAAATGGTGAATGTTATGGAAAAACTAGTGATGGCAACAGTGGCTCAACTGCAGCTGAGAGTAGCTCCTCGGGTCTAGTGGGCAGACCTTGCTGCTCTTAGAGTCTCTGTTTTCACAAACCTTGGAATAAACCCAGCTGGGGAACCAGTTCAGCCCACAATGAAACCCATGAAGCCTTCAGATCTTGGCCTCTGAATCCCCAAAACTGTAGGCTAAATAAGCCTTCCTCTTTACAAAGTGTGGTTGTCTCCAGTGCTTCATTATGTGAGAGAAGAGTGGACCAATCTGCCCTCCCTGCCAGTTGCACTCCTGTTTCTCAGGCCGTGCCTTCTCTGAATGCCTACTTTTGCATGATTAAATTAGCTGTATCATCAGTTACTTTGTTTCTGACAACCTCTGCTTCAAATCCTCTCTCCCTGTGAATGAGTTTACTAAAAAACAAACACACACACACACACACACACACAAAAACCCTTTATTCACTTATTTGAATTAGAGATTCACTTATTTGAATTAGAATCACCAGTTGGTTCACTCCCAGATGCCCGCCACAGCAGGAACTGGGCCAGTCTGAACCCAGGAACTTAATCTGGATTTCCCATGTGGCTGAAGAGTTCCAAGCGCTTGTTCATCTTTGCTGCTTTCCCAGATGCTTTGGCAGAGCGCTGGATCCGAAGTGTAGCAGCCAGGAATGGAACCAACACCATCGGGGAGCCAGCGGTGTGGGTGATGAGTGCTGTACGCTCTCCAAATGAGCTTCTCATAGCACATCTGATCATTGCATTCCCTCGGAGTCCCTAAGGGTCTCTATCACTCCTCCGGGACAAATTCCAACCCCCTGAGTCTGCTCTAGCCACTTCCCACTAGGTCTCTGCAAATGCCTGTGTGACTCATTAGGAAAAATGGGCCATGTGGAAAGGCTGAATTCTGCAAGAACTCCAGAGAAGTCGACAATCCTCCATCCAGCGATTGTTCAACTAATAAGTCGTGTTCCCTTCGGTTTTCTACCACAGAATTTGCTTTGAGAACAGTTTAGACCTCCACAGCAAGGTCTGTTACTGAATCGCGCATTAATCCACATCCCACTGACAAGGACATGGAATAGACTCTGCAGAACAGTTCAACAGAGAGCACGGAACCTGTGCCCAGAAGACAAAGGGCCTGCTCCTGTCTGCGGTTAACTTCTTCGAGGCTCAGAGAGAGCCAGCCACGCAAAAACCAGAACAACTTCCTCCTCAGGAGACAGTGCTCTCTCTCTGCACGTGTGTCTGCTAACACGTTCCGAAAGAGTTTCCCACAATGAAAGTGCTGGAATGGAGCACAAGAAGCTCTGGAAGCTTCTGGAATCTCACGTTCAGTGACATTAAGTGATGCCCCAACAGACCTGCTACTTGATGCCTGAAACATCTGTGATTGACCCCTGCTGGTCTCTCAAGACTCAGTGCAGGTGGCACTTCCTCCTAGTGTCCTCTCTCACACACACACACACCACTTCTCTTTCACATTACCTCATTGCATTTTCCGTTGGTTGATAGAAAATTCAGACTGAGCTGACCGGAGCTAGAGGGGATTCACAGCTTAGGCATCTGAGCTTTGCTCCTGCGGCCCATGATTTGGGTCCCTGCCACCCATCTGGAGAACTGGATTGAGTTCCTGACTTTGGACTTTGGCCTGACCCAGCCTTAGTTGGTTTTGGGCATTTGATGAACAAATCAGTAGCTTAGAGGTCTTTTTCCTGCCTGTCTGTTCCTCTGCTTCTCTAATATATAAAATAAAATTTTAAATGTAAGTGATATTATAAAGAGTGCAAATTCAATACTGGGGGCTCCCACAGGAATGGGTGACGTGACAACAGGCTGGAGTGCCCTGGAGTGCAGGGATTGAATTCTTGCTTTTCTGTTGATTTCCTGAATGAGGACAAGCCTTTTGTAGAAGCCACCACAAGATGAGAGTGGTACTATCGGATCCTTACTTTGCAGGCTTTAAGGTCACCTCTTGGAGGCCATCATTGTGGCATAGTGTGATGCCAACATCCCCATGAGTCCTGGCTGCTCCACTTCCAATCCCGCTCCCTGCTGATAAACTGGGGAAGGTGGTAGAAGATGGCCTAAGTGCTGTCACCCACATGGGAGACCCAGAGAGGATTCTGGGCTCCTGTCTTTGGCCTGGCCCAACCCTGGTTGTGTGGCTATCTTGGGAGATGAAACAGTACATGGTGATAAATAAATCCTTAAAAAGAAAAATAAGTTATTGAATTTACAAATACGGATTGCACATGGAAGGTCAGGGACTGAACAGGCATGCAGGGAAAATTACTGGGGAAAATGAATTAACGACAATTTTTTTCCAACCCAGAGAGTCTTTCTACCAAGGCAGGAAAGGACGAAACACTTCCTTTTTGCATAAGCACTAAACCAGAATGCACACATGTCACACGTGACCAGATAGAAATCTCACCTATTACTGATGTTTTCAAGTTCAACAGTGCAGCTAATCCTCAAAGAGGACTGGACAGTGGCACTGGTCACACAGAGTTCAACTTGGCTTCACCCGGTAATTGGGGTAGGATTACCTGCCTTAGATAAGTGGCTTTAACCAGACACCAAGCCAGCTTCCTGTGTCTTGCTGAGAGAATGTAGTTTTGTATTTTGGGGGGAGATTCCCACTCCCCCAGGAAATGGGAGACGTGCAGCACGGAGGGGGCACCATCCACCTTGGTGTTTGTGCCCGAAGAGAGGGCATTTCTAGCTCATAGAGCCCACAAAGTGCCCATCTGAATGTTTCTGGAATTTATAAACATTTCACAGAGAGAAGAAAGCATTTCCAAGATCGCTTTTTTTTCTTTTCTAAAGAATTTAAAAAAGAGCAGGGGAGAATCTCTTTCAACCGGGAGAATGTTCATTTTTAAATTTCTCTCTGCCTTTGGGAAACCACAGTAATTTTTCTCAAAAAGATGCACATAAAATAAATCAGTGTCGGTCCCAACACTCATTGTGGAGCTTCAGGCTGGGAGACCAGTCAAGATGAGGGCTGGGACCAAACCCTTGACCTCCACAACCTGTATCTGCCAGGATTTAGCACTCCGGGTCTCCTTTCTCAAGCAACCCGTTTGGTCTTTGCCTCATCTTTATTCATAAGGGGGCTGCTCCTAGGAAACCACTCTTCTCCCTCCTCCCAAGCAGCTCCTGCCTTTGATTTGTGCCTGGCTCGGCGCTGGAATCCTCCACAGGCCCAGCGGAGTCCCTAAGTGACCCCTGGCCCCTGGAGGCCCCTGGAGTCAGGCAGGCCCTGGGAGCCTCCGGCACTCGCCAGTTACAGCCATTAGTCGCCAGTACAGCCAGGGTCCGCCCCCTCACCCTCTTTCCTGGGCTGATTTCCTCCGTTGTTCTGTTTGAATAGAGACATCTGCAAGCTCTCCACAATGTTACCAGCTTTTAAGTGTATTTTTGCACTGAAATTGGGTGGCTTCTCTTCCTCATGAGTTCAAATGGCTTCTCTCCTGCTGGCGATGGCTATAATTACGCCTCACTTAACTCTGACGGGGCTGTTGAAAAGCGACAGGGTGAAGGGAGGAATGGTAGCCAAGGTGACCTTTCTTCCACCCCTTGTTTATCTGACCTTGGGTAAATCGTTTCTGGGCCAGAGACAATCTCACCGCCTAGAGATACTAACTCTCCCTGGAGCTCGGAGAGCACCTGCCGGCTTCAGCCCCAGCGAAGCCAAATCCGTGGGTTCAGCCAGGGAGCGCCTGTGTGCTGACGGGTGGCAGCGTAGGAGGAGGGAGCCGGTGATACTGTCATTATTTAGAATCACTGCCACCCACTGGGCTGAGTCACAAGGACGTCACTGCCTGTGTGTGTTCTACAGCAGTCTCAGGGATGTGCCTGTGTGAAGCCTGGTATCTCACAGCCTGCCCGCCGCCCTCCCGTCTCCTCCTCCGGAGCAAGCTGCATGTGGCTCCTGTAGTGAGTGTCTGATGCTGCGCTGGTTCATCCTGGCCACTGGATGTGGCTGGTTAGACATTTTCCACGGGAGCACCGAAAGAGGCCGTGATCATCTGGCCTGACTGGCCGGGACATAGGAGGTCCCAGGTGGCTTGACTCCAGTCGAAGACAGGAGCCTGGCCCAAAGCTGGGTCTCTTGCCTCTTAGCCTAACACTGAATCCCCCAAAAGAGGGGAAAGTTCTCTGGGCCTGAATCCATGGGCTTCTCCAAAGGTACCAGCTGGTACCAGGCCCAAGTGATCAAAACCTTCTGAGGTAACTGATTCTGCCACCTGACATTGCGTCAGATTTCAATACAAATCAAATTGCTTCTGTTTTTCCTCTTTTTAGTTCAGATCAGAATAAATATTCTCGCCTTGCCCCTCAAAAGTCCCAAACAAAGCCTCTCTTAGGAAGGACTGACTTGGACACCTGCGTGGTAGTGCAGCACACTAAGCTGCTGCTTGCATCGCTGGCATCCTACAAGGGTGCCAGTTCAAGTCCCACTTGTCCTGCTTCCAATCAGGTTCCCTGCTAATGAACCCAGGAAAGCAGTGGAAGATGGCCCAAGTGCTTGGGCTCCTGTATCCATGTGGGACACCTGGGCGGATTCTGCCTCCCAGCTTTGGCCTGGCTTTGGCAGTTGCAGCCATTTGCACAACACTGTCATTCTATCTCTCTTTCAAATAAATAAATCTTAAAAAGAAAGAAGGCTCCTCAGGCCCCAAATGGACAAAGTCTGAGTTCCTTTCAGTAGCATCCAGGTGACAGACAGGAAAGGAAGCACAGCTGTAGGCAGGGCTCCCTGCTGAGCACCTCCAGGCCGGCTGAGCACCCAGCTGCTACTGCAAACTGCTTAGCAGCAAGGCGCCCCTCACCCTCTCTGCAAACACACCCCTCACCCTGCCAGGAACCTCCCCAACCCTGCCCAGACTTGCCCAGTAGAAGGGATCTGGGCCCTTCCTGGGGTGGCAGCCTTGAGCAACGTGAGGTGAGCATGGGTGTGTGGACTGTAAGAGAAGGAACCACACCTTCTCAGAATCCTGAGCCAGGTGCAAGCCCACGTGCTGGCGGATGAACCAGAACCCCGGGCCAGGTGTAGATCAAAGTGCATAGGAGGAACCACCACCTCCCCTCCATCTCCTCCATAAAATCCCCAGTGCAGTACCCGGCTCGGAGGCAGCACCGGGGCCCTTCCCATCTTGCTGTGTCCCTCCAGCTCCAACACCAGCCCCCAGTAACTTTGGCTGGGTTTTGTGCTGGCCTCTGTAACATGAGAGCCCCTTGGGCTCACCCCAGGCTTATAGGGGCTCACCCCAGCCATGCAGAAAATTACCCCAGCCCTATAGGCTCACCCAAGTCCTGTAGGCTCACTCCAGCCCTGTTGGGGCTCATCCAGCCCCATGGGCTCACCCTAGTCTCGTGGTCTCATCCCATCCCTTTAGGGGCTCACCCAGCCCTGTTGGGGGTCACCTCAGTCTCCTCCTGGCCTGGAACCTACCTCTGCATCCACCATCCCCAAGGACAGTCTCCTTGTAGCAACTTGCAAAGAGAGAGCTGAACCAGTGCAGCTGAAGAGAGTGACCTGCTAAGTGTGTCCTTCTGAAGACAAGGAAACACATCACCCAGAGTGGAGCTCACGCACATCACGTCGGTGTTGCAGCAAAGGCTAGAAAGCTGAAGGTGCTGCAGGGCCCAACTGGACAAGGACACATGCATCGCCCCCACATTTTTGTTATTTTCATGTTATTTGAAAACAGAGGGCTCTCAGCGGCTGGTTTGCCTCCAAATGCTCCTCACAGTGAGGGCTGGCTGGGCCAGGCTGAAGCCAAGAGCTGGAACTGAATCCTGTTCTACCACGAGGGAGGCAGGGCCCCACACCTGGGCCCCGCCCTGCTGCTTCCCCAGGGGCCCATCAGCAGGAGGCTGGGACTGAGCGCACACAGAGCCAGGCCTGGAACCGGGAACCTTGACACGGGAGCACCCTAAGCGGCACCTGCACCCCTAACCAAAGGCTCGCCCAGGAGGCATTTCTCTAAGCTCCCCATGCAAGGTGAGGCCCTCGGCCATCTGACCACTCATGCATGAGCTCTGGAACCTGCTCTCCTGGCTTCCCTGGCTTGCTCCACCTCAGCCTCCCCAACAGACACTACTGTCCATGCCGGGTCACCTGTCTTAGAGCTCTGTACAGCTGGCGCCTCTGTCTGGCTGTTCACTCTGGGGCTCTGTGGCCTCATCCCCTAGGCCCAGGTTCTTGTTTACCCAGCACCCCAAAACCTAGCTGCTTCCACAGCCGCTTGCAGCATCCCCCGCCAGCACTTCTTGATTTCTCACTCCACTTCCGCCCTATGTCCTCTGATGAACTCTGCCATTGCCTTGCCCTTCTAGAAGGTCCTCCCAGTGAGGGCGGGAGCCCCTTCCTGGGGACACGCTGCTGCATCCCTCTCTAGCTCCTGGGCCTGGCCGACAGCAGTCCCTTAAACCATTTCATCAATGAAGAAAGCAAATGAAAGCCACTTGTATTTGCCTTTGAGCGATTAAGGAACAAATGTCCATGCCTCTCCAAACTTCGCATTCAAACTCAAGCTCAAGGCCACAGAATTGAAGAGGTGGGGACTCTGGGAGGGGACGAGATCACAGGAGCGCCACCTCCTGGACAGCATGACTGACTGCGGAAAGACCAGAAAGGCAGAGTAACAGAGGGGTCCATCTCCCACAGCAGCGTGGGCTACTTCAGACCAAAGTTGGGAACCTGGAACTCCATCCTGGTCTCCCATGAATGTTGGGGCAGAGGCCCAAGTGTTTGGTCCATCTTCTGCTGCTTTCTCAGGCATTTAACAGGAGCCGGATTGGAAGTGGAGCAGCTGGGACTCCGTTACTCATATGTGATGCCATGTTGCAGGTGATAGTTTTTTGTTTGTTTTGTTTTTAAGATTTATTTTTATTGGAAAGTCAGATATACAGAGAGGAAGATCTTCTGTCCGATGATTCACTCCCCACTGCAACGGCCAGTGCTGCACTGATCCAAAGCCAGGAGCCTGTATCTTCCTCTAGGTCTCCCAAGTAGGTGCAGGGTCCCGAGGCTTTGGGCCGTCCTTGACGGCTTTCCCAGGCCACAAGCAGAGAGCTGGATGGGAAAGTGGGGTTGCCAGTATATGAATCGGTGCCCATATGGGATCCTGGCATGTTGAAGGTAAGAACTTTAGCTGCTAGGCCACCACACCAGATCCGCAGGTGGAAATTTAACCCAATGAACCACCACACCAGTCACAGAATGTCTAGTTTCATGATTTGAAGGCACTTTTTAAAAAGTTTATTTTTAATGTACAATTTTTAGGGCCACAAGGGAACTTTTCAACACACATATATATACATAGCTTCCACTGACCAAGCAACTTTTGAACATATATGCATGGCTTCAACTGACCAGGCAACTTTCAACACATATGCATGGCTTCAACTGACCAAACCATTGGTCTTTCCAGTTCCTCATGTTTTCTGTGAAGGGACCATCCTTGAAGCAGGGTGAGCTCTTTGCAAACATCCTCGTAGACTTCCCAGCCTCCAAAACACTGAGATGAAACGTCTTATTCAGTTACCTATGTCGAAGTATTTTGCCGTGGTGGCCCAGAACACCTCCGACAGCTGGAAATGCCTCAGCTCCTCCCTCCTAGCCGGAGGACAGTTGAGGCGGACAGAGCTCTCTCGCTGTCCCTGCTCCGGCCCTCCACACCTGGCTACAGCGACTCCCGCCTCCTGAACCTGTGACGCTCTTGGGAGGACACGGTCCTCTCGGCTGACGTAACGTGCTGGCGGTGTCTCAGGTGACGGAACATTCTTTACTGTCATAGCAGAGAAGTGGCACCGTGAGGCCTGTCATTCCGAGGTCAAAGGATAAGGAACGGATTATTTTGAATGTAGAAATCAGGTCTTCAAAAGCTAAAATGTGAGCACTTTCTAGAAATGAAAAGCCACTGAAACATCCTGCTTTCTCAGGAACTACACATCAGTCGCTATCAACAACCCAAGCACGGAGCTGCTGCTCCTAGTTGCACGTGCAAGATTCCCGAGGAGCCCTGTTCCACCTGCAGCTGTGAGCAGTCCGTGGCTTGCTCTGACGTCATGAGCCGCTGCCGCCGCGTGCTCCACAGGCTTCCCGAGCCCCGCGGGGGCCTGGCTTTCCTCCTCACCCAAGGAGCTGTCTTTGGTGACCTATGTGACTCGGCCCCATCTCACCTAAGGTTTGTGCCGCGCAGTATTTTTTGTTTCTTGAACTACTCTTTTTTTTTCCCCCTATTTTAGTTTTTTTCTATTGTTTTGCTTTTTGTTTTGCAGATTTTTGCTTTACCCCCTTTGTGTCAAACAGCTGTCAGATTTATCATTGTTAGTGCGATTATATAGCCTTTTCTGTGGTTTTTAAGTGTCCAGTTTTAAGTGCCACTTGTTTAGAGAAGTAGCTAGAGTTGTGCACTGGTCACGGTGGCAGCTTGTGCCCTGGCTGTCTTATTATGTATCATAATAGTTGCTTAGCTGGAAGTTATGGAGGGAGCCGTTGAAAGAGTAATCAGAAAGCCTGCATCAGGAAGCGAATACTCCAGATGGGTACTACTTCCTTTCTGTTTTGGACCACAGCAGCTTCAAGCTGGTGGACCTTTCCTGGTCCCTGGTGCCTGGGAAGTGAGTGGCTGGGAAATTGATCCTGAGAAACCACTGCAATCCTCCAGTGAATGACAGGTGAAGTGGGAAGTGGCCTGCTCAAGAGCCTGCGTCACGAGAACATCATCCGGTTTCTATTCCTCGTTATGGAATTGGCATGCAAGGGCGCTCTCGGGGACCGCATGCCCCAGCAGGCAGCCTGTAGGGGCAGGCCAGGCCCTCAGCTAGTTAGACGCTGTCTGCAGTACATTACTGCTATGCGAATGCTAAGCTGGTGACCTACTGCTGGACTCCCGCATGACCACCACATTGACCAACTTGACTCAGCTGCTAGCTAGTGAAGGGAAAACGGGGAAGGTTTCCAGGAACCCCAGAATTCTGTGCCACAGAGGACTGTGACACCCTCAAAACTGACATACAGAGCCTGGCGGTGACCCTGTCCATCACAATGGCAGCATTACTGCCTTTCTGTGGGAGAAATCTAGAGGGGTGTGGGCCTATGTCTCACATGGCTGCTACTGCTGCCGGGTCCTGGTAATCCAGCTCAAAGGGTCGAGTGTGCTACATGCTAGACCTGGAGGCCTGGGATGGGCCCAGACCCACCGGTGGTTCAGTACCCGCCAAGAAGAAGCTAAGGAGAACGAGGTCACCCTTGTGGAGCCCCTGGCTTCTCCCCAGAATCCAGAACACAGGAGCGCAGGGCAGGCCTGGGCTTCCTGCTGGCCTGGAGCAACACCACAGTCAAGTCCTTGCTGCCCTGTGTCCCTGTAGCCAGGCTCACCGAACTCTGAACAGAACCACCAGCAGGAGAAGCATGCAACCTGGGTCTCAGCCCTTGGCACAGCCTCGCTGTTCTGTGGAGTGCACCTGTCCACACAGACTGGAGGAAAACCCGGCAGGAAGCTGCCCACCCCACCTCCCATCACTGCAGCCCCGGGACAACCAGGAGCCATAACCAGCAGCCTCCGATGGGAGTCCCCATGCTGGATTCTCTTCCACATGGCCAACTGTAGGAGGGGAGGAGTCCAGGTTCAGCCCAGCAGCCAGGCCAGGCCAAGTGGTTTCCATCATCGCAGCATCAGGGGTAGCAGGGACCACACAGGGCCAGCAGCTGTCCCAGTGGTTGCACCTGAGGAGGCTGGCACCTCAGCCAGCAACCCTGAGGAGAGCCAGGGCTGGCAAGGGGTGGCAGGGGGATGCTGGGCAGCTGCCTATGGGCATGCTGTATCCTACTGCCCTTGGCATCTGCCACAGGAAGGTATCTCCGCCTAGCTCAGGGCAAGGCAAGAGGAGGGGTCTGCAAGGAGCTTTCTGAGGTCCTCATTTTCTTGAGCCTTGTGATTGCTTCTCATGAATAAAAACCGTAGCTGCCTGCGTGGATTGGATCCGTCGGTGCCCTTGGCCAAGTCCAGTTGAGTTGACAAGCACGTGGATCACCTCAAAACGACCAGTGCTGTCCAGTGTCACTGCTGCGGGCGTTCCAGAAAGGTGGGCCTAGAGGAACAGAGAATGGGGTGATGTTTCCCCAGGGCTGGGGGGGAGGGAGAGGCTCCAGGGCGCATGCTGCCCCACACCAGGGAGCAGCTGCTGAGATCACTGGCCCAGCACACAGGTCCCGTGTGCAGCAATGTGGATGGCAGCAGAGTGGAGTGTCCCCTCCTCACGACCTGGCAGTGGAGGTCATGGCCTGCTCCTGCCATGCAAGGGCCCTGGACGCTGGCATCCCAGTGTGTGGGATCACCAGCTGTGGGCCTAAGCAGTTGCAGGTGGGTTCTGGGAAGGAAGTCCACGCTGTGTGCCCAGTATACCAGTCTGAGGCCTGGGGGCAGCAGAGGACAGGAGCAGGCCAAGTTCCTGGGGATTCTGAGCCAGGTCTTCAGGTCACTCTGGCACCTGGCAGCTCCCCAACCTCCCAAAGTCTCAGGGGTGCAAAGCACAAGTAAGCTAAAAAGAGGGCTCACGGAGAGAAGAGAGAGGGGAGGGGAAGAGCAGAGATAAGAGAGGAAGGACGGAGGGGAAAGGAAAGGAGAGAAGAGATCTTCCATCCACTGGTTTATTCCCCAAATGGCAACAGCTAGCACCGAGGTATTCAGCCAGAACCAAGTGTTTGCTGAGTGATGCGGGCCCGCCCCCAGGTAGCAGTGCTAAACGAATGCCCACTACCACCACCTATGGGTTCACCCACTCCTGATGGCTCCCAGGAAGGAATCACCCTTTTACCTCTGGCTTCTGTCACACGGTGTAACGCTCTCAAGGCTCTCCCATGCAGGGCACAGTTCGCACTCCGGCTTCTCTTCCTGACCGAGTACTCTCCCACGGCTCCAAGGTCCATGTTTGGTTTTCGCGTTCATTCCTCAACAGAGAAACACTCGGTTGTTTCCTTTCCACTTTCTGACCGCGGTGAGCGGTTCCCGCACCAGTCTCTGGTGGCTGCGCGGCTACAGTTCACGTACACACCTAGGAGTGAAACTGTCGGCCACGTCATCCTGGGAGGCCCTGGACGTGGCTGTAAAGGGGGAACTTATTTCAACTCGCTCAAGATTCCCAATGCAGGAACTAAACAGGAACTAAAGTCAACTCAATAATAAGCCAGCAGTGGGTCCCGCCCTCTGCACAGGCACCTGTCTGCATCCGACTCACACACCGAGTTACATCCCGATGTTTGTTGGCACCCTGCAGGCCTCCATGGTCACCCCACTTCTGTGGAGGAAGAGAGGGTTCAGGTCCGGGTATGGAGGCCACCCGGGCACTCAGAGAGGGGCGGCCAGGCTGGGCCGGGCAGGGAGAAGACAGCCACGGTCCCGGGGCTTCAGGCCAGAGAGCTGAGGCCTGACTCCGCTTCCTGGTGCCACACGCGAAAACGCCCATCGGGACAAGAGGACAAGGGGACCAGAGCTTCCTAGCAGAGGCCTGGGCTGAGCAGAGGAAGAGCGGGGCTGGGAAACCGGGAGACAGGCCGGCTGGATGCGGTTATCCTTCGGGCAAGACCTGAAGAGCGGGTGCCCGGTGCGAGGCGGCCGTTTGCGGCCGTTGGGGAAGGCATGCGGTGCAATGAGGCGCGAGGAGCTGCGCGTGGGGGCGACAGGGCAAGCGGCCCTCGCCTCCTCCCGGCCAGCCGACCCACGGCCCAGAGCCCCCAGGACGGAGAGCCACGCAGGGCGCGGCCAGCCGTGGAGCTGCAGGCCCGGCCTCTTCCACGGGAGGTTCAGTCAGGACACCGTGTCCCTCGGGGCCGTCCGCGGTCCAGCAGGCGCAGAGCCTGGGAGGCGGCAGGGTGGCGCCTGGATCGAGTTCTGGGGTCAGGAACCTCCATCGCAGGCTTTGAACCGCCATCCATCCACCCATCCCTCCCTCCCTCCCTCCCTCCCTCCATCCCTCCATCCATCCATCCCTTCCTCCGTCACACTGGCAGCGACCACCGCCCGGGGTCGGGGCCACCGGCCTGGGTAGCTCTGACGTGCAGGGTCCATCACCCCCGGAATTCCTCGTGGACAGTCTCCACACCACGTGTGGGGTAGATCTGGAGAAACACGGGGCCCTGTTCTTCACCCCCTGACTTCTCCGGGCCGACATGCTTAGGGCGCTGTCTTCTAGACTCCGGCTTTCAGACAATCCCCTCTCTAACGCGGACTTTGCAAGTCGATGCTGTGCCAGGCAAGGCACCACTGGTCACCAGTCCTTGAGCCCCAGTGAGGCCTGCGCTGTGTCCTGCCCGCTCAGTGTCGTGTCCCCAGGGCCTGGGGTGCAGGGTGTGCTCGGGGCCCACCCGCGCTGCCCGCCAATCTCCTTGTGTTTCTGACCACTCAGAACGGGCACCATCTGCTGGAGTTTAGTTATACGTGCGTGCACACACACACACCCGCAGACTTGGTTACACTGCAACGTGAACATGAGCCCTCTGACATTTCCGCCACGAACTCTGCTTTAATTAATATTTGCAGCGAAATATTCCGGGGCTGGACGCTGCTGGGTGGGTCTGCGGGCGCCGAGGGCGTCCTGGGGGAGCTGGGAGAGCGCGTGGGCTCTGCGGCGGCACCACGGTGCCCTCTGGTGGCCAAGCGCAGCACCTGCAAATCACTGTTTAAGGAAAGGGACGCTTGGCTCTCTAACGGAGCCGGAGACCTGCACCACTTGGATCTGTACTGCTCCATCTCAGCACGAGCCTACCCAGATAAACACTGAGCTGCGTCGGTGCAAAAGACAACTTCTTGTCACAAACCTGCCCAGGAGGGTCCCTGACACCCAGGAAATGGCAAAATAGCTGAAAGCTGAATGGATATCCTGGATAGTTCTTCTGGCAACACACATACATTCACACTTATACATATGTAATTTCAAGTTCCACACAGTACTGCACACAGTCTATCCCTTTGCTTATGAAACACTCACAAACCATCACCATCAGGGTTGATCACAGATGCCATGTGAGCAGTGCCAAACTGGCCCCAGGAAGGTTTCCAAATTCTAGTCCCTGGGCCAAATGTCAGGGCCTGAGGCCCACCACAGCACTGACCTCACCCTCCCCACGGTCGTGGAGGGAGCTGCGAGGAGGCGGAAGGCAGGTCAGGACCAGGTTGCAGCTGCAACCCCACTGAGGCCTGCGGCCTGCAGCTGCCCCAGCCTCCACCTTGCTGCTTGCAGGCCCACGCCTGGTCCCGGGGTACCCTTCTCGCTTCTCCTGCAAAGCCCAGCAAGCTCACAAGTTACCATCACCAAGTCCTGGTCCCTTTTCTCTTTTAGTTCCTGAGCCTGGATATCAAAATATCACAAGGGCGATTTCTCTGGTGACGTAAATGGGCCCCCTAAGCCACATGCGTTCATGCCTGAAATCAGGTGGGCGCTGCCCAGGGCTGGGCACCTGAAGCAGCGAGCATGGAGGTGAGTGTTCCCTGTAGCTCCACTGGAACCTAAGGGCAGTGCAGCCCTCCCAGGGCAAACAGCGGGTGCCCAGCAATGACCAAGCCCAGAACACAGGTTCTAGAGGCAGGCAAGTCTCCCTTTAGAAACTGTCTTGCCAGTGTGGTTTTTACTGTGTCCATGTATGACTTCGAGTTCTTTAAAGGAAATGGCAGCTGAGAATGAAGGAGAAAAACCTTAAAGCTCTATCGGCTTCTGATATTTTATTTGCAACATTTGAGACTCTTTGTCTTAAAGTGAGGACAAATAAAAGGTCACATTTGCTTTGTACAAAGCATCACTTTAAAGGTACCATTTGATAATGTGCTCACCCACCCAGCCACTAGGACTGTTCTAGAATTTCCTGCTTCAGCATGTGGGGTTTCCTTTACTGAGTACAGAAAAACACAGACAAGCTGGTGAGATGAGCACACAGGCAGCAGACACAACAGCACCCCACCCTGCAGTGGGCATTCACTATCTGGCCGCCCATACCAGTGCCCTTCCCACATCACTGTCTACCTCAGTCAGCTCAGCTCACACAGCACCTAACGGAGGGGACAGGGTTTGCTATAAAGAATTCAGCAGTCAGAGTTCTAAGATTCTATCTGGGTTCTTACTCAAACTATTAGCTTACCAAAAAAAAAAAAAAAAAAAAAAAAAAAAAAACCCAAAACAACCCAGGAGGCTGGTGTGATGGCTCAATTAGTTAATCCTCCTTCTTGCAGTGCCAGCATTCCATATACATGCTCTGGCTGCTGCACTTCCCATCGAACTCCCTGCTTGTGGCCTGGGAAAGCAGTGGAGGACGGCCCAAAGCCTTAGGACCCTGCACCCACTTCTGCCTCCTGGCTTCAATTTTGGATGGGCTCAGCTCCAGCTGCGGAGGCCATTTGGCGAGTGAACCAGCAGACGGATCTTTCTCACTGTCTCCTCTCTGCAAATCTTTTCCAATATAAATAAATTTTAAACACACACACATACAAAACAAACAAACCACAAATATCTAAATTAGAGTAAGAGAACAAAAAAGGGAGGGGAGAAGTCCCTGTAATGGTGGCAGTGATGGCCTGGGTCAGGCTGGGGCTGGGAACAAGGAACTCAACCCAGGTCTCTCACAGGGGTAGAAGGAATCAGTCACGTGGTCTATCATGGCTGCCTCCCAGCGTGTGTGTTAGCAGGAGCTAGAGTCAGGACCTTGAGCCCAGGTATGCTGATTTGAGATATGATCACCTTAACACGAAGCTGAATGCCAACCTCAAAACTGGTGACTTTCAGCAAAGGACTTACTTAACTCTCTGGATCTTGAGTCTCCACAAATGCAACTTTGGGATGGCCAGGGCTGCCATCACACACTGCACAGGAAGTTTTGAGGCAGCAGATATCACTAAGTATTTCATGACCCCTTCTTTTTACTTTTATTTTAAACTTAGAATTTTATGGTACAATTCGGTAGAGTCTGGGACTCTTGGGTTATCTGAGTTCTATCCTGGAGCAGAAGGCAAAGCGGCAGCCACAGAAACACCTGCGCCATAGCTCGGTGGCCACATAAGCTGACATCTGCACACACGTCTCACCTGTGGACTCTGATGCTGAGGTATCCATGAGTTCCTGAGCTAAGCACAGCAAGGAAAGTCATGCGGACTCCCCAGGGACACTGAGTCACACCCGCAGGGCCTGGGCTGTAGGGGGTCTCATGTACACATCACAGCGACCCCGTGTGGTGGGATCAAATCCTGTTGCTTCTACAGAGAGACTAGGGACCTGCATTCAGGTCACAGGGCTCCTGGGAGCAGAGCTGGGGCTGGTCCCAACCTGCGTGATGGCACCCCAATAGGAGCTTCAGTGAGAATCCCATGTTCTCAAGCAGATGCTGGGCTTTTAAGCCTGGCACAAATCTTACCTGCTCTCAGCACAACAGAATCAGCAACTAAGTGAAAGCTTGAATGTCACTGGGCATGCAGGTGACACCTCAGTGGCAGAGACTGACTCCATGTGGCAGACACCAACACTCAGAGAGAGAACATTTGCAAAAGACGACAAGAAGCCCAGAATGTTCAGCCATCAAAATGAACAATTTTCACAGCATTCTCTTATCCAAAGGAATACCTGGAATAAAGCCACACTGTACAAGTCTGAGATGCACAATTCTGGCAGGTAACTTGGCAGGGTGTGGTGCAAGTCTAACTTACAGAACAAGTCCACTTCTGCGCCTCCCTTGCAGAAATCCCAACAACAGGAAATGATGCTCTGCCCAGCAGGGCTTCAGGGCAAACCCTGCCAATAACGAGGCCACCCCGACAGCTGGCAGACCACGGCGTGACACATCAGAGCAGCTGAGACACTCACCCCTCAGAAGACAGGCAAGTGATGGAACGTATGCGGTATGAACCTCGCTTTATTAAAAACACACTCTTCAGCCATGTGTTAGAGAGGGGAAGGCAGAACAGGGAAACCTCCTCTGGGGGTCAGGCTGCAGGGAGGGCCCCCACCTGTCCTACCTTGCATTTGTTAGGCTAACAATTACTTCAGACATAACAATACAAAATTTCAACATAAAAAGCATGGAGGCCACAAACTCATTCACAAATGCCCTTAAAGTAATACATAAACTTCATTCGTCCAAGCTCTTTCAGGACATGAAGTCATTCACATCAAAGGTTAAAGGCTAGCAATGTCTCTACACTGTCAGGCCACGTCACATATGACATGTCACAACCACGGCTTTTGTTATTAGAGGACAATAAAAGAAAACAATAAATGCTGACAAAAGAAATGGCTAACACTACACAGCTTTACTAACTTTATTCAAAATTAGTCCTACTTCTAAGAAGTCCAGTGTTCAAATGTAAATACCCATCATATGTTGAAAAATAATCTTTAAATTTGTGATCTGACCCAAATTTGGCACACATAGATCACATGCCAGTCACACTTCGGCACGCAGCAACCCTGGAAGCAGCATAGCAAGGGAGCTGTGACGTCACTGATGACGTTCTGAGGCTGACTTGCGATCTTCTGAAGTTACACACACAATGCACCTTTGCACAGGTAATTTTATTCTTTCCTGTGGGTGTCAACAGTGCTGACAGATTGGAATTGGAAACATTCAGAAAACACATACCTGAACATGGTCACATTTCTTCACATCACGATTGAATAACTATTAACACTGTGAACAAAATGGTACAAATGTTCACCATTCCCTTGTAAACAAGGCTTCTGTGCACAGTAGGAACAAATGGAATTAATGCATACCATGATATCAGTGATCTTTTTAAATAAACTCCTGCACTTATAAATAAACTCTGATTTTTTCAGTACACATTTACAAACCTGATCCATAAAAAGAAAACAGTATATATATATATTTTTTTCTTTGAAAAGAAACTCTTGAGATGTGGACCACTAGAGGAGAGTTCACCTAGGCAGGGGCTGAGGCGAGCAGGGCTGGCAGGATTCAAGCACTATGGTCACAGCCTGGCTCTGTGGGCACACACCGGCACGAGGACAGGGTGGCTGGGCTGGAGCTCGGCTTTACTTGAATTCCAGCAGGTTGCAATCAATCTTGTAGTACACATAGGGGTAGTATTCTTGTTGACTCAGGTTTAAGCCTGGAATATCCATTGGAGCCTACGAAAAAAAACAGAGAAGTACTCAGTTCCCTACTTGGAGGACTTGGTTTATTGAGCGTCTACTCTGGGCTAACTTACGGTCCCACACTGATGGGATCCGAACGGGGCAGGGTTACTTCCATGCTGCAACCGAGAGGTTCCCTCACCCAGGACACATGGACAGAGCACGGTGGCCAGATTCCTATCGTAATCACGCTAATCTTAAAGTCTCCTGTGGAAAGTTACTTTTCAGATGTCAGGTCTGGGTACTGAGTGGAATGGATATGAAGCTTACAAAATGCTTCATGAAAGTAAACCAAGTGTACTTCTAAGGATGACACTTTCTGAGGATACTTCAAATGTTAGTGGAGGCATCGGTGTATGGAACAGGTTAGTCACCTGGCACGCCTGCTTCCTGTGTAAGAACGCCGGCTTCTCTGCTTCCGACCCAGATTCCTGTTCATGCATCTGGGAGCCAGCAGGTGATGGTCCAAGTACTTAGGTCCCACCCACGTGGGAGACCTGGGTGGAGTTCCTGCTCCTGGCTTCAGCCTAGTCCCCACTCTGTTTGGGGCATTTGCAGAGTAAATTACAAGATAGAAGATCTTTCTCTCTCTTTCCTCTCCTTCCGCCCATCCTTTTGTCTTTCAAATACATAAATATTTAATTTTTCCCCTCAGAACAGGCTTTAAAACAGAAAAATGGAATTAAACGACTTTGAAACAATTTTGGTACAAAAAAAAAAATCCTGAAATCCAAAAATAGTTTTTGCACTAAGAGATTTTTGGGGGAGAAGGGTGACAACAATGCTTTAATTGGCCGATCCTCCACCTGTCAAGTATGAGAATCTTATATTGGTGCCAGTTCTAGTCCCAGCTATTCCACTTCCCATCTAGTTCCCTGCCTGTGGCCTGGGAAATCAACAGAGGATGGGACCCTGAACCTGCATGGGAGACCCAGAAGCAGCTCCTGGCTCCTGGTTTTGGATCAGCTCAGCTCCGGCCATGGAGCTGGTTCACTCACTATTTAGAGAGTGAACCAGTGAATGGAAGATCTTTCTGTCCTTCTCTTTATAAATCTGCCTTTCAAACACATATAAATAAATATTTACAAATTTTTTTTTTCTTTTAGCTTTTCATTTGCAAAGCAGAGTTACAAACAGAAAGAGAGAGATCTTTCAACTACTGGTTCAGTTCCTGAATGGCCAAAACAGTCAATTCTGAACCGATCTTAGGGCATGAAGCCAGGAGCTTCCTCCCAGTCTCCCTCAAGGGCACAGTGCCCTAAGTACTTGAGCCATCTTTTGCTGGCTTACCAGGCTATAAGAAGGGAGCTAGATGAGAAGTGGAACAGCCAGGACTCAAATCAGCACCCATATGGGATGCCAACACCATAGGCAAAAGCTTAGTCTATTATGCCATGGTACCCAGCCCACCATGCATGATTCCTTAAAGTCTAAATATTTTAAAAATTCATTTAAATGAAAGAAAAGAGTCAGGAGAGATAGAGAGGAAAGACAGAGAAAGAAGGAGAAAAAAAAAATCTTCCATCTGCTGGTTCACTCCCCAGGTGGCCACACTAGCTAAGGATGAACCATGAAGGGCATAGGAAGCCAAACACTTGGGCCATCTTCCACTGCTTTCCTCAGGTGCATCAACAGGCAGCTGGGTCATGAACTGGCACCACGTATGAGATGCCAGCCTCACAGGCGGCAGCTTTACCCACTCTACCACAACACTGGCCCCACCATGCATGATTTTTCCATAATACGCATTTCCATGAAGTTTCTGAAGATCCTTACTCTTATCCATGAATTTCAAAATTCTTTTGTGCCAAAATAAACATAGCTTTAAATTCCATTTTCATGAACTTGCTGCAATACCCTCACATACATATTATAATAATTTGGTAGGAAAGTATGTATCATAAAATTATACCTCATTATATAGTCTGCAAACTCATGAAAATGTAGCAAGTCATTTCCTGCATGTTCTTTTGTCAAGAACTATCTGTCTATGGTTCTGACAGTCACATGTGATATTACCATGTTGGAAAGGAATAAAATCAGTAAGACAGCTGAAATAATTTATAGCAGCAATAAAAACCACACACATTCTGCTCACGCCATATTTTACTTTGCATGTCATACCTCTTTAGAAAAATGAGAGTTCCCCTTAAAATGCCCATCCAGATTCCATTAATGTCACTAAAGAGAATTTAAATTAGGTGCTTGCTTTGCAACTTTTAATTTTTGTAAGCAACTAGTGCCCATGGGCAGACAATGTTAATTCGTTGCTTCATTTTCCTAACAGTTAAATAGGAACCTTAAAATACTAATTTAAATAAAAAATGGCTAAGTAGTATGATATATACAATATATATCCCACTCCAATGTCCACTGCCCGGAGAGCCAATCAGTACTCACATCAATGATTGCTGCTGCACTACTGTCCAGATGTTTGTACAGCTCGTGCAGGACTTCCCGTAGTTTCTTCATCGTCTTCTTATTGGGCTGCAGGAGCATTGCCTGGAAGTTCACTGGCAAGCCATACCTTACAAGGAAGCAGACACACAGTAGGCAACACTAATATTCGCCTGCTGCTCTTTAATCATAGTTAATGAAGAGTGTCTCATTTTAATGTTCCCTTTACAAGCCCTACCACCGTGTGTACAGAAACACTGACCGACACACTCAGAGAAACGAACCTCCTCTGGTCCTCACTGCCCACTACAAATTTGTCTTTCAGTTGAGCCAAGTGCTAGGAATTACTTCAAATACTCTACGTGACTACCTCCAGGAATAATATTTATCATACTTTTATGATAATAATCACTGTGAGATCACCCCACAGGCACTCTGAAAATTTGAAGAGAGCATTTTTAGACCCTTTCCTGGGATGAGCAGAATGTACAGAGGATCCCAAGATGACAGATTTTTGCAGTCCTGGAATTTTTCAGGCTACTATGAAATGATTTTAGTAAATCAACCATACACTGTGTACATGAGTAAACTATATTGAAATATCTTCCTTTTAGAAAGCAGCTATGCTCACCACTATACCACCAACACCAACAAAATATCTTCCTTTTGAACAAACACTGGCCAACACTGTGCACCCCACCTGTAACTTACTTAACTACATTAGAAAAGAGCAAGTGACCACAGTGGCCTAGATCCTTCTAGGCTGGCATCAAATGACAAGATCGAGACGCATGTCCCAAGCCATGGCCTTAGTGCTCTCTCCCTCAGACTGACCCTTCGGCTTTTCCAAGTCAGCCTCCTGCTGGCAGCCTGTGCTAGCAGCCAAAAGGTCCAGGGTGCAGAGATCTAATAACGCTGCAGTTCTAAGCTGCTCCATTAACTTTCTTTACCTCAAAACAGACTCGACAAAAACCCTTAGTGCTTTCACATGAATCCACGCAATAAATGCTTCACTGAAATTCACTTTCAGCCACCGCACAAGTGGTCCCTGCAAGAAGACAAAGAAGTAACTCAAATTTGGTCTTGAAAATGACAATTAGATAAACCAAATATTCTAAGAGTCACTATCTATAAGGAATTTAGAACTAAGTCACAGAATTCACTTTAAAAATATTACCAGTATTATTTGCATTATCTTGGAAACTTTCTAAATTGGATTAAAGAGTTATCCACTGGGGCCTGCACTGTGGTGTGGCACATTAATCCTCCACCCACAGTGCTGGCATACCATATGGGTACCAGCTTGAATCCTGGTTGATTCCCTTCCAACTCAGCTTCCTGCTTTTGATCTAAGAAGGCAGCAGAGAATGAGCCAAAGTACTTGGGCCCCTATACCCACATGGGACACCCAGAAGCTCCTGGTTCCTGATTTAGGACCAGCCCAGTCCCAGCTGTTGTGGCCATTTGAGGAATGAATTGATAGATGGAAGGTGTCTCTCTCTCCTTGACTGTGCCTTTCAAATATAAATAAATTAATAATAATAAAGGGTTATCTACTACTCAGTAACCTCAATACACACTAAGATGAATTGAAATGGGCCAGCTCTGTGCCACAGCAGTTTAAGCTACCACTTGCGATGCTGGCATCCCAAACACGCACAGGTTCAACAGCCTGCTAATGTGCTTGGTAAAGGAGCAGAAGCTGGCCCAAGTGTTTGGGTCCCCTCATCACATGTAGGATACCCAGAAGGAGCTCCAGGCTCCTAGTTTCAAACTGGCACAGACCTGGATGTTGTAGCCATTTGAGGAGTGAACCATGGATGCAAGATCTTTCTGTCTTTCTCTCCCTGTAACTCTGCCTCTCAAATAAATAAATCTTTAAAATAGAACTGCATTGACCCAGCCATCCCATTCCTAGGGATTTCCAAAAGAAATTTAACTACATGTGAGAAAGGGATCTGTAATCCTATATTTACAGCAGCACAATCTACAATAGCAAAGACATAGAAACAACCCAGATGCCCATCCAAAGAGGAGTGGTTAAAGAAATTGTGGTACATCTACTCCATGGAATATTATTCAGCCATTAAAAAGAATGAAATTATACAATTTGCAACTAGATGGTCCCAACTAGAGACCATCATGCTCAGTGAAATAAGTCAATCACAAAAAGAGAAATACCATATATTTTCTCTAATATAAGGAATCTATCATGCAAATTGGAATGTATAATGGTGGAGTAATAAAGACTACCATATCTAGAAGTGAAAACAATGCAACATGCATCTCTGCTTCCAAACAAAAGACGGTATGGTCTGGGGCAGAGTTAATATATTTTTAGGTGTAAGATAACTGTTCATAGATCTAAGCCTGATTAGAAAAAATTCATTGTGATCATTCAAAAGAAAAAAATGATTGAGATGTCTTAAAAAAAGAAGTTCAAAAAAGTTTTCTTTTAAATCAAGGCAAAAATCAAAGCAAAGAAATACTACCTTTTCTTCTGCTAAACACCGGTAAGTTTGAATACTAAAAACACATACACAGTTGGCAATGTGACGTAGCAGGCAGAGCAACCAGCTTCGACACTGGTTTGGGTCTTGGCTGATTCACTTCCAGTCCAGCTCACTGCTAATGGCCTGGCAAAGAAGTGGAAGATGGCCAAGTCCCTGCACCCACAGCAGAGCAATGGATTAAGCTTCTGGCTCCTGGATTTGTCCTGAATCAACCCCAGGCATTGTGGCCATCAGGGAGTGAACCAGGAGATGGGAGGTCTCTGTCTCTCTCTTTAACCCTTTCAGAATAAGAAAATACATCTTGAACATATATCTTACAAATTGCTTTTTCTTGTCAGTAGAAAGCCGGTTCATTTCTTCTTTATCTGCCTTCATCTCCTCTTCATTATACTGAAAGTCACGAACAATGAATCTAAATTGGGGGGGAAAACCCACAATATTATTCATACTGTAAACAGCTGACCTAACAAATTAAACAATAATAACACCAACAGTAGCCTTACTTGTTTTCCCTGGCTTTGTGTCTGAAGTCGTCAACTGCCTTCCGAAACAAGGTGACATTACAAAGGTAGCTGTCCTGGTCCTCTGACAGAACACTGTGGAGAAAAAGAACCAGTCACTGCCAGCTTTGTACTGACTGCTTTCACACTGACGTGGGAGGAAGAGGGGCCAGAGGGGTGACAGCCCTGTTCCAACCAGTTCAGTGCTGTTCATCTCTACTGCCTCAAACCCTGAGGACCCTGAGGGCTTGTCATGATGCTTTCTGACTCTGATGGCTTCACACCTCTTATTAGATGTCCTTCTTACTAAATCACAAAACTAACACTAACTCAAAGACAAGAATCCAACTCTAAGAATTATATCAGTTTCAGTCTTCTCTGTTTCTGGTGTCACCTTGCTAAGCATTGTTTTTTTCCCCAAGTCTAACTAATTCTGGACTCCTCACTCCATTCTTGTAGGCCCCACAGAAGCCTGGCTTGCACTGCCACCAACTTGTCATTGTACACTGACAAACAGGCTGCCTCTAACCAGCCTCTGAATGACATCTGCATCGCTGTGCATCTCGGGATCCACCGCAGGCTCCGGCAGAGCCCAGGGAGGTGGGGACATCTATTCAGACACTGCTTCAGGGACAGCACCACAAAGTCCTTTCCAGAGACAAGTGCCCAGAGAGCCTAACCATCAGGTACATCTGCAGTGCCAATGGCTTGGAAAGAGGAAAACTATAAAGTTCATGTATACCGTGGCCTTTTGGATTTCAAAAATAACCCACAGTTCTGTGTGCACACATGAGAGTACTTCAGAGTTCACAGAAAATGTAGTTCGAAGTTTTTGATACAAAGAAAACTGAAATCCATGCAAGCAAGGGATCTTCCACAAAGCTCCTGGAAACCGCATCTTATGGCAACACTACGCACGGGTGTCAAAACTGCACCAAAACAAATTTACCTGTTAACTGCATTTTATCCTCTAGACACAGACAGGTGATCCTGGGGTAAAGGAATAACACCAAGGGATGATGGTAGGGGCCTTCCCTTAACAATGGGCCGTTCCGGGCCCGGCGCGGTGGCATAGTGGCTAAAGGTCCTCACCTTGCACGCCCGGGATCCCATATGGGCACCGGTTCTAATCCCAGCGGCCCTGCTTCCCTTCCAGCTCCCTGCCTGTGGCCCGGGAAAGCAGTCGAGGACGGCCCAAAGCTTTGGGACCCTGCACCCGCGTGGGAGACCCAGAAGAGGCTCCTGGCTTCGGATCGGCATAGCACCGGCCGTTGCGCTCACTTGGGGAGTGAATCATCGGACGGAAGATCTTCCTCTCTGTCTCTCCTCTCTGTATATCTGCCTTTCCAATAAAGAAATAATAAAAATAAATCTTTAAAAAACAAACTAACTAACTAACGAAAAAAACAATGGGCCGTTCCAGGTTAATTCAGCAAAGCATAGTTGTCCTACATAAACTACTTATCACTTTATGGTGCTGGCTGGGTTGCTACTGCTTTCTTTGACTCATTTTAAACAGCTTGGGTTTTGACTTCAAATGTACAGATGTTTTCATAGAGTGAGGTAGGGCTAGGAACCGAGGCAGTCAGTATGAACATACAGGCCATTCAGAAGACAAGCACTGCTTTGTATTCAATTTCCTGCCTGGTGTTTTCCCCTTAAACTACTGTGTGAGTCTCCACAGATCAAAGTCTCCACAGTGATACTTTTAAGTCCTTCTATCACAGTACATCTGGGCCAACTGAACCAGCCTGGCCATCTGGTATGGGCTCTGCCCACTTTTGGGGGATACTGTGTGGTGGTCCCCCTGTCAGACACAAAATCAAGCCTCCAGTGTTCTACAGGTAAGAAGGTGTGATCTCTCAGGATGCACCCACAGTCTGCAGCTTACCATGTTTGGAGCTGATCTCAAAGGAAGGTACCCCCAAATGGGAAAAACAATTTCATGATGGACAGATTTCTACTTTAATTCTTAACGATGAATATTTATGAAACTCTAATAATATGACCTGGTTTATTGTTTACTCCATCAAGCCTAACGTTAAACTTGGAAACACATGCAGGGAAAGTTGATACACTCATTTCACAAAGACAATCAGAGTTAACCCAGGTCACACTGCAGACTGGTGGCAGAACCAGCCAACAGGACTCAGATCCCCGGGACCAGGACTCCTTCCATTATTCTAAGCTGCCTCTTACATGACAAATGAAATCACTTCATGGGCCTGGCTTTACTAATCCCACCTCTCTCCTCTCTCCTGTGCCTTTGTCCCACAAGGCTGCCTTGTCCTGATACATACACAAAACAGGACCAGCCAGAGCAGGACAAGTATGCTGCATTTGATATTTTTGCAAAGAATGTCTCATGTGGTAACGACAGCATACAAGACATGAAATCATGTTCAAAACGACACAGAACAGTACTAAAAGTGTACAGAATCTAGAGTTAGAAGATTAGAGTCCAGCCCTATCTTTGCCATAGTTATGCAATTATGCATTCTCACTTCCTTATCTTAACCTCCAACTGTTTCACATTGTTATAAAATTAGACAAATGTATGTTAAATCCACGAAAGAAGTTTTTAATAAAAAGTGCTTTTGTTCATTAAGGAACATATAGGCTAGGCAAAATCTGCTCCAAGTGACATCATCCACTGGAGATCAACTGGGTATACCAGGAGCCATTCTGGCCTGCTCCCTTCACATAGTTAAACAAGGAGTCACAAAGTAGAAGAGAAAGCACCACATCAGAGATGCAGGTTCTAGTTCTGATCCTGCCACTGTGAGATGTGAGATTCTGGGCAAACTCTCTCACCTTGCCGGTCTCCACTGTATGTCTAAAAACATAAATGGGCCAAACACACTGGGCCAAGTTCTTTCCAGATCTAAAATGATGACTAGAGTTCATAAAACTCACTTTAAAGCTGAAAGTAATGGTTCTAAAACTGCAAATTGATCACAAAGGAAAGACAGCAACTACAGTTCCTAATCCAACACCCAAACTATGGGATTCTAGGAAATAAATGATTTTACAAAGATCACTACTTACTTGCTAGACCTTGGAACTACCATTTCGGCTAGTGTTTCATACTGCTTAATCCAATCGTTGTGGTTTAACCTGCAGAAAGAGTATGGTAAGCATTGGAAAAGAAAAACATGTCTTAGTCCTGTCATAACCAGGAAGAGAAAAAAATATGTAAGCTAGGACATTGGGTACCATAAGCACCCCCCAGGTTCATATAATTTAAAAAAAATGCAACTAACCCACTAAGAATGAGTTTCAAACCTAATGAGTGCAGCAGAAATACATATCACCAGTTTGGTATTTCCTGTAACTATTGCTAAGGAGACACATCCTAGAAGTTCAGAAAGGAAGTAAAGTACAGCAGAGACTCTAAATTATTTTCAAACTATGTGGCTGGTATATAATAGCATCTTTTTTTTTTTTTAAAGAAAGTACCACTGAAATTACTATAATTTCTATTCAGTGCCCATTATGAAGGGTTGACTAAAACTGTATTTACAGAAAGCAAAAAGCACCAGCAAGATATGAGTAAATGAAGTAACAGTAAATTGTTGCCACAGAACATTGTGTAACAACCTTCTCTAGAGGCCACCAGCTCTGAGGGGTGAAAGGAGACAACTGTGTCTGAGATGTGTCCATTTCACGGTAAAGGACTTTACTCCTATATTTCTAGCCAGTCTGTCTGTGTCTTTTACTTATCTGAGAGGCAGAGTGTATACATCTCCCTATCCCATCTGCTAGTTCACTCTTCAAATTCCTGCAATAGCTGGGACTGGACAAGCAGAAGCCAAGAGCTCAATCTGGGCCTCCCATCTGGCTGTCAGCAACCCAACTGCTTCAACCATTATTGTTACCAAAGTCTGTGGTGGCAAGAAGTTGGACTCTGGTTCAGAACCTGGGCACTCCAATATGAGAGGCAGCATCCGAATAGCCCCTTAATCACCAGACCAACTGACTGCTCCATGTTTGAAAGAATAACGGCTGCAGACACTTGGTCTACTAGCTAAACTATCAGTTAAGATGCCTCTCACTTCAGTGAGTCTGGGTTTTATCCTCAACTCCAGTTGCTGAAACCAGCTTCTTGTTGATAGAAACTGGAAGACAGCAGTGACAGTAGCTGGGGTCCTGCTGCCCAGGCTCGAGTTCTGCACGAGTTCCTGGCTGCCTCAGCTGTTAAGGGCATTTGGAGAATGCATCAGTAGGTGGAAGTGCTCTTACTCACTTTTTTGAATAAACAACAGAGGAAAAAAGGAACTAGTTGTCTGTAACCATGATAAAGGAAAATTAACTAGGTGAGATGTTTTGGGTATTTTGTTTCAATTATACAGTATAGAAAAAAAACTTTCTGGTTTTAAACTCAATTCTTAAATAAATGCTCAATGAAAAAAAAATCTTTAATGTGGAAAAAAATTTTTTTCCTACATAGTACAAGAGTATTTCAAAAGTTTGTACAGGGGCCAGTGTAATGGTATAGCCAGCTAATTTCCATTTGCAGTGTCAGCATCCCAAATGGGAGCCAGTTCATATCCTGGCTGCTCCACATCTGATCCAGCTCCCTGCTTACGGACTGGAAAAGCAGCAGAGGATGGCTCAAGTTCCTGGACCCCAATACTGATGTATAAGACCCAGAATTAAGCTCCTAAATCCTGACTTCGGATTGGCTCAGCTCTAGCCATTTCAGCCATCTGGGGCATGAAGCCACAAATGGAAGATCTCTCTCTCTCTATGTCTCCTCTCTGTAAATCTACCTTATCTGCCTGTCAAATAATAATAAATATATCTTTTGAAAGAAAGTTCATAGAAAATGTAATTAAAGGATAAAGTTTAATTTTGTATGAAAATTTTGAAATCCATATGAGGGGCTTTCAACAAGGTCACAGGAAGTGTTCATAATGAAAAACTATGTACGAATTTCTAATTTTCTTTTGCCTCAATATAAACTTACCATGTAATTCCATTTTTCCACTAATCCGCATACACATATTCTCTTATCACAATTAACTATAGTCAAACTTCATCAGACAGAAAATTAAATTTTAAAGGAAATTTAAAAGAGCTAACCCACAGGTCAGCAATCTGCGCCCACAGCCTGTTTTTGTAAATAAAGGTGTTTTAAAACATGTTTCTTATTATCTGTACCTGCTTCAGTTGACATACAAGAATTGAGAGTTGTGACAGAGCTTAAACAGTCCCAAAATGCAAGGTGACCATTTTCAGAAAAAAAAAAAGTTAACCCCAGTCTAATCCATTATTTGCTTCTTAAAATTTAACACATCCTAAGCTGTCATAAAGATTTTCCAAAAATGCAAATCCAAAGACCTCCCTATTTTAAAAAACTATAAATCTGTATTTTAAACAGTCTAATGATCTAACATTATTCACTTTTTTATTAAGCCAACTCTACCAAGCTGCTAAATTTGATTTAGAAACTCAACTTATAATTCATGTCTCATTATCAAGTAAAGAACTGAATTTTACTGAATGTTCCATATGAGTAAATGTTTTGACAGAATGAATGACAAGGTTATATTCCTTCCACACTTGGGTTTTGTGAAAATCTTTGAATTTTAGTATTAGATATCACTACATTTTTCTTGTATTTTAGCAAGTAAAACTTGTTGCAATAGACATACTTGGGAACCACGACCAGTAATGTGACGAGATATTCTGAATCAAGAACAAAGTCATCTTTCTTCACAATTTCTGCTAGACTTCTAGTTAGCAAACTTCCTCTGAGGATAAGAAAACAACATCATTAGGCTTACAATATGTTTCTGCAACACACAGAGAAACAGCACTTACTCATACTTGCATGCACTACATACACAGGCCCGAGAGGGAACAGTCTGGGTTAAGACTTTAAATGAAGTCGACATTTACATTCCACCCCTGCAACCAAACAAATGTCCACATGAATCAAAATCTGCTTCTAATGTCTACCCTTGAGTTTGCTGGAATCATTACTACTCACGTTCTCTCCTGATTACATATATACCAACTAGGAAAGGGCTATGTGACAGATAACAATTACAGCCTACTTCACGCTAACTGTAAGATGTCACCTAAGCAGCCTCTTTGGTTCCCCTCTTCTCTTGGGTTATCATTTGATACCAGACAATTTTGGTTAGTTGACCCAAGAACCAAGTCTAAAACCAGTTTTCATTTGCTCTTCCAGTACTAATCGTCCCAAAATGAAAGTATCTTGCCCTGTTTATATCACTGCCAATGTCCAATCAATTTTGCCTCTGAAATTTGATTACATAATGTGAGCAGTTCCATGCTTTTAAAGTTATATGTGTAGCAGTTAGACTATAAGGAGAACAAAAAAAATAAGGGTGCCCTATTTGGACAAAAATAGAACATGTGAAAAATACAAATTCAGAAAACAGATAATTGAGAGAACAATTATTACATTATAAAAGAGTTCTTTGAAAGAGTTATTTTAAGCAGCATGTTACTCCTAAGCAATTAAACTATGACTTGATTTAAAACAATTATTTTAGACAAATTTTCACTGAAATATAAAACATACAAAGGGATAATTCAGAAGCCAGTACATAAGCATGACTTATGAAGCAAGCATAATTAAGTCACATTTGCTTAGATGAATCTGAATTCTCCAAATATATACTAACGAACTTGTCTCTATGAAGCAAGTACTCTCTTGATTATAAAAACAGCATAAAACAGAACTTACTAAAACATAACAAAATCTCTTTCAGTGCATGCTAATGGGCTTTCCTAGACTTCAATATTAAGATAGCTATGGTTTGCTTACGCATTCTTTCGCTCCAAATTCTGAAGATTTCCTTTCAGGTTATTGTACGCTGATGCTCGCGATTTCAGGTCATTATCAATCTGAGTCACTCCCTTCCAAACAGAAAAAGAACATGAGCAAAACTGCCCCGAGTCTCCCTCTAGTAATGCAATGAAAACAGCTGCACTCCAACTTCTACAGAAAACACCACTAAATTTCTAGTACAATAATAATCTATGATTTTTACAAGCACCATTTTAGTGGACACAAAAAATTACTTTATTAAAATATGATCCGCATATGAATCTCTTCTACTAAAAAGTTTTAGTTCACATAGTTTACTTATTAATATATTATATTTTTAAAAGATTTATTTTTATTTATTTGAAAGGCAGAGTGACAGATAAGGAGACAGAGAAAGAGGTCTTCCATCTGTTGGCACAGTTATACCAGTTCTGGCCCACGTTTAGGCTGGACCAAACCCAAGAACCAGGAGCCAGAAACAATTTCTGGGTCTCCTACATGGGTGGCAGGGGCCCAAGCACTCACAGTATTCTCCACTGCTTTCCCAAAGGCATCAGCGAAAGGTTGGACTGGAAGCAGAGCAGCTAGAACTCTGAACTGGTGCCCTGAAATGGGATGCAGGCATTGCAGGCAGTAGCTTAAACCACTGCATCATAGCACAGGCCCCTAAATCACTTCTCAAATCATGTGAACTGAATATGGGACACTGAGTTTAAAAATTACTAATTTATGGGCCTGGCGCAGTGGCGCAAGTGGTTAAGGTCCTCGCCTTGAACATCCGGGATCCCATATGGGTGCCGGTTCTATCCCAGCAGCCCCGCTTCCCATCCAGCTCCCTGCCTGTGGCCCGGGAGAGCAGTAGAAGACGGCCCAAAGCTTTGGGACCCTGCACCCGCGTGGGAGACCCGGAAGAGGCTCCTGGCTTCGGATTGGCATAGCATCGGCCATTGCGCTCACTTGGGGAGTGAATCATCGGACGGAAGATCTTCCTCTCTGTCTCTCCTCTCTGTATATCCGCCTTTCCAATAAAGAAATAATAAAAATAAATCTTTAAAAAAATTACTAATTTAAAGACTTAATTTACAAGACTGAAGGATTTATTTCTAAAAGGAACTAAATCATGTAAAACATTTAAAGGATTTATGTATTTATTTGAAAAAGTTACAGCAAGAGAAGGAAAGAGAGAGAAAGAACTTCCATCTGACGGATTGCTCCCTGCAAACAGCCACAATGACCAGGGCTGGGCCAAGCCAAAGTCAGGAGCCAGGAGTTTCTTCCATGTCTCCCACATGGTATCGGAGGTTTAAGGACTTGGGCCATCTTTTGCCACTTTCCCAGGGACATTAGCAGGGAGCCAGATGGGAAGTGGGGAGCAGGCACTCAAATCAGAGCTCACATGGGATACCAGTGCCACGGGCATTGCTTTCCTCACTGTGCCACAGTGCCAGCCCCATTAGTTAGATACAAACTCCTATTACTATACAATATGTATTTCAATCAAATTAAAATTGCAGTGGAACTTATTTGCAGAAGTGGTTTCAACATGGCTCCATTATTACCAGCTGTGCCACAGCAGGATAAGCCACGTGAACTCTCTAAGCTCCTTATCCAACACTAGTGTCAGAAAGCAGGAGACTAAATGCTTTATAAGGAACAGGAGAAAATAAGGCTGAGTCACAATGAAAGCACCACTTTATTAGCAAACTACTCATTTTCTTTATAGATATAGCTAAAATCTCTGATAATCTATTCATTTGCAGTTAACTATATTTATAGCATATCATACAACTTAAGTAACTAAAACCAGTAAAATTCTGTTTAATAATTTAAAACACACTTCTTTGTAAGTGCCAGGGAGATCACTGAGAATGTTTCAATTTATCCAGGCCTACCTTGGAGAAATAGCAAGGCTGGTTCTAGACCACCATAATAAAGTCAGTGTCACAACTGGATAAGTTACATGAATTTTTTTGATTTCCCAAAGTACATAAAAGTTATGTTGACACCATGCTTTAGTCTAATAAATGCAAAGCAGTGTATGTCTTAGAAAGCATCTACCTTATTTAAAAAATATTGTATTGCTTGAAAATACTGCTAAGCCTTCAACAAGCTGCTGTCTTTTGGCTAGTGGAGGGTCTTGCCTACATGCTATGGCTGCATGCTGACCAGGGCAGCATTTGCTGCAGGCTGGGGTGACTTTTCCAACTGCCATGTGTACTGCCTCTTCCCCCCATGACCTATCTCTGCAGCACACAGTGCTGCTTGGTAGCATTTCACACACAGTGGAACTTCTTCAAAATTGGAGTCCATCCTCCCAAACCCTGTCACTGCTCTCAACTGGATTTAGGGAATGCAGTTGAAATCCTCTGTGGCCCTTTCCGCAGTGTTCCCAGCTTCATCTCCAGAAACCATTTTCTCAGCTCATCCCTGGAAAGTGACTGCTCACCCACCAAAGCCTTGGTCCTGAGACTGCAGCAATGCAGTCAGCTCTTCAGACCACACTTTCAGCATTAGTTCATTGCAAACATTTCCTCTGCAGCTTCCTCACCTGCTTCTGCCCTCACAGAATGAAGAGAGCCAGGGCTTCGCTCTGGATCAGGCTTTCGCTTAAGGGAACGCTGTACTTTGTCTGATCTTTTGTCCAGGTCACTAAACATTGCCCATATAAGCAAAAAGGCTATTTTTTTCTATCATCTGCATGTTTATTGCAGCAGGATTTTTAATTTCCCTCAATAATTTTTCCTTTGCATTCACAACTTGCCAAACTGGCCCAAACAGCCTGGCCTTGGGCCTTTCTCACCTCTGACAAGTTTTCCTCATTAGGCTTCATCACTTTTAGCTGTGACTTACAGCAACACACAAGCTTGAATACTTAGGTGCCAGTCATCTTAGGGTTATGCTGGCTTTTTTTTTTTTAAGATTTATTCATTTATTTGTAAGGCAGAATAAGAGAGAGAAAGACAGGGAGAGAAATATTCCATCCACTGGTACTGGCTCACATCCCAATACCTGCAACAGCCAGGGTTGGGCCAGGCTGAAACAAGGAGCCCAGAATTGCATCCTGTGTGCGTGCAGGGACCCAAGTACTCAAGCCATCACCCGCTGCTTTCCTAGGTGCATGGCAGGAATCTGGATCTGAAGTGTGGTAGCCAGGACTCAAACCAGCAATCTGATATGGGATGCAGGTCTCCCAAGTGGCAGCTTAACTCAGTATGCCACACACCTGCCATCACTCCAGGGCTACCAACTGGCCTAGTTTCAGTACTTTTGTGTCTCAGGGATTAGGATGGCCTGAGGAAGAGGAGGGAGGCAGGAACAGCCAGCAGATAAAAGAGAATACCTACAACATTTATGAAAATTAAATCAATAGCCTTCTGAAATGGGCAAGATTTGTGGCACCCCCAAAATACAGTGTTAACATCAAAGATCACTAATCACCAAAACAGACATAACAATGGAAGAGTGTGAGATGCTATGAGACGCAGACACACACAGTGTTGGATAAATGGCTGACACAGGGTTGCCAGAAATCTTTGATCTGTACAAAACACAATGTCTGCAATATACACTGAAAGTGTCCGATCACCTCTTTGCAGTTTCTGCTGAGACCTTTCTATTCTCTTTCAGGCCTGTGCACTTCTCAATAAAAAAGGAGTGCAGCACTTACAGCGTTCTGGGCTCAGCTTCAGGGTCATTTATTCCTTAAACACTACATGAAACCATGCGGTACATGCAAATGAGAATTTTTCGGGGCATTGGCTCAACACTAACAGAAGGGATCAGAGAACTATACAAGTTGAATGCCTGAGCAAGTACTGCACATAACCAGATACAAATGGCCATGATTATCTACCCGAATGACTCACACACTTTTAATCGATTCCAATCTCCCATGCTACATGGCCTCAGTTACCCTGAAAATTTTGCACAGATATTACAGAATTTTTAATTCTTTACTTTTCATGACACAGTTCCTTAACCTCAGGGATTTTCCTTTTCATAGTCTCCAAATATTACAGAATTTTAAAGTTCCTTTACCATTTAAACATCACTGAAGTAGTATTTAGGTTAACCATGCTAACAAGTAAACTACACTAAGAAAATCTACAGATAAAAGTGCCAAACTTTTAAACATCTTTTAACATCTAAACATATGTTTTAACATCTAAAGTTGTAGTAAGAATAACTGCTATTTATATCTGTGACACATAAATTTTCCCTTGTCAAAAACCTACAAACTATCTCACAGCTAAGTTATAAAATAGGCAAAGCCACCATAAAGTAATATGTCCCATCTCAATTTTTCATCTTACCTTGGCAATTATTTCAGAAATATTTTTCAGGGACTGCTTGATTGGATATTTGGCCATATCCCATTGGAACCTCGTTATATAGGTAACCAAGTCAACTGAAATGAGAAAATAAATTAATCACTAAAGAGAAGCATTAAAATATTTGTTTTTTCCATACATTTTAGCATTAAAATATATTTTACATACAATTTATATATTGGAATATAATATATTCCAAGAAACAGCTTAGCCTATTGCACATCTACCCCCATGTGATTACTGTGTCCACAAATGTACAGTCCAGCAATCTTCAAAGTACAGACCCTTTCCCTTTCAAATGGATGGAATAAAAAATGGGGGACAGCCAAATAGATGCTTAACACTAAGTTTAGTGATCAAAACCACTTATCCCTCAAGTCCAGTGGGATTAAGATCAGAACAAAATACAGTAATGCTTACTGACAAAAGCAAGTCATTACAAATTACTTTTCTCTCTTCAGTTTCTCCTGACAATATTCCAATGTGTTCACACTATCAATGAAATTTCCAACAGCAATTTTAGATGCAATGCCCCCCGACTGCCATTCACTGACATCTGCCATAGATCACTGGCCATACCAGATCATGAAATCTCTGGCACGCCAATAAAGACATCAGAAAAATAGCATATCCACCTTCCATCCTATACCAAAACACAAATGATAAATGAACAGCGAGAGTGAACAATTAGTTCAGACTCCCCATATTAGTAAAAAGCAAAAATAAATTCCTACATTTTTAACTGACTAATAAGCATCTACTATTCGCTAGAAGAAACAAGACTAGAAGAACACTGGATTTAAGATACAGAAACTTTATTATGGTCCATAATAGAGCATGCAGTAAAACAAAATGGTTACTTCCTATTATAGTCACTAAACATGGATGCCCTAATTTAGAATGAAGCAAATCCTAAAGTGGCATTTCATAAGTAAACCAAAAATCCAAGTGTAAATGACAACAATGAGGTCAACATTATAAAGCCATTACTACACAAAGCAAACTCTACCTAAGTATTAGTTTCTAGGCACAGAAGCAAAGTCAATAGACTGCTTTATAAGCACTAAGAAAATTCATATTCAAATTTGAATGGAGGGGAAAATATAAAAAAAAATTTTAATTAATAATTTCTACTCTAAGATTTTAGTACTTGGATGTCACTAAATACAGAAACGTGTAAAGAGGACAACAATTATAGAACAGGAACAGTGGTGGGATACATAACTGCGAAACTTATTTGTAAATGTGAGTTGGTAAACACGACCCAGAAAAAGTTAAAGTAAATTTCTATGAATTCTGCTATCTTACACATGACTATATTTTGGGAAGAGGCACAGTGGCACAGGCCACCTGTGACCATAGCATCCCACCTGTGACCATAGCAATGGTTCAAGTCTTTTTTTTTTTTTTTAAAGATTCATTTTATCTTTTATCGGAAAGGCGGATATACAGAGAGGAGAGACAGAGAGGAAGATCTTCCGTCCGATGATTCACTCCCCAAGTGAGCACAACGGCCGATGCCATGCCAATCCGAATCCAGGAGCCTCTTCTGGGTCTCCCACGCGGGTGCAGGGTCCCAAAGCTTTGGGCCGTCCTCGACTGCTTTCCCGGGCCACAGGCAGGGAGCTGGATGGGAAGCAGGGCCGCTGGGACCAGAACCGGTGTCCACATGGGATCCCAGGCGTGCAAGGTGAGGACCTTAATCACTTGCGCCACCGCGCCGGGCCCCGGTTCAAGTTTTGACTCCTCCACTTCCAATGCGAATGCACCAGGGAAAACAGCAGAAGATGGTCAATGTGTTTGGACCCTGTAGCCCTGGGGAGACCAAAATGGAGTTCCAGTTTCAGTTCCAGTTCAGCTTGGCCCAGCCAAATCTATTGTGGCCATTTAGGAAGTGAATCAGTGATAAAAGATCTCTCTCTGCGTGTGTTTGTGTGTATGTGTGCCTTTCAAAAAACACATCTTTGAAGAAAAATTTTAAAGATTGTGCTCCGGGGACAGGATATAACTGGCAATTAGCAGCAACTTCAGTAATAATAATTGCATTTCATTGACTTCCTGTTGTATTTAATAACATTATTTATAGGTTGTTTTCACATTCTTTCTCAGTTTTTGTAGTAAAGTTACTTCATTAAGGTTCATTATCAATTATGAAAATATAAGCTTACCTCCATTGGCCAACAGATTCTCCTGAACTTTATCTTTACTATCCTCTAATACGTCAGCCATGTATTGGGCCACCTTCTTCACGACTCTGGGGAGGGAAAAGGAAAACTCAACCATTTCCAGCAAAAAGACCCAAATCCCAGGTTACACAATTACCACCTATACATAGAGTTGGCTGCATAGATTACCATTAAGTTATTCATACAATATAGAACAAATGGATTCTACTTATTTACGATTTAAGGATAAAGCAGATTAAGATTTTGCTTCATGCGTAAATCAACTAAATTACGTAGGGTTTTAAGCAGACTACGTGCAGTGCGCTTGTCAGTGTGACAAAAATGGTGGAGATAAGTAGTGAGAAACAGTCTGTAAACAGCCATATATCACACACCGAGAAGAAAGTGGACGACGGAACTGATTGCAAGGGCCACGGACAAAGGAAGAAGCCGGGGATGACATTCCTACTGCGTGCCAGCCACTGTGTTCTCCCATAGGACAAAAGGGATCCAACAGGAAACAGAATGTAAACAAAACTAACCAAGGAGGATGAGCTCCTGTATTATTTATTCATAAACTATTTATCAAACATCAGCTCTGTGTCAGGAACTTTGCTATAAAAGAAAACCAGAAGTGCCAAAACTATCAGGGCACCTTGGTAAGACCTCGTCAATCCCTTCATTTTGTAAGTGACGACATGGAGGCACAGATAAGTGCCTTATCCACAGTTGCCAGTTCCGCTGACAGCAGAGCTGTGAACAGAAACATGGGGTCTTCACTTCAGAGCCCAGGGTTCTTCGGCCCATACCGTGTCGCCACAAGGCCTTGGGTAGGAGTCAAGGTTACACAAGACAAACTTACCACTTTCACATTGCTTCAAATCTAACTGGAGAGACAAAAATACACAAATGACTAAATATGAAGCAGCATGAGTGAGGACTAACTGTGACTACCAAGTCACAGAGAAGCAGAAAGGAGAAAGGCAGCACTTCTAGCTACCAGGATCAATAAGGAACAAGAGCCAGGATCCATTAGCAGGGCAAAGAAGGGCTGGAATGGCTTTGATCATATGTGCATGTATCTTTCACCAAGCACAGTCTAGGTCAAGATAAACCAAAGTGGAAAGCAATGGACATTCAGAGAATGGTAAGCCAGGACTAACCAGAGTAGCATACTGAGAAGCAGGAGGACTGATGTCAGATTCCAGACAGGGATATAATATGGTAGAGATAGGCTTGTGAGAACAAATATTCTAACTACTATGCTCAACAGCCGGGAAGCAAAACTAGAGGACAAATTAAGAAACTCCTGAAACATTTTAAAAACACGGGGAGAAAAGGAGACAGATCAGCTATATTTGAATATCAATCCTACACTGAGTAATCTCAAACCTGAGGAAATGAACTATTACAGAAACAACGATGCATCCAAAGTCTTCAATGTGTAACATGGGGTTTGTACACATTCTTGGCTGGTCTCCCCATACATCTCTCCAAGAATATCTATATAAGGTACACATAGCCACTTCTCTTCCAATAATTACTGAGAAGGTACAAACGATAGTAACTCCACATACCAAACTATGGAGACTTCAAAAGGTGGAACATTTAAAGTATTAAGTGACCCCTATCAATCCTACCAAGGACTAGCAACCAGATGGTTTTCCAGTATCCCTCAGGAAGGTTGAAGATGACGGAACAGCAGCACAGCATGCAACAGAGCTGAGGAACTGCACTGGGAACCTGCAGTCCTACTGACCAGCCTACTGGCATTTGCCCTAAATATTTTTCATATTCCTTCAAAAAAGTGAGTAATTTTAAAGTTGTATTAGGCCATCCCACTGATGATTTCAAGACAGCCCAAAAGCAGCAAGAAAGCAGCACCCTTCTCAGTCTCTGGTTGTCACCACTTGAAACTGGAAGCAGGGCAGACAGGACCTCAGGAAGACCATCAGCTTAGGCAAGGCAACTCAAAGAAGTTTCCTCAGATTCCTCTCTTAGTTAAAAACCTACTATCAAGAAACCATAGACCATTCTTTCCATCAGCTAGTTCTCTGAGTTCATCATCCATAATTATTTTTGCTATTTTTATAATTCATAATTACTTTTTTCTGTATGAATGTACAGAATGCTAATCCTACAAGGAACGATGCTTTTTCTTTCACTCTATTCTTCCAATCCAGTGGGCAAGTATCTCGCCTCATGTGCTTTTTAGTCTTTCCTGAATAACACTGTAGAACAGCCCCGAGGTGGCATTCCTATCTCCACGAGGACTACCTGTGCATCTACACAACTGTTTCCTTCCCTAGGACATGTTGTTCTTGAGAAGATGCCTCTCTCTCCCTGCAACCTTGTTGCAGCCTCTACAAGTTCACAGAAGCACAAAATGAAGAGGTAAGCTAATTCTGGTGCAAAAAAAAAAAAAAAATTGGAAATCCATAGTTTTTTCATTAACATATATTTTTCATGAACTTTATGAAGACTTTTAGGCATGGGTTTCAAGTAATTTTCACACCAAAATAAACGTCTTTCGATTCCACTGTCCGTGGATTTGTTGAGGCTTGCTCGTGGTCACTCTGTAGAGGTTCTATCAATTCAGAAAAGCCTAACAGCACAACTGGGAAAACTTCCTATGTAGATTTCAAGAAAGCTTCTCTCTAATCAAGCCTATTCACTCAAAGCTTCAATCAAAGGCACATTTGTGAGATTCCCCCAAATTCTGCATTTTACACATTTTACTTATTTACATAAGCAACATAAATTTAAAATCTCTGTATTCTGAGTCAAAAGGACTGCAGACTGGCTCTGTCAATGCAGAAAGTTATCAAGGATGTTATAGTCATTTTCAGCTATAATATGCACTGTAACTATTTCAAAAGTGATTTTAAAAAACAGTTCAGAAAAAACGTTTAGAATCACTGAATTTTGAAGACAAAATATCGCCATATTCAAATAAAAGGACTAACTTCTCACGTTCACAGATCAAAGACATTATTGTTAGGTAACAATACTCCTCAAATTGATTCACAGATTCACTAAAATTCCCAGTGATGGGACCAACACTGTGGTGCAGTGTGTTAACACACTGTCTATAGTGCCAGCATCTCATATGGGCACCAATTCAAGTCCCAGCTGCTCTACTTCTAATCCAGCTACATACTAATGGACCTGGGAAGGCAAGAGAGGACTTTCCAAGTGCTTGGACCCTGACATCCATGTAAGAGGAGACTCAGAAAAACCTCCTGGCCCCTGACTTCAGCCTGGTCTACTCCCAAGCACTGTGGCCACTTGGGGAGATAACACATGGAAGATTTTTCACTCCTTCTCTACTTTTACCTTTTAAATGAATAAATATTCTTTTACTTTTTAAAGATTTATTTATTTTTATAGGAAAGGCAGATTTACAGAGAGAGAAAGAGACCAAGAAAGAGATCTTCCATCCACTGGTTCATTCCCCAAATGGCCAGAATGGCAGGAGATGGGCTGAGAGCCTGGAGTTTCTGCTGGGCCTCCCTCTTGGGTGCAGGGGTCCAAGACCTTGGGCTGTCCTCTGTTGTTTTCTCGGACACAATAACAGAGAGCTGGACTGGAAGTGGAGCATTCAGGATTCGAACTGGTACCCATGTAGGATGCCAGCACCGCAGGAAAGGTTTACCTTACAAAGCACAGTGCTAGCCTCATAAAAGAAATCTTAAAACAAAAACAAAAACAACCCAGCTGCCTTTTTGCAAAAACTTAACAATATGATCCCAAAATTCATATGGGATATAATGGCATAAAACATTTCAAAAAGAAAAAGTTGGGCCCGGCGCAGTGGCACAGTGGTTAAAGTCCTCGCCTTGCACACCCGGGATCCCATATGCAGCCCCGCTTCCCTTCCAGCTCCCTGCCTGTGGCCCAGGAAAGCAGTCGAGGACAGCCCAAAGCTTTGGGACCCTGCACCCACGTGGGAGACCCAGAAGAGGCTCCTGGCTTCGGATTGGCATAGCATTGGCCGTTGTGCTCACTTGGGGAGTGAATCATTGGACGGAAGATCTTCCTCTCTGTCTCTCCTCTCTGTATATCCGCCTTTCCAATAAAAAAATAATAAAAATAAATCTTAAAAAAAGCACAACTTTCTAAAAAAAAAGAAAAATAAAGTTGAAAGGTTTACCAATTTCCAATTTCAAAACTTAATACAAAGGTGCAATACTGTAGATAATGTAATAATAATGTCATAGCAACAGAAATACTAATCAAAGAAAGAGAGATCAGAGTTCAGGATGAAATCTTCATATTTATGTTTAAAGGCTTTTCAGCAAGGTGATAAGACAATTTAAAGGGGAAAGAGTAGTCTTTAGCAAATGATGCTAAAACAACTGGTTATTCACATACAAAAGACCCCAATTTCACACCACAGATAAAACTCAAAATGGATCAATGTGCTTAATGTAAAAGGCTAATGAAAATTTGAAACATACAATGAAACACTGACATAAAACTTTGTGACCCTAGATTAGACAATTATTTCTTAGATACAATTCCAAAATGGGTTTGGGGGGGGGGGGAAAGACTAGACTTTACAAAAAATAAAAAATTTTGTGCTTCACAGGACATTACCAAAAAATAATGAAAATAACCCACAGAATGGGGAGAAACATTTGCAAATATCTAACATGAACTTACATCTAGAATATGTACAAAACTCTGAGAATGCAATAAAAAGCCAAGCCAGTTAAAAATCAGTCTCCCTGCCACAAAGTAGACTCCTAGCTTCTGGCTCCTGCCTGGCCCAGACCTGGTCGTTGTTATTTAGGGAGTGAACCAGCAGATGGAAGATCTCTAACTCTGCCTTTCAAATAAATATTTTTTAAAAATCAAGAGCATGACTAAAGGACTAGCAAAGCTGCCTGAATCAGCCAACAGTTCCTCTCTTTGCTTCTTTAATTAGGTGCAGTTAAAAGGCCCTTCTCTGGGCGTTTGCCAGCCTTTTTGCCATCTGCTATAAGAGAAGATTGCATTTGCCGGAAAATTTTATGCAGAGGATGACAATGACAGACTGCGACTGGGATAAGAGAAATACTTCAAATTTAGACACAGAAATGAAACTTGACCAATCACCTCCTTGTATGAACCTTGGCAATCCAGTGTTTTCATGTTTGGCTACCTCACTATCAAAATCCCACATGATTCTGTACAAAACCAATCCAAGTGATATGGTGAATTTTTGTATCTATGCCGCAGTTTTTGCCCTGCAATTATACTCCAAAGGAACAAGCATTTTCAAGCCATATCAGAGCAACTGGATTTTATCAAAACAACAGTCTAAATATTACACCTGACACACTCTGTGAAAATACATTCCTTTTAAGAGGAAATGCTTTGAAGAAAAGTGAGTTTTAAATCTAAGACAAAGAGACTTAGAAAATAAAATTATCAGAATCAATTTTTTAAATGCCTTTAAGAAATAAAATATGTCAAAAATTGAAAAACAAAAAACAAACAAACAAAAAAACACAAGAACACAAGATGCTGAGCAGCATCTGATGCAGTGGGTTGAATTGCTTCTTGTAAAGCCAGCATCCCATATTGCAGCAACCCCAGTTCAGCTTCTGATTCCTGCTAATGTGCTCAGGAAGAGAGCAGGTGACAATCCAAGTGCTTGGGCCCCTGTTACAGGTGGGATAGTGGGGAGCAAGAGGGACCAGTATAAAGTTACCAGCTCCTGGCTCCAGCCCGACCCAGCCCTAGCTGTTAACAGCCATTTGGGAAGTAAGTCAATGGATGGAATCAATCTCTCCCTCTCCCTCTCTGATGCTCTTTCAACTAAGCAAATAAATCTTAAAATCACCACCCGAAGGACAATTACTTAAAGCCCTCTAGAATGGCTATAACCAAAAAGACGAACAGTAACAAGCACTAGCAAGGACGTGAAGAAATAAGGATTCTTACACACTACAAACCGATGGTGGGAACATAAAATGGAGCACCCACCTTTGGGAAGAGCCTGGCAGCCATTCCTCAGAAAGCTAACCAGTTACCGATGGCCCAGCAATCCCATTCCTATATGTGCACTCATTCGAGATGAAAACATAGAAGCACAAGAAAACTTACTGTGGATGAAAGTTCATAGCAGCATTATTCACACAAGCCAAAAAGTGAAAACAACCTCTAACTGTCCATCAACTGATGAACCAATGAGATACTTTTATACATTTGAATATTATCTGGCAAGAAAGAGAAATGAAATATTGACAAAGCTACAGCAAAGATTAACTTTGAAAATATTACACTAAACCAAAGAAACCAGTTGCAAAAAGACCATGTGTTGTGTTCTGCCTACATGAAATGTCCACAATAGGCCAATCTATAGTGACAGAGAGTAGGTAGCAGATGGTGGGGGACAGGGAATGACAACTAAAGGGAATAGAAATGGTATTTTTGACAGCAGTGATAAAAAAAAGTTTCTAAAATTGTAGCAAAGGTTGTATACCTCTGTGACTGTACTAAAAACCACAGAATTGCACACTTTAAAAAGGCAGAATGAAACAGAAAGAGAGACAGGGAGAGAAAAAAAAATCTTTCTCTTACTAGTTCAATCCCCAAACAGCCACAACAGCCTAGTCTGGGGCAGCTAAAACCCAGAGACCAGAATTTGCCATCTGGGTCCCCTAGCTGGATTATAAGAGACCATACACGTGGAACACCTACTAACTTCCCTGGCACATCAGCAGGAAGTTGGATCAGGAGCAAAACAGAACTTGAACCAGCATTTTGATACGGGAAGATGGTATTGCATGCGGCAGCTTTAACTCACTGTGCCACAACACAAGCCCTGAATTTCTAATTTTAAATAGGTGAATTGTATGATACTGTATCAAGAATAATATTTTAAAATCATGCTCACAGGCACATATTATTGAATATAAATGATCTCATCATAAAGAAAATAAGTCATCATTTACTACAACCATTTCAACAAGCAGAGAACATGTAAGATAACAGCCCAATATCCAGGTAGCCCAAGGTGTCTCTCATTACGCTCTACTCCATGCATACATTACCCTTCTACAAATGCATCCAGTTTAGCCAATTCATCTGACAAGCCAACCAAGACATCCAATGTGCCGACCTAGAAGGAAAACGTGGCATATCAGTATTTCTCATTGTTTTTTTGCTTGTAAGATGATATAACATGATGATTTAAAGGGCCCACAAAACATACACACACACATCCACAAGATAACCCACTAATGCTTAGGCAAAAGCCCCAGGGGAGACATGAAGACACCCCCAAGGCAGGCCTGTGCTTGCACTGCGCCTAGGAACAGCCAGTCATCTCCAGTTCTGCTTTACATCCTGGGCAATCAGAGCAGGAGGTTCACGCCCAAGCATCAAAGCGTCTGTAATCGAGTTTGTAGACAAAACCACCTGTGTGCTAATAAGCATGTTTTGGATGACATGTCCTGTCTTGTCTCAGAGGACTCCCCAACTCCAAAAATAGTAAGAACCAATACTTGTGGAACATTATGGCTAGTGGTGCATTAAGCCTGTGATTATAAATAGAAGTTAATGTTATTGCAAAAATTAAAAAGAAAAAAGCACAAAAGGAAGGAAAGAAGGATTCAGGGAAGGAATTACACCTGAGAAATCTGTTTTGTATCTTGATAAAAAATGTCTTAAAATGAACCAGAAATTTAAGCATTTCTTAAATGAATGTTATCTATGGCTGACTCAGTTAATCAGCAAAACATAAGTATCAATTCTTTTTCATTCTTGCCAAAAGTTTGGGTCAACTGATAACTGGTAGTCTGCCTCACTCTGAAACTGCTAGATTACAGGTTTTTTTTTTTAGTTAGAGCTTAATCAGAATAAATTACTCATATTTGCAAAGTATAATTAAAGAGATTGTTAGGGGTTTAAAATGTTAGCCAGCATAATATGAATTTCTTAACAAAAGCTTAAAAGAATACATAGCAGTTTTCCTCTTCAAAAAATTATATTTGTGAACATATGAAATATTTTTTTACATTTCTTATATAGTTTAGAAAAGCACAAATGATCTACCAAATGACCCAGCCATCTCCTTGGAATTTAACCAAACAAAATGAAATTAACATACGAGAGAGTAATATATGTTCACATGCTTTATTGCAGCTCATTTCACAGTAGCTAAGACATGGAATCAACCCAGGTGTTCAACAACAGAAGAGAAAGTTAAGAAAATGTGGTATATGTGTGTGTGTGAGACAGACACCATAGAACACCACTCAGCCATAAAAAAAAGAGAGAATAAATATCTTGTCTTTTGCAATAAACGGATGCAACTGGAAACCATTAAGCATAGTGATATAAGCTAGTCCTAAAAAGACAAATACATTTTCCTTGGTCTTTGGTAACTAATACAGAGTACAAAAAATAGATCATCTAATCTATGAGTGGAACTGATATTCTGAGATTTGATTACTGTTTACAGCCTTTGTTCATGCTCTTAAGGAATAACAGGCTTTTCTTTCTTCTATTTGCCATGTGTTGACATCTTTCCTTATTGGAGTGTAAGAATTTAAAAAAGAAAGAGGAAGGAGGATGGGTGGGGAATGTGGACAGCAGGGAGGACAGTATGAAAAGTATCATCATATTTCTAAACCTGTGTTGTAGAATTTCTTCACTTTATACAAATAATATAAGTTTTTAAAAAAGCACAAATGAAAAATGAGAATTAATTTTGGTAGCCTAGTCCTAAAATCTCAAAGAGCAAGAGACATTTTAAACTATGCCAAGGACTGGCTACAAGAGGGCTTTCTTCTGAAGCAAACTGGGTATCACCCCATTTCTACCCAGAGTCGGATCTGGTCCTCCTCTCCCACACACTTCCTGCACAGCGCAGCTTCACCTTTAAGTCAGGAATGTTGAACTTGGAAGTGACAGCAAGATTATTGTTCTTTGTAGTGGCCGCATGCAGTTTTTCCCATGTTTGTTGACAGGTTTTCTCCCCAGGAGCTGATATAAGCCAGAACTCAGTCATGTTTGTTACTAGGAATGTCTTCTGAAATCCAGAAACTCTGAAATGTAAAACAAAACAAGACTACACTTAACACCATTTGTTTCCAAGGCCCTTCAGAGTCACAGCAAAAGAAGAACAAAGTAGGAACATGTTTGAAACCTAATCTGTAACATCAGCCTAGGATCCCAAGCAAAGTCAAACTTACCTGGAAGTGTATCCATCTAAATGGTAAAAAGTGATGTATCTATGATAGTAATAAGAAGTGATGCCCAAAACCTAATATATGAAGTTTCCTTTCTCTTCCTAAAAGGGAATTACTCAAAAAGAGTTTCTGTTAACCAAGAAAGTTGCAGTCACAAATTTACAGGTTTTTCTCAAACATTTAAAACATATAGCCAAAGTAGGAAATCACACACACAATCCCTTTCATCCTGGAGAATTTTATTAAATCAATATACCTGAACATATAAATCTGTCGCCCTGGCTTAGCACATTCTACAATGTAATCAAATAACTAGTAAATTCTACTTAATCTTAGGGAAATTGCAATCTAGAGAAAAGTTCTTAGTCCCTGATGCATCTGTAACTGCCATTAACTGGTTACAAAAAAAAAAAGAAAATCTTGCCAACATGCCTGGTCATTTTTAGTATAAGAGATGGAAACAGACAGCTCCCATCTGGTAGTTCACTCCCTAAATACCAACCACATGTGAGGCTAGCTGGGGTCAGAGTCAGGACACGGACACATAATCTAGACTTCACATAGGCCTTGATTGGCCATCACCACTGAAGCTACCATCACTGCCTCTCAGGGTCCGCCATTACTAGAAAACTGGAGTTAGAAAACAGAGCTGGGACCCAAACCCAAGCTCTCAGATGTGGGATGTGCGTGGCTTACCGTGGCTTACCGTCAGGCTGAGCCTGCTGACTGCTTGGCTAGCTACAACACCAGACTTTTGAGCAAGAGCATTTCAAACATCACTAGGTCTGAGTAAGAAACAAACTGTGAAGTTCCCTTTCCAAGGAGCTGCATTAACTATAAATTTTATCCTTTCTCTCCTCCTCCTCTCTACCCATGGGGGCAGGGGTGGGAGGGAAGTATAGAGACAAATCTACTCAGGAAGTAGGAAAACACCCAAACACAAAATCACTCCTAGAAGTGGGAAGCTTACAGGGTCTTTGTTTTCTGCTTTAATTGGCCTTCACGAGAAACTTGGTGTACTTTATACCAGCACTGCTCATTCACCCTCTCTGAAACTGGGAGACAGAACAGAACTCATAAAGAACAAAATCAGATAATAAATGAGAAAGGACTTTTTAAAAAGGTTTTATTCACTTGAAAGGCAGAGCTACAGAAAGAGAGAGAGACAAAGAGAAATCTTCCATCTGCTGGTTTGCTCCACAAATGGCCACAACCACCAGGGCTGGGCCAGGACAAAGCCAGGAGCTTCTGGGTCCCCAGGTTGTGTGGCAATGGGCCATCTTCTGCTGTTTTCACAGGCACATTACCACGGAGTTGGATGGGAAGTAGAGCAGCAGGGAGTTGTACTGGCACCCATATAGAACGCCAGTGTCACAGGCAGCAGCTTTACTCACTATACCACAATACCAGCAAAGAAAGGATTTTGTAATTTAAATTCTTACAGTTCCATAATCATAGCTGACAGTTAACTACTTCAGTAGCCCATTTTACCTAAAGAAATCCTATCTACTCATCATGACATTATTGAAAATTAACCTAACACAGAAGTCCTCTTCTACATACTTTTTCTAACTACTGTTTTCAGAGTATCTACCAGTTACTGCTCTAAATGTTTTATAATCAATGAATCTTGTCAATATTCTTTAAGAAAAACATTCTCCTTCACTTACAGATAAGAAACTGAAAACTCATTGAAGTTAAAACTAGTTTAAATACAAGATGGTGGTACTACATATGAGTATCTCAAAAAAATGTACTCTAAGATGCTTTTCCAACATTACTAATGAAGTGGCACCTTCATTAGCTCCTAGTGATGGAGAGTAACACTGCCTCAAGTGCAGGTACTATACTTCCCAGACAACCAACAATCTAAACATGGGTTTGCTCGTGATCACTGACCTAGACAGAGTGCTCAGTCTGGTCAGGTAACAGTACTGCTAACCTGGCGACCCCATGGATGTCATCCAAAGATAACCTTTGATTAAAAAAAAAAAAGCAAAAACAATATTCTCATCAGTCTACCTTAGAAACTTCAAATGCTGGGGTAAGCATTTGGCACAGCAGTTAGGCCATGGTTTGGGATGCCCACATCCTACATCAGAGTGGATGGTTTCAGTCCCAGCTATTCCGCTTTCAATCCAGCTTCCTGCTGGTATGCACCCTAGGAGAAAGTGGATGAGGACTCAAGCACTTGAGTCTCCCACATAGGAGACCTGGATTGAGTCCCAGGCTTCTGGCTGCAGTGTGGCCCATTCCTAGCTGTTGTAGGCATCTGCACATGGATAGAAGACCTCTCTTCTCTGTTTCCCTGTGTCTCCACTTTCCAAATAAAAATAAAAATAAAAAATTTTAAAGAAACTTCAAATGTTACACTTTAAGGTTATACCACATCATCCTACCTATACTTTTTTTAAAAAATGATTTTTATTGAAAAGTCAGATACACAGAGGAAAGGACAGAAAAAAAGGTCTTCCATCCACTGGTTCACTCCCAAAATGGCCGTAATGGAAAATGTTGCACTGATCCAAAGCCAAGAGTCAGGAGCTTCTTCCAGGTCTCCCATGCAGGTGCAGGGAGACTATCTACTACGGCTTTCCCAAGCCACAGGCAGGGAGTTGGATGGGAAGTGGAGCAGCCAGGATTAGAACGGTTGCCCATATGGGATCCTGGTGCATTCAAGGCAAGGACTTTGGTCACTAGGCTACCGTGCCAGGCCCCTACCCCCTTTTCCAACCTGATTTTTCACTCATTTTTAGAGTTACCTGTGGTGATCCATGTACAGGTCATTTATTTTCAATACTGCATGCTATTCTATTACATGAATAAACTGTATGATCCACTTTCCTTCTGGTAAGTTCTTGTCCCCGGCCCTTTTTCTTCCCCCAGCTATAAACAATCGCAGTAAGTACAGTCTGCTTTTGTGGAAGTTTCTTAGGACAGACAGGAGTAAAAGAGCTGAATTAGAGAATGGGATCATGTGGTAGAATGTCTTGCAGAAGCTGTGGTTTAGGTAATGCCCCCTGCCATACCTCCACACAATGTGCCTTTGTTATTCTTTCCACCAAAAGGTATGGCCTTGCAACCTGCTGTGACCACAAAAACACATAAAGGTACATTATGCAAGTTCAGAGCCCAGATCTCAAGAGGCCTTGTCCATTTCTGTGGCTTGCCCTCACTTTATGATGTAAAGAAGCCAGTCTAGACAAAAGAAGAGGCTATGCAAGAGGAAACAGACATCCAAGGAAGGCTGCTTGGGACCTTCCTGCCCACCACCTCCAAGCTGCATCGGTAATTCTGCAAGACCTTGGCAACTCGGAGAACAAGAGCTAAGAGATCACAGCTCTAAACTACTAAGTTTTTGGATGGTTTGTTCCACAGCAGGAGATAACTGGCAGGCAGCTGTCCATTCTACGTCCAGGTTGGCACTGTGGCAGGCAGCAGGCTGTGTCCCTGCCTACTGTGCCCACATCCCATTCCAGAGTGCTGGTTCAAGCTGCAGCTCCCCCACTCCAATCCAGCTTCCCCGCATCTGTCTAGCAAATAGCAGACAGTACAGGGGCTCGGGAGCTCTGGGCTCCTGGTTCCAGTGTGGTCCAACCCTGGCTGTTGCAGGCATTTGGAGAGTAAGCCAGTGGAGAGAACACCCCTCTGCCTCAGTCTCTGTCACCCTGCCTTCCATGCAGATGAAAACAAATTTAGAAATCAATATTATGAGTTTCTATTTCCACAATTTAAAAAACACATAATGGCCTATACTGTTCACAGTCACATGCTTGCAGAAAGTACAACAGGCAAGGACAGAGGCACTTTAGCTGTGTATATAAGATTTTATTTCTTTCAAATAAAAATCTATTTCTCAAATATGAGAAAATGTTAACACCTATGAAATCTAAGTAGCAGTATATGAATGTCTGTCAATTGAAGCATTTAAACATATTCTGTATATCTGGAGTATCACAAAACTAAGTATTATTTTAAAAACAGTGTAAAGTTAAAAAATTAGCCTACTTAGAAAATTCATTAAAAAATTAGTAACATTTTTGAAGTACAATATGGAATAAATTAGTTACCAAGTTAACTCATCATGTATACTTTTTTTTTCCTCCTGGTAGAAATGTTGCCATGTTTTAGTATCGTCTTATGATCAAATATAAAATAGTGAATGTAAGCTTCCTTGCTGTTTGGATTTTTAATAAAATACTTTTGGGTCAATACACCCAGCAGTTTAACTGCACACTGATGCAAAGGGAGGAGCTCCAGCTACAGTTATACCTATCTCAGGAAGCTTTTTTGTCATTTCCAGACACAAGCAGGAGAGCTGTCTCTGCCTCTTGCACGAGTCACTTCATCTAGCTGCTCCAAGGCCTGCTCCCCTCGCTCTTCCCTTGGGCCACTTGGCCTTGACTATTTCCCCCATCTCTGCCTTCCTCTTCCTAATACTCCAGTACTGACTAAATCTAGTTCTGTTAGCCTGCACAGTGATTACAAGAGTACCTTCCTATTTAAAACGCTTGAAGAATACAATAGCTTCTTTCAACTTTTTAGTAACCCAGCTCTAAATGGTGTTAGCTTTATGGGAAATTGAGGTTTTATTTGTATATTATTTTCTACAAGTGGTTCTGATTCAATCTATTTGAGGACATATTTTATATTTCCTATCCCCTAAAAACAGCAGGTAAACAAGTCAATTCTTCCTGAGCACTGGGTTATCTAAACTGCAGCTTCTGCAAAGACTGTACCACCACAAGCTTTTACAGTAGATGTCACTATCACACTTTCTAGAACCCCAGAAATGCTTTTTCATCTAACACGTTTCCAAAGGATTTCAAGACATGAAAAAAAAATTTCTCATCTATAAATAACACCTGTCCTTTTTACTTCACTGAACTTTTACCAGAATCAAAGGAAACAAGGTAATGATCAAGTCTAAACAGAACTACAGTCCAGAAATATTAAGGAAAATTCTAGAAAATTCTCCAATTCTAGCTCTCAAGTGGAGCTGAACCTTTTGTATTTCTAGGGCTTTATTCCTGAGGATGAGGAAAAGATGCCATTTGTGTTTTGTACTTTGCCGCACACTTCTGAGCCACTATCTCGCAATTATTAATTTGTAGGACAACTGGTGGCATAGGGAGTAATGCTCAAAGAGGCTAGTACCATGAGGTATTGTTCATCCACAAGGATATGCTCTGAGACATGCATCATTAGAATATTTCATCATGCAAACAGTTAGCATGCACTTGCATAAACTAAGATGGTTATGATAACTCTAGATGACATAATCTCACAGGACCACCACTGGATACGTGGCCTACTGTTGAAAGGCCTTACATGGTACCTGACCACAACTCACCCAAGTGAATCTACAAATGGAAGAGTTATTTCTCTCCCTCTCTGTTGCTCTTTCAAATAAAGGGTTTTTTTTTTTTTGGAAAAGGAGAAATTTGCGAAATGTAATTTAGCACTATTGATCAAAATGTGCATATCCTTCAACCTAGCTAAGCCTACATTTAAAAAGCAAACTGGAATATATGTAGGTACAAACATTAAGCTATAAAAAAAAAACCTGTAAATGATTACCTTTTGTGAGTAAATTTTAAAGTTTTTGTTCTTTCTGTATATTCGTATAGAAAAAAAACTGAATATTTGCTTTGCTCAAGACTGCAGTTTTATTTACTGCATAAAGTATAGAATACAACAGATTTAAAATTCCTTATGTATAGGGCCCAGAGCGGCAGCCTAATGGCTAAATCCTCACCCTGCATCCATCAGGATCCCATATGGGTGCCAGTTTACATCCCGGTTGCTCCACTTCCCATCCAGCTCCCTGCTTGTGACCTGGGAAAGCAGCAGCAGATGGTCCACATGCTTGGGACCGATGTAGGAGACCCAGAGGATGCTCCTGGCTTTGGACTGGCTCAGTTCCAGTGGTGGTGGCCACTTGGGGAGTGAGCCAGAGGATGGAAAATCATTCTCTCTGTGTCTCTTTCTCTGTAAATTTGCCTTTTCAATTAAAAAAAAATACTTAAAAAAATAAAAACATAACCTACATCTCCTTTAAAAAAAAATAGAAAGTAAAGCAAATGCAGGGGTTGGGCAGGATTTCTTCATGCAGAGGCAAAGATGGGAAAAATTCTGGCAAAAAAAAAAAAAAAAGAATGAGGGAAGCAGGAATCAAAGTTTTAAATTCTGCTATCTTGTCTGACCGCAGTAAGTATACTGTCTTCCTTTAAAAGCAGTAAATTCCTTTTCATAATGGAAGCAAGGAAGAAAAACTAAACCTGATGACTAGAGTGCTGAAGCTTCTGATTGCATTAACTACATTCTACTCCCACAGTCTGAATCTGTGGGTTACTTCCTACCACAATTACTTTGATTATAAAATTAAAACAGTAAAGCAGGAACTGTCACCACAACACAGACGCTGGAGTGACAGCCTGGGCAGGAGACATGCCAGCACCACCTCTGTGCAGGAAGGTAAGCGCCTGGCCCAGGAGAGGGGCAACTAGAGAGAGCAGCTGAGCACCCCAACCTTAGCTCATAGGTAACCTCAACCTTAGTTGATGCCAACACCGCACTCTCTGAAACGCACCCATCTCTCCCCAGAAATCAGATATGCCTGGAAGGTGGTCCATGAATAAAAGCTTCCTCTTCAGCTATTGGAAATGCAGTCAGCCCTCCACATGCACCAGTCCCCCAGGTGAAAAGTCAACCAACCACCATTGGGAAATACTCAGGGGAAAAAAAAATGTGTCTATGCCATACAGACACATTTTCTTTTTTTTTTTTTTAAAGGTTTATTTTTATTATTTTTTTTATTGGAAAGGCGGATATACAGAGAGGAGAGACAGAGAAGAAGATCTTCCGTCCGATGATTCACTCCCCAAGTGAGCGCAACGGCCAATGCTATGCCGATCCGAAGAGGACTTGACCTTCACAGATTTCAGGTTCCCCACAGAATCCAGAACCAATGCCTCTCAGATCCTGAAGGATGACTGTATTGAGTTTACTAAGCAGCGCATTCTCACAAGCATGAGGAAAGGCATGCCTGAGACATCAGGAAATACCACCCAGCTTCCGAATTTGCTCATCATTACTTCCTAAACAACACTTTGTAACTACTTACTCATCATTTACATTGTAATAAATTATAAGTAATCTGGAAAGGATTTAACGTACTCAAAAAGACATGCATAAATTACTTGCAAATATTATGTAATTTTGTATGAGGGACTTGACCTTCACAGATTTCGGTATCCCCACAGAATCCAGAACCAATGCCTCTCAGATCCTGAAGGATGACTGTATTGAGTTTACTAAGCAGCGCATTCTCACAAGCATGAGGAAAGGCATGCCTGAGACATCAGGGAAATACCACCCAGCTTCCGAATGTGCACATCAGCTTGTAACACAGCTGACTGGTATGCAGCACACACCACAGCTCGTTCATTTTTAAAAAGCGCCACATCCTAACCTACATAGCACCAGTGCCATACCAAAAAAAAAATGCCACATCCTAGGCTAAACAGTACTAGCCAAACAAATAAAAATAAGAATGCTTTCCTTTAGAGCGTACAAGTTTTATCCTTCCAAACAGAAGCAGCTGCATTGGGACTGTGGAGGGGTTTACTCACAACATAAGTTATTTAAAGGTTTCCAGCAACTAAAAGACAGATTTTATCTTTCAGGGAATATTTTTTTTTGATTCACATAGAATGAGACATTCAAATTGTTAGAGCATGTAACCTTATGAAATAAATATTAACTTTAATGCATTTTATTTTCAACTGACCTATAGATGCTCTATAATCCTATTAAAGATTCCCTGAATTTCATGCCATCAGTATGAGTACGAAAGACAATTTTACCATTAATAGATGCATTTTTCTGTAAACTATCATCTTTTCATTCCATAGCTGACTAGAAATAAATCTGAAAAAACAATGCCCTGTTTTCACATATATGATTAGCATGAAACTGGCTCCTAGCTAGCTAAGTTGGGGAGATAACAAACTCAAAATAATGTTGGGAAATTTCTAGAAAATGCTGGTAAAGTTGCCTGCCCTGGCACACACAGCTAGGAAGACATTATAGCATACCTACTACTGATCACAACCACAGCCTCCTGAGCTCCCTAAAATTCCATCTCTTCACAGGCAACTCAGCAATGACCCAGAGAACAAACAATTCCTTCCATGTCAGGGGATTCCCTGAAACAACACTCAAGGCTCCCTAACCACTGCTTCTCTTTTCTTTGGGGGATGGTCATTTATAACAGTGACTGAATCACAACAGCATATAACTCAAACATGGTGGGTACATTTATCAAGTCAATGACTTCTCTCCACTTGTGACTCTGTAAGCTTAAGACTGTAATTACCAGTAACAAACACAGTACAGTCCTGGCACAGTAGCCTAGTGGCTAAACTCCTCGCCTTGCATGCACCTGGATCTCATATGTGTGCTGGTTCATATTCTGGCAGCCTGCTTTCTATCCAGCTCCCTGCTTGTGGCCTGGGAAAGCAGTCAAAGTTGACCCAAAGACTTGGGACTCAACACCTGTGTGGGAGACATGGAACAAGCTCCTGGCCTCAGATCAGCTCAGCTCCAGCCGCTGTGGCTGCTTGGGGAGTGGATCGTCCCCTCTCTCTCCTCCTCTCTGTATATCTCACTTTCCAATAAAAAATAAATAAATCTTAACAAAAAAAAGCACTGTACATGTACCACGTGCACATCAACCTATTAAGCAATTGTATGCTTAATCCCTTCAAAGTAGATGTTATCATGTGACTGCCTCACTTGCAGACATTGAAAGAATGAATAAAATAACTTGCCCAAGGACACACAATTATTAACTACATTTTAATGAAACTAAAAGGAATCTATTTTGAGTTATCCATGCAATTTTTGCACAAGTTTCTTAAAGAAATACATAGTTTCTAGGTAGGCGTTCATTTTAGCAATTAAGACACCCATACCCTACCATCAGGGTGTCTGGGCTGGACATCTGGCTCCAGTGCCTGACTCCAGCTTCCTGCTAGCGCAGACCCTGGGAAGCAGCAGTGATGGTATAAATAGTTGGGTTCTTGCCACCCATGTGAGAAACAGAAATTGAGCTTCTGGAGCTTGGCTTTGCCCTGGCTAAGCTTTGGTCCTCACAGGATTTTGAGAGTGAACCAGAAGATGTGAACTCATTCCCCTGCCTCTCAAATAAATGAAAACTTAAAAGAGAAAAATACCTAGTTTCGGTAGTGTTATAACAGTTACATTAAAACTTCAAAAAGGCAGGCCTGGCACGGTAGCCTACCTGCTAAAGTCCTTGCCTTGACATGCTGGGATCCCATATAGGTGCCAGTTCTAATCCCTGGAAGAAGCTCCTGGCTCCTGGCTTTGGTTCAGAGCAGCTCTGGCCATTGTGGCCACTTAGGGAGTGAATCATCAGATGGAAGATCCTCCTCTCTGTATATCTGACTTTCCAATAAAAATAAGTAAATCTTAAAAAAAAAAAAAAACTTCAAAAAGGAGCATTAAGTTAGTAAACTTGATGATACGTTAGTTAAAAAAAATACTTTGAATCTCTGTGTCCTGCAGTACCTGTCCAACAAATAAAGGATGGCACCACCCGCATGCTCTGCAATCACACAGCACCTCCCCACCAGGAGCTGGATGGAAATACACAGAGCACTTGCACACTGTTCCCACGTGGGGAACATTAATCACCATCTAGTTGATGGGAAGCTAAATGAGGGCTGATCCTATCCAAAACACCAAGAGCACCCACGCAAAAAAAAAAAAAAAAAGAGAGAGAAACTAGAGGTCAGCATCCATGGCATAGCATGCAAAGCGTCAGCCTGCAGCACTGGCATCTCACAGGGGTGCTGGTTCATGTCCCAGCTGCTCCATTTCTGATACAGCTCCCTGTGTATGGCCTGGGAAAGCAGGGAGGATGGCCCAAGTCCTTGGGACCATTCACCCAAGGGGGAGACCAAGAAGAAAATACTGGCTTCAGATTGGCTCCACTCTGGCCATTGTGGTCATTTAGGGAATGAACCAGTAACAGGATCTATCTTTCCTTCTCTCTCTGTAACTCTGCCTTTCAAATAAAAATAAATAAATCGGGCCTGGTGGCGTGGCCTAGTGGCTAAAGTCCTCGCCTTGAACGCGCTGGGATCCCATATGGGCTCCGGTTCTAATCCCGGCAGCTCCACTTCCCATCCAGCTCCCTGCCTGTGGCCTGGGAAAGCGGTCGAGGACGGCCCAAAGCCTTGGGACCCTGCACCCACATAGGATACCCAGAAGAAGTTCCTGGATCCTGGCTTCAGATAGGCATAGCATCAGCCATTGCGCTCACTTGGGGAGTGAATCATCGGACAGATCTTCCTCTCTGTCTGTCCTCCTCTATGTATATCTAACTTTCCTATAAATAAATAAATCTTTAAAATAAATAAATCTTCTTTAAAAAGAAACTATAGGCTGGTTCAAAAAGATGATGAAATTAACCTATTAGGAGACTGATGTGATAGCCTAGTGGCTAAATCCTGCCCTTGCATCTGCTAGGATCCCATACAGTAACCAGTTCACATCCCAGCTGCTCTATTTCCTATCCAGCTCTCTACCAGGCGAGAAGAAAAATAAAAAATAAATAAATAAAGCTGCAGGCAGCAGCTTTACTATGACATCACAGTGCTTATAAATCTTATTTTAAAAAGAAGAATATAGTTTGAAAATTCTAGTTTCAAGGATCACTTATGTCAATTGAAAATGTTAGACTGCCCTAATTCACTGACCATCTTTCCAAGGGCATCATGCTAATGGTGGTGCTAATAAGGTCTTAAAAACATTCACAAAATGGAAATCTAAGATGAAATTATAACTAAATACACACTTTCACATCCAAAGGGCATGCAGATAAATCAAAATATACAAAAGGACACATTTAACTAGGAAGTATTTGGCTACACCCACCAGTACTCCCAAGCAGAAAGAAGTTTTGAAAAACTGCACTGGGACTTGTGGGCTTGGAGGAGATCTTCTATGCAGGTTTATTTTGTCATTGCTTTGTAGCCAGTGAAATTACTACACATGTGTTGGAAAGAACACAGAATCAGATTTTCAAACCCTCAAGGTTTCTTTTTAGGTAGCAAAAATGAAGGTAGTAAATGAGATTCCTAAGACTAATGCCCTAAAAATAAAAATGAGCATTTCCTGCTCAGCTTTAAAAACAGAGTTACATTAACCAGGTAGCTCTCAGGCCCTAAGCTCTGTTTCCCTAGCATTCACCAAGGCATAGCAGAAGGGAAAAGGATGCATGTAGTCTAGGGCACAAGCCCAAGGCGCCGTCTTCAACACCAGGGCAGACCTGCTCCTAGCCTCCCTGCTGTGGCTGACAACCTGAGGCTTGCCACTCACCTCTTAGTCTTACCTCCTTCAACTCAGCTGCAAGCTGAATGGCTGCACACAGGCTCAAACAGTTCCTGATCAGACCCCTTAGAGCTGGCCTAAGAGAAAAATTTCACTCCAAGTGCTAAATCAAAGAGCATACAACATACTAACGAGGCCAGCAGCAGGAATACATCAGCAGTCAGAAGACCACGGGTCACACCAGGTATTTCATCTGTTTTTAGTCCCTGGGGTTTAGAGAGGTTCCTATCTACACACCTAATAGTGTTCTCATCTTGAATCTTTCCAAGACCCAGAAGAACAAAGACAGACAGGGCAGGAACTTCCACAAACCCCTAGCTCCGCTAAGATGAGCCCAATCAGACTTTCTCTGTCATTCTTCAGTGCATACAGGAGGTTATATAACTTTTAACTCTACAATGTTCCCCTCACCTAGTCTTCCCCTCATTGACTTTGGCCACCTTTCTCACACTCCACAAGATGATCTCAATGCCACAGTTGGATTCATCCCACTGCCTATACTCTTCACTGGCTTCCCTCTGATTTTAGAGGGAAAAAAAACTGACCAGCTTTCCTGATCAGATTTCTCACACTGTACCCTCCCTGTTAGAGCCACACCAGCCCTCCCACAACTTCTCAAAAGTGTTATTCCTCCGCACACCTCAGGGCCCTGGCATACACTGCGCCGTGAGCCTGGGCTGCTCCTCTCACTCACGCCTTTACTTCGTCCTTTCTGCCCCCTTTTGAGGTCTTGGGTCAAAACTCGGCAAAGCATTCTAAAATTAGCCATGATCCTGGTAAACTCTTTCACACCACTGGCTCTTGACAGCACATTTTACACTTGTATGAGATTCATCAAAAATCCATCCTGCCAGGGGCTAGCACTGTGGGTAAGGTGGTTAAGCTGCCATCTATCCTATACAATGTAATGCCAGCATCTTGCATCCTGGCAGCGGTTCAAGTCCTGAGGGCTCCTGTTAATATGGCTGGAAAAGTAGAAGATGGTCCAAGCTGCTTGGGCCTCTGCCACCCACATGGGAGACCTGGAGTTCCAACCTCCTGGCCTCCACTGGCCCCATGCACAGACGTTATCTTCTGTCTCTCCCTGTCACCTTTCCAAAAAATGAACTTTTTTCAAATAAGTAACATTTAAAAATCAGTCCCTCAGCATAACTATTGTACACTCTGGAAAGAAGACTGTGTTTTCTAAGCTCTAGCCTCAGCACAGGAAACACACAGCACTCATTCAACATCCATTAGTTGAATGAATATGTAAATAATGTTAGTCAAATGTTCTCTTGACCCAGCCCCTTACTACACTTTCCACTTTTCCACAAAGAAATCTACCACACCGGAACTTCTGATTCCCTCAGATACATTACTTCTCTCTACTTTGATTCTCCCTTCAAACCCTGTGGGATCTCCCTGACTAGAAAAAGTCCCTCTCAACCAAGAAAACACACACACCTGCTAAACTCCCACCGGCTTGCCCAGATCTTTCCCAGTTCTCTTTCCTCCAGGACAGCTAGCCAGCTGCCCGAAGCAGGAGTCCATACACCTGGCCCCGCAGCACACCCCCAAAGCACTTGGCATGTTCTTGGATAATTATATAGGAAAAAAAAAAAAAACCCACACATCCTTTAATGGCTGGGTGTGTGACTTCTCTCCCCAACACTGGTGTGTGAACTCCTAAAGGCTCCAGGCTGAGCAGCCCCACTCCTCCAAGGCCTAGCAGCACCAAGTCCCGAGTGCTTCCTAAATCCCTTCCGCCTTAACACACTACGTCTTCCTTTGAAAAGAAGCCCAGCTTCCTCTTTGTCCTGTGTTTCTCAGGTATTCCATTTGCCTATGACACTCAGCAAGTTTCCTTTTGGGATTTTTTTTTTCTTTTTATGGGCTTCCCTTCCCCCACTGCAATCAAATTTCAAAAATGGTTTGAGTTCGCTGGCTCTGTGTCCTTGCCCCTATCAGGATCGTGTGCCCTCTGGAGGGTCCCCTGCGTGCAGTAAGGGGGGGGGGGACGTTCTTACGCCCTTTAACCTCCACGCCACGGTGTACACCTCCTGAAGGCTCCTCCGTGTGACCTACTACATACCATCCCAAGTCTTCGCCTGGGTATTCTGTCACCTGTCGCCGCCTTCAACCAGGTGGCACGGATTTGCTGTGACGCTCACAAGAGAACGGTCCCGGACGCCCTGGGTCTCTCTCTTTTTTTAAGCTCTGTCCTCTTTACCCCACCCCCTCCTCCTTAGAAACGAAAGCCAGGCCCCAGGCGCTGAGAAAGCGGACATATCCAACCAGACAGCTCCAGCCCCACCGCCCAGGCCTCGGCCCCTGCGCCCACCCCCATCCCTCCCCGGCGGCGACCGCAGCGCAAGCTCCGGCCCGGCCAGTGCTCGCCATCCGGAACAGCCATCGCTCACTGACCCAAGGCAGGTGTCAACCGAGGAAGTGGCAGCAGGTAGGTACAGGTACGGAGGCAGGCAGCCTGGCAGACGTTAACGGATCAGCGCTCCATCCCTCCCCGACCTAAGCTCCGGCCTCACGGCTTCCTCGACCCCAGCGCCCACACAGCAAGTCACGTGCCGGCCGGAGCAGTCAGCTGACCTGGCGCGCTTGGTGCGCCACTGCGCAGCCGCAGTCCCCGCCGCCGCCGCCGGGCCTGGGGCATGGGCGGGACCAGGCGCCTGCGGAGAGCCGGGGCCCCGGGAGTCTGGCGACCAGTTCCCGGCTGGATCCGGTTTCCAGCTGCTCGCAGGGTCGCCTGCCGAGTCTCGGCCGCCACTTGGGAACGTCACCGCAGCCATCCTTAACATTTTCCAAGAGAAGGTTTTTGCGGGTCAGAATTTCTGTTCAGTCCCCCATCTTGGGCTCCTTCGCATTGGGAATTTTCCTCAAACAGCCTCGCTGAGTAACATGCTTAGTAGTTCACGTCCCCTAATTCACATTTTCCTTGCCGTCTGCTTAGCTTCATTCCATAAATGTGCATAGTCCATTTGCCCTGCACCCACCGTGGTGCTGCTTTTGTTTGTGGGGTTTTGTTTGGTTTTGTTTTTGAGAATGACCTGCTGAAGCGAATCCTTCTCTCCAGGATAGCATGATGCTGGCCCAGGGGGAGCCTGTGGCCTCACAGACAGATGAACCTGCATCCACACATGGGACACAGGCATGGAAGCGGGAAGTGTGGCCTTTCTGAAAAGCAGGTAGCGGCTGCGCTGCTGAACCTTGCGTGTGCTTGGGAAGGTGTGTGTGTGTTGGCGGGGCGGTCCTCCAGTTTCCAACATCAAATTTGGGAAATAGCAGAGATTTGAGATTTTTCTACTTTTGTCCTTTTGGGCTAACAGGAAATTGCAAAGCGCCCTGGTGTGAAATCCCAGCTGTGTGACCCTGTGCTTGGAAGGGTCAGATTCTTCACCGGCAAAGTAGTGGTAATCACGCAGATAGAGGTGCTACCATGATTTAATCAAGTGTGCCTTTAGCACAGAGCTGGGCATTTTATCACGATGCCCAGGAAGCGACTGCTGCTGTTACTGTACATTATAAGGACCGAGGTCTTCTGACCTGTCCTGTCTTTCGAATGCTGCAATTCCTTGTGGAAGTTCATCAGATAATCTGTTAAGCTTCAGAATTAGAATGGACAAGAAGTACCAGTCAACTAAACCATCATGCACCTGATGAGCTTCAGGGGGTCTGGGTGAATTTTCAGGCAATCCCAATAACCAGCTGTGCGGGACAGCTGTAGAAACGTGTCAGAAATTTCAGAGGCTTTCTCTGGCATCCCAGAATGAACCTTCAGGCAAGACCCATTAACCTGCAACAGCTGTTGAGGACCTAAAATGCAGCCAGTGTGGCTCAGGGCCTGGATTCTGAAATGTGTTTCACTGTCATTAAACTTTTTTTCTTTTTTAATTGGAAAGACAGATTTACCGAGAGGAGAGACAGAAAGAAAGATCATCCATCCACTAATTTACTCCCCAAATGGTTGCAGTGGCTGGAGCTGAACCTAAACCAAAGCCAGGAGCCTCTTCCAGGTCTCCCTTGTATGCAAGGTCCCAAGACTTTGGGTCATCCTCTGCTGCTTTCCTAGGCCACAAACAGGGAATTGGATGGGAAGTGGAGCACCTGGGATACAAACTGGCACTCATTTGGGATCCCTGTGTCTGCAAGGGAAGAATTAGCCAACTTAGCCATTGTGCCAGACCTCACTTTCATTGAAGTTTAAACAAGCATACAGACTACTGACAAAGCAAATTTTTAAAGATTTTTTTTATTGGAAAGTCAGATTTACAGAGAGAGAATTTACAGAGATGTACAGAAAAAGGAGAGACAGAGAGAAAAATCTATGTTGGTTCACTCCCTAAGTAGCTGCCACAGCCAAAGCTGAGCTGATCCAAAGCCAGGAGTTTCTTCCAGGTCTCTGATGTGGGCGCAGGGCCTCAGTGCTTTGAGCCGTTCTTCACTGCTTTCCCAGGCCACAAGCAGGAAGCTGGAAGAGAAGTAGAGCAGCCGGGATAAAAACCAGTGCCCATATGGGATCCCAGCAGGTGCAAGGCAAGGATTTAGCCACTAGGCTACCACACCAGGCCCTGATGGAACAATTTTAAGATGTGCATTCGAAACTTCGTGGTTTCTCCATGTGTTAAGAGCAACTACTTCCAGGCCTTGTGAGGTAGCCTAGCAGCTAAAGTCCTCGCCTTGAACGTGCTGGAATCCCACATGGGTGCCGGTTCTAATCCCGGCAGCCCCACTTCCCATTCAGCTTCCTGCTTGTTATCTGAGAAAGCAGTTGAGGACGGCCCAAAGCCTTGGGACCCAGCACCGATGTGGGAGACCTGGAGGAAGTTTCCAGCTCCTGGCTTCAGATGGGCTCTGCACCGGCCATTGTGGTCACTTGGGTAGTGAATCATCAGACGGAAGATCTTCTTCTCTATCTCTCCTCCTCTCCATATATCTGACTTTGCAATAAACAAACAAATAAATAAATCTTTTTTTTAATCAAAAAGATACATTTATTTTGGTGCAAAAACAGTTTTGACATCTAAGCCCTCAAAGGGGTTTTCAGAAAGGTTATAGAAAAAAGGGAGTATGAAAAAAAATATGGATTTCAAAATTATTTTTACACTAACAAAAGCTTAACTTTTAATTATAATTTTCAGTGAACTTTTTTATTTATCATTTTGCTTTAATTTTCTTTTTTTATAATTTTATTTTATTTTTTTAATAAAATTTATTTTGACATTCTTTACATAGTTAATTAGGGTAAGAAGGTTCAAGGGCTACAGGAAAGTGGATAATACTAGTATGTTTTCCATATTGTTACCTTCATGTTTAAAGGGGGGTATTAAGGGAGAAGGCCCACCCAATTTCCCACCCTCCCCAGGTCCTGGATGTAGGGCATGCTCTGAGGTTCTTGCTCAAGTGGTTTTGATATTGCAACAGTTATGAATCGCTGTCAATCTTGCCACTCCAAGCACTATGAGGTCTTTGAAAAATCCACTGATTGACATAGTCCATCATAGCTGAGATGGTTGGTTGACTGTTCTGTCTTCTCTCTTTTCTTCGCTAGGGTTCTGAGTCCAGCATTTAGAATAGGAAGATCTCCAAAGAAACTTCTTGTGTGTGCTAACAAGTACAGGGCCTGGCACCGTCCATCGCTCCAATCAGCTGGTGGTTGCAATTACTGCGTTGGTTCTGTTTTCACTCCCGACTTCCACTGGAACCAATGGGTGTTGTAATCCAGCCTGGTTCTGCCCAGCGCAGAGCATCTACTTCCAACTATCTTTCTTTACTTCCGAGGATACATGTAGGGTGCTGTGTTCGATAGATGCTCACTCCAATTGGTATTACACCTAACATATCTTTTGTAGCAACCTAACAGATGTGTTTAATGCAAGGGGGCTTGAAAATGTTCACGGGAAACAACATCTTACCATTTAATTCTGTCTTTATATTCTCTTCATACAAGTTGGGGCATGAAGCTTCATAGTTGTTCCTAATTGTAAGAAAATGTATTTTCACAAAGAAAAAGGCAGTTCACTTTCTATACTGTGTGAATGAGCCTACTAGGTGTGTAAGTATGTACGAGGCATGCCATGCCTTCAGCTCTTTCCCAATCATGTAAATAATACTATCTGAGGGGGCCATTTAACCTAATGATAAAGCTGTTCACATCCCACATGGAGTGCCTGTTGGATTCCCACTCCAGGCCCTTAACTCCAGCTTCCCACGAATGCACACCGAGGAAGGTTCAAGGATTTGTGCTCCTGTCAACCTGTGAGAGACCTGTGTTGAGTTGCTGGCTCCTGGCTTCAGTCCAGCTCCAACTATTGTGGGTACTTGGGGAGTAAACCAACAGATAGGAATACTTGTGCATTCTCTCTCTGCCTCTCCTTCTCCATCCCTCCCTTCCTCCTTTGCTGTGCAACAAATTAATTTTTAGACTTAAAGATACAAATAAATACTACCTGTCTAGAACTAGCTACTATGCTTAAAGTACCCATGACATACATAGAGAATTTTTCCTTGGTTTTATTTTTTTATTGGAAAGTCAGATTTACAGAGAGAAGGAGAGACAGAGAGAAAGATCTTCCATTGCCTGGCTCACTCCCCAAGTAGCCGCAGTAGGTGGAGCTGAGCCAATCCAAAGCCAAGAGCTTCTTACAGGTGTCCCAAGACTTTGGACCATTCTCTACTGCCCTCCCAGGCCTCCATCAGGGAGCTGGAAGGGAAGTGGAGCAGCCAGGACATGAACCGATGCTCATATAGGATCCCAGCCACTAGGCTATCCTTTCCCTTTTCCTTTTTAAAAGAAAAATTAATTTAATTCTCCTTTATTAAAATTCTGAGTGTATCTATGTATAATCTATATAATCTGAGCTATCTATAGTTCTGTCCTCCAACCATTTCCATGTCTGATCACTTCTAGTACCGAGTCCTGTTATAACAGCCCATATAAGTATAAAGCTGAGCAAAAGTGGAGTGCCATCTTTAAAAACTAAATAGCCACTTGGGCAATGCATTATTGAGAACAGAACCTAGATAGTCTTTAAATACTGCATGGAAAGTCCTCATTGTGCATTATAGAAAGGATGGACACATGTCAGTTATTACAGAAATGAAATAGGACCATTTTTAAAAAGCAATCATTTTTATTGGAAAGGTAGATCAGATTTATATAGAGAAAAACAGAGAAAGATCTTCCATTAGCTGATTCACTCCCCAAATGGCCACAACAGCTAGAGCTGAGCCAATCCAGAGCCAGGAGCTTCTTCCAGGTCTCCCATGTGGCTGCAGGGTCCAAAGGCTTTAGGCCATTCTCTGCTGCTTTCCCAAGCTTTGTGCAGGGAGCTAGATGGGAAGTGGAGCAGCTGGGACATGAACAGGTAGCACTTTCAAGGTAAAGATTTAGCTATTTAGCTGTTGTGTTGAGAGTGTACCCCAAAATCAGATAAAATTTTAACAAACTATTTAAACTATTTTCTTAAGGAGACTTCTTCCATTGCCAGGTATTTTGAATAGCTTCCTGATCAGTCACCTGGGAGTGAATGCAATTGGCTTCCACTTTGGAAAGAACCAGCTTTTCCTATAGTTGCTTGTATTTTTGGCTTTAATGTGTATTACAGAACTAGGTCAATTTGGAATCTTAGGATTGCTTTTTCTGTTTTATCCCCTAAAAGTTTATTAGAAAGATTGAATGACAGGATGGTTAGGAGAGCAAGACAGATTATCTTTCATCCATTGTTTCACTGCTCAAATACCTGCAACAGCCAAGGACTGTGTTAGTACAAAACTGGGAGTCAGTGATGATATCAGGTCTCCCACGTAGGTGGTAGGGACCCAAGGACTTGAGCCTTCATCTTTTCCTTCCCAAGCATTTCTTCAGGAATGCTGAATCAGAAGCCTCATAGCTGGGCCTTAAACCAGGAATTGTGATATGAGGTGCAACCCCAAGCTGGGACCACCTGCTGTATCACTGTGCCAGCACTATTTTTCCTGGTTTTTGAGAGATCATAAACCTCTTGATTTGGGTATTGAGAATTTTGAGTCTTTCCCATTCTGGTTTGAATTCTGTGCACTTTGGTCTGAAAATATCTCATTTGGATTTTTTCACTATACCTTGTTTTTCAGCTTCCTCCTCATTAAAATCCTCTTTGTCTTCATCATCATCATTTGCATCTTGAGCAGCAGCAACTTTTACTTTGTTCTGTGCAGGCACCACTACGTCCAAGGCCAGGATGCTTTCCAGATTTACCTAAGAGTGTCACATCTTCCTCTCCATCTTGTGCGCCTAAGGCAAACTGTTGGCTGTACCCACAATTTCAAAGTTGCCAGTGCTCCTTTTGTTGGACTGCCTTCAAGTTCATTACCTCTGCATTAACAGTGTGCAATTCCTCTTTTGCACCTGTTGCTGAGCTGACCATGCTTAAATAACATGTTATTAAAGTGATACTCTGAAATTGGTAGTCTTTGTTGACCTTGAGTTGCCAACGAAAAAAGATCATTCTAGGGTCTCATGAGAGTCTTGTCCACATACATCCAGTCCTCTGGGGTGGTGGGATATGCTTTTTGTTACAGAGGAGAAGGGCAGTGATGAAGAACTACATTCCAAAGAAACGCCTCATAGGCAGAATTCCTTAACCAGTAACAATGTTAAACAAAGTCCTGAGCCCACCATGGTGGCCTAGTGGCTAAAGTCCTCACCTTGAATGCGCCAGGATCCCATATGGATGCCAGTTCTAATCACAGCAGCCCCACTTCCCATCCTGCTCCCTGCTTGTGGCCTGGGAAAGCAGTCAAGGACGTCCAAAGCCTTGGGACCCTGCACCCATGTGGGAGACCCGGGAGAAGTTCCTAACTCCTGATCGACAGAGCACCAGCCATTGCAGTCACTTTTGGGCAGTGAATCAACGGACAGAAGATATTCCTCTCTGTCTCTCCTCCTCTCTATATATATCTGACTCCAATAAAAATAAATAACTCTTTGTTTTGTTTTGTTTTTTAAAGTCCTGCTGGTATTCCCCTTAGGAAAAGAAGTTCCCAAGTTTGGGAAAATACCTAAACTAATCAGGTGAAAGATGATCTGAGAGCTTAGATGAATGGAGACTAAAAGATCATTAAACCCATCTCTAGTGGAAAGGAATAAAAGTTGAAGAATAGAGAGGTTAGAGGAAGGAATAGAGAAGTGAAAAAAGATCAGAAAGATGAAAGCAACGCGACAAGGCTCTCGTGAAAACAGGAGTGTTTAGAACTCCACATAAGAATGTTTCAGTTGTTGTGATATAAGTCCCTTGTCATCTGCCCACACTAAAGACTATGCTTGAAGGCCTCATGTGACCTATTTTTTTTGGTAGCGATTTATAATATCCAGATTACATTATACCAGATATTGAGGAGAACAATACTAAAAGACAATGGGGCAAAAAGTACTAACAACTAAGAAAGGAAGAAATATCAGGAACATGTGTTTGACCCAGTGGTGCTCACATCCCATGTTGAGTGCCTAGGTTCAAGCTGGCTTCACTTTTGATCCCAGCTTCTTGTTAGTATACATCCTGGGAGACAGCAGTGATGGTTCCAGCAGCTGGGTCTCTGCCACATACAAGGAAGGCCTGCATTGAGTGTCTGGCTCCTGGCTTTGACCTACCCTGCCCCTAGCTATCATTGGCATCTGAAGAGTAAGACCACAGGGAAGGAGCTCTCTCTTTCTCCAGCCTCCTCTTGTTCCTTCCTCTCTCATACTTTCTGTGTTTCAAATAAATTAGATTTTTAAAATGTAAAACAAGTTAAATGTTCATTCCATTTGATAATCAATGAAGTAGAAGTAAAATTAAAGAAAAAAACATTTTCATTCCTCCATTATTGTTTGTTTTCACCATCAGTGACATTTATTTAAGATTTAGTTGAAGGAGCTGGCACCGTGGCATAGTGAGTTAGGCTTCTGCCTGTTTCAGTTATCCCATATGGGTTCCTATTCAAGTCCTAGCTGATCCTCTTCTGATCCAGCTCCCTGCTAATGTGCCTTAGAGGGCAACAGAGCATGGCCCACATCCTTGGGTCCCCAAACCCACATGGGAGACACAGAGGAGGCTCCTGGCTCTTGCCTTTGAACCAGCCTAGCTCTGATAGTTACCACTATTTGGGGAGTGAACCAGCAGATGAACAATCTCTCCTTGTCTCTCTATACATCTGCCATTCAAATAAAAAGAAAACCTTTTTAAAAGCTAAATATTTATATATATATATATATATATATATATTTAGTTGAAGAATTAATCCTCAGAGATGGTTAAATGTTGAGAGAATAGTGTGAGGTTTCTGTCCTGAATGTTGAGAAGTTAATGCTTAGGGCCAATAAGCAGAATATGTTCGACCTGTGATTTGCAGCCACAGGCCATGTCTGGCCATGTCTGGAGACACTGGTTGTCTGCCTGGGGCAGGGCAGGGGACTGTTGCTGCTGTTATCTATGAACAGAGGCCAGGAATGCTGCCTAACACCCTGTGCCACTCAGAATTATCTGATCCAAAATCTCTATGGTGGTGGAGGACCCCATAATATTGTCTAATTATCAAATTCTTGATTGCCATACAGGGAGTAATGCCTTCAGTTTTTTTTTTTTTACTTGCAAAGTTAAGATAGCATCTACTTCTATTCTACTTTCTACATTCTATCCTATTTCTATATTCTATTGTTATGACAATAGAATGGAATTGTGTAATAAGTTGTAGATCCAGTGCCACCTCAGAGTGAATTCCTGGCCCATCACAGTCAAATTTCTACATGTCATAACCCTTATTTAAGCTCAGAAATATAAATTTTTATATCAACAAATACCCAATATTTAATCAATAATAGCTTTGAAAATATGTTCTTCATTTATTTATGTTATTCCAATTCATATTTATTAATTGTGTAATAAATATAAACTTTGATTTCTGGCTATTCTGTTTCCCATTCAGATTCCTGCTGATGTATTTGGGAGGCAACAAGCGATGGCCCAAGAGTGTGGGCCCCTGATATCCCTGAGGGAAACCTGATGGAGCTCCTGACTCCTGGCTGTAGCTTGCTGTTACAGGCATTTGGGAAGTGAGCCAGCACATGGAAAGTCAATCTTTCTCTCTTCCCCTCAGTTTCTTTCTCCCTCCTTTTCTGTCTCTTTCTCTCACTCTGGTTTTCAAATAAATGCTTCTTTAAGTATAGACAAACATAAAGAAGAAAAATGCTTCACAATACTCCCACCCCTAGAGAACAGTCCTGTTAGTATGTTTGTACCTTGTGAAATGGACTCAGAAAGTTGGTAAGTGGTAGGTGTGAATTTTGAATCCAGGCTGTCTAGCTCAGAGCCATGCTGCTGACATGGAAAACATCACTTTTATCCTCTTTAATTCTTACAGCATTCTTATGACACTTAGCTAATTCTGCTTGCATTGCATTTTAGCAGTTTACCAAAATTACTTTTCACTCGGAGTCTTGGATATGCATTATACAGTGTATGCACTCGGTAGATGGTATTTGGATAGATTTCACAACCAAATGCAAGGCCTAATCTCAGACAGTTATGCCAGAGGCAGAAGGGCTGAAAAACTGTTTCATCTGAGTCATAAAACTCATCAGCTCCTTTCTTCTCTTCCCGTTTTCTCAATCCTTAAACAAATAGAAATTATCATCTTCCTAGGAGCAGCAAATGTAGAGATAGGGAGAGAAAGCATTTTTTAAAAAGAAATATAGCTTCCCTTCCCAGCCACTGATTTTCAGGATTTTTTTTCTTTATCACACTACTTTGTAATTTATTCAACCCAGCATTAAATAACACAAGGGGACAAATTCTGAATAAACACTGCCCTGTACCCATAGGTGGTGACCTGTAGACAAAATATGTTTCATTTTCATCTTTTTTACACTAATAGTCTAAAAATAACAACATGGGGAGGTAATATTCAGTAGCTACAATTTACTAATTTAAGGAGAAATATTGAAGAATCCAATAATTTTAAACAGCATCCCTTTAATCTCCTATTTGTTTTTATTCCTTAGTTCTTACATTTATAAACAATTCAAAATAGTTAACAATACATGAGAAAATTGAGCTACTGAATGTTGGGGTGGTCATGGTAGCTTAGCAGGCCACCTTATGGATGCTGTTCCACTTCCAGTCCAGTTTCCTGCAAATGTACCTGAGTAAGCAGTGAAGAGTGGCCCAAGGCCTTGGGGCCCTGCACCCAGGTGGGAGACCTGAAAGAAGCTTCTGGCTCCTGGCTTTGGATTGGCTCAACTCCAGCCATTGTGGCTATTCAGGTGTGAACCAGCGATGGAAGTTCTCTTCTCTTCTCTTCTCTTCTCTTCTCTTCTCTTCTCTTCTCTTCTCTTCTCTGAAACACTACCCAGTAAAAATACATAGATCTCTGTAAGAAGAAAGAAATGCAGGTGCCTTGTAACGATGTTGAGAGGCCCAGCCTTCAAACTGATTAGGAACTCTTCAGTGCAGACAAGCTACATGACTACTTACCACCGCATGCTCCTTAGCCTTGGGTGTATAATCTCTCTTTACTTCTTTCCTACTTCCACTTACAAAAACAATTTACATCCTAACATCCAGTTCAAAATCTGAAGCTTTCCTATTACCTCATATGGACACTAGTCATAAAAGTAATCATGATTAAAATTAGTAATTGAGGCAGACATTTAGCATGGCAGTGAAGATGCCTGCTTCCCACATCGAAGTGTCAGGGTTCACCTCTTGGTTCGACTTCTGATGTTGCAGCAGGGAGGGCTCAGGGAGTTGGGTTCCAACCACTCACCCTGATTAAGTTTTGGTTTCTATTTGAACTAACTTTAGCTGTTTCAGGCATTTAGGGAGAAAACCCCAAGGAATGAATAGGAGCTCTGTTTCCTTTCTCACTTTCTCTAAAATTAAAAAAGGAACTGAAGGAGCTGGTGCTAGTCATCCACCTATAATGTCGGTATCTGAACGTAGGCCCTGGTTCTTATCACAGCTACTTCACTTGTGATCCATCTCCTTGATAATGACCTGGGAAAGCAGCAGAAGATGGTCCAAGCCTTTGGGCCCCTATATCCATGTGGGGAACCCAGAAGAGGTCTCTGGCTTTGGATTGTCTGTGCTCTGGCCATTGCGGTTATTTAGGGAGTGAACCAACAGCCATAAGATCTTTCTTTATCTCCTTCTGTCTGTAATTCTGACTTCCTAATGGAAAAAAAAAATTGTGGCTACCAACCACTGGATGATTTCTCTGTGCCAGTCACTGTAAAAGCTGATTCTTTAAAATATGGGTGATAGGGGGCATACATGAGGGCCAATGAGTCAATATAACTGAAGACAGTTGAGGGCTAGGCTGCATGAAAACTTTCCAATAAAAATTCGCTGGATTATTATTGAGTATGTCACTGAGAAAAATGGCATTTTAAAAAGATTTATTTATTAATTTGAAAGTCAGAGAGAGGGGAAGAGAAGGAGAGAGAGAGAGTGTGATGAGAGATCTTCCATCTACTGGTTCATTCTACAGATGGTCACAGTGACCAGGGTTGGGTTAGGCCTAAGCCAGGACCCAGGAACTTCTTCTGGATCTCCCATACAGGTAGCAGGGACCCAAGTACTTGGACTATCTTCTGCTGCTTTTCCTAGATACATTAGCAGGGAGCTGAATTGGAAGCGGAGCAGCTGGGACTCTAACCAGCACCTATATGAGATGCCAACATAGTAGATGGTAGCTTTACTCACTACACTATGATGGGCCCCAAAAATGACATTTTGCTGACAATCAAAAAGCCACATCTTGGCCCCCTGAAAGAATAGACAGGAGGAAGTAGTTTGGAAAACAAGGGGCTGCTTTCTTTCCAGCATCCCCAGGCACAATTTTCTTAGCCTTGGGCAAATAAAAATCCTTGTTCCTAATTCCATCTCTCAGCCACTTGTTCTTTACATTTATATTATGTGTCTAATACATGTAGCCTTCACTTCCCTATTCTGGACACCGAAATGCAGAACTCAGACAGCCTTAGGAAGAAAAGCCTGCCCCATGTGACAGGACTCATCATGTGGAGGACTAAAGGGAGAGCTCTTTCCTGCTGGACAGAGGAACCTCTTAAGTTCTCATTCCTGGGGCACACTTGGTGGACTAGGGGAGCCCCTAGCTAAAGACAGTGCAAACTCCCCAGTCCCACCCAACAAGGCAAATTCATCACTTGGGAAAGGACCCTAGGAGAATTCATCTTAAATTCAGTAAGCTGCCTTTGCATGTGTACTCTCAGCTTGTGCTCCAGGAAGCAGCAGTTGGTCGCTAGCTGTCCCATCTGCCACTGGTCTCTCGCAGTACGTTCCATGTACCTAACCCTGCTCACTCTGACTGCTCTGGAGAAATTTTCAACACCTGAAAAGCCAGCCACAGTCAGTTGCTTCCCACACAGGTTGATAATCCGTAGGAGGACTTCTCTGTTCCCTTGAAGCCAACTAGCAGTGTGTGGGGTAATGGATGGCAGCCATTCATCCCCATGAATCTACACATACCACCTGCCCTGGAAGTGTTCACATTCAGCCCTTCCTCCTCTCTGGTGCAGTGGCTATTGACAGTTCCCCATCAGGGCACCCAGCATCACAGACTCCCCTCTGAGGGGGAAAGTGTTGGGTCTTTTTCTAGCCAAAGAAGCAGTGAGCAGAGTGCCCACCCCCTGGATGCAAACACCCATGTAAATTGAGGATATGCACTGGTTGGCCCTTAAATAAGCTGTTTCACCTTCTACCCAATGTCGGCTGTTTTCTTCAAAGAATGGGCCAGTTGCTTTCCATTGTCCGTAATTCACCTGTAGGAAACAACAGAAATTAGTTTGACACAACTGCCCCCCCCCCCGCCCAGGAAGCACCCAGCTCCCCTTTGTAATGTTGCCTGGCCCCAGAAGAAGATTCCAGAATAAGAGGCCTGGGTCTTGAACAATTATAAGTCTTTTGTCATCACAGTTTTTTTTATATTGATCCCCGGTCATCAAATGCATCTCTCTCATCAAGGAATTAAACCAACCATCAGGTCAAACACAAGCCTGGCAATGAGAGACTGACAAGATGATTTCTCAGTTGTGTTGTCAGCAAATGACGTTGTCAGAAGAGACTAAAAGTTATGAAGAAAGAGAATGGAGGCGCTGCTGTTGCCCCTAAACAAATTAGATAAAATTATGAGGTTGTAAAGGAAGGGTTCTTATGCTGAAGCTATGCCCTCTAGAGAGGGATGACCCCCATTTCAAAGGAAAGAGACACCTAAAGGATTATCTCAAAGTGCAAATGAAAGGAATCAGTGTACAGGGGAGAAAGAAATGAAAAATAAGCTATAAATGTTAGAATGCATTCTTGGTGAGGAAGGTTAAGAAGAACAGAAAACTCTTATTTTCTTTTACAAGGGAAGGCATTGTTTATGAAATTTCTGTCATAAAATGGAATGACTGAATTACTCTAAACTGGAAAGAAAAAATGAGGCAAACACTGAAGTAAAAGTAGGCCACAGAAGATAGGAGCAGTTCATAGAATGTTTGAGAAGGATTAACAGATGCACTAGAGATCCTAAGCTTAAGTTCTCCCTGGATGGAGAACCTGGTTCCTATCCTCTCTTCCTCCCCTACTGATTCCTCTAATACCTATCCTCTGCACCCTAACTCTTGGGACTCCTATTCTGAACAAGCTCATCTATTTTATTTCCTTCACAATATAGCAAGTGGTAGTACAACAAGGATGTCAGCTCCTTCAGCATCAAATTCCTCTGGAAAAGGCCACCTACATAATGTGGGTAGATGTTTCTGGAAGGGTTGTCCCCTCTTCCCTGAGACTCTACTTCCTGCTGCATCCCTGCAGCCAGGACCCTGGGACATGATGAACCTGTAGTGGACAAACAGTCTTAGACAAGGCCAATGAGATGTCTCTCTGTCTGACATGAAGCAGTGATGGAAGACAAGCCCTCCATCCAAATGCCAAATACTTGTCATCATCAACTCATCGAGAGGAAGTGATGTGAAGGGTATTCATGAAAGCACTTAGTGAAGTGTGAAAGTCCCTAGCTAAGGGCATTGCAGTCTCCCCAGCTCCTCCCAGTATGGCAAATTAACTAACCGGGAAAACCCATTGGCCAACAAGAGAATTTGCACTAACTCTGTCCTCTCCAGTTGTAGCCTGCAGCAGTCAGCCCCTAGTTGTCCTACCCACTGCTTTCCTGCAGCATGTTCCATGAACCTAACTCTGCTCCCTATACTGGACTGTTCGGTGAATTCTTGTACCACCCACAAGGTTGGCCCAGATGGGTTGCTTCCCACAACAATTCCCTTCAAAATATCAACAAAGTCTATCCCTGTGCTGAATTTGCATTTACTGTTTCTCATACAAAAATACAATTTAAAGAATGGTTATTACATAGGAATGTTAAATATGTGGCTTTCATGCTAAATCTGTGACAATCCCTCTTCACATTCCAGTGCTGGGAAGTTAGTGGTTTCAGTTCTTTCTGTGAACCAAGCTTGGATTTAATCCTCAGAGCTCCTTAGAAAAACAACAAAACCTCCTTGAATTTGTTTAGAGACTCATGCTTTATAAAAGAATTGGTTGGGCCTGGCACGATAAGTTAGCAGCTAAAGTCTTCACCTTGCATGCCCCGGGATTCCATATGGGCCCCGGTTCTAATCTCAGCACCCCGCTTTCCATCCAGCTCCCTGCTTGTGGCCTGGGAAAGCAGTGGAGGACAGCCCAAAGCCTTGGGACCCAGCACTGGTGTGGGAGAAACCTGGAAGAGGCTCCTGGCTCCAGATTGGCTCAGCTCCAGCCACTGTGGCCACTTGGGGAGTGAATCAGCAGACAGAGGATCTTCATTTATGTCTCTCCGCCTCTCCATATATCTACCTTTCCAATAAATATAAATCTTTAAAAAAACGTAAGTTAATAAGTAAATTTCTCTTGTTGCTGTTGTTGCTGTGGCTGCTGTTCTAATTCATACCAGTTGTTGACCTTATTTCATGGTTTCTCATTTATGTAATAAATAAATGAAATAAATCTTTTAATAAATCTTCTTTTAAGATTTATTTTTATTGGAAAGGCAAATATACAGAGAGGAGGAGAGATAGAAAAATCTTCCATCCAATGATTCACTCCCCAAGGGGCTGCAACGGCTGGAGCTGAGCCAATCTGAAGTCAGGAGCCACGAACCAGGAATCAGGAACCAGGAGCCTCTTCCAGGTTTCCCATGCAGGTGCAGGCTCCCAAAGCTCTGGGCTATATTCTACTGCTTTCCCAGGCTACAAGCAGAGAGCTGGATGGGAAAGCATGGGAAAGGGGGCCACTGGATTAGAACAGGTGCCCATGTGGAATCCCATCAGTGTGTGCAAGGTGAGGACTCTACTTGCTAGGCTACCATGCCATTCCCTAAATCTTTTTTTTTTAAAGCACAAAATTTTAAAGTATAAATTCAATTATGTTGTAATATTGATATAAAAATGTTTTGTACATTGTTTTTTAATTTATGAATAGTAACAGTGCATATTATGAGGTGTAGTGTGACAGTTCAGTATATGTATACAATGTGTGTTTACTCGGGAAATTAACATATATAGTCACAGACCTATTCCATTTGTGTTGGGAACATTCAGAATTTTCTACCAGCTCAAAATATGTGAACTAGCAATACTTATACATGTCCTTCATTAATACATTAAAAAACATCTAGAGAAAGGCAGATCTAATAGTTTCCTTAATTTTAAAATATGATGAGCATAAATGTTTTGAAATATCCAGAACAACTGTAATTATCATATGAAATATCCATAGTTACTATTGGTGACCAAATCCTGCATGCTGCTGAGTTTTATTGATTCATTCATAATTAACATTTCAGCTTGATGTTAGTGAAAATCAAGAAATAGTTTTCGTCCCTGTCCAAGTTTGCAGACTCCCTGAAATCAAGGTCTTTTTTGCTTTGAGGTAAGAACTCATGCTGTAAGCATCAGTGGCTTCATTAATTGTGAATTGCCACTGACCAACACAGGCTTTTCCTATGTCATTGGTATGGAGTGTGTTATAGGCTTTTTAGTCATCTTTTTATCCAGTTGCCCCATTTAGCAACAGTTCATGAAGGATTCTGAAAGTTTTGAAGTTTCCCTTTCATATATGTCCCAGTGCTAATGTTCCCATCCAGTTTTATGGTTTCCCAATAATATCTCAGGCCAATCCCCCTGCTTCCCACCCCAGGGCCACCCTTCTGTTCTGGAATCTTCATGAACGGCTCCCTTGATCCCACCACACAGCAGGCTTAATGCTCCAGCTTATGTCCACTGCATTCCCTTCTGCTGCACCTTCTTGTTTCCATGTTCCCTAGAAAGCTCTGAATGTTTACATGGCTGTGGTCACCATCAGTCAACAAATGATTATAGGGACCAATGTTGAGGCATTGCAGGCTAAACCACCACCTGTGATGTTAGCATCCAAAATCAAACCACCAGTTTGAGTCCCAGCTGCCCTGTTTCCAATTCAACTCCCTGCTATTGCACCTGGGAAGATAATGGAACACAAGCTGAGTAGTTGGGTCTCTGCCACTCATGTGGGATACCTGTTTAGAGTTCCTGGCTCCTGGCTTTGACCTGGCCCAGCCTTGGCTATTTGTGGCCATTAAGGGGAATGAGCCAGCATAGATGATCTCTCTCTTTGTTGCTCTTACAAATAAATAAAAATTAAACATTAAAAATATAAAAACATAACATATGATAACAGAACATTTCAATGTTCCAGGCCTATGAGAGATGTAGAAAACACAATTTCTTTTGCCCCAGAAAGCAGCAAAGTTCATTCTATGGGTTGAATGTTTCCCTCAAGGTCCATATGTTAAGTTTTTTCACCAATGCAACTGTGTTGAGATGTGGCACTTTGACAGGGTGACAAGGTCTTGAAGTTCTGCTCCATGACTGGACTAATGTCTTTCTATTGAGAGAGTCAGTTGGTTATGGTGGGAATGGGTACCAGGAAAATGAGGACTCGGTCCCTGACCTTCTCTCATGGTGGGATGCTTTCCATCATACTATGTTGGAGCAAGAAATTCTTCACCAGGCACAGCACTTTCCATTTGGGACTCCCCGCTTGCAGAAGAGGGAACTAAAAAATTCTATTCATTATAAAACTCCTAGGCAGGTACATTATGGGTTTACAGTATCAAATGGACTAAGAGTGGCAAGTATTTGGTGTAGTGGTTGAGCCCTGCCTTGAGATGCCCATGTTTCAAATCAGCAAACCTGGGTTTAAGTCCCGACTCTGCTTCCAATTCCAACTTCCTGCTAAGATACACCTTTGGTGGCAGCAGGTAGTTGGGAAACCCTGATTGAGTTCCCCACAGCTCCTGGCAAGGGGGAGGGAATGGGATGGGATAATCGCCAGGCAACCGGGGTTCTCTCAGGGACACAGGTAAAATGTCTCTGGCAGAGAATAGGATGCCTGGTGGGAAGAAGGCATGCCCAGAGCCAGTGGACATGGATAGCATGTGCCATGGTGATCTCAGAATCGGGGAAGCTTTGTAGGAAGAAAAAATCTGGCATTGGCTTTGCGCTATAGTCCTGTATGTAGGCATAAGCACATAGCATGCTCATTCAGTGCCAAAGAGAAAGCAGCGGGAAGCAAAGGAACAAGTTCCTGGCTGTGAGTTAGCTGGTCTGGACTTAAGTCCCAGTGTGGCCAGACATGGGCCAGATGACCTTGGGGGGAGACACTTAGTCCCTGCGGTCTCCAACTTTCCCCTTGGGATATCTGCAACCTTGGAGGCAGCCCTTGGTGGTTTGCAACCATTTCATTATTCCAGCACCTTCGGAATGCATGGTGTGGCTGGCCTCCAAACTCCTTCCCAGCTGGGTCTAGTCTGGGGAGATTTCTGCTCATTTTCCACATTTCTGCTATTCTTTCAGAGGAGTGTGTGTATGTGTGTTTGTGTGTATGTGTGTGATTCAGAACTTCAGTAGGAACCCATGACAATCATGTGAGGTGCATTTAATCTTGTACAGCTTAATAGTAGACTAGCTGCAGAGTTTATTGGATGACTCTGCTTTTCCTGGGAGATGGGAAAAATCACACAAGATTTTTTTTCTCTAATTTTTTTTCCCCTCGGACAGATCCAAACTCGATACAACAATACTGATACCATAGGTCTATTACAGTTAATTTCAACATTTCATACTAATTCATCTTGTAGGTTGGACAATTATTTCTGTAAAGGAACAAGCAAGTTGAAATGCCTGTGACAGTTTAAGACCACAGTTCACTTACCATCTGTTTATTAAAAAAAAAAGATTAATTTATTTGTATTGGAAAGAGATTTACAGAGACGAGGAAAGACAAACAAAAAGAGATCTTCCATCAACTGGTTTACTCTCCAAATGGCCATAATGGCCAGAGCTGAGGATTGATCCAAAGTTAGGAACCAGGAGCTTCTTCTGGGTCTCCCATGCAGGTGCAGGGTCCCAAGGCTTTGGGCCATCCTCTACTGCTTTCCCAGGCGATAAGCAGAGAAGCTGATGGGAATTAGAGCCTTGGGGACATGAACCAGTGCCCAAATGGGATACTGGTGCAGTGGGCAGAGGATTAGCCTGTTGAGCCACCATATCAGCCCCTGTAAAAGATTTAAAACAGGAAAATGTAAGTAAATTAAATTAAAAGTTCTTTGTGTTTATCCACATTATAAGAAATAGCAAATGATGGGCCTGGAGCTGTGGCCTAGCGGCTAAAGTCCTTGCACTGGGATCCCATATGGATGCCAGCTCTAATCCTAGCAGCCCTGCTTCCCATCCTGCTCCCTGCTTGGCGAGTGAATCATCGGACAGAAGATCTTCCTCTCTGTCTCTTCTCCTCTCTGTATATCTGACTTTACTATAAAAATAAAATAAACCTTTAAAAAACTGAAATAGCAAATGTGCTAATAAATGACCTTTTTCCTCCTGTCTCGGGATGGGATTCAGGTTGTCAGACTTGCACTCCGGTTTCATGGTGTAGTAAATTTGTTTGCAACTGGAACAAACTCTTGCCCGTGTTACTGGCTGAAGCAGAGCTGTATGTGAAGGAAGTGCCCCGGGGGTGTGACAGACACAAATTTCTCACCAAAACCTTTTGAGGAAGGGTGTACTGCCCAACTGCAGGGGGTGGTGCTCAGCCAGCAGGTAGCCCTTGATTCAGTGTCAGCCTCTGGAGCAGCCAGAGGCGCTGTCACAAGTCACGCCCTTCCCAGGAAAGCCTGAAGAGTGATGACCCAAGGAAGCGAGGCTCTCCACATGCCCCCGTCATTTCAGCCTTAAGTGGGAGCTCTGCCAAGCAACACTTCCTTCAGATTTTCCTGCTGCTTTGCCATGGCTTTGTTGGGCCGATGTTATCATTCACCTCTGCCTCAGCGCAACCCTGCTTCCTCTCACCTCCTTTTCTAGGTATTGCTCTCTAATTAAAGCTTTTAGCCCAGACTGCAGAGACTAATTTAAAACAACAGATACTGTGAGTGAGCTGGACAAGCAAGCAGTAAAGTGAGGTTTTGGAAGCAGATCATGTGCCTTTGGACTGGTCATGAGGACTCCATCACTGGTAGCAGGTGGAACACTCAATTAAGTCTATCACTGTGGGTGGGTAGGTGAATTCAGAATGTTTACAAATGGGAGCAAATGCACCGACAGATGCCATGTTTCACACATTTGAGATTTTGATACTAAAAATCTCCTGGAAGGTGCATTTATTTTCATGCACAACCTTGTGAAATCTTTGGTAGGTGTTGGGCACAGACTTTAACACGCTGCTTGCAACGCATGCAATCTATAACAGAATGTTTGGGTTCAACTCTCCAGTTCTACTTTCAACTCTGCCTTTCTGCTAATACACACCAGGTGAGGTAGCAGATCATGGTTCAAATGTTTGGTTCCTTGTCACCCACATGGAAACCTTTGAGCACCTGGCTCCTAGTTTCGGTTTGACCATTCCAGGTTGTTGCAGGCATTTAGAGAGAAAATCAGTGGGTGGATCTCTGACGCTCTGTATCTCTCAGCCTTTCAAAACACATAAAATATTTAATAACTTTGAAATCCACACACAACAGTGTGTTTTCAAAAAGCTCATGGAAAGGACTGGCACTGTGGCATAGCAAATTAAGCCTCTGCCTGCAGTGCCGGCATCCCATTTGGGAGCTGGTTTGAGTCCTGGCTGCTCCACTTGTGATCCAACTCCCTGCTAATATGTGTGGGAGAGCAGCAGAGGATAGCTCAAGTCCTTGGGACCCTGTATCCACATGAGAGACCTGGAAAAATTCCAGACCCCTAGCTTTGGACTGGCCTGTTCCAGTCTTTGCAGCTACTGGGGAATGAACCAGTGGATGGAAAGCCTCTCTCTCTGCCTCTCCTCGTCTCTCTGTAAATATGATTTTCAAATAAAAATAAATAAATATCTCTTTTTTAAAAAACCCATGGAAATGCATATTATGAAAAACTATGCAAGGAGTTTAAAATTTTTGCCAGATAAACGTATGTTCTAATTCAGTGTTCTGCAATCTTTGAGAAAACTCTCTTCCTATAAGGATAAAAGGACTGAATGACTACTGATGAGTATCCCTGATACGCTACAGAAGGATAAGAAACTAATGCAGGTGTTTGACATGGGGACTTAAGACACCACATGGGATGCTGTCATCAAATACCAGAATGCTGGTTCCAGTCCCAGTTACCTTGCTTCCGATACAGCTTCCTGTTAATTTGTCTTCCGAGAGACAACAGATGATGGTTGAAATACTTGGGCCCTTGCTAGCCATCTGGTAATCAAGATGGGGTTTCAGGCTCTTGCCCTGGACCAACCCCTGGCTGTTGTGGGCATTTGGGGAGTGAACAATGAATGAAAAATTTCTCTCTCTCTCTCCCCCTGCTTCAGATAAAGCAAAACGAAATAGATCTTTTACTATTATTATTTAATGGAAAGATAAGAAGCAGCCGAAGGTGAAAGTTGAGTATGAGATCCAGGGGTGAAAAAGCAAGAGGCTTGTTGGATGCATGCACAGCCCCTCAGCCCTCCAGAGGCAGCACAGAAGGCATAAGGACCAATTAATCACCCAAATGCTGAACTCCAGGAAAATCAAGGCAGGTATGTACTAACGTTACCGCTAGGTTAGGAAAATTTTTACCCATTATGGATAGAGTGGAGACATCTTGTAGTTAACATCTGGACATTGACCTTCCTGAGCTGTCACATGTTCTAGTGCAAGTTCGATGAGCACGTGAGTGGAAGAGGGGCCATGGTGACAGCAGCACATACATGTGGTCTTCACAACCTGAAACCAGGCAAAGCAGGGTTTTTAAAATGCAAATTGTAGAAATTAATCTGTATTGGCAAATAAAACTGTTATATATATATGTATGTTGCATATACATGTTATATATACATATATGTATATTATATAGATGTATATATCTCACTTTGTATTCTGATTATTATAAATAATGATGTATGTAAAGCAATGTTAATAAGCAATAGGAAGAGTTAGAATTGTTTCTGTGACTTAAAAAATTTCTTGTCAAAGTGTTAAAAACTGTCAGTGCCAGTAACAAATGCATAGAGGACGCAAAAACAATAGAAAACTAGCATCTGTTCATCATGATATTGCTATTTAAAGTTTTAAAAAATCCTAATAGGGATGCCGTGAAGCTGAGACAGCTCCTGGCTTCCTGTGTAAGTATACAGGAGTCCAACACAGATACTAAAATGAGGGACCTGTGTAGTGACATGGCAGGCTAATCCTCTCTCACTGTGGTGTCAGTATCCCATATGGGCACTGGTTCTAGTCCCAGTTGCTCCACTTCCAATCCAGTGTCATGCTAATGGCCTGGGAAAGCAGCAGAGGATGGCCCAAGTCCTTGGGCTTAAGTTCCCATGTGGGAGACCTAGAGGCACCTCCTGGCTCCCAGCTTCGGACCAGCCTAGCTCCGGCCATTCCAGCCATTTGGGAGAGTAATCCAGTGGGTGGAAGATGTTCTTTCACTTCTCCTCCTCTCTCTTTATAATTCTTTTAAGTAAAATAAATAAATCTTTAAAAAAACCAGTAAAATGAAACTAGAGACTTTACCAACCAAAAACCACCAACTGACCTCTAAGTTGAGGCTTGACATTCCAAGCCAATCAAGTACATTTTCTCTGTCTTCCCACTGTGGAAGAGCTAACTGTTAGCGCTGGCGCAGCAAAATACTCCAATTCTCACTGCTTCTGCGTATAACTGATGCATGGATAACCTGGGTTAGGTATAATTCTTTGTCAAAACTAAACTTTATTAAATTTATATTTTTTTCATCTAAAGATTTTTCTTCTAACAGACTTAGTGTCAGAAGTGGGATCTGGACACACATTGCCAGTGGTCTGCCCCTAGGAACACAGTGACCCAATGATATCACATGAAGTCCATTGTGCTCATTGCTGTTTTGTTTGTAGCTGGTGGCATAGTGAGTTCCCTCTCAGATGGAGTGTCATAATTATGCAGCTTTTAAGAAAAGCCAAGATCTGTTTATTTCTCTATTTGAAAGGCAGTGTAACAGTGCAAGTGAGGGGCAAGGAGAAAATCCTCCCTCTCAACTGGATTAGGTTCCATCCTTATCCCAATAACTTAAGGCTGGGGATGGAGCCTTTAGGAAGTAAGCTGTAGTTTCCATGTGTTTTTTCCCCTGAGGATTCATGTATTGGAAGCTTAGTTTTCATTGTTGAGATTTTATGAAGTATGATGGGACCTTTACGGAATGGGGAGTAAAAAGGGTTCCTCAGGTTATTGGGTATAAGCCTGTCAGAAGGACTGATGTAGCTCTTGTGGGATCCAAGTTAGTCTGCCCCTACTGTTTCTCTCTGGCTTCCTGTCTCATTATGTGATCTCTCCCTCTCACCTATGCACCTGACGTTTCAAGCCATCTGCTACAAGGTCATTACAGGAGCCAAACTGATGCTGACGCTATGCCCTTCAGTTTCCAGAACTGTGAGTCAAATGAACCTCTTTTCTTTATAATGCACCTAGCCTCAACTAATTCATCATAGTAATGAAAAACAGATCCATTCCACTTAGTTCTGAGGATAAGTAGGACAGCAGGGAGCGCTAGGGTCCTGCCTCGCATTGTGCAGTGGCTGTTAGGGCCCCTGCACCTGCCACCTGCACATTGTAAGAAGAGAACAGATGGATGAGGAGCCACTGAGGCTTTCACATTAAAAGGAGAGTAGTCAGACCAGGAGGCCTAGAAACCGAGAAGGTATAGATCTTCATGGTTTTGGTTTTGGTTGTTGATTTGGGTATTTTTTGCTTGGTTGGTTGGTTGCTTGGTTGATTGGGGGGTTTTGCTTTGGGCAAAGAAAGAGAAAATTTATCTCAGTGGCTCCTGTGAAATGAGACAGTTTGCTTATTTTTACATAAATTGCTAAGGATGCAGCTCTGATCAAGTATCCAGAACTTATTCCAAGGACATTAATGCATCCTTTCACCTACCTTCATTCAAAGGAACCAATAGAGCCAAGGATTATTTTGTGTTGAAGAATAAAGAGCAACTCCATCTCACAAGACTTGGAGTAAATAAGACAAGGGTTCTAAAACACAGGGAGTTTTGTCTGGCACATGGAAGATGCTTCATCAAATCAGTTGTTACGTTTTGTGATCAGCATTCTAGTTTTTTGCTGTAGTTAGGATCAACTCCCACTCTAAGTCAGCACTTTTCCTGTGTTAAAGTACATGAAAATTACCAGGGATGTTTTTATATCACAGATTCTGACTCAGTGGACCTGGATGCAATCTCATTCCTAATAGTCCCACTTCCAATAACTCCATTTCTGATACTGCTGGAATGAGAGTTACACTCATGCATCGAAATGATCTTTTCCACCTTGTTCTACCCCAGCAGCTGTGATCAGGCTGTTTGTTTTACCTTGTGTACATTTCCTTGGTCCCCAGTGAACTATTCAGATGCTGTAAACTTCCAAGATGTGGTTTCCTGGTCAAACCTTCCTCCTACAATATCATAATGCCAACTGATTTATGCAGGGCCCGGTCTCCCAAGGGTTAACTCCACAGCTTAGCTTGTTTCTCAAGAGGTGTAACAGGGTGTGCAATCTTGGCATGACACATTTAGCCCCCCAGCCTAACCACAAGTTCCTGCTTCCTGTTTGTCAAGTTATGTCCCCAGGGGATTTTAGGGTGGCCACTTGAGGATTGGATAAACACTGGGAGGAACTAGGCAGAGTATAAAAGGCAGCCTGGAGTTTCAATAAACGGCATTTGGCATTCTCCTTACACAAATGACCCAGTGTGTGTTGTCTTCTTTTTTCTTTCTTTCTTTTTTTTTTTGTAAGATGTATTTATTTATTGGAAAGTCAGATATACGGAGAGGAGGAGAGAAAGAGAGGAAGATCTTCCATTCAATGATTCACTCCCCAAGTGAATGCACCGGCCAATGCTATGCCAGTCTGAAGCCAGGATCCAGGAACTTCTGGTATCCCACACAGGTGCAGGGTCCCAAAGCTTTGGGCTGTCTTTGACTGCTTTCCCAGGCCACAGCAGGGAGCTGGATGGGAAATGGAGCTGCTGGGATTAGAACCAGCGCCCATATGGGATCCTGGCATGTTCAAGGTGAGGACTTTAGCCGCTAGGCCATGCCACCAGGCCCTGTGTTGTCTTCTTTTCAACCCTAGTCCCTCCGCTTGGCTTGGGATACACAGTGATGTGGTGTTGCCAACAGATTTATACCATCTCTGAAATCCTGACTCAGATTTAACAGAAGTTTTTAGTCAGGACTGTGGAGAGGACAGTTAACCTCAAAAGCTGATGAAGACAGAAAAAATGTACTTTAAATATGTCTACTTTATGGGGGCAGGAGTTGTGTGCAATGGGTTAAGCTGCCACCATCTCATATGAGTGCCAATTCAAAATCCCGCTACTCTGCTTCCAATCCAGCTCCCTGCTAATGCACCTGGGAGAGCAGCAGAGTATGACCACACTAGTTGGTCTTACCAACTAGTCTTACCATCGGCATGGAAGACCTAGATATAATTCCGGGGTTCTGGCTCTTGTCCTGGCTCAGCCATTTGGGTAGTAAGCTAAAGGATAGAAGATCTCTTTTGCCTCTTTCTCTCCTTTCTATGTGTCTCACTTTCCCTTTCAAATAAATAAAGCTAACTTCTTTAAAAAAAGACACTTGGGGCTGCCATGGTGGCTGAACAGGTTAATCTTCCATGTGTAAGCACTGGCATCCCATATAACTGCAGGTTCATGTCCTGGCTGCTATGCTTCCAATCTAGCTTCCTGCTTATGGCCTGGGAAAGCAATGAAGCATGGCTCAAGTATTTAGGACCCTTAACCCATGTGGGAGACCATGAAAGAGGCTCAGGGCTTCGAATGGGCTCAGATCCAGCCATTGTGGCCATTTGGGGAGTGAACAAGCAGATGGAAGACCTCTCTGTTTCTCCTACATCTCTGTGAATTCTGCCTTCCAAATAAAAATAAGTTTAAAAAAAATTGTTTTTAAAGACACATGTACATTTCTGCCCAATTTGGGTGTTCCTTTGGAAGTCCATTGCCTCTTCTTTCTTACACAAGCCATCCCTTCGTTGACCACTTGCTCCTTCTAAAGTCCTTCCTTGTTTTCTGAAAATGTCACAGATCTCCCAGCCAAACATCATTTGACCATTTTCTAACATAGCTCGCCGAAGTATGACTGTTCTTTATGAACACCACAACTCTTTATCCTCAGATTTCAAGAGTTCCATGATTTTTCAATTGAGCTAAGTAGTTACAAAAAAGAAGCACAAAAGAAATCTGGAAGCAAATCCAAGCAACTCTTCCCAAGGGTGATGCTTGTGGAAAGCTGCATAATGGCGTCTCAAAGATGGCTGTGTCCTCATCCCAGCTACCCTATTCCAGGGACCCTTACAGCAAGAAAGATTTTTTTTTTCATATGTGAATAAGAAATTCCCCCTGAATTATCTGGATGCCCAATGCAATGGCAAAGGATCCTGTCCATTGTTAAGATGGAGGCAGGAGCACCCCTCAGTAGTGGGGGATCTAACAATAGAAGCAGGAGGTTGAGTGACTTCTGGAAGGGGACATGTGATAAGAAAGGCCTGCAGATTCCAGAAGCTGAAAGAGTTAAGAAAACAGATGCCCATCCTGTTCTACCCCAGACCCTCCACAAGGAATCAGCTAGGCTAACACCTTGACTTTAGTCTATGAGCCTGATTTTGTGATTTTGGGTACTCCAGCTAACAAAGATGGGGTCTACCCTGTTTAGATCCATTGTGTTTGTGGTCAGTTGCTGCAGTAACCCTAGGAAACCAATACAGTACCAAGATGCCCCACTCTCCGAGGGCACGTGGCATACAGTGTGCCAGGGAGGGCTGGGTCAGTCTGCCTGGGCCCTGCAGGAGATGAAGAAAACTGTCAAACACTTCTGTAGCAACTGACAGGCAACTGTATTGCTGCTCATGAATTTCTTCCCATGTGTCACCAGGCAGATGGCAAGTTCTCCGCGGGTGCCAGCATGTTCTTTTGCTGACTTGGTGTCTTTGAGAGAGAGACAGAGAGAGCATTTTTAAAGATTTATTTTTTTATTATTATTTTTTTATTGGAAAGGCAGATATACAGAGCGGAGAGACAGAGAGGAAGATCTTCCATCCGATGATTCACTCCCCAAGTGGCCGCAAGGGCAGGAACTGAGTTGAAGCCAGAAATCAGGAGCTTCTTCAGGTCTCCCACGCGGGTGCAGGGTCCCAAAGCTTTGGGCCATCCTCGACTGCTTTCCCGGGCCACAGGCAGGGAGCTGGAAGGGAAGCGGGGCTGCCAGGATAGAACTGGCGCCCATATGGGATTCCGGGCGTGCAAGGCAAAGACGAAAATGAATCATTTGAGTTGTTTATAATTTTTTTTTAAATTGTGAAATTTTGTGATTTATTTTTTAGTATGCTTATTGGTGTTTTCCTCTGCATTGAAACAATTTCATTATCTACTATGCTTTGAAAAAAAAAGTTATGTGTGATGGAGAAAACATAGCAAAGATTTGAAGTAGTGCTGCCTTGCTTTTTGCTCTCCATAACTGGGGCTTTGGTTGATGGTGCGGCATAATGCGGTTGAGCCTTAGCCAGCACCTGCCAGCATCCCAAGGGACAGAACTGGGACAGAAATGAAAATGCCTGCCCTCCCACTGCAAACCTGAGGGAAGCAAAGAAAATGCCAGTTTGCCTCTGAGACCAGTGCGAGAGGGGAGGTCCTTTGGCAGAGTTGGGCTCTGACCTAAGTTTCTAGGGGATAGGTGCCCAGTGCCAACTGCAAGCACCTTGTCCTGACCCATGTGATTTGTATATCTCCCCAATGAGAAATGCTAACAGGAGTCCTTTATGTGGGGATGAAAGGACACTAGACAGCCACCTAAAGCATAGAGAAGAGATGGAGGCCAGTGGTAACTACACAGCTCAATAAAGACCCAGCATTACTGCATTTTTATAATTCCTTCCCCACTTATTTTAAAATGCAAATGCATAAGCAATAATTACAAACCTATGTCTATGAGCACCATCTGTATAAAAATGTAAATGATGGTGACAACATCATAAAAAGGAGCTGGAGCTTGTGGAAGCAGTTTTTGTGGAAGCTAACTAAGGTAATATGAACTCAGAGTAGACTGCTAGACATATGAGAGTGGTAATCTTCAGGGTAAACATAAAAATTTAAATTATTGATTAACCCTTCCCTTGCAAGTGCCAGAATCTCATATGGGCACCAGTGTATGTCCTGGCTGCTCTGCTTCCCATCCAGCTTCCTGCTTGTGGCCTGGGAAAGCAATGGAGGATAGCTCAAAGCCTTGGGCACCTGTACCTATGTGGGAGACTCAGAAGAAGCTCCTGGTTCCTTGCTTCAGATCAGCTCAACTCCAGCCTTTGAGGCTTTTTGGGGAGTGAATTAGCAGATGAAGGATCTTTCTCTCTGTTTCTGCTTCTCTGTAAATCTGCCTTTCCAATAAAAAATTAATCTTTTAAAAATTTTAGCTTACAAAATATAGAAAAGAAAAGAAGAGATTCAGAACCACACAAAAAGCCAAGACTCGCAGCTGGCTCACGGAGCAGAGTGTGTGGATGGCAGTGTGGAGAAGTGCGGATTAGATCCCGGCACCAGCAGCAGGAACCCAGATAAAGCAACCAGGTGAAAAAAAACACATACGCACACAAAAAGTCAAACTAAATCCAAAGGAAAGACGTAAGGAAGGGACTTAGGAATTCTGATTTCCTTTCCAAATTCTCTTTACATAGCTTTTCTGTCCTGTTAATAACTCTAAAATAAGGCAAAAATGAAATCTTGTCCATTTAAGAATTTTGTATATGCTTTTCAAGTAACTGAGTGTCACGAAACAGAAACCACCCTGGTTTTCCCAACCTGACTTACTTTATTCACAAGATTTATTTATTCATTTGAAAGAGTTATTACAGGGAGAGGAAAAAGGATCTTCAGCTACAACAGCACCTTGCTGCCTTCCCAGGTACATCAGCAGGGAGTTAGATTGGAAGTGGAACAGCCAGGACTTGCACTGGGTTTGACTGCTACACCACAATGCTGGAGGGAGAGGGACCCTCCCTGACTTCTAAGAATTTCCTAGTTGCTGCCGTTTCTTTCAATGGAGTCTGGTTTGATCATCTCCTGGAGTGACTCTGTGGAGTCACACTGGGAATGATTCGGTTGATTTCTTCAGGATTTATTGTGCTGTTCGAAAAATCTTTGAATTGCTTTTATAGAGGTCTATGTTCTTCTACATACATGTGTACAAGACTCAAAATCCCTGAAGAAGCCCACGTAGACTGATCCATCAGTGACCGAAGGTCCACTAACTTGTTCTATCGGCACATGAACACTCATGATAACACTTGAGATTATGTGATGTTTAATAAAACTGTGAGCTGCTCAGCAAACTTTGGAAGGTAGAGCTCATGTAGTGCAGGAAGTAAACCCAAGCCAGGTTCAGCCAAGAGGAAGATCTGTGGGTCCAAGGTTTCGGACGCGCCAATTCTGTCACCAGTTCTTAGCTTCCTGTTACTAGTTTGGCTTGTTTCTGAGCTGAACTCTTTCCCATGGTGACCAGCTGGCTCCAGAGCTATAGTATTGTATCCTTCCCCATGTAAATAGAAAGAGTGCAGAAGTCCTGGAGTTCACTGGGATTGGATTGGTTCATAGATCTTAGAACATATGGAGTATTGGCTGCCTTTGCCTGATTTGGAGTGTGGGTCACAGCCTCCCACCCTCAACCTCAGGTACATGGGCAGGATTGGGGGGAGGGGAAGCTCTCCTAAATAACTCAGAGCACTGTCACCAACAGAAGGACATGAAGGTTAGGTGGTCTATAGATACACCATGTTGGAGGGTAAGAAGACCACCAATGTCCACACAGTTCTCACTCAGATGTCTCTGGGAAGGGATGGGGATATTGGTCAAGAAAGGAGTCTGCGGGGGCTGATGCTGTGGTTTAGTGGGTTAGCTCACAATCTGTAGTGCTTGTACTCCATATAGCTTCAGGTTCAATTCCTGCTGATCTAATTCCAATCTAGCTCCCTGCTAATGGCCTGGGAAAAGCAGTAGAAGATGGCCCAAGTCCACATGGAGACTTAGTTGAAGGTCTTAGCTCCTGGCTTTGGCCTGGATCAGTCCTGCCAGTTGTGGCCATTTGGGGAGTGGATGGAAGACTCTTTCCCCAGCACCTGTCTGTAATTCTGACTTTCAAATAAATAAGTTTAAAAAAAAAGAAGAAGCAAGTTGGAACCCCAGGATGTTGGAGGTAGCCACATCCATGAGTCCTCTAATCCACTGGGCAACTGAAGAAATTGAATCCAGAAGGTGCAACTCTTTGTTGGCACTTCAGGGAGCAAAATCCACATATCTAGGTCCTTCAGGCAGTACCTCCTTCCCCCCCCCTACCACCCTGTCACTAAGTAATTCTAGCAGAAATCAGTAAATCTTCCTAAGGGGCTTAGAACAACAACAAAAAAAACTCTCAAATGGACAGAGATCAGAACTTATTATTTAAAAGGCAACAAGACAGACTGATATAGTTCTGTCTTGGTGGACTTCCCAAATGTTGGCAATAGCTCAGGCTGGGCCTGGCCAACACCAGGAGCTGAAAACACAGTCTGTATCCCCTATTAGGTGGCAAGGACCTGGCTGCTTGAACTGTCGTCACTGCCTCCCAGAGGGAACTCCAGCAAGAAGGGAGAATCCGGAGGCAGACCTGAACCTGGAACCCTGGTGCTCCAGTAGGGAAGGGGTGGCATCTTAACTGGGCACCAACCCCAAGCTTCCATTTCCTCTACATGCCATGTGTCTAGCAAAATATTGACATATGAAGATCAGCCTGGTAGCGCAGTGGTTAAGACACCTTCCAGCTTGCTATCTGGGAAAGCAGCAGAAGATAGAGCAATTCCTTGGGCCCCTGAACCTACATGGGAGGCCCAGATGGCGTTCCAGGCTCCTGGCTTTGGTCTGGCCCAGCTCCAGCTATTGGTAATTATTTGGGGAGTAAACCAGCATATGGAAGCTCACTCACTTGCTCACTCTCTCTCATTCTGCCTTTCAAATAGATCTTTTAAAAAATAAAAGTTGATACATGTATGTATGCATATATATCTCTATACAAGAAAATCCTTTGCAAAGTTCATGAACAATGAAATTAAAAGATGTCTCTGGGCAGATGGAGCAGTAATTAAGTTGCTGCTGGAAACACTTGCATCCCACATCAAAGTGCCTGGTTGAACCCCGGCTATTCTACTTCTAATCTGGCTTCCTGCTGATGTTGTACCCTGGGAGTCAGTAGTGAAGACTCATGACCCAAGCACCTGAGCCCCTGTCACCTACATGTAAGACTCAGAGTTTTAGCCTTATGGCTTCAGCCTGGCTCAGCCCTGGCTTTTGCAGGCATTTGGGAGTGAATCAGTGGATGAAGTTCTCTTTTTGGCCTCTTTTAAATTTAAGAAATAATAATAATAAAAATAAATCCATAAAAGGTGTGCTTATTTTGGAAGGAAAAAATCTTAAAGTCCATGCACAATGTTTTCCATTATGTTTCTGTAGTCTCTTCATATACATGCATTTCTGAATACAGATAAAAGTATGATCTACATGTATAGGCATGTACATAGACATAGAGCTGTACAGATGTAAGCAGAGAAGGCATGATCATGTGTGTGCATAAATAAATGAGAAACAGAAAGATAACTGGATAGCATATTAAGAGTTGTGTCTGGCTAGAACTACTCTAGAATATTTTTTTTTCCTTTAAAATGCAGTTATAGGGTCTGGAGTGGTAGCCTAAAGGCTAAAGACCTTGATTTGCACACATTGGGATCCCATATGGGCACCAGTTATAATCCCATCGGCCCCACTTCCCACCCAGTTCCCTGCTTGTGGCCTGGGAAAGCAGTAGGATCGCCCAAAGCCTTGGAACCCTGCACCACGTGGGAGCCCCAGAAGAGGCTCCAGAATCCTGGCTTCAGATAGGCTCAGCTCCGGCCGTGTGTCCAGTTGGGGAGTGAACCAACGGATGGAAGATTTTCCTCTCTGTCTTTCCCCCTCTCTGTGTATCTGACTTTCCAATTTAAAAAAATAGTAATAAATCCTTTTAAAATGCAGTTATAATTATTGTTCACCAAAAGTGAGGCAGAATAGGTCATATCGAAGTATTCCTGCAGTTTTCATTCTTTTCATTGGTTTTTCTAAAACTCATTTCCAAACAACTTTAGAAGTCCTTGCCATTATCATTGCTGCTGGGAGCTGGCCTCATGTCTGTGTGTCTTACCACATCCATCAGACAAGTGCCAAATGTACAACAGACAGGCGGTGGGCTTTGCTGCAACATCTGGCAAGCTTGGGCAGTCCTGTCCTTGGTGAGGGTCACACTCATGTGGCCAGACACCTTGTGGCACCAGAGGCTAATCTAGACCCGGCTTCATTTGTCTGAACCACAGTGGGACAAAGCCAAGGACAGAGAACTGACAGATAGGAACATGGAAATTGCACCCTTGGGATGGAGGGGCATTTATTTTCTTGTGATTTCAGAAGTATCAAATGAACATAACACAATCATCAAGCCTCAGTAGAGGGCCTCACAGCTGGCTCCCTTTATCCTACCCAGGATAACCCAGTGTGCAAGAGATTCTGTCAAAACTCACCTTGTGAGACCCGCGTCTGAGAGGTCAGCCCAATGCTTTTCCATCGGTCTAGCCTTGAGTATGGTTTCCAATGAGGTTCACGTGACAAGCATCCTATTACTTTTAGTTTTATAAGAACACATAATAAAATGAGCCATATATAATAGCCACCAATTAATTTGAGCTGTCTATATTCATCCAAAAAAATATTTACTTAGTGCTTTCTCCATTCCAGGCACTAAGCTACTGAGCCAAAAGCAGGAAACAACACTACAAACAATAGCCACTTAAATTAAAAAAATTTTTTTTAAATGTATTTCAAAGGAAAAGTTACAAAGAGAGAGGACAGAGTGATGGAATCTTCTATCCACTGGTTCACTCCCCACATGGCCACAATGGCCAGAGCTGAGCCAGGCCAAAGCTAGGAGCCTGGTTCTTCCTCTGGGACTTCCATGTGGGTGAAGGGTCCCAGGGACTTGGGCCATCTTTCAGATGCTTGTCCTAGGCCATCAGCAGGGAGCTGGATTGGAAATGGAGCAGTTGGGACCTGAACTAGTGTCCACATGGGATGAGATAAGACAGAGGCTTAGCCTATTATGCCATAACAGTGGCTACTGCTGAATAACACACATTTTTAAAAATATAAACTCATCCTTCCTCTTAAGAAACTAGTAAAAAAAAAATACTTAGACACCTTCATCCAGAAGTTTTTTTATGATTCGGCTCAGCTCCTTTTCTTCTATTGTCTAGCAAACACTGTCTGCCTCCTGCTACTCAAAAGATGGTACTGTCTGAGGTTTTTGATCCCAGGAACAGAAGACCCCTCTCGATTTGTGCAGACACAGAGTTCATTCTCTGAGCACAGCTGTCTGTCAATAGCATTCATGAGCACTGGTTACGGTGGGTATCCATGTATCACTAAAATTTAAGAAACGGCTTTATCCATAGGTGGCTCAGGCTGCAGCCAAACATCCTGCCATTCATTTTGCTCTCCTCTGTTCATCTGGACTGGGGCAGCATCTTCAGGGGTTTCACAATTGCACAGTCTTGGAAGGAAGTGAAAAACTGCCAAGATAGGAACAAGTAAGTCCCAAGCATCCTGACTTCCTGGAAGAGTTTTCTCTATTGCTTAGAAGCTCTTGAACTCTATGACAAGGCCTGTTCAACACCAATTTGTGTTTCCTCCAAGCCTGTCAGTCCTCTGGACTGCCCCGAGCTGCCATGATTCTCTTCCCTAGTTACTATCTCTAGTATGGAGGTCCTGGCATTAAATACTGTGCTCAGTCTACCAAGCAGGAAGTGGACAAGCCTGGGGGGGCCGATGGGCACAAGAGAAAAGCAATGTGTCTTACTGTGAACTTCTGGGCTCTCACTGGGCACTTGTGCCAATTCCCTGATCTGTGACCTGCTGAACTGGACAGACTGATGGAGCCCAAACTGGAAGCCCCAGGCTGTTGGTCTGCAATTGATCATATCCTTTCTGTAATTGTACAAAATACTGGGACAGAGTCTAATTCCGTGGTATAACAGGCATAACAGGCAGAGGTGCCACTTGCAGCACTGGCACCTTTTTTGGGTGCTGGTTCAAGTCCTAGCTGTTTCACTTCTGATTTAGCTCCCTGCTAATGTATTTGGGAAAGCAATAGAGGATGCCCGAAGTATTTGAGCTCTTGTACCCATATGGAAGACCCAGAAGAAGCTCCTGGCTCCTGGCTTCTGCATGGCCCAGCTCCATTTATTGCAGCTATTTGGAAAGTAAACCAGAAAATTAAAAAAAAAAAAAAAGAAAAGAAAAAGAAAAATCCCTCTCTCTTACTGTTTCTCCCTCTCTCTCTGTTTGCAGCCTAGGCCAGTCCACCCCCTCCTTAGGCAACCTGCTGGTCCCCTATTCCTGGAAGGTCACTACACTAATGCTGAACTTAGTGCAGACACATGGTCAGCCCCGAAGCTTGACCATGTCAAGCTTGTTGCTTTGTTCCCACTGGAGCATCTTGATTCTCAGGCCCTACCTGTCCTTCAGGTCTCATGCCTTCTGTGGGTCCCATCTGCCACCAGCAGTCATCTCTGTTCCGATACTACACCCACAGCTTTCTGGCCAATGAGGGATGAGATCAGAATCGTCTCCATGTAGCACTGAGCTCTAAAGACAGGGGCCACACCTGGCTGTCGCATCTTGCTGTTAGTAGAAGCTAGCGCTTTCACAAGAACAAGTATGACATCATTTGCTATGGGCACCCTAATTTGACCTCACTAAATTGCCTTTCATTTTATAGCTCCTATTCAAATCCGGAGAAATTAATATTTGCTGTCTTCCCCTCCCACTAGGACTGGGGAGTGGGGAGAATGACTCACATTTACAGAGTGTCCTCGAAACTCTCTAAGAAAATAACTTTATTCATAATTTTTGGATGTTTTCATACATTTAAGAGAAAGCAAAGGGTGAAACGAGGAGTTACAAGCATCCAAGAACTGCTTTCAGTTAATTGATGGGATTTTAGATTTGATTCACTTGATTCATCATCAGTGTTTCATGCTGCTGATGGTGGAGATGAACCAACAACAACAAAGAGGGGAAGGGGAAAGAAAAAGGTGACACATGTGGCAAGCCATATTTTGGACCAGATACTAGGCCAAATACCTGCTTTCCCTTGCAGGTGCAACAAGAGTGATCAATAGAAAGTCTCTCTTATCCAAAATGCATTCTTCACTTGGCTTCCAGGATAAGTGAGGTTTTGCAGCCCCCTTCATCTCTGTAAACACCCAAGACACACTATCCTGGTAAACCTTTTGTATGAATTTGCCTAGTGCTGTTTTTTTTCCGCCCAGTGGCTCACAGGAAAGCCTACTAGAAAATGTTCAATACTGCATGTCTCGTGCGAGGGTAGTCTTAGAGAGTCGATTTGGACGATGTAATACAATGCTGTTTTCCATCCCAGCTGTTCAGTAAACATGTGGGCTCTGAGAATCCAGCATTTACAGTAGTCCTTGAAGGCCTCTAGGTTTTTATATATAATATACATAGAATTCCTGGCCTTTAGTGCTTTTCAGGGAACCAACGACAAAGCGAACTTTAAATGGGATGCACCTGCTTAACGGAGACCTGAGAACAGTGTGTGCCACGCCCCCAGTGCAGATGAGTACACAAAGGAGTTGCTTTCTTCTTTTTGTTCCTATTGGGACTCTAAGCAAACATCACAGAGAAACATTCTGTTTTGCAGGGCAAGTAGGAGTTTTCAGGCAAGGAACAGGAGATGATAACAGAGTGCTGGTGGAAGTTTACCAACAGGCACCAAGGCTGACATTGTGGCACAGTGGATTAAGCTAGCAATTGTAATGCCACACATCCTATATATGTGCTGGTTTGAGTCCCTGATCCAATTCCATGCTGATGTGCTTGGGAAAGCAGTGAAGGACAGCCCAAATCTTGGGACCCTATACCCATGTCAGAGACCCGGGTGAAGCTCCAAGCTCCTGGCTTCAGCTTGGCCCAGTCCTGGCCATGGTCACCATTTGCGAAGTAAACAAGTAGATGAAAAAGAGCTGTTTCTCTCTCCCTTTCTTTCTCTTTCCGTAATTTTGCCTTGAAAATAAACAAATAAATCTTGGAAGGAAAAATTAAGGCACTGCAAAGGGGAAAAAAATCCTGGTATACCATTTGCCAATTTCTGTGGTGTAAAGTCTCCTACGGCAGGATGTTGGTGAGACCTGAGTGAGGACCAGAAGTGCTTGGACTAGGAGGAGCTGGTGCAGTGCACACTGGGGGAACCAGATGAAGGAAACAGCTCTTGGTTGGTCATTATCTTGCACAGTGTGAGATAAGGACTGCGAGAGAAATGGAACCAGAGAAGCAGGCCGTCTGAACCGGATATTCACCTAAAGAAGAAAAATACTTGGTCCCAGCTGGTAGCCTAGCAGCTAAAGTCCTCACCTTGAACGCGCCGGATACCATAATCTAATCCTGGCAGGCTCCCTTCCCATCCAGCTCCCTGCTTGTGGCCTAAGAAGGTAGTTGAGGACAGCCCAAAACCTTGGGGTCCTGCACTCACGTGGGAGACCCAGAAGAGGTTCCTGACTTCTAGCTTCAGACTGGCTCAGCTCCAGCTGCTGCGGCCACCTGGAGAGTGAATCAACGGATGGAAGGTCTTCCTTTCTTGTCTCTCCTCCTCTCTGTATAACTGACTTTGCAATAAAAATAACTAAGTTCTTAAAGAAGAAAAATACAGCCAGGGATGGGAAGAACAGATTGTGAAAGAAGGGTTTGGAAAGAGATTGAAAAATGCTTTGAATGTTTGCCTTTCTGTCTTCCATTCAGTTGGTAAGTGATCAAAGCCATCCACGTGTTGGAAGATAACCCTAGTGACAGGCAGTGTAACAGGGCAACAGGAGACAGAGGGCATGGCAGTAACGTGGACGGATGATGAATTTTCAAAATGGTCTCAGGAACAAAAATCTAGGTTGACATGATGAGAGTACTTCAAAATGTTCGTGGAAATTGAATTCAAAGAGAAGTTTATTTTTGTGCAAAAATTCTGAAATCCAGGCTTGGTTTTTCAATGAATGTTTGAAGACTTTTGTACTTTGAATCCCAACTCCTTCATTTTTTAAAACTCTATATTTGAGGAAACAGTGAAGTTATAAAAATAGGAAAATGATAAAAAGCAGGAAATGATTTAAAAATTAAATACAATGTGGTAAAATACATGCTATATAGTGGTTTTAAAAAAAACACTTTTTTTTTTTAATTTGAAAGGTAGATTTACAGAAGAAGGAGACAGAAATTAGCCATTGCTTGTTCACTCCCCAAATGGCTGCAACAACTACAGCTGATTTGGTCTGAAGACAAAGCCAGGAGCTTCTTCTGGCTCTTACACATGGGCATAGGGACTCAAAGACTTGAGTCATCCTCTGGTGCTTTTCCAGGCACATTATCAGGGAGCTGGATTGGAAGTGGAGCATCCAGAACTTGAACAGGCACCCAAATGGGATGTAGGAACTGCAGGCAGAGGTTTAACTTACAATGCCATGGTTCCGGCCCCCTGAAGTACATACTCTATAGACTCAGCAAGCATTTTTATGTGTACATGGTTGATTGTCCATCAGCTGGTTTTGTTGGTTTGTTTCCCAAATGTCTGCAAGTGCCAGAACAAAGTTAAACTGAAGTCAGGAGCCAGGAAATCCATCTGGATGTCATACTGGGTGACAGGGGTTCAAGCATTTGGCCCATCCTCTGCTGCTTCCCAAAAGGCATTAGCATGGAGCCTTGAACCAAACTCGATTTGAGATGCGGGCATTCCCAATGGTGGCTTAGTCCACTCTACCACAACACCTATCCCTTATGGCTAAGTCTTGTAGCCTCTTTGTGTCACAGTGATCTCTTTCTGCTCCCAGCTCCCTTTCACACTGACTTGCTCTTCAGCGAAACAAACACTCATGCCTTCTGGCCATAGGGATGGACACTTGTGCAGCTGCAGGGCCATGCTAGTCCCTGAGTGGAGCCAGATTTCCCAGGAAAGAAACATTGCAGCTGGAAACAACATCCACCCGGAGATGTCACACTGTCTCAGGCTTTGTGGCAGCCTGGCTATAGGCCCCAGAGCTGTGATAACCACAGGTTGGCCTAGGAGACGGAGGCTCCTTGAGGAAATCAAGTTCATTGCCATCATCAGCCCCAAAGAGGGTGCCCTGACTGTAGCCTCTTTAATCTGCCACAGGTCTCTGTAATGTCTCTGTATGGAGGCACATCTGCCCTGCGAGGGGCCCTGTAATACATACAGGGAGGTGCATGCAGGACGGAATCTGCAGAGTGAATTCCCACCAGCTCTCTGGCTCCTAATCTGTGCCTTATTCCTCTGCCCCGGTCATAAGAACTAAGCCTGTGTTATCAAGGGACTGTACAGGGCAGTGCCCTTAACTCATTTACCACCAGCAGGTGGGGTTAGTAGCAACATCAAGTGAGTTGCAGGAGGGCAGCTGGGGGAAAGTCCACTGCTCTGTCTCATTCCTCATCTAGCCTTGGACCCACAAGAAAATCCATTCCTCCCAATACTCTGGGGGCTACTGCCAGCCCATCACCTCCCCCAGTCTGGACTGCAGTGGCTAACAGAGTGGCCTGACCCATGGCCGCATGGGTCCTCTGATCATTGTGGTTGTGTCTCCAGGCACCATAGGATGGTCCATCATCTTCCTTCCTCAGTAGGGCTCCCCTAAAAACATACTGAAAGGCATAAGCCATAAGACAGCCCAAAAAGCAATAGCTTGCTCTAGAGGATGGGATGCTATAGTGATTTCCACAAAATCTCCTTTCCATAAAATTTATGGATTTTTCTATTTTTCAAAGATTTTTAAAAATTAATTTATTTAATTTTTATTTGGAAGGCAGATTTACAGAGAGAAAAATCTTCCATCTACTGGTTCACTCCCCAAGTGGCTGCAACAACCACAGCTGAGCTGATCTGATCTGAAGCCAGGAGCCAAGAGCTTCTGCTGGGGTTCCCACGCGGGGGCTGGGTCCCAAGGCTTGGCCATCCTTGACTGCTTTCCCAGGCTGCAAGCAGGGAGCTGGAAGGGAAGTGGAGCATCCAGGACACAAACAAATATTCATACGGGATCCTGACACTTAGAGGTAGAGGATCAGCCAACTGAATCATTGCGCTGGACCCTGAACTTGGCTCTGGATTCTCAATAGGTTTTTCCAGTTTTCTAAGGAGGCGACCTTGACATGAGTGCACAGGAGCAGAGCGGAGCCTCCTTGTGCACCTAGGGAGCAAGTCAGATTGGACCTGGTATTGAGGGTCTTGAGCATCTCCCTTGTCCCCCAGGTAGCCTCAGAATGACCCCCATCCCCACCATGTGGATGCATTCAGCCCTCTTGTCCCAGTCTCAAATATGATGCCTGAGCATCCTTGGCCCCTCTATGGAAGCTGGGCTGAGGTGGTCACGAGAGATTTCAGACCTCAGCTTTGGTTCCCCCCTTAGCAAGACAACAGTTTGCTTAGTACCTCAGGAGTTGCCGGTAGCAGCCTGATACAACTGTTCCTGAAGGTTGACAAGTGGAGGGGATTTTGAAAGGCATCTATGAAAGATGAAAAAGATGGAAACAAGAAGACTCTCTGGTCAAAGAAACCAAGACCCCCAAGCACAAGGACAGTGAGTCAGGAGAACTCACCGATGGATGTGTAGGTGGGTTTTCACTCCTGCTCCAGGCTCCTGGCTGACTAGCCACTTTACTGGGAAGTGGGGAGCAAAAGATGGGGATGCTCTGTGGATACTGAGCTCAACATGTGGCTGTTGAGCCATTGAGGCAGCACTCAGAATCTGTGGAGCTGGGCCCCAGTCCTCAGTCATGGCCAAAGCCAACAGAGAGAAAGAGATTCTCCTCCAGGGGAGGGGCACTCCCCATCACTGTTGCCCCATCTGCCCTTTCCCTGCAGACCTCAGAAAAGCATTTGACTTCAATGAGGGCTTGGAAGGGGTACACACTAACTTTTGCACCTACTCCACTTTTTCTGCTTCAGGGACTGGTTAGAATCCTGTGTCTGCTGGCCACTGTTTCCACCTGCTCACCTGTGTGCTTAGTTGGCTGGATTACCTACATGGTCAGCATTGGCCACACAGCTGCCTCCTACAGACACCCTTACCAGTTGGGCTTCCTTTGTGGCCTTAATCTCTTTTACCTTGTGTACCCCTCACTCTTGCCTAAGTCAGCCGTGGACTGCAGACCATCCACAGAAGCCACATACCTCACTCCCACAATTTCAGGTATCTATATGGTCCATCTGTGCTGGCTTATGGAATGCAGGCTTCTCACTCTGGCCTTACTTTCCCATAATGTCAGTAACTCCCTTCTCTGTTTCCTCCCTTTTCCCTCTACTACCTGTAGGGCTGTTAACACATCTGCTGGCATTTTTAAGGGTATCCCTATACACACTCACACAGCAGCTTTCCGCTATTTAACAGATGAGCAACCTGGCACCACATTGAACCAGTGTCCCCCACTGGCATTTCTTCCAGCTGACAGTGCTCCCACCTTGAAAGTTCCTGTCTGTCCTCAGGGACCCTGCAACGGAGAAGTTTGGGTAATATCTGCCAGCTTTCCCTATGGCTGCTCTTGTGCCTAATTCCAAAGAAATCACCAACCAGAAAGCCCATGGGTTTGCTCTACTTACGGGAGTGGCTAATTGGCAGCCAGTCACCCACAGTAATCCACGCTACCTGACTCGAGTGTGCAGTGTTAAGCAGCAAGCAAGTCCAGTTGTCTTGTAGGCATGTTTCCTAGTGTGCACGGGCTGTCAAGGACAGCGTTGCAGCTGCTCGTGGTTAAGTTCATAAGCCTGGAACTGGGCTTAGGCTGCCCCTCCAGACAGTTTCCACTTCAGACACTAGGTGAGTGGGAGAGACTTCCCCTACTATCCAGAGGCCACCCCCAGGCAAGGAACGCGCCTTCTCCAATGAAAGTGCTATTCTGAGCCCTCCTAACTCCTGTCAAGCTGGATTCCCCCACCTGTGTAATAAATGGTCTTAATCATATGGGGAGAAACGGGCAGGAAGTTAGGTAGGAATCGATGAGCCAGATTTTTCCCCCAGTTTCTCACTCAGAACGCTGCATTTTAACTCCACCCTCATACATATCAATCCAGTACACCTGCTTTCTCATGAACCACCTGCATCTCAACCCGGACTGGAAAGGAGGTGATATGGCAGTAAACAGGTGGAAGCTAAACTCTACATGCAGGCACCATGAAATTCTAGAAACCTTCATGCCTATGAAATCCAGCTCAAATCCCACCCCTCAGGCACCACGTCCTACCCCAGAAAGGAGGCTTCTGGGCATGGGGGCAGCCCTTTGGGGCCCTTCCTTTTGGCTCTTCCTTTTTCTCAGTCTCTCTTCATAGGCAGTGCTCTGTCTCTCCTACTTTTCTCATGGGTTACCCACGCTCACACTTCAATGTGTGTCCACTCTCCTCCCTGTCCTCCTTTTTGCATGTGAATTCTTACCTCATATGTGTCAAGGTCTTGAAAGAAAAAAACCAGGAGACACATTCCTGTAACAACACCATGCCGGGGTCGGCATTGTGACACAGGTAAGCCGCCACTTGTGAGACTAGCATCCCATATCAAAGTGATGATTCAAGTCCTGGCTGCATTCCTTTAAATCTAGATGCCTGCTGATACAGCTGGGAGGTGTCCCAAGTGCTGAGGTGCCTGACATCTGTGTGGGAGACCTGGATTGAGCTCCTGGCTCCTGGATTAGGGCTGCGCAGAACTGGTTGTTGCAACTATTCGGGGACTAAACCAGCACATGTGGCTTAGCTGTAAAGCTGCGCCTGCATCCCACATCCTCGTGCCTGGGTTCGAGTCCCCTGGTTCTATCCTGACTTCAGCTTCTTGCTAATGTGCATCCTGAGAGGCAGCAGTAGGTGATGGCTCTACTAACTGGGTCCCTGCCATTTACAAAGAAGAACCAACTGCGCTCCTGGTTCCTAGTTTTAGTTGGCCCAACTCTTGGTTTGTGTTGGCATCTCAAGGGTGAACCAGAGGACAGCACAACTCGCTCACTCTTTCTCTTCTGCCCTCGCTCTCACTCTCCTTTTTTTTTTTTTTAGACTTATTTATTTTTATTGGAAAGCAGATATACAGAGAGGAGGAGAGAGAGAGGAAGATCTTCTGTCCAATGATTCATTCCTCAAGTGGCTGCAATGGCCAAAACTGAGCTGACCCAAAGCCAGAAGCCAGGAGCTTCTTCTGGGTCTCCCACACGCAAGTGCAGGGTTCCAAGGCTTTGGGCCATCCTCTACTAGCTTCCCAGGCTGCAAGCAGGAAGCTGGATGGGAAGTGGAGCCACCGGGATTAGAACCAGCTTCCATATGGGATCCTGACATGTGCAAGGCAAGGACTTTAGCCATTAGGTTACCATGCCAGCCTAACTTTCTTGAAATAGATGAATAAATGCAAATTGTAAAAGACTTGTGTGGAGATTCCCAAGCCCACAGTTGGGGGGAGCTACAGATCCATGTCCTCCAATGGGCCTGATCCTGCTGCTCCAGAGCCTCACCCTTGGGAAAGAAAAGCCTTGGGAAACATTTAGCTTGCAGAGTTTTAAAAAATTTCCAGTGCCTCAGCCCCACCCAGATGGAGTGAATCAGAAATTCTGGGGCTGGGGGGTAGGGCCCGAGAGTCAGTATTTTTCAAAGTTCCCAACTGATCTTACTGTGCAACCCAAACTTCTCGTTTGGCAGATAAGGAAACCAAGAGATGAAGGAGAGAGAGCCAGCTGAGGCTCACTCATCTTGAAACTGGCATCCAAGTTTCTGACTGCAAACACCTTCTTCCTCAACGCCACAGAGACCCTGAGCAGATCAGCGGGTGCCCAGAGCTGGAGAGAGAAAGAGAGGAAGGGACAGAGAGGGGAAGTGGCGAAGGACCATTCACAGGCTTGGGGTTTTTTCTTGGGGTGAGGACAATGTGCTAAAATTAGACATTGGAGATGATTACACAGCTCCAGAACTGTACTAAATGCCACTGCGTTCTTTGCTTTAAAATGAGTGAATTGTATGATAAACACATTTCATCCTAAAAAAAAAATTGATTAGGGTCCATCGCAATGGTTCAATGGCTAAATCCTCATCTTGCAAGCTCTGGAATTCTGTATGGGTGCTAGTTCGTGTTCTTGCTGCTCTGCTTCCCATCTAGCTCACTGCTTGTGGCCTGGGAAGGCAGTAGAGGATAGCTCAATGCCTTAGGACCCTGTACCTGCATGGGAGACCTGAAAGAAGCTCCTGGCTCCTGGCTCCTGGCTTTGGATCAGCTCAGCTCTGGACATTGTGGCCACTGAAGGTTCTCTCTGTCTCTCTTCTCTGTGAATCTGATCTGCCTTTCCAATAAAAACATATAAATCTTTAAAATAAAATAAAATGATTATGTAAAAATTAAAAATTGTAACATGGCACTGTGGATTAAGCCACCACCTGTGACACTGTCATCCTGTATGAGAATGGGTTCAATTCCCAGCTCCTCCCCTTCAGTTCCCTTTAATGCACCAGGGAAAGCAATAGAGGATGATCTAATTCTTTGGACTCCTGCACCCACAGAGGATACTTAGATGAAGCTCTTGGATCCCTAGGTTTGGCCTGGCCCAACCCTGGCCAATGTGGTCATTTGGGGAGTGAACCAGCATACAAAAAAATCTATCTCTGTAACTCTTCCTTCTAAATAATTGAATAACCTCCTGAATAAATTATCTCAGTCTGGTCTTCGCTGTCTCTCACTTTTTTTTTTTCCATCTGATTAAAGAAATTTCCAGGAAGAGCTGTTGTCGGCATGAGCAGCGACTGGGGTGCAGGAAGATGTGCAAAGGGCTGACCTCTGACAGGGCTGAGGGGTGTCTCCAACTGAGCTTCTTTATCTCTTAAAACCACCCCCCCCCCCGGGAGCGCCATGACTCAATGGCTAAATCCTCGCCTTGCACACACTGGGATCCCATACCGCCAGGCGCCATTTCTTGTCGCAGTTGCTCCATTTCCCATCCAGTTCCCTGCCTGTGACCTGGGAAAGCAGTGCAGGATGGCCCAAAGCCTTGGAACCCTGCACCCACGTGGGAGACCCGGAAGAAACTCCTGGCTCCTGGCTTTGGATCAGCTCAGTTCTAGCTGTTGCAGCCACTTGGGGAGTGAATCATTGGACAGATCTTTCTCTCTCTCTCCTCCTTTCTATATATCTGACTGTCCAACAAAAATAAATAAATCTTTAAAAATTTCAGATCAAGGACGGTCTACCAATGAAACTGTTGAATTTATCTGGACAATAAAATGCTGGAATCCCCTACATAGTCCATGCCTGCAATGAAGGAATCATGACTGGTTATGAGCTGTACTGCTGTAATAATATGGAGGAAATCAATATGGGGGGAGGGCTTGAGGAGGGGTTGGCCTATGGAATTGTGTCATACAATTAAAAAAAAAAAAAGAAAGAAAATGAAAAAAAAATTCTTCCACAGTAAAGATAAAAGAACACACTTCTTCTACCTCTTTCAGACCTGCTCTACAAATGATATTTAAAGATGACTCTGCCATTGTCCATGGCCACAAAGATGGACTTATAACTGTTTATGAAGAACTATACTATGTAATAATACAGGGAAAATCAGTCAGTATGGAGGATTTGGGAAGCAGTAAGGGAAATCCCAGAGCATATGGAACTATACTGTAGAATACTAATAATAAAAAAATGAGAAAAATGAAATTAAAAAAATCTTTAAAATAAATAAATAAAAGTCACCCCCTCTCCAAGTACCATTAAAGACCCCATTTTTATGGGGGTCTGGCCAGGCTTCCAGTTGCAAGTGAAATGTAGGGTATAGCCATCAAACTGCATCACTGACAGGTGGTCTCTTACAAAGCAGATGCAGGGACAGACCCTTCTCCCCCGCATATTGGAGTAATGATATCTGACTTGCTGGACATGGTTTCTCATTTAAGGGACAAGGAACTAGGAAGGAATTTTTTTTTTTCTATAGAACTATTAATATTATTTTAATATATTAAGAGTCATGCTTATTTATGTTTCATAAAATTAAGCAGATCTCAGTAATAAATAGACTTGAGGTGATACACACTCAGCATCTGTGGGTAAGTGACAGGCCAATGTGTTTTGAAGGCCAGCTTATTTTCTTTTCTTCTTTTTTTTTTTTTTTTTGGCAGGGGGCGGGGGAGGATGTCTATTTGTAATGTGCCACCCTAATGGTGAGATTAACAAGAGCCTGAAGCTGCACATGCTTTAGTGTTTTTCATGGTCAAGGGTCAAGGGTGGACAAGTCAGGGATAAAAATGCCTGCAGAGGACCTGGTTGTGGCTCCCCTTTCAAATGATTGTGGCTGCCTGAGATTCCAGAGCATTCCACGCCCGGAGGACATTCTATTTATTCCTCCTGGTTAATTCCTAAAGTGCACTCCCAGCCAATCAGGGAAGCAGTTTGCCCAGTCACTGCCCTCAGACTAATTGTTAATCCACACACAATTTCAAGGCCATTAACCAACAGAGGATTTCTTTGTACATGCTCCTCAAATACGTTTCTCCCAGGCTTGGGCCAGTGAAAGCAGAAAGCTGCAGTTACTGTCGTTGTTGGGAGAACACGGGAAGTCTGTGAGACTGATGTTAGAGCAGGTATTTAAAACCATTGGTTTCCAGGGACGGGGTCAGCGGCCCTCACAGCACACGGGGTGGTTTCTAAGACACAGAGATTGTGAAGGAAGTCAGATGTGAACCATGCGTGTGCAGGGCCTTTTAATGCATCTGTAAGAGAAGAGGTAAGATGCATGCAGAGCTTTTCCCTTGCCTCTTTTTTTTTTAAAGATTTATTTATTTTTATTGAAAGGGCAGATCAGACTTACAGAGAAAAGGAGAGACAGAGAGAAAGATCTTCTATCTGCTGGTTCACTCCCCAAGTGGCTACAATGACCAGGGCTGAGCTGATCCAAAGATAAGAGCATCTTTCAGGTCTCCCACATAGAAACAGTGTCCTAAGGCTTTGGACTGCCCACGACTGCTTTCCCAGGCCACAAGCAGGGAGCCAGATGGGAGGTGGATCAGCTGGGACATGAACCAGTGCCCATATGGGATCCAGGCATGTGCAAGGCAAGGATTTAGCCGCAGAGTCATCGCACTGGGCTATCTTCTACCTCTCTGAGACAGGCTGGGATAGGTTCTTGCTGCTCAGTGATGTTCAAGGGCCCTGCAGACAAGGTACACAATCTGTACCTGATGTTTGTGGCGTTGATCACATGATACTCCCACAATCCTTACTGGAGTGCTTTGGTTTGTGTCTTGGCTCTGCTCCTGACTCCAGCCTCCTGCTAAGGCACATCCTGGGAGGCAGAAGGCAATGGCTCAAGTACTTGGTCCCTGCCATGCAGGTGGGAGACCTGGACTGAGTTTCAGCTCAACTTCCCAGGCTGGGCTTTCCCAACTTGGCAGCTGCAGGCATCGGAGGAAATGAACCAGTAAATGGAAGATCTGTGCATATGAATATGTGTGTGTGTCCTTATCAAATAAAACACATTTATAACTTTTTAAAACTGCAGAATAATCTCAGGTTCCCTCCTCAGAACTACTAAGTCAGAATGTACATCTCTTTTTTTTTTTTTTTTTTTGAAGCTTTAGCTTATTCCTATCTAAAAGTCAACACAGACAGAAGAAAACACACAGAGAGATCTTCCATGCGCTGGTTTACTCCCCAGATGGCCACAACAGCCAGAACTGGGCCAAAATGAAGTCAGAAGCCAGGAGCTTCCTGAAGATCTCCTATGTGGGTGCAAGGGCCTAAAGACTTAAGCCGTCCTCTGCTGCTTTCCCAGACCACAAGCAGGGAGCTGGACAGGAAGTGAGACAGCTGGGACACGAACCATTATCCATATGGATTGCTGGCACCACAGGTAAATGCTTAGGCTACTATGCTATTCCTCCTGAATCTGCATTTCAACTAAAGCCCAGGTGATTCATAACACATAAGTTTGAGGAACAGATGAGCAATTGTTGAACTTGACAGCACATGCTAATTACTTGGAGAGCTTCTTTAAGTCCAGATGTTTAAACCAATGAATCAGAATCTCTGAGATAAGGCATCAGTATCATCAGTGCTTTTGTTTTGCTTTGTTTTTTAAGTTCTTCAAGTGATTCCAATGTGCAGCCAAATTTTTCACACTTTATTTTTGATGATATTTACATAATTGAGAAGGATGCATGCTCATGCAAACTAGTAATTAGGGTGGAAGGGTCAAGGAATAGGGGAAAGAGGATGAAATCATTGCTTCCAATTTTCTTTCTTTCTTTTTTTTTTTTTCTTCCTGTGTCTGGGGATAGATGAGGAGAAAGGGGAGAAGCTGCACCCAGCCTCCCAACTGCCTCAGTACCTGGGGATGGGGAATGGCTGCTGATGTCATCCCAAGGTCCCTGCTGTGGAGCATGCTGTGAAGCTACTGATCAAATGGTTTTGATAGTTCTAGAATGCTGTTGACTTTGCTGCTCCAAGGATGAGGAAATCCTTCCAAACTCCGATATTTGCTGTCAATACTTGGCTGGGAGAGTTGTCCAATTTGTTCTGCCTTCCATGGCACTAGATGTCCTCTGCAGGCCTCAATGAACTGGTTGTCATGTCCCCCATGTACATCTGGACATGCCATCCACTACACTACCTTCAGTAACTGAAGAGGCCCAGCTCTGACTACAGATGCTGCAATTTTCTCTGTAGTTGGAGTTTTGAGTCCAAGAGTTCAGTTGGGAGGGTCCCCAAAGAAACCTAGTCTGAGGTGACCCGACTTGACTCCTGTGTATGCTAGCCAAAGTAAGGTCCAGTTCAGTCCATCAGTTCCATCTCCCAACTCACCTCTTAATGCAAACCAATGGATATTGCAGCCCAGCCCAGCCTTGCCCACCACACCTGGCCCTCACGTACACCAGTGGTAACTGCAGCCCACTTGAAGCAACCCTCAATAACCCCCACCAGGCTCACACCCAGCCCTGGTTCCTGCACATGATGGTATGTGCAACACATTAGTTTGGTCTGTCCCATATCCCATTCAACTTTTGTACACATCAATGGGTGCTACAGCCTAGCTCAGCCCAACTGACCTCACTATCCAGCCCACACTTCTGCTAGTGGATGCTACTGCCTGTCTACCAGGTCCACCCCCTAGCCCTGGTTCTCATGCTCACCAATTGGAGCGTGCAGCCCACTCCCAGCCCAAGACATTGCACTTTTCAGATAGTACTGTGTTCTAGCCTGACAAAGGTGTCCCCTCCCAGTACCCACCAGATGATGTTGCAGCAAAGCCCAATCAGCCTGCATTTACTCTGGTTCATGCATGCACCAGTGGGTACAGTCACGTAGCCCAGCCTGGCTCTCCTCCTAACCCAGGTAACATGTAGCCCTGCCGGGCCTGGTATGCTCCAAGTCCCAGTACTCATATTCACCAGCAGGAGCAGTGGCCCAGCAGGGGAGCCACGCTGCTCCCTACCGGGCTTGCTCCCCACCACCCAAATGTTACTTGTACTGGTGGGTGCAGCAGCCCAGTCTGGCATGACCTGCCTCACTTCAGCATTTGCCAGTGAGTACTGCAGCCTGAGCCAGCCTGGCCTGCCCCCAGTTCCAGCTCATGCTGGTGGGTTCATGCAGCCAAATTTAAAACTTAGAGATGAGAGGCAGGCATTTAGCCTTGCGGTTAAGATGTTGGTTAAGATACCTTGACCCACATCGAAGTACCTGGGTTTGCTACCTGTCTTCATCTCTTAACTCAGGGCTGGGTAATGTCTGCACCTTGGGGCCAGATAAGGCCCATGACATCATCCAGTCTGGCCCTGCCAAAGCAACCACAAGATGAGACTCAAAATTCAGTAATTCTAAGCTGACAATTGTGTATGGCCTGCAAATTATGTTATAAAGATCCAATGGCCCTAGGCTGAAAAAAAGCTTCCCTACCTCTTGTACCCAGCTTTCTGCTAATGCCAACCCTGTGAAGCAAGAGGGATGGCTCAGGTAATTGGGTCCCTGTTATCCTATGGGAGACTGAGTAGGGTTCCTGCCTCCCTGGTTTAGCCTGGCCCAGTCCTGTGCATCGCAGGTATCAGGGGAGTACTCCAACAGTTGTGAGCTATCTGGTTCACTGCCACTCAAATAAATAAGTATATAATGATAAATTACTGAAATACTAGCCTAGGTAGTCTAAGGGAAGACTCACAAGGCAGCCTTTCCTCCTAAGAGTGTTCTATGTCCAGGGATGGCCTCTGGGTGGCCACCCATTCTAGGATTAACACCTTAGGGGCAATCGGATGGTGAGAGCAATTGGAAGGCTGATGTAACTGCAGCCTGTGGCCTTGCAGAATATGGGAAAGACACCTGGCTACTTTGACCTTGAGCCAACGGTGCTTGCTTACTTCTTGCTTTTTAATGTGGTGATTCAGATGAGGCAATACCAGTCATTGCCATCGGTCTCTCTTGTGAGTACAACAAATTCATTTCTCTCCCTATCAAATGTCCAGATGGTCTCTTTGGAATAAGTGACCATTCATGACACATGGGCCCTCTTAGCCAAGGTCACGCCACTTCATGGAGCACTCTGAATCCAGAGATGGGGAGATGGGTCCATCTGGGACACAAAAGCTGGATACATTTGCACCAACCCAAGTACGGTTGCTGACAATATACATGATGCTCAGCTAGTGTGAACTTTTTTTAAGATTTTTTTTTTATTGGAAAGTCAGATTTACAGAGAGAAGGAAATACAAAGATAAAGATCTTCCATCCGCTAGTTCACTCCCCAAGTGGCTACAATGGCCAGAGCTGCATTTACCTGTTGCCAGGAACCAGGAGCTTCTTCCAAGTCTCCCATGTAAGTACAGGGTCCCAAAGTTCTGATCCTCAACTACTTTCCCAGGCCACAAACAGGGAGCTGGAAGGGAAGTGGAGCAGTTGGGATACAAACCAATACCCACATGGGATCCCAGTGCATGCAAGGAGAGGACTGTAGACACGAGGCTACCATGCCTGGCTCTTAGCTAATTTGAATCTTAGACACACAATGAAAAAATATATGATGATGTTCCATGAACTGAATGAGGCATACTTACGTTTAAAAGCTATTCATTGTTTATCTGACTTCCAGTTGAACTGGTCCTCTCCTATGCTTATTCACTCTGGCAGCACTTGCCCCCGGGAAGCTCCAGCCAGCCTCAGAGCTCCTGTGGGGTCAACTGAGGGCCATGCTGTGCCTGCACTGCTGACCATCTCCCTCTCTGCTCTTTCTTGTTTTCATTTCTTTTCTCCCCTTCCTAGGTGGCAGCATCCAGGATCACTTCCTCATAACCCACTTCCCCAGGCAACCCAGCCAATGGTGATGCTCTCCCATGCAACACAATGATCAGCTGTCCTGACTAAGGGGTGCCTGAGAGGAGTTGATTTTCCCTACCTTGCAACCCAGAACAGCAGGTGTAAGTTGCAGTAGCTTGAGTGACTGTAAAGTATCACTGTGTCTTGTCCTTTGAAATGCCTGAGGGAAAATCTTAAATTGATTTTTCTTTGTTCTTGATTACCTTCCCCAAGAAACTTACAAATTTGAGAACTTCCTTCTGTGTCTCTTGTTATTCCTAAGAAGCCTCTTGGGATGGCATCTGAAGTTATGCTAATGGGGTAGCTCTATGTGAGTGCCTTAGATAAGGAGGGTCTGGTCACAAGAAAAGACAAACGGTGAATGAATTGGGAGCTTTTAGCTCCACCCATTGGTGTTAGATTCTCCGCTTGCCAAATGTTAGATTTGCCGACCACAAGGGAAAAAATAACTAAGCCAAATATAGGAAAAGAATATATGAAAAGAATTTAGATGGCCTTTATTTCAGGGAACCTCGGTCACGGGTTTCTCTTCCCCACACAGCAGGAAAGGACAGACGTGAAGGAGTGAGCTGCAGAGGAAGAAGAGCGTGGAAGAGACGGGGAAGGGGCCCTTTTAAACTCTCCTTGACACGGAAGCCAACACAGGGTTGCCTCGGCCCTTATTGGTGGTGGTGGTGTGGGGGTATGGGTCTGTGCCCCTCATTGGTGCAACGGTGGTCTCACTGCCTGAGGGGCCCGCCAGAATTCCACCATCTGTTCCGGGTTTGGTTGGAGGCAAACTCCACCCTTCTCGGGCCACCTTGTGATAGCCATCAATTGACCAAACTGTAACAAACAGATTTGGTGCCCATTTAGGCTGATAAACACAGGGTGGTGCTGGGAGGGTAGAAGAGGTTGTGGAAACTCTGTGCTCCCCTTCTGCTCCAGTGAATTGCTATGCTTCTCTTTCATTTGTTCCTGGGTGAAACCTTTATAATAAACTAGCAAGTGGGCCAGCACAGTGGAGGAGCAAGCTAATTCTCTTGGCTGCAGGGCTGGCATCTCATATGGCTGCTTCCTATCCAGCTCCCTGCTCATGGTGTGGGAAAGTAGCAGAGGATGGCCTAGGTTCTTGGGCCCCTGTACCCACCCTCCATGGGATACCCAGCAGAAGCACCTGGCTCCCAGCTTCAGAACAGGTCCTGCTCTGGCCATTGCAGCCATTTGGGGAATAAAGCAATGGATGGAAGATCTCTGTCTGTCTCCTTCCTCTCTGTGTGTTTCTGACTTTCTAATAAATAGATAAATAAATAAATAAGTAAATAAATATATCCAGTGCAGTGGAGGTGAAATGAAATAGTGCTGGAGGGTTTGGGCCGGGACGTGATCCAACAGATGAACATTTGACAATGATTGCGCTGGCTGCTTACAGAGCTGATGAGTGGGAGTTAGAAAAGTAGCTGCAACATTGTGGCAGGACGCCAGTAGTCTAAGCAGAAATGGTGTTGGCCAGGACTCAGGAAGTAGAAGTGGAGGGGAAAAGGAGGTGTTCTCAGGTATGGCTTATGGAACCAGCAGGTGGATAGTAGCAGAAGAAAGACTCATGTCAGGTTCCCGGTTTTAGTAATCCAGTAAGTTGCTTTACACCAAGACAGAGTTCACTAAGAAAGCACCAGGATTTGGAGACAGCATCACTCACCATTCCTTTGATTTCATTCTTGCTAAAGCAATCTGTCTAACCAATGTGGAGGCTGTGGCAAGGGGCAACCAGATAGCCAGCTTCAGCTAAATACCAGCACCCAGAACTGGAGAGCAGAGACTTCACTCCAAAAGCTGACCTTGCTACCTGGGCTGTTCCCAAAAGCACCCCTCCCCCAGGGTGTTCCCAAAAGCACCCCTCACCTCTGCATAAGCAGCCCTCTGTCTCCAGGGAGGAAGATCAAGAAGAGGCCCATCACAGCTGCTGAGGTTCAAAGATAAGAGAAAGACTCATGGGGAGTGGTGTAAGCAGGGGCTCCTCTTGAAGGCTGTTTGAATGTCACTCAGAAAGGAGGAATGATTGAAAGGGCATCCAATGAAGCTACAGTCCACAGGGAAGTCAGCAGGTGAATGGGGAACAGGAGGCTGTGATAACCCAGGAGACCCTTTCTGAAGCCTCCCCTTCAGCTCCAGCACTAGCAGGTTCTTCCCCCAAACCTCAACAGTCCTACCTGTGGCTTAACTCCTGAACACAGCCAACTCTTTCATGCCTCTGTCCTAGGCGCATTCTATGCTCTCCATGGAGTGGAGGTGGAATGGGCAGGTTTCTTCCCAACCTCTTTACCTTCTGGCAACGCCTCTGCGGCCTTTAGGATTTAGCTCTAAAATTAGCTTTCTTGTGAAGTCTTTCCCTCTCCCCAGGCAGTTTTAGTCACCTCTCTGTGTTCCCAACTGATTCTGTTGAGACATGTGTTACGGACTTAAGTAGCCCCACTTTGTGGGCAGGCGAGGGGGGTGGGTGGTGGAGGGAGAGAAACTGTCTAGATAGCAAGCAGACTAGGGGAAAGGTGCAGGGCCAACGTGGGCGAGTGCTAGAACATTCTGTATCCTATGAGCCAGTTGGGGCAAGAGTTTTTCCAGATGACCCTACAAGCTGGGCTGAGAGAAGACAGGATGTCCAAGAATGAAGGCAGGTGGTGGGAAAGCCCATCTGAGAGGCTACCTGGGTCATTAAAAATAAAAAAGATTTGTAAAGATGTATAAGATTTATATTCTCTTATTTGAAAGGCAGAGTGACAAAAAAAAGAAGAAACCCACAGAGAGAAACAGATCTTCCATTTGCTGCCTTAAGTCCCAGTCAGTCACAAGGGCAGGAACCTGGAATTCTACCCTGGTCTCGCATGTGAGTGGCAGGGCCCCAACCTCTTGGGTCACCTTCTATGCTTTGTGAGGTGTATTAGCAGGGAGTTGGATGGAGACTGGAGCATCCAGGACTTGATGCAGTGCTCCCAGCTGGGATGCCCATGTCAGGAGTGGCAGCAGACATTGCTGTGCTACAATGGCAGTGTACGCATGTCTTCCATTCTATTTCTGGAACTTTCTTCTATCAAAGTGAACTTGCTCCTAGATGCAACTTTTCTCTTTTTTTTTTTTTTCCTCTGGAACTCCTAAGAGGGCTGGCAGCCATAAAGATGGCTGCTTCACTGAAGATGACCCTAGGAAGTGTAACTCTGTAACAACGTGCCCTGAATTAGTATTCTCTGCACATGTCACTGTGAAGAGTAAACTGAGGTTCACCTGTCACTGGGCTCCTATTATTTCTTTAAAAAGCTATTTGTTTATTTGAAAGGCAGAGTTAGAGAGGGAGGAGAGAGAGAAAGAGAGAGGGAAGAGAGAGGGAGTTTTCCATGTACTGGCTCACTGCCCCAACGGCTGCAATGACCAACGCTGACCTCCCAGCCAAAGCCAGGAACCAGGAGCTTCTTCCAGGTTTCCCATGAGAGTATAGGGGCCCAAGAACTTGGGCTATCTTTTGATGCTTTCCCAAGCCATCAGCAGGAAACTGGGTTGGACATGGGACAGTCAAGATCCACACTGGTGCTCATATGGGTTGCTGACATCACAGGCAGTAGCTTTACTTGCAATGTGACAATTCCAGCTTCAGGGATCCTATTAAAGTTGACATCATGGTGCAATGACTTAAGCCACTATATGGAATGTCTGCATCCTGTTTCTGCGTACATGAGATCGAGTTCTGCCTCTGGTTCTTATCCAGTTTCCTGATGTTGCTCACACTCAGAGGCAATGATGGCTGATTCAAATACTTGAGTGTCTGTGCCTACATTGAGTTCCAGGCTCCTGGCTCTGGCCTGGCCCAACCCTGGAGACTACAGGCACTTAGGAAACAGCCGATGGACAACCTCTCATCCTACCTACTTGTTTGTCTGTTGCTCCTTTTTTTTTTTTTTTAAGATTTATTTATTTTACTTGAAAGAATTACTGAGAGAGAGAGAGAGAGAGAGAGAGAGATGGATGGGGTGGAGGAAAAGAGAAAAATCTTTCATCTGTTAGTTCATGTCTCCAAATGGCTGTAAGCTCCATTCCAAAACTGGGAAGCAAAAGCTTTATCCTGGTCTCTAGGAAGCTGGATAGAAAGTGGAGCATCCGGGACAGGAACTGGCACCCATATGGGATGCTAGCACCACTGGTGGAGGATTAGCCTAATATACCACCACATTGGCCCCTCCGTTTTTCTTTCAAGCAAATAAAAATATAGTTAACAAAAACAAACATGTCTCATTTATATAGCTCTTTACCAAATTGTTTCACTTTAATTTTCACACAAAATCAAGGTAATAGTGCTCTAAGCCTAAGTTACAGATGAACACAATGAGGCTGAGAGAGTCAAAGTGACCCATACAGCAGTACCCTAACTGTCAGCCACAAAGGCAGGACAAACACGTAGGTGCTGCCCTTGCAAGGCCCTGCTCACCTCGAGGCCCATCTGCACATGGTCCCCGGAGAAGAGAGCTTCCTTTTTTTTTAAGTTTTATTTATTTTTATTGGAAAGGCTGATTTACACAAAGAAGCAGAAACAGAGAAAGATCTTTAATCCATTGGTTCACTCCCCAAATGACCACAACAGCTAGAGCTAAGCTAATCTGAAGCCAGGAGCCTCATCCAGGTCTCCCACACAAGTGTAGAGTCCCAAGGCTTTGGGCCATCCTCCACTGCTTTCCAAGGCCACAAGCAAGGAGCTAGATGGGAAGAGGAGCAGCCAGGATATGAACTGGTGCTCATATGGTATCCCAGCACTTATAGGCAAAGGATTAGCCAGTTGAGCCATTACATCAAACCCTGAGAAGAGAGCTTTTTTTCCAGAAACTCACTCTTTTAAAAGCCTGAGAAAATTCTGATTGTTTGACCTTCAGAATTCAGGAAGACCTTTTTGACTGTGGTTTGCATTCTGGCCAAGAGAAGCTTTATTACAGGCGCTTGCCATGGCGGGGGCGGTTTGCAACATGCCCTAACCAAACTCTAGCATCGACTGACAAATAACCTTGTTTCCATGCAGCTGAGATGATGCCAAGGAAAATAAACATACAGCCAATTGCTCCTTGTAGTAATTTCAGGGCATGGGCACAATAAGAAGCATTTCCCAAGGAAGGCAGAAAAGGATGGTGGCTGCAATGGCATGTGTTATGAACAAGGACTAACAGGGCCTAGGAAAACAGCAATATTTGAAATGAAACAAGGAGCAAAAAGCGACACAAGTAGAATGTGCTCTGAGAGGACTGTGACATGTCAAAAACAAGCACTTAGCAACGCGAATGTCAAAACGAAAAAAATGGGAGATTCTGGAATGAAAGAATATGTATTGAATGCCACAGGGAGATTGTACCATGCGAGACATCAATTGCCAAAGAGGGAAAAGATGGAAAGAGCTCCAATTTTTTGAGCGCTTCCTAGATGCCAGGACTGTAGAGACAGAATCTCACTTAACACCTGCAATAGACCTCTTCATATCTGGCAGATGGTACAGAGGAGAGGCTAGGACAAAGTTCAGGTGTGTTCCCCATGACCACTTAGCCAGTTGTTGACAAAAGTAAAACTGAACCCAAGGCTCCTAAGCTGACACCCTTTATTCTACGTTGACACCTTGCAGAGGGTGGCTACCCTGAAGACTCAAAGTTTCCTAGGTTGGTGTCCAGAGTAATGCATTCATCTGATGTCTTACACAAAGTGGTCCCAGCAAATGTGATGGTGGTGGTGATGGTGGTGGTGGGTGGATGGGCAAGGGAGACTCTCCAGTAGGAAGTAATGGAAACACAATCAAATTTGCTTGAACTAAATGGGAGACTTAGAGTAGCAGGCTGGGGTACCCCCAAAAGGCAGGGGGCATTTGGTAGCCAATACCTGGGAGGCCAGGAAATTTCAGATTTCAGCTCCAGAAACAGAACAAGCGAGCAAGCAGCACACACTCTCCTCTCATGGTTTCTTTCCCTCTTTTCTCCTCAAGGTAAAAAATAAGCCCCAGGGAAGAGCCAAGATTGGCCCAGTGTGATTCACATGTCCATTACCACGATTGTGGGGCCAAGGTTCAGTAATCACCAGCCATCTCCCCACTGGGGTCACCAGGGCTTTGGTGGAGCCACTCCCAGATGGGAGCTGCACTTCCCAGCAGCCTGACAATAAAAGCCCGTGAGCAAGTGGATATGGCCAAGAAAATTCCAAAGGAGACAAGAGATGCAGACCAACACCAGCCAACACCAGTTTGATAACAGAGATAAAGCACTCAGTAAACTTTGGAGACAATGTATCATGAAAATGGAATTTGGGCATGAGGACAGTATATTTAGCCAACAAAGCAGAGGTCCTAGAAAGAAAGAATAAATACCTCCCCCCAAAATTTAAAACATAAATTAAATGCTTAAATTAAATGCTCTGAAATGCTGAAATTTTAAATAGTTTTATTATTAGGGCACATGCTTTCTGAGAGAATTGACTAATGCAAAGTTTTGCTCTGAGTTAGTGCCCACTAAATATTAATTCATCTTGATGACAGACTTTATTAAAACTTACTACTTAGAGCACTTATATATTTATAACTTGTTTTCAGCAGAATAATTTGCATTTCAAAAGTTATGCATAAATGCAACCAATAGTAATTTACTACCGTCATTAGGTTTCTATTTACTCTTCCTTGTGTGTATCTATTCATTCTCTTATCTGCTAATGAAGCAGGCACTCATTCCAGGGATTGTTGACTACCCTACCCTCTCATGGTGCATCTTGGTTTTTTCAAACTGCTTTAAGAAAATACAACAGATTAGGAAGGGACAGAGGCCGGAAGAGGTTACACATGTTGAGCGTAGGGCTCCTGCAGACTGAGACACTTTTCCCGCATCTAGGGAGAGTTGTTCAGGAAAGACCTGCAATTCCCAGGAAATTCCCCTGGCTTCAGGGAACTTCCAAGGTTACAGCTCCCAGGGCAGAGTGGTCTGCAGGCAATAACCAAAGACTGGCCACTGCAGGGTCAACGGAAGTCATTGTACTCGCCTCAGCTGAGCCAGCACCAAAGAGTCACGCTAGCACCAGAGCTCAGTGGGCGGCAGGAGAGGAGGGGATTGGCTGAGGCATCCTAATTCAACTCCTGCCTTTGCCACCTCTGCTTCTCTTAATTCCTTTCAGTGTTGGTCCAAGAACACACATCTGCTCTGCACGAACTGCCTGTGGGGACATCTCCATCTCTGCTTTCCAGAGAACTCTACCAAAAAACAACACGCAATGTAAAATCCCATCAGGAGAAGCTGCTAGAGTCCTGTTTTCAGACCCTGCTTCCCAAACAAAAACCACCACCCGTTTGTCACCTAGCAGCCAGTTTTTAGAGACTTGTCTGGACAGCTCCTCTGTCTTACATGAGTATTGGTGAGGATTGGCTCCAGAGACCTGCACATAGACCAAGATCCCAAGATACTTAAATTGCTTCTAGAAAAACAGTGTGATATTTGCATACTGTAACCAAAGTACTTCTTTCCATACACTATAAATTATTTCTCACAATCCCTGGTGTAAGTAGTTGTTCAGACACATGATTAATAGAAATAATGACAAGAAAAATGTCTGGAACAACGTAACTTTTTCCCCCTAGTATTTTTGATGAACACTTGGGCTGAGTCCAAGGATGGGGCACCCACAGGCATGGAGGGCTGGCTGTTTAGGAAAGAAAGCACCCACTCTTGAAGGAATAGGTAGGAATAGAACATTCGTAAAGTGAGGAAAGTTGGTTCTCTCACTAGCTCCAGTGTGCACAGGTGTCTGACGGGGGAGAATGTGCGCTAAAATGCACAGAGGACTAGAAGCTACCTGCAAGGGAACCTCCCCCTTTTGAGGTTCAGTGTCATTACCACCTCTGTGATAAAATGTAATGTTCCCAACACAAATCTTCTGGGGATGAAAGAAAGAAAGGCTCCAGAGAGGAACTTATCAGGAGCCCAGTGTGAAAAATGGACTTCTGCAGAAAGGATGGGCATAAGATTCTTTAAAAAAAAAAAAAAAGCAACTTTTCTAAGAACACTGAGACAGAGTGGGACATCGTCCCTTAGAGGCCCATATGGCTGGAGAAGGATTTGCTTGTTAAGAGAAGACATACCAGCCTGGCGTGATGGCTTAGTGGTTAAATCCTTATCTTACCTGCACAAGGATCCCATATGGGTGCCGGCTTGTGTCCCTGCTGCTCCGCTTCCCATTCAGCTCCCTACCTGTGACCTGTGAAAGCAGTTGAAGACAGCGCAAAGCCTTGGGACCCTGCATCCACGTGGGAGACTCAAAAGAATCACCTGCCTCCTGGTTTCAGATTGGTTCAGTTGTGGCCATTGCAGCCACTTAGGAAGTGAACCAGTGGTCAGAGGAACCTTCTCTCTGTATTTCCTTCTCTCTCTGTAAATCTGTCTTTCCAACAAAAAAATATATATATATTTTTTAAAGATTTATTTTTATTATTTTTTCATTGGAAAGGCAGATATACAGAGAGGAGAGACAGAGAGGAAGATCTTCCGTCTGATGATTCACTCCCCAAGTGAGCGCAATGGGCCGATACTATGCCGATCCGAAGCCAGGAGCCTCTTCCGGGTCTCCCACGCGGGTGCAGGGTCCCAAAGCTTTGGGCCGTCCTCGACTAGGCCACAGGCAGGGAGCTGGAGTAGCTACAGGCTCAGCCACTGCGGGAAATAGGGACTTATTGGGGACTTGAGATTTCCCACTTTTCTTTCTGGAATGTGAGCTACTGGAGTGCTCACTAAAGTAAAGGGAGGCGGTTACCAAGTTATTAAACATTCAAAAGGGATGTATTTTTTTTAAGACTTTTTCTGAGGACAGCATGGCAGTACAATGGCTCAATGGCTAAATCCTCAGCTTGTCTCATGTCAGAGAGAAGGAAAGACGCACAGAGAAAGGTCTTCTATCTGCTGATTCATTGCCCAGATGGCCACAATGGCCAGAGTTGAGCCGATCCAAAACCAGGAACCAGGAACTTCTTCCAGGTTCTTTCACTTGCGTGCAAGGGCCTAAAGATTGGGCTATTTTCCACTGCTTTCCTGGCATCATCGTCAGGGAGTTGGATCTGAAGTGGAGCAGCCAGAATTAGAACTGGTGCCCGTATGGGATGTCAGCATTGAAAGCGGATAATAATTATCCACATAGGTTCCAAGGGATATGATTTTGTTATGGGCTAAGGAGTTGATTAGTGCTCATTGGAATGGGCAGGAACAGGAACTGGGCTTGTGGCTAAAAACACCTAGACTAATTGGACTCATCTGTATCCAATATCCTGGCTAAATTAGGATGTGGGGGTAAGAGTATATAAGGAGAGGTGAAGGAGCAATAAAGGGAGACTTCACAGACTTCTACCATCACTGGTCTGTTGGTGCTTCATCCCCAGACCCTCTCTGTGTCCACGTTACTGGCTCTGCTGCCAGAGCATGATTTTACTGGTATTTTCATCAGGGTTGGGGGGGTAGGGTGGAATAAGTAGGGCCATGCAGTTACAAATAATTCCAAAATAGTGTGAGTAGTCTAGGAGGGAGAGGAGTGACTGCCACCAGGGAAGAGGCCTTTGAAGAAGACAAAAGCCAAGCTAAGCATTGTGGGCTGAGTAGGAAGCCAGGGCCAAGGATGACACGTAAGAAGGCATCCATGTTGGACAGGACAAAGCCACAGAGGCAGAAAGGAACTGTGTCCCTTGCAAGAAAGGAACCAGGGTCCCAAGAATTGTCACAGGAATAAGACAGGCAAAGGCCATTAGAGCAAGGACAGATATGGGAACTCCCTTGACTTCAGAGTCCCGGAGCTGCGAAGCCTCAAAGGGCTCCAGGGTGAAGGAGTGAAAAGGCCCAGTCAGGCTTGAGGTATATCAAGGCTGCTCCTTCCCAAAGGAAGCAACTGTCCCTCCGCCTTGGCCAGCTGTGGTGCTAGCAGGGGGACAGATCCAGGATTATCAATCTTTGGTGTCATCAAGAAAAGCTAGAGGGCCCTGTACGATGATGGCTCAGGGGCTAAATCGTTGCCTTGCACATGCCGGGATCTCATATAGGCGTCGGCTTATGTCCCAGCTGCTCCACTTCGCATCCAGCTCTCTGCTTATGGCCTGGGAAAACAGTAGAGGATGAACCAAAGCCTTGGGCCCCTGAGCTTGTGTGGGAGACCCAGAGGAAGCTTCAGATGGGCTAAGTTCTGCCTGTTGCGGCCATTTGGGGAATGAATCAGTAGACAGAACATCTTTCTCTCTGTCTTGCCTTCTCCATAAATCTGCCTTTCCAATAAAAATAAGTACATAAATACATTGTAAAAAAAAAAAAGACTAAAGAAAGAGAGGAAGGAAGGAAGGAGAAAAACACAGGGGCCCGGCGCGATAGCATAGCAGCTAAAGTTCTCACCTTGAACACGCCAAGATCCCATATGGGAGCCAGTTCTAATCCCGGCAGCCCCGCTTCCCATCCAGCTCCCTGCTTGTGGCCTGGGAAAGCAGTCAAGGATAGCTCAAGGCTTTGGGACCCTGCACCCATGTGGGAGACCCGGAGGAAGTCCCTGGCTCCTGGTTTTGGATTGGTGCAGCACTGGCTGTAGTGATCACTTGGGGAGTGAATCTCTGGAAGGAAGATCTTCCTCTCTGACTCTCCTCTCTGTATATCTACCTTTCCAATAAAAATAAATATATCTTAAAGCAAAAAAAAAAAAAGAAAGGAAGGAAGGCTAGAGTCCTCAATTTTGAACAGAAAAACCCAGATTTTTAAAGTTGGACATTATTCCTGATTTAAAACAGGCATTGTGGGAGCTCAGCAAAGCAGCTGTAGATACAACCCTGGCCTCCAGTTCCCAGCCTCTGCTGCAGGGAGCTTTAGGCTGGGAAGCGGCAAGACCAGGTTCACATATGGAAAGTTTGCTCTTCTGGCAGTGTGGCCAGAGAAAGAGTCAGAGACCAGCAAAACCGTTTCACCCAGCGACAAGCACGTGGAGAGCAGGGGATCACAGTGGTGAAGTCGTGGAACCCAAAGGCCCGATCGGGCGGGTTTCATCACCCGTCACATAAACCTGTAATCTTACACCGTGAGCGCACTCCAGAGAACAGGAGGGAGGCCAGCCTGTGGGAAAATATGGAAGAGAACTCGTTGGCAAGTTTGGTAACAATTCAGATAGGGGAGAAATGAGACGGAGTTTCAAGGTTTCCACCTGGGTAAGCAAGCAGAAGTTGCTGTAGAAAGAAGCAGGAAAAGACAATGGGGGGGGGGGGGCAAGTGTTTGGCACAATGATTAAGACGTAGCCTGGGGTGCCAGCATCTCAGGTCAGTCCGTGGATTTGAGTTCCCACTCTGCTTCAGATGCATCTTCCTGTGCATGAGCACTGTGGGAGGCAGCAGAAGATGGCTCAGGTATTGGGGTTCCTGCCACTCACCAGGGAGATCTGCACTGAATTCTGGGTTGCTGACTTTGGCCTACAGTAATTCAGACTGTTTGTAGGCATTTGGGAAATGAACCAGTGGATGGAAAATTTCTTTTTCACTCTCTTTTTATTTTTCCTCCCACAATAAATAAATAAATCATGAACAACTTTGCCGCTCTAGAGTTACATATACAGAGATGGTACAAAAAATTCGTCTTCTTGGGCCAGGTACAGTAGCCTAGTGGCTAAAGCCCTCACCTTCCATGTGCCAGGATTCCATATGGACGGTAGGTCATATCCTGGCTGCTCCACTTCCTGTCTAGTTGCCTGCTTGTAGCTTGGGAAAGCAGTAGAGGACGATCCAAAGCTTGGGACCCTGTACCTGCATAGGAGACCTGGAAGAGGCTCCTGGCTCCTGACTTCAGATCAGCTCAGCTCCGGCCTTTGCAGCCACTTGGAGAGTAAATCGGCAGATGGAAGATCTTTCTCCTCTCTGTAAAACCTGCCTTTCCAATAAAAATAAATAAATCTTAAAAACAAAAACAAAAGTGTCTGCTTACTCAGGTTTCCAAAGTGTCAAATTCAGCTCATTTGGAGACAGCACCTGCCCTGTTATATAAAGTGCTTGATCACAATTTTCTGGAGAACCAGAACTAACAAAATCTGTCTGTATCTCCCTCTGTGTGTGTGTGTAGATATATAGATATAGATATAGATATAGATATAGATATAGATATAGATATAGATATAGATAACTGTATAAATATAATGTAAATATGTATGTGTATAAATATATATATATAATATCTCCCACAGACACCCCCAGAATCATTGACCAAGTATCTGGTTACTCTACAGCCCAGTCAAGTTGACAAATAACAGGAACCATCACAGCATTTAGAAGGACAATACAAAATAATGAATCCAAATCACCTCAGATGGCTGAAGGGCCCTGGAGATGTAATGTCAGATGTGGAGGAAAAAAATCATTGTCTACAATGTGTGTCAGATAGTCTGCTTTGCTCCTCTAGATCCATGTCGCCTGAGCCCTGTGCCCAGGATGCTGATCTTCACAGACTGCAGTCCCTGGATTCACTGACCCTCTGAGTTCTGGCTGGCAGGTGCAGCAGGAGACCAAGGGCTGCAGGAGAGAGGAGCTGGGCGGAGGCCTCATCATGGCCTGGCTTTCTTGTTGGCCTGTGACTTGGCAATGACTGTGTCCTCCCTCTTCATTTCAGCTCCTGGCACTGTCCCCTCTTCCTCCACAGCTGCCTGCTCCCCTGCCCCACCAGGTTGGGGAAGGCTCACACATTTCCCCTTGGAGGAACCACTGTGTGCCTCCCTAGACCTTGTTGGAAACTTAAGTATGCCTAAAGAAAAACAGTCTAGTACCAAAAACATTACTATACATGGGTGCAGGGTGCCAAGGTTTTGGGCCATCCTTGACTGCTTTCCCAGGCCACAAACAGGGAGCTGAATGGGAAGTGGAGCTGGCAGGACACGAACTGGCACCCATTTGGGATCCTGGTGCATGCAAAGCAAGGAGTTAGCCACTAGACCATTGCAGCAGGCCCTAAAAATTGATTTTAAAATGCATCTGAAAGGCAGAGAGACAGGGAGAAACCTGTCCACTCCTTCAAAGTGTACGACAGCTGGAGCTGGGCTGGGCTGAAGCCAGAGGCCTGCAACTCAATCCCATGCAGGCGGCAGGGATCCACACACTCGAGCCAGGAAGCATAACAGCAAGAAACTGCAACCCGCAGTGATTCTGTCAGCAGCACTGAGAGTCACCTGAGTGACAGGAACTTGTGCAAGCCCCGGCTGCCTCCTTCTTTGGGGTGACAGCCACAGCATGCAGTCAGGGTCTCAGCCAACTCCTACAGGGTACACTCACCCATGCCCCTGCTTCAGCAGCTACGTGTAGGTGGTGGCCATGGCTGTACAACAAGGCTGTGGCCAGCAACAAGGAACCTGTGACAGATCTTGTCACTCCAGCAAGCTCTGCACAGTGGCTGCAGTTCTGGGCCAGAGGGACCCACATCTGACCCGTGCCTTGTCCTCTCTGTAGCTGGTGGATTCATCCTCACCATTATCTTTTTTCTCCAAGGTGACTGCAGTGGCTTCCCAACTGGACAGATGCTGTCTGTGCTGCTCCTCTGGCTGTGGTCGCCAAGATGCCCCCACTCAGCTCTCTTCTCTCTGTATTCGGTTGGGCAATCTGTCCGCCTCCTAGCTTGTTGGCTTCCCATTAGGTTCTGTGATTTGGGGCAGAAACTGGCAAGTTTTCCATTTCCTGTTTGTCACTGCTGCCCCAACAGCGCCCGCTTCCAGCTTTCCCAGGTACTCCCAAGCCAACAATAGTGTGCCTTCCCCCAACCTCTGGGTGTTGCCTGCCACAGCTACAACACACAGCTACACCTGCTAGGTCACAGCCATGGGATGTCTGAGCTCCTGCAAGGTCACACCCTTTTGGCAGAAGCCCCAGCAAGGCTATAGACCCTTCCTCAGAGCTCTGAGCAGGTTAGAGCTCCTTGTGGCCCCCACGCCCCCAGGTACAAGGCACAGGCGACTGTGTCCCTCTGTCTCAGCTGCTGCTCATCTTTGTTAATCCTGGTTACCTGGGCTCTTCCTTTCTCCTTTTACTGTTTTGTGTCTAATGCTTTCCAACGCAATGCTTTTGCATGTGAAAGTCCTTCCAGTATTTAGGGAGCCAGTCAGTGAGCTCTCTTCAACCTACCTCCCGACTTTGCTCTAGCTCGCAAGTAGATAATAATAATTAAAAGGCCCTCTATTTTAAAAGATCTCAAGTGTGTTGTTTTTGCCTGGGCCTGGCTGATAACCCTTTTAATCCATTTTCCATGCAGCAGCTGGTTGTACCTCTCCTCCATGCAAAAATGAAAAATGAGACAAAACAAAAAACAAAACGGCACTGTTTGCTTTTCCCTGGAAGAGGAATTCCCACTGTAACTGAGAGTGCAGAGAATACAGACTGGAGAGTAAGATGCTGGGAAAGCCAGCAGTGCAGCACAGAGCATCTTGCATGGTTCTCTGAGGATGCGGTCCCGAGGCTGTCTCCCAGGGGTCCGAGGTGCCGGTGAGCATTAGTCCCCCTGTGCTGGGTGGGCTCTGCTGCCCTGCCCACATGTTCCTGGGCATGCCTGACCCCAGCCATCCTAATAGTTTCTCGCTATCCTTGCATCTTCAAGGCTTTGCTTCATGACTCCAAGTTCAGATCAGACCATCTTTTTGACGTTGTTCCTCACTGATCTTGCCCTGCAGGCTGACCTGATATCTTCCCTACTTAGCCTTAGTTCCCAGGGTGGGACCGGAGGTCTAGCCCCTCATGGTGAGTTTTGTGACTCTCCCAAAATAAGCAGGGCTTTGAGATGCCAGGGTGGCACCTGTCCTCTGTGTGGCCTAAAATTTTCCAATGGCTTCCCTTCTCAGAGTCAAATCCCCAGATCTGGCCTTGGCAGCTGGCATGATCTAGCCCCACCCACCTTCTCTCTCCTTCTGCTACCAGTCCACGAACAGAGACCCATCACACAGGGGTCCCAACTGTGCCCTAGATACGCCATGCTCATTCTGATCCTGTGAAACTTCCCTGAGTCTTGACTCAGATACCTTCTCCTCCAGGAAAAATAAATAAAACTCAGGGTGGGTGTTGTGGCAGAGGGAGTTATGCTGCCATCTGGGATGCCCACAGCTCACATCTCAGTGCCTTCACTTTGCCTGTGGTAGGGAAGGGTATCCCTAGCAGAAACACAGATGAAGTGCAGGAATGGAAGTAGAATGTAAAGAGAGTGAGCATTTAGAAATGAATGCAGGCAGCTCCATCCCCAGTCCCTCCTCCAGCATGGCTGTCCCCTCCACTAGATTGCAGTAGTGCCCTGGTTTGATACACAGACCAGCCAGGGTTTGGGCAAGGCTTAGTGCATGTGATGTCTCCTGGGGCAGATTCTGGATGTCTCCACAGGGAACTCAGCAGGCACATGTTTATCACAGCACCTCCATGGTAGAGGCAGTCCCAGGACATCATGGAAAGGGGGTGTGCATGTGATTGGCACAGAAAGGGGCTGGAGTTAGAGGTGCAGGGCTGTGAGATACTGAAAGCCTCCCAGCTCCTCTGTTCCTTGTTGACTTCTTGCCTAGCCCCATTCTTTCCACCCAGTTTCCTTCCAATGCGCCCAGGAGGCAAGTGAAGATGGCTCATGCCCTGGGCTTCCTGCCACCCACATGGAGCGCCTGGCTCCTGGCTTCAGCCTGGTCCAGCCCTGGCTATCAGAGGCATTCAAGGAAGGATCCAGCAGATGGTAGATCTCCCTCTCCTCTCTTGCTCTTTCTCTCTGCCATTATGCCTTTCAAGTTAGTATGTATTTTAAAAATATAATGTAATCTCCTGTTTTATTTTTTTGAGGCAGAACCAGCAAAAACAATGAATATTCCCTGCTTTCTTGAAGAGTCTCAAAAACCCTCCATTTAAAACTGCTCCTGTTAGACTTTCATATATGTATATATATATTTAACAAATCTTTTAAAAATGATTATTTTTATTGAAAAGTCATGTATATATAGAGGAGGAGGGACAGAGAGGAAGATCTTCTGTCCACTGGTTCATTTCTCAAGCAGCCACAACTGCCAGAGCTGAGCTTCAATTTGAAGCCAGGAGCCAGGAGCCAGGAGCCAGGAGCTTCTTCCAGGTCTCCGATGCAGGTGCAGGGTCCCAAGGCTTTGAGCTGACCTCTACTACTTCCCCAGGCCACAAGCAGGGAGCTGGATGGGAAGCGGGGTCACCGGGATTAGAACTGGTGCCCATATGGGATTGGCACATGCAAGGTGAGTGGGGACTTTAGCCAGTAGGTTATCTCACTGGGCCCCTGTTAGACTTAGAAGGGAATCTAATGGAAGAAAGGGCAGGATTACAGGTGTGTTTGCCTACTGGTGAGGGTGTTAGTTTCAGGGGCCAGTAGGTATGGGTTCTGCCTGTGGAACTTCCTGGCTGAGAGAATAACTGTTCAAACCGGTCTCAGCACCCTGCTGCCTTGGCGATCATCCCAGGACCAAATGCCGCCTCAGCCTCATCGTCATTGTTCTTGTTCCCTGAACCCCAACTCCAGCATCCCACAGACATCTTTCCATCTGCAAAAATGCTCTGATCTTCCAGAGCCTTTCTGCCTCTCTCCAGCAACAGCCACGTTTCTGGACTCGTTTTTCACAGTGGTCAGGAATTTGGCTTCCAGCTCTGCGACTCTCACTGCATGGATAGTGGGCGAGACACAGGGCTGTCTCTGTGTCCCACCTGCACAGCCAGGCTATAGTGTGCACCCAGCTGGCAGGCAGCGGTGAGACTAAAATACAGTAACTCAGCTGAGTCACATAGTGGTGGCCAAAAATGTTAACCATTTCTCAGTACACCAGAGCCTGGCTCAGGTCCTCCCCTCCAGAAAAACTTCTTGTAAATGTCACCAACAACAAACTGACCTAGGGCAGGGAAGGCAGTCAGTGAGGAGCGAGGGAGCTGAGAGGTGGCAGCCGTCTGTCTCACAACCCTGCACCCCTCACTCCATGCCCTTCCCTGTCAACTCAGCACACTCACTTTCCCCTGATGCACCTGCATTGCCTCCACCAGAAAGAAGGCACCGGGATGAACACGTGCATGCTGAACTCCACATGGAGACTCCGTGAAAACCTGCCCCGAGATTCCTGCTGCACTCAGACATGCCCAAACCCCACCCTGTTTGCAACACAACTAGAAAACCACCCCTTACCCAAAGAAGCTGCACTGGAGCCCTCTTATGGTGCGTATCTCCCCTCACAGGGTTGCTCGCCGGCATCCACCTCTTCACTCCACTTTTTTAAATAAGTCCTGCTCCCACTCCTGCACTTTACCTAATGTCTGCTTTGAGTTTTTATGTGGTACACTGGGGACGCTATACCCCACAACACTACTCTTACTGACGTGCTTGACCCGTGTTCCTGCCCCTCTCTTGGTACTTAATGTTCTGGGCAGCTTCCTCCTTCCTGAAGCTCCACTTTCCCTGAAGCTACTTCCTGCCACTTCTTGCCACACAACACACCCTGCTTAAGTTAGATGCACACACACACACACTGCAGCTCCCTTTACCCCCACTTCAGGCCTTCCCTCTTGATAAAATTCTGCTGCTGTCACCATCCTGTCTGGGTTAGTTACTCCCTAACTTAACTTCCCAAAACAACTGAGTGTCTCAGGCCCAGGATTTGTCCTTGTTCTTTTGTTTCTAGTACTTGACATGGAGCCAGTTACACATTAGGAACTGCTAATGGGGATAAGCAATCAATTAATATCCACAGACACGGATCTCAGTTGGCTCTTAGGTCATGGAATACTTGAAGAGAGCGGGGAGGGGACCACAGAAGGTCTGCCAATGTTTAGAAAAGAAGCAGGGGAGACTGGCAAGGGGACAGGAGGTGGTCACGCTGTGAGACTCTAAAAAATGGAGCAACAGTGTCCATGGGTGGGCTGGCTTAGTCTTCGCCCCAGCTCTCCTTTGGTTCTCTTGCAAAATTGCAACACTGAGCACAAGAGAAATGGAAAGAAAAATGCATAGCCACCCGCCCCTCTTGTTTCTTTCCCCTCAAAAAGCACAGTTAAAACCATATGGTTTGAGAATGTTCTTCCAAATGCATGCAATGTACTTGCATGTTACAAAATGAGAAAGGAAAAAGAAATTACTGCAAAGATCGGAAGACATCCAAAGTCATCTCCCTGGGCTGTAGTGAGTTCTACAGGCACACCTGGCTCATTCTTCTTTCCTTTATAAGCCAGCCCTTCACCAGCAAGCACTTGGGGTGAGCACTTGGGTGTCACTGCTTTTTGCACTGACATCAGCCTGCAAGGGGAGGAGAGACACTTTTAATTCCCCATTGCTAATAAGTAAGAGATAGTGTCACCTAATAGGTAAAAGATATAGCTCTCAAAACCTTGTTAAAATGGGAAACTTCAGCTTTTTTTTAGCATAGAAAGAAGAGAAAAAGAAAAGAGGCAAGAAACAAAAACAAAATAATATCTACATAGTTCTAAATTTAAGAACTACAAAGGAACAAGCAATTAAAATTTTAGAAGTTACTATGGCTGACAACGATGAACTGTTGGTTTCAAAATAGCTGGAAGAGAGGAATTGGAATGTCCCAACACAAAATAATGGTGCCTGAGCTGACAGATGTTAGTCTGATCTGATCATTACACTTAATCTACATGCCTTGAAATGTCACACTGTACTCCATAAACATTTGCAATTATTATGTCAATTAAAAATGCATACCTTAAAAAGGAAGAGGAAAAAAATTAAAGATTATTTATTTTTATTGGAAAGTCAGATATACAGAGAAGGAGAGAAAGATTTTCCATCCAATGATTCACTCCTCAAGCAAACGCAATGGCTGAAGTTGAGCCAATCCGAAGCCAGGAGTCTGGAGCTTCTTCCAGGTTTCCCATGCAGGTGCAGGGTCCCAAGGCTCTGGGCCATCCTCTACTGCTTCCCAAGCTACAAGTAAGGAGCTGGATGGGAAGTAGGACCACCAAGATCAGAACTGGCACTCACATGGGATCCTGGCGCATGCAAGGCAAGGATTTTGGCTGCTAGATTCCTGAGCTGGGCCTGAGAGAAAATCTTAATTATGTGAATGATAGTAAACAAATACATATTTATGTATTAGAATAATTTACTAATATTAAGAAATGGGGACAGGCATTGTGCCACCACTTGGGAATGTCAGTTGGAGTCCTGTCTATCCTGTCTATCCTTCCTGCTGAAACCAGGGGCCAGAAACTTCCTCCAGGTCTCCCACATGGGTGCAGGGTCCCAAGGTTTTGGGCTATCCTTGACTGCTTTCCCAGGCCGCAAGCAGGGAGCTGGATGGGAAGTGGGGCTGCCGGGATTAGAGCCTGCTCCCAAATGGGATCCCAGTGCATTCAAGGTGAGGACTTTAGCCACTAGGCCATGCCACCACATTGGGCCCAACCCTTTGCTCTTACAACACCTGCCCAGAAACTGCTTTTTAAAACAGTCTAACTGCCGGGAAGAGTGCAGATTATAATGGGCAAGAAAGTACATGAGGAGGCCAGCTGAGAATATTGTGATGTTTTGGAAGCAGGAACAATGAAGGCTTGGATCTCAGCAGTGGGCACTGGAATCCTCCAAAGGGTGCCATCCCTACAGTGTGTGATCTGGAGAGGACTCTGGGGTTTGCATGGCCAATCAGCTCCATGGTATCACTGATGTTGTGGGTGGGCAGATCCCAATACGGATTGCACTGGAGTAGACCCGAGATGCAGGAGGTAAACAATTGGCATGTATGGTAGAGGCAGTACCAACAGGATTTTACTGATGGGTTGCACATGGGTGATGAGGGAAAGAGAAGACTCAAGGACAGCTTGGAGTGTAGGGAATACTGACCAGTCTGTACTGAGAATGGACAACTAAAGAGGGCTAGGCTGAGGAGATGCCCATGTGCAAATGGCAGGCATGAGGAGCTCTAATGGTAGAGTGAGAGGCTGAAACTGGAGAAACCTCAACAGGCAATGAGAATTAGCCTTGGGGAGTGCAGGTGCCTGGGAAAGGGAGGGTGGAACAGAGCCGTGGGCATCCAGCATGAGAGGTCAAGAACAGGAAGCAAATGGGTGGGCAAGTATGGGAATGGTCAGCAAGGAGGCTGGAAGGCAGGTGTTGCAGGGCAACGGAGGAGAGCACCCTCCCCTACTCCATATGGCACAACACCCACAGAGCCCTGGAGAAGGAACAATCATAGCCAAGGACTTCATACAACCTGATGAGTCAGTTGGAAAATGGGAGACCCCGAGCCCACCTCTGGGGTTCCTGGAAACCTCTGGAGTTCATCTCATTTTCCAGCCCACTTCAGTTCCAGGGTGGTGGCAGTGTCAGGGTGAGGGAGAGGTTGGGGGGGGGGGGTAGTGTGAGAAACAAGTTGAGTTCTGGGAATGGAGCCCAAAATAGGCAAATCTAGAAAGGAAGCCACTGTAAGATGCAGAAATGACCCGGGGTGGCTTCTCAGACAGCAGGTCTGGATTGTTCCAGAATATTGGCTTTTGTCTCACAGTAACAGGCATCCTCAGTGCTCTCCAAGAGCAATGTTTCACCCTGTTTGGAGCCCCGGGTGGCCTGCTGGAGCTGAGCCCGGGCTCCACGGCTGGCCGTCTCCTCCCTCCTCTGTATTCTGATGGCTTCCTTGCCTGGCTCCTTCCCCCCAGACTACAATAATGCCACTCTAACCCAAAATAAAACTGCTCCTCCACCCTTCCTCCCCTGCAGCTACTGCTTGCCTCGTTTTTGCCCTTCACTTCCTATTTTGGGTGCCTGGGCTTCCTCACTTTCTTTCTCATCTACAGCCCCTGGAACATGGCTTCCGTCCTTGCCACTGTCTCAAAGGCTACCACCTAAGGCCAAGCACAGGGCCTGTTCCTCTTGGTCATCTCTCTGCTGTGCTTCATAGCATGACCTCCCCTCTTGGACCTTACCAGCCCACCCCAGGGCTCCCCCAGCCCCCGACTCACGGGAGCCTCTGGACTCCATAAGCCTCCATGTGCCATTATTCCTGGGCTCCTGTCTCCCCATTGTCTTCTCCAGCATGACCTCATGTACACCCCAATCAGAAGCTGATGACTTCCAAATGGCCTGGGTGTTTTTAGCCACCTTCGTGAGCTTTCTGTGCTCTTGAGGCAGGTTAAACATGTCTAAATCCTAGACCTGTGATTTGCCTTTACTGAGTGCATATTAACTGCATGTTTGTAGACTAGTGTCCTCATTGCCCATTCCTGCCTCCTACACATGTACATTGAAAACAAAAAGCAATAAACAATACATTAAAAACAAATGCCTCCTCATCTTCGCCTGCCATAATGAAACCACACCAAACCATCCTTCCTTGATATATCTGCTTGGTCACCTGGCCTTATTTGTTTTTTCTCTAAAACGTTCTAAATTTTTCTTCTTTCCTACTCTAATTCTGCTATTATTGCCTCATCAGCTGAATAACAATAATCCAACCAAATGGTTCTCAACACTAATACTAAAATAATCTGCAAGATTGAGAAAATCTTGATGCCTAGGGCTGATATAGTAGCACAGCCATCTAATCTTCTACCTTCAGCACCAGTATCCCATATGGGCACTGGTCCAAGTCCTGGCTGCTCCACTTGCAATTCAACTTCCTACTAACAGTCTGGGAAGGCAGCAGAGGATGGCCCAAGCCCTTGGGCTCCTGCACCCATGAAGGGGTCTCAGAAAGAAGCTCTTGGCTCCCGGCTTCAGATTAGCTCAGCACCAGTCGTTACAGCCATTTTGGGGTGTGAGCCAATGGTTGGAAGATCTCTCTCTTGCTCCCGCTCTCACTCTCTCTTTGTAGCTCTCTCTTTAAAGTTAAGTAAATACATCTTTAAAAAATTTTTTCTGATGCCTGGTGTAGCCTCTTTCAAGAGAGCAAAGCTAAAGCACTGGGCTTCCTAAAAATTTGCACAGTCAAGTTCAGGAACCAAAGAGGGTTTCCTTATCCAATATTCGGTATACCCTTCTACCATTTCTACCCCCAAATCTGATAAGAATTCTTTCCTGCTTTAAAAATTCAATGAGAGGGCAGACATTTGGAGCAGCAGTTAAATCATTCCTGGAGATATCTTCACCCCTTCATCCCTAACTCCATCTCCTATCCAACTTCCTGCTAATGCACCTATTGGAAAGCAGCAAATGACAGCCCAAGCACTTAGGTTCCTGCAACACAAAGGAAAGGTGTGGAGTTCTGTGCTCCCTGGCCAAAGCCCCAGCTGTTGGTGTGTCTTTGGGGACTGAAACAGCAAATGAAGGATAACACATACTCTTTCTCTCTCAGCCTTTCAACCAAATCAAAACAAAGTAAGTTGTTAAGAACTTCTGTGAGAACACAGGTCTTTTTTTTTTTTTAAGATTTATTTATTTTTATTGGAAAGTCAGATACACAGAGAGAATAGGAGAGACAGAGAGGAAGATCTTCCGTCCATTGATTCACTACCCAAGTGACTGCTACGCCCTGTGCTGCACCAATTCAAAGCCAGAAACCAGGAACTTCCTCCAGGTCTCCCATGCAGGTGTAGGGTCCCAAGGCTTTGGGCCATCCTTGACCGCTTTCCCAGGCCACAAGCAGGGAGCTGGATGGGAAGTAGGGCTGCCAGGATTAGAACCGGCGCCCATATGGGATCCTGGTGCGTTCAAGGCAAGGACTTTAGCTGCTAGGCCACTCACTCACCTGGTGAGTTTAGGGTCTGATGCAGACTGGCAGTTGCAGAACCTGGCAGTGGCCACTGTAATACATTCAGAACTATCCCAGGAGGATGGACACAAAACCCTTTTCTGGATGATGGCTATGTTCCCAAGGAAGCAAGCTCTTGGAGCCTGGCTTCAGACCCAACTAAACTACTACCCACCAACTTTCTGGTGTTTGCACAATTAATTCACATCCTTTAACATGGCAAACAGATCCTCCATCAAATGCCTACCCAGAATGCATCCTTCCTTTCCGTCCCATTCTCTGAAGACCTAAAGTCTAGGCTCTGTTCCCCAGTCGAGGCCATGGCTGCTCCCAGAGATACCCCAGCAAGGCAGGGTTCAGCTCAAGGTCACCTATAGCTCTGAAGCCTTATCTGTCTTCTCCTGCTTTCTCAGAAGACATTGATGGCATAGCACTTTCAGCATATGATGACAGAGAACAGCATTTAAGTCTCTGCCCTGGTCGATGGAGCTCTTTGCAGTGAACAATAGCGCCTGGTTTACCTCTAAGTTCCCCATTAGAGGCTCCAGGGGTTTGTGTTGAAAATAGCTTCAAGTGTGTTTTTTACTTATCAGGGAGTTCCCTGGTTCTAAAGTCAGGGGAGTCAGCCTTTGTCTTCTGAGAATGACGTGTAGGATACTCCTGTGTTGCCAGGACATTGCTGCTGATCTCATTGGGTTATTGTTAAGATTAGGTGAAATCATGATCTAAAAGCACTTTGCATTGTTCAACATCCCATGCCAAGAGCAGCTCGCTTGTTAACTAATCTCAGCTCACGTCCTCTGGTGGCTAACAGACTACCATGAATGTCAGGAAACAGCCACCAGCTATGAGCCTTCAGCAAATCTGTCACCGCATTGGCATCTCCTGCTTTCAAACAAACAACTTCCTCATTGCTGTGGCATTCCGCACAGCTGAGAGAGCCACACTGGAATGCTCAATTGCATCCACGCTTACTTGACACTGGTTTGGTGAAAACGTGCCACCAGCACCTAGAGACATTCGAACAAGATTTGCTTTTATTGGGTGAGAGAAGAAAGAGAAACCAGAGTGCAGAGATCCTATATGGATCATAACAGAGTCTCCCATTTTGATAGGAAATAACTAAGCCGACACTAAAATATCCAGCTTGGGAAGAGATGAAACAGAAAATGTCTTGTAATGAAAATCATCAAATTGTAGCCAATCCATGGTGTGTACTGCATTTTCATCTTAAAGTTCTTATGCTTCCTAAGTATCCTTAAAGATGACCCTAGCTTGCTCCACTAGCTAAGGAAAGAAAGGGAATTTTCATTGTTGGGAGTTATTTCCAAGTCTAACTCTTGCAATCGGGTGACAGAGGAAACTTTTTAAACGAATGTAGCATCATGTGACAAGCACCGTAAAGGGTCACTTGGTCACTTTAAGTGGCATTTGGTCACTTAAAGAAAGGGAGAAGGGGAGACTGGGACAAGGAAGGAAGGAAACTAAACATTGAAAGTCTATAGAGACAGAACAAAAGGAAATATTACCTAATTCCCCATCAGTGAGCAACTATATCCAAAAACTTTCTCTGGAACAGTTATAAAGCTATATTGTATGTGTGTCTGTGTTCATGGACATAACATAGAACTTTAGAAGAAAGTCTCACCTCATATTATTCTTAGACAATCTCATATTTTTCTTAGACAGCTGTGTGAAGAAAATAAGGGTTAGGAGTCCTTGTTTTGAAGTCAAAATGCTGGATTTGAACTCCAATTTTCTGTTTTCTAGTTGTAAAGATTCCTATTTGCCCTCCTGTAGTTTTTAAATTGTTCTTTTACTTGAAAGGCAAAAAGGCAAAGAGACAGAAGAAATAAGCTAGGGGGAAGTCAAGATCCAGGAACTCAACTCAGGTCTCCCACATGGATGGCAGGAACTCAAGAATTTGGGACATCATCTCCTGCCTCCCAGGGTGCACAGGGGCAGGAGGCTGGAATGGAAAGTAGAGCCAGGACTTGATCCAGGCACTCTGATACGAGATGTGGCTGTGCCAAACTCTCACTCTTACTCTTCAGTATTCTTTCTCTCCTGAACTTTAGCTGGACACATGTTCTGCCAGAATATACTATAGTTGCTGGCCTCTTCTGCAAATGCGTGTGGTCATGTGACTACATTCTGACCAATGGAACATGCATCAAAATTCTCAGGGTATGCTCTTAAAGGGGCTTAGTTGTGCCCTTCATTTTCTCTCTCCCCTGTTGGAACACAGAGATGATGTCATTCTATCTTTTTTTTTTAAAAAAAAAAAGATTTATGTATTTTATTAGAAAGGCTGATGTACAGAAGGGAGGAGATACAGAGATGAAGATCTTCCTTCCGATGGTTCACTCCCCAAGTGGCCGCAACGGCCGGTGCTGTGCAAATCCAAAGCCAGGAGCCAGGAACTTCTTTCAGGTCTCCCATGCAGGTGCAGGGTCCCAAGGCTTTGGGCCACCCTCGACTGCTTTCCCAGGTTACAAGCAGGGAGCTGGATGGAAAATAGGGCCGCCGGGATTAGAACCAGCGCCCATATGGGATCCTGGCGCTTTCAAGGCAAGGACCTTAACCATTATGCTATTGCACCGGGTCCCAATGTCATTCTATCTTAAATAGGGTGGAATAGGGTGATCCCTAGGGAAAGCAGATCAGTGAGAAAGGAGGAGCCTGGGTCTCATTAAGCTGGCTCATCAGCCCTGGATTTCCTAATCAATTGTTACTCTGAGCTTTGTTAGTAGACATTTCAATATCCTATAAAATAACAATGATTAAAAACAAGTTACTTATCCTCTATGGATCTCAGTTTCCTCATCTGTAAATTTAGAGAATGAAAAATAATAAACAAAGGGCTGGTGTTTGGCACAATGATTGAGCTGCACTTGGGGTAAGTATATCTCGTATTAGTGTGCTTGGGCTCAGTCCTGGCTCCATGCTCAACCCCAGCTTCCTGCCACTGGGCACCCTGGAGGGCAACAGGGGATAGCTCAGGTAGCTGGATTCTCCCCACATCCACACAAAAGGTCCAGACTGAGCTTCAGACTCCTGATTTGGCCTAGCTCAACCCTGGTTATTATGAGCATCTGAGGAGAGAATCAGACCTAGGTTTCTAGGTCTCTCTAGATCTGTTTCTGTCACTCTTCTGTTCTATCTCTGCCTTCCAAATAAAAAAAAGTGGCAATTTCTACAAATATATAATAATATCTTTCTCATAGTGATAAGGAATATAAGATAACTAGAGGATTTCCAGAACATTATGGGTATTAGCAATAATCAAAGTGAAAGTAAGATGATTCAATGTCCATTATACACTTGGTACGGTAGTAGCCACAAAGTTCTAAGTTCATCCTCTGTAAAGCCATGTCTTCCTCATTGGTATCTGAATGTCTTTGTCTCATTATTGATACATAACAGTCATAATTATATTTAATAAATCTCAAGCTGTATCCCCTGATCATTATATGGAATATTCTTCATAAGCAGCTATCCTATCTAAATCATGGAATATGACTTTCATTAGTTCAGGAAAGCTGATAGAAGCTTAAAGTTAAGAGAAAAGGTAATAGAGATTTGACAGAATTCAGTGATGGACAGCTCTGAAAGTCCATTAAAATCAGGACATATATAACACCAAGGTAAGCAGGCACATGGATAAATTCAACATGTCCAGAAGCAAATTCATTTCCCAGACCCTCCCTGAACTCAGTCCCCTTATTTATTATCAGTTCCTTTTACCCATCAAGAAAGAGTTCAATCCATCCATGCAAACTCAGATCCTATGTGTTACCATTTTTGGGATGTGATGTGAGTAGGTATTCTTCCCAGAGGCACCCATATTGGCAACCTGCAAAGAACTTTCTGGAAGGAAGTGGTGGGATCTAGAGTTCTTTCAAAGTTTATGTGACATCTCTTCTGTACTCAGTAGATGCAGACTGAGTGGCTTGAGCTGATGTTAACCAATTGGATTGGAAAGAACAGCAATCCCTTGAGGATGCTCAAGGTCAAAGTCAAGGTGGGATTCCATTCCAGAAAGCTTCGACCAAGATCAGTGTGTAGCTGATCCTCTATAGTCCAGCTCCCTATCCACACAGGCAGGCCCAGAGAGAAATGGCTGAATAGAGGAGTTAGTCACTGAAAACGCAGGCACTCTTAGTTGTCAGTAATCACATATAAACCTAATTAGGTCCTTTCGCTCTTCAGCTCGTGAGTCAAAGCCTCAGTCATGTCTGCATTTCCTGTGTTCAGGATCTTGCCTGGGCACCCTCCGTGTATGCCTCAGTTACTTCAGTACGACCAGGGATAAATGAAACCTTGGCCATCCTGGGGCATCCTGAGGAGATGGGTCCTTTTCACTTTCTGTTCCGGGAGCCTGTACTTTTTAAGGCATTGCTGAGGACAAGAGCTTATTAGTAGGCATAATGGTAACCAGATCTGTTAGCTTGCTTTGTGTTGCAATACCAGAGCACCTGAGGCTGGGTGCTTTAGAAAGAAAAGGTTTATTTAGCTCACAGTTGTGAAGGCTCACAAGCATTATGTCAGCTTCTATTCAACTGTGGTGAGGGTCTTGGGGCAGATAGCATCACAGTGTGGGAGTGCCTGTCTAAGAGATCAAATAGCAATGCAAGAAGTAACACACAGCTGAGATATCTGTTGCTTTCTAACAACTCAAGGACCCTACATGATCAGCATTAATCCCTCCCAAGGGTTATCACCTGTTATCAGGCTCCACCTCCCAACACCATCACCCTAGGCACTAGGCCTCCAGCATTCGAACTTCCAGGAGAGAGTGAACAGCCTGCTCAAACTACATCCTAACTATAGCATTAGACTGACTCCTTAGCACTTTTCATAGCATCTCCTAAACCAGCCTAAGAAGAATGCCCACAAAAGAATAGAAACAAAAGGAAGGAGGGAAGAAGGTTTGTTTAATCAGATTTACTTGAATATAGGCTTTAAAAAAAAAATCTCTGGAAGGATACATAAGAAAGTAGTAACCACCTTTTAGATGTTGGGGTGGGAACTGGTCAGATGTTGAGTGGGTGAGAGAAAAAATGCTCATCTTTCCATACTTTGATGGATTTTTGAAGTGTTTGTGAGACTGATTCAAAAAATAAATTGAAGGATTGGGCAATTGGCACAGCAGTTAAGACACAGCTTGAGACACCCACATCTTATTTTGGAGTGCCCAGGTTTGAGTCCTGGTGCTGCTCCTGATTTCTTCTTAATTCATATTCTAGGAAGTAACAGATCATGTCCCAGAAACTGGGTTCTGCCACTCATGTGGGAGACCTGAATGGAAATTTGGCACCTGGCTTCAGCCTGGCTGAGTCCCAGTTGTTGCAGGTATTTAGGGAGTGAATCAAAAGATGGAAGATCTCTGCCTATTGCTAATCACTGCCTCTCTGCCTTTCAAATAAAAATATATACATACATACAAATGTTAAAATGGTAAAACAGAAGCTTGTGTCTTCAGGTGATTTCTGAAGGCTTTACAAGAGTGCCCTGGAGAAAGGAAAAGAGGTAGGGAGGGAGGGAGGGAGCGAACAGCCACAGCCCCATTTATTTCCATAGCAAGGTTGGGACTCCTTGAGCTTTGTCATAGGAGGGGACCTTACACAAGGAAGGCACTTGGTCACAAGCAGCTGCCCTTTGGCTCTGTGGACTCCACCATATCACAGTCCTAAGATGAGAAGGAATGTGACCTCATGTTGGACCTCAGTCAAGTGAAAGAGCTACAGTGGTTATCTTATCTCTGCTGCTTCTGCAACAGCCCTTGAATATCAGTTTCTTTCTTTCTTTTTGAAAATATTTATTTGAAAGGAAGTTAGAGAGAAGATAGAGAGAGGAGAAGCAGGGGCAAGGTAGGGGTCTTCTACCCAATGGTTCACTCCCCAGTTGACCGCAATGACTGGGTCAGGGACATGTCAAAGCCAGGAGTCAGGAACATCACCTGGATCTCCAATATCTGTGGGTGGCAGGGACCCAAGAACTTGAGCCATCCTCCGCTGCTTTCCCAGGCACATGAGCAGGGAGCTGGATCAGAAAGGGGCAGCCAGCACTCAAACCAGCAGTCACATGGAATGCTGGTGTTACAAGTGGCTGCTTAATCCACTGTTTCACAATGTTGACCCCAAACTGGATCTTTCCTCATCTCTGACTGTTGTGGGGTAGGCAGCTAGTTCATGGTCAGGAGTTTGGAAGCCACACCCCTGACCCCCACCCCCACCTAGGTATTCCCTCCTGCCCATCTGTGACACTCACCTATCATCACCTGGAACCTGAGAGGGGGTAATATTGCATTGTTGTATAACCACTCCCCTCACAAGCCCCCATAAAGGCCCATGATAGGAAGGAGCTTGCTCTCTTGGTCACACGTTTCCGTCACTCTGGCATTCTGATTCTTGGCCTCTCTAGCACCTGTTTGCTCCTGGCTTCCCGCAGACAGAATCCAAGGACAGGTAGCCCCTAAGCATGGCTCTGTATGTCTGTTTTCCTCAACTTCTGTTCACTTGGACAGGACAGTGAAGATATTAATGCTAAGATGCTTTGTATTTCTAATTTGTGTACTTTCAAGAGTTCCAGGAGAGGTGAGGCCTAACAGTAATGGAATGTGAACAGAGAAGCCAGGAAAAGGTGAATGTCTGCAGCTTTGTAAGTGTGCCCAGGTTGTTTGCTGTATGTCTCTTAGGATAACATATTGCTGGGGAAACTGAAACATAAGTCTTAATGGGTGGACTACAAGGTAATGGCCATTTGTTCCTCTTGGGGTTTCGATTCAGACTGGATTGACACATGGACTTGTCATTTGCTAATTTCTATTGCCTTGTTATCACCAAGTTTGGTTAATACAGACTCCTTAATAAACCTTAGACTTACCTGGTGTGATCTCACTTGCACTCACAACATGACAACCTTACACTTACTTCCCTATCCCAATCTTCCAATGCTTCATATACAGCTTCCAAATTTCAGATTTACTTTCTGAAATGAAAACTCACTCACATACCTCCCACCACAAGCCTCCCTCTCCATGTTTAAAGCCTTTAATCATTATCTACTCAACACGATAAAGTCATGATAAAAATCTAAATTCCTTCTCTGAGACATTTGGCCTAGCTGTTAAGATGCAGGTTAGTACCCTGCACTCCATATCAGAGTGGCTGGGTGCGGCATCCACACTTGGCTCTGACTCTAACTTCCTGCTCACGCAGACCCCCTAGGAGGCAACTCAAGTGACAGCTCAAGTGATTGAATTATTGCCACTCTTGAAGGAGGCCTAGACTGAGTTCTGAGTTCCTGCTTCAGCTCTCTTTCTCTCTCGCTCTCTCTACCTCTTAATAAATAAATAAATAAATAAATAAATAAATAAATAAATATAGACATAAAACTTCTCTCTTGGTCCTTCTGTTCAATCTGTTGCTACTCCACTCCACCTTGGCCATCAGTGTTTTCTGGATGCCTCAACCTGCCCTGCTCTGTGGCTTTGCCTCTGTGGTTTCTTTTATACCCAGTCTCCCCTGAGCATTATTGCTCTGGAAAGTTCCATTCTTCAGGATTTGGCTTAGATATTGTCTCATCTCTGTGTCTCCTGCATTAGGTCTCTTGTCTCCTGCCCTTTCCAAGCCACCCCACAGCATTTTGAACTTGTGCTATTTATATTTCATTTACTTTTAACTTTATTAGAATATGAATACTTTTCCACTTTGAATTTTATATTCAGTCTTCCATTTTGGGTTTTATATTCACAGCAGACACAGGGGATTCAGGCTGCACATGGATGAGCCATTTCTTCTGAACTAACTCTTGGGACTCATAACGGCTAAGGTACCTTGAGGTTAAGCTTGCCTTCCAGAATTCCATAAACTTGGCTCAGTTGCTGTCTAAACAATGATGCAGTTCAAGCACTACAATTGGCCCTGTCCCTGCCTAAATAATGACTGGAGTTGAAACTCTGGCCAGACCAAGTCCTTAGCTCACCTTTTAATGCCAAGTACTTGAATGTGATGTGGCCCCCAACCAAGCAGCACAAGGGTGATTTTATTCGCTGAGTGAATGCTTTGGAAGTCAGAACACAACCACGTTCATTAGTAACACTGCACGGGGATACTGTAGCAACAGGTTAGGGACCAATAGCAACCATGTGTGGACAAATTTACCTTGGGGAAACTCCAAGGAGTAGCATCATGATGTTTTTAGTTCCAGCTTGAAGTGCCAAGTGTAGCTTTCACATGGTCCTCCTCTCTACAGAATAGTTGTACTGAATTTTAATGGGTTGCAGACTCCTGAAACATTAAACCCAACAAAACGTTCTGTAGAACACTTTTGGGGGATCTTTTCCTTTGGTAAAATGCACATAACACCATTTATCACTCTTAAAGGACACAGTATTGTGGTGCTAAGTGTATTCATGGTGTTCTGCAGCCAGCATCCCATTCCAGAACTGGCTCTACTATCCCAAACAGAAACTCTGACCCCATCAGATAATATCCTCCCATTTCCCACTTTCCTCCATCCCCTGGGAACCCTGACTTTCTTTCTGTCCCTAAGGATTTGCCTATTTCAGGTACCTCATACAAATAAGATCTACACAATGTGTCTTTATGTGACTGGCTTCTTCCACAGAGCATAATGGGGTTAGTGTTCACCCATGCTGTGGCCAGTATCAGTACTTCTTTTTCTTTGGGCCCTGATAGTAGCCCACTGTATGGATACACCACGCCTCGTTTATCCAATTATCCACTGGTGGACATGTGAATTGTTTCCATCTTTCGGTTACGACAAGCTGCGCTACCAAGAACATTAGCATAGAAGTCCTGAAATCAGCTTCCAGTTCTTTCAGGTGCATATGTGAAAGTGGAATTGCCAAATCACACAGCAATTCTGCTTAACTTTTTTTAAAAGATAAATATGTATTTTTTTTTTTTTATAAAAAAAGTAGAGAAACAAAGAGACACAGAGCTTCCATTTGCTGATTCACTCCCCTAAAAACTACAATGACTTGGGGCTAGGCCAAACCACATTCAGGAGCCAGGAATCCAATTCAGGTCTCCCATGAAGGTAGGAAGGACCCAAATGCTTGAAACATCACCTGCTGCCTCCCAGGGTGTGTATTAACCAAGAGCTTGAAGCAGGACCAGAGACAGGGCTCCAGTCCAAGTACTCTGATACGGGATGCAGGCATCTTAAGTGCCCACCCCTTGCCTAACTTTTTTAAAGGACAGCCAGACCTTTGTCCCAGATTACATTCCTACCCACAATGCACAAGTCTTTCAATAGCTCCACATTCCTGCCAACACTGGGTATTTCCCACTTTTTCACAATAAATAATGGGCTTTGTAGTTCTTACTTGCATTTCCCTACTAACAAGTGATAGTTTCACATGTTTCTTGGCCATTTGTGTATCTTCCATGGAGGAATGTCTATTCAAATCCTCTGCTTGCTTTTTTCATTGCCTTTGCTTTTGCTTTGTACTTTGATCATTGAGTTGCAGTTCCTTATACATTCTGGATGTTAACATCATAGATACGCAAACATATTTACATAACTTTTTAAAAAATTTCATCCAAAATACTGTTGTGAAACACAGTGCTTCAAGCACTAAAACAAAACCTATGTTACCAGCTGGGAGTGGTGTTTGCATTCCGTCAGTACCTTAGGAATGGAGGCAAGCAACCAGCAGTGACAGGTAGCAGGGCCAGGGTGAGCTGACCTGGAGTCTCATTCTAGAACTCAGAGGGTCAAGAAAAAATTTTGCATTTCCCTCTCCAACTCTCCACATACACACCTGCCACAATGGTTGTCAACTAACAAAGCATGTTTCAATTCTTTCTCCCAGCAATCACTCACTGAATTTTAAAAATGTCTGCCTTTACCTTTCCTTACAATCTTGTCCCCAGATGGTGATTTGTGTGGTTGTTTCAGGTCACGCTTTCATTCCCACTTTGTCTCTAAGGGGTCATTTGAGACTGAAAACAGAGATGGCAAGAAGAAAACTCAAAGTCCTCGTAGCTCTGCAACAAAGCCAGGGGGAAGCACAAGGGCCCACACACGTGGAAACACCGTGTCGGGGCTCCGTCCTTGGAACTGATGTCTATGGTTGAATCCTGGATTCCCCCATGGATGGACCCCAGTGGGCAGGGGAGAGGGTTTTGGAAGTCATGTCTCCCCTCTGTGCCTTATTTATTTTCATCTGCCGCAGGGGGATGATAATAATAGGATCCACATCAGCAGGTTGAAAGTGAGGATTAAATGAGATAGGTCCTGGAATGTGCTTAGATTGGAGATGGCAGGGACCAAGGGCTTAATAAGCATTAGCTATTATTATCCTTCCTCTCCAAACATTCCTTTTAAGCTCTGGGCTTGGCCTGTTTTCTGTGAGTGACCCCAAATACCGCCCCTCCAGCGCTGTTGTACTCTGGGTCTTTCCCACATGGTTGACTGCACGTTCCACGAATAGGCAATGACAACAATGTCCATGCTCATGTTCGACGACATTAGAAACCGAGTCATGATGCCCAGGGACGAGTAAGAGGCTTGGGTGCCCCAATGGGAGGAGGATCCCCCAGAGCCGCTCTGTAAGGACATCATCTGAGACCTACTCTCTGACTGCTGGCTGCCCACCCCGAAACAGATTCACCCTCACCTGAGAACTTGATGGAACTCAGTGCTGTGCTGCAGCCAAGGACCAGTAATAGCAACAGCAACCCAACAATGCCCCAAAAGAGATGTCTGACTTCGGGCTGAAACCACCGTGGCGGAGCAACTAAGAGCATGGGCACTGCGTGTGGGTAGCCTAGATTTTAATTCATTCGCTGTGCAATGCAGGCAAGTGACTGAATCTCTTTGAGCACCCATTTGGATCATCGTCTGCGAAATTGAGATAATGACATACTCACGCCGTGCTGTTTTATGAGGATAAAAAGAAGTAATGCATGTACCAGCCCAAAAACAACCCCTTAGACAGCACTCTCTGAGAATCTGCAAGCAACACTTCGACTTCATTTACCTCTGAACACACGGTACAGGAAGAGCAATGGTGAGCTATCAAGGAAACACAGACGGAGCGAGTAACCTGAAATCCTACCAAGCAACCCGCATGCCTCTCTGGTGAGGAAGGAGATAGCTGGTGCCAGCTTTGACATTGGGCCTACTCTCACTATCACACAGAGACACCTGCAGCCAGTGTGGGGCGGGAGGGGAGGGGAGAAGAGGGTGTGAATGGGAGAGGATGGCAGTGGGGGCAGGATAAGGAGCCTGGGGCTAGTTTGGGGACAGCAATCTGCAGAAAGGCATTCATTCTGTTCAAAACTTCTTAGAAGCCTGGTTTGTATTTGCATATGACTTAAGCAACATCAGAGTTTTGCTATATACATCTCTCACCATGTGAAGCCTTCAAGAGTACACTTAAATTCTCTAACCCATCTATAGCTTTCCACTTCTATACTTTTTCCAAAGTGAATGTCAGATGGTGGCCAAAGGTGCTGCCTATCTCTGCCCCCAAAAAGGCATGCAGGATCTGCTGCTTGGGACCCTACTCCGGAACCCCATGCCCACAGCCACTTCTATGGCTGTAAAGGGCCAGTTCTAAGGTTTCAGCTCCCTTTGGGCTAGGCATTTTGGCTGTGGCTCCCCGTCCTGTTTCATAGGCATTTCCTGGCACCCACTCTTGTGAAATCCGTCAACCAGGAATAGCAGCACATCGCAGAGATTAGAAGTGCATGGGCTCCAGAATCAGAGGAAGAGTTCCCACAGCTTCTTCTACCCCACGGGGCCTCAGTTTCCCCCACCATCTCAATGAGAATCATCCGCATTTTCCAGAGGAACTGCAAGGATTATTGGCACTAAAGGAGAGGCACTTGGCACCTACCTGGCAGAGCAAGTGCTGGCAGAACTGGGAGCTATTATTAGCAGGTCTGGGCCCTGCAGCTGCTCTGGGGTGTCCCCACCCCTCAGCCCTCCTGCCTCCTAGCTGCTGCCCCCCCCAAACCTGATTTAGAGAGTAAGATAATTACTAATGTGTTGAAATCTGGGTAGGGCACAGGTATATTTAAAATTACGAGCTGGGCTTGTCACAAACCATTGCAGCTGGGCAGACTGTTCAGACGCCGTGTGCCCCAAGGCTACTCATTATTGTAGTTTGCTGGATGATCTTTGGGTTAGGACCAGGAGCAGGACAGGCACTGCAGAATGGGGGTGGCATGGCCAGGTCTCAGGGGCCATGGGATGTTTTGGGGGGAAAACTCCAATGGAACCCACCCATGGGAATGGGAGGTCAGCCCTCACCTAGATTTCCCTGCACTCCAAATGAATTATCTGACAACTGAGCCGTAAGCAGGAGGTACTTGGATTTGTTTCTGACACCAGGGAAACAAGACTCTAAAGTGATGTTATACCCAGTCTAGCAGAAACAAACAGCGGTCAAAGTAGAAGCCGCAGGTGTCTTTGGCCAGAATGAAGCAGTGTGCTTTTCCTATGAAGCCGGTTCACAGAAACAGTTACTACAACAAGAGTACCCGGGGATTTAGTGACCTTTCATGGGGCTGGGAGTGCTCTGAGCTCTGCTTGTCTTTCAGGCAGCCAGGAAACAGAGATTTTTCAGGTCCTCCAGCTCAAAGGAAGGAGTCTCTCCTTCTCTCCAAGCTCAGCCGCCCTGTTAGTCCAGCGGTGCCCCCCAACCCAATTAAAGGGCTGAGACTCACCTCTGCTCATCTTCTAGGCAAATCTGGGCTTTGTTTGCTGGCAGCCAGTTCTCTTCTGTTTTGAGGAATTTTTTTTTTTCATTTTGGTTTGTTTTGTTTGTTTTTTCTTTTGATTTGGCACTCAATACCACCACCAGTTTCAGGTGGACAGGCTCTTTCTCCCTGGGACTCTTGGGGTTAAGAACCTGGAAGGTCCTTCCCACGGGGAAATGCTGAACTGCCTCCCCCTGATTTCATGGAAGCGGGGGTAGTTGGAACTTTCTGGGTTGCTTTTGCGCAATACAAATTGGACCGTTCAGTTGCATGGGAAAGAGTGAAAGGAAAGGGAAAGTGGAAGAACTAGGAAGTGGCAAAACTCCCTATGGCTTTTCTAAGTGCGGCTATGATGATACACAGGTATTTGCTCTAAAAACAAATCTTGTGATTTTTTTTTTCCATTCCAGATCCACTGTCCCTGAAAAACCTGCTACTTAGTTTCTTTAGTAGTGATTTCCCCTCTTGATTTCTCTTGCCCCTGATCTTTCCCAGGTCCTACTTCTTTGCTCTCCTCCAGGGACATTTCTGGAGGATGGCAAACCAGCTCCAAGGTCAAGTGCAAAGCTCGGACATCCCGTGCAGCAGCTCCAAGTCTCATGACATCTTTCCAACAGCCGGTGTACTCCCCCTACCCTGCACCCCGGACAGAGCTGTCCATGAACATCAAGAGAAGTCCTGAGCCACAGGCTTGTGAACTCTTTACATCTTTAATCTTCAAGCCTACCGAGCCAGGAGCCCACGCAAAGGAGGATAAAGGCTGCGGCTCTGTCAGATACTTGCTGGAGGAGGCCTGTTGGGCCCTGGGGCAGTCTGGGAAACCCTCAGTGGTCCTGGAATGCTGACATCAAATCGGGAGCAGTTAAGGCACTGTGATTAAGCCTTAAGCAGATAAAGTCCCAGAGCCTGTAGCTCTCCACTGACCAGGCTTCTGAGTCTGAAAGGATTGGGAAGGACTTGAAAAGCAGCCTCAGAGATGCGTCTATGCAGAACCTCTAGGTCAGGAGCCCAATTTGCACCTTTTTCATGCCAGTAAGAGGCACTGGGTTGTGTCCTCAGGGTTCCCAGCCTGGAGGGGAGTCCTGACAACAGCCAGAGCTGGCTTTCCCCTGGGGCTATCCTTGGGTCTCTCCAGTTCGTCCAGGGTTTTGGAACTGTAGGATGGATATCCCTCTTTCTGCCTCCAACCCACCACTCTCTCACACTTAACCCTGCCCAAGAAGGAACAATGTTTCCTTCCCTTGGATGGACAGGGGAGAAGGGGATTTGGCATATATAAATGGCTTTAGCTCATCTCTCCCTATCCTGTCGTGACCTCTGACCTTTTGTTAGGCCCTTGCTTGCTCCCCAAAAGGACATCCTGCTTCTGCTGCCTCAAGGTCTCAGAATATTGGTGGATGGGCTCACATATCTCCATGCTACCATGCAGGGGTGTTTGGATGCTTTGAGATGATTTACATGGAGTTGCTCCCATCCAGGGTGTCATGTTCATTGAAGTCTTCCCCATTTTCCAACAGGAGACAGTTGGTGGGGATTTCAGCTCCTAGCTGGATCTTGACATTCAGCAGAGCCTTGGATTCCCAGCGCTGGTACTGCCCCTCTGCCCGGCTGTGGGTCAGCTCTGACTCTCAGTGCTGAGTCGTTGTGCAGCAGGACCCAACAGATCTCTTTGTGCCTTAGGCTGTCTCCATGCTGGCTGTCAGATTCCTCAAGGCCTCCAGGAGGCTGACCAAGAATAGAAGCTTCGTCTCAGCTTTGTGAGCAACACTGAGGTTGGCAGGTAGTGGGGTGACAACCGTGGTGTGTGCCTACTGGGGCCAGCACTCATCCAGCCCCAATTGGATCTTCTGAGTCAGTTTGTCATACAGGGCCTATTATCTGCCATGTTCTTGCTGAGGTCCCCAGATCAGGTGTGTCTACCTCCATGGTCAACCCAGCTGACAGCTGGGCCTGAAGGCCCTCCAGTACCTCCTTGTGGTCCTCCTGCATGACCAGCAACTGCCGCTGGGGAACTTTGATCTCCGTCTTCAATTGCAGCCAAATGGTGTCGTTGTCACAAATGATCTTGCAGAGCTCATGGATGTTACTCTGCAAAAACTGGCACGTGGCCTCCTCCAACTCACCCTTTCAAGTCATCAGTAGCAAGATGAACATCATCCACAGAATCTGCACAAATCTGAGTCTTCAACGGCTCCATGGAGCTCCATGATCCATGGTCATGAAGTCACACCTCCAGGTCCAACTTGGACCCCACCCCCACAGTGTTCCCAGATTTCACTCTCTAGCTGCAAGTTCTTAGTGTCCAGTTCCTCACTCTGTCCAGGTAGGAGGCCAAGTGGACATTCTGGGCTTGCATAGCTAGATGCTCCTCCCCCATCCCTTCAGGATCCCTGGCTACTCCCATGGCCAGCTCCCTGGTCCTCCAGGAGTCCCTGAAGCTGGTGGAGTATTACACGGAGATCTGGAAGCTCTACCTGCATAGACACCTGTTGTGCCTTTCAGCTGACCAGATGGAGCCCAGGGACAAAGCGTTGATGAAGAAGGAGGTGAAGCTCATGCTGTCCAGAGAGGAAGGCATAAGGCCAGGACCTGGCTGGGTTGTGTGTGTGTGTATGGTTTCTGTTTGCATTTCTGAGTGCAATAGTCATCAAAACAAAAGAGAACAAAACCAGCAGGGTTTGCTTGGCTGTTATTGCTAGAAATATGCTTATTTTATGGTTAAACAGCCATATAGAAGAGGTTCTCTCAATTTTGCTCAGCAGAACCAACTTGAACTTGAATTCTTGAAGGAATCTAGTATTCCTGAAGGTGAGCACAAAATATCCTTCCCTTAGTTCTCTCTATCATCCCTCTCCACATAGCGTAGCTGGGCCTTCAATGCTTCTATCCCGACCCACACACCAAATGGACAACAGGTCCTAATTCAAGAAGTTGGACATCTTGTGAAGTTCAACTAGCAAAGTGTCTGAAGGAGGTAGAGAGGAACTCAGAGCAGCAGTGAGGACCGAGGGGCCATGACGAAGCACACCATGGCAGCTGGTACTGCTGTACACCTTAGACATGAGCCCACTTGAATATCATTGCATCCCAGGGAAGAGATGCTACCAAGACTCTCTTATCTCAGTGGAAAGTCACACACAGAAGCAGAACAGGACTGTGATCCCATACTCAATATCTTTTTACAAATTATTTATTTATTTGAAAGAGTTCCAGAAAGAGAGATCTTCCATCCCCTGGTTCACTTCTCAAATGGCTGCAATAGCTGTTGCTGGGCTGGTCAGAAGTCAGGAGCTAAGAGCTTCTTCTGGGTCTCCCATATGGGCGTAGGGAGGCACATTAGCAGGAAGACAGATCAAAAGTAAGCAACCAGGACTCAAACCAGCAGCCATATGGAATGGCAGCCCCAAAGGTAGCATCCTTATGTGCTATACCACAGTGTTTATCCCAGACTCCAACTCTGCTTCCATTACTACCTGACTTGGGCAATCTCCCTATTGTGTGCCTCAGTTTCCTTATCTATAAGTTACTCAACTTACAGATAAAATAATAGGACCTAGAGCTTCCTCTGTAAAGAGTGAGACAACAGTCACAAGATGTCTAGGGCAGTGCCAAGACAGGCAGCAGATGATGATGTTTTATCAGTGGGACTTTATTCTGTTGGGAAGGGGAAGCCACTGAGTCAGGATTCAAAGCAAGGCTCACCACCAAGGTTATCTGGCTCCTGGCTGTGCAGGAACTGCTGGGAAAAAATGTCCCTGGGGACATAGCCTTCCAGCTCCCAGACAGTGGCCTCTGGCACCTTCATCAGCAGTGAACCACAAAGAGACAAAACCTGTTGCGTTCCCATCTATCTGTGCAAGGGCTCTTTAGTGACGCAAGCCCCGCTCTGAGAAGCAATGCTGGGAGGCCTTTGCTGTACCTCTCGGCCCTGGTGTCCTGCCAAGCACTGTGCTTGGCCTTGTGGGCTCTGCTCTTTTCCGTGAACAATTCAATGAGTTCTTTCTTCAGCTGGGCCATGCATCAACAAGGCACGACATGGGCTTGGCTCACCACCTCCAACCCCGGAAGGAGGGGGTGGGAGGATGGAGGGAATTGCTGGGCTCCCAGCACTAGCTGGGGTGGCCTCCTCTCTCCCCTGTGCACTGCCTCTTCTTGAGTATTTCCCCAGCTGGTGCTCCCACCCTGCTGGCAATGCCCAAGGGACTTTTATGATGAGTGTCATCAGGCAATGGCTCCCTGAACTTGGAGAAAGCAGTCCTAGAATTCAAGTTCATGTCACTGCTTGATGGGGAGGTTCAAGGGACACCAAAGGAGCTATTGGCCCCAGGGCTTTACCTATGGATCAGAATTCAGCTTGGGTCTCTTCATGCTAGGCAGAAGCCTGTGCTCCAGGTTGCAAGGATATGCTTAGTGTACACCTGCTGTCCTGGTATCATTGTGCTGAGGGCCCATTTCATTTGCAAAAGTATCCCAGCTTTGGCAAAAAAAACAAAAACAAAAACAAAAAATCCTGTATGGTCTGCTATTGTGGGTACATTTTGTCTCTTGGTAATTCCTAGTAAGATACACAAGTTTCCTGGGCAATAAGATGTACTATATTACAGGACAATCCAAGAGCAGAAAAGAACTTATGGGGATGTGGGGACATTGCTTTGGGTTGGCTCATCCAGTGTGGGTTGTTACAGGAGGGTCACACACACATGGGGGGCGGGGTGATGGAGGGGAGAGCTTTTGGATGAACTGGGTTTAAGAAAAGGGCCAAGGTTTGTATTCTTCTCCCTGGGCCAACCCCTGTCTGGTCAAGTGCCATCTTCCATGTTTTCTTAACCTCTTCCAGGTTCACTCCAAGGCTGTAATTGTTTCTCCATCTGCCATATTTCCTACGTGACTGTAAGTTTCCTAAAAGCAAGGAGTCAGTGTTTTTTAGTGTTCAATCCCCAGTGTCTAAACATCTTAAATGAGAGACTCAGTTTCTTCGTCTGTACAAGGGAAAACCCAGCCTTTTAACGTGTTTGTGGGGCTTGGTGATAGCTGATGTCAACTGTTGAACATGTCTAGGGAATTACTGGTTTGCATGGGATGATAACTTAGATGCTATCACTGTTGCTAGTTTTTCAATCAACCTAAATGCTGTCCCACTACATCTAAGCCAGTAGACTGGACCTGCACCTATCAGGGAGAGTTGCCATTTTACTGTGCTAGATTTGTCCTTCTTCAGGCTGTATTTGAGTTCCAGGTCAATGGAACCCTTGTGCAAGTACCCCTTGTCACAATAAGCAGAGAATGTACACAAGATGAATAATTCTAGAATTCACTGTGTTTCAATAGAAAGAAATAAATCTTGAAAAGAGAGAAAGAAAGAAAGAAAGAAAGAAAGAAAGAAAGAAAGAAAGAAAGAAAGAAAGAAAGAAAAAAGGAAGGAAGAAAAAGAAAGAAAGAGAGAGAGGGAGGGAGGAAGGAAGGAAGGAAGGAAGGAAGGGAAAGAAAGAAAGAGAGAGGGAGGGAGGGAGGGAGGGAGGAAGGAAGGAAGGAAGGAAGGAAGGAAGGAAGGAAGGAAGGAAGAGCAGTTGGGACTCAAACTAGTGCCTATACAGGATGCTGGCACTGTAGGTAGTGTCTTTCCCTGCTATGCCCAATGCTGGGCCCTACCTGTTTTTTTTTTTTTTTAAAAAAAAAAAAGTTTATTTAAAAAGCAAGTATTTGAAAAAGTAACCTAACAAGAAAGAGATCTTCCATCCACTGGGTCTTCCATATGGGTGTCAAGGTCTCAAGTACTTGAGCCACTATCTGCTGCCTTCCAGGATGCAGGGGGTAGGGAGCTGGATCGAAAGTGGGAAAGCCACAACTGTACCCAGACACTCCAAAATGGAATGTGGACTTTCCAAGATAACTCACTGAGCCATAATGTCCACCCTTGTATTTTTTTTTTTAAATACACAATAAAGGATTTAACACAGGTAATGGCAACTGCAAACATGTCAGTATTGGGGCCAGTGCAGTGGGTCATAAGCTAAACCTCTGTAGTACTGGCACCCAGTTCTAGACTCAGTTCCCTGCTTATTGCCTAGGAAACAGCAAAGGATGGCCCAAGTCCTTGGGTCCCTGTACCCACAGAGGAGAGCTGAAGGAGGTTCCTGATTTCAGATCTGCTCAGCTATATCTGCTGCAAACATTTGGGGAATAAACTGGTGGATAAAGAACTCTCTGTCTCTCCTTCTCTCTGTTAATCTGCCTTCCAAATAAAAATAAATATATCTTTTCTTTAAAGTCAGATATACAGAGAGGAGGAGAGACAGAGAAGAATATCTTCCATCCGATGATTCACTCCCCAAGTGAGTGCAACGGCTGGTGCTGTGCCAATCTGAAGCTAGGAGCCAGGAGCTCCTCCAGGTCTTCCACACAGGTGCAGGGTCCCAAAGCTTTGGACCGTCCTGGACTGCTTTCCTAGCCCACAAGCAGGGAGCTGAATGGGAAGTGGGCTGCAGGGACCAGAACCAGCACCCATATGAGATCTTGGCGCGTTCAAGGCAAGGACTTTAGCCACTAGGCCACGGTGCCGGGCCCAAATAAACCTTTTTAAAAAGTCAGTATTACTGTTACATAATCATGTATTGCTACCATTGTTATAGTAGAAAAAGTTTAATGTTGTAATGTCTCCCAACCTATACCCTCTACATTTCTGAAATGTAACTGACCAGGTCAAACTGAGGGCAAGTCCTTTAGTAGGGAACTGACCTCAAACCTCACTTCTTCCGTTTCCTTTTCACAGAGGTGTAACTGCAGGCCCCAGGTGTTGGGTAATCTCTGAATGACATGGGGAGCCCCACTGTACTTTTTGGTGTGAAAGAGGAAGGAGGTGGGGTGTTCTTGCTCTCATACCTAGTTTGCATAACTGTACTATTCTCTTTCAGGCTGAACTGAGAAAGAAGCTATGTGGTGATAACTCAGCAGGATTCTGCATGGAGCAACTTTGGGGAACAGGAAGTTGCAGGGCAACTTTGGGGAACAGGAAGGATGCAGTTCCTAGCATCCTAGCACTCCGTGTTTTGTGACCTGAGCTAATGCTCCCTCCAACTCCTGAAAGTGCCAGGTCTTGCATGTGAATACAAGTAAGGTCTTGAACCTTGACATGAAACTTGTAAGGATGTTCCTGGAATTCCTCGGGAAGCCATGGCAGCTCAGAGCATTCCAAGGACTGTTGGAAGTGGCACTGTTTATAAAAAACACAACCTTGGGCTCTCTCTTTCTCTTTCTGACTCTTACTCTGAAATAAACAAAAATTTATAATAGTAAAACATTTTTTCTTTAAAAAGTATTCAAGATATCACCCTCTTAACAGCTATATGACTTGTAGGTTGCCCTTTAACTGCTAAAAGTGATTTTTGATGCAGCATATTTTTAATTTTCAGGAAGCCAAGTTTGTCTGTTTTTCCATTAACTACCTGTGATTTTGCTGTCATATCCAAGATATCAATGCCAAATCCAATATCACAAAGATTTTGTCTAGGGCCAGCACTGTGGCAGAGTTAATTAAGCCATCACCTATGATGCTGGTAATCCATATGGACACCAGTTAAAGAGTGTTATATGCTCCACTTTGATCCAGCTCCCTGCTGATGCACCTGGGAAGGTAACAGAGGAAGGCCCAAGGGCTTAACCTCTGCTCTTACTTAATCGAAGACCCAGAAGCAGCTCCAGGCTCCTGACTGGTCTGTCCCAGCCCTGGTTGTTGCACTCATTTGGTGAGTGGGCCAGAAGATGGAAGGTCTCTCTCCCTCTCTCTCTGTCTCTCTGTCTCAGTCTGTCTCTCTTTCTCTCTCTGCAACCCTGCCTTTAAAACGAATAAAAGAGGGCCCAGTGGCGTGGCCTAGTGGCTAAAGTCCTTGCCTTGAAAGCACCAGGATCCCATATGAGTGTCGGTTCTAATCCCGGCAGCTCCACTTCCCATCCAGCTCCCTGCTTGTGGCCAGGGAAAGCAGTCAAGGATGGCCCAAAGCCTTGGGACCCTGCACCCATGTGGGAGATCTGGAGGAAGCTCCTGGATCCTGGCTTCAGATTGGCACAGCACCGGCTATTGCAGTGCCGTTGCAGTACTTGGGGAGTGAATCATCAGATGGAAGATCTTCCTCTCTGTCTCTCCTCCTCTCTGTATATCTGACTTTGTAATGAAAATAAAATAAATGTTTTAAAAAAAGCTAAAATGAATAAAAGAGTCTTTTTTAAAAACAAAGGGAGAGGCAGGGAATATCATTATATTCTTGGAACTGTATATTGAATCTGTTCTCTTTGTATTAATATTAGCACGAAAAAATAGAGGATCAGAAATGTGGGAGTGACAGGAAGATATCAGATGATGCATGCCTGGCCGGATGTGGACAGGGCATGCCAGCTGGCTTAATCCCTTACTTATTTTCAGAGCAGTGATCTTCTGGCAGCTTTGTGGAGCCAGGAGAAGACCAACCCTGCCCACCTGCCCTGACATCTATGAGAACTGGCAAACATCCCTCACTTGAAGATGACAACAATAGAAGTTACATGTTTATAAGACAGACCTATTTCTGTTAAGCAGAAAAGTAGGAATATCTGGGGATTCAGGCCAGCTTGTTCATCATCCAAAGGGGAATTCCAGAGGGTACCTCAGAAGGCAAGGAATAGGTCCTGGTTCAATAGCCCTAGTGGCTGAATTCTCACCTGGCATCTGCCGGGATCCTATATGGGTGCTGGTTCATGTCCCAGCTGCTCCACTTCCCATCCAGCTTCCTGCTTGTAGCCTGAGAAAGCAGTAGAGGATGGCCCAAAGTCTTGGGACCCTGTACTTAACGTGGGAGACTTGGAAGAAGCTCCTAGTTCCTGGCTTCAGATTGGCTCAGCTCCAGCTGTTGCAGTCACTTAGGGAGTATCTCACCTTATTTCTATATATCTGCCTTTCCCATAAAAAATAAATAAAATAAATAAAAAAAAGAGAGAGAAAGACAAGGAGCAATGGGGGAATGAGCAGAGGGAAGCACAGGGCAGTCTTGAACCAGTTTTCAGGACAAGACGGATATGCAGAGGCACTTCCATGACTATGAGGAAACTGAAAGGGGACTAATAGCCATGCAGCATCCAGAGAGACACTTGTTATGAGGTTTAGCACCAGTGAAACATGCTTCCAGGGATATGAACAGGATGTTGGACTAGACCTGGGACACCCTGCACAGCAGCATGTAAAATAACACAAAACCAGACAGGCAGAATTCAGTGGGTGAGCAGGCTGGCTCCCAAGGGTGAGGTCGGTTCTGGAGAGCCTTCTAAGCCAGCAGAGGAGTCGAGACATGATTCATAAGAAATAGGGCCTCATTATGGTTTCTTACCAGTGGAGGGACAGGTTAAAAATAAGAAATTTAAGGAAGATTAGTGTAAGAAACATCCACCTTGATAGATTGAGGCAGGGAATGTTGGATTCCTGGAAGATTTTGCAAGCACAAAATACAGAACTTGGGAGGAGAACAACAAAAGAATTTGAAAATAAAAACCAAAAAGAACATTTTCATGACACAGGGGAGGGGAAGAAGAGGAAGTTCAAAATGTTGAACTTCGTTAATTGAAGAGCAGTATCAAGAGCCTGCGCGGGGAACCTCATCTTGGGGGTCTTCTATCCAGCAGGCCTCAGGACCACAGAGGGGTGAGGTGACAGTGCTCTTTTGCAGCAGAAACACTGGAGACAAATCGGTGGTGAAGAATGTCAATTATTTGAAAGAAGTCACAAGCTTATATAGGGTAGGAAAAGGGGGCAGGCAGAAGGTGGTCCCAACAGTATTTCCACCCAACAACAACATTGTGATTGGCTAACAGGTATATCTATTTCTGGGTCCTCCAATAAAGTTAAAGGTCAAGAAGCCCAAGAAACACAGGAAACTGTGTCTCAGGGCAGACTCCTGATCTGCTGAAAAGCAGCTTGAATGTAATATTTGACTTCATACAGTTGTTTGCAAAGGAAATGCTACCACAGTTCATTAAGAGGCAGAGAAGAGAGACTGAGGTGCAGCCCATCACTCTTGCTGCATGCCCAATGAACAGGCCATATTGGGGTCTCAGCCAGCCGAGACTCCTGTCAGGAGTTCCCTTTGGGGACACAGTGAGCCATGTACCTAAGGCCTCCCACATAGGCTAGGCACGCAGAGATCCAGGGGCCATCTCCCATAACCCGATAGAGGCAGAATGCAGTTAAGAGGGAAGGACAATGATGGACTTGGTGTGGAACCTAAATTTATTAGACTTTCACAGCTAGAGGACACTCTTGTATGTGGCTATATGGGTTAATGACGCTGTTGCATAGCTGAAGCAACCTTGAGTTAGAGATCACACAGGACATACTGGTGTAGATGTCCTAGAGGCTGTTAGTGATGCAGAACCATACTTGAAAGGCACAGCAAAGAGAGGAGAGAGGAGACAGGGCTGGACTAGGTTAAGGCCAGAAGCCCAGAAGCCCACCTGGTCTACTGCCTGGATAATGGCAGGGACCTAATCACTTGGGCCATCTTCTGCTACCTCCCAGGAATGTAATAGGAAGCAGGACAGGATGCAAAGTTGCTGGAACTCAAATCGGCACTCTACTATAGGAGGCACGCATCCCAAGAGGTGACTTAGCCTGCTGTGTCACAGCACCTGCCTACATCTGTGCTTCAATGAAACAAAATTACTACACCAATATTGGAGCCACAGGAATAGTCTTGCCAGGTGATTACATAAGAATGGAAGGACTATCCAACAAGGCAGCAGAGTGAAAAGCCTGAAGACTTGGGAGGAGACAGCAGTTAATCCAATCGATTGGCAGAAAAGAAGCAGGAATGCTGGCTCTATTACTTGTTTGCTTTAAGCAGCTGATGATATATCAGCCTTCTCTGGGTCCCAGGGTGCAGTTATACCAAGGCTTCTCTAAGGACCCATCTCAAGCTTACTGGCCAAGCCTCTGATCTTTGCTGGCAGGTGACTGGACATGCATCCTGGTCATGTTGGCCCCTCCAGAAGGCACTGATGATATAACAGCAGCCGGTTCCTTCAGAGCCAGAGAGCAGTCAAGGTGCTAAATAACTCCTGAGCCTTTCAAAAGCTGATCTCTGAAGTGACATCCCAGAGCTAGATCCTAGCCTTGCATGTGCAGGATCCCATATGGGTACTGGTTTGTGTCCCAGTTGCTCCTTTTCCCATCTAGTTCTCTGCTTGTAGTCTGGGAAAGCAGTGGGGGCTGACCCAAAGCCTTGGGATTTGTGCACCTGTGTGGGAGACCAAGAAGAACTGGCAACCCCTCACTTGAAGATGACAACAAGAAAAGTTACGTGTTTATAAGACAGACCAGTTTCTGTTAAGCAGACAAGTAAGAATATCTGGGGACACAGGCTAGCTTGTTCACCAACCAAAGGGGGATTCCAGAGACACCTCAGAAAGGCCCTCTTTCTGTGTGGGAAACCAACAGGAAGCTCCTGGTTCCTGGCTTTGGATTGGCTCAGCTTCAACCATTGTGGCCATTTGGGGAGAGAACTAGTGGATGGAAGATGTCTCTCCTTCTCTCCATAAAATCTGATCTGCCTTTCTAATAGAAATAAATACATCTTTAAAAACAAAATTTAAAAAAAAAAGAAAAAGTGTCCTCCCAACCTCAGAAACCAATCAAGGAGTCCAGGGGAAGGGATTTCACAGGGTGTGAATTCGGAAGGCTGGACCATGGAAGATGACATCTCTCCCTGTAACCACTTCACTGCTGTAGTTTGGATGTGGTCTGTCCCCGGCAGTGAAGGTTTACCCGTTGAAGACTTCGTGCCACTGTGGCAGTACTGGGATGGTGGAAACTTGAAGAGATGGGACTCGATAGGAAGTAAGTAGATCTCAGAGTCTCCATTCTCAAGCAGTGCATCGAGTTTCAATGAATAGGAAGGTTCGTGAGAGAGTTGTTTTAGAAAGAATTTGGCAGCTGCACCCAAGCTCACTGCATGGACCCATTTTTTCTCACTGCCATGTGATTTACCCCTGGGACTCTTGCCAGGACACTGGGCCATACTGTTTGGACTTAGCAGCTAGCAGATTCAGAAGCTAAAGAAAACTCTTTTCCTTATGCACTAGCCAGCATCAGTGACTCTTTTTTTTTTTTTTTTAAAGGCAGATATACAGAGAGGAGGAGAAACAGAGAGGAACATCTTCCATCTGACGATTCACTCTCCAAGCAGCCGCAATGGCTGGAGCTGGAGCTGAACCAATCTGAAGCCAGAAGCCAGGAGCTTCTTCCAGGTCTTCCACGTGGATGCAGGGTCTCAAAGCTTTGGGCCGTCCTCGACTGCTTTTCTAGGCCACAAGCAGGAAGCTGGATGAGCAGCCGGGATTAGAACCAGCACCCATATGGGACTCCGGCACGTGCAAGGCAAGGACTTTAACCACTATGCTATTACACCAGGCCCAGTAAACAAATTCTTAATCCACTGAGTTAGACACAGGCATGGCTAAAGCACACAGAAAGTCAATTTTTTTCCACAAAAGAGAAAGCTCATGGAAATTTCCAGGAAAGGTAATGGTGCTTGTAATAAGTTTTAAAGAATAAACTATCAGATGACAAGATGGGGAAGTTTATTAAGTTTTATCTGATAGTAAGTTTGGATTGTGGAGTTCTTTAGTACTGATTTTTAAGGCTGAGTAGAAGTACGGCAAGCATGAAGCAAATATTTCATAACTTAGATAATCTCTGACCTTATTAAAATGTGAATGAAGCAACTCATAGGGTTTCATCATCTGATTTCAAATATACTTTTAGAAATCCTAATAGTGTATCACACTCTACATTTTCCAAAATTGGTACTCCTAAAACTTCGTGTTTTCTAAACATATTACTAGCACAGTGATCAATTCAAAACTTGTATGAAGTCCACAATTTTCTTCAAGAGTACAATGTATAAAAATCTCTGAAAAACACAAATGTTCTCCTATTTCCAAGGCAGTTACAAGGGAGCTAAAGCTCTGTTTTTGTTTTTTCAATTATTGATTCTTCTGACTTTGGGATCTTTGTCCTCCTCATAATTCAGATTTGCCCCAAATGCTAGTATTTTCCTTGACCAATTTGATATTCTACAAGGTATAGATGGACTGTGTTAAATAAGCTGGTTTTTGAGTTTCCCAAAGTGGCACAAATACCAAGGGCTTTTCTTCCCAGTAAAAAGGCTGTCTCTGTACAATACACTGTCCTTTATTTTCTCCCTGCAGATTTGGCTTGCTCTCAGGGGGCTGCCAGCCCACCCAGGCTTTGTCCCTGTTGCACCCGGATCTGAAGTCCAAGCAACCCCAGGGCAGGATGGAGCAGTGGTGGGGAGTCCAGAGCACCTGGAAGAATGCTGTTTTGCTCTTCTAGCTATTATTCTTCTCTAACATAAGGTTTAGTTCATTATTTTCCTGTGCCTTAGCAACCGAATGCTGGGATCCAGCACACCACCATCCTGAAAGTCCACTGCCAGTGGGTTCTGATGCCCGGGAGGAGGGGGCAGGCCCCAACACAGACCCTCCTGCATGAAATCATCCTCATGGAGGGTGGCTGCTGGCAACTGGAAATTTGATTTAGGAAGCAAGATACTGTTAAGCCCCATTGTTTTCGTGTACAAAGAACAATGAGGTTGTTTCTTTTCAAACATTCTTGTTATATTATAGTGCCCCTCATTTTCTATTCATTCACTTTCTTTGAATAGCAAACACTCTCTTCTTAGTAATTAGGAACAAAAATAAACATGAAACACCCCAGTCATTGTTTGATAGTTCATTTCCATTTTCCTGGCTAAAATTTAAAATTTATAACTAAATTATATTATATATTCCTTTCAAATTATATCTAGGATTTTTTGTTTGTTTGCTTGCTTTTTAGGATTTGTTTGAAAGGCAGAATGACAGAGAAAAAAAAAAAGGAAAGGAGAGAGATTGATATTCCATCCGCTGGTTCACTCCCCACATGACCACAGTAGCCAGGATTGGGCCTCTCTGGAGCCAGGAGCCAGGAATTCCATCCAGGTCTCCCCACTTGGGTAGCAGGGGTTCAAGCAGTGGGCCAACTTCTTCTGCTTCCCCAGTCACATTTTGCAGGAATCTAGATGGGAAGTGGAGCAGCTGGGACATGAACTGGCATCCCACAGGCAGGCTTTACCTGCTCTGCTAGTGTTGGCTTTTCTGTGAGAGATTTTGTTTTCAATTTTGTTTTTAGATTTATTTATTTATTTATTTTTTACTGGAAAGGCAGATGTACAGAGAGAAGGGAATATAAAGTTCTTTCTACTGGTTCACTCCCCAAGTGGCTGTAACAGCCAGAGCTAAGCCGATCCAAAGCCAGGAGCCAGGTCCTTCCTCCAGTCTCCCACATGGGTGCAGGGTCCCAAGGGTTTGAGCCATCCTCTACTGCTTTCCCAGGTCACAAGCGGGAAGTTGGATGGGAAAATGAGCAGCAGGGACACAAACCGGTGCCCATATGGGATCCTGGCACATTCAAGGCGAGGGTTTTAGCTTTTTAACCATAATGCCAGTTCCCTGTGAGAAATTTTTAAAAAATAATCAAAATCCTTGTCCTAAAGAAACATATTGTCTTATTTCCCAAAATTCAGACAGTAATGATAATATTAGACAGATAAATGAAAAGGATCATAGAAAGATGCAAATGGGACTGGCATCATGGTGCAGTAGGCTAAGCCTCCACCTATGATGTTGTCATCCCATAACAGTGCTGGTTCCAATCCTGGCTGCTCTACTTCTGATCTACCTCTCTGCTACTACGCCTGGAAAAAGCAGCAAAAGATGGCCCAAGTCCTTGGGCTTCTACACCTATTTGGGAGACCTGGAAGAAGCTTTTGGCCTCGGCTTCAGACTGGGGCAGGTCTGGCCAGAGCAGTGATTTGGGGAGTAAATCACTATAGAAATGTCTCTCTCTCCCCACTCACTCCTCTCAGTAACTCTGCCTTTTAAATAAACAAAACAACACACTCCAAACCTCCCGGAAGCTTGTAGGAGAGAAGATGGCATATACCTGGTCATGGGGAGCCCAATTGGGTCTGGACCAAGCCTACAGCTTGTTTCTTTTACCTGTCAGTTTGATATATTCCCAGGACAACAGTTCTACACCTGAGCAGGGTGAAGCTTGACCTTAAGCTCTTAATGTCCTTGGATAACTACTGGGATCCTTGCTGTTCAGCCCGGTGACCCTGAGCAAGTTAGACAGTCTCACAGTGCTTGTTTTCCCACTTGCCAAAACAGGCAAAGGAGAGACCTGGCTGTGAGCTTAATGAGCGAGTCAGTTAATACAGTGTGCTCTGAACAGTACCTGGGTCTGGGTGTTTAAAGACAGTAGCTCTGTGACTTTTTTTTCTCACTTTTTTCTTCCCCTCCCTCTGTCATTGTCATTGTTAGCAGCACGTGGGTTCCTAGTTCGCCTTTATGTCTTTCCTCTTCCAACCTTGCCAGTTTTCAATTCTCCTGAACAATGTGTTATCATCTGAGAGATGTCAGTCAGATGGAACTGTATTAACAAAATTTTCTCTCAAAATAGAAAAATGAACAGTGGGGTAGCTGACCATTTGTAGTTAATCAAAGCTTTGGTGCCCTCCCAAATGACATCAAATTTGTATTCATATGTATATGTATTCACATATATATACATTCATACATATATACACACAAATATTATACACACACACAAATATTATCTTTGCCTTAAAGCAATTCTGTGCTTTTGTTGATTTATGGCAAAGCCCTTAATGAACTAACACCTCCAGCCACTTTTTAAATAGTAAACAACCAGGCCCTTCCTCTCTTATAACAGTGCAATGGATTTCTTAAGCTCTAAAGGATACTCTTTTATATTTAAGGATGCCCTTTTTATTTCTCTTTTGCATAAGTCTGAACTCTTGGTTGCATGTGACAGAAAGCTAGCAGTACCCACCTGAGATAAGGAGAGTCTTTGTGTAACTCTAGAGCAGGAAAGATGGTACGCACAGAAAGCTGAGTCATCCCTCATCATAAGGAGCATTGATCTCTCTCGATCTTTTTTTTTTTTTTGCTCAAATGGGTTTATTCCAGGCACTCTGGTTCCTGACAGCTCCTGGCTCGTACTGTCCTAACTTGAGCCTTTCAAAGAAATGATCCCTTCAAGTCCTCCTTTCCCTGGCAGGAAAGCAATGCTCTATATAGACATGTGTTATCATCCCTGAACTGCCTGAGGTTGAGGGTATGGTGAGAGGATGTGAACCCTGACACTATGTCAGCACAGGACCAGACTGAGAGGATGGGGCCAGTGCACAGAGTTCAGGCTGTGACAGGGGAGAAGTTCCTGCCAAGGAACTGGGAGAAAGCTTCTCTGCCACAAACCCTGATGGTTTAGAATGAACTCCCTCAATCAAAGCAGAACTAGGATTGGAGGGAGGTTTTTGAGCTACTACTATACTACCTACTGGTGGTTGGATGATCTTTTGGTCTGATCCAAAGCAATCATTTTTGCAAAACCAAGTTGTTCCTGCTTCTTGTCCCTATTTTAATAAAAAGCCGGTATTTTGTTTTCTTTATTACACAGGCTTTTCCCCTTCTAGCCGAAGTTGGATAAAGCAAATTACAATAACTATGTTTATGATTGCAAAACTACAAAGTAGATGACCAAGTAATCTTAAGCATCTCCTTAAGTCAAGTGTAGCTTGCAGTTCCTGTTATTAACCATTTAAGGTAACAGAAAAAGCTCAGATGACAGTACCCAGGCTAGATTATTTATTAAACAATACAGGGCAAACCACAATTCAAACCAGACAAGATTAGATTTCAGAGCTAGTGTTTTCTAAGGCCTTGACTAAAAAATCTAGGCCATCTGCCAGGCAGCTGTTCTGAGACAGATATAAACTTATCTTGCTACTGCTCAACAAACAAAAAATATATATACTTTTGGTTATCAGATATCTGGCAGTAAAATGACAACAAAGTAAATTTTCCAGAGATTTCCTAACTTACAAGGAATATGGAAAAATTCCCGGGTCCTGTCCATTGATTATTCTAGCCAAGATCATTACATTCAATTTGTAAAACTAGATTATTGCGTTGGCCTCTTACACAGGTTTCTAAAATGAGTCCTCTGACACGAGCAGTGAGTCACTTGCTGAGAGATGTCAGTCTCTTGTTTACAACAGACTTATCACAGAAGCCACATCACTCTGCAGAGGTGGAAGTACTAGTCTGCATCTAATACAATTGTAGCCACTGAGATGAAAATAAGACCAGCATTTTTCTAGGCCTCATATCTGACCTTGAACCTGGCCTCTATACACCCGTATGCTGGCCCTACTTACCACTACTTTTTTTTTAAAGATTTACTTTTGGGGCAAAACTGCGGCATAGCAAGTAAAGCTGCCACATGAAATGCCACTCTCCCACATGGGCACAGGTTTCTGTCCTGGCTGCTCCAATTAGGATCTGATTCCCTACTAATGGTCTGGGAAAGTAGTAGAAGAAGGCCCACGTGTTGGGACCCTACCATTCGTGTGGGAGGTCCAGATGGAGCTCCTGGCTTTAGACTAGGCCAGTGCTGGCTGTTGCAGTCATTTGGGAAGTGAAATAGTGGAAGATCTCTGTCTCTTTGCCTTGCCTCTTTCTGTCACTCTGACTTTAAAATAAATACATCTTAAAAGAGTTTCTTTTTAGGACCCAGCATAGTAGCCTAGGATCCCATATGGGTGCCAGATCGTATCCCAACAGGACCCCACTTCCCATCCAGCTCCCTGCTTGTGGCCAGGGAAAGCAGTTGAGGACGACCCAAAGCCTAGGGACCCTGCACCCATGTGGGTGATCTGGAAGAAGCTGCTGGCTTCTGGCTTCAATTTGGCTTAGCTCTGGCCATTGTGGCTACTTGGGGAGTGAACCAGTGGACGGAAGATCTGTCTCCTCTCTATAAATCTGACTTTCCAATAAAAACAAATCTTAAAAAAAAATAGTTTATATGTATTTTATTTGAAAAACAGTGACAGAAAGAAGAGTAGTAGGGTGGGAGAGGAGACAGACTGATCTTTCTCTATGCTGTTTAGTTCCCCAAATGGCTACAATGGCCTGGTCAGGTCCAGGCTGTGAGACCAGCAGACAGGAACAGCATTCTCGATGTCAGAAACCTACGTACTTATTTTCCACTTCCCTTTCAGGAGCATTAGCAGGAAGCTGAACTAGAAGTAGAGCTGCTGGGACACAAACTGGAAGTGGTGACTACCTGCTGCAGGGTATGGCTGGCCCCTGGGAGGACACATTCTTACCCACAGCAGCTACTAAACTTGAGTCCTACTGTCAATCTCTGTCAAACTTATATTTGTGACATTTGTATAGAATTTTCCTTATACTTTGATAATGTTTACCTGTTATTTTGGGGAGACCTACTTTTATCTAATATAATGTTTACCTGTTAATTTAGGAAGACCTACTTTTATCTAATATCTAATTCATTCAATCATTTATATCTTCTGGCACACTAGCTAATGGGTTTGAATCAATGCGATCTAAGTGTGAGTGGCATATAACTTCATCTTAGGGCTCTGTATTTAACAATACTATTTCCACTGTCACTACTTCGGTATTTGTGCCTGAGCAATTTGACTTGGCAAGATAACCAAAACTCCAAATGCAATTAATACGCTTTCCTCACCAGGTAACTCTCATTGTGTGATTGGTACACAGTATGTTGTCTAATCTAATGCAGTCCAGTTTATAAGGATCTGCATTCCTCAAAAGCTAGCATTATTCTTTAAGCATGACTACACAAATGCTAAAGAAATGGGCACAAAGTTTAAACAGCATAGTTTAAAAAAAAAGAAAAACAAAAACAAAAAAATAAACAGCCTAGTTGAATTGCTTCATCAATTGCTAATGTTGGATTAGGCCCTAGTTCAGAGCTACGCACTTGCAGGGGGTCAACTGTCAGAGAGCTCACTACTGGTTGCTCAAATTTCTGTAACCCTCTGTTCTTCCTACTCTGACATGTTTAAAGGTCATCGACAGTGGACAGTGCTGTGGCATAGTAGGTTGAGCCACTGCCTGCAACACCTATATTCTATAGGATCGCCTGTTGGGGAGGTCCAGATGCTTCAACTTCCTTTTTCTTTTTAAAAAAGATTTATTCATTTTTTATTACAAAATCAGATATACAGACAGGAGGAGAGATAGAGAGGAAGATCTTCCATCTGATGATTCACTCCCCAAGTGAGCGCAACGGCCGGTGCTGCGTCAATCCGAAGCCAGGAGCAAGGAACCTCCTCCAGGTCTTTCCCATGGGTGCAGAGTCCCAAGGCTTTGGGCTGTCCTCTACTGCTTTCCCAGGCCACAAGCAGGGAGCTGGATGGGAAGTGGAGCTGCCGGGGTTAGAATCAGTGCCCATATGGGATCCTGGCACTTTCAAGGCTAGGACTTAAGCTGCTAGGCCACGCCGGGCCCAGATGCTCAACTTCTGAGCCAAGTTCCCTGCTAATTGCCTGGGAAAGCAAAAGCTGGCACAAGTTCTTGGGTCCTGGAACCCATCTTGGAGACTTGGATGAAGCTGCTGGCTCCTGCTTTGGCCTGTCCCAGCCCTGGCTATTGCAGCTATTCAGGGAATGAACCAGCAGATGGAAGATCTCTCTGCCTCTCCTTCTAACTCTGCTTTTCAAATAAATCAAATAAATCTTCAAATAAATAAAGGTCAAGGGCAATTTCTTTTCAGACCCTAATCATTCTCCATAAATGACAAGTGCTTCCAAAGTGGTCTCTCTTCCACAAACAGCCCTTTCTCTCTCAATCCCTTATCCTCTGCTTTTGAGAAATGTAAATCACTCCAATGATTGTAACCTGTCTCATGATTTTTCGTATAAAATTCCAAATTAAAAAAAAAATCTATGTAAATTACTTACTTGAGGCAGGAAGAGAGGGAATGAAGGAACAAGCAAGCCTGTGAGAGAGCACTCCCACTGGCTGGTTGACTCCCTAATGTCCACAACAGCCACAGTTGGGAACCTCATGCCAGGTCTCCAGGGCAGGTGGAGGAACACGACTCCTCGAGCCATCCGCACCGCCTCTCAGGGAAGCAGGAAGTGCTTGGAGTGTGGAACACACCGCTGCCCTAACTTGATACACAGTTTATTACTCTTTTTTAAAAAAGATTTATTTTTAATTGGAAAGGCAGATCTACAGAGAGGAGAGACAGAGAGGAAGATCTTCTGCCCACTGGTTCACTCCCCAAGTGGTTACAATGGCCAAAGTTGAGCTGACCCAAAGTCAGGAGCTTCTTCCAGGTCTCCCACGGGTACACAAGTACCCAAAGACCTGAGCCATCATCTGCTGCTCACGCAGACTGTAAGTAAGGAGCTGTATGGAAAGTGGAACAGCCGAGACACGAACCGGCACACATAGGGGATGCTGGCACCTCAAGATAGATGATTAGCCTGTCAAGCTACCATGCTGGCCCAGAGAAAAATCTTTCAAAGACATGTCTTTACACGGCTGGTGTTTGGTGCAGCAAGTTAAGCCACTGCCTGCAATATCAACAGCCCAGAGCAGGATTGGTTCAAGCCTTGGCTGTTTCACGTATGACCCAGCTCCCTGGAAATATGCCTGGGAAAGCAGACAGTCCAAGTACTCTCATGAGGGAGACTTGGGTGGATCCTTACTTCAGCCTGGTCATTGCGGCCACTGTGACCAGCAGGTAGAAAATTCTCTGGTCTCCTCTGTAACTCTGCCTTTCAAATAGATAAATCTTTTTAAGTTATCTTTGTGCATATCACATTCCAGAATACAAGTCCAAGTGCCAGACCCTTGTAGATCTCACTTCTGTCATGCTCCTATGCAGGAGGCAGAAAAACGACTGAGTTTCCCAGTGTCTGAGACGTCTTATCAGCTGTTCCCCTTGCCTGCAACTTCCAGCTTTCAAAACCCCTCCACCTTTCCCCAAGCAGCCAGTGCCCTAGCTGCCATCACTTTCTCTCTCCCTAACTTCCTTGCAGGCTCTCCTCACTCAGTACTTGTCCTAGTTGCCTGTGGCTTTCCCTCCACTATGGGGTCTGTTGCTTCCACCAGAACTATTGGAAAGTGAAAAACAAAGCCGAGGTACACTGGAGCAAAACAGAGAGAAACACAAACTGCAAATGTCTACAGCTCCTGACTCCTGTGCAAGATCCCAGCATCCCCGTATTGCCTGCCTTTGCCCCGCTGCTGACTGACTCACTAACCACAATGCTGCTGCTACAGCGGCAAAGCAAGAAAGGAAGCAAGGCGTCAGGGCCTTGTTCTCCAAGTCAATACGTATTTCACGGGTGTCACCGTGTCTGCGTGGCACAGGGCAGTAGAAGAGCCCTGGGGTTTCCTGATCACAGGTGCACACATCTTATTAAAAACAAAAAAACTCTAAGAATTGAAAGCTATATAGGTAATTTTAGACCCTGCAGTTAAAAACAAACAAAAAAAGTTGGTTCTACAGGAAATTAAAATGACCGCGAAAACGAAGCCTGGGGGATTAATGTAACTTGCACTTTGAATCATCACTAACGCCTCTCCAGCACAGGCCCCTCATTAATAAAACACAAATGTGACTGCAGTAAGCCTTCTTACAAAAGCCACATTTCTGTAAAAAAAAATATTCCTGCGGCTCCATGCCGCTACTGCCACGGAAGGACAGTGAGGACACTTGCCCGCGGTCACAGGCCTCTGCCACCCACTCAAACAGCGGGGCCGGCTCCTGGCTGGCCCTGAACAACTCGCCTCCATAACGGAGCACCACCCAGTGAAACGCGGCAACTCCCCGCAACACCCTGCCTCCGGCCCTGGGCCTCACGGAGCTCTCAGCCATGGCGCCCCACAGGCCTCCCGGCACCCAGCACCGCACAGGCAGCCCCGGGTCCTTCGTGGCGGCGGGGACGGTCGAGCTCACAAAGCGCAGAGCCGAGCCACGACCGGCGCGGCCCCGAGCGCGGGACTCCCGGCGCGGACGCCGCAGTCTCGCTCAGCCGCCTCCCCGGCCCGCCCCTCCGCGCCCGCGCCCACGCCCACGCCCGCGCCCGCGCCCGCGCAGGGCGGGAAGCGGCCGGCGAGCCGCGCGCGCGGAGGGGCGGCCTGCACCTGCCCCGCCGGGCCGGCCCGCCCCCTCTTCCGCCCCGCTCGCGCGCCGCCGGCCGGCTGTGACGTCCCCCCGGCTCCGCCCCGGACTATAAACACTGGCGTCGGCGGCACCGCCTTCCCACACTCGCTGCCTCTCCCGCCGGCCGTAGCGTTCCTTCTCTCCCTTTTTCTTCTTCCCCCCTCCCCTCCTTGCCGGGTCGTCGCCTCCTCTCACCTCTCTGGCTGTGCTGTCCCCTCTGCGCCCTGACGAGGCCGAGTCCTCTCCCCCGCACCGGGCCCCCCGCCTCTTCCTCCTCTTCGCCCGCGCTGCTCCGGTTTCTCTCGGGCCGCCGCCGTCACTGCCGCACAGCTGCTGGTGTCGGGGCCGCGCTTTTTCCCTCACGTCGTTCCCGCAGCCTATGGCCCAGGCCGCCTTGGGTATTTCTGCTCAAGGTAACCACATCCCTCTTTAAAAATTCCGCCGAAAAAGAGAAGACGCTTTACCCGACTCTTTGGGCCGTTATCTCACGTGAGTAACCGAGGCGGAAGGAAGGGGGCCCGCGGGGCGGGGCGGGATGGGGCCGCGGCCCCGGCACGGGACGGGGGCTCCGGGGGCAGAGCAGGGATCCCCGGGCTGTCCTCCTCCGGGGCCCCGGGGCTCCCGCGCGGCGTCCCCGCAGCGCCCCGAACATGGCGGACGCCGGCGTGTGTGGCTGCTGTCGGTGCCGGCGGCGGCGACGCAGCGGAGCTAGGGCGGCGGTCGCGCCTCGAGGGCTGCGGGCGGCTGCCTGGCTGCTTTTTTTTCCCCCTTTGGGCGAGCGGGAGTCGCCCCGGTCGGGGCGAGGGGGGCGTGTGCTTAGGGGCGTGCGCAGGGAGACAGGGGGTCCCCGCGATCGCCTGGCGCGGCGTGCGGGGGCCCCCATCCCTCTCCCGTGGTGCCTTGCTGTTTCCGGGGAGGGGGACCGGCCGCCGGCCCGGAGGGGCCAGGGTCCCCGCATTCCGGACCCTGCACGCGCGGTGCCTCCACCTTGGCTGCCTGCGGAGTTGGGCGGGCAGGAGGGCGTCGCGCCGGCTTGCAACGGCCGGGGCCCGGGGTTATGAATGGAGCGGGGCGGGCCCGGCGCCCGCCGCTGGTGACAGCTGCAGAGGAGGTCGGATTCTTGGGGGGTGGGCGGCCGTGGAGCGGGAGCGCGGTCCCCCTCTGCTGGAGGAAAGTTGACGCCAGCCGGGGCCCGGCGGCGGGGAAGCCCTGGTGTCAGGTAGCGAGCGAGAGGGAGGCCTTTGGCCCCTTCTGGAAAAGCCTCGGGGCTGCCGCTCCGCCCCTGCGGCGCTCCTGATTGGACCGAGTCGCCTTCACTCACCCGGTCACCTCCCGGAGCCGGAGGATTAGTCACCATGGCTTCGCTTTCCCGTCCGCGCCACGATTCCTAGGCAGACGGGAGAATGGGCTGGGGTGGCTTTTCTGGGTTACTACCTTGATTGCCAACAGTTAGCTGGGGTGTGACGTGTTTGAACCCGGCAAGTCCGTGGATGTGGAAAACCGCTGGTTCAGAGACGTGAAGGACACGTGGTGTTGCGGCAGATGGAGCCGGGTTTTGTGCTGGCGTCTTGGGCACGTCAAGCTCTACATGTGCTGTTGGCAGCATTGAACCTCCACCTTGGATGAGAATGAGCTCACGGGGGAAGGGGTGATGGGCACTAGGGTGGCAGGAGTAGGAAAAGAATTTAGATGGCCTGGCAGGGCTCATGAGAACCCTTACAAACGTGGTGACCAAGATGGAGAAGCGGGAGGAGTTAAAAACGTTAAGTAGAAAGGGGTAAGCCCTGTTCAGTAAAGAAGGTGCTGGAGATCAAATGGTCTTTGCGGTAAGAATTGCATTTCAGAGAAAATGGGAGACAATTGGGGTACTTGCCAACTGTAGCATGCCCATATCATTAAATAGAGCTAGGTACGTTGGCAGTGAGGGTGTTTCGATGTTCTGGAACACCGATAGGATATTACACCAGGCATTATTTTGTATACAAGGCTTTTTTAACTCAGCAAATTTTTGATATCCATCCATTGCTGCTTTTACCAGGTTTTTTTTTTTTTTAAGTTTTATTTTTATTGGAAAGTCAGACATACAGAGAGGAGGAGAGACAGAGAGGAAGATCTTCCATTCAATTATTCATTCCCCAAGCAGCCACAACAGCCAGAGTTGCGCTGATCGGAAGCCAGGAGTCAGGAACCTCCTCCAGATCTCCCACACGGGTGCAGGGTCTCAAGGCTTTGGGCCGCCCTCTACTGCTTTCCTAGGCCTCAAGCAGGAGCTGGATTCAGGAAGCAGAAATGCCGGGATTAAAACTGGCACCCATATGGGATCCTGGCGTGTTCAAGGCGAGGACTTTAGCCACTAGGCTACCCGGCTGGGCCCTATCAGGTTATTTTTTTACTTCTGAGTAAGTCATGTGACTATATTGCTTCATTTTTTTTTTTTTTGAAGGTAAATAGTTTTTCACAGACGTTAACAGACTTCGCATGCTTAACAGTTGACATTAGCATTACCTTGCCAAAGTACATTTGTGGGAATTAGGAAAATGGATTTGGTAGTGTGGACTCCAGATTTTGCTTGGATTCCCTGAGCCAGAATCCAACCCAGGGCACTACATGGTCTTCAGTTGTCATGTCTGCCCGTATCTTTGGCCTGAGACAGTTTCTTGGTCTAACCTTGCTTTTTATACCCCTCCCTTGACAAGAGAAGTGTTAGCTAAACTGTATGTGTAAACACCTCCCAAAGACAAAGTGTGTTTCTAAGTGAGAATAAAGTATTTTTCCAATCATGCCTTATCTTAACTGGATAAACATCCCATCTATTCTGTGTGTAGGTGGCCCTCTTTTATCCCCATGTACTCCTTTCATTACATTGTAAAATAAACCTTTCAAATTGGGGGGTTTTCATTCCTTACCAGTATTTTTAGTTGTTCATTACACATGTTGCAGATACTCAACAACATTTGTGAAGGTCTGAGGCATAATGTTCTTGATGTTGCACCTCACTGCTTGAGTTGCATAGCAGGAAAAACATGAAAAAATAGTGATTATTCTGTTTATTTGAATGATCTGGAGTGAACTGTCCCCAGCATAAATTGGCTTCCCACTCACACTCCCCTTCCCCCCTCCGCCAAAGGCAGGAGCCAGAAGCTAGGAGCTTCTTCCGAGTCTCTCTTGGGTGCTGGGGACCAAGCACTTGGCCATCTGCTGCTCCTTTCCCAGGTGCATTATCAGGGAGCTGAATGGGAAGTAGCACAGCTGGGACTCCACCTGGTACCCATATGGGATACCCATGCCACATTCCACTGTATTATGCCAATCTCAATTGGCTTGTTTTATTTTTAAAACCATTTTTGATGTAAAAAATGGAGTGTGTGTTATGGTGGTAGTATATTATTTAGAACCTACAGTTAAAAGTCTCCATTACCCAAGGTAGGAGTTCTTTTCTAATCATCCTTGTCTTTCATATGTGATCTAGGAGGAGCTTTTCACCTCCCTTAAGGGTGTCCGTGCTCTAGTTGACTGAGATAAGCTTTATCAAGGCATGCTTAGGATGCTCATTACCTTCTTTGTAGCAGGTGTTAGGAGGTTGTGCTACATTAAGCAGTAACTCCTGGGTTAGAGGTAGAACTAGAGGTCTCCCCTCTGAGCTTAAGTGACAGCTCTAGCCGGTCAGTCATGGCAGCTGGTGACTTTTTTTTTTTTTTTTAAGATTTGTTCATTTTTATTGGAAAGGTGGATATACATAAAGATATTCCATCTCCCCTTTCACTCCTCAAGTGGCCAAAATGGCTGGAACTGAGCCAATCCAGAGCCAGGAGCTTCTTCTGGGTCTCCCGTACAGGTGCAGGGTCCCAAGGCTTTTTGGGCGATCCTCAACTGCTTTCTAGGCCACAAGCAGGGAGCTGGATGGGAAGTGGAACAGCTGGGACATGAACCGGCACCCATATGTGGGATTCCAGCATGCAAGGTTAGGACTTAAGCCACTATTAGGCTGTTGTGCCAGGCCCAAACTGTTTTTGCTTTTAATTTTTTTTTTATTTGAAAGGCAGAGTGTTACAGAGAGAAAGATTTTTCATCCATTGGTTCACTCTCCAAATGGCCACAACAGCTGAAGCTGGACTGACCAGAAACTAGGAGCCAGAAGCTTCTGAGTCTCCACATGAGTGCAAGGGTCCAAGGGCCTAAGCAATCCTCTGCTGCTTTCCTAGGCTTTTAGCAGGGAATGGAATCAGAAGTCGATCAGCTGGGACTTGAGAAATGAGATCTCCATATGGGTTCTGGTGCTGCCAGCGGAGGCTTAGGCTAGTATGCTACTGTGCTGACCCCGATCATTTCTAGGAATTACTCAGCATGTTACACAAGGTGCTAAGCACTTAAGCATGGGTTGTTCCTGATGGTGATATAACGGAAAAGAGCAGCACAGGGTGTGTGTGAGGAGACAGAGCTTACTTGCCCAACATTGAGTAAGTGCAATATTGAGATAGTTCTCTATTATGTCAGATACATACTGTAATATATTAGTTAATCACATAACTAATATAACAGCCGTTTATACTTGAAAAAGTTGAATTTAGGAATAAAAGGGTATTCTGTGGACATTCCAGACCATGCTAGTTAAAAGTGTTTCATACACAGTTGAACATTTTAAAATTTTAGGCCACCTACAGATTTGGGTTTTGGGGGACAGACTGTGATGTCAAGGTCTGACTTTTGTGGTACAGTGACTTAGCAAAGTCCTTGGTATTATTGTAGAACCCTTAAAAAAAATTGTGTCATGTGACTTTAGTAAAACATACTCTATTAAAAATACTGTTCTCTAGTTCATCCAAATCAGCCTAACCTGCTTGAAGCGCAACCTAACCATTGTTTAACGTAGGACAACCTACTGCTTCTTTGGTTTTCTTCTTTAGGGCGAACTTTCTGACCAAGTATACAACTACCCAGAGGGCCTAGGAGAAGTGCTGTATAGAGAGCAGTTCGACTTCAACGCTGAGCCACCTTGGGAACCTAGCTGATGATAGGGGGTTCCATCTCCTAACTTGTCCATGTAAGTATTTCACCTTGGGGGTGGGGGTCTGAGGTAGAGTACTGTGTTGCTGTCTATTTCTCAAAACCTGAGATTTTGTTTACCTCCTTATAAGTGCATTGACCTTAAAGCTTTTTTGAAATTCTGAACTAGAAACCTGATGGTTACTGGTTACAGGCTTGACCGAGTTGTAGGAATCATTTACCATTGACTAAAACACTAAAATTTATCTTTAGTATGTGATAAATATTACTTTTTTTAAAAAGATTTGTTTATTTTTATTGGAAAGGCAGCTATATATATCTAGTGAGGAGAAGAGAGAGAGAGGGGAAGATCTTAAGTCCGATGATTCACTCCCCAAGTGACCGCAACGGCCGGAGCTGAGCCAATCAGGAGGCAGGAGCTCCTCCAGGTCTCCCATGTGGGTGCAGGAACCCAAAGCTTTGGGCTGTCCTCAGTTGCTTTCCCAAGCCGCAAGCAGGGAGCTGGATGGGAAGTGGGGCTGCCAGGAATCGAACCAGCACCCATATGGGATCCCAGCTCGTTCAAGGCGAGGACTTTAGCCGCTAGGCCACCACACCAGGCTCAGGAGACATTTCACAAACAAAGATCAGCGGAAACTGTATCTCGTGGGTTTTGATTTTCTTTTCTTTCCTTTTTTTTTTTTGTTAATTTCATCTCTTCAAAACGCTTTCTTATGATCAAATTCTTCAATGACTCATAGACAAAAGGAGAGGTGTGGGCGGCTGGGGTCATACCTTCCATCCACTTGTTCATTTGAAAGTACCGAGACAACTAGGCCTCAGTCCCTGGAATACAGCTGACATTATCCAGACGCTCTAGCTATTGATACTAACTACACAAGTAAAGCTTCCTGGGCCACTATAGCTGCACCTTGATGTGTGGTTTTATTAAATAGTCCATCAAATAGAAATGTATTAAAATGAGCAAATACACTTGATAAGTCCAGTTAGAAATTTAGCTTAGGTTTATTTTACTTCTAACATCTGATGTTTTCACTCAAGTTCTCAGGGAGATTCAAAACTTTACTCTTATGAATTGGGGTCTAGTTGACATAGTTACTGGTGAATTCTGAGGTGGGAATTCAAGAACAAAAAGGATATGTCTCTTATGTTTACGGAATCTTAACCTTCTTTTTATCTTAAAGACTTAAGAGACTGATACCAGTGAGCTGATACATGAATGGTTCTACCAAATCAGAAAAAGTAATACAGTGAATAGTACTGTAGGAGTCAGAAAGGCTATAAATTTCCCTCTTGGTGTTGGAATAGTTATGACCATTCCTTCCTTAGATTGTGCTAAAGAGACTTAACAGAAGACGCAATGCAACATGCATCTCTGCTTCCAAACAAAAGATGGACTCCCAACGAAAGTGTTGGATATATATATATTTAGACAATGGGATGATGGACTGTCTGACATTGTCTGTACCAGTATTGTCGGGGCACACTTAAATAGCAGACTGATGGAATTGTAACTCCTTATGAAGAGTGTGACATGGGACAAATCAATGGGGGGAGGCGCGGGGAGAATCCCACACTACACAGAATTGTATAAGTTTTAAGAATTAAAAATATATATGGTGCAAGCATTAAAAAAAGACTTACTTTCAGGTCTGTCAGCCAGAATGACCAATTAAATTTATCATGCCCAAGTACAGTGTATATTAAACTGTAGTACTTTATGCTTTACTATGAAGCTGAAGGTCCATAATTCCTTTCCATATTCTGAAATGCCAAGAGCTGTTGAGATTTTTTTTTTTTTTCTATTTATTTGGAAGGCAGAGACAGTGAAAGAGATCTTCCTTCTGCTAATTCATTCCCTAAATGTCAGCAGCAGCCAAGGCCGAGCCAGGCCAAAGCCAGGATCCAGGAGTTTGTTCCACCCAGGGTCTCGTGGGGTGGCAGGGGTCTGGGCTCTTGTGATATTGTCTGCTTCCTCCCAGGTTTGTTTAGCAGGAAGCAGCAGCAGAGGTGGATGCGGTCCTAGGCGCTCCAGTAATGGAAGGTTGGTGTCCCAAATGGGGCTTAACCTGCTGGGTCGTAGCACCATCTCTGCAAAGTAATTCCCTTATAGCTTCCTTGATGTGCCCTAAACTAATTTTAGAAAATAAACCTGACCTGAATCTGTCTTGACCTGTGGCTATTTTTATCTTATCCCATTTAATGTTAATATTCCTAAATTTTGCTATAGAAATATTGTGATTACAGGATGCTGACTCACATTCTTCTGGTTACATAAAATACTGTCTGGTCCCAAAAGTTTCTTGAATTAATTTTAAAAGGTGTGTGGGGCAAGAGAAATTTCCTTATCCCAGAAATGTGTTATTCTTACATGGAAGTTTGCTATACTAAATACTAAAATCCTGAGATTAATTTTTTGTGGAGCAATACTATTTGGAAACAAGTAAAAGAACTTAAAACGGCAGCCTTCATGGAACTTGGTTACACATAGCATTCTAGGCATGCAGCCATGTGAACTTGTGAATTGTCTGTTTTCCAAGACCTCAGTTCTGTGCAGGTGGTCTGAGTGTGATTGGCTTCAGGATTGGGGAATGGATTGTTTTATTTGAAAGGTGCCGTTAGCAAGAGAGGTCTTCCCGTTGACCAGCTCACTCCCAGAATGGCCAGGGTGAGTCCAGAAGCTTTGTTTGGGCCTGTCACTTGAATGGCGAGAACCTAAATATTTGGCTCATTTTCCACTGCTTTCCCAGAGGCATTAGCAGGGAGCTAGATCGGAAGTGGAACCTGTAGAACTTGAGCTCATGAGGAGGTGCTAATGAAGTACAGGCTACAGCTTGACCACTGTTCCACAATGCTGGCCCCTCAGGATTAAGTTGAAATCAAGTGACCATAATTGATAGTTCCGATCACTTAAGTATGAACATGGCCACTTATAAAGCAAAGCACCTGCGTATTTTGGTTTCCCAATGTAAGTAAAAGTCATTTCCTCTGTACTGTAATCTTTTTAAGTGTACATTATGTCTAAAGAAGCAATGCACATACTTAATTTATACATTTTTGGTGATGGTTCCAAGATTGCAGCTGACCACTTGCAGACATCAGGTGACTTCAGCCAAAAGTGAACTAGTGTTCTATGTCTCTAGTGAATGATTAATCATGTTAATTATCACCTAATAGAATGCTAGTGTCTCTGGGTATCTTCAGTTCCCACATAGTAGTGAAGAGTTTGTTTAAATGGACTCTATAACATAACTGGACTGCCTGATAAAGTAAAGGCATTTTGTAAATTGACGCTCTGCCTTCTAATTATTTTGAATTTATACGTCTTAACAGGCCTTGCACTCTTTAACCAACATGAATTTGCTAATGCTACTTTTTAAAGGTATTTCAATCCCATTGGCATGGAGAAAGTAATATTTAAGTGATGTCTTACAAATAAATGGTGTCTCTGTATTAGCACAGTGTGAAAAAATGGCACATGGATGGATAAAGAAGGTTTTGGGGCCGTGATATTCTTGCTTTGGGAAAATTGGAATGTTTTCAGAGAGAGCTAAAGAGATTACAGGGCATAGAAGACAGCTCTTGCATTAATTCTAAAGGATAGTTGATATTCTGTATGCTTTGTTAAGATAATCTACATCCGTTCTTATGGAGTTTTTCATATCTTGTATATTTTCCTGAAAAGTAAGGATTACTTAACTCCCAACTATTACAAATGAAGTGTTACAGAAACATTAAACTATAAAACTTAAGTGGTAGGCTGCTATTCCAAGCTGGTTATTGCTCAGATGGCCTGAGGAGGCTGTCCTAATTGAAGTACTCACATACTGGTAAGGCCCAGAAAACAGATAATGTCCTTCACCTTCATTCCAAAATTCTCCATGCCCACTTAAGGGATTTTTCACATGGTAAGAAGCAGAGCTTCAGCCGTCCAGTTCTCTAACCTGTATTCTTCATGTTATACTGATTTAATAGGACTAGTCAAGCCATATCCAGCTATTATATGTTACGAAGGTTAACAGCCAACTTCACTTAGAGCAGCAGTCAAGACAGCACATTGTAGAATACCCTGCCCTAAACTGTGTCTGGTGTAAGCGCATAGTTCAAGTCTATTCAGGACTTGATATGAAGTTTTTTTTACTGTTTGCTCACATAGGCATTGTGCTGTAAGCTTTGGGTTGATTTTTGTTTGCTTTTTTAAATTCTGATGTATGCAGACTTAATCTCTACCATGGAAAAGGTACCCTCTAGAACTTTTTTCCCCCCCAAAATGTATTTTATTTTAAAGGCAGAGATCTTCACCTGCTGGTTCACTCTCCAAATGGCTGCAGCAGCTGGCGCTGGGCCAAGCTGAAGAAGCCAGGAGTTTTCCAGTCTCCCACATGGGTACAAGGGCCCAGGCACTGGATCAGAAGTAGAGCAGCCAGGATTTAAACTGGTGCCGATAAGAGATTCCAGTCCTACAGGCAGCAACTTTACGTGCTGTGTCACAGCACCAGCTGTTGAACATCTCTTCAGAACAGTAGCTACTAGACATATTGTAGCTATGGATTTAATAAAGCTGAATTAAATTAGAGATTTACATTCTAATGTAGATGTAAAACCCACATATGTACCTGGTTATTGGCTGTTGCTTTGGACAGTACCAATAGAGGACATTGTAGTCATCCACAGAAAGTTCTGTTGAACAGCAGTACTCTGGGATAGTTTTTAGGAATGGAGGCACATTAGCCGTAATTTTTTAGTTTCTTAAAAGCATATGCTTAGGAAACAGCTCCTTACTATTTGTATGTGCTTCTATAGGTTGAATTTAATATTAGTTTTATGCTGACCTTAGTTAATTTCTATGTCTGTTGTTTGCAAGGATTTCCTAACACTAGCTTTTATTTTCTTTGTATTCAGTGTAGTCAGCCTGTGTTTGGGATCATCAGAGCTAGGAAAGGATATCACAGCATGATAACAAAGGGCCTGGCACGGTAGCCTAGTGGCTAAATCCTGGCCTTGTGCATGCCAGGATCCCATATGGGTGCTGGATTCATATCCCAGCTGTTCCACTTCCTTCCATCTCCCTGCTTGTGGCATGGGAGAGCAGTAAAGCATGGCCTAAAGCCTGGGAACCCACATGGGAGACCCGGAAGAAAGTCCTGGCTTTGAATCAGCTGAGCTTCACCCATTGTGACCACTTGGGGAGTAAACCAGCAGATGGAACAGGAATATCTGTCTCTCCTTCGCTCTAAAAAATCTGGCCTTCCAATAAAAATAAATCCTTTTAAAAATATGTTAACAAGGACGCAAACAATAATCCCAAATACAGAGATTTCTGGGGAGAGGAAGCATGTTTCTGAATATTTCTTATTAATCCAATAAGAAAAAGCAATGATGTATGTTTTAAAACTGTTACTAACCCAGCAGTGTAGCTGTTGTACGCGGTTACATGCTCTGAACTCCAGCACCTAGACCAGTACTGCTTACCTGTCAGGATAGAGCCTCTTACCAGAAAGGGAAGTGTCACACTGCCAGATTCTAGGTCGAATACAATCAACTGTTAAGTAATAAGCAGTTGTTTGAAAAATTGCAAACAACATCTAAAGGAGTTAGAGCAAACACCTGGGAGATTTACACAGGGGACTGTTTATTTGGAAGGCAGAGGCACAGAGCTGACTCGCTCCCATCCTGGTGTCCCATGTGGGTGGCAGGGCCCAGTCACTTGGAGGATCATCATCTGCTATCCAGAATCGTTTGCAGGATGCTAGATCACAAGCATTGTGGTCAGAACTGGAGCCAGAGCTCTGATGGAGTTGCTGATAGTGCAGGGGCAGTTTAACCTGCCGTAATGTCATACCTACGTGTAACTTTAATGCATAATGAAGACAAATTTTCATTGAGCATAGACATCGGATGGACAGTGAGATCTTACTGAGATAAATAGGGTTATTTGCTGTGCTGCATGGAAACCAGCAAAGCTAGAAAATTTGCACTTAATATGCATCTCAGTTACCAAAAGTAGTTAAGTATTTAACTTGTGTTTAAGTATACACCATCTCCAGAAAAATGTTTAGTCTTTATATCAAATAATCAAGAATTGCCTAAGAGTACCTGATCATGCCTTTTCCATTTGTAAAAACGATGCAGATTGCTGTGAAAATCGGCAATCAGTGAAAATTTTCTCATTAAGGTATGTTTTAGCATTTATTTTGAGGCAATTTTGTTTAGGTAGCCTTTGCACAGTCACTTTGGGTATCTTTATGCTTTTCTTAAGTATAGCATGTTTATTCTTACTCCCTTTTTGAAAAATTCTTCAGTGGTCACCTTTGGTGTTCTTTCTTAGGGTTATTTAGCTTTTTTTCAGCCTCATCACCTGAAAAAAACTCAACGTAGGCCTGCCACTTGTTTTTGCTCCAATATGGCAAAAGTTCATCCTTTTTTTGTTATCTGACTTGCTCCAGGCCTCAAATATGTTAAGTCAGTCATCTTTTTCAAGTCTTTCTAGTGCTCTTTCGGGCAGTCATTTATAATTATTTATAAAGATATTCTGTATGGGTAAGTAATTTTTTTGTTTGTTTCTCTTATAGGTAGAATGTAGAGGGAATTTAAATTGTCTATTTTTTGTAAAATTGTGAGCTGAGTACTGAGTGATGGAGTGTTGTATGAAAATAAAGGGGACACTGCCAGTAGGCATCATTAAGAGTTGTGTAAATTTCAAAGTCCCTCTTAAGTTCTCATTTTTAATGAGGCAGAAGCGGTGCTCGCCAGGAGCACTGGTGTGTTAGGGTTGGGTTTCCTGCGTAGGTGTCTGGGAAGCCGTACTCTCCGCCTTTCAGCTCTCCCTGTTCTACTTCCAGGGAGCTCTTCACTGCAGAAACCCAAGACTCATATTCATCCAGCTTGGTGTCAAGTGGGCTGTGCTGCCAGAATTATCTTGTGATTATTTGAGAGATGTGTCAGTTTCTTCTGAAGTACAATCAACTGTAGACGCCTTTGTAGCAGGTGTGTAACAAGGCAAGTGCCCAGCTGCTGCAGCCACTGCTCCTGGATCTCCACTCAGGAACAGGAGGGCTGAGTGCCCTCAGGAAAGGCTCCAGGGAGCAGTGAACGATTCTTTGGAACCTTTTTCTTTCGGCAGCTCTTCATGACCATGTGTTCTCCAAACACACCAATACAGCGGTGTAAATAAGGGTTACTGTTGTGCTTTTTTTTTTCCCTTGCCATATATGATCCAAAAGGCATCTTATTCCGTGAAAGTAGTATTGGGATTATAGCTATTGTTAGCAAAATAACATGAACTTTTGGAATATGTATTAATAAGGTCTTTGATTTTGAAAATAGTTTTAAAGTGCTTGTGAGTAAAGAATACTTACTGTGTATTACAAACGCCCAAATTTTTGTTAACAGTAAAATTGCTCTTCTGTTTTGAAGAGAATCTTAAAACTTGCTTTGAATAGATTTTGGAAAGTGTGATGAAACTAATTCAAGGTCCAGCAGCATCAGGCTGTAGTACAATACTGATCCATTATGTGTTGGAGCCAATTAGTGTTATTTCTTAATCTGTAAGCCAGATAACAAGATGTGGTGTTAGTTGGGGGTTGTCATCATTGTCAGCAAGAATTGCAGAGACTTGGTCTGTCTGTGTAAGCTGGGCTTGCCTTCTTAGTGGAGGGTATGGTGAAGTCTTGGGAACTGAAGTGTGGTGACGTGGGCCTGGAATGTGGTGCTGTTACCTCCCAGCATGTGTCATTCACACTGGCTCTTCAGAACATGCCGCATCTCGAGATTTTGGTTTAACACATGATTCACCAGTTAATTTTAGTAAAATATTAGTGTTTTAAATAGAGCAAAAATGTGAGAACCTAGACCCTTGTGATCAGGGGAGCTGTGATATATTTTGGCCTACCATGTTAAGAAACTTGCAGGAGAATGATTTTAAACCACATTTTAGAACTCCTTTATATTTGGGGCTTTGAAAGTAAGAAAGACTAAGGATCATCCCATCCTTATCCACCTGAAAATTACTAGAAACTTTGAGCTTCCAGATGATTTGAACAGTTTGTTGCCCAAAATGTATTAGAAAACCTGTCTCCTACAAGTGTTTATATTCTGCAGATTCCAAGGAGTTAGTTTTTCCTGGGTCTGGGAAGGTGTTACCAGTCAGATAGTCCAGCTTTGAACTTACATGTGGATCACTTGTCTATAAAGGTTATGGACTGTTAGAGATGTGAAAGGTGGGCCTTTGTTTTTAACACACTTTTGGGGAATTCGTTATCGTTACTTGTTCCTGAGAGAGACCTCACTCTGGTCTAGGAATTTGTATGAATCCCAAAGCCTTCAGACTGCATACAGTATAATCAACTATCTTCGTGTTAATCTAATTAAGGATATCAAATAACACTGGCATGTAATGCATCTTTTAGTGCACTTGAATTTGCCTTAGTCCTTTTTTGTTGAAAACTGCTAATAGAGCAAATGAATTTTATTGTAATAGAGTCTTTTTGTCAGTTTGGTTAACTACATTGCAATTTCTTCTGAAGTGACCATTCCATTTCAAAGATGAATCCTCACTTCATAAGCATTATATCTTTCCTTTAGAGCAGTACTTGATTTTCATATTTGTACTCCTTGGTGTATGTTTTTATTCATTGTGATCCCATTATTTGTCAACTTTTAGATTTTGAGTTGACATTTAAAATTATTTCACTTGTATGAAATGAATTTGTAGTGTCAAGAAGCAGGTGTCTGGTTGGCTTAATTGTGTGGATGAAATCAGATTTACTACCAAAAGCACTTGATAATACGGTTGTGGAGATGTGCCAGTAGAAGAAATAGTTTAAGGTTCAGGATCTACTTATCTAAAATCAAAGAATAAAATAAATGGAATCATAAAGGAAAATAGAAAGGCCTAGGTGTAATAGGAGATTTATTATAGCAAGAGTAAATTTAGAGTTTATTCACTACCTATGGGAGTTTAATATGCCTCAAAGTGGTTACTTGATTTGGGAAATGTAATAATTTTATTATGAGAGCTCTGTTGGATTTCCTCTCCCTCTGCTCCTCAGAAGAAGACATCCTGTGCTTTATAGGAATGAGGTATTGGGAGCACCATATTGTCTGCTTTGCTTAAACACAGTTTGATTACAAACTTGTCTGTGCCTCAGTGTCTTCATCTGTAGAATGGGGATAGCGTGTACCATTGTGATTTTAAGGATTCAGAGAATTGATACTAAGAGCAGTATCTAGTATATTGCTAAGAACATGCCTGCTATGATACCTAAGCTAGTTTAGCAGCCAGAAGGAGTTGAACCTACTAGATTATGTTGCTTGAGAGTAGTTGAGAAATAGTCTGCTCTTGTGCTCTTACTACTCCAGAAAAAGCTCTGAAGAATGTGGCAGTCAGCAAGAAAGGCACAGTCTGTTCTGGTAACAGTTGGGGAGCTGAGTGAGAGGCAGAGGGCCACCCTGCAGCTGTAGGGAATGGAGACTGAGTCTTGTTCTGATGGGAATTTTCTGCTCATGGGAGCATTTAGTCGCCTGCAGTGGTTCCTGATTGGATAATCAAGTGTTTTTAAGCAAAACATATGGCAAAGAATTTGTGGAAATTGATAAATGTTTTGGTGCAAAACATTTTAAAATCGATGGATATGAGGGTTCTTCAAAAAGTTCATGAAAAACACATGAAGTAAATTTCAAAACTTCTTGCACCTAAATAATCGTTACTCATTACTGCTTTGACATTTACCTCTTTAAGTGGCCTTGTATTGCTCTTGATGCTTGCTTGAATGTTATTCTAGAATTCTTCTTATCTTTTGCTTAAAGTAGACACCCTTACTCTGATCAGATTTAATCGTTAGTCATGTAGCGGCCTTTAGAAGAATGCTAAGTTGTGCTTTGACTTACTGCCTGAGTGTTAGATTTCATGCAGATAAGCATAAAATAACTTCTTTGGTAAAACGAAAATATTCCTCAACTTTTTTGTCTCTGCCACAGCAAGAAAGAGATTTGACAGTTCAACTAAATGTAATTAGGTCCTTGGGATATGAACTTGGTGTTTAAAAATAAAATTTTGTATTTCATGAACTTTGACTATTGCTATAGCTTATTTAGGATATTTTGGGAACCACTGAAATTGGAGTACTTGCAGGATAAGAACGAACCATCACCCAAGGTGACCTCTAATGTGATGCAGAGGGAAGATGAAGGAGGACACGCAGCATGAATGAATGACAGGTTTTAAATCAGGTTGCCAAGACAGCTTGTGTTGGCCACTATTATGTCTTGATACGCTGCTAAAAAGAATAGGTGAACTAAACAATGGGGAAAGGTTTGATTGGAGAATAGGATTAGGCCTAAATAGAGCTAGAGGGTTTTGTTTGTTTAAATAAGATTTATTCATTTTAAAGGCAGAGTTAGATCTTCCATCCACTGGTTTCCTTCCCAGATGTTCACATCAGCTGGGGCTGGGTAGGTCCAAAGCCAGGAGCTTCTTTCAGGTCTCTCACATGGTTATACGGGCCCAGGCACCCGGGCCTTCTCTGCTGCCAGAGCAGAAGTGGAGCAGCTGGGACAGGAACCTGTGCTCATTGAGATGCGGGGCTTTACTCACTGTGCCAAGCTGATCCCTAATCAGAGTTCTTGGTAACTGAGTGAGTGTTTTAAACAAATGTTTTTAATTAATGTGCTGTATGATTTTTTTTTTCCTTAACACATTTGTGTGCATTTACCTGGAAATGCCGTTGTATGGATGTAGTATGTTGAAGACAAGCTGTTAACTTCTTGACTGCAGATAGATCACTAGCTGCCTATTGACTTATATTTGGAGGACAGTAACAGACCCCTCCTACCCCCCCCCCAAAAAAAAAAACAACTCTTCCATCTGCTGGTTCACTCCTCAGTTGCCTGCAGCAGAAGTGACGTCAGTTATCCAATACTCCCAGTTTTCCGTGTGAGTGCCAGGTAATGAGTATATGTTAGAGAAGAAGTATAAAGCAAGGTAGGGACACAGATGGTATGCAGCAGTTGTCACTGCTTGAGATATACTTAACCATCACTAGGACCTACTGCTAGTGCACATCCTGGGAGGCAGCAAAGATGGCTCAGAAACTGAATCTCTGCCACTCATGTGTAAGACCCAGTTAGAGTTCTGGGCTCCTTACATTCACTTTGCCCACCCGAGTTGGAATTTGGGCACTGAATCAGTATTTGAAAGATCTTTGCTTATTTTAAAAGATTTAAGATTTACATTTTTTTAAATGTGTGAGGTGTACATTTGCTTTTCAATAGCATGAAACAATATTACCTGGTTTTTCTAAATAGTGCTTATAATTGTATAAATTCAGTAAATTAGACATGTTGCATACGCTTTCATTAATAGTTCTGTTTAACTGTTGAAATAATATGAACTTTTGATCCAATTTCTATTTTGACAGTTTGTTGCATATTCTAAGGACCCAGACATAGGCTTGCTGGCCCATCTCTTGTTTTTCCTGGTATATGACTTTCGGCTTTGTGGAATACGGCTGAGATGAAAGGATTCATTGACGATGCAAACTACTCCGTTGGCCTGTTGGATGAAGGAACAAACCTTGGAAATGTTATTGATAACTATGTATATGAACATACCCTGGTAAGTGTATCTGACAATTTCAGAAGAAAAAGTCCCTTTATTTCTCTCTTCCTTTACCATTAGGCTTCTTGAAATACTAGTTATACTATTGTCAAATTGTTCAGCCCATTCCTGCCAAGCCATCCACAGGAAGCTGGCAGTCAGATGTCACTCTTTTCTGACTTTAGCAGTACTTTCCTGGCTCTGTTACCCACAACCAGTAACATTTCAAGACTCAGATTATGCCTAAGAAAACGGCCTACCCACCTTTTTTTAAACCCTTGCTTTTTGGTGGTGCCCATAAATCCTGGTGTTTTTCCACCAGAGTAGTTTATTTGAAAAGCAGTTACACAGAGAGACGAAGGTGGAAATGTTCCATCTACTGGCAAACTCCTAAATGGCTGTAATGACCAGTCCAAAGGCAGGAGCCAAGGGACTTTTCCAGTTCTCCCATAAGGTTGAAGGAACCTAAGAACTTGGGCTGTCTGCTTCTTTCCTAGGCACACTACTCTCAGGAAGCTGAATCAGAAGTGGAACCAGCCAAGGTGCCTGTATGGAATGTCAGTGGAATAGGCTGTGGCAGATCTGAAAGAAGTGCCACGCTCCTGGCTTCAGCCTGGCCCAGCTCTGGCCAATATAGCCATTTGGGGAGTAAACCAGTGGATGGAAGATCTGCTGGTTCACTTTGCAGATGCTCTTGACAGCTGGGACTGGGCAAAGCTGAAGCAGGGCTGGCCTCAGTCCAGGCTTACGGTATGGGTGGCAGAAATGGAGTCTGCATCATCACTGCTCCCTCCCAGGGTGCATGTTAGCAGGAAGCTGGACTCCCTGCCAAGTGATTTGAGCATTCCGAGTACTGTCTTAGCCATTTCACTGACAGATTCCCCTCTGAACAGATAGGTCGTCTTCTCTCAACTACCAAGAAGTGAAATTGAGGCAATTATCAAAGGTGCAGGGTTTTTTGTTTTTTGTTTTGTTTTGTTTTGTTTTTTTTTTTTTATTTTTGCTTTGCTGTTTTAATTTTATATGGCTGTATACAGCTACACAAAATCAAGTTTAAACAGAAAATGAATATATTCAGCAGTTTCCTTTTCAAATTCAATAGATTTGGTTAAAGTGTTCCAATGTGTATGAAAATAATGTTCAATTTCTTTGTGTTTTGTCTTTTTTTCCCAACAGACAGGAAAAAGTGCATTTTTTGTGGGAGATCTTGGAAAGATTGTGAAAAAGCACAGTCAGTGGCAGAATCTAGTGGCTCCAATAAAGCCGTTCTATACAGTGAAGTGCAATGCTACTCCAGCTGTACTGGAGATTTTGGCAGCTCTTGGAACTGGGTTTGCTTGTTCTAATAAAGTAAGTTCAGTTTTGTGTTACTACACATCTTAAACTTTTTCACTTGTAGGGAAATTAACACAACAGAGCAATGCAAGGGAGTTTGTCTTTGGATGGTTTTTTAAAAATTATTTAAGTTTACAGTTTGATACTCAAAATTTTCAAGTATATCAATTACAGGAAAATTTTGTAGTGAGTCTCTGTAAATAATAATGATTATTATTATTGAAATGCAGAATTACAGAGAGCAGAGACAGGTCTTCCATCTACTTCCTCACTCCCAAGATGGCCATAGTGGCTGGAGCTGAGCTGATCCGAAACCAGGAGCTTAGAAGTTCCTCTGAGTCTAAGATGACTCCAGATGCTCAAGGGCTTAGGCCACCATCTGCTGCTTTCCCAGGCCATTAGCCGATAGTCAAGGCACAAACCGGTACTCATTAGATGTTGGCAACTCAGGTGGAAGCATCGGGAACTATTTGCTCGTGGTTCTTAGGCTAGAGCTATCTCTAGATCAGTCTACTTCTGAATTGTGGGATTTTCTCTGGTAAAACAGAGCATTGCCAGAATGCCAACTGTAATATCTTATTCTAACCTCAAATTTTTAGCCCAAAATATTTAAATATAAAAGAATACTGTTGAAATATTTTTCCCTTTTAGATGATAGTATATAACATCTTGTTTTCACAGAATGAAATGGCTTTAGTGCAAGAATTGGGTGTGCCGCCAGAAAACATTATTTACATAAATCCTTGCAAGCAAGCATCTCAGATAAAATACGCCGCAAAAGTTGGAGTGAATATCATGACATGTGACAGTGAAATTGAATTGAGGAAGATTGCACGTAATCATCAAAATGCTAAGTAAGTATAAAATAAGTGATCAGTGACATTGTCTTATTCTTTAGAGTGTTGGGTTTCTCTTTTGCCTTGACAGAAAGAGCATTTATGCTAGGGCGGTGGTGTTTATTGTGATTATAACTTTCCTTAGTTAATTTTGCTACCCTTTCATCAGATATTTTTTCTTTTTTAAGATTTATTTTTTATTTGAAAGGCCAGCTGAGCCCATTCCAAACCATGAAATTCTTCCAGATCTCCCAATTGGCATTGTGATCCGAGTATTTGAGCCATGCTGTTTCTTTCCCAGACTGTAAGCAAAGAACTAGATTAGAAGTAGAGCAGTTAGAACAATAACCAGAGCCCGTATGAGATGTGAGGGCCACAAATGGAGGCTTATCCCACTATATCTTGGAGTTGGCCCAGATACCTGTTACAATCTTAAACTGAAAGAAGGAATCTTTATGTGGTCATCAAATTATAGCCATAGCTATGTATATTAGCTCTGTCAGTTATTTGACAAGTTGGGAGTAGGATGTAGAGATACTTCAGAAAATTCAGAGAATGAAGTTAAAAAGTTGACTTTGGTTCACAGAGGTAAGGTTTATTTGAGGGGGTGGAGTGTGCAGCCTTGAGAATCACTCAGCACTGTATAGTAATACATGCTTCTCACTGTCTTGCAGCAGTGCCCTTGTAGTTTTGCTTATTCCTATTTAGGTAAGGGTTTCTATCTATTTCATTTCACACTTAACTTTTAATGTAAATCTAATTGTACTAAGAACCTTAGGATAAGGCCCTGTGGGCACCCTGTAGAGAATACCTGTTCATGGTTTTGAAAGAAGGCCTACTTTGCACTGTTGGCTGTGTTAGCTTGTGTGGTGACTGGTACCACATAATGTAAACATAATTTTTATATTATGAGCATTTATTGCAGGCATGGGGAACTTTTTATTTATTTATTTATTTTTGCCAAGGGCCATTTGGATATTTATAACGTTAGCCATAGTAATTATCAGTTTAAATGAACCTGCTTCAGATTCATTGGATTTGAAGTCCCACCTGCAGTTACCTTGGCAGGACTAGACCAGATCATTTCAAGGATGTTATATATGTCCCACAAGCCAGGTATTCACTTCTGTTTGTTCATCTTTCTGTGATGGTTTGGGAGGAAATACTGAGTAGTAAACCAAAAGTTTACTGTTGGAGACGTAACTCAAAGCCTCCAAATTTTTTCAGTTAGAAATCAGCTGGGAGAAATGTGTAGATGTGTTAGAGAATGACTTAGATAGGACCATTTCTGGACTTGGAAGACAGTTCAAGCCCTGATGTTTCTATTGAAAGACAATGATGCATTGCTATTCAATTTAGTCTTTTGGGGTAGATTTATGAACTGATGGACTTCATTTGAAAGTAATGTCACCTTTCATTACAGGGCCCAACTGACTCTTGCTGCTATACAGTCTTAACTCGCAGCATTTTCCATATTCCTGTCCTTGTAAGCTCCATGCTTTAGGCCCTAATTGCTAGTTTTTTCTCTATGCAGGATTGTTTTTCATTAGGTTCACTTGATTCATCCGACGCTGGATTTTGGAGCACTGTCAACATAATCAACATACTTCCTACAACCTTCAGGCTTCATATAAAGATGATGATGTAAACCAACTCTGCCCCAATCATCTTCCCCTTCTCTTAGGGTCTTACTACATATTGCAACAGAAGACAATATTGGAGGTGGAGAAGGTAGCATGAAGTTTGGCACCTCACTGAAGAACTGTAGGCATCTCTTGGAATGTGCTAAGGAACTTGATGTCCAAATAATTGGAGTTAAGTAAGTACTTGTTTTAAATTTTGTGGTATGGTGATAGGTCTTACTGGTTGTTGATGCAGGACTTTATTTTCATGCCATCAAAGATTTGACTTTCGGTCTTTAAATATGCATTAGATTTATCTAAGAAAGGCAAATGTTTTCCAAGGTAAGTGCACCTCCTCCCTTGCCTGTACCCCACCCCTCTCCCAGAGACAAAGTGGTCCATAGGTTAATGTATGATTGAAGTCCATATTAAAATGATAGTCAAGTGGCTGGCTCAGTGGTGTAGTGTGTAAGGCTGCCACCTAAGACCTCACCCTCACACATGGGCACCAGTGAGTCCTGGCTACTCCACTTCTGATTCAGCTTCTGGGAAAAGCAGTGGGAGAAAGATGACCCATGTGATGGACCCTTGCAACACACATGGAAGACTGGAATAAGTCTTAAACTTCCAAAGATTTGTTTGGGAGCCTGGTGCAATGGCTCAATTGGCTAATCCTCCCCCTGCAAGTACCAGGATCCCATGTGGGCACTGGCTGGTGATCCAGCTGCTCCACTTCCATCCTGCTCCCTACTTGTGGCCTGGAAAGCAGTAAAGGAGAGCACAAAGTCTTGGGACCCTATACTCATGTGAGACCTAGACGAGGCTCCTGGTTTCTAGGTTTGGATTGGCTCAGCTTCAACCACTGCAGCCATTTGAGGAATGAATCAGTGGGTAGAAGATGGTTCTCTATAAATCTGCCTTTCCAATACAATTTTTTAAAATGTGTTCTGCTTATGTTAAATCAGAGGGCACTGCTGATTGGGTAAATCTGCCTTTCCAATAAAAATAAATTTAAAAAAAAAAAAAAGAAAAAGATGTCTTCCATCAGCTGGTTAACTCCCCAGATGTCTGCAAGAACCTGGGCTGGGCTAGGTCATTCAGGAGCTTCTTCCAAGTCTTCCATGTGGGTGAGGAGTCCAAGTATTTTGACCATCTTGTGCTGTTTAGCTATTGAAGTAGTTTTTAACTTGAAATCCCCGATGGCCAGCCCCTTGGTGTAGCTCTTGGAGGGCCAGGGTCGGAGTCCTGGCTCTGTTCCCCATTCCAGCTAACTGGGAAGCATTAGGTAACAGCCATGGGTCTCTGCTGTCCATATGGAAGGCCTACATTAGGTTCTGGGCTCCTGGCCACATTTTGGCTATTGAAATATTTAGGAAATAAACCAGCAGATGGGAGGTTTCTCTTTCTCTGTCTCTCCTCCTCTCGCCCCCTGTTCCTCTCTCCGTCTCTCCCTCCTTCCCTCGCTCTCTCTCCCTCTTTTCCTCTTACTGTAAGATACTTGTCCATTTGCGGACTTTCCAAATGTCCCCAACAGGTCAGTCTAGATCTGAACCCTGAAACTTCATCTGTGTCTGCGTGAATGGTAGAGGCCCAAAGCACCCCAGCACCCCACTGTCTTCTCTCCGTTCCCAGGGTATAGTAGCAGGAAGCTGAATTGGAAGCAGAGCTTATCTATGGACTGGGCCCCCACCCTGCCTTGTTTTTAAATTGGGGGGGGGGCTAAGACCTGAATAAGTTTAATTTTACTATAGTTTGGGTACTAATCGAGAGCATAGCAATAATAAGCCCTAGATTTGCTAAATTGCTAATCTTGTCTTCATGAAAGTTCTTGCCTTGCAATTGATCACAAAGATCAACAATATGTTAAATTATTTTTCTATACGATTTTATATACAGGTAAATGATTTTAAAAGAAATGATTAGAAGTAGTGAATCTTTCTGTGCTCTAGACTGACCAGCTAGTAATCATTAAGTAATGATTATTTTTCTTCATGTGATAATTGTGACACATTTAAAAATTCTCATTTCATTATACTTAAAGGTTTTGAAATTTGTATATCCACTGTTAAAATTAATCATATTTCTATGAAATTTAAGCATTGTGAAATTTTAATAATGGTATTAAGTGTGGCTTACTCAGCTGAGCTAGTATTTGTACTTATTTTGCAATAGATGTATTTTATATTTGATGAGAAGTTGAAAGCCTAGAAATTTTGTGATCCAGTTTGGTTGTTATTCACATATAAGCATTTCCTGTTTATTTCTGTGGAGCAGGTTGAATAATTAGGCTAATTGGAAAAGTTAATATGCTTCCAGTGTCAGTACAGGGAGTAATAATTCCAGGACTAGAAAATGTGATGCTTTACATTTATTGCTCTTTTTCTTTATTTCAGATTTCATATTTCAAGTGCTTGCAAAGAATCTCAAGTTTATGTCCATGCTATATCTGATGCACGATGTGTTTTTGACATGGCTGTAAGTTCTTGTTTTGCTATTTCGGAGCAGGGTCTTATTGAAGAGAAGGACTTGGTGCTTTCTACCAGTTTGAACTGCTCTCATTACACTTAATATCAAATACTCATAAGTATTCAGGGCTTAATAAGGTCATTCACCTCACTAAGAGGGTTAAGGATTGAAACCATAATATGCCAGAATGCAGACAAGGTCAGGGGGACAGTATACATAATGTTGAAGTTGACTTAGTCTGGTTTATTTTTAAAAATACCTTAATACTTTAAAATGTGTTTTCTGTTTCTAGGGAGAGTTTGGCTTTACGATGAACATGTTAGACATCGGTGGAGGATTCACAGGAACTGAATTTCAATTGGAAGAGGTAACTTTCTCAAAGATTTACTTTATTTGCAAGGTAGTTATGGGCACAGGGTGGGAGACAAGATGCCAAGAGAACCTCCCCTATGATTTTCTCAAATGGCTGATATTGCATCAGGCTGAAGCCAGGAATCTAGAATTCATCTGGGGCTCCCATATGGATGGCATGGACCAAAGCAATTGGCCAGCCATAACTTGAACTAGTGCTCATATAGAATGCCAGTGCTGCAGGTAGTGGCCTAAATTGGCAGTGCTACAAAGTCAGCCCCTGTGATTTGAAATTTTGCTCATTGCTACTGTCAATTAAGTATAGAAAATAATGACCAAAAAAAACCAGTGGTATTTGCTATTGGAGTTGCTTTTTTTTTAAATTATATTTTTGACAATCTTTATATAGTTAATTGGGGTAAAAAGGTTCAAGAGCTATAGGAAAGTGGGCAAGACTATTATTTCCATATTGTTTCCTTCATGTTTAAAGGGGGGTATTAAGGGAGAAGGCCCATCCAATTTCCTACCCTCCCCAGGTACCGGATGTGGGGCAAGCTCCGAGATTCTTGCTCAAGTGGTTTTGATAGTTCACCAGTTATAAATTGCTGCCAATCTTGCCACTCCAAGCACTATGAGGTCTTTGAAGAATCCACTGATTGACATAGTCCATCATAGAGTCTCCATTTGCCCTGTATTTCACTGCCAACATATAGCTGAGATGGTTGATTGACCTGTTCTGTCTTCTCTCTTTTCTTGGTTAGGGTTCTGAGTCCAGTATTTCGATTGGGGAGATCCCCAAAGAAACTTTGTCTGAGGTGTTCTCGGACCAGATTCTTGTATGTGCTAGCAAGTACAGGGCCCGGCACAGTCCATCGCCCCGATCAGCTGGTGGTTGCAATTGCTGGGTTGATTCTGTTTTCAGCCCTGGCTTCCACTGGAACCAATGGGTGTTGTAGTCCAGCCTGGTGCTGCCCAGCACATACTCAGCCCTCACATAAACCAGTGGGAAATGCAGCCTAGTTGGAACGACCCACAATAACCCCCACCAGGCCCGCCCCGTCCTGGTTTGCCAGTATGTGTAACAATAGTCCCGTCTGTCCCATACCCCATTCCACCCCAGCCCCTGTCCTGGTTTTCGTGCCCTCCTGTAGAAGGGGTAACCCAAGAGGGAGGAGCCCACTATTTCCCTCCCAGGCCTCCCATCCCAGCTCATGCTCTCCAGCGGGAGTAGCTGTCCAGCAAAGGAACCCTCCCTTACTCCCCTGCCAGCTCTGCCTCCTCCCTTCCTGGTTCTTACAGGTGCTGATTGGGTGTGCAGTTACATCCGGTACAAGCAACCTCACCTTGGCATTCCATATTGTGCACTGGTTTTTGTCACAACCAAACCTGGCTTGACCCACACTCTGTTCTGGTGCTCGGATTCGCCAGTGGATGACGTGAACTGATTCAGCCTGGTCTTCCCCCAACCCATGCCAAATGTATGCCAGTGGTTAACTTTCCATGGCCTGTTCTGGGCTGTTTCCTATCATGTTTCTTGCACTTACCTGCAGGGTCTGTGTCCTGCCAGAGGAGTTGCCCAGGCTCCTCCATCAGAACCTCTCCCTATGCCAGATTTCATGCGCATACCAGGGGATCCATGAGCCAGCCCTACTCAGTTCACCTCTTGTCCTAGCAGGAACAGTGGCTTTTCCTGACTGGCCTTCAACCCAAACTGGTTCTTGCTGTTGGATGTTTCAGCCCAGCCATGGCTCGTCCATACCCACATACAGCTCACACATGGCTCAGTAGGGGGTTGAGACCTAGCCTAGTCCATCCCACATCTACCCTGGTCCTCCAGGACACCAGATGGTGTTGGAGTCTGGTCCGGCTCGGTGCATCCAATCCCAGTCCACACTTGTGCCAAGGGAGACTACAACTATATCCTGATCAGAACGCAGCCCCTATTCCAGCCCATGCACCCCTTGGTGGGAACCTCAGCCCAATTCAGGGTGTCCCCTTAGCTCTCCAACCAGGCCTGTTCTCAGCCATAGATCTCGTGCATGTCAGTGGTTGCTCTGACTTAGCTTGGCTCAGCCCCTCACCCTTCCCGACCTCTGCCTTAGACACTGTGGCTTAGCGTCCCTGGCTCACGCAGAACAATAGGTGCAAGAGCCTAGCTCGGCATGACCTGTGCTCTGTCCTGGTTTCTAGTTTCACCTGTGGGCTAAGGTTTGCTCAGTTCTTCCTGGTACACCCCATTCCATTACCAATTGACACATTAGCCAGCTGTTGGAGCTACTTTTCCCAGCTTGTCCGACCCCCAGGTCTGGACCACATGTTCAAGGGAGTTTCCCAAGTTCCTCCACTTGATCCACTCCCAGACCCAGTTCTCATACATGCCATTGGGTTTAGGCCAGTGCCTGGCGAAGTCTGGCCTTTCATTTGAGCTTGTATGAGCTGATGAAGGTTGAGGCTGGCCCACCCCACACCCTTTTTGATGCACATTCAGGTACTGCTACCTTGACCAGTCCAGACTGTTGTCGGTTCCTTTACCAGTGATTGATGGCAGGCTCCTTGGTCACACCTAGCTTAGTCCATCACCACCCCATCTCTTGAGCTAACCAGTGGGGCTAGAGTTTTCCACAGGGTTTGGCCCACACATCACTCACAGAATCTACCCCCTGGTTCTAGTGCTAGTTAATGTCATGGCCCTGCTTATCCATCAGCATCTCAGGTAACAGGATATGATTCTGCTGCACAAGCCCTGAGCCATAGCTTTTGCATGGACTGGTGTTCGGTGGTCAGCATTGTTCAGTGATTACAGAGTTAGTGTCATTGGGGATCTTTACAATTGTTTCACGTCCTAGAAGCACTGTGGGTTCAACCTGGATCTACCTAAGCAGCAATTCAAAGAACCAAAACCCTACAGGTCACTGGCTGGGGGGCCAGCAGGTGGAGCCTTTCACCAAATAGCACACTGGCCCCATGGGGACACCTCACAACTTGCATGCGGTCTTGTTATCAGGGATCCGAGCATGGAGATAACCCCATCCTGAGACCCACCAGCAGCTGGGAGGCTGCTGGAAGTTTAAACTCCAGAGTTGCTTTTAATTTTTTTAATTAATGTCTTTGGTCAGTTAGTAAACTGATTTAAAAACCTGCCTTAGGGCCTGTCGCAGTGGGCTAGCAGCCAAAGGCCTCGCCTTGAATACACCAGGATCCCTTATGGGCACTGGTTCTAACCCCAGCAGCCCCACCTCCCATCCAGCTCCCTGCTTGTGGCCTGGATGGCCTAAAGCCTTGGGACCCTGTACCCGTGTGGGAGACCCAGAAGAGTTCTCTGGCTGTTGCAGTCACTTGGGGAGTGAATCATCGGACGGAAGATCTTCTTCTCTGCCTCTCCTCCCTTATATATCTGACTTTGCAATAAAAACCTATAAATCTTTAAAAAAAAAAAAACTGCCTAATGAGCTGCTAAGTTGATAAGCTTTATAGTCTTATTGAAACTGCTGGAAAGTGCAGTTATCAATTAATATTGTGAAGTGTGTTCCTAAATATTGAAGCCATAATCTGGAATTTTAAATCCATAGGTTAATCATGTTATCAGCCCTCTGTTGGATGCCTACTTTCCGGAAGGATCTGGTATTAAAATCATTTCAGAACCTGGCAGCTACTATGTGTCTTCTGCATTCACACTTGCAGTTAATATCATTGCAAAGAAAGTTGTTGAAAATGATAAATTTTCTGCTGGAGGTGAGTTGTAAAGTTCAGTTTTGTTTCTGTGAGCACATCATTCTAATTAGTGTGGACATGTAAAAACTAGAGCTACTAGGACAGCTGTAACAGACTAACTTTTAAATTGATAATTTGGTGTGGCCTACAAATGATACTTACTATAAATAACCCACCCCTGCTATGTCCTGTCAGGTCAGATAACAAGAAGGCACTATGTGGTCTCTTGTCAGTGCTTCTCGAAAAATCTTCATTTCTTCTCAGGTGTGGCATGTCCCTAATACTGTGAGCCACTTCTTGGTTTCCTGATCTGGATGTTGTACTATCATTTTTTCCTTTTTCCCCTACCTCAGTTCCATAATCCAGTGTTTCTCCAAGGTACCCTGTTCATTTTTGAACTACACATAGAAATCACTGGATCACAGAGAACAGATGTTTTCAAAATGATTAGCATTTTTACTCTCCTACTCAGTGTATGTCCAGGAGGTGTTGTCCTTGCCTTCAGTGATTTTGTTGTTTTTGTCAGTGTCTTGAGTGTTTGTAGTAAGTAGCTGGTGGTAATTCATTATGGTTGTAAACTTTACCTTATGTCTAGTGGCACAGAGCAGTTTTTTAATGTGCTCCTGGGTCTCCTTTGTCAACTAGGTGTTCAGTTATATTTCTATTGAAAACGCAGATTTGTAGAGGGGAGAAATGGATCTTCTGTCTACTGGCTGACTCCCCAAATGATCACAGTATCTGGAGCTAAGCAGATCAAAGCCAGGAGCTTCTTCCATGCCTCCCACATGGGTTCAGGGTCTCAAGGCTTTGGGCCATCCTCTGCTGCCTTCCCAAGCCACAAGCTGGGGGCTGGATGGGAAGTGGAGCAGCCAGAACTCAACCCTACACTCAAGGGATGTCAGTACTTGCTGGTAGAGGATGTCTGTTGAGCCAGTGTGCAGGCAGGCCCCTCAGCGTTCCGTTTTTAGCCTGTTTTGTTTATGGGTATGTCAGTAAGTATTAGTCATTTTAGTTGAAGAATGGTAGAGATTGCATTTATTTGTTTTATAGATTAACTCAGCCTATTTAATAATAGTTTATAGTAAATTAAACTTCCTTGTTTGATTTCAGTAGAAAAAACCGAAAGTGATGAACCAGCCTTCGTGTATTACATGAATGATGGTGTTTATGGTTCTTTTGCAAGTAAACTGTCAGAGGACTTAAATGCCATTCCAGAGGTTCACAAGGCAAGTGTTATTACAAAAAATGCTGAAAGCTATTTTCCAATTATTTTAGAAGCACTCTACAGGGGGTTGGGAAGGAGTGTACTTTTTTGGTGATTTGCCTGTTGGGGCTGAGCCACTTTAGTTCATGGCCATGACGTGGCTAAAGGAAGAGCACCCTAGCGTTTGACCTGGGCTTACCTTGGATCTGACCGTGAAGAGTGCTTATCAATCCATCAGATTCAGTTATCTGAGTGAGTAAAAAATGAAAGAGAACAAACTTGCCCTTTTTCACAGAAATGCAAGGCAGATGAGCCTCTGTTTCCAAGCAGCCTTTGGGGTCCATCCTGTGATGCACTGGATCAGATCGTGGAAAGCTGTCTTCTGCCGGAGCTGAATGTGGGCGATTGGCTTATCTTTGACAACATGGGAGCAGATTCTTTCCATGAACCATCTGCTTTTAATGACTTTGAGAGGCCAGCTGTTTACTACATGATGTCATTCCGTGACTGGTAAGGGGATTTTGTTTTAAAACTGATGGTGTTGGTGAGGTGATGTTTGCTAATAATTCCTATATAACTTAATTCTTGTAAGGGTTGTTTAAAGGCTAGTTATAATCCTGTTGCATTATTCATTGTTGCGGTCTTTGGACTTAAATTCAGCACTTTGCTTATTTTTCTTTAGGTATGAAATGCAAGATGCTGGAATTACTTCAGACACAATGATGAAGAACTTCTTCTTTGTGCCTTCTTGCATTCAGCTGAGCCAAGAAGACAGCTTCCCCACTGAAGCTTAAACAGGCATTACTGCTTCATTAGATCTGAAGTTGCAGGTTAAGCTTGTCTGGTCTACATTCCAGTGGGTGGGGGGATTCAAACAACCTTATTCAGTTAATTCTCTTGGAAACAAAAATATTAGTAATAGCCATTTGGGACCAGACAAAATCAACTTTCATTTATAATTCATTGGGGGTTATAATGGGAGATTAGATAATGTATCCAGATTTAAATTTAACAGTTTGTCCTACCCCTCCTTAAGCGTTTAAAATAAAATATGCAACAAAATGGATGACTTAGTGGAGATGGAAGCCCATTAATTGGGTTCCCCATTAAACCGTTTACATACAAGTACACAGTTTTTATACTAAGGATTCGTGTTAAAAAGTCTTGTAAAGTTACTGTCTTTCACCCAGATATATCAAATGTCAGTGGAAGACGAACAGTGTGACTTCATTAGATATGTTTAGTGTATTTAGGATGTGTAAATTTGTGCTTTGAACTGTAGCTTAATAAATGTAAAATTGCATCATAGTATTTGTTGTATTTGACCTAATGTAACCCTTGTATGATTGCAATAAAATTTTGTGTAGATTTAACTTTTTTCAGGCTAAAACTTTGGGAAAGGGGCTAGCTAGCAAAAATAGCTTTGGAATAGATGTGTATATGGACTGTTGTTGGAAATTATTTTTCTTTATAGCCCATTTTAAGTTTAGTTTGGCTCAGAACTTTTCATTTATTTAATTAGTAATTTAAGTAAAGTGGTAAATCATTGTGAAGTTCAGATTCCATTATGGAGAGTTGATGTGCAGTAGTAAGCATGATGTTTAACAATTTTTAACACCAAAAATGTTAATCCTGCATAAACCAATTGTAATAATCAGTAGGTGTTTTTGTATAGATAGGATGCATAGAGTATCTTAGTAAATCTTTGAACCACAAATCCTTTGACTGAAGTGGAAGATTCTCTTAAATACTTTGGATAAACGTGGGGAAGGAAATACAGTTGCAGAAAACTGCAGAGCCCTGATACTTAAAGAAGGGCTGCGTCTATCCAGAAAGCGGATGCTCTTTGCGCAGATATTTACATTCAGATTAGGGGCTGTGGTAAAGCACACTTTGTTTCTTCAGTTTCTGATTTCAGTCATTTCAAGTTTAGGCCTTTTTGGGTTTGGTTTCAACTATTAGTTTCTTATTTCCAATCTGTTCTGCTTAGTAACTACTTTTCATTCTTTTTATACTAAGATTTTATGGTAGTAGGGGAGGGGAGTTAGCATCACTAACCTGACAGCTGTTTCCAGGACTTGGCTTTTTGTTCACTGCTTGTGTGTTAGTAATCCTGGATCTCAGAATCACAATGGTAATAAACAACAATGATCACTTCTTCCTAACTTATTCTATGTTCAGATGTGGAATTTCTGTCTCCCAAGAGGAAATGTGACTTCACTTTGGTGCCAACAGACAGAAAATTCTACCTATGCTACATAGGAGAAGTTTGGAATGCACTTAATAGCTGGTTTTTGTACCTTGATTTCAAGGTGGAAAGGAATTAATCATGAATTTCTAATAAATTTCAATCTCAAACCAGTAGGTGCTTATTACTATTTTTGATTTGATTATGCCCATTGAATTTCATGGGTTGTCTTAATAAAAGAGAAAATTAGGACCCCAAAGTCCTTGACACTTAATTGCCCTTGGGCTTTTCCAAGGAATAATAATTATGGGGTTTTGTGTAAAATTCCAAGCTACCTTGCAACATTTTTTTTAATCATAATGAGGAGGAGGACTTGTTTCCTGCCTTCTCTACATGTGCATTGTGGTCTGAAAATGCCAAACCTTGTCAGGTGGTCCTTGAGTTCTTCACTATAAGGCTTGAGCTCATGGCATATCAGTTTGCTATATCTGAGGGAGGGTTGTTCTGTGTGAAATAGCTTGAAGTTGCAAACACCACATGTGAATGATAGGATAACTTAAAGAAATGTCTGTACCGCATTTTAAAGACTGTCATAAATCTGAAGTTTGAACCTTGTATTTGAATTTGGTATGCTTAAACACTTAATGAATTAATGTAAAACTTTTTTTTACAGTATTGTAATCTCAGATCAAGATTTAACTGAAAATATAAGACCCAAATGATTTCTGTATAGTAAATTGAACTGTAAAGGTAACTTGTGTGATTCTGAATACACAGATAAAATGTTTTTATTCCTCATGTTTTACTTTGGCGTCTTGTCATGAAATAGTAGTGAAACTTTACACAGCTGCTTTGTGTAAGCCTTCTTTAGGATCCTAGTATAAAGTGATTCTGAGAGTTCAGTATGGAACAAGTAGCACATGCTGAATGAAATAGTTCTGAGGGCGGGATGCCGGTCAGGTACTTGGGGGAGTAATGACTGCTCGCAGTGGAGGGTGCAAGGGAAGCAGATCTTGCAGTGTGCCCCATGCTGATGGACTGAGGCCCCAGAGTCCGTTTAAGCTGTTGGGTAAACAGTGGCGTCTGCATCTGGTATGTGTTAATACTGACCATTGTTTTGTGTTTTGGAAGATGTATTTATCTTTATTGGTGAGGCAGATCAAATTTATGGAGAGGAGAGACAGTCTTCCATCCATTTCACTTGAGTGGCCAATGACCAGAGCTGACGTCATGAGCCAGGACCTTATTTTGGGTCTCCCATGTGGGTGCAGGGTCCCAAGGCATTGGGCTGTCCTCCACTGCTTTCCCAGGGCCACAAGCAGGGAGCTGGATGGGAAGTGGGTCCACTGGGACACAAACCGGTGCCCATACGGGATCCTGGCACTTGCAAGGTGAAGATCCAGCCATTGAGCCACTGTGCTGGGCCCAGTACTTAGTTTTGTTGCCCCTCACCTTTTAGCAAAAATATCCAGGGGATGGGAGATAGCTAAAGTTTATAATTTTACTTCTGTAGATTTTTTTCTTCTTTTCTGAATTTAATGATTCCAACTCTTCACTCTGGCAGTTTTAAACTTCAGGCTAATATTGGAATTTCTGTGTGTAAGGATTTATTTATTTTTATTGGAAAGTCAGATATAGAGAGAGAAGGATCTTCCGTCCATGATTCACTCCCCAAGTGGCTGCAACAGCCAGAGCTGAACCAATCCAAAACCAGGAGTCAGGAACTTCTTCCAGGTCTCCCACACATGTGCAGGGCCCCAAAGCTTTGCACTGTCCCTCCCACAGGGAGGGAATTAGATGGGAACTGGCGCGTGCAAGGTGAGGACTTTAGCCACTAGGCTACCGTGCCAGGTCCTTGAACAGAGCAATCTTAAGACTAGTTGATTTGGGGAAGTTCACTTCATCTTAACCTACCTTCCCCTAAACCTTAGACAGTGTGATGATTATTTTCCCCCGCTCGCGAAAAAGGTCTGGGACTGGGCCAGGCTAAAACCAGAAGCATGAAGTTCCTGGGTCTGCCACGTGGATGGCAGGTGCCATTATTCACTGCCAACCCAGGTACAAAAATGGATCTGAGGCAGAATAGTGGGATTTGGGTATCCCAGGTGGCAGCTCAACTTGTGACCTCAGGAGCAGCTCCCACCTGTCTTACAGTTTTATTTGTACCGTTCCTGAATGAAAGAATTCTTTAAAATGTCTGGGTAAACTTCATGACAGTGTGGACAACTCCTGAGAACTAATGGGAAGATTAGTCAGCTGAAAAAAATGATTTGACAAATTAGTTGGACCTTAGGTTACTGAAGTTTTGTGGATTTTCAGTTAGTGCTTTTGGGTTCCCTGCCACCTTGGATGGCACCTGGCTTGCTTTCTTGCCAGTCCTGCAATGTAAGAGAAGAGGTCCCCAGCCCTGGAGGTGGTGTGCACTGCCAGTTTCTGCTTGAGAGTCTGAGTCTGCTCTCTTCTGGCTTCCATTTCCATCCTTGTGCTTGCCAACCCACCTGGTCTCCCACTTGGGTGGCAGGGGCTCTAGTCCCTGTGTCATCTTTTGCTGCTTTTCCTAGGCCATTAATAGGGAGCAGCTGAGACATGAAGCAGTGTGCATATGGAATGTTGCAGACTGACTTTATCCATAATGCCAGCCTCAAATGTTAAAGGCACCAGTGCTCCACCCAAGCTCACAGGAATGGTCCATGAAGCCTTTTTGTGCATAAGTGGTATGCATAAACAGCGAGCCTTTTCCTCTGGGAAATGGAAAAAAATGGAGTTCCTGCATTTATCTAAAATTGTTTTCAAATTGGGGCTGGTGCAACAGCCCACCAGCTGGTTAGCTTGGGCACCAGCATCCCATGTAGTAGGCACCAGTTTGTGTCCCGGCTGCTCCACTTCCCATATTGCTCACTCTATTGCCTGGGAAAGCAGTGGAAATGGCCCAAGGCCTGCACCCTGAACCTGTGTGGGAGATCCAGAAAAGGCTCCTGGCTCCATGGTTTTAAATTGGCTCAGCTCTGGAGTGCAGGACTTCCCTGCCCTGGTGAACGGAGATAGGGGTCCCTCACTTGACATGTTGCCAGTTAAGACTTGACGGACATGAGCCCTACAAGGTAGCCTAGCAGCTAAAGTCCTCACCTCGCATGTTCCAGGATCCCGTGTGGGTGCTAGTTATAATCCTGACAGCCTTGCTTCCCATCCAGCTCCCTGCTTGTGGCCTGGGAAATCAATAGAGGATGCCCCAAGGCCTTGGGACCCTGCACCCACGTTGGAGACCTGGAAGAAGCTCCTGGCTAAAGATCAACACAGCTGTAACCTTTGCAGCCTCTTAGGAAATGAATCAACCGATAGAAGATCTTTCTGTCTCCTCTCTGTATATTAGATTTTCCAATAAAAGTAAAGATGTGCCAAAGAATGGGGAGGGGGATCCAACAGTTTTATAGCAAGTAGACATGACTGCAACCAATGCAACATTTCACTTTTGGAAAAGATAGGAAGTGGAAGGGTTGCAGTTTGCAAGTTATTTTCAGGTGGAGAAGGAAGATAATCCAGTGTTGGATGGAAAGTTAAAAGGCCACCTCTAGACAGAGGAGGTGGCTCCTAGCAGTGAACCAAGGTGACTGATACCTGTGATATTTACAGTAGAAAGTGCTACATAAGTATAGTGAGCAAAGTGAAAAAACATGAAAATTAGATTAAGTGGGTAAGCATTACAGCTCAAAGAATTGAACGGCTGCTTGGGATACCCACCCCCTATCGGAGTGCCTATATTGGACCTTCTGTCCAGCTTCCTGCCAGTGTAAACTGGGAGATGGCAGCAGGTGATGTTTGGGTCCCAGCACCCACTACCTGCTTTGGACCTGGGTGGAAATCTCAGCCCTTGGGCCTCAGCAGGGTCCAGCCCTGTGCCTTTCAAAGCTTTTTAAACTGACGGAGCACAGAAGGTTATCCTGCCATTTTTGCCTCAGTGTGACACAATTGAAGCTTTTTACAGCCTAAGCCGAGTTCCCCAGGCTGGTGTCCCACAGGTGAGATCTCAGGGGAATCTGGCCGGCTGCCTAGGTCAAGTCCAGCCAGTGCAGTTCCCAGCAGGGCCTGGTGGCACTGGCAGATGCTACCACGAGGTGGCGCTTGGAGATTGCCTCTGCTCATGGTCCCTGGGAGTTGCAGCAAACCCATTGGCGTATCAGAAGTGCCCTGCTTCCAGCTTAAGCGGCACTGTACTTAGGTGGGGAGCAGCAAGGAGGAAGAGGACGTCCCTGCCTCACTTTTCTTCCTCTCTCAAACTGCTACTTAGCCCAGCAGCGCTTGTCATCACTGTTTGTCCCAAATGAGTTGAGGTTTGGGTTACTGGGACAGCTGCTGGAGCCAGCTGTGGGGATTTAGAAGAAGGTTGGTGATGCTCAGCCTCTGTCCTCCACCTTCCCAAGGTGGCTTGCTTTCTGGGAGCCATGCTGGTTTTCCATTTTCAGGTGGATTTTTTCCTATGAGGCATTCCCCCTTGGCATGGTTTTCTGGCTTCATCATCTGAAATTTGCACAAAATTTGGGCAAGAGAGTATGTTTGCTGCCATGTCGTTGCTGTGGTGGCATCCCTGTACACTCCCCAGTTCTGACTGCCTGTTTCCCACCCACCTGCCCCCCTCGGACCCAGAGGCCACCCTATGTGACTGCCCCCACGGGTGTTTTCAAGGCAAGCAGGAACAGAGTTTTTCCAGGATGCACTCCCTGCTCAGATGACTCTGGCTGCTTGGATATTGGCCTTCCACGTCACAGCTAGGATTCTGATCCTCCTGGGCTTGTCCTCCAAGAGGAAATGAGAGCTCCACGCATTACCTCAGGGGCAAGCACATAGAGTAGCAGATATCCACACAGGTTTGTGGCACCCCTCGGGGTGGGTTGCTGAGGCTCAGGGATTGGCATGGGTCTAATCAACATACGTGTAACACGGCCTGGAGCTGTGAGCAGCGAGCAGTTAGCTAGATGGAGAGCACTGCACACAGAAGGTGCAGCAGAATCCGAGGATCTCAGCCAGGTGCCACAGAGGCCTAGGCAGGGCAGGGCCACTAGGCTGGGTTCTGCAGGCCTTTTTATAGATGACCATTTTAATCCTAAGAGAAATGGGAGGAGGCATCCTATTTTTCTAGTCCACTCACGGTGGCCCTGGGAGGGGTGTGACACGGAGCTTATGTTTCACATAAGTTTGTCTGGCTCACAACAGGAAAAGGATGATGGCACAGGACTGGAGTTGGCAGGGCACAGCATGCTCCTGTCCTGGACCAAATGGGATGGGGGAAGGTTGCTAGGGGAGAGATGTGCATAGGCAAGGGGGTGACAGCTGAGTAGCTGGACGGCCCGGGACCTGATCCCTTTAGTGTGCAGTTTGAAGAGGACAGGTGGCACTGGCAGGTTGGAGGCCAGTGTCCACTCTAGCGCTTGGGTACAGGGCCAACCTGCAGGCTGCCCATGGGAGCAGCTGTGTGACACTCAGCCTTAGGTCACTGAGAGGCCCTGCCCCTTGTACCCCACTCACTGGGACTACTGGGACAGGTAAAGCCTCAGATGGGGTCTAAGATGAGGAAGGGACATCCATAAGGGGCTGAAGCCTCTTGGAGTTTCGGCAAAGTCCATTTGGCCTAAGTGAAAAATACATTGTTTCCTTGTAGGGGGTGTCCCAGACCCCATGGGGGGCACCTTATATGTGCACTGTGAATAAGTCTAAATTCCAAACCCTTTAGGCCTGCAGACTCGGTCAAGGAGCACAGAAAGTATTACCCTCACTCCCTTCTAGGGCTCAGGGGAGCTTACGAAGAAGTGCAAGTATGCTAAAAAATGTTGAGCCTCACTATGTAAAGTATGGTGCGTTTTTGGTAGAAACAAGTTTTTTTGTTGTGTAGTTCTTGGTTTTTAAGGTTTTGTTTGACTAAGCGGAATATCAGAGGAGGAAGAGCTGAGTCTAACAGTAGGTCACTCCAAATGCGCCACCACCACCCCCAGCCAGGGCTTAGACAACTTTTGGCTCTCCCACATGGGTGCCAGAGACCCAAGCCATCACCCTCTGCCTCTCAAGGAGCACATTGGCAGGGCTCTGGCATCAGGACGGGGGAGCAGGGCTGCATCCCCAGGCCCTGGGATGTGGGATGTAATGTCCCAAGCCAGACTTCACCTGCCAGGTTGCAGTGCCCGTCCCCATCACTGAAGACAGCGGCGAAAAAGACCAACTTCTGTGTTCAGACCTAGCAAAATGGCAATGTTTTTATTCCATGATGATGCGTTGGCTAGAATCACAGTGCTTCTGTCTGGATAGACACGGAGCGATTGGTTTGTCTTCTGCATATTTCAAAATGCGCTTCACACAACTCATTTGAGAATTTGGCATTTTAAAGGGGTAAAGAGGCCTGATTGAATCGGTGTTCCAAAGACCAGCCTCCCCCCCTCCAAAATCAGACTGCTCTAGTGTCTCCGAGCAGTTGCGCGGCCGCCCCAGCAGGGGGCGCTGCGGCCGCGGGGCTCGGGGCGGGGCTGCCCCGCGCTTTTCTCCCCAGCAACACCGGCCGGCGCGGCCCCTCAGCGGGGAGGCGCGCCTCGCGGCTTCCCCGGGCCGGCCTCTCCCCGCCCGCGCCAGGCTGGGGCGGCGGCCGCGACCCGGGCGCGGCGGGGCCGGGCTGCTGGCAGAGCCGCCCGCGGCGCGCCGGAGGAGGAGGCGGAGGCGGAGGGACCGCCTCCCTCCCCCGCCTGGCCGCGGGCTGGGCCCGGCCGCCGCTGGCTCGCACTTTGGAGCCGGATGGGGAGACGTGACCGCCGCGACTCGGGCCGCGCCGGGAACAGGCGCGGGGGCGGGACGGGGAGGCCGTGCTAGGGGGCACCTGGCGGCCTGGGGCGGATGTGGGGGCCCACCCTCCTCCAGCAGCGCCGGATTCCCAGGGCAGGGGGAGGGGATCGCTTCCTCCGCCCGGGGTCGGGGCGTGTTGGCGCTCAGCGCCCGCCCTGGCGCGGACCTCCGGACTGCGGGCAGAGCCTGGCGGGGGGTGGGAACGGCCTCCAGGTGCCCCCTCCATGCCCGGCAGCGGGGAGGGAATGTGTGCATTGGAGCCGGGTTCACCCACCCAGAGTTCAGGTCATCCTCGGTGCTCTGGGGGGAAAACAGAAACCCACCCCCCTTCTGAACCGGGAGAAGAGAGGTGCCGGCGCCCCCCCCGCCACACACACACACACACACGAACAAAAACGGCCAGGATTTGCCCTTCTGCCGCAGGAACCCAAGAAGGAGCCAGAGCTACGGGGCCTCAGGCCCAGGAAGGAGCTCCCCCAAAGGCCCTGTAGGAGCCATGAACGTCCCCCTCAGCCCCCAGTACATAAGGGCCTCTTCCCCGGCTTGCTTTCCTGTCAGGGGGCTGCACCAGAGTTCTAGAACCTGCTGAGGAGGACCGGCTTTTCCGGAACCCGAATAGCAAGTGTCAAGCAGAACAACAAAATTCCTGGCTCCTGCGGCCGAAAGGGGGGGGGGGGCGGGGAGGAGGGCTGCTCTTTCCGATTCCAAGATCCCCGAATGGCCCTCTGCCTCAGTTTTCTCAGCTATCGGGTGGGCATACACACCGTTGACATGGGGAGGGGGACAAGAGCTGACGCTCTGGGAGGGGAGCCCCGTCTTCCCTGTGGTAGCTCATGCCTTTGCACTTGGCAGCCACTGTCCCCTTCCCTGCTGGAGCTGTTCATCTCACCCCGGGGTCTCAGATGAGATGCTTCAGATGATGCTCCAGGGAGCTTGTAGGCTATGGGGGAAAGGGGTGGGAGTGGAGGGTCAATGACCACAAGTTGCCCCCACACTGACCACTGTGCTACCCTCTCCAAGCCCCTCAACAGAAACCTGCAGGAGGAGTCCAGTTATGGTGCCACCGCGGGTTCTGCCCACACTTGGTGCTACTGGCACCAAGACAGCTAATGGCTGTCTGGGAAGCCAAGGAGTGGGCGACAACCCTCTAGGACATCAGCCAGGCGGGCGTACAAGTCTTTTCTGGAGCTCCTGGCTTGACCTGGCCCAGCGCTGAGGTTTGCCAGCACCTGAGGGGGTGAACCAGCAATGAAAGAATCTTACACACACATCATTAATTGTTTAAAATCACCTTTGGGACAGGAATCAGCTCAGAATGTGCATGGCCTGTCCCCCTGACCCCTGCCATGGCCCTAGTTGGGCCTTACTGAGCCTCCAAGGGCTTGCAGGAGGTAGTGCCCCCCCCCACACACACACACTCCACATCCCCCTGCTGGGCCCACTTCCAAGTATGCGGAGTTGATGGGAAATGGCTGCCATTCCCACCCAGGCCAGGTTTGCCACCAGAGCAGTTCCTGGTGGTTATCACTGCTGGGAAGGTCAGCTGGCTCTTGGGAAATAAATATTAGCCTCACCCTCCCTTCCTGTGGAGACCTTTGGCCTCAGCAGCGGCAAGAGTAGCTGCCTGGGGGAAAAAAAAGACTGCTGCCACCGCCAGCCTTGGAGAGTCTAGCTGCATTGGAGCCCTGCCCAGGCTGCTGGCAGGGTGGCAGGGACCAGGGCTGAACGTGGGGCTGACCCAGCTGTCTATCCCTGGCTCTCTGCCCTAGCTGCCTGTGGGATCAGGTCTCTGGAAAGGGGACCTACGCATGGGTGGTTTTGCTTTAAAAGCACCTGCCTCACCTCTATCCCCCTTCCCCAAGTAATGGGCATGAGCTGTCAGGGACCAGAAACATCCACATAGAGACATACAAGAGGATGGCCACCAGGGCAGCTGAGGAGGAGTCTTTGAAATAGCAACCTGGAGGACCTGTACCAGTCAGTCACCAAGTCTCAAAGGCTCTCCTGGGTGGCCAGCTCCTGCAGCTGTGACGGAGCAGGCCTGTGGAATTCTTGGAAGGAAGGAATGTCTGAGAACCAGGGAGACCTGGTGCCCAGGGTTAAGGGGGTGGGGTGGGGGCGGGACCTTGTGACTCCAGACCCTTCTGGGGCTGCCTGCGGGACTGCTCTCAGAGTCCCATCTGCCCAGCTGGGCCAGCCTACTGCTGCTGCTCCTTAGAAAGGGAGGAGGGTGCCTGGGTCCTGCCATTCCCAGAAGTCACCACGCCCTTTCCTGCAGCCTCTGGGTTTGGGTTCCAGGCATTTGTTTGTGTCTGCAACGTCCCTCCTCTAATGTGTTCAGATCCTTGGTTTTTAAGGTCACTCTCTTAAGGCCAGCTCCACCTCCCGGAAGTGCCCACTGGCATCCTGGGAGCACCTGGCATGTCTTCCCCATCCCATCCCCATGAACCCCCATCCCTGGGCCAACGTGAAGGCAAAGGTGTGTAAATCCCCAGACTCCTGTGTGCCGCTTTCTCCACCCCCACTAGTCCTAGGAGAGGGACAGGCTGGACAGGTGCACAGGGACCCTGTTCTCCGGCCCCATGCCACAGGACCTTTGCGGCCAGCCCTGGAGTCCGCACCCGCTGTCTACAGCGGGGAGCACCTTCCGAGGAGAGGGTCGGGTGGAAGGACCAAGCAGGCGCGGGAACGAAGGTGTGCAGGCGATCTTCTTGTAGGCAAAGTCAGGCTGCAGGCCAGGGGGTGGGCTGCACATTCCCCCATAAAAACGACTCTGTGCTGGCACCAAAACCCGTGAGGATATCTGGGAATTGCCTTCTCCCGAGGACACTGCGGGGAGGGAAGGCGCGCTGCAGGTGACCCGAGCAGCTGCCAGCTGTGCCCAGCAAGCGCCAGGGGCCCCCTAGCTGCAGCAGCCTTCTTGGGGTTTTCCGGCTTGGCGTTCCTCAAACGACCTCGGCCTCGCCTGCCAGGCCGCACCCCCGCCCCCGGCGCGCACGACAGGGTTTTCTGATGAGTCAGCGCCAGCGCGGGAGCCTCGGCCAAGCAGGCCCCCTGCTCCATGACGCACCGTGAGTAAGCGACGCTCCGCTGGCGCAGCCCACCCACCTACCCACCCCCGACCACCACCACGACCACGGCTGCCGCGGGCGCCCCTTCGGCCCGAGGGCATGCCCCACGCACCCCCATCGCGCTGGCCCCGCTCCAGCTGACATCAGACGCTGGCTGCCCCGCCGCCCTCTGAGTCAACAGTTTCCGCAGCGGAGCCCTCTGCCAGGGGCCTGGGAGAAAGCGCTGCCTCCGGGCCAGGCGGGCAGGGCGGAGGCGGCGGGGGCGAGCGCGGCGCGAACAAGAAGTCACGAGGGAAGGGGGCGCGGAGAAGGCGGAAACCACCCGCCGGACTGCCCGCGGTGGGGAGGAAGCCAGCGGCGCGGAGCCGCCAGCCCCAAGCTGCGCGCGCTGGGTGGCTGGCTGGCTGGGCCCGCCCAGGAGTGGCCTGCGGTGGGGACCTGCGGGAGGGTGGCAGACGTGGGGGAGGTCCTTGCTGGGAATGGCCCCTTCCCTCCACCACCACCACCAGCACCCTGGCCAAACCATTGGTCACCCTGGGCCGCAAGGCAAGGCGGCAACTTTTGTGTCATACCTGGGCCGAGTTTGCTTTGCTGGGAGCAGCCCTGGCCAAGCCTTCCGTGGGGTCCTGCTGCGGCCTGCATGGAGCTGGAGCTGAAGCAGCTCGCTAGCCTCACCTTAACTCGTCATGGACAGGTTCTGTCCCCAAGGCTGAAGGAAGCAGAACAAGCCCCGTGCTCTTAGCATGGACTAGAGGAAGCAGGGAGGGACTGTCAGCAGTGGAAGGAAGCAGGAGACTTGGGAATATGTGAGGCTGGAGAGTGGACCGAAGCTTGATGAGGTCCCAACTGAGAATTCAGGCCAGAATACTTCCATCCCACTTCCTTGTCCTTCTCCCCCGCCCCTCCCTCCATCCCCCACCTCCTGCGAATGAGGGGAGAATGTGGACTCGCTATACACAGGGGCCCCATATGTGAAGGAGTGTCGCCTTCCAAGGCAAAGCAGGGGCCATGGTCAGAGTCACACAGCCATGCTCAGTATAACTCTGCCATGCTCAATGAGGGCCCAAGACCCCTTGGAAAGCATCGGCTGCCAGTGGCTTCTGGAATTTTCTTTAACCCCTGCCTATAGGGTCAGACAGGAAGGCGGCAAGAGGAGGAGCCAGAACCCACATGTAGGTCCTGGGGCTTCTGTCTGGTTCTGCAGAATCCCACTTCACCTACCTGTCCCACTACCCAGCAAGGCACAGGTGTCCCCCTACAAGCCTCCATCTGACTCTGTTTCCAGTCTCCTTCCGGGATCTGACTGTTTTCCAAAATCATAGAACAACAGTGGTGTCGACCTGCAGAGCGGGGGGGTGCCTGGGCCTTGTCCTGCTGGCAGAAGTCACTCAAAAGCTAGAGGAGCCAAACCCCTCAGGGGGCTGACCATCAGCCAGCAGGGAAGGGGCCACAGCAGTGTCTCCTGCCCCCTGTGTGACCCTCTTTTGAACTCTGCAGAAAAAGCTCCCAGGACACTTCTCATGTGGCAGCCTTTTCCCGAGTGAGCCTTTTCCAAGGGCGGGTACCAATCTGGTCCAGCTCAAAATAGCCTTGAACCAGACTTCTGGGAAGCCCTGTGCTCAGACAGGCATCTGCAGAAAAGAGTTAAAAAAAAAAAAAAAAAAAGCTCTTGGGAAACCAAGGCATATGATTTCTGAGATGGGACAAGATGCTGTGACATCAGAGAGAAGAAATTGCAGCCAGGGAGAAGGCTGGGAACGTGTTGTGGTGGAAGGCATAGGTCCTTCTGCGGTTGCCTTTCGGAGAAGTCCGTAGGCTGGCCACGGGGTGGGGAGGTGATCTGGGATGCTGAGGCCAGGTGCAGGAGGGGACTGTGGTTGCAGGCTTAAAGCCACAAACAGCCACTTCCACGTTGTCCTGCGTTATTGCAAACCCTGGCTGGCTGATGCTTCTGGCGTGGTCCAGCTCAGAGGCCACCTCTGTGGAGGTGCCCCTAGTCTTACCCTCCTGCTGGTGCCCCACTTGGCCCTTGGTGCCTCCCTGTCAGCCTTCCCACACCTCCCTTCAGTGGCTGCAGAGGCTTGGGGGATTCGGCCTTCCTCTGTGTCAACTGGCCTGCTGCTGGAGACAATTTCCTCCGCGCCCTGCGCCACTCCCTCCTGCTGGAACACCTGGGAAAACGAACTGCTTGTGAGTGCTGCCTTCCTCTGCTTTTGCACTTGAACCTCAGAGATTTCCTTTGTGTCTGGTGGGACTTCCTGTTGGCTATGGTTGCCTCCACGGGGAGATCATCTTGAGATTTCACACTGCCTGCCCCATTGCAGCCTTTGGCCCAAGGTCCCCCGCCAGCAGTCCTTAGTAGGAAGGGCCTTCAAACCTCCTCTCCTAGCCAAGGCACCCAGGGCCGGCATTCAGTGGATCTGAGTACCCCTCATTAAAGCTAACCACCCTCTAGAACACAGGCAAACCCACTATAACTAGTGTGCCCCCCCCACTCGGTGTGAAAACTGCAGTCACAGAGAAAACAAAGCAGGGTGGCTTCCCACCACTCCTCCTCTGAGGATCCTTAAAGGTAAGGTTCCTTGTATGCATCCAGAAGATGCATTTTCCTTGCAACTTTTTAGGGACAGCTATGTTGAAAGTGAAATGCAAGGTCAGGAGATGAATGAAGAGGGACACAACCATTTTCAAGGATCATGAGATGACAGAATTCCGTATTCCTGCAGGTGCCATCAAAGTTAGAGATGAAACAGAATTGAACTGGGAACATCTGCCTCCACAGGCTTGGCACAAATCAAAGCAGCTGGCGTCCCTTAGCATGATTGTCACCATACAGAAAAGCTGCCTTCTACTCATCCTCCAAGCCATCTATGACTGTCCATCTCCTGGAGTGGAGAGCTGGGACTATGTGACAGTCTGGATTCTATAAGAGCTCAGCCACCCTGATCTGCCTGCTAACCTGTGTGGGCCTCTGATCATTCCTTCTTTCCATCCTTCCTTCCTTCCTTCCTTCCTTCCCTCATTCCTTTCCTTTATTTTGTCTGAAAGGTAGGGGAAAAAGAGAGTGAGAGAATCTTCCAGCCATTGGTTCACTCCCTGAATAGGTGCAAGAGTTGGAGCTGAGCTAGACTGAAGCCAGGAACCTGGAACTCCATCTGGATCCTCCACAAGGATGGCAAGGCCCCAAACCCACGTGCTGTCATCTGCTGTCCCCTTCCCGGGTGCATCAGCAGGAAGCTGTGTGGGAAACACAGAGTAGAACTCAGAGCAGCACCAGCTTCATCCACTGCGCCCCTACAAAGCTGAAGTCATACCTCACACTAGGTAGAGCCCTTCTGTGACCAAATGTAAGGAGTGAGAATTTTATCCTCCACCAAACAAAAAAAACAAAACTCCAATACCGGCTGAGTTGCCCTGCAAATTCATTTCTGACACTTGCAGTTAGTGAGGTCCCCAAGAACCTGACTGCACCTATAAGCCAGAGTTTGCATAAGCCTTCCTGGTTAGTTACAGAGGGTAGTGCAATGGCCTCCAATGAACGAGATGACAGCAAAGGGAAGGGTGAGGTATGTGAGGAAGGCTGTAGAGCTGGCATGCCCTTGTGGGAGCACCGACTTCCATGGACTGTGCAATCCAGAAGCCGTTCCAACCCCATAGTACAGGGACCTTTCTGGAGGCTTATCTAGACATGGTGGATTGTTGAATCTATTTCCAGCCCCTCTCCTGGGAGTCAACGGAGACTGGGGCTGCCCTTAACTTCGTGCTTCATGCTTGTACTCATAGCTTGGCCTTTCTGCTGACCAGGCCTCCGCCAAAGTCACCTTCTTCAAACAAAGGACGTTGCTATCACCAGGAAATTCCAAGGGATTTAGGAGCTCTGTGTCGGGAACAGGGGTCAAGGGCCAAGAAACAGAACAAAAGAGGCACCTAGCACCCTTATCCTTCAGGACAATGTCAGAGTTTCAGGGACTCTAAGTCAGGAACTTAGGGGCAAAGAGCACATGCGTGTTTCCTGTTAAATCACAACTTAACCCGGGTTCCGTCCAATGAGTGCTGGAGGAAGAGGCAGAGGATCACTACAGGATGGTTTGCAATGTTTTAGACGCTGCAACTGCTGGGGATAATGGCTGGCCAAACCCTGTAACCTCCATCTGGGGGTTTTAAAGGCCACTTCTGTCCAGGTTAAGACAGTGATTTGTCAGAAGCTGGCCATGAAAAGATCCTGCCAGGGTGAAGTAAGGAATCCAATAATAGCACAACCCTCCTGAGAGGCCCTATAAAGAAATTGTGGGAGGCCTCATCAATGGCAGATTGGCCTTTAGCTCAGAGGCTGAATCCTTGACAGGCTCCCGCAAAACTATGTGTGCCCAAGAGTCTGAAGCAAAGTGCTAAGCCTACGATTTTGCTTTATTAAAGCTTTATTTATTTTTTATTGGAGAAGCAGATTCACAGAGAGAAAGGAAAACAGAAAGATATCCCATCCACTGGTTTACACCCTAAATGGCCACAATGACTGGAGCTGGGCCAATCAGGAGCCAGAAGCTTTTTCCAGGCTTCCCATACAGGTGCAGGATCCCAAGGCTGTGGGCCATCTTCCACTGACTGGGCCCCTGTCACCCAAGTGGGGGACCTGGAAGAAGCTCCTGGATCTTGTCTTTAACCTGGCAAGGCCATAGCTGTTGTGATAATTTGAGGATTGAATCAGTGAGATATACAAAGAGAAACATCCTCCATCCACTTTGTTTACTTCCCAAGGGGCTATAATGACCAGAGCTGAGCCAATTTGGAGCCAGGAGCCCTCTCCAGGTCTCCCACACAGACACAGGATCCCAAGGCATTGGGCCATCCTCTGTTGCTTTCCCAGGCCACAAACAGGGAGTTGGATGGGAAGTGGAGCAGCTGGGATATGAACTGGTACCCATATGGGAATCCTGTTGCATGCAAGGCAATGACTTCAGCCATCAGGCTACCATGTGAGGCCCAAATCAATAAATCTTAAAAAAAAAAAATCAATCAATCAAATTATTAAATAAGCCGAAGGGTACAATTTATTTTTAAGAAGGAAGCCATAAAGTGAAAAGCTTTATGCGAAGTTATTCTCAGTACTGTTGACAGGATTAGCTATTGAGAACCCCTTCAATTCCTAACCACTAGGGAATGGTTACTTAACCAAAGCATGTCCCATGATGGAACTACATGCAGCACTATAAAAGTGATACTTCAAAAACAAACCAAAAAAAGACAACGTGGAAAAAGCGAGATACAATGATATGTTCAAGATGTTGTCAACTTTGTAAAAACAGAAAAACCCATCGGGCTGAAAGCAGCCCCCTCCCTTTTTGTGGAGGGATTACAAGTGAGTTTATTATTTTTATTGCACTACTACATAAGTTACCTGGGTTAGCTTTATAAGCAAGGAGAAACTAACATTATTTTTTAAATTGATGTATAAATAATTCCCTAGAATAGACATGCTAGAAACCTGGCAAGGAGGACAGCAGCTGCAGGGTGAGCAGCGGAATGCTGGGCCCGGGAAGCCAAGGCCACGACCCTTGGTGGGCTTTCTCAGCATGTAGCTGGGAGGGGAGAGGGGCTGCTTGGATCCGAATTAGCCTGATTACTTGTTCAGAAATACAGGGTGTGGAGCCCTCTGCAGCCTGCTGCATCAGCGCCTCCGGGCACAGGAGTTTGCACTGCTATAGGCTCTGCTCATCTGAATCTGGAGCACTAAGCTTTAGGGGCTGCCGTCAACTGCCTCCCCAGGAACCCAGGGCACTGTCAGACTAGCTGGATTTGGCCCTTCAGTCTTCCTGTTACACAGCACTGCACTACAAAGTTGTATTTTTAAAAAACTTTAACCACTATGTAATGAAATAGACATTTTTTCTTCATTTACTTCAAAGAGAGTATGCCAGGGCAGAGGGTGAGGGGAGAGCTTTTATCCATTGATTCTTTCTCCAAATACCCAAAATAGCCAGAGCTAAGCTAGGCTAAAACCAAGAGCTCCATCTAAGTCTCCTCCCCTGGTGGTAGGGACCCAAACACTTGAGCCTTTCAGCATGCTTCCAGAGGCAGCTGGATTGCAAGTGGAACAGCGAGACCAGCCAGCATGCTGCAACATGGGCTGTACAAGTTACCAGCAGTGGCTCGACTGCGGCTCCTCGATGTTTGCCCCAGTTATTCCTTTTTAAAATGTCAATTCTTGGTGATACCTAGGATGGGAAGTTGTCAAGTTATACAAAATAATCTAAAATACATCACCATTTCTCATATTTGGGTTTGCCCATTAAAAAGGGAGAGTTCCATGTTCAGTCCTGCAGAATCAACCCTTGTCCCAACCTCATGCTGGATTCCTTCATTGGCTGCCACTGGGAAGCTATCTCCCACAAAGGGAGAATTCTCCACTTTGAGATGCACCTGGCTTGGGGCAGGACAGGGCTGGCAGAGAAGGCCCTTCCACCTGGGAGATGCTGTGACTTGTCAAGACCAGGGGCGGTTGGAACACCAGCTGTGCAATTAGCCACCTCAGCCCAGGTGGAACCCAACCCTGCAGAGAGGCCAGCCCACACTTGTTGCTTCTGGGGGTGCTCATGGCCAGTGAGGAGCAGTGAGCCACCCCGAGAGCATGCCAAGGTCTACATGGGGGAGGACAAGAGGAACCCTGTGCACTCCTCTCCCCACCCCCCTACCCGTGCCCCATGTTAGGCAGGAGGGCAGGAAGACAGGATCCCAAGGGGTGCAGTGCTGGGCACCAAAATAGCATCTTCCGTTGGTGTTTCGTCATGAGCCCCAGGCTCTGGAGGGTGGGGACACCCCACACAGGAAACTGATAGGGCCACCCCCAGCCCGGGCAGGCCTGGGGAGAGGGAGAAGGGGGAGGGGAGCTAATCCCAGCCAGGAAGCCAAGGAGGAGGCTGCCTAGGGTTCCAGCCCCCTAGTAGAATTTTTTTTTTTTTTTAATGGAGAGCCTGGTGTTGTAATTAACTTCCAGAGCAAGGGAGTTGGCCACGGGGAAGGCGACCTCAGACAAAGCTGAGGTGGCTCTTGGGAGTTCTGGTGATTTCACCTTTCAGGGACCACAGATGGCTCTGCTTTGGCTAACAGCAGGCGTTGGGGTCCAGGGCCCTTCCCTGGCCCTCCTGCTGCCCACCGGCCCATCGGCCCCCTTAGTCTGCCCTAGCCAGTCGGCCAGCCAGCTGTCCTGGCGTTCCCCAGGGTCATGCTCCTGGCACAGCCAGGGCCTCCTCCTGGGGCCAGGGGCCTCCTCCCACAGGGCTGCACCTTGGGAGGAAGCGAGGCCCAACTGCAGGCCTCCGGCGGGCAGTGCCTGGAGGGCAGCCAGAACCAACAAGGCCAGCCTTCTCCCAGGCACAAAGGGCCCTGTGTCAGGGGTACGCTGGGCCCCATGTGGAATCCAGGAGGCTCACGTTTCCACACACAAAGGAGGCCCATTCCCAGCCTGCCTGGGTGGGGCCTGCCAGCTGAACCCTGCTGGCCCGGCCCTCAAACTCCCTGTGACACATCTGGGCTGCCTCAGTCCATATTATGATCTGAGCTGCCCAGGAAGATAGAGCCATCGTCACAGCACACTGGCCTTCCTGTCCAGCCCCCCCCCACACACGTACACAGTTACACCTGGGTGCTATCACACACCCACATGCGTGCCGTGAAAGGAGATTCCCCGCCTGCCCACAGGGGACCCACCAAATGCATTGGGAGGAGCCTTCTCCCCCATATCAAGCCAGCACCACAAAAGAATGAGGCAGGGCGCCAGAAACACTGCCTGCCACTAACTACATCCTCAGTGTGCCCCTCCTGAATGTGCCCCTGCTAACTGTATGCAAGGAGGAGAGTGTGTGCTGGTTTGGTTAAATCCAACAGCAGGTGGGCCTTCCAGTCAGGCCTGAGGTCCTTATGGGTGGAGGCTGTGCCCCTGGTAGAGAGGGCCTGTGGAGGGAATCCCTGAAGCCCTTCCCAGGTGTCTCGGGACCTTTGGGCTGTAACATGTAACAGCCAGGCTAGGCTTGCTCCTGGCAGTTCTTTTGTCAGCCAAAGCCAGCACCCACTGTCCAGCCACCTGCTAAGGTCCCATCTCATCAGGTGGCTTCTTCCAGACTGCATGATCAGTCGGGGACAGGGAGGGTTGTCACAGCTGGGATCCCATTGAAAGGACAAGAAGCAAGTGCGACCTTGCCATCTTGGGCCTCTCTTTATGCTGTACAATGCACACACCATGGACAGGTGGAAGACATCTGTGTAAAGAACCAGCATGTCTGATGCATCATCTGTGTGTCGCAAAGAATTTGTACTACATCCCCTGGACACAGTACAAGAAGCCCTCTGAGGCCCGACGCGATAGCATAGTGGTTAAGGTCTTTGTTTTGAATGTGCCAGGATCCCATATGGACCCCGGTTCTAATCCTGCAAGCCCCACATCCTTTCCATCCAGCTCCCTGCTTGTGGCCTGGGAAAGCAGTGGAGGATGGCCCAATGCCTTTGGACCCTGCACCCACATGGGAGACTCAGAAGAAGCTCCTGGCTCCTGGCTTTGGATCAGCTCAGCTCTGTCAGTTGCAGCTCCTTGGGGAGTCAATCAGCAGATGGAAGATATTCCTCTCTGTTTCTCCTCCTTTCTGTACATCTGCCTTTCCAATAAAAATAAATAAATCTTAAAAAAAAAAAAAAAAAGAACAAGAAGAAGCCATCGGTTTACTAGGGTAGTGTTAGGCCCGTGCAACAGCTGGCTGTCACCTCACGGGGAGGCAGCAGCAAGGCGTGGGTCTTCCCAAGGGCTGGCTGTGGGGAGGCCCTGCTCTGGCCCCTCTCCCAGCTCCCAGAGGTGTCTTGGCTGTCCCCTGGCTTGTGTGAGCAGCACACGGATCTCTGCCACTGTCATTATGCGTCTGTTGCTGCCCATGGTGGTGAAGAACCTAGGCGTTTTCTGCCTTTTGTGATTCTGCCTTAATGGCTTGGCTGGGGGCTGTGTGAACCTCAGGCCTGATAGTCTACGTGACACCCGGCAGGACACCTGGCAGGTCACGTAGGCAGACCACTCCTCAGGAAGGAGGTACCTGGTGTTTGATAAGATTCACAGCCCAATAGCTTATCAATTTGTACTTTTTGAAAGTTGCTTGTTTCAAACCCACCAATAGAAGCCTGCTAAGTCATGACTGTATAATTAATAGCCTAAGATGTATAAGAACTGGGGGGCTTGGGCTCTCGGCCCTTCCCTTGGCTCTTCTGGCTCTTTTGTCCTCCTTGTGGATCCTTGCAGCCTCAGCTGCAGCTGCCCCTCCCCCGCCCAGCCATGCTGGGCTGGGGGAGGTGGCTGGGAGACCTAGGCTAACCTGAATAAACCACCTTTTTGCCTCAGCACCGACTTCAGACTTGATGATTATCTGGGGGTTTCAAAAAAACCGGCACAACAGTGGCGATAGGGGTCTGTGTCCATATACCTCCCTTTTAAGATTTATTTATTATTTTTATTGGAAAGTCATAGAGGAGAAGCAGAGACAAAGATCTCCCATCTGCCGATTCACTCCCCAAGTGACCCCAATGGTCAGAGCGGAGCCAATCTGAAGCTATGAGCTTCCTCCAGGTCTCCCAAACAGGTGTAGGGTGTAGGATCCCAAGGCTTTGGGCCATCCTCGACTGCTTTCCCAGACAACAAGCAGGGAATTGGATGGGAAATGGGGCAGCTGGGATTAGAATTGGCACCCATATGGAATACCAGTGTGTGCAAGGCAAGGACTTTGGCTGCTAGGCTACGGTGCGGGGCCCCAGATTCCCTTTTTTATAAGGACACTGTCAGACATGACTAAAGCCCATACTATCGACCCGAGCCTGACCTTATCAGCAAAGACCTGCCATATTCTGAGATCAAAGACTAAGAACAGGGCCTGGTGTGATAGCCTAGTGGCTAAAAGTCCTCACCTTGTATCAGCACAGGTTCATGTCCCAGCTGTTCCACTTCCCTTTCAGCTCACTGCTTGTGGCCTGGGAAAGCAGTCGTGGACGGCCCAAAGCCTTGGGACCCTGCACCAGTGTGGGAGACCCAGAAGAAGCTCTTGGCTCCTGGATTCTTGGTTCTGGTTGAACCAGCGGATGAAAAATCTTTCTGTCTGTCCTGCTCTCTGTAAATCCGATTTTCCAATTAAAATAAATAAATCTTGAAAAAAAAAAAAAAGAGAGAGAGAGAGACTGAGGACGTCCAGCCTGTCTTCTTGCAGACACAAGTCGACCCACAACACCTGCTATGGATAAGTGTGGGAAAACGCAGAACACCTCTGACTGGCATAGAAGAAACCCATGCCTGCTGGGGCAACCAGGTGCTGTCCCAGGAGCCCCAGAGCAGAGAAGACCACAGCTTCAAGGTGAGTTGGCTCCCCCGGCAGTGGCTCTGTGGCATGCTGCTCCCAGAGAGGCCAAACAGGGACTCCTGGCCAATCCAGGCAACAGCAGGGGTCTAGCACCACACTGGGCAATGTTTTCTAAACTGTTTCCACCGTACTCTTCACAATAGCTTCATGAGACAGACACACATAACCATCTGTTTCTCACCCTCTGGAGGCAGAAAGGTTAAATCACCCAGCCTAGCAGGTGGGAGAAGCAGGATTTAAATTTAGCAATCCCAGTGGAAGACTGAGAGCTTGGCCACAGGGCTTCCTAATCAAGGGGGCGGGGTTGGGGGGGGGAGATGGAGAGAGGAATGGGGGGGGGATGGAGAGAGGAGTGTGTGTGTGGGGGGGAGATGGAGAGAGGAGTGGGGGGAGGAGATGGAGAGAGGAGTAGGGGGAAGAGGAGAGGAGTGAGGAGGTGAGGCAGCGGGGAGAGAAGTAAAGGAGGGGGCTGGGCAGGGAAAGGAAAGAGCAGGGTCAGGGGAGAGGCTGGCAGAGGGAGAGAGGGCCAGAGGGGTGGGGAAGGGAGGAAGAAGGGGGAAAGCAGGAGGGGCAGGGAGGAGAGGGGGAGGAGGAAGCCTTCCCAGCCAATGTTCAGAGGAGGCAGGTGGGGGCCGGGACACGTGGTCCAGGTGACATGTATCCTAGGTCAGAGTGGGCAGCTGCCGGCCGTGGGTGTGCGGCCGCCTGTCCTCCCTCCGCCAAGGCATCCTGACCAGGGCGGGGCGCGGCGGACCGCAGCTGGGAGGCAGCGTCAGAGACGGCAGAGCTTCCGGGAGCGCCGCCCTGCAGCCCTCGGCGTGGCCCCAAGCTGCTCCCCTGCCGGGTGAGGCCAGACAGCGCCAGTTCCCAAGGCTTCCTTGCCAGTGACCCAGGGAAGTCGCCAGGCCTCTCTGGGGCGAGGGCAGATACCCCTCCCAACAAAGCTGCTTCTGGACCCGGGCTTGTTCCCCTCCCGGAGGAGCCCTCTCGCTCCTCTATCTTGGCCAAACAGGCTTAAAAACAGGAAAGTATGTCCACCAAAAGTATGTGCAAGTGGGAAGTCTATTAACTGGCTCACTGGATGACTCTGAGTTAGATAGCAAAAAAAGTTTTTAAAATGCTTGCAAGGATGAGCTGTATTCCAGAGGAAGACTCAGGTGCCTGCTTGCATGCCTTCCTCCCTCCCTCCTTCTCTCCCTCTCTCTCTCCTTTTCCTCCTCTTTCTTTTTCTTTCCAAGCTTTTTTTTTTTTTAATTGGAAAGACAAATCAAATTAACCAAGAGAAACAGGGGAAAAAAAGATCTTCCATCCACTGGTTTACTCCCCAAGTGGCCACAGCGGCTGGAACTGAGCCAATCTGAAGCCAGGAGCCAAGAGCTTCTCCTGGGTCTCCCATGCAGGTGCAGGGTCCCAAGGCTTTGGGCTGTCCACGACTGCTTTCCCAGGCTACAGGCAGGGAACTTAGAAGGGAAGTGGAGCAGCCAGAACATAAACTGGCATCCATATAGGATCCTGGCGAGGATTCGGCCATTGAGCTTATTTCTAAGTGTCTCCCCAAAGATAAAGAGCAGAGGAAGAGAGGGGTGCTCTTAGAAGATAAAGCAAGGTGGAGCCAGAATGTCCAGGGGCCCTGTTGAATTTGAGTTTAGATAAACAGTTAAGCAAAAATAGGTTTCCAATACTGTATGGACCATATTGAACTGAGAATGAAATAGAAATGACCACCCATTAACATCCCCACTAACATCCAGCTCAACAGGGGAAGGCAGAAAGGCAAGTTCTGGAGCAACAGCTCACAGGGAGAGGGAGGAAGGGAGGTCGCTGGGGCTGGCTCCAGGGTCACCATCTGGACCCTGGGGGCAAAGCATGAGTCTCCTTTCCAGAGAGGGGACAGGTGTGGGCCCAGCCTCCAGGGCAGCTGGCCGGTGTAGGCGAGGTCAGGCTCTGTGTGGCCCCACCTGCAGGTGCCCCAGGGCCCTGCTGAGGCCACTGCCCCACCCAGCAGGCTCTTTAACTCCCCAGCTGGGCTGACAGGCCTTCCAGCCCAGCAGTATGGCCAGCTTCCCATGGAATTCCCCCACATGCCATGCAGCTGAGGTTACTGAAGTGTCCATCTCGTACCACCCCAGGGTGCTGGGTCCATACAGCACCACCCCAGGGTGCCCCGCGAAGGAGCATCTCTCTGTGTCTTCCTAGGGGCAGGAGGGACCGGCCCAAGGCCATATGTCAGCCAAGCCACTGACCAGAAAGGACCAGGACAAGACTGGCCATCCCATGCTCTCAGGCTCCCCTGCCCTCTCTCACAAAACAGATGAAGGATGCTGGCAGGAAGTAGGGCTTCCCTTTCACCATTCTGTGTAGACAGGTCAAGGCCCAGAGAGGTTTTGGGTTTTTTCTCAGAGCACTCAGCAAGTGGTGGGGTTGGCTTCCATGAAGCCAGCACTTCTGTGGTGTAGAAGGTCAGTCCAATCTTGACCAATCACCAGGCTCCTTTCAAGCCCCTGGCAGAACCATTGCAAGAGAATGATGAAGCCGGGGGGGTGGGGGGAGTGGGGTTCTGTAAAGCAAAACTCAGAAGATGCCGCCGGCCGTTGACAAGGTGGTGTTCCTGAGAGCTTACTCATTTTACAAAAGTACAATGTAGAAGTACAATGTAGATTCACTTAGGGAGTGAATCTCCTGTTTTAAACAGAAGCAGATCCACGTGCTCACAAGACAGTTGGAAGAGTCCATTCCAGGATCTGTACTGTTAATTCTACTCCCCCAAAGACCATCAGGAACCCATGTGGGACAGGGACTTCCTGGGGTCAAGGAGTACTCACAGTGTGGGAACTGGTGGGGCACCCCAGAAAGAGGGGGCAAGAATGGAATCCTTTTGTGATCTGGCCTTGAGGTGGGCACTTTGGAGTCTGGGCCAAGGAAGGATGGGCAAGATGGGATGCTGTGCCCCACCACAGGGCTGGTTCTAGGACAGACAGATGAGCAGCAGAACAAAGAGGAGTCGTCCATTAACTGGGGAAGGGAGATGACTGGTCTTTTTTTTTTTTTTTTTTAAGATTTATTTATTTGAGGGCCCAGCATGGTAGTCTAGTGGCTAAAGTCTTGCCTTGCATGTGCCTGTGATCCCATATGGGTGCCAATTGGTGTCCCTGTGGTGCCAATTGGTGTCCCTGTGGCCCCACTTCCCATCCAGCTCCCTGCTTGTGGCGTGGGAAAGTAGTAGAGGATGGCCCAATGCCTTGGGACCCTGCACCCACATGGGAGACTCAGAAGAAGCTCCTGGCTCCTGGCTTTGGATCAGCTCAGCTCTGTCTGTTGTGGCCACTTAGGGAGTGAATCAGCAGATGGAGGATCTTTCTCTCTGTCTCTCCTTCTCTCTATATATCTGACTTTCCAATAAAAAGATCTGTTTATTTGAAAGGTAGAGCAACAGAAGCAAACAGAGAAAAAGAATCTTCAACCTGCTGGTTTACTCTCATGTGACCACAATACTCAGGGTTGAGTCAGGAAAGCGCCAGGAGCCAAGGACTCTATCTGGGTCTCCTCCGTCCGTGGATGGCGTGACCCCAACTACCCCAACCATTATCTGCTGTCTCCCAGGCAAGTTAGTAGGAAGTTGGCTTGGATGCCAAGTAAATACGACTTGAACTAGGCACTCTGGTATAGCATGCCAGTATTGTTTAACCCTCTACATCACAACGCCTCACCCAGTCTTTTTTTTTTTTTTTTTTTTTTTACTTAAAAGGCAGAGAGAAAGAGAGAGCTCTCCTATCCACTAGTTCACTTCCCAAGTGCATGGCAACCATTGGCAAACTGGCACTAAGACGGAGCAAGGCTGAAGCTTGTAGCTATTTGGGTCTCTTCCACGGGTGGCAGGGCCACCTGCTGCTTTTCTAGGCACATTAGTAGGGAGCTGAAGAGGAAGTGGAGCAACCAAGGATTCATATGGGATGCTGATGTCACAAGTGGCAGCTTTAACCACTGTACCACAAGGCCAGCCTCGGCTATTTTCTTCTCAGAAAAGGAAGCTCTATAGAAAAACATGCTAACCTAGGTAAGCTGTGCACCAAGGTGGCTTGATGGAGGGGGAGGGGGGCAGACAGTCAAACATCACAGCCCAGAGTCCCCTCACCTAGGGACAAAAGGACAAGGACCGCCCAGCTCTACAGCCTGCTGCGCAACTCCACACAACACTGTCCCCAGGGAGGCTGGGCGTGTCAGCACTGGATGGAGATCAGTGTTGCTCAAGACCTCACTCCAGGGCCCGGGGTGGTGGGCAGCATCAACACTGGGTGGAGGCACCTGGACACCTGCTTAATGGAACTCCCGGGTGGGAGACTTGACATGGCCTGGAGCCCAGGGCCTCAGCTTTGCCTGCCCGCTGGAATCATGAGGCTCATCTGGACAGCCTTCCCAGTCCCCGACTGCCACCCTGGCACTCAGCCCTCCTGGTTTGTTGGGAGTGCCGCCCAGTAACAAACATTGCCTTCATTCCCCGGTGATGGCTACGAGCTTTCCTTGCCCTGTTGATATCTTCTTTCTTGTTCAGAGTCACCTTCTCTTTGCTGTCCTCCTCCTCATCTTCAGGAAAAGAAGGGCTGTCAGAGGTGGAAGGTGCAGAGAGTCCCGAGAAAGAGGTGGACAAGGCCAGGGTTACACACCAGGTAATTTCTTGGGAATATTTGGGAACAGAAGTGTGACCTTGGGGGGGCTGTGAGACACCGGGGTCCTCACCTGTACAAAGCAGGAGCGAAAAGGTGCTGCAGGCACAGGTGGCCCACCAGTGCCCCTGGATTGTCTCCAGGAGTAACAGCCTTCCTAAGAGACGGCCCAGTTGGCAGATAAACAGCCTGATAAGCTATCTTCATGATGTTGTTTACACCACAGGGTTTGCAATGGCCTCCAGGGTCACCTGCAGGGCATGATGGCATTGGCACCCAGGGTGGCAGTGTCATATCAGGTTCCACCAACACAGTCCCAAAGCCCTCCCCTGACTGTATCTGTCCTCCTCACGTCCCAGCTGCCCTTCCTGAAAAAAAAAAAGGAAGCCATACTGGCATTGTGGCACAGGTTAGGCTGCCACCTGTGGCAGCAGCAATGCCATATGTGCACTGCTTTGGGTCTCAGCTGGTCTACTTCTGATCCAGCTCCTTGCTGATGTGTGTGGGAGAGCCCAGGTACTTGGACCCATGCATGATGAAACAACCAGGAAGTGTTCGAACCATACACAGGGCCTTGTTCTGTGGTATAGTACGTTAGGCCACCATCTGCAGTGCTGGGGTTCCATATGGTAGTGGTTCCGGTTCCCACTGTTCCACCTTCCGTCTTGCTCCCTACTAATGTGCCTGGAAGACGGCCTAAGTGTTTGGGCTTCTGCACTCATGTGGGAGGTCCAGATGGTGTTCCTGGCTCCTGACTCCCAGCTTCAACTTGACCTAGCCCTTAGCCCTGGCTGCAGCAATTTGGCCAGTGAGCAAACAGATGGAAGATTCTTCCTTTCTTTTTCTCTCTTTCTCCTTCAAATAAATAAGTTAATAACTCTCTTTAAAACAGAGCTTTATTTATTTTTATTAGAAAGTCAAACTTACAGAGAAAAAGAGAGACAAAGATCTTCTATCTGCTGATTCACTCCCCAAATGACTTCAATGGCCGAAGCTGAGCTGATCCAAAGCTAGGAGCCAGGAGCCTTTGCTGGGTCACCCATGTGGGTGCAAGGTCCCAAGGCTTTTGGCGAGCATCTACTGCTTTCCCAAGTCACAGGCAGAGAGCTGGATCAGAAATGGAGCTGCTGGGACATGAACCGGTGTCCATATGGGATGCTGGCACTTGAAGATGGAAGATTAGCCTGTTGAACCACAGGGCTGGTCTCAATAAATAAATTTGGAAACATTGCCAGGACCTACCCACCTCCATGTCTGGTTTTCCTGGGCAGAGGCTGGGACTGGAACATTGATATTTTTAGACACTTTCTCCCCAAGGATTCTTCAGAGAAGCCAAGGTTGAGAACCAGAGCTCTAAGCACTTTCACTCCCAGCCCAGCAAGGGCTAGGTCAGCGAGCTATCGAGCTATCCCTAAACCAAGGAGGACCCTGGAACTCTGGCGGCTCCTCCTTGGAGGTGTGTCCCAGGGAATGCAGCTGTGCCCAATGAAGCAGGGAGTTGGACCATGGTAGCAGGTGGCAGGGAGGAATTCAGCAGAAGCAGTGGTAATGCTGGTGATCCTGTGGCCCCTGGTTCAGGAGGAGGTGTACCTCGCTCCTGTCCTGAAGCGCTCCAGGGGAGCGGGGCAGAGGGCAGGGCTGGCTCCAGCAGAAGCAGCTGGAGGCATGGGCGGGGAAAGAGGCTGTGCTCTGTCTAGACTTGTTTGCATAGAGAATCTGAGCCAAGAACTGCACTGCCTTTGGCAGAACTCCTGGAGACGCCCCCACTCCCTTTGCCACCACCTCTGCCGCTGCAGGCAGTGTCACCTGTTCTCAGGCTGTTTGTTCACAGCTGAATCCAAAGCCTATGCCACCCACGGGCCATCCCTGACTTTAGGCAGGCAGTGGCTGGTCCCAGCTTCTGAACTCCCTGTGAGAGAAGGCAAGTCTCTTCCCTTTTCAGTCCTGCTCCTTCCATCATCTCTCCAAGCAAACCACCTAGGAGCCTGTTTGCAGGGAACTCCACCTATGAGAGGGGCCCTTAATGTATGTCTGTGGGTGGGGAATGCACAGGGCCAGGCAGCTATGACAGGAGCATGCATCACAGCTGCCTTTCGGGTCTCAGGGAGCAGTTGGATATTCAAGGCACAACACTGCAGCAAATCTGATTCTTCCGGGCTCCTTGCCGCCTGGGCTACAACGTCAGAGATCCCTGGTGGGATCTGTGAGCTCCTTTGTCAACTGACCTGACCGCTTGCTCTCTGAGCAATCAAAACTACTTTTTTTTTTTTCCCCCTAATTGAGAAAGCAGATTTACAGAAAGGGGAGATAGAAAGATCTTCCATCCACTGGTTCACTCCCCAAGTGGCCGCAACAGCCAGAGCTAAGCCAATCCAAATCAAGAAGCCAGAAGCTTCTTCTGGGTCTCCCACATAGGTGCAGGGTCCCTAGGCTTTGAGCTATCCTTGATGCTTCCCCAGGCCACAAGCAGGGAGCTGGATTGGCAGCCAGAACATAAACTGGCACCCATATGGGATGTTAGCACATGCAAGCCAGGATTTAGTCACTAGGCTATTGCACTGGACCCCTCATCCTTGGGTCTTCAAACCCCTATTCTGTCTCCCACCTCTGCCTCAACACAAGCTGCCCCCAGCTCCTGGGAGGGGCCCCCACTCTTTCTTCACATCTATTTTGAAGTCATCTGTGCACATGCCCTTCTTGAGCCTTCTCACCTGCACATTCTGTGAGGCCCTGGCTCAGGGTTTAGCCAGCTGGGCCCTGGGGGAGGCAGGAGCAGCTGGTCTTGCCTCCCCCAGGGCTCAGCACATTTGTCAACTCTGAGAAAACCTGTGGAATGACTGAATGAGTGAGTGGGAAGCAGGGTACCCTTGGGGGTCACAGGCACTTTATTTTTATTTGAATGGCAGATTGACAGAAAAGGAGAGACAGAGAGATTTTCCATTTTCTGGTGACTTCCCAAGTGGTTGTCACTAGCAGAGCTTGGTCGGTTGGAAGCCTGGAGCCAGGGACTACTTCTGGTTCTCCTGTGTGTGTGCTCAGGGTCCCAAGGACTTGAGCCATTCCAAGCTGCTTTCCCAGGTCACAAGCAGGGAGCTGGATCAGAAGTGGAGCAGTTGGGACATTCCCCAGTGTCCATATGGTATTCCAGGGTCATAGGTAGAGGTTTAGCGTGCTACACCATTGTACGCGCCTCCTCAGCCCCATTTGCAAAGAGAGGGAACTAGTTTATCTCATAAAGCTCCTGGAAAGATGAGCCAAAAGAGCTGATTTAGAGAAAGACCCAGTGCAATGGCTGATTTGGTGTGGATGCTCCAGTCAGGGTGAAATTCCTACTGTGTGATCTTCCAACCATCAACACCCACAATCCCTAACTGGAGACAGGGCAACTTGGCTTTACCTTCAAGCTAGGATGAGGAGTGAGCAGGGTGTGAGATGGCCCTCACGTCACAAGACCATGATAACTGGTTTCAGGTGCCTGACTGAGAACAATGGAGGCCAGGGCTACACAAAACACCATCTGGGCACACACATCCTTGCTCTGTTGAATCTGCCGCAGAGCTCCAGGCCACTCCAGTAGTGCAAAGCCCAGACCCCATGTCTAAAGGCTTCCACCACTCAAATGCACAATGGAGTCCCAGTTCCTGACATCTCCTTGTGTTTCAGTAATGCCACAGTCCTTCAAACACATCATTTGCAGGCCAGTTTGGGCACGCTGGCCGCTGGCTTGTGACGCTGTTGCAGGGGCCGAATGGCTGGAGGCAGACCTTGGGAATCTACCTTCTCAGCAAGCCACCTTCTTCCCAGTTGAGGCATTTTGGAGTTTGAGAACTACCAAAACCAGTTGGAAGGAAAGTAACCTCCTGCATGTGAAGGGCTGAGCAGGCTGGGTCACATTCCTTGTGTGTGCCAACCCCAACACCCCATGGCCTGGCCCATTTCTCAAGACAAACAGCAGCCCAAGGCACTTGCCTCTGAGTGCCAGTGGCAGGAGAAGCACCCTCTCTCTTTCCGTCCCCAGCCTCGCTCTGACCTGTCAGCCACACCTACTAAGATGCACACCACGGTGGCTTTTGCTCCAGTGGGAAGTGGGAGTGCAAATCCTCAGGCCTGCTGCTTCCTGGGAAAGAGCCCTGGACAGGAAACCTGAGCTAGGGCCCAGGTCTGGCTGTCCCGCTGTCCGGCACGTGGTGCGGGTCTGTGCATGGCGTGGGGCCTGCCCAAGTGTTGACACACAGCTGGGAAACCATGTGTTTGTGAACCTCTGGTTTCGCTGTAATTGCTGCAGTTAAGACCAGCTGTTCCCTGGCAGAGGTGGCAGCTCAGTCACCAGTGCCCCTTCAAGCACGCATTCTTCCAGCTTCCATTGTTGTTCATTCTAAAAACATGTTTCAAGATTTGTTTATTTATTTGAAAGGCAGTTTGATGGGGTGTGGGAGGCAGGCAGAGATCCTCTATCTGCTAGTTCACTCCCCAAATGGCCACAGGGTCAGCGCTGACCCAGGCTGGAGCCAAAAGCCAAGATCTCCCTCTTGGTTGGCTGGAGCCCAAACACTTGGGTCATCTGCTGCTGCTTTTCCAAGTGCATGAGTAGTGAGCTGGATTGGAAGCAGCGCAGCTGAGACTTGAATTAGTGAGCTGTGATGCTGGGAGGCTTAACCTACTGTGCCACAATGCTGGTTCCCAGATGTTCATCCCAAAGCCACCAGAGCCACTTCAGCCAGTTCACTTGGTAGCCTAGACCGCCGTGAGACCTGAAGTCCAGAGCACCATGTGCAGGGGTCCCGGACCCCTTTCCCATTGCTCCGGGGCTCCTGCAGTGCTGGGAAGGCAGATGGAAGGAGCAGTCTACTCAGGTGTATGGGCAGAGGGCAGACGGAGGGCAGCAAATGGTCTGGGTGCTTCTACGTGGGAACCAGCATCCAAGACGCTCATCCCAATCTCCCACCAGCCCCCAACCTTTGTGCTTCAACACAGGAAATAATTGCTAATTTCCCAACAGGAAATAATAAGGAAAAAATTAATAATAATAAGCTGTATCTCTATGTACATTTCTATACCCAAAAGGTCTACTTCAGTCAAATCTTTTGCTCCATTGTTAAGAACAATCATCAATAATAACAAAAAATACAGCTGCTGTGAAGCTTAGAGTGATCTTACTGTCAGTCACAGGCTATCCAACTTGGTAGAGATTATGGCAATATCGCAAGAGCTGATGTTTTTGGAACACTCACCAGGGGACAGGCAGGCTGCTAAGTGTCTGACTCAGTGATCTCACTTGATTTTTACAACTTGAGGTTTCACATTGCTAACCATTCATAAGCTGCACTTCCCAGATGAGCCAGTGGAGTCTGAGAGGCCCAATGTGTCGAGTGTGGTGTGTGGTTTACTGAGTGAGAACGCCCCTCCCACTAGGCCTGTACAGAGGTGTGGTCGTCTTTGTACAGAAGAGAAAGAAGAGTTCCAGAGGGTTCAGTGTATCCAGGGTCACCTGTCCATTAGGTAGAGGAGAGGGGATTTGAACCCAGGGAGATGTGGCTTTGACACATCAAATGACTTCAGGTATGTTTACTCTCAACAAAATACAGTGTAGCTGGATGTGAACTGATTAGGTTTGTTGTGTCAGTTTTTGTAGCAGGGGAAGAGCTGGTAACAACCTAAATGTCCAGTCAGCCAAAGGCATCTGCATTCTGGAAGGCTTGTGCAGGTATTGACAGGAGCAAAGTGGGCCTTCTGCACAAAAAGGGCGAGTGGCTAAACGCACAGCCTGACTGGGAGACCGTGGGAGGACAGTGTAGTGTGCTGTTCGGGGGTGCGCTTGCATTGGATAATTCGAGGAGATTTTACTAACAGGAGTATTTATAGGTTTGGGCAACCTACAGGAGAACCACCTGCCACTGCGCTATACTCTAGATGCAGAACATTGGGGGGCTCTCTAGCCACCTGCTGGAAACAGGGACAGAACTGCACAAAGGACCATATAAGATGGGACTCTTTGGAGTCATGCAGTCACCCTGGACAGCCAGTGAGGGACATGGGAAACCCAACACTCTCATGCCCTGCTTTTCACCCCGCCCTCAGCTTCCCCACCATGCTCCTTACCCAGAGTCTGCAAGAAAAGGTGCCCATGGCTGCAGGTCCACATCCCAGGGCCCCAGAGGAAAGCTCCCCAGCACACACATATTTTTAAGTGCCAAGCCAAATATTTGAGGACAGACACCAAATGGTGTGGTGAGGATTTCCCAGGAGGCAGGTGCAAAGAGAAACTTGCATCCAAATGTTCTATATTGTTAGAGTCAACAGCAGCTCAGAGCTTGGGACAAAATAACAGCGGCATCAGCTTGGGTTCCCACCCTGTTTCTGAATCCTAGTACTGTGCAGGAGTGTGAGGGCAGTTGGCAGTTTTCAGAGCGAGCACGGCAATGTGTGTTCCCCACTGGGTTCCGCCCTGTGCTGACGGAGATGGTAGTCCTCCACAGAGACTCAGGTGTACTCCAGTCACTGGGACCTAGCTGCACTGTGGAGTTGCCGCAAGCAGCCCGGGACTGAGAACATGATGCAGGCTTCTGAGATAAAATCCAGACAGGTGAGAAGGCCTTGCAGCCCTGAGCCCATGTGGAAGAGGAAGCCACCACGTGGAAGAGACCACGTGACAATGAAGTGAGAGGCCCTAGCCTTGGCTGTAGATACCTGAGTGTGGCAGCTTCTCCAGGGCCCTGTCCCAGCTAGGGTAGGCTGCAATTCCACGAGAAACTCTTGCTGTGCTGTTGGCTGCTGCTGCTGCTGCTGCTGCTGCCGCTGGCGCCCGGGCAAGCAGCCCCAGGTCCTGCCTACGACTGTTGCCTCTGCGGCTAAGCTTTGGGGTCACCTGATACTCAGGAATAGGTCTAGTTCCAGCAGGGCAGACTTGCCCGATGAATTCCCAGCAGGCATCAAGATCATCCTTTGAAAAGACAGAGCAGTGAAGGGCGCTAAGGGGTTAAAACCCCGGCTGTGTGGCACCTGTGTTAGAGAGTACCTGCTCTGCTGATGAGAGCTTGAGGAGTTGGATTCCTGCCATTCATGGGAGAGAATGGGCTTGAGATCAGCCTTCCGGGAGCAGCTCCTGGCAGATAGGAGCCGTGTGTGTGTGTGTGTGTGTGTGTGTGTGTGTGTGTGTGTGTCTCATTCATTAATTAGTTAGATTCCTGTGGCCACCTCACCTTTGGCCTAGGAATCTGATCTCTCACTCCTACTCACAGGTTCTCTCTGAGGATTATTTGGGAGGGGGCATATTGTGCAGGCTCTCATCTTTTTTTTTTTTTTAAAGATTTATTTATTTTTACTACAAAGTCAGACATACAGAGAGGAGGAGAGACAGAGAAGAAGATCTTCCATCCGATGATTCACTCCCCAAGTGACTGCAACGGCCAGTGCTGTGCCAATCTGAAACCCTGAAACCGGGAACCAGAAACCTTCTTCCAGTTCTGTGTGGGTGCAGGGTCCCAAGGCTTTGGGCTGTCCTCGACTGCTTTCCCTGGACACAAGCAGGGAGCTGAATGGGAAGTGGAGCTGCCGGGATTAGAACCGGTGTCCATATGGGATCCCAGTGTGTTTAAGGCTAGGACTTTAGCCACTAGGCCACACCGCCGGGCCCCAGGCTCTCATCTTGACTATTCTTCCATGCTTGCTCATCCCTGCTCTGTTCCAGCCCCTCTCTGGGAGGCCCCAAGGCCCTGGTCTCCAGTGTTAGGGAGGTTTGTAATTGCAGAGCTCATTCCCACTGCTGTGGCATGGTTGCATAGTCCTTGCAGCTGGCGCCTCTCAGCACCAACACCTAGGTTTGCAGTGGAAGCCACTGTCTTCACATCTCACCCAACAGGCCAGTCGGAGCCCTTCTCTGGATGTTTCGAAGTTGGACACATGGGGAGCGGACAGTTTGTTTCTCTGCAGGGGCGGAAAGCAGTGCTGGAGCTGACAGGTGCCAGGCTTCCTCTCAGTCTGCAGTGGATGATGAATGTAGACCAGGCTGTGGGAAGAAAGTGGTGATGGACCCAGCGGGAGAGGCAGAGGGGTGCTCACCCCTTGTACCTGTCTTCTGAGACCTCTGCCTCTTCAGAACTGTCACAGGGGCATGGCTGCACACAGCCCGCCTCCTGCTCACTCCATTCCTGGCAACAGGATCAGGCTGTAGTTGGGCGAAAACAAGGCGTTGGATTGGAGTCCTGCTTGGCCAAGCTGTACCACCTTCAGCAGGTTCCTGCAACTTTGGCTTTAACAAGGGGAGAATGACAGTAACTGCTGCCTTGTTTTTTTTTTTTTTTTTTGCTTGTTTGTTTAAGATTTATTTTAGGAGGAGAGACAGAGAGGAAGATCTTCCATTCCCCAAGTGACTGCAATGGCCGGTCTGCACCGATCTGAAGCCAGGACTCAGGAAGTTCCTCCAGGTCTCCCACACGGGTGCAGGGTCCCAAGGCTTTGGGCCATCCTCGACTGATTTCCCAGGCCACAAACAGGGAGCTGGGTGGGAAGTGGAGCTGCCGGGATTAGAACCGGTGCCCATATGGGATCCTGGTGCGTTCAAGGTGAGGACTTTAGCTGCTAGGCCACCGTGCTGGGCCCTGCCTCGGATGTTGAACGGAATAAGCAATTCGTGGACAGAGGGCTGCCCTGAGCAAGTATACAGGGAATCTGGTGTAAGATTACTTGGCCTTGAGCCTTGAACAAAACCAAACCTCTCTGGTTAGCTATGGGTTGTCTGTCCCTGAGTGCTTGTGTGTCCTGGGAGCAGGAAAATTACCGAGCCACTCAGGTGTGACAGGAAGTCATGCAGACATGGCGTCTGCCGTCCCCGCTGGCTCTCCTGTTCCCATCCAGCTCCTCCCCTGCCTTTGGCCTGTGCGGGGTACTGACATACTGCCGCTCTATGATTTGGACATTGGGCTCCTCCTCTGGGTGCCAGCCGGGACAGTACCCCCCCACCTCCACTTGCCACGCCAGTCTCTGGACTGACAGTAAACCAGATTTGAGACCAACTTGTGGAGGAGGGAGCAGAAAATAACAATCTCAAGATGGTTGTTCCAGTTCCTTTGTCATTCTGTCAATTTATCTGATTACTTTGTCTATTTAATATTGGTGCTCGCCAATAGCCGGGTAACTGAATTTGAGGAAGGAAAGGACTTCTGGGCAGAGAGAGGGAATGGAAGCAAATCCAATTGCACGAGGTTTCCTGGGAAGCAAGGTGTACACATCACATGCAAGAGAGATGCTCAGGGAGGCTGATGACTGACCTGTGACTCCACGGCCTGTGTCCTCCTTCTCCATCCAGCCTTCATCTTCCAGGAGGGGCTTGGCACGTGCTGTGGGGGATGGGGGAGGGAGAGGGAGGCAGGGCCAAAGGGATGGAATGAGCAGATGGGCTGAGGAGAGGAGAGGCTGCACAGAGGGGTGTGCAGGTGCACTCAGATCACAGTGGTGGCAGGGCAGTTTCTCCAGGGTGGTGCCCATGTCTGAGCTAGAGGGGACGTGGCATACAGGCAGCAGGCCAACCAAAGAGCTAATAGGAGTCTATGAGACTGACAAAACTAGGAGCCCAGAATCCCACCCAAGTCTCCCAGGTAGATGACAAGGGGTCCAAGCACTTAGAACATCTGCTACATTTTAATGATTTCTTTTTAAATCTGATTGATTTGAGAGGCTGACCAAGAGTTAGATAGACAGGGCTCTTATCCACTTGCCCAGTCCCCTGCAGGTCCATCTCCCAGGGTATTTTATCTGAACGGGATGCAGAGTCAGGAGACAAGCCCTAGCACTCTGATAAACACATGCTTTCTTAACCACTACACCCACCACCTGCTGTCAGAGGCTCTGTCCTCCCTGACCACCCCTAGTCTGTTACTCATTTATTTTAAAAGTCTTCTTGCTGGCCATGCACTGTTCTAGGTGCTGGGATCAGGGCCAAGCCTCTGCTCAGAGGGTGTCTTGTGTATTGGAGGGAGAAGTGGGCAGGGAATAAATTAATGCAGATCAGAGCATCACAGGCAGTGTCAGGTGCAGTGGAGAGGTATCTGAGGGAGCAGGGCGAGGCTGGTGATCCACCCGGCTCCTGGGCCTCTGGTAGTCTTTCCAGCCCTAGCAGGAGGGGAGAACAGAGGAGCCCCACTGAGTGGAACTCCCGGGCTAACCAAAGTGTGACCTGAGTTAGGAGAGAGGAGAATCTACATGTACCTCTCTGTCAAGGTGGTCACAAATCATTTATCACTGTAATACATGGGGCCAGCATCATGGTAGGTTGAATTCTGCCTGCCATGCCAGCATCTCATGTGGCACTAGTTCAAGTAATGGCTGATTCACTTCCAATCTGGCTCCCTCCTCACACTCCAGAAGATGGCCCATGTACTTGGGCCCCTACCACTCAGGTGGAAGACCCGGATGGAGTTTCAGGCTCCTGGCTTGAGCCCGACCCAGCCCAAGCTGGTGCAGCCTTTGAGGAGTGAACCAGCAATGGGAGATCTTTCCCTGTCTCTCCTTTGTAACTCTCTTTTGTAAACTCTGCCTTTCAAATAAACAATACACAAATATTTGAAGGGTCCTTTCAGAGTGAGTATGACATCTTAACACAGCTCAGTAACTGTTTTAATTTTAAAAGGGCAAGATAGGCACACAGTATGATTTAAAAATACATAAAATGGTCCACGTGCAAAGAAAATGTCTGCCCTGCTTTTGAGCCCCAAGAGGTCTGCTGGCCTCCCTGCTGGACCCAGAGCTTCCTGCACACTTGCAGGTGGATTTTAAACTTCCCCTGCTGCCTGGACAGAAGGCAGGATGCCAGAGAGAGAATAAGAGCAGGCCTTGTCTAAATGGGCTGAATCTCCTGGGTGATTGGAGTTGGCAGCCTCTGGATGCCCATCCTGGCTCTCCCTCTTTCCCACTAGAGCTCCCAAGGCCCTCTGTCACTATGTAAACCAGGCTAATCATCCATCCCCAGAGGTGCTGTGAGGGTGACGTGGCCCAGTGTAAGAGGGCCCAGCACCTGCCTGGAGGCCTGCAGCACAAGGGCTGACTGCCCATGACCCACATGTGTGTGCAGCTGTGCTTGCCCACCAGTGGGGACTCTGGTGAGGGTGTGGCAGTTGCACTCACACAGCTGCAGCCTGGGGGTGGAGAGGGGGGAATCGTGTAGGCAGTTCAACCAGTTTCTCTTAGCTGGGCCTCCAGTTCTGCTCCTACACCCACAGGCTGAGTGAGAGGAGGTCTGTGAGCACCTGTGGGTCTGGGTTTCCTGGTATATTAGAAGACAGGGTTGGCGGCCTGGCGGCGTGGCCTAGTGGCTAAAGTCCTCACCTTGAACTCGCCAGGATCCCATATGGTCACCAGTTCTAATCCCAGCAGCTCCACTTCCCACCCAGCTCCCTGTTTGTGGCCCGGGAAAGCAGTCGAGGACGGCCCAAAGCCTTGGGATCCTGCACCCGTGTGGGATACCCAGAAGAAGTTCCTGGATCCTGGCTTCGGATCGGCATAGCATCAGCCGTTGCGCTCACTTGGGGAGTAAACCATCGGACGAAAGATCTTCCTCTCTGTCTTTCCTTCTCTCTGTATATCTGACTTTCCAATAAATAAAATAAATCTTTAAAAAAAAAAAAAAAAACAGGGTTGGGACTGGTGCTGTGGTATAGCATGTTAAGCTGCCACTTACAACTCTAGCATTCCCATATAGGCGCTGATTCAAGTCCTGGCTGTTCCACTTCTGATCCAGCTCCCTGCTAATACATCTGGGAAAGCAACAGAGGAGGACCCAAAGCCTTGTGCCCCTTGCACCCATGTCATGGGAGACCCAGAAGAAGATCCTGGCTTCTGGCTTTGGTCAGGCCCAGCACTGAGCATTGCAGCCATCTGGGGATTAACCAGAGGATGGAAGATTCTCTCTGTCTCTCCCTATGTAACTGTGACTCTCAAAATAAATCTTAAAAAAAAAAAAAAGATGAGGACAGGCTGTCATCTTTGGGTTCTCAGGGACCTCATACGCTGGGAGGATACTTTCCTCCTCAAAAGCAAAGCTGGGTATGTGGCCCCCAGACTGTGGCCTCTGGGGACAGAAATAGGGAGGAAAGAGGCTGTGGCCACATTGCTCCCTGGCATGAGGAGCAAGGCACTCCAGCCCTGTCCCACCATGAATTTTGTTTTCAAGATTTATTTATTTTTATTGGAAAGGCAGATTTACAGAGAGGAAGATCTTCCATCTGTTGGTTTACTCCCCAAGTAACCACAACAGCCAGAGCTGAGCTGATCCAAAACCAGGAGCTAGGAGCGTCTTCCAGGTCTTCCGCATGATGCAGGTCCCAAGGCTTTTGGCTGTGCTTGATTGCTTTCCCAGGCTACAAGCAGGGAGCTGGATGGGAAATAGAATAACTGTAACACAAACTGGCACCCATATAGGATGCTGGCACTTGCAAGGTGAGGATTTAACCATTGAGCCATCATGCTGGACCATATTTCCTTAATTTTTAATTTTATTTTTAATATTGTTTACATCATTAAGAGGGACGTGTGCTCATATGGGCCTATAATTAGGGTGGGAAGGATGGAGGTGTGGAGGAAAGTGGGTGGTTTAAATGTTTCCTTTTTTATTCCCCTTATGTGTCAGCAAAGAGCTGGAAGCGGAAGGAGCTGCTTGTTGGTATCAAACTACATCAGCACTGGAGGAATGAAATTAGACTTAAAAAGTGACTTCTACTGGCCCAGACCCAGTCTACGTGCATGCCAACGAGTGCTGTCGTCTTACCCGGCCCACAGCCACGGCTCTCACATTCACCAATGGGAGTTGCAGCCCAGACAGAAAGTCCCCAGAGTTCCTCTTTCCAGTCCTATTCCCAGCCCTGGGTCTTGTACGTGCTAGCAGGTGCTTTGATCCAGCTTGTCTTGGCCCACTCCGCAGTCATCAGTGGCTGGTGAGTGTTGCAGCCTAGCCCAGCTATGCATGGTCCACACGCTGTCCTGGTTGTCCTGTATGCCAGCAGCTGCTGAGACTTGGCCCAGCCCAGCCTGTCCTCAGATCTGGCCCATACAAATGCTAAGGAGTGCTGCAGACTTGCTCCAAGCTCTAGCTCTTGTGCTCCCTGGAGGGAGGTGTACCATAATAAAAGAGCTACTCACGTTTCCCTTCCAGGCCTGCTCCCAGCCCCAGATCTCACAAGCAGAGGCCTTGCTTGGTATGGTTTATGCTCAGTCCTGGCCTTTGCATGTGCTGGCAAGGTGCAACAGCCTGGCCCAGCCCTGGCTTCTGCCAGCCCCAGCTTCTACAAGTGTCAGGTGGGTTCCCATCAGGTGAGTTCTCTGGTCCATCCTGACTCAGGCCATACTGCCTTTAGCTCTCTGTTCTGCTGTCCTGCAGAGGGGAGGACAGAATCTGTCCCCAGATGTGGTTCTGGCGGGTGCTGCAGCTCAGCTTCACATGGCATACCCCCCCGCTCTGATACTTGCGGGTGGTTTCTGAGTTTAGCCCAGCCAGGAATGGCTCCCCAGTCCTAGCTTTTATGTGTGCCAGTGGGCAGCAGCCGATGCTTATTTAGCCCAGCCCAGGTCTCCCACGTGGGCAGTATGATCTCCCACATGATCCCACTATGCCCTCTGGTTGGCCCCTTTAAACAATTTCATTTTAGCTCATTGGCTTACTGTGGGTACGGTGGTCTGATCTGTGGAAGATCCCAAAAGTCATTCCTTCCCTGTCAAACAAGCCCTCTGCTGCTCCCTCTCCAACACGTCCCCAGACCCCCTTCCCTGGGCCATCTGTTGTCCCCTTACCTGGGGGCTGGGATGTATATCCCAGCCTGGAGTTCCCAACCTTCCCTAATTATCTTTTTTTTAAAAGGCAACTGTATTGGCATACTGAATTTTTTTTAAAGATTTATTTATTTTTATTGAAAGGCAGATATACAGAGAGGAGGAAAGACAGAGAGAAAGATCCTCTGTCCAATGATTCACTCCCCAAGTGGCTGCAATGGCTGGAGCTGAGCCAATCCGAAGCCAGGAGCCACGAGCTCTTCTGGGTCTCCCATATAGGTTCAGGTCCCAAGGCTTTGGGCCATCCGCAACTGCTTTCCCAGGCCACAGGCAGGGAGCTGGATGGGAAGCAAAGTCACTGGGATTAGAACTGGTGCCCATATTGGATCCTGGCGAGTTCAAGGCGAGGACTTTAGCTGCTAGGTCACCACGCCAGGCCCATCAGTATATTTTTGTAAAGCACTGTGAGGTTACTGGGGGAGGTGGGGGTTGTCCTAGAGTTTTCTGCATTCCTTTAAATATCTTTAGGTTTTGTTTAGGGATACAGTCAATTCACTTGGAAGCAATTGATCCTTTTGAGACTTGATGTTGAGGTTTGTTTGGTATACCCGGAACAATGTAGAGTCAAGGACTGCCTTTACTACTCTGCAGAAGCCTCTACTTGCTACCTATCCTGTGCTCAGAAACACACTCCAGGCAGTGAGAACCGGAGCACTGCTGAGCCACTGTGAGCGCTGGCAGTTATTCAGATTCCTTGGGGGGGTCTTTCCCATGCCTGCATGCACGGTCAGGACTCAGTTAAAGACTAGATGAGAAACTTCCTCAGACTCTGCAACTTTTTCCCCCTGGAACTTTTTCTTGTGCAATTCTGTTCTGTCCAGGACTCTGCCCCTGGATTCTGGTCACCTTAGCTCCCCTGGCTTGTACCCTGTTTCTCAATTACTGCGTTGTATTTGGACACCCTGCTGTGTTTGACAGTTTGTAAATTTTCTTTGGGTAGTAACCTGTAAAAATCATAGGACTAACTTTGTTTCTTTCCTTACTATTAGCCAAGGTCAGTGTCTTCACACCATTGTTCCATGTATTTTGTTCAGATTCTGAGTTGTTTTAAGACAGGAACACGATTTTGTTCCTGTCGCTCCATCGTGGTGGGAGCAGCAGTTCTTGGCTGCTTCTTTAGGGTAAACTGAGGCCTATTTATTTTTTAGATTTATTTATTTTTATTGGAAATTCAGATTTACTGAGAGGAGAGATAAAAAGATCTTCTGTTTGCTGGTTCACTCCCCAAGCGGCTGCTTTGGCCAGAGCTGAGCTTATCTGAAGCCAGGAGCCAAGAATTTGTTCTGGGTCTCCCACATGGATGCAGGGTCCCAAGACTTTGGGCCATCCTTGATTGCTTTTCCAGGCTTCAAGCAAAAAGCTGGATGTGAAGTAGAGCAGCTGGGCATGAACTGGCACCCATAAGGGATCCCAGTGTATGTAAGGCATGACTTTAGTCACCAGACTACCATGCAGGGCCCTGAGAACTGGTGACACACACAGTTGGTGGCAATGATCACAGAAACCTGGCCCACATGAAACTGATAGCCTTGGTACTTGGTTAAATATTATTTCTGGGTGTGTCAATGAACGTGTTTCCTAGAGAGATAGCATTTGAACTAGTGGACAGAGCACCACACTTGTGTGGAGGGTTAGGGTTAGTTAGCCAGTCTGCTGTGGGCCCATCTAGCAGATACAGAGCTGGAAGGGAGGACTCTGTCTTGTCCTGCTTGCCTGCTAGAGTTCAGTGTCAGTCTTGTGCCCTTGGGGCACCTGGTTCTCAGGACTTCAGACCCACACTGGCACCTGTGCCATTGGCTTTGGCAGCACTAAAACCTCCAGACAGCACTGGGCTCCCAGAGGTTCCAGCTTGCATGTGGCAGAACACAAGATTTCAGTCGCTCTCCCACCGCATCCTCCTCTCTGATCTCCATATGGATCCTAGATTGATTTTACTTCTCTGGACCCCGACTAACACAGCAGTCAAGTTTGATTTTTGGGTTCAGCACTGTGGCATGCAGGCTGTCTCCACCTTCAGCACCAGCATCCCATATGGGTGCTAGTTCAAGTCCCAGCTGCTGCACTTCCCATCTGGCTGCCTGCTAATGGCCTGGCAAGCAGTGGAGAACAGCCCAAAGCCTTGGGATCCTGCACCCACAGGGGGGACCCAGAAGAAGCTCCTGGCTCCTGGCTTCTGATCAGCCCAGCTCTGGTCATTGCCGCTACTTGGGGATTAAACTGGCAGATGTAAGATACTCTCTCCCTCTCTCTCTCTCCTTCTTGCTCTGTAACTCTGCCTTTCAAATAAAAATAAATAATTATTTCTTAACAGTTGCATTTCTGCAATACATTTATTGCAGCAGTTGTCAGGGAGGAAAATTATAACACATCACACAGTGCCACTGAGCATTGTATGTATTGTAACATCACACTCACGTTAATAAACCTTTTACTGTGCATATTCACTTAGCGTTTCATATCTGATGGCCACCTGTATCAAAAAGCACCACTAAACTGAGTTAAAAACAGAAAGGCTAAAAACCCAAAAGAAAATTAGGCAAAGAATATGGACAAATTATTTGCAGAAATACAAATGGCTCATACATACAGGGTTATTTCTACAAATTCATGAAGAATGCTAGTAAAGCATCCATACATTTGGATGCAAAATGTTTTGAAATCCAGTTACACAAAAGGTCTCCAAGGCCTGGCATGGTAACCTAGTGGTTAAAGTCCTCACCTTGAACACACCAGGATCTCATGTGGGCACTGGTTCATGTCCCAGCAGCCATGCTCCCCATCCAACTCCCTGCCTGTGGCCTGGGAAAGCAGTTCCTCTGCACCTGCACGGGAAACCCAGGAGAAAGTCCTGGCTCCCAGCTTTGGATGGGCTCTATTGTGGCCACTAGGGCCCTTAGGGAGTGAATCACCTGATGGAAGATCTTTCTCTCTGTCTCTCCTTCTCTCTGTGTATCTGACTCTCCAACAAAAATAAATCTTTTTTTAAAAAGTCTCCAAAAAAGTTAATGGAAAATGCATTTTATGAAAAAAAAACATGCATGATTTTGTATTTTTTTGTAACATAATAAACTTTTATTTATTGTTTGTTTACTTTTATTTAACTTGAAAAGGCAGAGAGAGAGAGAGGGATTTTCATCCACTGATTTACTTTGCAGCAGCAACCTGGCCGGGGCCAGGCCAAAACCAGGAGCACAGAACTCAATCTGGGTATCCCATCGTGTGTCAGGGACCCAATTACTTGAGCTGTTATTTGCTGCCTTGCTAGGTACACACTGGCAGGAAGTTGGATTGGAGGAAGAACAGCACAGCGTTACAATAGGCAGCCCAGATATACACTGTAGGCGTCTGAGGCAGAAACTTAACAGCTATTCCAAATGCCTACCTCTAAACTTATCTTTCACATTTTCCCATAAACTTTTTAAAGTACCTTCATATATGAAAAAGTTTCTCAACAACATGTGTAATAAAAAAAAGTGTAATTGAAAACTAGGAAATGCCAGTTTTTACCCATCAGACTGATAATAATCCAAAAGTTTTACAATATACTTTATTAGTGAATCTGGGAAAGCCCTCTCATATACTACCAGTGTTTGTACAAATCGGTACATGCATGTGGAGAGCAAGTCAACAAGTCTAAGTATTTCCAAGGCTCTTGTCTAAGAAGCAGCCATCCCACCTCTTCAACTCTTGCACACACAGGAAATGACGTGCTTTGAGGCGGTATCTCTAATAGAAGCAGGCTGGAGGTAGGCAGTAGGCACATCAGTGAGAAGCTCCTTGGGACTCCCATCGCATAACAGGGTGCCAACACTTCTGGTTCCAGCTGCCTGCTCATGTGCACCTTGGAAGCAACTGGTGATGGCTTGTGTGCTTGGATCCCTGCCAACCATATGGGAGATCTGGGCTAATCCCAGGCTCCCAGTTTCTGCCTAGCCTGACCTTGGCAGTTGTGGGTATTGGGGAACAAATCAGCAGACAGGAGATGTCTGTCTCTCTCTCTGTCTCAAATAAATTAAAAAGTATATTTAAAAAGAAAGAAATTAAAAAGCAAGGGTTGATTTAAAATAGATTGGCTAAATAGATTTTAATGTATTTATTTAATGGAATATTACATGATTATGAAAAGCCAGTGCTGTTTTCTAGGTATTGTACAAATCTCCAAAATATGCAAAGAGGAAAAAAAGGCTAGGTGTAAACCAGTGTGCATACACCTGAGTGACAAAGGAACAGAACCAAGACACCCATTGTGATTCTACCGAAAGAAGCAAGGAAAACATCCCAAACTAGTAAAGATCAACTGCTGTGCACTTGAGGGACAGAGAGAACACGCTTTCCACTGAATAGCTTTTTGTATTTAAAATTTTTAACCATGAGAATATACTTTCTACTAAATGTTAACTTTACCAGATGCTCTTGGCCATCCTGTCACCTCCCAGTCTGGCCCAGAGCACCAGAAGAGCCCATTTGCTTCCACCCCACCTCTATCTGGCTCTCACTCCTGCCTGTGGACCTGTGGGTGCCCATGGGCTCCCTCCAAGAGGCGAGTCCAACCCTTGCCAGGAAGGGCTGGCACTCACTTCCCGTTTGCTCACTTTCCTGTTCCCCTCTGCTTACAGCCTTCTCTGCTGGCTTCCGCTCCACAACACCTTCCTTCCGCCAGCCCCTCGGAATGACCTCTGCTGTTCAAATGCACTCAGAACTACCACCACCTCTACCACCGGGTGCTTATGAAGCACAGCCACTAACCTAGAATTCCTATGACTGCTCCCCACTGCTGTCCTGGCTCGAAGATCAGGCTCACACAGCCTTATTGTACACAGGAGGGTCTGCTCCCCGTGGCACCTGCCATGAGTCTGGCATCTGCTGCACTGTTGGGCCTGGGCTTGTCAGATGCTTTCCCAGGGCCAGCGTTGCTCAAGCTCCACTCTCCTGCACCACCCTTCCTTCCTCAGTAAGGTCTCCTTTGCATTCTTTATGGCTGAACACATGCAGACAATTTTCAGCTGTGTGTATGTGTGTGTGTATGCAGACAAAATGCTCATAGGGATCCTCACCTTCAACTCTGGCTCTGTAAGCTGTTCTCCTTGCTTTATACCAAGCTCCCTGAGAACAATAACTGTGAATTAGGCAGCAGCCTAGATTTATTATTATTTTTTGGAGCTGGTGCAATGGTTCAATTGGCTAATCCTCTACCTCCAACCACTGGGATCCCATATGGGCACCAGTTCATGTCCCGGCTGCTCCATTTCTCATCCAGTCCCCTGCTTGTGGCATGAGAAAGCAGTAAAGGATGGCCCAAGTCCTAGGGACCCTGCACCTACATGGGAGAACCAGAAGCTCCTTGTTTGGGATCAGCTCATCTCTGGTCATTGCCGCTACTTCAGGAGTGAGCCAGCAGATGGAGGAGCATTCTTTCTGTCCCCCCTCTCTGTAAATCTTCCTTTGCAATGAAAAATAAAACTTTTTTAAAAGTTTCAAAAATTTTATTATTATTCTTTTCAAAATGCTCATCTATTTGGAAGGCAGAGATGGAGAGAGAGAGAAAAACAGAGGCAGAGGGGGATCTTCCCTCCACCGGTTCATTCCCCAAACATCTACAGCAGCCATAGCTGAGCCAGGCTGCAGCTGGGAGTCCCCAGGACTCTCATTGCGCAGCAGGGGTCCAGCCCTTGAGCCCTGAATGCTTTCCCAGGAGGCTGCATTGGAAATGGAAGCTTAGGGACTGGCTCTGGCACTCTAAAATGGGCCGTGGGCCTCTGTACCACCCTGCCTCCCCTGGATCCTGAATGCAGACACAAGTGCCTGGGACACACTCACTGTGAGGCTCAGGAGGGAGGCTTGTGCCTGTAGGACTGAGGAACCTGGTGGGCGTGTGCTGGGTACAAGACCCCTAGCTGGGGTGGATCCACTGGGACCAGACGTCAGAGAGGCATCCACAGAGACTACCAGACAGGTGGAGGGGGAGAGTGGAGGATTCCCTACAGGAGAGGAGGAGTGTGGGCCATGGCTGCTGGGCAGGTGGAACAGCCTACAGCCCCCACCCTGGCACCTGTCCTGGCACCAGGCCACTCTGGCTCCTCCCTGCCTTTGTCATCCATGACTCACTTCAGCTCACTCTTAGTCAGCTGGTTTCCTAATTCGAAGCCTTCTGCCTCCTGTCCTCACCCGTGCAGGGAGCCTGTATCTTTGCCTGCCCCAGAGGACCCCTTACTGTTCCCTTGCCCTGCTCCCCTTCAGACCCTGTTCCTTTGGGGAGCTAGTCCCAGTCCGTAGGAACTGCCAATCACACAGTACCTCTGCCCCTATGGCAAGGTCAGCCAATCAGTTCTCTGCCTGGGAATTTCAAACTGGGGCTGCTCAGGCTGAAGCCAAGAACCTAGAACTCAATCCAGGTTTCTCCCCTGGAGAAGCCCAGGGCTCCAAGGCTTGTACTGTCATTTGCTGCTTTCTAAGGTGAGCTTGGGCAGAAAGCAGGGCTCTGTACCAGGCAGTGCAGTGTGTGATGCAGCTATCCCAATCTGTGACTGAACCTCTGCACCTCCTGCCCGTGCCCGGGGCAGCCATGAGCCATCCTCACTGCTCCAGCCTTGCCCATTCCTTGCTAGGCTGGGCCACCCAGGGCCATGGCTGAGCCATGTGCCCTGCTCCCTGCTGCCCTTCCCCTGAGTTCTTCTGCATGTAGTGGAAAACAGGACCCATAGCTTTGGCAACCAGCACCCAGAGGAGAGCTGAGCTCAGGCCAGCAAGCCACCGAGTTGGACGGAGCTGTGGCCAGTAGCCTGGCATTTCTCAGGCTGGCTGGCTGACTCTCACACTTCTCTCGGCCTCTACCTCTCTCAGAGCACGGTCCAGGGACACAGGGGTGAATGTGAGGACCCTTGTCCGGAAGCCTTCATTGATTTCTGGCTGGCTGCCAACCCCAGCCCCTGTCTGGACAGCAGGGCACAGTCAGGTCCACTTTCCTGGCTGCTTCCTAACCTTACCAAGCCTCTATTTCCAAATAAGGACACATTCACAAGTCCTGGGAGTTAAGACTACATTACCTTTTCTTTCTTTCTTTCTTTTTCTTTCTTTCTTCCTTCCTTCCTTTCTTTCTTTCTTTCCTTCCTTCCTTCCTTCCTTTCTTTCTCTCTCTCTTTCCTTCTTTCTCTCTTTCTCTCTTTCCTTCCTTCCTTCCCTCCTTCCTTTCTCTCTCTCCCTTCCCCTCCCTACCTTTATGTTTTTTATGATTTATTATTTTTTTTCTTTGAGAGGAGAGTTACAGGGAGAGAGAAACACATCCATGAGTTCCCTCCTAACGTACCTGCAACATCTGGAAATGGGTCAGTCCGAAGCTGGGAGCCAAGAGCTTCTTTTGGGCCTCCGATGTGGGTGCAGGAGCCCAAGCCTGTGAACCATCCTTACCTGCTTTCCCAGGTCATTAGCAGAGAGTTGGGTGGGAACTGGAGCAGCCAGGTGTGAGCCGGCATCCCTATGGGATGACAGTGTTGCTTTAACTCGCTGCAGCACAGCAGCAGCCCCAAGGCTGTGCCACTTCTGTAGCAGACACAGTTGATGCCATTACACCAGTGTCATCCACTGCACCCCTCTTTTCCTGCTCCCATGCTGTGTTGCTCCTGATCCGCAATGGAGTGTCCCCCCAGTGTGGGCCCTGGGACTTTTCCTTCCTTCCTCCCCTAGTTGTCTCTCTGCTTTCTTCCTCTCCATGTTAACCAAATGCAACCCACCTCCTCTTTCCCCAGCAAAGCTCCCTTGAGGCCCACCTGCACAGAACTGCCTTCTGCTCCAAACTCCTTGTCCATCTCCATGATGATCCCTCTGTGCTGTTCGTCATTATCTCTTGGGTGTGTGATGCACCTGCTTGTCCTTCCTCATTCATTCATTCATTCACTCACTCATTTGCCATTGAATGTGAAGCATTCTGTGAGTTCCTACAAGGGGTTGTAGCCCTGGAAGGACATGCAGACCAGCAATACTACATGTGGGAGCAGAGAAGCAACTTGAATTTGAGTCCACTTGCAAACTGCAGCTTGGATTACACCGAACCTTTTACTTTCTAGGTGACATTGGAGGCTGTTTGGTGATGCCATTGGGTATAGGGTCAGCAGCCCTGGTTTGGAACCCAAGCCCTGCCCATTACAGTACCTGTCTGTTGTTGTGCCAGCCTCAGTTACCTTGTCTATAAAATGGGGTATTAACAATACCAACCTCGTACTGCTGCTTTGAGCAGTCATGGAGCAGTGGATGCAAATGCTTTAGCAAGATACTGAGCATTTTGTAGGTCCTCAATAAGCATGCAGTCTTAGAGGTTGGGTGGGCAGTGAGGAAGGATGCCTGGGCATCTGGGACACCATACACAAAGGCCCAGGGACAGGCAGCCACGCGGCAAGGCAGTGTGTGGGCAGCTTCACAGGGAGAGAGCAGGAAGAGGGCAGAGGAAGGTAAGCACCTGCTTTTCCTTGCAACAAGCATGGTGTCCCTCACACTTCTGCGGGCCAGGTCCTTATCCCTCTGTCGCACTTTGTTCAAATAAATCCAGGGCCACATCTACTCCTCAACCAGGAACATGAGCTAGAACCCATCTACAACCGACTTAGGCCACAGGGAGGTAACCCAAGGGGCTCTCCAAGGGCGCTGCAGCAGAAAGCAGGCCAGGGCTGCCAGACCCTCCCCTGCCCTGACTCTCCAGGTTTCCTCTTATATCCTCAGGTTATCCAAGCATCTACCGGCAGCAGAGCCAAACTGCACATGGGCAGATGGAGCCACGGGGTGCAGGCTGCAGCTTGTGGCTGGGACAGCTAGAAGACACGCTGGCATCTGTGAGTTCTCTCCACCCAGAACCGGGAGTGGAGGGCAGGCCTCAGGGGCCACCTCCGACAGCCTGGGAATCTGTCTCCTGGCTTCCAGGTCTGTCCTCTTTTCCTCTTTCTCAGGCCTCTTAATCCCTCTTAGCCAAGACAGGTGAGTCAAAAGTCCCTGAGGACTTGTGACAAGCAGCAATTAACCTGTGAGTCATATGGCCAGCTCCCTCTGGCTCGGAGTTCCCAGCCTAGCTGTCAAGCTGGCTTCCAGCCCTGCCCCAGTCCAACAGGATGGGACTCGCTTTACCAAGGTCATGGGGCAGGCGGGAGGTCAGAGAGCACATGCTTCACCCAGTGGGGAGGTCCCCATATCTCACGACTCAGGCCTTGCACCTAGTGGCCCACTGATGTTTGCTTGACAGGGTTGCTTTGAACATGAAATAAAGGTGCAGTGAGTTCAGCTGCTGTTTGGGATGCTCAACCCTGGTGTTGCTCAGCACTGATGTGAGTCCCAACCACTCCAGTTTCAGTCTGCTTCTTGCTAATGTATCCTGGGAGGCAGCAGATGGCAAGTCAAGTGCATGGGCCCTTACCACTCCTGTGGGAGGCCTAGATGGAGTTGCCGCCTTCAGGGACTGGCCTAGCCCTGGCCACATTTGGGAGAGTGAATCTGGACCTTAATGAAAGCTCTCTCTTTAAAATTATGAAAACAGACATTAAAAAAAAAAAAAAACAAAACCCTAAGATGGCCCAGCATGATAGCCTAGTGACTAAATCCTCACTTTGCACCTGCCCCAGGTCCCCTATGGGTGCCAGTTCATGTTCCAGCTGCTTCACTTCCCATCCAGCTCCCTGTTTGTGGCCTGGGAAAGCAGTAGAGGATGGCCCAAAGCCTTGGGATCCTGCACCTGTGTGGGAATTTCAGGAAAAGCTCCTGGCTTCTGGCTTCAGATTGGCTCAGCTCTGGCCATTGCAGCTACTTGGGGAGTGAACCAACGGATGAAAGATATTTCTCTGTCTCTCCTTCTCTCTGTAAGTCAACCTTTCCAATAAAAATAAACAAATCTTTTAAAAAAAAAAAACCTGAGATGAAGACAGTCTCCAATTCAATCTTTTAAAAAGATTTAGTTATTTTTATTGGAAAGGCAAATATACAGAGAGGAGAGACAGAGAGGAAGATCTTCCATCTGATGGTTCATTCCCCAAGTGGCCGCAATGGCCAGAGCTGAGCCAATCCGAAGCCAGGAGCCCAGGAGCTCTTCCAGGTCTCCCACATGCATGCAGGGTTCCAAGGCTTTGGGCCATCCTCTACTGCATTCCCAGGCTACAGGCAGGGAGCTGGATGGGAAGTGGGGCTGCTGGGATTAGAGCTGGCTCCCATATGGGATCCAGGCACATTCAAGGCAAGGACCTTAACCACTACGCTATTGCGCTGGGCCCTCCAATTCACTCTTGATTTAAAAAATTTTTCCTTTGAACCTGCCAGCTGTATTTCCTGGTTGTTTTGTATTTTTAAAGATTTCTTTATTTGAACGGCAGAGTTACCCGAAGAGAAGGAGGGAGGAAGAGAAGAGGGGAGAGGAAGAGAGAGAGAAAGAAAATTTCATATGCTGATTTATTCTCCAACTGGTTGCAATGTCCAACCAGCAAAGCCAGGAGCTTCTTCCAGGTCTTCCACATGGGTCCAGGGGTAAAGCGTTTGGGTCCTGTTCTGCTGCTTTTCCCAGGCCACAAGCAGGGAGCTGGGTGAGAAGTGGCACATCTGGGACTTCAACTGGTGCCCTTTTAGGATGCCGGTATCACTGGTGATGCTTAGCCTGCTACTCCACAAAACCAGCTCCTGTTTCTTAGTTTTTGATTCAGTAGGACTCACTATAGTTACAATCATAGTAATCAACACTTCTCTCGGCGCTTGCTATTCAGGAGAGAAACATCAGATCACCTTTGAAGGAACGCCAATCCAATTGACAGCAGATTGCTCATCAAGAACCCTACAGGTGAGGAGGGAGTGGAGATCCATGGTCCATGTCCTAGAAAAAGAAAACTGTCAGCCCAGAATACTGCAGCCGGCCAAGCTCGCGTTTATAAGTGACAATGAAATGAAGATCTTCCAAAACAGAAGTTGGAAGAATTTGTCTTCTACTTGGCCAATTTTGCAAATAATACTCAAGGAGATGCTATACAGAGAGACAAAAAGATGACAGTGTCATGAAAGAACATGAAGAAACCTCCCGATAAAAGCACAAAGGAGATCCAAAACAAATAATAGGGATGTTTATGGGAAAATGGCAGGATCAAATCACTGCTCTTCAGTAATAAACTTGAATGAAAGTATATCACCTCACACCGCCAAGCCAGATAAAGATACAGTCACAGAGAACAGTAGACCAACATTCCTGTGAACATAGACGCAAAAATCCTCAAAAGTGTCAGCTAACGGAATCCAACCATACATCAGAAAGATCATTCATTCGGACTAAGATCTATCCCTGGGTATAGGGAAGGTCCAACTTATGCAAATCAGGATGCAGCACAATGGTTCAATTAGCTAATCCTCTTCCTGTAAGCACCAGCATGCCATATGGATGCTGATTCATGTCCAGGCTACTCCACTTCCCACCCAGCTCCCCGCTTATGGCCTGGGAAAACAACGCAGAACGACCCAAGGCCTTGGGACCCTGCACCCTCACGTGGACAACCTGGAAGAAGCTCCTGGCTCCTGGCTTTAGATTGGCTCAGCTCCAGCCGTTGCAGCTGCTTGGGGAGTGAACCATCAGATGGAAGATCTTCCTCTCTGTCTCTCCTCTTCTCTGTATATCTGACTTAACAATAAAAATAAATAAACCTTAAAAAAAAAAAAGAAGCCAATGTTTTCAATATTTTTCTACATGATGCTTTTCACTCTTACAGGGCAGGCATTTGGCCCAGGGATTAACAGGCTGCTCAGGACACTTGAATTCCATATGTCAGTGCCTGGGCTCAGGCCTCAGCTCTGCTTCCAGTAACAGCTTCTTGCCAGCAGACACCATGATGGGCAGCAGGGGCTGGCTCAAGGGCTTGGGCATTTCCCACACCTATATTCCTGGCTCCTGGTCTCCACTTGCTCTAACTCTGTTGCTGCAGGCAACTGGGGAGTGAACAGGCAGGTGGGTGATCTTAGTCTGTCTCCATGCCTCTCAATTTAAACCAATAAATGAAAGGGCAGTTTTGTCTGGCTATCCACACTGAGCTGCTTGCCTGCTCCATTCCTGGGGTAGTTTCCTAAGTGACATCAGCCATCCGGATGCTGATGTGGGCAAAGGTAGGGAGAAGTGCTGGACAATTCATCAGCTCTGTGGCGGTGAGCCACACACTTAGCTTCTGGGGCTTAACTCCCTCCACTCAGGATCCAGTGGACTAAGTGGAGGCTCTGGGCCAAGCTCACCTCCGGGAAGGGTAGGTATGGGGACCACATGAGACCATGAGCGCACTGAGGACTGTGGAAGCTTTACTGTTGATGGCTAGAACATTCCCAGGCAGGCCCGTTTGCCCATGAAGGGGACAAGCCTCTCACCTGAAGGTGGGTGGTAGACAGGGGCAGCTGGGGCGGCCCCAGACAGGGTCATTCAAATACAGGGCCCTTTCCATGCGATGGGTCTTTAGGTCAGATCTGAGTTGGCCTCATGGCTTGCACAACTCAGACAAGTCCCTTTATGTTGCAGAAACTTCGTGTGTCACGTGTAGCATAGGAGTGAGAACAACTACCTTGTGGGGCAGTGGGCAGCGCACCCGGGGCCTGATGAATATGGTTTTCCCCCTTACCACTGAACTGGATATTGGAACTCAGTGATTTTCAGCTCAGGCTGGGCCTCAGAGCTGTCCACCCTGCCCTAGGGACTTCCAGTACAGCCTGAGCCCCATCCCAAACCCACAAAAGCAGAACCTGGAGGCACCTGGCTGCAGGACGATTGTCCAGAGCAGCTGGCGTAGTGGACCAGTGTCAGCTGCCAAAGGCCCTCCTCGCCCTTCTTGTGGCATTGTAGTAGCTCTTGCTCCTGCCAGATGCTAACATCTGCTCCTGTGTGTTGCCTGTTGGCTGAGGAAGCACCCTACTAGGTGTGAGGCACCCCTGCAGGCAGGAGGGATTCCAGATCCAGAGAAGATACAAGGCCCCTCTGCAGGAAGATGTTTCTGCCCAGGACCCAGGGGTCAAGCAACTGCAATTCCACGGCCTTGTCCATGGAATTGCACATCTTCCAGGCTCGGATCCTCCTCTTGCAGCTTGGTTGTGAAAGTCAAAATAAGTACTGGAAGTCAAGGGGCTGCACATAGGAGGTGTTCAATTGTTGCAAAGCATAGCAGCCACTGAGGCTTGAACCTCTCTGACTTGGGCTCATCCCCCAGACAGCTCCTCAATCTCTCTGTCTCTCTCTGTCTCTCTTCCTCTCCCTCTGCTTTCCTGCCTTTGCATTGTCTCTTCCCTTAGCTGTAAGTGGGAGGAGGGGGCAGTGCTGATAATTTATCCCTTCTATTCTCTTAACATATGTTCAGGCAATTGACATTTTTCTAACAGCTGTTATGTCCCAGGTCTTGTTTTGTTTGTTTTTTAAGATTTGTTTTTTATTTATTTGAAAGGCAGAGTTACAGAGAGAGGAAGAGGGAGAGATTTTCTAGCCACTGGTTCACTCCCCCAGATGGCTGCAACAGCTAGAGCTAGGCTGGTCTGAAGCCAATAGCTAGGAGCTAGGAGCCCGCCACATCGGTGCAGATGGGGGAGCTGCTTTCCCAGGCCACCAGCAAGGAGCTGGATCAGAAGTAGAGCACCTGGGGACTTGACCCGGTGCTCATATGGAATGCTGGCACTTCAGGTAGAGGATTAGCCTGCTATGCCATGGTGCTGGCCCCACAGTGGGGAGGTGAGCAGCTTCTCCACTGGCTTGGGGCAGCCGCTGCCTCTTGGGGCTGCTAGGCCCCAGGATGTGGTATCAGCCTTAGGGCATGCAGGAGGGCGTGGGCAGGAGGAGGCCGGAGGCGAGTGAGGCTTGGCAGTTCTGACTAAGCTCTGGGGGTGGCCCCCACTCTGGGCCTGGCTTCTCTCTGCTTCTGGCCTGAGATTGTCAGACAGGACCGGGCCGGCCCCTCCCCGCCACGGGGGCTCACCGGTGCATCTCCTGTAAACTCGGCCCAATTCCTACTGGCTCTGCATGCACAATGGATTGCTGGCTACCCAGGGTGCCCCAGTGTAAGCCTCGTTCCAGCACTCCCCAGCTCCCCACCAAACCCAACACACACACCTGCCAAAGAGACCCTGGGGTTCCTACATACCCACTCACCTTCCACAGAGAAAGAAAAGCCAGGAGGGAGCCTTATGCAAGCCCTCCACCCTGCCCCCCACTTTCTGGTAGCTCTCCAGGCTGAACGGAAGCTGAGGCCTGCACAGACACTCAAAGCCAAGGCCTGGGCTGACCATTGTCAGGTCTAGCAAGGAGTTTTTTCAAACCGGCAGTGACAGGTAGAACTTTGTTCCTTGAACAGTTAGTTCAACTGCTTGTTCTGGGGCAAAATACTCCCCCGCTGTATTTACTCCCTTGCTGAGCAGAAGGCCTGCAAGCACAAAACCATAACCCCAGGAAGTCACGGCATGCTGCAGTGGGCCAGCCCAGGTTCCAGAAACTTCTTCTGGCCCATGGTGTTGCCTGAACAGATGCCCAAAGAGACCTAGCCCCCAGCTCTGACCCTTCCAAGCTCTTAGCAAGTGGGCAGTGGGGCAGCGGGGGCCTGAGAGGACTTGCATCACAAAAATGTCATCGTGGCTAAAAAACAAGATGAAGCTTTATTTTGTTAATAGCCGGAGACTCCGCTCCTTTTTGCAACAACACATTTGCTCACCATCTCCCACCTCAAGGTGCAGATTTGGTTGGGACAACCAGGAACAACCCCGTCCTTTCCCCACCCTGGAGACTCAGGAGGGAAAAAATAAGACCCAAAACATGTCCCACCCACCTTCTTCCATACCTCAACCCTCCCCACCCTAATCGTCCACTTGGTCATATGAAAAACCATATAAACAATTTTTTTAAAAAAATCAAATCAAATCAATCAAATAAAAATAATTTTTAAATGATTTATTGGAAAGGCAGATTTACAGATAAAAGGAGAGACAGAGAGAAAGATCCTCTACTAACTCACTCCCCAAGTGGCCACAAGGCCGGAGCTGAGCCAATCTGAAGCCAGGAGCCAGGAGCCTTTTCCAGGTCTTCCACACAGGCTGTCTCAAGGCTTTGAGCCGTTCTTGACTGCTTTCCTAGGCTACAAGCAAGGAGCTGGATGGGAGTGGGGCTGCTGGGACCCCTATGGGACCTAAGTACATGCAAGGTGAGTAGTTTAGCTGCTAGGCTACTGTGCCTGGCCCAATAACAAGTTTTAAAAAATAAAGCAAATGGGAGAATCAAGATGGCAGAATAGGGTAAGGACACGTTTAAACAGACAGAGAAATATTAGCCAGTGTGAAGCAGAGAGGGCACATTCCAGGAAACAGAAGACAGAACAACCTGGAGACTGACACAGGAAAGCAGCAAAAACAACGGTGTGGTGTTGCAGTGACTGATACCCTAGGGGCATTCAGCGTGGCGATCTGAACTCCACCAGCAGCCAGAACTACACCAGCAACCAGGTGGGAAGGGACGTTTACCGGGAGCTCCGGAGGTGAACCCAGACAAAGAACTGCTCATCCTGTTGGTCTGTTTGATTTGACCAGGAGCAGAGACAGAGTGGCAGGTCCCAGATGGACAGTGCAGGAACAGGGTGGATTTCACAGCCCAGTCTGCCTCCTAGAGCTGAATTAGGCGCCATTTTGTTTAAGGAGGCAAGGGCTATGGGGCAGGACTGCGCATGTACTGAGCTGGGAGTGAACTCATTTTTGACTCAGTGAACTGCAGCAAAGTGGCATTCTATAGGTTCCACCCAAGACAGGTCCTGGTAGTCCTCAGACCTGATGGCCAGCAGATCAAGAACTCTAGTAGTGGCAGATCAGGTGCTGTGTAATGGAGATTATCATATCCAGATGTGAGGATACAATGCAGTATGCATCTCTACTTCCAGACAAAGATGGATTCCCAATGAAACTGTTTACTGTATCTTGACAATAGGATGCTGGACTCTTTGCCATTGTCCATACCTGCAACGATGTCCATACCTTCACTGTTTATGAAGAACTATACTATAGTAATGATATAAGGGAACTCAGTGAGGGGGGAGGGAATTGGGGAGAGGATAAGGGAAATCCCAGGGCCTATGGAACTGTATCATAAAATGATAATAATATTAAAAAAAGAAGTGGAAAAAAAAATAAAGCAAACACTTACAAAACAATTGTCTTGGAGTATAGCCAAGGGGGCGTGAGGGCCTTCATCTCAGGCGCTAGGACCCAGGGCCGGGCTTCTTAAGCCTGCTCTGGGTGGAGCTGCAGTGCTCACTGTCTGTCTTTGTGAACAGGTGGGCAGCCTGCAGGTGTACACCAGGATCCTAAGCTCCGTGGGGAGGAATCACTTTCTGCTCCTTCTCCCTAGACCCCAGAAAGTCCAGCCCTCAGCCCAGTGACTGACCTTTTATGTCCCTGACACCCCACCTACCCCATACCCGAGTCCTCTCTTGACTTTGGCCTGGTAATTTTTTCCCCTCCTAAATTGCCTCCCAGCTTTGCTATTTAATTGTCACAGGCATCCTTTTCTGCTCCTCTTTTTATTCCTTTAAGGCAACACGCTTCAGGCACCATTGAGCTTGCTCATTACTGGCCGGCTAGTGCTTTGCTCAGAGCCTGGCAAGCAGCAGGCACTCCAAATCATTAGCAGTTGCCAGAAGGGGCCGAATGGCTCCAGCTCCCTGGCCCGAATCCTCCAATCCTAGCTCCTCTTAGCTCCCATCAGAGGGTCAGGAGCATGTGGTGGGGGCATGGGGTGCTCAGAGAATGAGTATGCAGCGGTACTCCTGGGAGGATTAACTGAGAGCTTATTTGGAATGAGCTCTATGGTGCAGCCGGTTAAGCTGCTGCCTGGGACACCTATATCCCCTAACAGTACTAATCTGGCTGAAGTCCCAGTGACTCCACACTTTGGTTCCAGCTTTCTGCTAATGTGTCTGGGAGGCGGTGGCTAATGGCCCAAGTACTTGGGTCCTTGCCACCCCCAGGCGGAGCTCAGTGGGAATCCCTGGCTCCTGGCTTTAGCCTGCCCCAGCAGCCCTGGCTGTGGCAGGCGTTTGGGAGTGAACTCATGAACCAGATTTCTCTGTCACTCTGCCTTTCAAGTAAAATCAACACAGCTTTGAAAAAGGGGGTGAGGTCTGCCATATTGATCTCTGGAAGATGTTGGAGAAGCATGGTTACTTGTTTATTCTTTCTGCACATCTCTCAGACCTTGGATGAGAGCCACAGTTTTACTCACTGTATATACAGGGGCCTCCAAAGCTCCTTTCAGACACCAGGAGAGGGTGCACAACTCAGAAGAAATCAGAGGCCTCCTGGCATTTGCTGCTACTGCTCATTTAATTATTAGGAACCAGGCAGTCCCCAAACCCTCCAAGACATCAGCTTGGACGAAGTAGGAGTTGAAGTTCCAATCTGGAGTGACTCCACTGTCCTTGTTCCAATTCCACTTCTGATTCCAAAGTTACTGCTTTAGTTCTTATGTGTTCCCAGACACCCAATCAAGAGAACATGAATCACTTCTGGTTGTACCCCATTGGCCAATTCATAATCATTTGACCATGTCTGGCTGCAAAGGAGTCTGGGAAATGCAGTTTTTAGCTGGGAAGCCATGTTCCTGCCCAAAACTATACTGTCAAGGCAGCAGAAAGTGTTGAAGAATAATCAGTGTGCTCTGTCACTGCAAAGTCATCAGCCCAAGTGGCCGGAGATCTTGTGTCGGCTGCAGCCGCTGCTGATGCTCTCAGTAGGAGCTGCTAGGGGCTCTTGGTCTCCAACACAACCATCTGGTTTTGGCTTTCAACCAGCCAACAAGCCAGGACCACGTGCTAGTGAAGGCTGGGGTTGAAAGGGGAAAAGGTTGATTTTCTTTTTTTTTTCTTTTTAGTTAAGATTTATTTTATTTTTATTGGAAAGGCGGATATACAGAGGGGAGAGACAGAGAGGAAGATCTTCCATCCATCCGATGATTTACTCCCCAAGTGAGCGCAACGGCCAATGCTATGCCGATCTGAAGCCAGGAGCTTCTTCCGGGTCTCCCACATGGGTGCAGGGTCCCAAAGCTTTGGGCCATCCTCGACTGCTTTCCCAGGCCACAGGCAGGGAGCTGGAAGGGAAGCAGGGCTGCCGGGATTAGAACCGGTGCCCATATGGGATCCTGGACATGCAAAGCGAGGACATTAACCACTGCGCCACTGCGCCAGGCCCAAAGGTTGATTTTCAAATCACAATCGCACCAGGAAGAACAGATTGTGGGAATCCCACAGCCATTTCTAGGTCAGGCTGCAGGACCCTTCTGGGGTGGGAGGTGCTTGCTACCAGCTTGCCTCTGAGAGAAGCACAGAGATTGAGAGCGAGCAGCCAGACACAATCATTTCCTGTTCAGCAACTATCACAGTGAAACTTGGGAGCTTGTGTTTGCACATATTCTTATATTTAATTTTTATTTATTTTAAAATGACTTACTTTATTGTTTTCTTTGAAAGGCAGAACTACAGAAAGCGATCTTAGATATTTTGTTTTACTCCCCAAATGGCTGCAAGGGGTTGGGTCAGGTGAAAGCCAGGAGCCAGGAGCTTCCTCTGTGTTTCCCACATGGGTGCAGGGACCCAAGGACTTGCGCCATCCTCTACTGCTTTCCTAGTAACAGAGGGCCAGATTCAAAGTGGAGCAGTCGGGACTCAAACTGGTGCCCATATGGCATACTGGTGTTTCAGGCAGCAGCTTAACCCCCTATGCCACAGAAGTGACCCCTTAAATTTAATTTTTATTCTATTATTCATTTTTGTTGTATTTCTACACACGTTGGTCCGTAATAAATAAGAAAAAAAAAAGTACAAAGACGTCAAAACTCCAAGATCTTGCTTAACATTCACATGTTAATTCACTTAGCTCTGCGGAGAAGGAACTATTCACCCCATTTTGTAACTGAGAAAATGGGTGGCTCAGAGAGCTGCAGTGACAAGTCCCACAAGTGGAGCAGGCAGGCAGCGCTGATTGCATGAGCCTCAACTCCTAGAGCCCCTGCAAGGGTGTCCCAGAGAGCTTTTGTCCTGGAGGCTGAGTAGCCCAACCTCCCAGTCTTTGGTCACCTACTGTGCCTTCTGGAGCCCCTCCCAGGATGCTCTCAGCATGTACCACTCCCCCAGCAGCAGCTGGCGAGACCCTCACACAAGTAGAGAAAAGAAGGAAAGAGGAATCCAAGACCCCAGCCCAGTTCACAAGAACCAGACTCTTCTCCCAGTGCCCCTCCTACTGAGTCCCCGTGGCATTTATGATGCCCCAGTTGCTCACATGATGACATGATGAGCTACTCCCTTGCCCCCCACACAGGCCAGTCTCACCAAGGCACTGCCTGCTAACAGCCCCTCCGTGGTGCCCATTGCCCTCGGGGTAAAATTGGGAGTCCAGAACACAGCTCACAGATGCCACTGCTTACTGCTTTCCAGTGTCTTGGTACCCTGGGGTCCCCTTCCACAGCCTGGCCTCTCTCCCCAGCTGCACGAGACTTCTCAGAGTTTCCTAAGTACATTGTCTGCCTCCCTCCTGCAGTTGGATGTGGACATGATCATGCTGTTCCTTCCCCTGGGATGTCCCCTCTTCTCTTGAAGCCTCCAGGGCAGGGGACACTGCCCCTGCTGTGTGTGCCTCCTTCCCTTCCTCACCTGTTTTCTTTATCCTAAATCCATGGGTAAACCCGTCCCCTTGGGTCACCTGCACTTGGGGACCCCACGGCACCTTAAATCCAAAGATACAGTCACCATTTCCCTTTTGCCCAAGCTGCTCTTCTCCCTGGCATCCCCATGGGTGACCACACAGCGACCCAAGCCCAGGACCTGGCAATCACTTCCTGTCACCCTCCAGCCCTGCCTCAGGCCCTTGTCTGCAATCTGCTGCCATTGTTGCTGTTCCTGCCATGAGCACTGGGCACATGGCACTCTGCCTGCAGCAGCAGCCTCCCGTCTGGCCCTAGCTCACCCTCCCTGACCATACTTCACACTGCAGCTGGGTGTTGGCACCAAGATGTTGGCTCAGCCAGTCACCACCCTTTGCAGAGCCCACTGTTGGCTCTCCATTGACGCAGCTCCTGGCTGCCTCCCCTCTTCCTGTCCCACAGGCCTGTGGGCTGCTTTAGCAATGCCAAGTTTGCTCTAAGACCTTGCTTCATTCTGGGATTCATCCTGGGGGCCTCCCCTGCACTTAACTCTCAGAGAAGCCTTCCGTGGCTGCCCAAAGTGGACAGGTTCTCAGCTGTTTTAGGGTGGAGGTGGAGGTGGAGGTGGAGGAATTGGGGTGGGAGCTGTGTGTGGCCTTGATCACTGCCCAGTTGAAAGGGGCCTGGGGCTGACCCTTAAAGGCTGGTGGTTCCATGTTTCAGGTTGTGGCTCAGGGTTACTTTCAAGGAAGAGGGCTGTATATGAAGAATTTGACAACTGCAGGGATGAATAAATCACCCCAAAGCTCAGGTTCCCAAAGTATGTAGCCACCTGAGGGTGCTGTGGACTGCAGGGCACAGGGAGGACTTCTGCTCTACATAGGGCCAGGCAGCCCTTGTTTGAGGACTGGGTTTTTGGCTCGAAGCGGCAGCAGGACTTAGGGGGCAGTTCTTGGCAGGGAGCACTGGAGCAGGTGCAGCAGCAGCTGAGGCGAGCAGGAAGCCAGGCCCCCTGGAGGCAGGCCCGTAGGTAGAATGCATCCTTGAGAATGTTGGGCAGAGAGAAACTTGCATGGGTGGGTAGTCCAGATCAGTTTGGTACCCCCCTAGTGGATTTATTGCTTAAGCACGAGCTCAAGGCAGCACCTCCATAGGCAAACAACAGAAAGCCCTGGAAGCTGGGCACCAGGCCAATGCAGGCGCCATCGTGGAGTTCCATGCCCCTCCCAGTTACTGTTCTGGGGACCGGATGGGTCCGGTGGGAGCTGTGCATCACTACAGTACACAGTTGACAGGTGCTGCTGAGGACGGGAGAAGGTGTGTTTCAGTTCCCCATTTGGGAGATCACAGTCCAAGGTCAGCCTGGCGTCTGATGAGGGTGGTGGAGGGTGGAGTGTGTGTAGAAGGGCCTCACGTGGCCAGTAAGCAAGCCACGGGTGTGGCACACGCTTGTCTTCCATGCCCATGTGCCTTTCTTTACAAAGCTGCCATGATTCTCTCTGGAGACTTTATCCTAACAGCCTCCCCTTCCCTCCAGTCTAATCACTTTGCCAGATCCCCTTCTCCCCCAGTTTCAGGCACCGTAATTGGATTTAATTCCTTCCTGAGTCTGGGGATCAAGCCTTTAATACATTAGACTTTGGGTCAAACCATAATAGGTCCTCAAGCTTGATGGAACACATCTGCCCAGGAGGTCAGAGCCTCAGTGGATGGCACTGCATGCATGTGAGTGGGTTGGAGTAGAGGGCAGATGGCCCGTTCCAAGTTGACTTGGTATCTGCTTGCTCCCCTACTTGTGAGCCTTAACCTACTTCTCAGAACACCTGCCGAGGCACCTCTGCTGAGCATCTTCACTCAGAGCTCTGGGTCAGTGACTAAGGGATACCAAGCACCTCTCCTTGGTTTCTCCTCCATACCGCAGGTCACGTGATGTCACTTCACATGATCATGGCAAAGAATGATGTGGAGCTTGTCATGGAAGAGGAAAGGGGGCTTGGTTCCACCACATGCCATGGGGGTTGGGCGGTCCGTCTGACCCCAGTGCCTGCCCTTTCCACTGCCTGGAACTGCTCCAATCTTAGCCAAGGAGTCGGGTACTTGCAGATAAATCTGAGACTGCCCCTGCCTGCCTGTGGCTCTTGGAAATCCACGGCCTCCCCCTCTGCCCTGCCACACTGTGGCTTCTGCTAGGATGCAGCTCCTGTCCAGCCTACTCCCGGGTCTGCTGTACGCAGTGACTGGGACCTCCGGCAGCTTTTCCTTTCTCATGGCTCCCCAGATAGCAGTGAGAATGGGCAAGGCTGGCGGTCCCTGGCAGAAGCAGGATTGGGACCATCAGGACCGCCAGCTCTGACTCCTTGTCATCATTGACTGGCTCGTCACAGCATCCCCACTTTGTCAGAACAGAAAAGTTTCCCTGGACACCCAGCCTTGCCCTCTTCTGCCAAGGCTGCTCACGGACCGACCCAGGGCAGAGGCGGGGTGTCAGTGGAGGGGTGTCCTGTACTCGGGACTGCGCCAACATGAGGGTTGAACCTCCTCTTTCTCAGGATGCGCTCACACTTAGCTCCAGTCCTCGCTACAGAGAGGAGATATGGATTCCTGCTGGGTCCTGGACTATGTGTCCTTGGCCAGGTGACTCAGCCACTCTGGGCTTTTAGATTGCATAGCTGCCAAGGACAAGCTGGTAGAAGCCAGCTCAGTAGCTCGTGACACACGGGCACGTGTGTCAGAGGGGCCACATGTGGGAAGGAGCACCGAGCAGCCCCTGAGACAGTGGGTGCCCAAGTAAGGGCAGCGCTCTCCACTCCGATCATGACTGACTTCTCCCCGGCTGCCCAGTTCCTGAGGTTTCCGCACTCCTGACGCAGGCCCAGCGGCCTCCTGTCTTGGCCCCTCTCTCTCCTTTCCCTTTTTAAGGGCATTTCTGCTGCTCAAGGCCTCCAGATCTCCCGCAGGGCGGAAAGCCTGCCAGCATCCTAGCCGCTGCCAACCCCAGAGTCCTCTTGTAACATTCCTGCAAACTGCACGCCAGGATTTGCCCGCCCTGGGTGTGCCGGGACCAGAGGGAGGGGCCGAGAGGAGCCCCGCAGTCACGAGGCAGCAGCTGCAGCGGCCGGGCCGGAGGTGGAGGCTCGACCTCTCCAGGCCATGAACAGGAAACAGGTGGACTTCGCTCCAGCTCTGCCAGAGTGGGTGGAGGCGAAGGGGAGACCCCGATCTGGGTCCTGAATGTGGTGGAAGGGATGGAAGTCCAGGGTCCCCACTCCCAGTGCAACCCCTGCTCACCAGACCCCCGGGGCTGATGGGAGACCATCCGCTGACTCACAGATGACTCCTGGCCTCTGGTTAGCCCCTGCGGCCCAGTCTCTGACAGTGCAGGACACAGAGAGGAGTAGGGTGAGAAAGCAAACTTCTCATCCCCTCTCACTTCACCAGTTGGGCTGCTCTGCCTTGGGGAGTTATTTGGAGGGACAAAATATCCCCCATCCTGTGGGTCTGCCATTGCACCTCAAAAAGAAAAAGTAAAACAAAGAAACAAACAAAAGCCCTGATATCCCACGCAAGGCTCAGCCAGCATGTAAGGGTTCTCCCAACCTCATGGGGTAGTTACATCTTCATTTCCACCAGGGTCTACCTGAAAGAACAGTTTCTTTCTCGATGACTCCAGGCTACAACCAAGGAGCGCTGTGATGTTGGCTCTCCAACAGAAATCAGATTATTTCTTATCACATCTGCTTGTTGCAGGTATTGTGAAATCTCACTTCTGCTTGCCATGACTTACAAGTTTTATAAAAGGTTTAGTTGCATTAAAAACAGAGAGAGAGAGGGACAGAGAGAATCTTTTACCTGCAGGTTCACTCCATGGATGTCTGCCTGCAGCAACCCCCAGGACTTTGAATGGGGAGGAGCTTTTAGAGCCACTGCTAGATTATTCCCTGGTCTTAATTCTTCAGTATTTGATGATATTTTACCATAGTTGCTGCTTTTGAACTCTTGCCAGCTTTGAGTATTCTGAGAAGGGTTACGTATTCTGAGAAGGGCCCATGGGCTTCACCGAACAGCCACAGGGGGCCAAGGCATCAAAGAGGCAGAGTCTCCATGCCCTGTATCGCTCTGTTACTTGCACCATTCTAGGAAAGGGGCAAGGGACAGCAGCAGGACAAATAGATCCCTATTAACACAGGTGGCACCGGCCTTCACTTCTGTCCCCAACACTTTCAGGGCTTAGTGAAGAAGCAGTTGCAAAGGAGGCTGGGAAATACAGTCTTTATCTGGGTGGGAACATGCCCAGCAAGACATGCCCTTTGTTGTAAAAGAAGGGGAGAAAACACATGGGGGCTGCTGGACGATCTGCCATGATGTCCAACACGTCTACTTCCCACCACTCCTTTGCCCTCACCCTCTTGCTACAGTTCCCTCCTCCTACCCAGCAACTCCTCACCCCTGCTGCCTTTCTAGCATCATCTCTCACTTGGCTTGGAACCTATGGCCCAGCCTGTTGTGGCTCTCATCTACAGCCTCAACTCCACCCTTCACTTCATGTTAGAGTCCAGCACCTCACCATCCCCTCACCCACTCCCATCAGCCTTCTCCCAGCACCACTCTGCAGAAGCTTCTGCCACCAAGGCCACCAAAGGCCTTTTAAAATATATTTATGTACTTGGAAGGCAAAGCTAAGTGGGAGATGGGGCAGAGACAGAGGTTTAGAGATCTATTTGCTAGTTCACTCCCCAAATGGCTGCAATGGACAGAGCTGGACCAGGGCAAAGCCAGAAGCCAATAGCTTCTCCCACACCTCCCACATGGGTGCAGAGGCCTAGGCACTTGAGCCATCCTCCAAGACTCCCAGGTGCATTGACGAGGAGCTGGATTGGAAGTGGGACAGCTAGAACATGCACCAACAGCACCAACACCCATTTGGGATGCTGCCATTGCTTCACCCACTATGCCATAATGTCATAATAGCTGCATCTTGATAGCATTAAGAAGTGATTGTCCAGAGCCATCTAGGTTTATGGACATTCACACTGGGATGTTCCACCATAGCAAAATCACCTAACGATCTATTTCTCATGTGTCCCTATGGTTACACAATATTAGGACCATACCAGGAGGAACACACACTAAGCATGGTGCTGAATGCATTGGACTGACTTGTCTCTTCTGCAACCCCCTTTAGTTCCTAGGGAGGGCATTTTTTTTCTCCTTCCTCTATACACCCTGGAAATTTTGCCCAGAACATTAGACTGAGTTTGGGAACCCACCAGAAGACACATCAGCTGGTGCACTAGTGAGCACCAACAGCACAAAGCAGTGGGAGGGGCGTGTGCCCCTGTGTGCATCTGTTTGTCTGAAAGCAAGGAAGACAGAGGAAGCTCTTCCATTTGCTTATTCATTCTCCTAAGGCCTACAAAGGCTAGCGTGGAGCCAGACCAAAGCCAGGAGCCAGGGATTCAATCTGAGTCTCCCGTAGGGGTGGCAAGATCCCAAGAACTTGAGTCATCACTTACTTTCTTTCTAGCAGGAAGCTGGAATTAGAAGTAGAGTCAGGATTCTGTCTCCACTGCTATAATTTGGGGCCAATATGCAGCCAGTTCTGGGGCTATGGGGAGTTGTGAGGTGGGGGGACTGCTGAGGACCAATGATGGATTTGACATAAAGTTAATGAACTGCAGTCCTCTCATTGTTCAGGCTCCTGTGTGGCACAAAATCGTCCTCGTCTTACGAATGTGGTGGCATTGTGCTATTATGGTGATTATGGTTAAGGAAGCCTACTAAATTGTATGAGTTATCAGGCCGTCCAAAACCTGAGTCCACAGGTGCACAGGTGCCCAGTTAGCTCCAGGCACCAAGCGACCACTCAACAGCAAAACAGGTGATGTCTAAAATAGTAATGGGCAAAACAGGTGGCTGGGAGGAGCCGCTTGCCACCAGAGCCATGTCTTCCTGGCCATGCAGAGACGTGCCAGTATCCAGTCCAGGCATGGGGAAGGCAGTGCCTCCCCGGGGCTGCAGGGGCACGGGGGATGTGTGTAATCCAGGCACCTGCTGTTCTGATGGCTTCTCCCGTGGTCATCCACTAGCCCCACGGAGCCACTGCAGTTCTCACGGCCGTACATGGGTATAGCTGCCATCTGCCCGTGGAGTGTGACTCTTAGAAATTCCGTTTCCTGACGACAGCTCCTCTGTGCCTCAGAAGGGCTCATTTCCCTGTGGCCTCTGCTTCCTGGGGCCCAATTCATTCTCCTGCATGGAAGGGAAGACAGGGTTCCCAGTTCCGAGTCCCAGGCATTAGGCACCAAAAGCAAGGTGCGGCAGCAGTGGGAAATGCAGCCAAACCTCCCACAGAGACACAGGGAGCTTTTTCTTTTCTTTTCTTTTCTTTTTTTTTTTTTTCAATAAAGGTTCTAATGTAGCAGGTGGTGACAGGATGCTTCTCCAGCTTCACATCCCAGCTCCCACGACAACCCAGGCCCAGAGAGCCTGCCCTGAGCAGCTCAGAGCACCAGTCTGCAGCACCTGTGTACAATAGGTAAGTCCCAGGAGTCCAACTAAATGCAGCCCACACACAATGAAAGCAGTCGGTGCCTCCCAGACCTGCCCTATCTCCCCTCCTCCTCTTTTCTTATTTATTTATTTACTTAAGATTGATTTAAAAGGCGGAATAACAGGGAAGAGACAGACAATGAGGTTTTGCCTCTGCTGGTTCACTCCCCAAATGCCTGCAACAGCCAAGCTGAATCAGGTTGACGCCAGGAACTTTGAACTCCATCAAGGTCTCTCCTATGTGCGTGCAACGGCTCAAGCTCTTGGGTGATCTGCTGCTTGCCCAGGTGCAGGGGGCTTGACTGGAAGTGGAGCAGGTGGGACTCAAACCAGCATCTGGATATGGACTTAGCCAGCAGCACCCCAATAGCATCCCCTTCCTTTCTCCTCCTAAATCTTCACAACCAGATCTCAGCACTGCCAGGAAAGGGGGGGGGGGCGCTCTGCTCAACTGCCTTCGAGCCTTCCAAAGTGCTCATGGCTCTAACAAATCAAATAACTGCTGGAAGCTCTGGCTTTGGGCATAAGGCAGAATCTGTCCATTACATCACATTTTGGACACCCATCTCTTCCTCCATTTCCTACACCCTAACCCCACAAGGACCCCAGTGAGCAGAGCAGAGAATAAAAGGAAACCAGGAATAATGCATCCTGCATGGGAGAACGTATCAGCGACCATGAAACCCAGGGTGCAGATGCGGCACCATGGGGCTTCCACAGAGATGCGTGACTACTCAAGAGCCAAGCAGGAGAAGCAGGGTTTCCGGCCCCAGAGGAGCCATTCCCTGGGGAGGAGGCCAGGCCGTAAGGTGACACAGACAATTGGGAGGCTTGATGTGGTGATTTCCTGTGGTTGGGTTAAAGCCTAGGACACATCTAGACAGATGGCCCATGGACGGGGGAGGGGGAGTGGGGGAGCAGCCCGCCTCTTTCACCCCTGGAGGCACTGGGCTTTGGGATATGGCTTCACAATGTAAGTACTCAGCCTTTTCAGGGTCGTGGGTAGAAATCAGGGGTTGGAGAACTAACAGTGACTGTGCCATTTTCACAACCCCCCAGCATTCCGTGCTGTGCAGAGTTCCTGCAGCACGCATGCTGCGTGTTGTTCCCCATCTCTTTTGGCTGCTGCAGCTTGCTCTTCCGTGCATTTCAGAAGGGAACTGGTAGATGAAAAGCGCACTTTTTAAAAACAATCTATTTTAGGACCTGCTCCCAATGTAACTGGCAATCCTGGGCATTGCAGCTTAGGCCTTTGTTCTATGCAACGTCCCACCACAGCGCTGATCGGGATGTCCACGCTCACACGCTGGGGTGGCCAGAGCCAGGGCCAACAGCCAGGCTGCAGAGGAGCTCCCTCCACCCCCGCGCCAGCGCTCCCGGGAGGCTTCACCCGGGACGCTGGCGGGCGGGCGGGGTGAACTCGCGGCTCGCGGGCGTCGCCAGGATGCGGCGCCGCCTCCCCGTGCCTTCTGCCGGCGGCGCTGAGCGCTGACTCATCCCAGCTCTCGCGGCCAGCCCGTGCACGCCCACAACGTGCCCTCTTTCCTTACTCTCCACGGCTTCCTCCCAGGCTCTCCCCAGGCGCCTGCCAACCCACGCGCGTCTCCCTGAGGCCCCAACACCCACCCTCGTTCCCTGCCACATCCGGAAGCGTTGCAGTCTCCACGCGCTACCTCCTTGATCCACCAGGGTCGGGTCTTCTGTCGCCTTCTCCGCCGAGGGGACAGCCCAACCTGTACAGGTCGGCCCTGGGTTTCCCGACCTCCAACCCCATCACTCTAGGAGCCCTGCACCTGCCTTTGCGCGCGCACCCGGCTGGCCACGCCTCCTGCCTGGGTTTCCATGACACTGCACTTTCCCCACATCTCCTCACCTCCTCCCGGTTTCTGACAGCTCGTTTCCTCCCTGGCATCGCCTTCTCCCAGCTTCTGGGTGTGGGTGTCCCCGAGGAGCTGTCCTTAGCTTTGTCTTCCTCTCAGCTGTGCTCGCGCTCCCCATGGAGGGGCTCTTCCTCTGCTCTCGCACCCCCACTCCACACCACTGCCCCCTCCAGCTTTGGCTACCCGCAGGGCCAGAGCCTCACACCCTTTTCCCACCCCATGAGATGCAGCATCTGGAATCAAGATTTTCTTTTCTTTCTTTCTTTCTTCTTTTTTTTTTTTGGTTTTAGTGCTGTTGAGGCTTTGGAGGCAATCCTAAGCAAAGCCAGCCTCAGTCACTGAGAACCACAGCCTAGCGGGTGGTTGTGGGGAGGGAAGGATATGTCTTACGGAAGACTTGCAACTTTAGCCCAAAGTTTAGATCCTGCCTCTGCCACTGGGACCCTGAGCAAGCCCCTTTCTTTGTTCACCCATGTATTTAGCAAACGTGATAGACTCCCTAGTCCAACCTGCCCCAGGAAACAAAAATAGGAGAGCAAAGCCCGCTCACAACCTCTGACAGCTGGGAGAGTCCTGGCAGCAATCAAACAGCTGTCCGGACAGGTGTTGCACGGTGACTCAAGTGTGACAAGCTGTGTGAGGGACCAGGGACTGTGGGACTCCACTGGCTTATCAGGAGATCCGAGGCGGCTTCCGCCAGGCCCCGCCTCCTAATGTCGGGATCAGAAGGAGGAGCACAGCCATGGAATGTGCCAGGAATTACGCCCCCACAGGGGTCCAGGCCTGAGCCCCAGACACCACCACAGCCTGACCGTACATGGCTACAAAGACAAGATTAGAGATTGGCGAGGCCGCGGGGTCAGAGCAGGAGTGTGAGGTTATTGTGGTATCCTTGCTGGAAAGGGCCATGATCCAGGGAGCCTCTAGAAGCTGCAGAAGACAAAGTGATGGGGCCTCCCCTAGAGCTCCAGGGGACACACGGCTATGCCTGTGCCTGGGGGCGTGGGACAAGCCTTACTCTCTGCATGGGTGTGGTGCCTTGTTCTAATGGCCTTGGGGAACTGAAGCTAGGAGAAGCATGGAAAATGGGCCTGGGCCAGGGGTAGCATGTGGGTCTGTGAATTAAAGAAAGATGGGGGCAGAGAGTCCTGCATTGTGGCCCAGTGAGTTAAACTGCCGCTTGTGCAGTTGGCATCCTGTATAGAGAACCAGTCCTAGCTTTGGCTCTCTCTTTTTCTTCCTTTCCTTCTTTTCTTTTCTTTTCTTTTCTTTTCTTTCTTTCTTTCTTTCTTTCTTTCTTTCTTTCTTTCTTTCTTTCTTTCTTTCTTTCTTTCTCTTTCTCTCTCCCTCTCTCTCTCTCTTTCTTTCTTTTCCTTAACATTTCTTCATTTTCTTTGGAATGGCATATTTACAGAAAGGAGAGGAAAGAGGAAAGATCTGTTGCAATGTCTAGGGCTGACTGATTTGAAGCCTGGAGCTACAAGCTTCTTCCTGGTCTTCCATACAGGTGCAGGGTCAAGGCTTTGGGCCGTCCTAGACTGCTTTCCCAGGCCACAAGCAAGGAGCAGGAAGGGAAGTGGAGCAGCTGGGATTAGAATTCGGCATCCATGTGGGATCCCAGCACATGCAAGGAAAGGACGTTAGTCACTAGGCTGCAGCGCAGGGCCCCTGCCTGTACCTGGGAAGGCAACGAGGATGGTGTCACAGCCCAGGAGCTTGGACCCCTGCCACCTATCTGAGGGTCCTCAAAGGAGTGTCTGGCTCCTGGATTCTGCCTGGCCCAGACCTGGCTGTTGTGACCATTTGGGGAATGAACCAGCAGGTAGAAGATTCTCCCTTTCTCTTTCCACCTCTCTCTTGCTGTACTTCTCAATAAGTAAAAAAAAAAAAAAGCTGTGTCTAGAATGCATGTGCGTGCACACGTCTCTGTAGCTGGACAGGTGGGTGAGCAACAGACCCTGGGAAGTAACGCCAGTTTTGTTCCATCATGAAAAAGCCACCTGCAAGCTGCAAGGCACTGTCTTTCTGTCATCTGCCGACTTTCTCACTGCCTCTGAGCCTCGGAGTCTTCCTTAGTACCAGGGTGACTTCAAAGGGCACGTGAGAATAGTCAAGGAAGTGATGTCACAGGCGGGGTTCTTGGTAAGTGTTCAGTCGCCCTGTGGTTCCACGGTTTTCCAGCTGAACCCTGCATGGGGCCCTGGAGGCTCTGTGAACCTCCTCTGGAGAGTGAGCGAGCGGGGGACAGCCTTGCCTTTGGTTGAAGCAGCTGAATTTGCCTTTCTTGGTACCTTGGATTCAATTTCTGCTCAAGGCCCGTGGTTGGAGGAGGAGGGGGAGGCTGCGAGGAATAGAAGGAATGGAAGTTCTTGCCTAGCCCTGTGACTCCGAGCACCTGGGGCCTAGTGGGTGGTCTGGACCTTGGGGTCACACTGGACATATTGCGACTGTGTTTTTCTCTCTTTTTGGTCAGTTTCCCTGGCAGGACACCGGGGTCCACAGGCACAGGAGTTGCAGGTGCATGACTTGCTGGGCACATGATAACCACAGGAAGTGACGCTCCCTCTGTCGCAGACTTGGTTTCACCTGTTGCCTAGTTGGCAGTGAGTGAAAGGTGTCACAGCCCTAGTGCCCTGGCTGAGCTTCCAGGGAGGCTCAGTGTGTGGCACAGCATGAGGGTGAGGCCAGTAATGCTGTCCACAGGTGGCCTGGCATTTGGAGCTGGCCATGGTCGGCAGTTGGAAGAGGAAGCTAATGTATGATGTCACTGCACAGGCTGTCAATCAACTGTGGCTACACAGTCCCGTCTCTTCAGGGTCACTGCCACTGTTCCTCCTTCCCCACCCTCCCTGGGTGCACATCTGCACATCTAGGCTGTCAGGCCATTGCCACAGCCTCTGTGTTCCCAAAGGGTTCCCACAGCCATTGTCATCAAGTAGGACTGTGCTGGGATCTCAAGGACCTTCCTGTTGGGCTGCCCCCATCTGGCCCTGCAGGTTCCTCTCCAGGGCCGGGTCCCCCAGACAGGCCCATGCCTAGCCAGCCCCGGCTCCCCAGCAGTGCCTGCACACAGCATATCCCTCTGTAGTGTCTCCAACTCCCACTCATGTGATGGAAACAAGGTGCCAATGTGAGATTCCAAGGTCTGGCCCCCGTCACCTCCTCTTAAAGGACTTTGTTCCCCCATCACCATTTACAAGGCCCCAGCTAATCGTCCTGGTGTGGCTCCTCTAGCCTTGTCCCCTTTTGCCTGCCGCACCTTAGGTTGATGCTCTGAAAGCACTGGTGGCTCTGTACATTTCCTTCCTTTCTGGACTCTACCAGGGGAGCCCCTTGAAGGCCAGTTCTGGCCCCCAGGGGCTTCAGTGCACTGAACTGTCACTCCAGGGGTTCTGAATGTCCTTCCTTCTGCCAGGGACACCCTCTTGCCATGACTCCCCTCAACATCGCATTCCCTTGCACAGCTCAGCGGCTATTTCCTGCTCACACTGGGGTTCAGGTGGATGAGCTGCTCTGACGTCCTATAGCCTCAGCCCAGGATCCCTCAGCACTTCCTACATTCCCTGCTTGGTTATAATTACCTATTTCTCTGTCATAGCCTCATTTGACGCTGGTGGCAGAAACAGGTGTCTCCAGCAGGGAGCTGAGCGTAGTGCCTGGCATGTAGTAGCTGCTTAGTAAACACTTGTTTGATGGAACTGGGCAGCTCTAGAAGCTCGGCTGGTCTTGCCAAACTCTCCACCTGCTCTTCCTGATGGCAGAGATGCTGGATCATCAATCAACAACTGTTGAATGCCATTATTTGCTTGGTGCAAAGCTGAATGGCTTATGTGTGTCACCTGCATTTACTCCCTGGGCTTCCCATGCTCTGCAGTACCAGCTCCTGGTCCATTGTGCTACCATGTCCCTACACAGACTCAGATATGTTGCCCTCAGGCCACAAACACAACTTGCACATCCCACCTGCTCCTATGACAAACGTACTGTTTATTTTGTTCAGATAAAAAAAAAAAGCAACACGGAAATGGGGCATAAGTTAATTCTGGAAATTTTTTTTCTTTCTATACTCTGCTGTCTTTTCCAAAAATTAAAAAAAAAAAGCATTTTTCAAATAATACTATTAATAACAAAAAACTTCTAGCTGTGATAGATGTTCAAATGCAAAATGAGAGCAGTGGATGGGATTAGGGAGGGGCACGCCGTTGGGCCTGGGGGTTGATAATTCTGGCAGCCTGCTGGCTGCTGGGTGTGGAGGGTGCAAGGCCAGGGCGTCTCCACGCTCAGATCCCAGACTCCAGCCACCACGTACACTTAGTGAGCTGTCCCTGGGCCTGCCTGGGCTCCAGGGACTGCTCTCTTGGGATGAGTACACAGAGGGGAGACATCTTGTGGGCTGGGAGGGACCGGGGTCCACCCACTGCCCTCATGAGTGGTGGATGGGATTGGGGAGGGGCACAACCTTGGGCCTGGGGGTTGAAACTTCTGGCAGCCTGCTGGCTGCTGGTGGGTGCCAGGCCGGGGCGTCTCCATGCTCGGATCCCTGACTCCAGCCACCGCATGCACGTGGTGAGCTGTTACTGGGTGGCCAGTGCACCATTTGGCGCCAGGCTCCACCTGATGACCACCTGACCAGGGAGCTCTGGGGTTTTGGTTCTTTGAATCGCTGCTAAGGTAGCTCCACATTGAACCCACTGTGCCTCTGGGATGTGAATCAATCCTAAAGATTCCCAATGACAGAGTAACTTTTCCTTTCAAGAACTTATAATCACTGAACAATGCTGACCACCGAACACCAGTCCATGCAAAAGCTAAGGCTCGGGGCTTGTCTAGCAGGATCATATCCTATTACCTGACATGATGATGGATCAGGAGATGGGTCACATTAGGCAGGGCCATGACATTAACTAGCACTCAAGAACCATATCTGGGGGTAGATTCTGTGGGGGATGTGTGGGCCAAACCCTGTGGAAATTCTAGCCCCACTGGTTAGCTCAAGAGTTGGGGTGGTGATGGACTAAGCTAGGTGTGGACAAGGAGCCTGCCATCAATCACAGGTAAAGGAACCGACAACAGTCTGGACTGGTCAAGGCAGCAGCACCTGAATGTGCATCCTAAAAAGGGTGTGGTGTGGGCCAGCCTCAACCTTCATCAGCTCATACAAGCTCAAATGAAAGGCCAGACTTCGCCAGGCACTGGCCTAAACCCAATGGCATGTATGAGAACTGGGTCTGGGAGTGGATCAAGTGGAGGAACTTGGGAAACTCCCTTGAACATGTGGTCCAGACCTGGGGGTCGGACAAGCTGGGAAAAGTAGCTCCAACAGCTGGCTAATGTGTCAATTGGTAATGGAATGGGGTGTACCAGGCAGAACTGAGCAAACCTTAGCCCACAGGTGAAACTAGAAACCAGGATGGAGCACAGGTCATGCCGAGCTAGGCTCTTGCACCTACTGGTCTGCATGAGCCAGGGACGCTAAGCCACAGTGTCTAAGGCAGAGGTCGGGACAGGTGAGGGGCTGAGCCAAGCTGAGTCAGAGCAACCACTGACATGCACGAGATCTATGGCTGAGAACAGGCCCGGCTGGGGAGCCAAGGGGACAACCTGAATTGGGCTGAGGTTCCCACCAAGGGGTGCATGGGCTGGAATAGGGGCTGCGTTCTGCTCAGGATATAGTTGTAGTTTCCTTGGCACAAGTGTGGACTGTGACTGGGCCCACCAAGTGGAGCCAGACTCTACCACCGTCTCGTGTTCTGGAGGACCAGGGTAGATGTGGGATGGACTAAGCTAGGTCTCAACCCCCTACTGAGCTATGTGTGAACTGTATGTGGGTATGGACGAGCCATGGCTAGGCTGAAACATCCAACAGCAAGTACCAGTCTGGGTTGAAGGCCGGTCAGGAATAGCCACTGTTCCTGCTAGGACAGGAGGTGAACTGAGTAGGGCTGGCTCATGGATCCCCTGGTATGCGCATGAAATCTGGCATTGGGAGAGGTTCTGATGGAGGAGCCTGGGCAACTCCTCTGGCAGGACACAGACCCTGCAGGTAAGTGCAAGAAACATGATAGGAAACAGCCCAGAAAAGGCCATGGAAAGTTAACCACTAGCATACATTTGGCATGGGTTGGGGGCAGACCAGGCTGAATCAGTTCACGTCATCCACTGGCGAATCCGAGCACCAGAACAGAGTGTGGGTCAAGCCAGGTTTGGTTGTGACAAAAACCAGTGCACAATATGGAATGCCAAGGTGAGGTTGCCTGTACCGGATGTGACTGCAACACCCAACCAGCACATGTAAGAACCAGGAAGGGAGGAGGCAGAGGAATTCCCGGCAGGGGAGTAGGGAGGGTTCCTTTGCTGGACAGCTACTCCCACTGGAGAGCGTGAGCTGGGATGGGGGCAGAACAGACTAAGCAGGGCTACAACACCTGTACGCCTCATGTGGACTAGATCAGGGAAAAGCCAGGCTGGGCTGATTGATCCTACTGGTGCAAACAAAATTAGAGTGGGTGAGGGTTGTTTGGGCTTAACCACAGCATCAGCTGGCAGAAGCTGGCACTGGGGGCTAGTTCTGTTAAGTCAAACCACAGTTGTGGGAGAGGCTTGGGAGGGAAATAGTGGGCTCCTCCCTCTTGGGTTACCCCTTCTACGGGAGGGCATAAAACGAGGACAGGGGCTAGGGTGGAATGGAGTGTGGGACAGACTGGACTATTGTTAAGATTTTTTATTTTTATTATTTTTTCATTGGAAAGGCGGATATACAGAGAGGAGAGACAGAGAGGAAGATCTTCCATCCGATGATTCACTCCCCAAGTGAGCGCAACGGGCCGATACTATGCCGATCCGAAGCCAGGAGCCTCTTGCGGGTCTCCCACGCGGGCGCAGGTTCCCAAAGCTTTGGGCCGTCCTCGACTGCCTTCCCAGGCCACAGGCAGGGAGCTGGAAGGGAAGCGGGGCTGCCGGGATTAGAACCGGCGCCCATATGGGATCCCGGGCGTGCAAGGCGAGGACCTTTAACCACTTGCGCCACCGCGCCGGGCCCCAGACTGGACTATTGTTATACATACTGGCAAACCAGGGTAGGGGGTGGGCCTGGTGGGGGTTATTGTGGGTTGCTCCAACTAGGCTGCATTTCCCACTGGTTTATGTGAGGGCTGAGTATGTGCTGGGCAGCACCAGGCTGGACTGCAACACCCATTGGTTCCAGTGGAAGTCAGGGCTGAAAACAGAATCAACCCAGCAATTGCAACCACCAGCTGATCGGGGCTATGGACTGTGCCGGGCCCTGTACTTGCTAGCACATACAAGAATCTGGTCCGAGAACACCTCAGACAAAGTTTCTTTGGGGATCTCCCCAATCGAAATGCTGGACTCAGAACCCTAACCAAGAAAAGAGAGAAGACAGAACAGGTCAATCAACCATCTCAGCTATATGTTGGCAGCGAAATACAGGGCAAATGGAGACTCTATGATGGACTATGTCAATCAGTGGATTCTTCAACGACCTCATAGTGCTTGGAGTAGCAAGATTGGCAGCAATTTATAACTGGTGAAGTATCAAAACCACTTGAGCAAGATTCTCGGAGCATGCCCCACATCCGGGACCTGAGGTGGGTGGGAGACTGGCTGGGGTTTCTCCCTCAATATTCCCTTTACTTCAGATACATGAAGAAAACAATATGGAAATAATAGTTTTACCCACTTTCCTATAGCCCTTGAACCTTTTACCCTAATTAACTATGTAAAGATTGTCAAAAATATAATTTAAAAAATGGAAGAAAAAAATGCAAAATGAGCAACCTATAGAAGTGAAGAGGAGGGCCCAACGCAGTAGCCTAGCAGCTCACATCCTCATATTGCACATGCTGGCAGCCCAGCTTCCCATCCAGCTCCCTGCTTGTGGCCTGGGAAGCAGTTGAGGATGGCCCAAAACCTTGGGACCTTGCACCCGCATTGGATGCCTGGAAGAAGCCTCTGGCTCCTGGCTTCAGATTGGCGCAGAACCAGCCGTTGCGGCCACTTGGGGAGTGAATCAATGAATGGAAGATCTTTCTCTGCCTCTCCTCCTCTCTGTATATCTGATTTTGCAAGAAAAATAAATAAATTAAATAAATAAAAAAGAAAGAAAGGGGAAATGGTGATTTGGACCTGCATGTGGAGCCACAAAATGGACCTTCATGCAGAACAGAAAGGAGCCATTGCTGCCATCACTGTCACCACCTCCCACGCAGAGCGTGGCACTGCTGCCAAGGTGCAGGGACTGTGTAAGCGAGTCGCAGCTCTGAGAGGTCACAAAAGTAGTGCTGTTTTCACAGATGAGGGAACCGCTCGAGCTGATTGTCGGCTCCGAACACCAGACACATGTGGTCTTGCAGCCCCAGAGGCCGGAAGTCCAAGGCCAAGGTGTGGGCAGGGCTGGCCTGCCTGGGGCCTCGGGGCCTCTGAGTGGGGCTCTGGCCAGGTCTCTGGGGCTTAGCGGGGACCTTCAGGGTTACTGGGCTTACCAACACACCACCTCTTCTTTCCCCTTGCCACACATGGTGCTCTGCCCCTCAAATTTTACTGATTTATTGGAGAGGAGAGAGACACAGATCTTCATCTGCTGGTTCACTTCCTGCACGCAACAGCCAGGGCTGACCAGGCTTAAGCCAGCAGCACTGTCTGGGTCTGCCGTGGAAGGAGGGACCCAAGCACTTGGACTGTCGCCTTCTGCCTCCCAGCATGCACTTTAGCAAGAAGTTGGATGGGAAGTGGAGGTGGAACTCCAACCATGCATTCCAATATGAGCTGTGGGTGGTCCAACAGAACTTAGCCACAATGTCAAATGCCCATCCCCAAATGTTCCCATTTTGAAGATCTATTTATTTTTATTGCAAAGTCAGATATATAGAGGAGGAGAGACAGAGAGGAAAATCTTCCACCTGATGATTCACTCCCCAAGTGACCACAATGGCCGGAGCTGCACCAATCCGAAGCCAGGACCCAGCAGCTCTTCTGGGTCTCCCATGCAGGTGCAGGGTAAATGTTCCCATTTGGAAAGGACATTAGTGGTTGGATTAGGGACCCCTTGACTTCCTATTAGCAATTATCACTGTAAAGGTCTGATTTGTAAATTAAGTCACATACAAGAATGGAAACTGGAGCAGCTAATTTCGGGGAGTTGGGGGACAGCAGATACGATTCAGCCCACAACTCAAGGATGCCATCCCTGGTGAGTGTGAAAGCCCATCTTGCAAACTGGCATGTTCTGAGCATGAAGCCCAAGCTCCATTTCCCGGAACCCTGTCTCCACCCCAAAGCCTTGGCTGCCTTCTGCCTGGCACCTCCCTGCCACCTGGCCAGCTCATAAGGACGCAGCTGTCACATGAGCTCAGCAAATGCAGAGGATGGAGCCTACTTACCACTGTGGAGGACTTCCTAAGTATAACCTCCACCTACCTCCTGCCCCTGCCACTTAGGGTGGCAAGCCTTGGTGGGGGCGGTGCCATGGAGAGGCAGGTTGGGTGGAGGAGTCGGTGGCAGGGGCCCCTTGCTCAGCACTCTGTGGTCCAGGGCCATGACTCTCTCTCTCTCATTTGATTTCTTGTTTGCAGTTCATTCCCAAAGCACTGCTGCCGTTGCTTCTACATGTGAGTCAGCTTTGTCTCGGTTCTTTCCGCCCACACCGTGACTGCAGGTGTCTGCCCCGAAGTGCATGCCACCGGGACCCAGCTCTTCCTGTCTGGGGCCCTTGAGGCCCCTGTAGGGTGAGCGAGGCCATCGCTGTGGCCACATGCCACGTGGGGCCCCTCTTGTCGGGGAAGACCTTGCTGCCCCATGTGTTGGCCTCAGCGGGACTTGCTGACATGCAGGGAGCGCTCACGCTCCTGGACCGGCCAGCAGGCCAGATGGACCTAAGGTTATCCTTGGCCTAAATCGCAGTTCAGTTCTTCAGTGCACCTCCCCCATGTACTTAGGAGGTACTTGGAAGCCTCCCACCCATCCTCCTCCATCCCGCAGGCTGCTTCTGTCTCAGAGACTGAGGGCCAAAGGAGGTACCAGCAGGGCCAAGGCTGTGGCAGCCAGGGTGTGGGCCCCAAGTGCAGCTTCTCCAAGGCCTGGTCCAGGACCCTTCTGTCCAGCACCACCCAAAATCACCTGACTGGCCTCTTCCTCCCCGTGAATGTCTGCAGAGTATCTGCTGTGCACCAGGTGCCATTGGCACAAAGGAAAATACGGTCAAGAAAGCAACACAGACGCAAGGGAGTCCCCGCCTGTCATATTCTAACAGGCAGAGCAGACAGTCACCTAATCAGTGGGCACACTGGTGTCCCTTGGTGACAGTAGGTGGGGAGGAAAAACAGGACAGAGGGCAAGCTGGGAGCAGGGAAGGACCCCCTAAGAAGACCACATGGATAAAGCCTACGGGAGCCTGGGGGCCGAGTCTGCGAGGCCATCCGGGGAACGAGGCCTTGCAGTCAGTGGAACCAGTGTAAAGGCCTGGGCTGGGAGCTCACTGAGTCTGAGTCTGTGTGACTGCATCCCAAGGACAGAGCAGTAGGAGGTGACATCTGTGATCACCAGGGAGGGCAAGGGTAGGCCAGGTCAGCCCTTATCCTGTGGCAGAAGTTCCACAGGAGAGATTACCAAGGTGTAGCTGGGGGGCCAAGGAAGGAGTAGCCAGTTTCTGGGGGGGTGGTGTGTTCTGAAGGCAAAGCTTATGAACTTGACATGGACCATTTCAGAGGAGTGACAGCAATGAGACTGGCAGGATCGCCGAGGTAGGGCGGCCGGGGGGAGTGTAGCGAGGAGTCTCTGAATATGAGAGCGCTGAGCCGTGACTTTGCAGCCAGATGCACCTGCTCTGGACCCTGACTTTGGGTGTTGATGCAAACCTGCAAATCTCCATTTCTTCACTTTTAGGTGGGGGATAACAAGCCTTGTGATGGGGTTGTCAGGAAGGTCAGCTGAGCTATGGGAGGGGAGGGCTAACATGACACTGCTTAGGCCTTTGCTACATGAAGCAGGTCAGGACAAGCCGTGTGGCACAGCAAGCTGCTGTTTGTGATGAGGCATTCCATGTCAGAGCTCCAGTCGCAGTCCTGGCTGCTCTGCTTCAACCCAGCTCCTTGTTAATGGCCTGGGGAAAGCAGTAGAAGACCACGCAAGTGCTTGGGTCTCTGCACCCGATGGCACACCCAGATGGAGCTCTGGACTCCTGGTTTGACTCAGACCTGCCGTGGCCACTGTAGCCATTTACAGAATGAACTGATAAAAAAAGTTCTCTCTCTCACACACACCTCTCTCTCTCTCTCTCTCTCTCTCTCACACACACACACACACACACACCCCCTCTCTGTCTGTCTCTCTCTCACACACACCCCTCTCTCTGTCTCTTTGTCTCTCTGTCTCTATCTTTCTCTCTCTCTCTCTCACACACACACACACACACACACACACACATTGCCTTTCAAATATACCAATAAATGACACTGCTTCCCATGACTCTGAATGGGGTTTGAGCAAAGCTGGGGCAGTCTATACGGGCCAAGGAGGCTGTGGTAGAAGAGGACCAGGGGCCCTGCACATGTCTGCCTCCCCATGCCCCCAATCTCAGGGGGAGTTTCCAGAGCTCAGGCACTGCATGGGGGTGGTGCAGTAGCCAAAGGGAACTCCACGGGTGGAGGCAGAGCGTGGAAAATGGGAATATCCCCAAATTCCAGAGGGGATGAGGTTATCACAGTGGAAGCCAATCACAGGCAGGCAGGAAAGGGCCTTTCTAGGCTAAAACTGGCGGGGGAGGCTTCCAGCCTCTGCCAAGAAAGAGACGCGCCCTGGGCCCAAGGCCATGAGCGCTGCGAAGCCCCACCCTGGCCAGGGCTGACCAGGGTAGCCCCGGAGCCTGGCGGGCGGTGGGGTGGGGGACTGAGTTGTCTGGTGGGTGTGGTGGGGCGGGGGTGTGCCTGGAAAAGCTGTTAGTTTCTGCACCCACTCCCATGTCAGGATGGGGGGCTCCTGTCTCCAGGCCCTGCAAATACTTTTTGTTAAGAAAGACAAAAAGCAGACCCAGAACAGTAGCCTAGTGGCTAAAGTCCTCTCCTTGCACGCTCTGATGGGATCCCATTTGGACACTGGTTCTAATCCTGGCAGCCCTGCTTCCCATTCAGCTCCCTGCTTGTGGCCTGGGAAAGCAGTCAAGGACAGTCTAAGGCCTTAGGAGCCTGTACCCACGGGGGAGACCAAGTGAAGGCTCCTGGCTCCTGGCTTCAGATCAGCTTAGCTCTCACCGTTACAGCCACTTGGGGAGTGAATCATCAGATGGAAGATCTTCCTCTCTCTCTCTCCTCCTCTCTGTATATCTGACTTTCCAATAAAAATAAAATAAATTTTAAAAAGAGAGAGACAAAAAGCAAGATTAGCATCCCTCCATCCCATGCAGGTCGGCTGGCTGATGGACAGATGGACGAACATGTATGATTTAGAGTTTAAAACAGGAGTTTGCTCATCAGAGAGAGAGAGCTTTGGTGCTGGGCAAAAATGAGCATTCTAATCCCATCCACCTCAGAGGGTTGTGACTCTACAACCGCTTGCATATGTTTGTTAGGGTCCCCTGAGATGGTGGCCTCCTTCTTGTCCCCTCCCACCTCCGGGATGCTGGGAAACCTACAGGAGACATTACCAAGGGCACATAGGTGGCACTTGACCGTGCCTCCAAGCCCTGGTGTTGGTTTCCAGGAGTCACAGGGCAGAGGCAGGGAAGTCTGGCCTCTCCTCGATGCTTCCCCATTCCTGTCCATTCCAGTTTAGGACTCTACCTGTGGCACCACCTCTGTTCCCCTCTTCCCCAAGGTCCTACAGCAAGGGGCACTTCCCCAGGCTCCCCTCAAGCTGGCATGCCTGAAGCACTGACATCACGCCCGGGCAGCCACTGCAGATATTTCTGCAACCTCTTCTTAGAAGCAGAAACTCTTCCTTCAGGAAACCAGCACCGGGACTGGGGCCAAGCCGGGCAGATGCTCCATGCCTGCCTGGCCTGGGGAGTTTTTCTATGTGCCCACCCAAGCTGTCACATCATAGGGACACTGGGGACAGGCAATGGCTGGCTCTCACCCTCTCCCCTCCCCAGCCATGCTGTCAATTTTCCCTGTAGTGTCGCAGGCTGCTAAAGTCTTGTTTTTGGAGTGACTCTGGGAGCACAGGGAGCCCTTGTCTCTTCTCCGTGTTACTCAGGCCAGTGGGGCTATTGGATGTCAGAGCAGACATGGGGCTCTCCCAGCCCCCATTGGTACCCACTTTATTGGGCGCTTTCTGGTCCTGGATGCTGTGCCCAGTCCTTCCCAGACATGACACCAGGGGACACACTACTGCTTGGCTGCACTTTGCAGATGTGGCTGAGTGTGTGCAGCTGCCAGGCACAGAGCCCATCCTAAAAACCAGCTTTGGTGACCTCAGCACCACGCTATGCTTCTCCAAGCCTCTCCCATGGGTCTCTTGGGAATGGAAGAGAGCCATGGTCCAGCAGACTGGGATGAGGCAGCTGGCCCCATGCCCGTGGGTGTCGCATTAAGATATTCTGCACACTGTGGACGGTAATTATTCTGTGGGGGAAATGCAGTTGGGCTGCTGTGGTGGTGTTTCAGGTTAAGCAGCTGCTTGACATCAGAGTGACTGTTCGAGTCCCAACTGCTTCACTCCTGATCCAGCTCTGTGCTACTGTATCTGGGAAAATACCAGAAGATGGCCCAAGGGCATGGACCCCTGCCTACGGGGGATGCCTGGGATGGAGTTCCAGGCTCCTGGCTTCTGCCTGACCCCGCCCTAGCTGTTGCAGCCTTTTAGGAAATGAACAAGTAACGAAAGATCTCCCTTCCTGTCTTCCTTTCTCCATCACCCTGCCTTCCAAATAATGAAGTAAATATTTGAAAAACAATTAAAAAATAAAATAATATATCCTCTACTGAATAAAGGCAAACTTTATATTTCTTTCCTATTTTGCCATAAGTGAGTACAGTGAAATGGCATTTACACACCATTCATGCCTGGGCAATGACCTAGAGCTGCCTTGAATGTGTGGGAGGATCGCACAGGTGACCTGCAAGTGCCATGCCCCTTTACCTAAAGGGCTTCAGCACTCATGGATTTCAGATCACAAAGGGTTCCACAACCAGCTCCCTTAAGAGCTGAGGGATAGCTGCAGGCTATGGTCAACCTGCTCTCTTACAAAGTCTCCCCAGCTAATGGCAGATTAAAGACTCAAAGGTTCTGCAGGGAGCAATCTGTTTCACTCTCTGCTGCCCGCCCCCATGGAGGGGTCTTCCACGTGGTGGCATCAGCAGAGGCTGGGAGAGCCCTATGTGTCCCCTCTGAAATCCCATGATTTGGCTGGGAGCGCAGAGCTTTTTCCAGGTCTCCCACATGGGTACAGGGACCCAAGCATTTGGGTCATCCATCCTGCACTATTTTCCCAGGTGCATTAGCAGGGAGCTGGGTCCGAAGTGGAGCAGATGGGGCTTGAACTGGTGCCCATGTGGGAAGCTTGTGCTGGAGGCTGTGGCTTAACCAGATGTGCCACAGTGTGGGCTCTTTGCTTCTTTCTGAAGGTGCATTATTTATGACCCAGAGAAGGTACTCGCAGAAACACTACGGAGAGTGTTCAGATAGGACGAACTGGACACACACAGACTGTCTAAAACAACACACATCTCCCTATTTTAGACCAGCTGGCCTGTTCCTCAGCATTCTTATCCCCACCGAGAGCCCCTCAGCTGTGGAAGAGGCACCAGGTGCCACATGTGACCTCTTTTGATGTCACACACAGACCCTGCCCCATTGGGCAGACCCTTTGGCCTGTGCTGGTCACGTGGGAAGAAGTTTACACCCTGCAGCTCCTGATGCTTGCTCCTCCCCCAGGCTCTTGGAGGTTTCCACTCCAAGGATGAAAAGAAGGATCTGGGACTCCCATTCAGTTTCAGCAACCCTCCCTGACCCCTGCTGGCCCACGCTGGCCCCTGTACCACCTGCTCTGTGTCCCTGTGCCCAGTCTGTAGCCCCTGCTTGCTCCCCCACCTTCCCTAGCTCCTCTGGAGTCCCATGGTGCTCCAGGCTCACTTCAGGCTCATTGGTGGGCACAGCAGCTGCCTGGTTCCGGACCCCTGAGGCTCACTGCTGGGCTTCCTAGCTTCCCAGAGGACTGCCATGCCCACCAGCACCTGCAATCCCCACTCCTGCCCTTGACAAAGCCACTGCCACCAGTGCAGACACAGGGGTGCCAAGCTACCCATGAGGTACACCACTGACCCTACAGAGGCAGGCTTCAAGCTCAGTGTGCTGCTCCCCCTCCTCTGCCTCTCTGGGGCCTCCCCTGCTTCTCATGCTGCCCCTAACCCTAAGCCCCACTCAAGGCTGAACACCTACTTTCCTACTTCTGGCAATGGGAGGAGGAATCAAGGCTACTGGCATCAAGCAATCGCTGTCAACTGCTTGCTCCCCCTGACCTCACCACTGCTGAGCTCTTGCTAATTTTAGAAGCAGGCCACCAATCCAGGCCAAATCTCCCCAGCCAGCAGGGTCAGGCTACCAGAGTTCCGATCCCATTTCTGGCCTGACTAGATATGAGCATGGGCAGATTTGCTCATCTGTCCGGGCCTCAGTTTGCTCATCAAGGAAATGGAGGAAGCAGCACGGGCTGGACCAGTGGAGGGCGTGGCTTTGTGTATCCTGGTCATCCTGCACCTGGTCCCCTCCCACTTCCCCACCGTGACTTCCAGGGTCCTTACTGTTTCTGGCCCCAATGCTACTGTTGCTCTCCTGAGGTGTCCTAGGCTCCTGAGCCACCCCTGCCTGCACATTCTTTTCTACGGCCTCTGCTTGGCTGGAGGATGAGTGCAAGTTCCAGGGTCCATGTGGCAGTGTTCAAAGACAGGGCCTTTTAGGAGGAACGCAGGGTTGGGTGACTTCACAAGATGAGTTGTGGACCAGTAAGACTGCATTTTAAAAAAATATTTATTTTTTAAAATTTTTATTGGAAAGGCAAATTTTACAAAGGAGAGACACACACACAGAGATCTTCCACCTGCTGGTTCACTCCCCAAGTGACTGAAGTGGCCAGAGCTGAATCGATCTGAAGTCAGGAGCCAGGAGCTTTTTCCAGGTCTTCCAGGTGGATGCGGGGTCCCCAAGCTTTGGGCCATCCTCTGCTAATTTTCCAGACTTTAAGCATGGAGCTGGATGGGAAGTGGAGCAGCTGGGACATGAAAGAGTGCCCATGTGGGTTGCTGGTGCTTACAAGGGGAAAAATAGCCATTAAGCCTTCATGCTGCTCCCCTCCCCCACCCCCAACTTTTCTTTCTTGTCTAACTTCATCCATTCAAGGCCCTGTCCCAAGGTTTCCCAAGGGCCTGGGTCCACAGGTGATCTCGCTCTCTCTTCCCAAAGGCCCCTTCCATGCATTCTGGAAGGGGCCAGGCAGCAGCTTCCTTCTCCCCAGCCCCTGAGCTGACCTCTATCTCTTTTTGTCCAGCTGGGTTTTTGGAAAAATCTGCCAGGTGTGCTTTCCAGTGGGTAGGGCTAGGCAGACCTCAGCCCCACCCAGACCTGCCTGCACCTCCTCCCTCAGCACCTATGGTCTCCCCAGGTCACTGCTTGGGCAAGTTCACCACCAGTAGACCTGTTTCTTTTCTTACCAGGCTGCTCCTGTCTGGTGTTTGATGTCTGCGTTTCTACCTCCCTCAGGCTTTCTCCTCTTTCAGCTTCTAAACACGGTAAATATGTAATTCATCATTCAAACTGGGTCACCACTTCCAGTGAAAGCAGGCCCTAATGAGTAATTGCCTGGACCCTGTTTTCAACCAGGCCTCTCCCCAGCAAGTTCAGACATATGGTCGCCCTCTTTTCTAAATCTCCCTTCCCAGGGCAAGCACTGTCATAGCAGGTGTCTCTGTCTTTGACACTGGCATCCCGGTTTGAGTATGGGGTACTCAACTTTGGATCCAGCTCCCTGCTAATTTGCCTAGGAAAGCAGCAGAATATAGTCCAAGTGCTCGGGCCCCTGCCCTCATGTGGGAGAACTGAGGAGGCTCGTGGCTCCTGGCTTTGGACTAGTCCAGTTGCAGCCATCTGGAGAGTGAAACAGCAGGCAAATCTCTTGCTCTGTCTTTCTTCTCTCTGTAACTCTGCCTTTCAAACAAAAATAAGTAAATCTTAGAGACAAGCAAGCACTCCTTTCCCATGCTCTGACTGCCTGGAGTCATCTCTCTTACTGCAACAGCCTCTTGCATGGTCTTAATCCCACGTGGCATCAGTCTTCGCCTGTCTGCTGATGCCTGCCCGCTGAGGCCTGCCCACCAGCACTGTGAGCACTTGAACTTTGTGTTCCATGTGCAAATCCACCTGCATGTTTAGGAGCATCACCAGAACCAGAGGTAAAATCAGAGTCATTCTCTCCAGCCCCGGCTAGCTCTTTTCCTGTTGGGAAATTGGCAAGGGAAAGGTGAGGGTGGAGGAACTGGAGAGTAAAATGGGACAGGCTTCTTGGGACAGGCATTTGGTGCCCACACCCATGTAGGAGTGCCTGGTTTAAGTCCTGATGGCTTCTTGAGTTACGACTAATTCCACCTGCCTGGAATGGCCTGCCCCCTCTTCCCGGCCTGGCACACTTGTTTATTCTGAAAGTCTCATCATGACTGTCACCTCCTCAGGGACACCTGCACAGAACTGGCTGCTTGCAGGCCCGTGGGCACCCTTCTCTGGACACTGAGCCTCAGGCAGGAGGAATGCAACCTCCCTTTCCCCCAATCCCAGGCCAACCATTTCCACCCTGCTGCCATCAACATCCGATTCCCTGTCCCTGCCTACAGCTGCTCTGGCAGCTAGCACTTTTGGCCATGGACGACTTTCCATGTTGAGGCATATAATGCATAATACAAAGACGAACCCTATTAATGCTGCAAACTGACCAATCCACTTGTCCTTGGGGACCACTCCCATAGCCACAGGTGTCTCAGGAATGTCCTCTCTCCTGGAGCCCCCAAGTGCCCTGGGAGATGGAAGCAGTTTGCATTTACGCATGTATGTTTTGTTTTGGAGGAGAGCAGAAAAGGGCAGGGTTCTCAAACACATTTAGGTTTTAATATTTTTTTTATTTTTTAAAATATTTATTTATTTATTTGAAAGGCAGAAAAAAAATAGAGACAAAGAGAGATCTTCCATCCACTGGTTCATTCCCCAAATGGTCCAAATGGCCAGGGTTGTACCACATCAAAGCCAGGAGCTAGGAGCTTCTTTCAGGTCGCTCACTTGAGGACAGGGGCCCAAGCACTTGGGCTGTCTCTGCTACTTTCCTAAGTACAGGAGCAGGGAGCTGGATTAGCAAGTTGGGATTGAAACCAGTGTGGATATGGGATGCTGACACCATAAGCAGAGGCTTAGCCTCAATGCTCAGGTTTAAAAAGGCGAAACTGGCATCTGGCAGAACGACTCAGAATCCAGAACTTGGAATTCACTGATAAATATCGACAAGTGTCCCACACGTATGTGTGCATTTCCTGAATGTACTTGAACAAGGGACCCATTTGTCAGCCAAGCCCTACTACATTGTCAACAGCAGGAGCTTCTCTGGCAACACAGAGGGGACAGTGCCACACTCCTGCCCTACCTGGAGATGCTCACCAGACTTGTTCTGCAGCAGAAGTTGAAACTCCAAGGCATCTGCCACCTGGCACAGCTCCCCTGCACTTCCTCTTCCTGTTGATGGAGACTCAAGAACTCCTTCCCCTGGGACTCCGGATGCTGTGCGTTTCCTAGCCCCCTTCCACTGCTTTCTCTTTCCTGATATCTCTCCTTACTCCCGGCTGTACCTGGCTTGGGTGGGACTCCCCTAGAAGCAGAGCTTTGAGTTTGGCAGGTCGGTGCAAGGTAGTGCAGTGGGTAGGGAGCGAGAAGGGGCTGCTGTCATCAACAGCAGGTGCCGCCTAGCGCCAGGTTCTGAGTGAGCAGCTGCAGGTGGATCCTGGTGGGCCAAGCCCAGAACTTCGCAGCCTGCAAGTGTTCTAGCCAGGAGTGGGCAGCTGTGTCGTTCCCCTGGGTTCACAGCTGGGATGGCTGAGAAACATTGGCTCACGGGACTCAGGCAGCTAAGGAGTCCCCGCAACTCACCACCTGCCTGCCTGCAGGGAAGCCTGGGTGTAGCAGGAACGCCAACCCTCAAGGGCAGGACAAGGAGTGATGGCTAGATGGCTTGCAGCATCTGCAGCCTTTGTCTGCCTGCCCACAGTGGGGTGCATGGACTGCCTCCTCTCCACCTTCTTCCCATTCTGGTGCTGGTCTCTTTGCCAGAAGTGAAGCTGTCCTACCTCTCTGGGCAATCCCACCACTGCCCAGTCCATTTTAAAATGGGGGCTGTGGGTACTGGGGCGCTACTGATCCCCGAGGCACTTTTGGTCCTCTGTGTGCTTGCCCAGGAGGTGTGCACGCACACACGTGTGTGTGTGCAAGCCAGTGCATACATGTGAATCTATCCCTGCAGCAGGAGACCTTATGGTGCCCAGCACAGACCACCTGCACCCCCAGCCAAGCAGCATCCAGCCTTGAACATCAATACAGAGCCCAGGGTAAAGATTGAGAAATCTCTCCCCCTGCAGCACGGCTGGCTGGCATCGGGAGGGCCATCAGGGGCCCAGGAATGGGAAGAGGGCAGCAATGCTTAGAGAGCTCTAGTCACTTGCTCCCCCTGCAGCTCTGTGCCAGCCCTCCCTGCTGCTCCAGCAGGCACAGCTAAGAAGCACTCATGCTTCCCGCCCTCCTGCAGATCCACTCCACCCCCTCCCCAGCTCTCTGCAGCCACTGGTCTCTGCAGACCTGCTTCTCTCAATGCCCTCATCTCCCACCCACCCCACCTCCAGGGCGCCAAGGACGTGTCTCTGGTCTGCATAGCTCCCCTGACTCAGCGCTTCTCAGAGCCTGTGTGGAGGCTTCGTGGCTCTGCAGGCGTCATCCCCTTGGTATTGGGAGGCCCTGCGGCCCTGATTCAGGGCCTGGCCCCTGGCAGCTGCACCAGAGCTGCTGGTGAGGCTTTGGAACCTGAGCCCACATCAAGGCAAGGGATTAGGGCAGGCCAGGCTGAGTCAGAAGCCAGACAGCCAGTTCTAGCAGATGTGACTCGAGGGCCAAGCCAGGCAATGATAGAAGAGATGGAGGAAAACAGGGGCTGGCGAGGGTGGGCAGTAGGGTTCCTCTCACCGGGACACCCTGGTTCTCCAGTGGTCACCAGGTACTTGGCACCAGCGATGTCCTCCGGGAGCCACAGGAAGCAACCAAGAAAAACAGCAAAGACTTGGGCGACCAGGTTGGCAGTCAAAGGTTTCCTTGAGTTGGTGACCAGTCTGGGTCTGGAAGGAAGAATAAGAGACAGACCTCAGACTGAAAGAAGAGCAAGATGTTGGAAAGTGGGTGGTGGGCAGGGGTTGAGACAGGGCCCTGGGGGTATTTGCAGGAAGTCGGAGCGTGCTCTGGCAGTCACCAGGGGCCATCAGTACATGTCCAGCCTCATTGAGATTTGGCTGTGTGGTTGGCCAAATGTGATGGCCAGAGCCTTTTTTTTTTTTCTTTTAAGATTTTTCTTATTTGAAAGGCAGAGCTAGAGAGAGAGGGAGACCGGAGAACTCTTCCATCTGCTGATTCACTCTCCAAATGACCTCAACAGCCAGTGCTGGACTGGATCAAAGCCAGGAGCTTCGTCCAGGTCTCCTGCTTGGGAGTAAAGGCCTAAGCACTCGGGCCATCCTCTGCTGCTTTCTCAGGCTCGCTAAGAGGGAGCTGGAGCAACCAGGACTTGAACCAGCAGCCACATGGGATGCTGGCATCAGAAGCAGTGGCTTTACCCACCACAACATGATGCCAGCCTTTGCAGAATATGTTTGAAGTCCTGGAGGAGTGTGAGCAGATTTGACCAGAGCCAGTTTAAAACAAAACCCTCGGGCCCGGCGCGGTGGCGCAAGTGGTTAAGGTCCTCACCTTGCATGCCCGGGATCCCATATGGGCGCCGGTTCTATCCCGGCAGCCCCACTTCCCTTCCAGCTCCCTGCCTGTGGCCCAGGAAAGCAGTCGAGGACGGCCCAAAGCTTTGGGACCCTGCACCCACGTGGGAGACCCGGAAGAGTCTCCTGGCTTCAGACTGGCATAGCATCGGCCCGTTGCGCTCACTTGGGGAGTGAATCATCAGACGGAAGATCTTCCTCTCTGTCTCTCCTCTCTGTATATCCGCCTTTCCAATAAAAAAATAATAAAAATAAATCTTTAAAAAAAAAAATGAAACCCTCTGAACAGGCAGAGGAAGCGGGAAGCGGAGGCCGTCCCAGAGCAGGACTTGGGATCCTGCAGGTTTTTATGAAGTTCCTACTCTGCACCAGTCTCTTTCTAGACATCAGGGATGTGGAGCTCAGGCTTCCAGCCAGGCCCAGCACATGTGTGGAGAGGAGAGACAGCAAAAGGAGCTCACACCCACACACCCACACAAGCACACACACACACACACACACACACACACACAGGGTTTACCTGGAAAGGAGATAGGCACTGTGAGCCCAGCAGTGTGACAAATGCAGTAAGCAGGAGGTGAGCCAGGATGGAGGCCCTCCTGGAGGTGGTGACACTAGAGTTAGGAGCTCCAGGGAGTAGCTATCCTGAGTGGAGAGGTTTCCTGAGAAGACTCTGCGGGAGCTTGGGAAAGAAAAAGGAGGCAGGTGAGGGGAGAGGCCAAGTAGGGGAGGCAGGATCCGGGACCAACTTGCTGGTGATGGAGAGAAGAGAGCCTTATCTGTTCTGGAACTTGGGAGGATAGAGAAGGCAGGCAGAGTGGACGGCATGGGAGTGTGGGGCAGGCTGCATGGTGGCATATCCAGCACCTGGAGTCTGTGGACGTGATTTTGGATGTGGGTTCTTTACAGATGTGATTAGGTTAAGTGTCTCATCTCAATCTTGAGATGAGCTTGTTCTGGATTTCGGGTGGGCCCTGGCTTGCCAGGACAGCTATGCTCAGGTTCCCATTGAGACACACCAGGAAGAAGGGCAGGTGAACTTAAAGCTGCCAGGGAATGCCTGGGACCGTGAGAAGCTGCAAGAGGAATTGGGGCCTTTTGCTTCTGGAGGCCAGACCACTTTGCTTTGTAGATATTCATGTTTGTTTCACTTGGGACTTGGAGAGAGAGAGAGCAGAAGTGTTCTAGCATCTTCTAGTTCACTCCCCAAATGCCTGCAACAGGCTGGCTGCACCAGGGCCATGCTGGGAGAGCCTCAGAACTCCATCCAGGTCTCGCACATCAAAGAGAGGGACACGATGACATGACGCATCGCTGCTGTATTTCACAGGACATGCACATTAGCACCAGGAACAGAGCCGGACCCCAAAAATGGGTCCGAACAGTAACTTCCTCGCTGTGCCAAATGCCCCCACACCACTGACACATTGATTTCAGTTGCTTTCAGCCACACAGTATGGAGTGAGGTGTCACACAGGCCAGGCCTGCCACACTAAGGGTAAGGAGCCTGGTAGTGGAGGCAGAGGGGTGTCTGGGGCGCCCCTCCCTGGAGGGCCAGGGTCTGGGTGAGCAGACAAGCCTGCAGGGTCCAGCCCAGGGAACCTGGGAGGGCCCAAACCCATCATCACTGTATTCTGGATGCTTTGTCCCGGAAGCTCCAAATCAATTGGAACAGTTGTCACTCATGGATGGACTGACACGCCCACATCGTGATTCATGACACACAAGGACGTCCAATGTCGCAATGTATCACATCACATTTTGTTAGTTGCTTCCTGCAGTCTGTAAGCCTGGCATCTCCTGGGTGTGCTCTGAGCCAAGCCCGTTTCACACCTCAGGCTGCCGGAAACATAGAGACAGGTGGGCCAGAGGGGAGAAGGTGCCAGAGACCACCCTTGTCAGCTGACAGCACAACACAAATTGTCCCTGATGTCTTCGAGTGGACTGAGGAAGTGCTTTTGTTCCTCTACCTTTAATAGATACACCTTCAGATGTTCCTGCAGGGTGAGAATCATGGTGTATCCGCTGAAGTAGCTGATGTGGTTTGTGTGTGTGTATATAAGATTTATTTATTTTAACTAGAAAGTCAGATTTACAGAGAGAAGGAGAGACTGGGAGAAAAATCTTCCATTTGCTGGTTCACTCCCCAAGTGGCTGCAATGGCCAGAGCTGAGCCAACCAGAAGCCAGGATCTTCTTCCAGGTCTCCCACACAGGTTCAGGGTCCCAAGGCTTTGGGCCATCCTGATTTCCCAGTTCACCAGCAGAGAGCTAGATGGGAAGTGGAGCAGCCAGGACTTGAATCAGCACCCATATGGGATCTTGGCACTTGCAAGGTGAGGATTTAGCCATTGAGGCATCATGTCTGGACCATATGCATGTTAAGCATCATTGGTGCTGTGGTGGACACTGTTGGTTTCCTACCTCATTGCCTAACTGCAGGTACTCACCAGCTCCCACAGGGCCTGGCACCTATTTCTGGAGAAACCCTATGTTGATCCAGTCAAGGACCTTCTATTTCTTCATAGATGTGGACAAGATAAAGGCAACTGTCTCTGGCAGCCACTGTGAGACCACCAAGGGGGCAACTGGGGATGGCAGAGCAGAGAGCTGAGAGGAGAGCTCCTGGATGGCACCCCCACATGGTGTTCACAGGATTCACCGCTGAGTTACTCGTCCCTTCACTCTACAAATAGTCACTGGACACCTGCTGCGTGCCAGCCCTGTCTCACTTGCTGGGATCTAATGTTAAATATGAGCAAAAATCCCCACTGTATGGAACTAACATTCCTGCGTAGGGGAGAGAATTAATAGACTGCAAAATAACTAAAATAAGCAAGCTAATAATATATGACAGAGCTATAAGTACAGTAAGAAAAAAAGGAGCAGTTTGCTGGAATGGACATTTAAAAACTGAATTCCTGGAGATGGAGTGTTCTTTTCAGTAGTACATCAAGCCATCCCACTTGGAAGCTGTTTGCATGCTCATACACTGGAATAAGGAGCTGTGCTCAGGTTTCTAAAAATTCAGTTGACCCCTGTGGATCAGGTGAAAACAAGAGACAACTGTAATGGGAATAGGTGAATTTCTGGGGTCTGTGATTTTTAAGAAGAAATATTTATTTGTTTTTATTTGGAAGACAGAGTCACAGAATGAGAACATATACACACCCATAATCTTCTGTCTCCTGGCTTATTCCCAAAATGGCTGCAATGACTAGAACTGGGTCATTCAAAGCCAGGAACTTGCTTTGGGTCTCTGGGTGCAAGGTCTCAAGGACTTGGGCTAACCTCCACTACTTTCTATGCCCATTAGCAGGGAACTGTTTGGGAAGTGGAGCAGCCGGGACTAGAATTGATACTCTTGTAGGATGTTTGCACTTAAGAAGGAGGCTTAACCTACTACACCACAGTGCCACCCCAGGAAGACTGTGATTTTTTTTTTTAAGATTTTATTTATTTTTTATTGTAAAGGCAGATTCACAGAGAGGAGGAGAGACAGAGAGAAAGATCTTCAATTCACTGGTTCACTCTCCCAATGGCCACAATAAATCTAGCTGAGCCAATCCAAAGCCAGGAAACCACAAGCTTCTTCCAGATCTCACACATGAATTCAGGGGCCCAAGGCTTTGGGCCATCCTCCACAGCCTTCCCAGGCCACAAGCAGGGAGCTGGATGGGAAGTGGAGCAGGTGGGTCACAAACCATAGCCCATACAGGACACCATATTTGGAGGTTGAGAATTAGCCATATGAACCAATCCACTGGCCCCAGAGACTGTGATTTTAAAAGGCATTTAACTTTGGACAAGTGTGATTACCAAATCAACAAATTTCAGGGATTACCTGTCAGCGTTACAAATGTAGTGGGTGCAAACAGAAGAACGGACAAAATGGAATTTGCACATACACACACACACACACACACACATGGTAGTAATCTGAATTCTGCATTACTCTTAGACTGGCAATGAACATGAACCTGCACCATTATGAGCCACCTGTCTGAGAGACACTCCTCAGTTCTGCCACAAATCCTCCAATTCCAGCCATCATTTTAAGATGTAGCCTGAATACCATGTAAAAACTATCAAAACAGTTTAAAGTTAGGACAACAATATGGCGTGTTAGAAGACAAAGACATAAAGTCCTTGGAAACTAATTTCATATGAGCAACTTTAAGTGCAAATCCTTAAAGTGCTAAGTTCATGGACAACTTGTCAGTGCTGCTGCCAAAGAAACGTGGCAAGTGGCAACTGGAGCACAGGAAGCAGGGGTTGAGAGGAACTCCTGTCCGTAACACACTTGCTGCACTGAAGCACAGAACAGTAGCTCCTGCCTTATCTGCCCCTTTAATGCAGCAATTTCCATCATCGCAAACGGTGAGTCAGTGCAGATGGCCACTGGTACGAATGCGGATTTTAACTCATTTAACTTCCTCAGCACTCATGGGAGGGAACTTTACCCACTAAATAAATATGTGCTATGATCTAAAGTATTTTTAACTTTTTAAAAAATGATTTAGTTATTTTTTATTGCAAGTCAGATATATAGAGAGGAGGAGAGACGGAGAGGAAGATCTTCTGTCTGATGATTCACTCCCCAAGTGACCGCAACGGCCAGAGCTATGCTGATCCAAAGCCAGGAGCCTGGAGCTGTTCCAGGTCTCCCACATTGTTGCAGGGTCCAAGGCTTTGAGCCATTCCAAGCTGCTTTCCCAGGCCACAAACAGGGAGCTGGGGAAGCGGGGCTGCTGAGATACGAACCAGCGCCCATATGGGATCTCGGTATTCAGGGCGAGGACTTTAGCCGCTAAACCACCGTGCTGGGCCCCTCCTTTTTGTTGTTGTTTTTGTTGGAAAGGAAGATTTACAGAGAGAAGAAAAGACAGAGAGACAAATCTTCCATCCATTGGTTTACTCTGCAAACAGCTGCAATGGCTGGAGCTGAGCTGATTTGAAGCTGGAAGCCAGGAGCCTCTTTTGGGCCTCCCATATGGGTGCAGGGGCCAAAGTAACTGGGTCGTTTTCCACTGCTTTTCCAAGTCACAAAGCAGGGAGCTGGATGGGAAGTGGAACAGCCAGGGATCTAACTGGTGCCCATATGGGATGCTGGCACTTGCAAGCAGAGAGTTAACCAATTGAGTCATCATTCTGGCCCCCATTATCTCCATTTTTAGGATGATGAAACTTATAATCCAGTCATGATATCTGAGTTCCATATTGGAGTGCTTGGGCTCAGTTCCCAGTTCAGGTTTCTAGTTTCAGCCCCTGCTGGTATAGACCTTGGGAGGCAATCAGTAATTGGCTTCCTGCCATCCATGTGGAAGGCAGCTTATAGGTTGGGTCCCATCCAATCCTGGTCATTGCAGGCATCTGGGGAGTGAGCTAGCAGGTAAGGGCTCTATCTGTCTGTCTCTGCCTCTCGAATAAGAACAAAACAAATTTAAATTAAATTAATACCACATTGTTGCTGCCACAAGCTAGCACGAACTTAATGGTTTAAGACAACATGGATTTATTATCTTAGATTTCTGGAGGTCACAGTCTCAAACGGGTCTCACCAGCTTAACACCAAGGCATGCTGGGGAATTTGACCATTTCCTGGCCTTTTCCAGCTGCTAGAGGGTGCCCGATTTGTTGGTGCTTGGCCACTTCCTGCGTGTGCCTTCAAAACCGGAAACACAGCATGTGTGGGCTGTCACCACAGACTCTCCTGCCCCACCTCAGTCACCTGCGGCCGGCCCATGAGCAACCCTATCTCCTCCTGCAGCTGTCATTCCTCCATGTTGTGTAACACAGCACCCTCATGCGCCCCTGGGATTAGGACATCTTTGTGAGTCATTGTTCTGCCTTCCACAACTTCATTAGCTCAAAATCCACAGATTACTAAGCAAAAATGTAGGCAAAGAAGAAATATCCTCTCTATGTTTTTCCTTGGGTCACACAATTCCCTTTCTAAGCTGCAATGCATGTAACCAATTGTGCAACGCATGTAACCAATAGGTTGCATCCAAGGCAAGTCTGTGTATTTGTTGTATTCATTCCTATTTCTTGCCTCCAGTATACCTACTGAGGGCTGGGGTAGATTCCATCCCCAGAAAGAGAAGATCAGGGCTAAGAGGGAGGTGCATCAGTTATTCTGAGAGCTAGTGCCAATCTACTCTCCTTCACTCTTTCCAACTAGAAATATTTATTCAGTTTTACTTGAAAGGGAGATTTACAAAGAGGAGAGAGAGAAAGATCTACCACCTGCTGATTCAACTCCCCCGACAGCCACAATGGCGGACCTGAGTTGACGCGAGGAACCAGGAGCCTTCTCCAGATCTCCCACATGGGTACAGGGGTCCAAGGATCTGGGTCATCCTCCACTGCCTTCCTAGGCCACAAGCAGGGAGCTGGATCAGAAGTGGAGCAGCTGGGACACAAACTGGTGCTCATATGGGATGCTGGCATTGCAGGCAGAGTATAAACTGTAAAGCCACTGTGCTGGCCCCTAACTAGTTATATTTTCAAAACGTAGACTATCATGTGAATCTAATGAATTTAAGAAACATTTCTTTATTTATGTAGGTAGACATTTTTGCAAAATCATTAGCTGTATTTTTTTTTGCCTTTTAAAAAATTCCTTTAAAATGTAACAAACTATTTAAATTGCAATTACAGAGGCCAGCACCATGTCATAATAGGCTAAGCCTCTGCTTGCTGTACCAGCATCCCATAGGTTACTGATTTGAGTCCTGGCTGCTGCACTTCTAATCCAGTTCCTTGCTTGCAGCCTGGGAAGGCAGCAGAGAATGGCCCAAGTGCGGGAGCCCCTGCTCCTATGTGGGATATGTAGGTGAAGTCCCTGGTTTCTGGCTTTGACTAGCCTCCAGATGCTGAGGCTATTTGGTGGAAGATCTCTCACTCCTCTCTCTGTTAAGCACCTTTTAAACAAAAATAAATATATATTTTTTAAAGATTTATGGTTTTTATTGGAAAGGCAGATTTACAGAGAGAAGGAGAGAAAGATCTTCCATCCACTGGTTCGCTCCCCAAGTGGCCACAATGGCCGGAGCTGAGTCAAATTGAAGACAGAAGCTTCTTTTGGGTCTCCCATGAGAGTTCAGGGTATGAAGACCTTGGGCCATCCTTGACTGTTTTCCCAGGCCACAATCAGGGAGCTGGATGGGAATTGGAGCAGCCGGGATACAAACCAATGCCCATATGGGATACCAGCAGATGTAAGGCGAGGAGTTAGCCACTAGGCTATCATGCCAGGCCCCCAAAAATTTTTCAAAAATTACAGCTTTACCACTTTCCTTTGTTATAGCACATGAAATTTTCTTTCCTCTTACAAAGTGCTGTAAATTTTCATTTATATCTTTTTGTTTCCTGTAAGAAGGTGAGATGATTTAAAGAATCATAGTTCATAAGTAGCAATATCACATGCAGGACTAGAGCCCAGCTTCTGAGGGAGGGAGCTGCACAGCCGCCACATCACAGCCAGCAGGCATCACTTGTATGGTTTTGGTTGACAATTTTTTTTTTTTCATAACAGAAAGTCATTGTCAACAACAAGTTCCTTTAGGAGGGGAGAAGGTACCGACAGGGCTCATCCCTTGTGGTTGTCTCTAACATTTCATGTCCATATCTCGTGGGTGACAGCCAGCAGCTTGGCCCAGGGGGCATAAAGTTCAAAATAGATGGATTGGAATCATTAAAAGCAGAGTATTGGAGCCAGCATGTGGGTCCAACCATCTAATCCTCTACCTCTAAGCATGGCATCCCATAGGGGCACCAGTTCATGTCCTGGCTGCTCCACTTCCCATCCAGCTCCCTGCCTGTGGCCTGGGAAAGCAGTTGGAGGACGGCCCAAAGCCTTGGGCCCCTGCACCCGCATGGGAGACCCATAATAAGGTCCTGGCTCATGACTTCAGCTCTGCAGTGGACACATGCATCTGGCGGTTTGGCCAGCTACACCAAAACATCATCGATGAGGGCACTTGCAGATGACAGAACTTCCCGGCAGGTCTGGAGTCTGGGAACTCAAGATGGAGGTTCTGGCAGAGTAAAGACATGATCAAGGCCCACCTCCTATGGGACAGTCTTTCACTGTAGCCTCTCTGCGGTCACGTTCATAAAGGGCTCCACCGAGTAACCCAGTCACCTCCTGGTGGCCCCTACCTCCTAGCACCATCGCCCAGGGGTTAGGATTTTAGCAAAGGAATTTGGACACAGACATTAACCACAGACATAGTCCTGAAGTGACATGTACAGAAAAGTAGGGATTACATAGCTAGCTGGTTCTTTTTGTTTTGTTTTTGTTTTTTAGTGGTAGATGAGCAGGGACTATTCACAGTTACCAAGCACCTACTTCACCCGGGGTTAGCACTCCATGTAGCAATTAGGATGCTGCTGGGACACCGCCTCCCATGTTGGTTTAAGTCTCAGCTCCTGAATCCAACTTCCTGCGAAGGCCCACTCCTGGGACACAGCAGTGATCATTGAAGCAGTTGTGTGGCCACCAGAAATCCGGACCAGGCTACCAGTTCCTGGGCCTAGGGGGAGTGAACCAGCAGATGGAAGATCTCTGTTCTGTGGCTCTGTTTCTTGGCTTTTTAAATAAAAAGCAAAATAATTTTTTAAAAAAGAAACTTTGTAGAAAGAATAAAACCAATTCAATCTGAATTTTTTAATTTATTTATTTTGACATTATTATTATTATTTTGGTGATCTTTACATAGTTGATTAGGGCGCAAAGGGTTTAGGGTTACAGGAAAGTGGGTAAGATGATTCTTTCCACATTCTCTCTTATTTCTGTATTTGGGGAAAGGCAGAAGCCACACCCAGCCTCCCAAGCATCCCAGGGTCCCCGGTGTGAGGCATGCTCTGAGGGCACTATTCAAGTGGTTTTGATAGTTCAACAGTTCTGAATTGCTGCCGATCTTGCCATTCCAAGCACGATGAAATCTTTCCAGAATCCACTGGCTGACATAGTCCACCTTAGAGTTGAATAAAACCAATTAGATCTGAATTTGTTTCAAAAAGCAATCAGAGTTAACTCCATGTCTTAGATGCACTCTTTGAGGTGTCCTTAGGCTGTTGTCATCAGCAAAAGCAAAATTTAATGAAAATTGAGAGTTGAGCTGAGTTTTCCAAGTTCAAATCAAATGGAAGAAAAGCAGGTTCCTGGGGAGAGTATAAGAGGGTTTTGTGGGGGCAGCCCTGGGGAGCTCTCTTTCCCTGCCGGGGACACGCGCTGCCTGCTACCCACTCGCACACGCCTAGAAAGCCCCACACGGGGACCACCAGGCTGTCTATCGGCCACGCTGCGCTGGCTTCCATCACGTCTAACTGTCTAAGGGGCTAATTAAATTATGGGACGCAAAGCTGTGAGATGGCCCAGTTTACACGCCAGGAGTCCCTTTTCCGCGCGGCGAATTCCCCTCCAAGTCATAATTAGTCATCCGCAGTCGTTCCCAATCAAGTCGCGCCTCTGACGGAGAATTTCCAATTTGCTGCGCCAACTTCCCTGGTGGTAAAGCTGTTCACTGGCTTTTGGCACAAGCAGACTGGGACTAGGGGCCGATCAGAAGAAGGCCGCCCCGCTCTGGCCTGGCAGGGCCTTTCCCACTGGTTCCAGTGTCCAGTTGGAGTGGCGTCCACTGGATGCACAGAGACTGGGGGAAGTCTGCACAGACTGAGGGTGTCGGGAGATGGTGGCCCCAAATGCCGGGCTCCTCGTTGAGGATGCAGAGTCCCTCCTACTCCTCTTGACCCCCTCCTCCTTTGCCCTCTGCTGACCCCTCCTAGTCCTCTCCTGCCCCTTCCTGCTTTCTCCTACCCCTACTTCCCCCTCCTGTCCTCCCCTGCCCCTCCTACACCCTTCTGCCCCTTCTTGCCCCCTTATACTCCTTCCACCCCACCTGCCCCCTCCTACCCGCTCCTGCTCCTATGCCCATGGCAGCACCGTAACAGTTGCAGCTGTATCCAGCTCACCTGGGAGTGTTCTGTGCACAAGGGTCCAGGCAAGTAGTGACAGTCAAGTGGCTTGAGGTCTCCAGGGGAAAGTGCAGCCGCCCCTCAGGGAGAAGATTACACTGTCCACCCGGCTGCACGGGAGACAGCACTGGCGGAGGTCAGGAGAGGATGCAGGCGCCACCCTGCACAGTGCAGTCCTGCCCCAGCCCTCTCCAGCAGCGGGGCTAGCCTCAGCTGCTCTTGTGTGAAAGGAGAGACAGAGAGACAGAAATCGGCAGGGGGGAGATCTTCCATCTGCTGAGTTACTTCCCCAGATGCCCAAAATAGAAGAGTCAGGATCTGGAAGATGCCTCTCTGTCTCTCCCATCCTATATAACTCCGACTTTCAAATAAACATATAAATCTTTAGGGCCTGGTGCAATGGCTCGATCGGCTAATCCTCCACTTCCAAGTGCCATGATCCCATATGGGTGCCAGCTCGAGTCCCAGCTGCTCCGCTTCCTATCCAGCTCCCTGCTTGTGACCTGGGAAAGCAGTCGAGGACGGCCCAAAACCCTTGGGACCCTGTACCCACTTGGATTACCAGAAGGAAGCTCCTGGCTTTTGGCTTTGGTTTGGCTCAACTTGGCCATTGCGGCTACTTTGGGAGTGAACCAGCAGGTGGAAGATCTTTCTGTCTTTCCTTTATTCTGTGAATCTGCCTTTTCAATAAAAATAAGTAAAATCTTTAAAATAAGTAAATCTTCAAATCAGAATAATAAATGCTGTCCTGAATATGTGGGGGCTGCCCCCTGTATGTGCTCTTTCTAGACCTTTCACCTGGAACCTTCTACTTGTCTACCTGGAGCATGTGAGGCTCCAGCAGTTTGAGCCCCCAGGACCCCCAGCCACATATCCCACCCCCACCCCATTCAGGCTGTGCAGTAGCAGAAGTCTAGGTTCTATCACACAACTGACCACTTCCCAGAGGTGTGTGATAGCTTCACTGTGCACCCCCTCCCCGCCCAAACCAAAGTGTTGGAAGGTGATGGCTAATGTGACAGTTGTAAGAGCCAGCTTCTGCACCTCCTCCTGCGAGGTGTTCCCTGACTTGGCGCCCAACACCAGGGTTTGTCCCAAGTCTCGGATAATTCACACTGCTGATCACCTTTCTCCTTTTTCTTCTCCAGAAGCCGGAATCTCTGCCCACTCCATGGAGTTCCACCTGCAGCTGTGTTGGCCACCTAACCCCTCCCTGCCACTCTAAGCCATACAGCACTCCCAGCCACCTCCATCCAAGGACTAGAATGGGCATTCATACAGGATGCTAGCATCATAGGTAATAGCCTAACCCCGTTATGCCACAACATCACCCCTCAAGGATCTTCTAAGTCTGTTGGAATTGATTCCCATCACCCTTAGCAAAGATTCCAGAATCCTTCTCAAATGAAACACGGTCAGAAAACAAAATGCAGAGTGCTCCTCCATGATCACGTTACATGAGATCCTGCTCCAGATTGGAGCAGGCTTCCCAGCCTCACGTTACTGGTCATTCAGATGGGTTAACTCTCTGTGGCAGTGCTGTCCTGTGCATCATTAGGGTTCTTAGTGGCCTTCAGCCACCCCAACCCCACTGGTGACAGCCAACACTCCCCCAGCCACCTGCAGTATCTACTCTGTGGGCACCTGCACCCAGGTGAGAACCACAGGTCCAAGCATGCACCCCATCAGCCTGGCCCATGTCCCATTCCTGTCCCTCTCACTTCACCTTCTCCGCAGTTCATACTCCTACTTTGACACAACAGATGTGAAACTCTCTCCTAAGGGAAGGCAGGAAGAGCCTGGCCATGGGGGATTCAGGAAGACGCCAGGGTTAAAAATTGAGTAGGCTGACAGATGGCTTTGGGTTTAGAACCTTCAAGTAGGTCAGTATTTTCTTGATTTGAAAAAAAAAAAAAGTTAGCTTTACCTCCCTTGGAGCCAATCTGTTCATTTGAGGCCAAGTGCATTCTTGTTACATCGCTGGTCAAGGTCATGATTGTGAAGACTGTGCAGCGTCAACATGATCACACCAACTCAGAAAAGGAGGTTAAACAGCCATGGGAACACTGTGATGGCGACAGCAACAAGAATGATAGTACAAAAGTGGTGGCATTGTGGGTGGTGTCTTCCTCCTTGTTCTGCAGTTCCTGCAGCAGAGACAGGCATTTGACACAATGTGTAGGTCCTGCTTAGGATGCCCATATACTGTATCTGAAGGGTATGGGTTCAGCCTGACTCTGCCCTTAATCCCAGCATCTTCCTCATGTGCTCCTTGGGAATATCAGGGGATAGCTCAACCACTTGGGCCCTTGATACCCACATGAGAGACTCCAGTTAAGTTTCCAGCTCCAGCTCCTGGTGTCAGCTCTGCCCAGCTCCAGCTGTTGCATGTGTCTGGAGAAGTGAACCACTAGATGGGAGCTCTCTGTCCAATTGTGTCTCTTTGCCTTTCAGATAAATATAATCAAAGCAATAATAAATACTGCACATTTTCTATGTGTTATCTCAGTTAATCTCACACATCTTCATGTGGTGGGATGTGTCGTCATCATTTTATGAAAACAGAAACTAAGCATCAAGATGCTTGAGTAACCTGCTCCGTGTCACATGATTAGAAACAGGTAAGGCTGAGACCAGAGTTCGCATGCATAACCACTGATTATGCTTGGTTCACTACTCTCACATCACTTGTAAGCAACTTCCTGCCTTGTTCTCAGTGTGCGGTGATGAGCCAACCACTGTGATCACGTCTTCATGCCAAACCAGAGGGATCACCCTGGCTCTGGTGGGGCCCCAAGTCTTTCCTTACAGCATCTAGTAGCGCAACAGGAGGATCTTCCTCCAGAAAGCCCATTTCCTGCAGCTACTGCTGCTCCTTCTCCTTATGCATCTCTGTACCACGTGCATCAGCGACCTTGACTTTCGCCGGCTGAGCACACACAATGTAGAGTCCAAATATACCATGTACAGTAAGCATGTTCAGCACGCCATTCATCATGGACACGTCTCCTGTTTTCAGCATTGAGTCGTCTCCCCTGCCCACACACACACAAGCCCTCACAGCGGCCCACATCCACCTTGGGACCTAATGCCTTCCTCGACGACTCAGGCTCCAGCCACACAGCTCTCAGAGCTACCCAAGGAGCACCGCTCCAGCACCGTTCCCCCTTGGAGACCTAGTGTTTCCCATTGCTTCTCCCTTCCTTCACTTCTCTCCTCAGATACCTCTTAAAAAGCATGCTGGACCCTTTTCACAAATGAGCTCGTGTCGTCCTCAGCAACCCTATGAGGTAGGCCCTGTTATTAACTTGTGCCCACATGAACTTGACAACATTTGGCAATAATTTGATAGTAATTACACAGAAGCATTTTTTATGGTGCAATCAAGAATAACCATAGTTACAAATTAAGAAATCGAGGTTTAAGTATTTTGGTAAAAATCAGTGATATAAAAGTGGCAGAACAGGGTGTAGTTTCTGATAGGTGTTACTCTAAAGTCCAAGTTTCTAGCTGTCTGAACTGTACCCACCTGTGTTCGAGATAGTCTCTATTTTGGATGTTTGGTTCTTCCAGGGATATGTCATGCCCTCTAAATCACTGGTGTGGACACACATGGACATTCTGCAACTCCACAGCTCGAAAACCTGGGGCCCTTCAAGTCAACATGGGTGCTGCCTTCCGGCTCCAGCCCCGGGCAAGATGAGCTTTGCCAACAGAGGAGGTGCCTAGCAGCCGGTAGCAACATGCACCTGCCAGGAAGTGATGAGGAACTGCGGGCTCTCGGGTGTTGGGCATCATGTGCGAAAATGGAAAAAATGACCTGGCCACCAGGGGAGGGGCAACAAAGCCAGGGAGATGTTCAACTCCACACACTCTGACTTCGCTCTCTCCTTGAGGCACAGGTTTAGAGCCAACTGTGCACAACTTTGAGAGTCAGTTCAGTGGTCAAGCAAGGGCCCCGGGGGGCACCAGTCACAGCTTCCAGCTGCACTTGCTCTCTGCCCCGCTGCTTGTCTGGAGTCTGAAGTAACATGTGACCTTGGCTGGATTCTGTGACCATGATGAGCATCACCCCCAGGCGATAGCATGCATGACCAAGTTCAGCAGTAGGAAAAATCTGCCACCCTCTGTTTCTGCATTCCCATATTACTTGAGTTTGGGTTTATTGGATGTTATGAAATAATAGAAATAGAAATAGAATAAGAAAAGAAAGAAAGAAAGAAAGAAAGAAAGAAAGAAAGAAAGAAAGAAAGAAAGAAAGAAAGAAAGAAAGAAAGAAAAGCAGGGAGGAAAGGAGGGAGGGAGGAAAGGAAGGAAGGAAGATTGGGTCTGGCTGGATAGCCTACTGGCTACATTCTCACCTTGCATACCTAGGATCCCTGTGGGTGCTGATTCATACCCTGGCTGCTCTACTTCCCATCCAGCTCCCTGCTTGTGGCCTGGGAAAGCAGTAGAGGATGGCCCAAAGCCTTGGGACCCTGCACCCATGTGGGAGACTCAAAAGAAGCTCCTGGCTTCTGGTTCGGATCAGCTCAGCTCTGGCCATTGCAGCCACTTTGGGGAGTGAACCAGCAGATGGAAAATCTTTCTCTTCTCTCTATATATCTGCCTCTGCCTTTCCACTAAAAATAAATAAATTTCTTTTTAAAAATATTTATTTATTTACTTGAAAGACAGAGTTCCAAAGAGAGATCTTCCATCTGGTGGTTCACTCCCCAAACGGCCACAAGAGCCAGAGCTGGGTCATTCTACAGCCAGGAGCTTCCTTTGAATCTCCCATATGGATGCAGAGCCCAAGCACTTGGGCCACTTTCTGTCGTCTTAGTACATTAGCAGGGACCAGGATGAGAAAGCAGAACAGCCAGGACTCAAATCAGAAGTCTGCTATGGGATGCTAGCCTTGTAGCTCCCCCAACAACTCTTTATGAACCCAGTCTTTGAGAATGGGGTGCTAGCCTTGTAGCTCCCCCAACAACTCTTTATGAACCCAGTCTTTGAGAGTTTTAAGATCTTGTGAGCATCCCTTGTGCCCCAGAGAGTCCATGTGGAAGCCCGTCTCTGCAGATGGCTGCTCAGGCAAGTCCACAAAGTATGTTTAAGCAGAGGAGTGCTGGGGCACCACGCCACATGTTTTGCTGTATGAAAAATGTCTCTACTGGTTGTGTGGATGAGGGACTGGTGGGGACCGCAGTCTGTAGAAGGCAGCTGGGCCAGGGGCCTTTGCAGTAGCCCTAGTGTGCAATGATATTATTTTGCTGTGCAAATGATACTATTTGGCCTGGAGACACAGTAGGAGAGGACAATTGAAAAGATCGGATTCAGGATGAACACTCAAGGCGATGGCACTGTTGGCCCTGGCTTCTGTGAGGTCGACTGGGAAGTCCAGGGGATTGGCAAAGCCATGGAGCTACTTGGATCCAACGACATCTAACATCCTTCTCAACTAGATGACTCCTAGACCTGCTAAAGAACAGCCATGCAGTAGTCAGCACGCATTCCCACACCTACACGGTGTGAGGTATTAGCACCTCATGACAATCCTGCATGCTAGATTTATTTTTCCTGTGATAAATGAGGAGATCCAGGCTTTGAGAGTTGGAATGATTCATTCAAATATGAATTCCAAGTAGACGAGGTTCACATTCAGATACTCTAACTCTAAAGCCCATCTGTTTCCTCGAAGAGAGAACTGGCATCTTCTGAGCAAAAGTGCCCAAGGGGCCCGGCGCGGTAGCCTAATGGCTAAATCATCACCTTGCACACACCGGGATCCCATATGGGCACCAGTTTGTATCCCGGCTGCTCCATTTTCCATCCAGCTCCATGTTTGCGGCCTGGGAAAGCAGTCGAGCATGGCCCAAAGCCTTGGGATCCTACACCCACATGGGAGATCCAGACGAAGCTCCTTGCTCCTGGCTTCAGATTGGCTCGGCTCCAGCCATTGCAGCCACTTGGGAAGTGAACCAGCAGAGGGAGGATCTTTCTCCCTGCTTCTTCTTTTCCCTATATATCTGCTGTTCCAATTAAAAAAAAAAAATACAGTGTGACCTAGGAAACATTAACTATAATTATACACTATTTGAGTTAACCATCTGGTAGGTGGGGAGTAAACATTTAAAAATCAGCTTTCCAGGAAAAACAAAAACCATGGGGGGTGAGGGGATAGTGGTGGCTGGTAAAGTCGCCACCTTCTATAATGCTGGCATCCTTATGGGGTGACGGTTTGCATCCCCGCTGCTCCACTTCCGGCCCAGCTCCCTGCCAATGTCCTGGGAAACAGCAGCAGATGGACCAAGTAGCAGGGCCCCTGCCCGCCCCCACTGATGGAGACCCAAAAGAAATTCCAGGCTCCTGGCTTCGGCTTGGCCCAACCCTCGCTGTTGCGAACATCTTGGGGAGTGAACCAGAGGATAGAAGATCAATCTTGTCCGATAAAATAAATCTTAAAAGAAAGAAAGGAAAAGAAGAAAGAGAGACCCTGGTTTACAGTGTTTGTCCATATAAATACAAGGCGACCTGCCGGTGGGATGTCCCTGAGCACAGAGTCTGGGAGAGATGCCCAAAGCACACACCTGGGAACGGCTGCAGCCATCTCCTGCAGTCGGTGGCCAAAACCCCAGAAGCTTTTGAAGAAAAATATTTAATCACAAATCGCAACGAATGATTGCCTGATTGCATAGAAATCACAGAACCTGCGATCTGGACGCATCAGAAAGAATGAAATAGCCACGGTTTCCCCGGGAGATACCACTCACACGGAAAGCCTCACAAGCCACCGAGTGTGTACCACTTATCAACTCTGAGTTCTGACTCTCTGTAATTCATATTTATTGTTATCACACATGTTTTTTTTTTAAATGAAATTAGAAACAGTGCCGGGAACACACAATTATTTGGAATTAGTGCTTGTAGGCTTTCCAGAAGGTCAGCGAAACAAGACTGAGCAGCATAAGCCATGTCCCAGGAACACTGTGGTTTTCAGGTAGTGTCTAAAAATGAAGCTATAGGGCCCAGCACGGTGGCCTAGCAGCTAAAGTCCTCAATTTGTACATGCTAGGATCCCATTGTATGCCGGTGCTAATCCCGGCGGCCCCGCTTCCCATCCAGCTCCCTGCTTGTGGCCTGGGAAAGCAGTCAAGGACAGCTCAAAGCTGCACTCAAGTGGGAGACCCAGAAGAAGCACCTGGCTCCTGGTTTTGGATCAGCAGAGCTGTGACCACTGTGGCCACTTGGGGAGTGAATCAGCCGACGGAAGATCTTTGTTTCTCCTCCTCTCTGTATATCTGGTTTTCCCAAAAAAAATAAAATAAACCTTTTTTTAAAAAATGAAGCTCCAATAAATACATTAAAAAAAATAAAAACAAATGAAATAAAAATGAAGCGCCAGGGGCAAGTGTTTGTCCTAGGAGTTAAGGCATGCAAGCCCACGTCCCGGTGCGGAATGCCTGAGTCCACTGCTAGACAGCAGCTCCACGTTCCAGCTTCCTGCAACACAGAGCCTGGGAGGCAGCAGGGGAGAGCTCCGGTGGTATGATCCCCAGCCGAGTTTCTGGCTTCAGCCTGGCTGTCGCTTCATCAAAACTAGCAGATAAACCTTTGTCTCTACCTTTCAGATAAAATTCTTAAATAGAAAAAAAAATTTTTTTTTGTAAATGAAGAAAAAAGTTAAAATGGAAACCTACATTGTGGTCCAGAAGATTAAGTTACTACCTTTGACGCTGATATCCCAAATGAACACTGATTCAAGTCCTAGCTGACCCACTTTCTTTTTTTTAAAGACTTATTTATTTTTATTGCAAAGTCAGATATACAGAGAGGAGGAAAGACAGAGAGGAAGATCTTCTGTCTGATGATTCAAGTGACCACAATAGCTGGAACTAAGCTGATCCGAAGTCAGGAGCCAGGAGCCTCTTCTGGGTCTCCCACATGGTTGCAAGGTCCCAAGGCTTTGGGCCATCCTCTACTGCTTTCCCAGGCCACAAGCAGGGAGCTGGATGGGAAGTGGGGCTGCCGGGATTAGAACCGGCGCCCATATGGGATCCCGGAGCATTCAAGGTGAGAATCTTAGCCAGTGGCTCACTTTCAATCCAGCTCCCTGCTAACGTGCCTGGGAAGGTAGCAGAAGCTGGCCCAAGTACCAGGGTTTCTGCAGCCCATGTGGGAGACTTAGATAAAGTTCCAGGCCCTTGGCTTTGACCTGGCCCAGCCCAGGTATTGTGGCTATCTGGGGGAGTGAACCAGCTGATAGAAGACATCTCTTTCTGTCTCTCCCTCTTGCTTCATCTTCCAAACAAATAAACTAAATATTTAAAAAAAAATGTTTCTGTATTGACAGCATTTCGGAACTGTGGCATCCACCTGGGCAGAACCCTCAGAGCATGCACCACATTGTGACCCTGGGTTGATATCGGGTGGCCTTTCCCCATCCTCGGGTACTGGGATGGTTGGGAGGCTGGGTATGGCCTATCCCCTTATCTCTTCCCTCCCCCTAGAAATGGGAAGAAGAAATAGAAAGTTTGGAAACAATGATCACACCCACTTCTCCCTAACCCTAGATCCCTTTTCACCTGATCAAATATGTAATCATCATCAGAAATTTAAAAAAAAAATTTTTTTAAACTTTCTGTGAAAATAAAACTTCACTTCTGAGTTAAGATTTATGATGTCTATACCAATATTAGTCTGTTCAAAAGCACAAACTAAAGCAAACATTTTCCTTATCCATAATTTCATTTAACTTTACATAAGTCAAATCCATCTGAAACCAGCCCTGTTCAGGCCAAACTCTGTTGACAGTAAATCCTGCAGAAAGAACTGGAGAACAGTCCTTGTTGAGAAGGGCTGACCCCACCACACGATGGCCATAGCTACAGCATTTTAAAAACCAGAGGCCAGTGAGATTCCCATAGCAGATGCTGGAAAGCCACGAGGCTTCAGGCACTGGATAACCTTTCCCCCAGGGACACGGTGCAAGCCCCATTGCCTCACCGGGCAAGTCTCGGGACTCCATTTCAAGGAATCTGAGCTGGCAAGCATCAGCTGCTCAGATTTTCACAAACCTTTGCCCTATGGTCAGTGTTAAAGCAAAGGTGTTTATGTGAACTGGCTAAGGACATCCTGTTTCCTTGGTCTGAGTTCTTTTGCTTAGGGGCCAGCACCAGCCTCCTATAGAGGCACCGGTTCATGTCCCTGCTGCTCTACTTCCTATCCAGCTCCCTGCTCAAGGCCTGGGAAAGCAGTGAAAGAGGGCCCAAAGCCTTGGCCCCCTGCACGCATGCGGGAGACCTGGAACAAGTTCCTGGCTTTGAATAGGCTCAGCTCTGGCTATTGCGGCCTTTTGGGAAGTGATCAAAGGATGGAGGGTCACTCTCTGTGTCTCTCCCTCTCACTATAAATCTATATTTCTAAACAAACAACAACCACCAGTTCTCAGTTCCATTATCTGAAGACAAGATCCACGTAGGACATAGTCACGCATCGGTGACGCCCCATGTGGTCAGACTGCCTTGGCAAGGGCAGCTACTGCCTCTGCTCTCCGGGGGTCCCGTGGAACAGTGCAGCAAGAAGGATCCAGGTGTTCTTGCTCTTGGCATCAGGTCCTGGCCCGAGGCACCTGTGGTCTGGAGCAGATCCAGCTGGCTGATGGGTAGATGGCCTCCAAGACTCTCCTAGGCTTATCTTCATCTTGGCTGCAAGCCCTTATCTCCTGGCTTGACTCACATGGATGGCTGAGGGGGGCTGTCTGGCTTCCCCGCCCTCCTGTTCGCCCCCCAGCTGAGGCCACACAACCCCTACCCCAGGCAATGGCCATCCAGCCACTGGCCAGCTTCCAATTGATTCTTTCAAGGAGCCAAGCCAGACTTTCAGAGTCACTGGAGTCCATCATTCAGAAAGAGTTCAACAGTCCAGTTCACACATGGTTGAAGGCCAGAATTAGGAGTTCTGCCAAGTTCTGAGTCCAGCTTAGAAATATTTGCCCTCTGCCACCTGCTCCCAAACATGGGGTGAGGATGGCGCAGGGTCCCTAGGCCAAACAGGTGTGGGACTGCCTTACTCGCCTTCTCGTCACAGATGCCACCATCTCAGCTCTGGGCTCCAAGCTCCAGACAGTTTCCGTGATGGCTTCTCTGGCACTCTGTGGCCTTGGATGCTACTGGTAGGCTATTTTCTTGTACCCATGGAAAGGCTAGTTCTCGTCCCAGCTGCTTCACGTCTGCTGCAGCCCCAGGTCCCGGCTAATGCGCCTGTAAAGGCATAAGATGACCCAATTACTTGGGTCTCTATACCTGACACCTGGATGAAGTTCCTGCCTCATGGCTTGAGTCTGTCCAACCCTGGCTGTGTTGGCCATTTGCAGATATAAGATGTGTGTGTGTGTGTGTGTGTGTGTGTGTGTGCGCGCGCGCGCCTAACATGCCTTTCAAATAAATAAATCTTTTTAAAAAATTACCAGAATTGGGCTCGGCGGCATGGCCTAGCGGCTAAAGTCCTCGCCTTGAATGCCCCAGGATCCCATATGGGCACCAGTTCTAATCTCAGCAGCTCCACTTCCCACCCAGCTCCCTGCTTGTGGCCTGGGAAAGCAGTTGAGGACAGCCCAAACTTTGGGACTCTGCACCCGCTTGGGAGACCTGGAAGAGATCCCTGGTTCCCGGCTTCGGATTGGCATGGTACCGGCCGCTGCGGCTCACTTGGGGAGTGAATCATCGGACAGAAGATCTTCCTCTCTGTCTCTCCTCCTCTCTGTATATCTGACTTTGTAATAAAACTGAATAAATCTTTTTAAAAAATTACCAGAATTTCATCTTTTGTAGAACACCTTCCTTCCACACATGAAATTTTCTTTCCGGAAGCAGGTTGGGGGAAGGGAGGTGAGGGGATTTTAAAAAAAAGTAGCATGTGGTCCTTGCTTCTAGGGAAAGTTTCACAGAGCAAAGGCAAGATTTGAGAACCTTGCTCCTGGCTCTCCTCCTCTGGGTCTCATCACCCCTAACCGGCTCCAATGTCTTTGAGTTAAAGCATATTTTGGGGTAAACTATGCAAAAATCACTTTTCCCCCCTGAAAATATGTCGAATACCAGCAACTTATTATGGCTCCATCTGATCATCAGCTTTCCGCAAGCACTGATGCGTGTTCTCGGTGCGGGCCCTGCCTCACGTCTGTCCGTGAACACTCAGGGATCCACACAACCCTTCTAAGGCTCCTTGAGAAGAGGAAACTTAGCCTTGTGCATCTGCAGCAGCAGGTTGAGTCTCATGCCCAACAGGTAAACAGGGGAATGCAAACGCAGTAGAGACAAATGCGTACGCATGCTTAAGCTTGTGTGTGTGTGTGTGTAGTGTGCGCGTGTGCATGATGCAGGGTGAGAGGTTCAATCCAAGAGACTCCTGTCGGAGCTGAGCTTGCATCTAAGCGGACATGAGGAGGCCACTGCTTCATGCCACCAAGCAGGCCCTGTCCACAGAGGTACCACTGAGGCTCTGGAGCCACTTGGTGCTTGCTCTAGGAGTGGCTGGGCCAGGCATTGAGGGATTATTCAGCAGTACCCCTGGCTTCTGCCCACTCTAGCCCTCCTTTCTAAAATGTCTCCAGTCCTGGCCACATGTCCCCAGGCTCACCCCCTGCCCAGAATGGCTGCCATCACTGTATTCAATTAACCCAGTTGGGGGATGGCGGGTCAGAGCCCCTGCCCTGAAAGGAAGACCTGCCATTTGATCTTGAGCAGTGAGTCAGTTAGCCAAGGCCCTGCCCAAGCAGGTGTGTGGCTTACCTGTACTCCATGTTAATTAGGCACAGGAGTGACCTACACATAAATGAAAAGTGAGGAGTTCAGACCCCCAAAAAAACTCAGCATACATGCAATCTTTAAAACAAAGAAATAGTAGCTCCTGGGGCAGGCTTTTAGCAGAGCTATTAAGACACCCACACCCCACATCAAAGCACCTGGTTTAGCTCCTGATGCTAGTTCCTGACTCCAGCTTCCTGCCAGGGCAGACTCTGGGAGGCAGCAGGTGATGGTTTAAGTAGCTCGGTTCCTGCCACCCATGTGGGACCTGGATTGAGTGTCAGACTCCCAGCTTCGACCTGGCCTGGTTTCGGCTGTTTGTGGGTGTCTGGGGAACAAGCTTAGGTAAATGGGGGTAACCTCAGATCAATGCATCTGTGTATGAAGCAAAGCCTACCAAGTCAGGCTTCTGATATAACCTCTTTATGAATCCCTGCAACTCTCCCCACTACCTAGCCCAAACATAGGACCTGGATGAATTCAGTGGCTCCTGTACTAGCGCAGAGCTGCACCAGGAGTTATACTAATCCGAGCTTCCTTTGCACATGTCCTCGACAGGTTGGTTTTCCTTTCTACTCTTTCCCATTTGCATTCGCTTTTTAAAAATATTTTCATTAGGGACTGATGTCATGGCACAGTGGGTTAAGCTGCTGATGCAATACCAACCTCATATAAAAGTGCCAGTTTGAGTCCCACCTACTTTGTTTTCCATCCAGCTCCATACTTATGTGCATGGGAAAGCAGCAGAAGATGGCCCCAATGCTTGGGCACCTGCCATCACTGTGGGAGACCTAGGTGAAGCTCCAGGCTCTTGGCTTCTAACCTTGACATTGTGGCCATCTGGAGCGTGACACAATGGATGAGAAACCTCTCTCACTCACTCTCCTTGTTTCTCTGTTACCCTATCTCTCAAGAAAATCAATCAATAAATCTTTCAAAAGTTACCACAAATACAAGTTTTCACTTGATGGTGAATATAAACTAAAGACAATGCAACATTCAGACCCACATGGCAGCAGGAAGCAAGCCCTCCTCCCGCCACCAGCACAGTCTGGGACACAGGCTGTCACATCCACCTCTGGAGCACCGCCACCCTGGCACCTGTGTGCCCTGCCATGTCCCATGCTCCTCCTCTCCACCCCTGGGGGAGTGCAAGTTCTGTGTTCACATCTACTCACTCAACAGTTTACTGAGCACAGCTTGTCCTGGAGGAGCCAGGAGAAGATCTGGGGGAGGGGAAAACAGGCTGTGCCTTGTGTGCTTGCTTGTGGTACACAACCTTGTCCCAGGCAAGCATGTGCTCCTGGGCAGAGGAGCTGGGTGTGGAGTGAAGGAGGTGGGCAGGGGCCAGCAGGAACAGGAACCCGCCCCTGCCAGGAGCTTGTCACCTTCTGGGAATCACAGCTGCTCCCCGCTGTGTCACGGGCAAAAAACGATTCCCCTCCTACTGGAAGCACTTTCACAGGAGCCATTCCTGTTTGACTTGATCTCACTCTCCCAAGGTGATGTGTCAAAGCACCTAAGAATTTGGCAGATGAGGAAATAGAGGATGGAGAAAGTTGGCCTGGCCCAGCTCACATGGGTCCTAAGTGGCAGAACTGGAGCAGGAGGCCTTGCGGCTGCTTTTCCCTCATCCATTGCGCCACTGCCTTGCCAGACAGCATGCCAGTGGTTTAATCCACCTGCATCAAGTGCCAGGCCCCGCAGGGAAAGTGAGGCAACTGCAGGACAAGCAACCGGGTGGGCAGAAGGTGGGACAGACAGACTGGGAGAGGGGTCTGTTCAGCATAAAAATATCCAGACACGTAGTTCTATACCAAGCTTTCATCTCAAAAGGGCGCCATGCTTCACAAATCAAGCCATCTTTCTGTCTTCCATTTGACTGAGGGAGGATGGAATAAAGGATGTTTTGTCATTTGTCGATAGGTTGTTTAGTTGGATAAATTTGGTATCACTTGCTTATCAATCTGACTGGATACTATTCTTTCGTTAAGAAAAGGAATCTTGGGCCCAGTGCAGTGGCCTAGCGGCTTCTTGCCTTGAATGCACTGAGATCTCATAAGGGCACCAGTTCTAATCCTAGCAGCTCCACTTCCCATCCAGCTCCCTGCTTGTGGCCTGGGAAAGCAGTAGTGGACAGTCCAGTGCCTTGGGACCCTGCGCGTGGGAGAACCGGAAGAAGTTCCTGGCTCCTGGCTTTGGATCGCCGCAGCACTGGCTTTTGTGGTCACTTGGGGAGTGAATTATCGGACGGAAGATCTTCCTCTCTGTCTCTCATCCACTCTGTATATCTGACTATGCAATAAAAATGAAATAAATCTTTAAAAAGAAAGGAAGAAAGAAAGAAAGAAAGAAAGAAAGAAAGAAAGAAAGAAAGAAAGAAAGAAAAAAAGAAAGAGAGAAAGAGAGAAAGAGAGAAAGAAAGAGAGAAAGAAAGAAAGAAAGATCCTTCCGGGCCAGGCACGATGGCTGAAATGACCTTGCACACCCCAGGATCCCATATGGGATCGTCCATTCATACCCTGGCTGCTCCACTTCCCTCCCAGCTCCCGGCTTGTGGCCTGGGAAAGCAGAAGAAAATGGTCCAAAACCTCGGGATCCTGCACCTGCATGGGCGCTGAAGCTCCTGGCTCCTGACTTCAGATCAGCTCAGCTCTGGCCATTGCTGACACTTAGGAAATGGACCACAGAATGGAAGTTCTTTCTCTTAGTCTGTCCTTCTCTCTATAAATCTGTCTTTCCAATAAAAATAAATAAGTCTTTAAAAACATACTTCAAAGTAGATTTGAAAAAGAAAAAGAAAAAAGACAAGAAAGGGAAAATAGGGTTCTCTAGGCAGTGGCAGTTCGGTGTCCCGTTAGGCTAGATACGGAGAGAGGTGGCCTTCTGGGAAGAGAATGCCCTCACTGGGGAGGAAGGTGGCCCTCCGAGTGCCCTTGCAACGTTGACAGGTGCTCTGCACTGGGAAGTCAGGCTTGCCCTGGCCTGGCTGTTGCCTTGTCCTATAGCTCGGGTGTCCCAGCTGTGGCAGCAGGACTGGAAAACACCCTTAAAGTGGGCAGAGGTGGCGGCTGCTTCAAGGAAGCACAGTGGTAAGCCAGTGCTATCCTAAATCCCATTTCTAATCCTCCCGCTGTTAGATGCCAAGCAGGAGCTATCTCATTGGGCTCCTCCACGCTCTCATGGTCCCCTGAGCATGAGAAAAGCATCCACTGTAGCTAGGCCATCCCGGCTGCTGCATGTGACTCTAGAGGCCAGAAGAAGCCATGGAGGACCCTGTGTGGCTGGAAAGGGGCATATGTGATACCAAGACCTTGGGTGGCAGCTCTGTGCAGGCTGTGCCCTGTTGTCCTGCCACAAGCTACTTGTGCCCTCTGCTTGTGCAGAGGACAGACCTAAGACACATGTTTTCAGGCTGAGTCACCCAGCTGTGCCATGGGCTGGAACTTGCAGTGACCCCTGCCCCATGTGCTGTGTGCCTGTGGCTGTGATGACCCTCTGCCCCCAGGCTCTGATTGTTGGAGGTCTACTCCTGGAACAGCCTGGGTGGGCCTGAGCTCTTCTCAGAGATTCTAAATCCAGAGCCCTGTGTCCTTCCCCACCCATCCTAACTTAGGGCCTCTGGACAGCATCAGGTGGCTCTGAGAATCAACCAAGTGCTGGCATCTCTGGTTCAAGGCAACCATGGGGCCACTGGGATTTTCCTAGTCTCATTTCAGGCACCTGCTTTTATGGACTTGACCACAATGACCACAGCAGTGTGTACTTCTGAGAAGCTGAGGCTGGTGCTTGGAATTCAGTCACATGACAAGTATAGATGATATGCCCAGCAGGTGCCTGGGCAGTCTCAGGAATGGGATCTTATTCCCATCAAAGAATCTAACCCACATCTGTCAGACCCTTCACTCCCTCCTCAGTACCTTGCTTTTATCCACCTTTCTTCCCTAGCAACTTTCATTCCCAGTTCTGCTGATCGTCAACATCTTTCAGAGCCATATTTGTGTCCAGTCAGATATACAGAGAGGAGGAGAGACAGAAAAGAAGAGCTTCCATCCATTGAGTCACTTCCCAAGTGGCCACAACGGCTGGAGTTGTGCCGATCCAAAACAAGGAGCCTTTTCTGAGTCTCCTACGCAGGTGCAGGATCCCAAGGCTTTGGGCCATCCTTGACTGCTATCTCAAACCACAAGTATGGAACCAGATGGGAAGTGAAGCAGCCGGAATACAAACCAGTGCCCAAATGGGATCCCGGTGTGTGCAAAGCGAGGATTTTAGCCACTAGGCCATCGTGCTGGGCCCATCCAGTTCATTCTAGACTTGGCCCACACATAGTAGCATTCTTGCACGCAGTAAATACGTTAAATGCTCGTATTTGTTCATTCACCAGACGTCTACAGTAGGCTACTAGGTGCCAGGCATGGTTATTTGTGCCAGGGTGATGAGGCAAGCAAGATGCCTAAGGTATGGAACTGAAGGAAGCCCTCCCTCTAGGGTTACATCAAGGCAGAGCCAGCAGCTGAGGTGCTATCCTAAGTTTCTAGAGCTTCCAGAGGATCTGCAAGCAGCGTTCTCTGTCTTTGGTTACTTTGTGTGAACTGCCTTCCAGGAAGGCAATGAAAAGCCTTATCCTGGGCTGTCCCTTCATCCTCTGCCTGTCCTCCCTTCCCCCTCTCTACCCTCCCCTCCACAGTCCTATGTAGTGCTGTGCTTTTTGGAATTTGGCCCTGGCTCTCTGCCTGGGAATTCCCAGGAGCACGTGGAGAAAACGCAGTACCTCAGGCTGCACCTGTTGAGTGGGGTCCTTTGAGGGTGGCACTCAGAATGAGTTTCCTGGCTGGTTGGAGGCCACAGCAGAGCTCCGTCAGCAGAGGTGTGGACACGCTTCAGCACCCTTTGGCTCCCTTTGCTAAGGTGAGGACAGAAGGCACTGGAACAGCGTTCTGGAGATGCATGCAGGGTCCCCAAGCTTGCCCAGCTTGGCCTTGCACTGCCCGCAGGCTGCTCAACCACTTGCGGCTTTTCAAGTTGCTTGCATCGTTGTCCAAGAAGCTGATAGTTGGCTGCTGACTTGAGAACTGGCCAGGAGGCAGCGAGGTGGGCTGCTGCCCTGGGGATGGTCCTAAACGCTACTCAATGCTGGCCTCTGAGGCAGGTGCCTGCTGTTTCCCCTTGCTTCACCCACTACCTTGCTCAATGCCCACACACTTGTAGACACATGCGTTTGCTGGTGTTCACTGGAATGAGCTCAGTCCTGTGTGGGAGTTGCCGCAAGCCTGGTTTGCCAGGTTGATTTCCCAATGTGTTAGCATTGGCAGTGTTGGTGGGCCATGCCTGCTGCCGCGCAACCCCACCCAGCTCTGACACCGGACAGTGTTCAGGAGCCCACCAGGACCCAGCATGCAGCATCAGCTCAGGAGGCAGCCTGGAACAGCGGAGACATTCCTGTCACCATCCCAGCACCCCTAAACAGCAGGCTATTGATGGAGGATTTCCAACAGCAGATGGTTCAAGCTAGCCTGATTGGTTGCCTGTTTCTTCACCTGTAAGGTGGAGAAAACTGGGTTTCTGAGCATTTGTGTGTATCACAGGTGGCCCTGCCTGACTCTTAGGAGATGAGGGCTGGAAATTTGTCTTTTCCAAACTTCCCAAGTGGGCCGGGTGTGTTAACCTAGTGGTTAAATCCTCATCTTGAATGCTCCAGGATCCCATATGGGCGCTGGTTTATATCCTGGCTGCCCCACTTCCCATCCAACTCCCTGCTTGTGGCCTGGGAAAGCAGTAGAGGACGGCCCAAAACCTTGGGACCCTGCACTTAAGTGGGAGACCCGGAAGAGGCTCCTGGCTCCAGCCTTTGGATCGGCGCAAATCCTGCTGTTATGGCCACTTGGAGAGTGAACCAGCGGGTGGAAGATCTTTCTGTCTCTCCTTCTCTCTGTAAATGTGACTTTTGACTTTCCAATTTAAAAAAATTTTAAAATAAAACAAAACAAAAACTTCCCAAGCAGTTCTTTCTCCCTCCCCCATCTCTTTCTCTCTCTCACAAACACACACACACACAACTGCCCCTTGCTTTGACCTAGGGACTCATGCTCGCTCCATTTCTTCATCAAAGCACGGCGGGGCCAAAAGAGGCACCTGTACCAATCTGGAAGGTGAGAGTGGGGCAGCAGCCATTGCCCTCTGCAGTCCCACCCGGCTGGGACGTGGGGACAGCAGGGCCCAGCTCACCCTCAACTTCCCTTGCGTTTACCTTCATTTCTCTTTGTGACTCCCAGCTGTCCCAGGTCTTCGCTTAGATTCTTGGCGGCATTTCTGCAGGGAAGGGCCTCACCAAGGGCACAGTCCCAGACCTGCCCTCCTCCCCTCAGGGCAGGTGCACTCAGCTTGCTGGATTGGCTGTCCCAGCCCAGGACCCCTCAGGCTTCTCCCACAGCAGGGAAAGTTCTTCCTACAGCACTCAAGGCTTCTATTCCCTGACCGAACCCTGGCTCATTGGCCAAAAAGTGCTTCCCACATCTGAAACGAAACAAGACTAAAGAATTAGCCTCCCATTTAGAGGCAAGGGAATTCACATGGGCTGGCGAGAAGTTAAATGTCATCAGTCTTACCTTCCATGATTATGGAAGAACTAAATAACTAAAAATTATGGTTCTTGTAAGATAGTTCTATGCTAATAATTATTTCAGTGCACAAACAAGCATAGTTTTCTCCTAATACACATTTCCCATGGGTTTTTTTTGGTAAGATCTGTTTATTTTTATTGCAAAGTCAGATACAGAGAGGAGGAGAAACAGAGAGGAAGATCTTCTAATGATTCACTCCCCAAGTGGCTGCAATGGCCGGAGCTGAGCCGATCCGAAGCCAGGAGCCCAGAGTCTCTTCTGGGTGTCCACTTGGGTGCAGGGTCCAAGGCTTTGGGCCATCCTTGACTGTTTTCCCAGGCCACAAGCAGGGAGCTGAATGAGAAGCAGGGCAGCTGGGATTAGAATCAGCACCTATATGGGATCCTGGCATATTCAAGCCTAGGACTTTAGCCACTAGGCTACCACGTCAGGCCCTTCCATGAGTTTTTAAAGACTTGCTAGTATACATGAATTCAGATTTTTTTTTTTTGCATTGACACTGGTGTTGCAGTGCAGGGGATTAGATAGTCACTGGTGATCAACTATGTAAACATCATCTAAAATAAAGCTTAAAAAATGTATTTAAGTTGTGTATTTACCTGGAAGGTAGAGTAACTTAGAGAAAAGGAGAGAGCTCATCCAGCTGCTTGACTCTTCCAGTGACTACAGCACGCAGGGAGAGGGCACATCGGAGCCCGGAGCCAGGAAGGCCATCTGAGTCCTTCTCAGTGCATTCGTAGGAAGGAGAACAGTGGGGCAGCCAGGGTGAGCTGCACTGACACTTCAAACATGGCTTGCTTTGCACGAGTCAGGAGCCCAGATACCTTGCATGAACAAGGTGGCCCTGTTTCCCATCTAGCTCCCTTCCTATGACCTAGGAAAGCAGTAGATGATGGCCCAAAGTCATGGGACCCTGCACCCAATGGGAGATCAGGAAGAAGTTCCTGGCTCCTGGCTTCAGATCTGCTCAGCTCTGGCCATTGCGGCCAATTAGGGAATGAACCAGTAGATGGAAGATCTTCCTCTTTCTTTATTTCAAGCCACCTTTCAAGTACAAAACTTTTTTTTTCTTAAAAGAGTTATTTGTTTTCTTTTTTTTAAAAAAATATTTTTATTGGAAAGGTAGATATATGGAGAGAATGAGAGACAGAGAGGAAGATCTTCTGTCCAATAATTCACTCCCCAAGCAGCCGCAACAGCTGGAGCTGCGCCAATCTGAAGCCAGGAGCCAAGAGCCTCTTCCAGGTCTCCCACTTAAGTGCAGGGTCCCAAGGCTTTGGGCTGTCGTTGACTGCTTTCCCAGGCCACAAGCAGGGAGCTGGATGGGAAATCAGGGCCGCCGAGATTAGAACTGGTGCCCATACGGGATCCCAGCACGTTCAAAGCGAGGACTTTAGCTACTAGGCTATTGCTCTGGGCCCTTTCCTTTTCCTATTTTAACTATATCTAGACACATTTCTCTGTAAAAATGGAGGGGGAGAAATAAAATAAAAGTGACATGGTTGACACCAAAAAGCTACTGAAGGGGGAGGAAGGGGAAAAGTGGAGGAGCAGATGGACAAGGGAGTCCACGTCAATGACCTGGGGTGCTCCCGTCCCTCCCCCAGCGTGCGGGAGCAGCCCCTGCTCCCAGGTTTGCAGGCCAGGCACTGGGAATGAGCCCAAGGCCCCCTCTGTGTGCCCATGGGCGGCAGCTGAGGCTGTGGCAGGGTGAATGCTTGCTGATGCATTCTTTTCTTTAAAGAAAATTTTGTGATAAATTGTTTGTTTTTTCATTTGAAAGGCAGATTTACATAAAGAAGGAGAAACAGAGTGAGATCCTCCGTCTGCTGGTTCACTCTCAGAGCTGAGCCCATCTGAAACCAGGAGCCAGGAGCTTCTTCTGGGACTCCCATGCAGGTGCAGGGTTCCAAGGTTCTGGCCCACCCTCCGCTGCTGTCCTAGGCTGTAAGTAGGGAGCTGGATCAGTAGTAGAGTAGCCAGGACTTGAACTGGTGCCTACACGTGATGCAGGTGTCACAGGCAGTAGCTTTTCCTGCTCTGCCACAGTGGCAGCTCAAGAGAACCCTGCTTTTTCAGCGGATAGCTCTATTTTAAAATTCATTTTATGTATACCAAAAAAAAAACACCTTAAAATTAATATGAATAAAATTGAAAATCTTTTTAATTTTAATATTGTTTATATTAGTTGATAGGGATACATGCCTATATAGACCTATGATTACGGTGGGGAAGGTCAGGTGTGAAAGAAGATGAGTGAGCGAAATATTTCCGTTTTTGTCTGTTTTTATCCTGTCTCCACAGGGAGGGAAGAGGAGGGGGCCCGTCCTTGCTGTCAAACTACACCAGAACTCAGGGATGGGGGGGTGGTCATTTGATGACATCTTAGAGACCCGACTGCGGCTAAGAGTGCCCCAACAGTGTTACCTGAGTGGTTTTGATAGTTCTGAGAAGTTGTTGGTTTCATTGCTCTAGGGTTGAGAAAATGTCTGCTGGTTGACAAAGTCCACTTTACTACATCCACAGATCCAGGAACATGCTGCAAGCTTGGCCTGGAGAACTGTCCTAGCCCGGCCTGTCCCACACCCATTCTGGCTCTCACACGTGCCCATGAGTGCTGGAACTTAGCCCACTCTGGTCCACTCCCAGATCCAGCCCCCCTGCATGCCAATGGGTGTTGGAGCCTAACCCAGCTGGTTGTGGCCCACACCCTGTCCTGGCCTTCGTGCATGCCAGTGGCTGCTAGGGTCCGGCCCAGCCCGGCCTGTGCCCTGATTCAGCCCACACAGATGCTGAATGCTGCAGCCCTGCCTGGGCCGGCCCACTCCCAGCTCTTGAGCTCCCCAGTGGGAGCTGTACCCTAGAAGCGGAGTTCCTCAAGTTGCCCCCCAGGCCTGTCCCCATCCCTGGATCCCAAGCATGCCGGTGTGTGAGGAGTCAGACTAGATAGTAGGCAGTTAGGATTTTCTGGGTCCCCGAGTCATTTTTCTCACATATATTAATGGTGTTTTCTCCTCTACATCTCAAATCACATTTCTCCTCTACATGTTTTCTCCAAGAGACAAGGGCAAAATTAACATATCAGCTTTCCACCTAAAGTGCCTGCCCAATTCCATCTCTGAGCTACTGCCTGGGGGTAGCGTCTGAATGGTCAGTTTTTCAGAAAGGGCCTGAGGAAGTTAACCAATAACACCTTTCTGAGCTTTTTGTCTCAGAACCAGGTACTATGGAAACCAGGATTTTTCCTTTGTTTATGGAGAAACTCCTTTGAAGTTTTAACGGTCACTGTCCCCACCATTAACTTGGGTTTTTCTTCCTTCCTCCTGCCACTATGGCAGGAGGTCTAGGGTCTCTTCTCTCTTGAAGCCCCCTCCTGTCACTAGGATGGGAGCTACTTTCCTCTTTTCTTCAAATAAATCTTGCTTTGAAACTAAACTTTGTCTGCGAGACAAGAATTGAGGTTGCTGCAATGAGTTGCATTGAAAAGTCCTGCAACACTGACAGATGCAGCGACTACTCGGCATGGTCTGCCCTCAGTCTGGGCCTTGGCATGTGCTGGCAGTTGCTGCAGCCCTGCCCCATCGGGTCTTTTGCCAACCCCTGCCACTGATGAGTGTCAGATGAGTCCTGTCAGGTGTGTTCTGCGGTCTAGCCTTGTTCTGCCTGCCACAGCTCTGCCTCTGCTCTCTATCCAAGCCAGTGGGTGCCGCAGTCCCACAAAGACAATCCCACGATTCCCCTACAGAATCTGAGCCACATATGGTTCTTCTGCGATGTTCTGGTGGGAGCTGCGGCCCAACCTGACGTGGCCCACCCTAAGCTCTGACACTCATGGGTGGCTACTGTGGTCTATTAGCTCATCCAAGCATGCCCTCCAGAACTAGTTTTGCTGAGCGCCAATAGTGGGTGGCAAGTGAGGCTGTTTAGCTCAGTCCAGTGCCCCCACATGGGCAGGTGACCTTGGGTTTCCCCCACTCTAAACTGCTCCATCTTAACTCCCTGGCTTACCTTTAAGTGCAGTGGCCTGGTTTGTGGAAGACCCCAGAAGTTACTCCTTTATGTCAAACATGCCCTCAGCCACTCCCACTCCAAATTTCCCTAGGAAGTCTGCAGAGCCCCACCTGGGGATCCCCGTGTGACATGTCCTGGCCCAGCATTCCCCACCTTCCCAACCTACCTGTTGCGGGTTACGAGCGAGATCACACCAGACATGTCTAAGATTTATTAAGGAGTCTTTATTAACCAAGCTTGGTGATAACAGGGCCCACTAGAAATAGCAAATCACAAGTCCATATGGCAATCCAATCAATCGTAACCCCAAGAGGAACAAATGGTCATTACCCTGAAGTCCATCTGTTAAGCTGAAGACCTATGTCCCAGCTTCCCCAACAACATAAGTTATCCTAAGAGACATGCAATGAATAACCTGGACATCCTAACAATGCTGCAGACATTCACCTTTCCTTGACTTCTCTGTCCACATTCCATTACTGCTAGGCCTCACCTCTCCTGGAACTCCTGACAGTACACAAATTAGAAATACAAAGCATCTTAGCATTGCTATCTTCACTGTCCCGCCCAAGCAGTGAACAGAGGATGAGGAATACAGACACACAGGGGCCATGCTCAGGGAATACCTGTCCTCAGAGGTACTGGGGAGGCCAAGAGTCGGAGTGCCAGAGCAACAGAAGCACAGGACCAAGAGAGTGAGCCCCTCCTTATCATGAGCCTTTATAGGGGCTTGTGAGGGGAGTGGTTACACAACAATGCAATACCGCCCCCTCTCAGGTGATGGGCGAGAGTCACAGGTGGGCAGGAGGGAACACCTAGGTGGTGGTGCTGGGGGTGACTTCCAAGCTCATGACCCTGAACTAGCCAACTACGTCACCACATCCAATTATTAAAATAATAATAACAATTAGAATAGAATAGGCAACTATGCTGGCATACTGGTATAGTTAACACAAATTTGGCATTAACTAGGTAGGGCCAGAATGCCCGCCAGCTACCTGCTGTGCTTCTCCCAGCCATGTAACACTTGCCTACGTACAAGGCAGCTGGAGAAATGTCTTTTCTGGTCCTTGACAGTTTTCCTGCTGGACTGGTCTTTTTTTTTTTTTTTTAAGATTTACTTATTTTTATTGGAAAGGCAGATTCACAGAGAGAAGGAGACACACAAAGAGAAAGCTCTTCCATCCCCTTATTTCTCTGCCCGAGTGGCCACAACTGAACTGGAGCTGAGCTGATCCGAAGCCAACAGCCAAGAGCTTCTTCCAGTTCTCACACATGGATGCAGGGTCCCAAGGTTTTGGGCCGTCCTCTATCGCTTTCCCAGGCCACAAGCAGGGAGCTGGATGGGAAATGGACCAGCTGGGACACGAACCGGCACCCATATGGCATCCCAGCACATGCAAAGCGAAGGCTTGGAGTAACCAGTGGGCAGTCCACAACTTCCCTTCTCCCACCTCCTCAGGAGTTCTGTCCTTTGCGCAGGTGCCTGAAGGGAAGGCCCTGGGGTATTGGAGAAGTATGCACAGGTTGTTTACAAGAGCTGGCCTGGGCTGGGAGACAGGGCCTCCAGCTCCTGGAAGGACAACCCTGTAGAAAAGGAATCTAACCTGTCTGAAGTGGGAGCCTCATGGAGCAGGATGAATGGCAGGGTGAAGAGTACAAGTCTACACAAGGACAAAGTCCTCGACTGCTTTCCCAGGCCATGAGCATGGAGCTGGAAGGGAAGTGCAGCAGCCAGGATTAAAACCGGCACCCACATGGTATTCCAGTGAAAGCAAAATGAGGACTTTACCCACTAGGCTACTGCATCAGGCCCCTTCCTTGAACTTCTTTTATTTATTTGAAAGAAAAGCAGAAACATTTTATCCTGTAGTTCATGCCCCCCCCGCCCCTGTGCTGGCAACAGCAGATAGCTGGGCCAGGCTGAAGCCTGCACTGTGTCACATGATTCTGCTTTCTGCTTTTCCTAGAGTTGACCATATCCAGTCCTTTCTGGAGCTTTCTCTCCATAGCGTCTAAAGGCAAGGGGAAGGTGCCTCCTATAAAAGGACCTGAACAACAGGCTCCGGGTTGTTATAGATCAGTTTTGTGGCATACTCTGGGCCCCTCATAGAAACTATTTTGAATTTGCTTCTCACAAAAGCTTCTAAGTGAACGTGCAAGCTAGTAAAAGGTGCCACTGGTTTAGCAGTCAAAGCATATCTGTTCATTGCTCAGACACCATGGGAACTGGGTCTCTTCTGTGGTTAGTTGTACATCTGACAGGACGGTAAGGCTGGGACCCTCCAGAGCTTACCATCTCCAGGAGAATGGACACAGCTAATTATGGAACCCCATGTCATACGGGATGTGCTACCAGAGGGGGAGAAGCACAGTGAAGTTTGGTCCCAAGGTGGCCTTAGCCAATCTGGTGCCCCCAGGATTAACATAAACAACATAGTTAACCTTGGGGTTCAGTCTCTGTCTGCTAGCGGCCCCTCCAAGATGAAAAATGGAGCCAAGAATCCTGGATGAGGAGAAGTTGAGTGCAGCCAAAAGCAAGTCAAAAAGAGGAAGTTCAAGGGTGAAACAGTAAAGAACCTGGCACCCGAAACAGGGTGTTAACATTGGGTGGGTTGTGCGGGCCTCTCAGGGTTGATGGAAGAGGGGGTCCATGGAGGGACGAGGAATTCATTTTACTTGAACATCTTTATAACCTCAGGAGGAAAATAAATTGACTTGAAAACTCAAGGGCCCAGCACGATGACTCAGTGGCTAAATCTTCGCCTTTCAAGTGCCAGGGACCCCATGTGGGCACCAGTTTATGTCCTGGCTGCTCCACTTCTCATCCAGCTCCCTGCTTGTGGCCTGGAGAAGCAGTAGAGGATGGCTCAAAACCTTAGGACCCTGCACCTGCATGGGAGACCCTCTGGTAGCTCCTGGCTCCTGGCTTCGAATCAGCACAGCTCCAGCTGCTGCAGTCATTTGAGGAGTGAACCAGCAGATGGAAATCTTCCTGTCTCTCCTTCTCTCTGTATATCTGCCTTTCCAATAAAATAAACAAATATTTAAAAAGAAAACTCAGAAGTTAAATGCTTCATACTTCATTCATACCAAGCTCTTGTCTTATTTTACTTTTTTCTTATTAACCTTCACATCCCTATTGAATTCCTTCTGCACCACCATAGCTATTCTGTTTTATGTACGGTGAGACACACAGGAGTGCATGGGGGCGCTGCCACCCAGAGTGCAGGATTTAGGCAAAAGAAGGCCATGGAAATGGGGGCAAGAATCTGAGCGGATCCAGCAACCCAAGCTTGTGCTCTATGGGAAATGCTGCTCTGGGAAAGCCTATCTTGTGACATTGTACTCAGATGGGCCCACACAAGGGGTGACTCAAACTGCCAAAAACTATTCTGAGTCACAATTTTTTAAAAGAATGCTTAAAGATTTATTTATTTTTATTGGGAAGGCAGATACACAGAGAGGAGGAGAGACAGAGAGGAAGGTCTTCCATATGATGATTCATTCCCCAAGTGGGTGCAATGGTTGGAGCTGTACCAATCTGAAGCCAGGAGCCTAGAGCTTCTTCCAGGCCTCCCACATGAGTGCAGAATCTCAAGGTTTTGGGCCATCCTCAACTGCTTTCCCAGACCGCAAGCAGGGAGCTGGATGGGAAGCGGGACTGCTGGGACACAAACCGGCGCCTATATGGGATCCCAGCACATGCAAGGTGAGGACTTTACCACTAGGCTACCATGCCGGGCCCCTAAAGAATATTTTTAAAATGTTGGGCCAGGCATGATAGCATAGCAGTTAAAGTCCTTACCTTGAACACGCTGGGATCCCATATGAGCGCCGATTATAATCCCAGCAACCCCGCTTCTCATCCAGCTCCCTGCTTGTGGCCTCTCTGTATATCTGCCTTTCCAATAAAAATAAATAAATCTTAAAAAAATATGTATTTTTAAAATGTATTTGAAAAGCAGAGTTAGAGGGAGGGAGGGAAGAGAGACTTTCTATCTGTTGCTCACCTCTCAAATGGCCACAACAAACAAGGCTGGGCCAGCCCAAGTCCAGGAGTCTGGAACTCCATCCGGATCTCCCATGTGGGTGGCAGGGACCCAGACACTTGGGGCATCCTCTGCTGCATTTCTAGATGTATTAGCAGAGAACTAGATGGTAAGTGGAACAGCTGAATTTCTCCCTAGCTCTCTTACGGGATGCCATGTCACAGGGAACGCCTCTATCTGCTGCACCGCAATGCCAGTGTATAATTTTGAGCATACAATACAGGCTGCCTCCCTAAGCATCCCTATGATGAACCCATGAGAGAATATCCTGGGAGTATGTATTGCAGAGTTTGTCACAGGCATGTATACAATGTGCACAGGAGGGAATGTTACTGCACCCCACCGCCACCCCCTGCCTTCTACATCCTGCACATTCCCCAAACCCTTGTTATAAAAGCTCTAGCAGGGGCTGGCACTGTGGCATAGCAAGCTAAGCTTCCATCTGTAGTGCCAGTAGCCCATATGGGTGCCAGTTGATGTTCTGCTATTCCACTTCCCATCCAGCTCCTTGCTTGTGGCCTAGAAAAGCAGTAGAGAATAGCTCAAGCCTTTAGGACCCTGCACCCATGCAAACAACCTGGATGAAGCTCCTGGCTCCTGGCTTCAGATCCGCTCAGATCCTGCCGTTGACACCATTTGGGTGGTGAACCAGCAAATAAAAGATATGTATGTGTGTGTGTCCTTTCTGTAAATCTTTCAAGCAAAAATAAATACTGAATAATAAAGAAAGCTCTAGCAAGTTACTGGGAGAGGCAATTTCTTTAGGGAGCTATATATTTTCACCATGTCTTTTACTTGTCACAGTAAAAAAAGCTTTTCTCTAAGCAACTCCTACTTGAGGCCAGGTTTTTGGCAACACTCCATGAAAATAGAGCCCTTGGGTCAGCTAGCAGTACCTTCTTGCAAAAGGAGTGTGACATGCATGTTTCTTTACAGAAAACATAATGTGTTATATATTCTGTTGTTTCCTCTGCTTTCCCACTTCAGGCTGGGTTTCTAACATCTATATTGCAGTGTGCATCTGGTTGGGCGCTTCTAATGCTCTTAGTATTAACTCATGTACATGGGCATTTTTCAAACTAATCTTTTTCTCTAGTATTAAAAAAAAAACACTAAGCTGCCTCCCACAGCTACCCTGAGCAATTCCATGGTGCACTTCCTCATGGACCCTTGGGTGAAAGCCCTGGGAATCTCTATTCCAGTGTTCTATCACAGGTCAAAGGGCACACGCATGCTTAGTCTCAACAGTGGTCAGATGGCTTTCCTGAGAGGTGGGACCAGCTGACACTCCCTCCAGCAGTGTCCAAGTCTTAACATGTTTTCAGCTACACTGTTATCTCCTTCTTGAAGTTGGCTGTTCTTAGAAGCTTTGAGCAGATGCAGCTGGTCACAGGAGGCACTAAACTCAGTTTGAGAGAGCCAGGGGAAAGGACAGCTTTGGAGCTGCCTTTGGGAAGTCTGGGAGACAGTGATCACGTCCAGCGAGAGGAGTTAGCTGCACGTGTGTCCGACTTCGGTACAGATATACATGCAGTCTTCTGCTGCTTTCCCAGGTGCATTAGCAAGGAGCTGAATCAGAAGTGGAGCAACCAGGATTTGAACCAGCTCTCTGATATGGGATGCTAGCAGAGTAAACTGTGACTTAACCCAGAGTACAACAATGCTAGCCTCAGATCATGCTTTTAGCAAGACCTGCAGAGTGTTATGCTCAGAGTTTGAGAAACACTGCTTCAGCCTTTGTCAAATATTTTCCCATACACTGTCTTACTTAACCTCCTCCCAACATTCTGATCATCTTGAATGTATTGACTGTGTAACTCCCATATCACAATGGAGAACACGGATGCTGTCCGGCCCACAGGTACCCAGAAGGGCGGGGTCTCCAGCTGTGCGACTGTCCCTCGAAGTCATATTTTGCTTAACTGTCCTCCCCGATGCCCAGTTCCACCCAGGAAGAGTTGCCTCCTGACTTGAAGTCAGGCTGGTAGGAAATGCAGCCTCTAGTCTTATGACCTTCAAGGATGTAAAAAAACCTTTTCCTGGGGACCAAGAAGCACCAAAGACTATTCAGCTTCAGTCCCTCCCCGTCTCTCTCTCTGTCAGTGTGCGGAGGATGCTGCCAATTCCTACGTCCTTCAGATACTATATGTTGACATCTAACCTGTGGGAACCAGTCTGAGGAGGTGGGGCCTTTTGAGAGGTGTGGGGCTCTGAGAGAGAGAGAGGGAGAAGCAGAGAAAGATATTCCACCTACTGGTTCACTTTTCAAGTGGCTGCAACCACAAGGGCTGGACCAGATCAAAGCCAGGAGCCAGGAGCTTCTTCTGGGTCTCCCACATGGGTGGCTGGGGTCCAAACACTCGGCCCATCTTCTGCTGCTTTCCCAAGCACTTTAGCAGGAAGCTGGATTGGAAAATAGAGCAGCTAAGACTTAAAATAGGTATCCATTTGGGCTGCCAGCTTTGTAGGATGCAGCTTAATCTGAACAGCCTCCCACTTAGCCATTTAACTGGCTTCTCAACTCTTGGGGTGATAAAAAGAGAATAAGGAGTGAAACAACATATACACAGCCAAAAAGCCCTAAATTTTGAGTGTCATGCTATATCACAAACGTTACAAAATTTGTCAAATTAGATCCTCTACATTCACATTTATTGAGATGCAGAGATGGAAAACAGAGGGAAGATAAGAACCAAGAGTGAGCTGCCGTCTTCTGACTCATTCCCCAAAGCCTGCAATGGTTAGAATTAGTCAGGCCCGAAGCTGGGAGCCTAGAACTTAATCCAGGCCTCCAGCACGGTGGGGGTGGGGAGGGGGTCTGCTCTGAGCAGCCAGAGTCCCACGTGACCCCAGGCACCTGAGGCAGGCTAAATGCCCCCTCCCAGGCCCCGGCATTCTTGTTGGGCAGAAACAACTGGGCATGACAGGGGCTCTCCAAGGCTCCTTCCTCCCCGTTACAGGGCACCCAGGGCAGTGCTTTGGGCTAGGGTGGATCATTTTCTTCCCTGTGTTCACACTTCCCCTTTTCTTAAAGTCACATTTTTTTTTCTATCTCCAATTTTCTTTCCTTTTCCACTTGATCAATTCTTCGAATCTTCCTTGCTGGGGCTTTCTGACAATTATTTAAAAATTTTTTTAAATTACTCCTGTAGAAGGAGTGTTTAGAAAATAGTGGCTGTTACTTCAGAGCTAAGGCACACACCCAGTGTTAGAATTATCACACTCCAGTATGGAGGGGTCACAGGGTGAAGGGTGTGGGGAGGCAGGACATGCTACTTGGGCTGCTCTAGGATTTCTTGGTCGTGACCCTATGGGACAGAGGTCAGCAGGACTGACTCATCTCTGCTTCCCATGGTATCCCATGTCACTCTCCCCACCTGTCAGCAGTCCTGGCTAGTCTGCTGGCAGGGAGTGTTTTGGTCTCCTCTGCGTGGCCGTGGTCCTTCCAAATGCTCTCGCTACATAATACACCAGCCTAGATCCTTTATGGGTGGCTGGTTTCCAAGGGGGTGACAACAGAGACTTCACAGACTTTTTAGGATCTAGGCACAGAAGTCCCATGGCACTACCCTCGAGCCTCTGGTCAATGGCTGGTCACAGGCAGGGCCAGCCCAGAACGCAGGCACGTAGCGAACAGACTTAACTTCTTGAGGCAGGAATGGCAAGCCACAGTGGAAAGGGTTCTGTGACGTGTGGCAGTGTGAGTGTGTGTGTGTGTGTGTGTGTGTGTGTGTGTTGAGGGGCGCTGCAGGCCTCTTTAGGAACATTTTACCCAAATATACAGAATTCCAAAAAATGTTTAAAAATCTAGCGAAGAACTTAAACGCATGATAATTAGGATAATAAACTAGTGGATGATCTTCACCAATCAGACCCTCCCTTCATCACTTTCACTTTCAGAGTCAGTCCTTTGCTCCTCCTCTCTGTATAAAGTTCCCAGTGCAGCATCCAGGAAGCAAGTCCCGTGGGAGATCCTGTGTTCAGGTTCCCTTCGCTCTCCTGTGCCTTCCCAGAGGCCGACCTGCAAGGCTCTGCTCTCCGGTTCTTTCCTTGGCCTAGGGAATTTCATCCAATGGCCTGGCTTCAACGGCCAGGCCACCGAAGACTCACACCTCTTCCTCTTCAGCCCACACGTTCCTCTCCTAAGCTCCAGACCGGAAAAGGAACATGCCTCCTGGGTTCCCCTCAGAGGACCTCAGCGTTACATGTCCCAAACCAACAACTGGCATGTTGTCTCCCTCTGCCAAACCTACTAGATCTCTACAGGCCTCAGCCCTTTTTCATCCAGCCAGGTGAGCCAGGCCCTGGTCCTCCATCCGCACCGGCTTCATCACCCACCCCTTCCAATCAATGCCCAGACCCTGCTTGCTCTTAGCCCTATTCCACGCACCGTCAGACCAGCGCCCATTACTACAAAACCCTTCTCACTGGTGTTAGCCTCCACCCTTCCGGCCACCCAGGGCCAGCAGGAGATCTCTACAACAGGTCTCCACTGCCCTGAGCATCAATGCTTACCTTCCAGGCTCCCCTCCTTAAAGCCTAAGCTCCTCCTCCTGGCCTATCAAATCTTCAACCTCAATGCTTTTCACCATTCCATTCTCCATAGCTTAAAAGAGATCAACTCAGGGGAGCCTCCTGATTCCTTCCCAGGCCTGCCCAGTGCACGCCCTTATCCTAGCACTTACCAGACTTCAGTAATGGCTAACTCAGCTCTTCTCCCACCATCCTGGAAGTTCCTTCCACACAGGAATTATGTGATTCTATGGTTGTTCCTCAAGGGTTCAGCTGCTGCTTGGCATCTGGTGTAGAAACATATCAGTGTGAATGAATAGAGATGAGACCCACTGACTGTAAGGCAGCAAAAATGACCATGCATGAGCCTACTTTTCATTGTTTTTTTTTTAAGATTTTTTATTTTTATTACAAAGTCAGATATACAGAGAGGAGAGACAGAAAGGAAGATCTTCTATCCAATAATTCACTCCCCAAGCAGCTGCAACAGACAGAGCTGAGCCAATTTGAAGCCAGGTGCCAGGAGTCTATTCCAGGTGTCCAATGCGGGTGCAGGGTCCCAAGGCTTTGGATCATCCTCGACTGCATTCCCAGGCCACAAGCAGGGAGCTAGATAGCAAGCAGGGCTGCCGGGATTAGAACCAGCATCCATATGGGATCCTCGCCCGTACAAGGTGAGGATCCAAGCCACTAGGCTACTGTGCTGGGCCCACCATTTTAAAGATTTATTCATTTTATTGGGAAGGCAAGATTTACAGAGAGAAGGAAAGACAAAGATTTTCCATCCGCTGGTCCCAATAGCCAGAACTGAGTTACGACCTTCTTTTGGTTTTCCCATATGGATGCAGAGTCTCAAGGTTTTGAGCCATCCTTTGTTGTATTCCCAGGCCATAAAGCAAGGAGTTGCATAGGAAGTGTCGCAACTGAGACACAAACCGCATCCCTATGATATGCTGCAAGGATTAGCCAACTGAGCCAATGTACTGGCCCTTTCCTCTCCTATTCTGACCTCAGAGGACACCAACACTGCCAGCAGGGCCAGCATCTGTCTGAGGTACTGTTCGCTTCTGGGCCCAATGCGACAGCTCAACTGGCTAAGCCTCCCCCTTGGAAGTGCAAGGATCCCACATGGGCACTGGTTTGAGTCCCAGCTGCTCACCTTCCCATGCATCTCCCTGCTTATAGCCTGGAAAAGCAGTAGAGCATGGCTCAAGTCCAGCACTGCGGCATTTGGGGAGTGAATCAACGATGGAGGATCTCTGCCTCTTCCATTCTCTGTAAATCTGCCCTTCCAATAAAAAAAAAAAAATTTTTTTAATTGTGCCCAAGATGGCAATTTAACATGCCTAGACCTGCCATAAAGCCAGCTAGAAGAAAATAAAGAAATAAAGCGAGCTAGAGGTAAGGCATAGAAGGACCCACACTTCCACGTAGCCATTGACCACATTCTGTCCATAACCTCCGTAAACCTTTAGAGATGACCCACAGCTTGATTTCCTCCATGTACAACATCTGTCTGGAGTTAGCACAGTGGTGTAGTAGGGGCTGGTTTGAATTCCAGCTACTCCACTTCTGATCCAGTTTCCTGCTTGAGACCTGGGAGAGCAGGGGAGGATGGCCCAAAACCTTGGGACTCTGCACCCTCATGGGAGAATCAAGAAGCCCGGTCACTGTGGCCATCCAGAGAGTGGGCCATGGATAGGAGACACCTCTCTCTCTCTCTCTCTCTAACTCAGCCTTTCAAATAAATCTTTAAAATGTCTACACCTCATACAGAGTGAATATTGGACCCCTAAGTCAGTGACATTGCCAGCATCTTGAAGGGACACAGATGTGGGTGGCACTGATAAAATACATCTGGAATCAGACACAATTTAGTGCCCCACTCCCAGCCTAAAGTGTGGACAGAGGGGAATGTGTGGACAGAGCAGAGAAAAATATCCTCAATCTGCAGTCACCCAGGAAGGCTTCTACCAAGTGACAAGGGAGCAAAATCCTTGAAAGCTAAGGGGCCATCAGAGATATAAATGAATGTTCATTTTTTCCAAGAAGAAGTGCCTGCCCCCCTCCCCACTCCACCACCCAGCCCCTCCCCTCCAGCTTGCACTGCACTTTCCTGTCCTCACCTGAATCTCCAGAGTTGAAGTTTTCAGCTTCTACTCTCCCCCTGAAGGCAGTTCTATCTCCCAAACCAAACCAGTTTCCCAGGCACAACAATGTCACCCTTGCGTGGCGGAGACCTCACCCTGTGTGTGTGTATGTGTGTGTCTTTGTCTTCCCATCTCAGCTTCTGAACGAGCAGAAACCTGGTCTGTTTTGTTCACTGCCATTGTCCCAGGGCCCAGAACACGCAATAGGTGCCCGACACACATTCTTTCAAATGAACTCAGTGGATAAGGAGGTAAAGGCAGGAGAAACAGCTTCCTGGCATGGGACACAGCATGGAGATGCAAGGTCACAAGTCATTTCTGTGGCTGTGGGCAAGGGACAAGTCCCCATCGAGAGGACTGGAGGTAGCTGGGGGAGGGGCAGCGGGCAGCCTGTCCATAGGAGCAGCTGGGGATAGAGGCAGATGACCGTGCACCTCCTGCCATCAGGAGCCCAGTCAGATGTAAGCAGGGACTGCTGTGATTGGATCGCGGCTTGAGCAAAACGATACCAGGGTAGGGATCCGGCACTTGAAAAAGCAGCTGGAGTGTGGGTGGAAAGGAACACGGGTTGTTCAATCCCAGCTCTTAGAGCTACATTTGAAGCGGGGGGAACAGGAAGCACAGACATTTCTGAGGTCCAAAACGCCGGGTCCTGGGCATTTCCAGGAACCAGGGGTGGGGAAGGGAGTTAGGAGCTCACAGGGAAGGAGCAGCCCCAGGATTTCGGTTCTGTTGGCCCCGAGGGGCACCCAGCTCTAGATCTCCAGCAGTCACGGCGCCACTGTCCTGCACGTGCTTGTTGGCCAGCAAGCAGCCCCGCACGCCTCAAGAACGCACAAGGTCCGGCTGCAGCCACCCCGGGGCGGGGGCGCCCTGACAGGAAGGCAGGCAGGCACACACCCACACACACCAGCTTCCTGCCTTGTAGCAGGTGCCTTCCACCCGGCGCCAGCTGCTCCATCCCCTGTGCTCAGCTCAACAGGATGGGACAGCCCAAGCGGAAGGAAGGGAGGAACACCCCAGCAGCCGGCGGCAGGGGCTGGGGGGAGGTGCGCGAGGAAGAGGGGGGGAACTGCTTGGGCGGCAGAGCTGGCGGCCCTCCAGTAGCCGGGCGAGGCTGTGACTGGAGGCCATTCAGTCCCAGCCCCCTTCCAACGGCGCCCTCCCTGACCTGGCCCAGCCCTTGACTTCGTCATCACTGCTGCTAGCCTGAGCCCAGAGGGAATCATCAGGAGTGGTTCATGGGTTGGGCAGCTTCTCCACTTCCCATGCTCGTGTAGAGGGGCTTTTACGTTATGTGGAGGTCCGCTTACGCTGAAAAGTGAGCTGGCCCAAAGAACTGGGATTTTTTTTTCCCTCTTGTTCAGCCTGTCCTTTAAGACCAGTCGTCACTGCCATCCCCCCCACCCTCCCGCAACACCCCGTGCAACAAAAACTGCTGTGAGCCGGCGCAAAGGGCCAACGTGGGGAAAACTGAAGGCGCTGGAGCCCAGCCACCGGCTCTCCTCTTTGAGACACCCCATACACACTGGCTGGCCGCAACACACAACCCGGGGTCCTTCCTGAATCCCGCATAGCCCCTGAGGGGCTGCGGAAAACGTGGCTGGAGTAAAGGGTGGGGATGCCGGGGACCGCGACTTGCCCAGTTGTAGCCCAGCGGGAACCTCAAGACCCTAGGAGCCCCCGGGGGTCCTCATCGATTTGCAAGCAGGAGGCCCTGAGGTGGGGAGGGGGAGGGAGTCTACCTTGGAAACAGCTGTAGGCTGAAACCTAAACTTCAAATACACCACGCTCAAACTCGACTCGGCGCCGGAGACGAGTTTAAAAAAAAGTGCGGTCCACGCTCCCCAGCAGCCCTTTGGGCCAGTTCCCGGGGCTTCCCGCAGCGCCCCCGCCACCCCTCGGCCCGCAGGAAGGAAGGGCGGGCGGCCGGGGCGCGGACGCCTGCAGGGCGGCGGGGGCGGCCGTGGTGGGGGCCGAGGGAGCAGGTGGCCGCGCGGCGACAGGCCTCCTCCGCTCGCCTCCTGCCCTGGTGCGGGGGTCCCCCGCGCCTCCGCCAGGCTCCGGCGGCTCAGTCGGTCCCCGAGCTCGGCTCTCTCGCCAGACGCGCGAGAGGATGGCGCTTCCCAGGCAGATCTCTTGGCTCGCGCCCCTTTGGCTCGCAGCCGCCGCCTCCCCCGCCCGGCCAGCCGGCCGGCGTCCCGCCCACTCGGTGGCGGGCTGAGCCGGGGCCCCGGAGCGGAGGGGGACAGGGCGGAGCGGGCGGCCCTCCCTACCCCACCCTCCCACGTGGGGCCGGCCCTCGCCGCCGCACCTCCCCGTGACGCGCCCGCCCTCGGCGCCGCCCCCTGTGGGCCGCCGGGCAGGGGGCCGGGCGGCCGGGGTGGGCGCGGGCCCGGGCGCCCCGGAGTCAGGTGGCCGCGGGAGTTCCCCGGGGCCGGGCCGACGGAGCGCGCCGCCGGGGACTGTGTACACGCTCCACTGACACAGCTTCACGCTGCCGGGCAGCCGCTGATCACGCGTGGCCCCGCGAGCCCATTGGCCGGCGCCTCACACACCTTTGCCGCCCATTGGCTGCCGGCAGGCCCCGCCCCCGCCCCCGCCCGCGGCGCGAGGCAGGCGGAGCGGCTACCTGAATGGGGAGGGGGCAGACGGCGCGGTGCGCGGCGGCGTCGAGTGTCTCCCGGCGCCCGAGCGAGACCCGCAGGCGAGGCAGCGCCGCGCGAGCGACCCAGGCGGCCCGACATGCTCAACTTCGGCGCTTCCCTTCAGCAGGCTACGGTGAGGATGCCGCCGTGTCTTCGGGGGGCTCCGAGCGAGGACGCGAACCCCGGGAGCCCCCCCGACAGCTTGCCGCCCCACGCGGGAGCACGGGGCTGCAGCGGCGCCCCGGGCGGGGGGCGAGCGAGGAAGGGGCGTCCTGTCTGCGGACGGTGGGCATCAGCGAGGGCGTGTGTCGCGTGACTGGGACCTGGACCCTAAGGAGCGAGCTCTTGGCGCTACTTGGGCACGGAGGAGGGGACGGGGCAGCCCCCGTGGGGACAGCTCAGGCGGCAGGTGATGGAGAGGCGAGGGCAGAGGAACCCCGCCGGGCAGCGTGGAGGTGGGCAGCGCAGAGAAGGGAGCCCCCCGTTGCACCTGGCACCGGGTAGCGCCTTCCCTGCCCGGCTGAGGGAGACCCAGCGTGGAGGAGGTGGGGGGGAGCTGCGGGAGAGGCGACGGGGCTACCCCCCACCTTGCGCTGGCTGGGGAGGGGTCGGGGGGCTACGGGGAGGCTGCCGCCCGAGGACCCCGGGCAAGGGGCTGCTCCGCAGACGGAGCGGGGCACGGCACGCGGGCTGGGCGACCACCGACCGGGGCGAGTACCCCCCCGTGCCCGGCAGACGTCGGGAAGGGATTCCCTGCCTCCCCCCACGCCAGCCGCCCACTCCATCGCCGGCGGAGGCAGGTGGCCGCCCGCAGACGGCCCCCTCTGGAGGGTGGGAGAGGCGGGCGGGCGGGCGGGGAGCCGCGAGACGCGGGGGCCGCGTGTCGGGGCGGGCGCGGGGGCCGGCGCGTCTGGAGCCGCCGCCTGCGGGGGCCGGCCGTCTGCGGGGCCCGGCGGGCGCGGGGGCCGGCGCGGTGGGAGCGCGGCGCGGGCAGCGACGGGGTGGCCCCGGGTCCCCGCGGGCCGCGTGGGCGGGAAGCGCCGAGGGCTCGGCCGGGCCCCCGGGGAGGCGGAGGAGGGCGGCGGCCGGCTTTCCGCGGGCACCCGGCTCCTCCTCCTCCTCCGCCCGCAGCTGAGGCGGAGGCCGCGGGCGGGCCGGGAGCGGCTGCGCCCGGGAGGCTGCTCGTCCCCGAGTGACCCGGCGCCGGCCTCCGCCAGGGGCGGCAGCGAGGCCCGGCCCCGCAGTCGGTTCCTAAGGGAACGGCGGCTCCGGGGGCCGCCGGGGGCGGGCGCGCTGCGGGGCGGTTGGTGGCCCCTCCTCCTGCCCTCCCCGCCCGGCGCGGGGGCGGGGCCGGCGGCCGCAGGAAGTAGGGGAAAGGTGACGGCGCGGCAATTCCCAGTTCACGTTTCCTGCGCCGCGCGGAGCAGCCGCTGATCACGCTTTGTTCACATGCCTCGCCCCCGCCCCCAGGCTCCTCCAGCCAATGGGAGCGCGGGCCGCCGGCAGGCTGGCCAATGGCGGGGCCGGGCCGCCGAGACGTGCGCGCGGCGGGGAATGTTCCCAGTGACTCACCCGCGGCCTCATTGAGCGGAGGGCGGTCCCGCCCGCGAGGATCTCCCCCGCCCGGCGGCCTCCCCGCTCGCCGGCGGCCCGCGCTTCCCCTTCCTGCCCGGCGCCCCTCTCCCTGCCCGCTGCCCGCCCGCGGCTTCCCTTTCTTCGGCCGGGGGCTTTTCTACAACCGCTGGCCGTGGTCGCTTACATAAAGGCGCGCCGTTATGCAATTGCATTGTAAGCGGCGTTTTTTACAATTTTAGCATAGGAGGACTTTGAGTTAAGAGAAACACAGAAAGCCAGGCTCATGATTTTCTCCAAGGGTACATTGCTTTTTGGTGTTGTTTTTTTTTTTTTACATGAACACAATGAGTCCTTACTTTTTGGTCTTTAGGTGAAAAAGCAGAGAGATGATGGCATTGCTGTGTTTAAGTGAAATTTCACAAACATTTGTGTAAGTCAGTGCAGAACTTGTGCTGTAGTCTCTGGGGTTGGGCCTCAAAGCAGTATTTTAAGAAATTGGGTTCTGTTTGGACTGGTCCAGGTTTTTACAAATCCCAGGAATATTACAGTTTATGATTGTCTGACTTTAAAAAAATGCTTGTCGGTCATAGGCTGAGCCAGATCATGGTGAGATAGAATAAAATCAAGCCTGACTAACTTGACGAGTGACCTAGTGGGTCAGAGTTCTGTCCCCCGCTTGGCTCCTGGGCGCTGAGCTCCTTCCTCTGCCGTGCTGGGGATCCGGGATCCAGGGCTCCTTCAGAGAGGCTGATCCGCAGGGTGAACGTGAGCTTTGCCCTCTGTTTCCCCAGGAGGAGAGAATGGAGGTGATTTCCGACAGGGCCAGAGAGAGCGGGTACTGCTGGAACAAGGCCCCGGAGAAGAGCGACTTCGAGGCGGTGGAGGCGCTCATGTCCATGAGCTGCAGCTGGAAGTCGGACTTCAAGAAATACCTGGAGCACCGGCCGGTGACTCCGGCGTCTGATCTGTCGGAGGAGGAGAACCTGCTCCCCACCACTCCGGACTTCCACACCATCCCGGCATTTGTGAGTGTCCTGCTGGGTGGGGTGTGAGTCCGGGCGCTGTCTGCCCAGCAGCCAGCAACACTCACCACCGGCTTCTCCTTTCTCTTTCCAGTGTTTGACCCCACCTTACAGCCCCTCAGACTTCGAGCCCTCGCAGGTGTCCACTCTGGTGGCACCGGCGCCACCTGCTGGACACTTCAGACCCCTCTCGGATAGCGCCAAGCCGCACGCGGCCCCTGCCGCGGTGCCTGTCAAGGAGGAAGACCAGAACCCTGCCTCCCTCCCCAAGCCCCCCAAGGCTCAGGCCACCAGCGTGATCCGCCACACGGCGGACGCCCAGCTCTGCAACCACCGATCCTGTCCGGTAAAAGCAGCCGGCACTCTCCACTGCCAGGACAGCTCCTTGCGGAGGAGACCCCACCTGCCAGCCGAAGCCTCGAGGAGGAACGTGCCATGTGCGACTGTGTCGCCTAACAGGTCTGCGTGTGAGCCGAGCACCCCGACAGAAGCAGAGGCCAGTGAGAAAGCCCCGGCTCCACTCTGTGACTTTTCTGTGCCTTCCTCACAGACGGTCATCTGCAGGCCCCAACCAGCCCCCGTGTCCCAACCACAGAAGTCGGTGTTGGTCTCTCCACCCACAGTCTCCCCAGGGGGTGTGCCACCCATGCCAGTCATCTGCCAGATGGTTCCCCTTCCCGCCAGCAACCCTGTGGTGACAACAGTCATGCCCAGCACTCCAGCCAGCCAGCCACCAGCTGTGTGCCCACCTGTCGTGTTCATGGGGGCTCAGGTGCCCAAAGGGGCTGTCATGTTTGTCGTGCCCCAACCAGTGGTGCAGAGCCCCAAGCCAGCCGTGGTGAGCCCTCATGGTACCAGACTGTCTCCCATTGCCCCAGCTCCAGGCTTTTCCCCTTCGGCAGCCAAAGTCACGCCTCAGATCGACTCATCCCGCATCAGAAGTCACATCTGTAGTCACCCGGGATGCGGCAAGACCTACTTTAAGAGTTCGCATCTGAAGGCCCACATGAGGACGCACACAGGTATTGGCCAGGTTCATTTAGGACAAACGTTTGAAGAGTGGATGACTGTGGGGGAGATAGGGGAGACTTAGGGCTGCTGTTAGACCAGCACCCACATGGGTTGCTACACTGAGTCCTTACTGCTGTTTCCAACCCAGCTCTCTGCTTGTGGCCTGGGAAAGCAGCAGAGGAAGGCCCAAGGCCTTGGGACCCTACACCTGCATGGGAAGCCTGGAGGAAGCTCCTGGCTCCTGGCTTACAGCCATGTCGGGAGTGAACCAGGGGATGAAAGTTACTCTCCCCTACTCCACCCCCGTGTGTAACTGCCTTTCAGATAAATAGAAAGGTTTGAAAGCTTTCATAAGGGGGATTTTCATAAATGTGAAGTGGAAAATGGAGCAGCGGCATCCGATGCTGTTGACCACCTTGGTAGCCTTTCTTGTGCAATGCATGAGTGTGTGTGCTCACACCATCCTGGCCATGCGCTCACAGCAGCCTGCACTTGTCTGTTTCAGGGGAGAAGCCATTCAGCTGCAGCTGGAAGGGCTGCGAGAGGAGGTTCGCCCGCTCCGACGAGCTCTCCAGGCACCGGCGCACCCACACTGGTGAGAAGAAATTCGCCTGCCCCATGTGTGAGCGGCGGTTCATGAGGAGCGACCACTTGACCAAGCACGCCCGCCGCCACCTGTCGGCCAAAAAGCTCCCCAACTGGCAGATGGAAGTGAGCAAGCTCAACGACATTGCTCTCCCACCAGCACCAGCCCCCGCGCAGTGAAGGCCGTAGCCGTAGGGATTGGGACTGACTTTAGTCACGGCCAGGAGCCCATGGTGGCATGGAAATGGTGCATGCTACCGGGTCGGGACCCTCCTGCGAGGGCTGCCAAGTGGTGCAGCCCCGTTGCCGCCATCTGGGCGAGGGCCCGGCCTGGGCCACAGGAGGTCACAGAAGGGCAGGTTTCATTTCTTTTCAGGCGAGAGAGAGAGACAGGAGAAGCTTTTATTCCTCTGAACATTTCTCGAAGGTTCCAGAGGATGTCAACACAGGTAGCACAGATCCAGAGTTTGTGTGCACATTGGTTACTTTCCTTTTGCTGTAGCTACTTGAGACCAACTTTTCAATGTGATTTCTTCTCAAGCACTGGTTTCAAGAACTTACGGTACAGATGTGGAGAGATGAGGTCGGTTTGCATTATTCCAGAGAGTGTCGTTTTTTTCCTAGAGACCTTGTTTACTACTTCTAGTCTTTGCAGCCAACTTCATGGATGTAATTATTGAAATACATCTGCAGCTATTGTTTTTACACTATAGTTGATACTTGTATTTGGTTGACTGTATATCACTCACGAGGGCCCGGAGAAGCGGAATCCTCACTAATTTAATTGCTTTTGAAGTGTGTAGCTCCCCTTCCCCCTCCCCTCGTTTTTGTTTTGAAAGTTTCAGAGATGATTATATCTAGGCGTTTTATTATGCTTTGATCTTTAGTTTGCCTGCAGTTCTTGTGTAGATCTTGAAAATTGTACACCAATGTGTTTTCTCTAGACTCTAAGATAAACTGCACTTTGTTTAGGGGGAAAAAATTGAAGATGAAAGTGTATATCATAAAGAAGGGGTATCAAGGGCTGTAGATAACTCCTCAAAACAGTCGGTCTGTGTCCTCAGTAAGGACCTCGTGCCACAAGGATAAACGGGCGTGTGTGGCTCGTGAGAGTGCAAGGGGACACCACTCGCAGACGGGCACATGGCGTCCTGCTGGCTCAGTGGCATTCTCAGAGGATGTGGAACTAGATAGGGGAAAAAAAATGACTTAGAACATTCACTTTTGTTAACAGTATTTCTGTTCTGTTGTATAGTGGATGACGCACACAGTGCTAATACAAACGTTTAAAATGCGTAGTGAAAAATATGACCATCTTCCCACACACCGGGTGTAGATTCCTAACAGGAAAACTTGCACTCTTTGGGAAACAGTCTCTTAAAAGCAAAACAAAAAAATCCTTGTGACTTAAAAATTTGCACTTCTTTTGTTGTACTTTGTATCTTGTTTACAATAAATTTTTTCTTTGGTATATAGAATTGGTTCATTGCATTTGTTAACCCACCCTCATTTCCATCCTGACAGTATCACTTAGTGTGACAAGGACTTGGTGACTGATTTTTTCTCAATTGAGAGCTATACCAGCATACTTTTCACACAACCAAGTTAGAAGGAACCAGGAGGCCAGAAATAACATTTATTGATCACGTGAGCCAATTTAGTTTAAGGAGCCAACATGCGAAGGGCTTTTTTTTTTTTAAGATTTATTTATTTTTATTGGAAAGTCTGATATTCAGAGGAGGAGAGGCAGGAAGATCTTCCGTCCACCTATTCACTCCTCAAGTGGCTGCAACTGCCAGAGCTGAGCCAGTCTGGAGCCCGGAGCCTCTTCCAGGTCTCCCACATGGGTGCAGGTTCCAAGGCTTTGGGCCGTCCTCTACTGCTTTCCCAGCCCACAAGCAGGGAGCTGGAAGGGAGGAAGTAGAATAGCCGGGATATGAAGCGGTACCCATTTGGGATCCTGGTGTGTGCAAAGTGAGGACTTCAGCCTCTAAGCTATTCCGCCAGGCCCACATGCAGGTTTTTAAGCCTTGTGCTTTTGATGATTTGAGGTTGAAATATATACTGCCATTTCTCAAGTGGCATTTACATCCAAGGGAATGCCACAGTTTTTAGTTTGCTCTGGAATCCCCTTGTGGCCATGAGGACATCTTTGGTGATGCCCAACTCAACTGCTGACCTGGAGTCTAGCCTTCTATTGAATAGCATAGTAAGGGACAGTGTCCTCACTAGGCTCCAACTGTCCAACAAGTGCCTGGAGTTTTCTGTGCGCCTGTTAATACTTGGGAACCCAACACTCCCGCCAGGTATAACACAGCTGCCAGGGAGTGGCTTTGCAGGCTTGCCACGACAACATGGAGTCCCTAGGGTCCTTCCCAGTCAGTGGCTGGGCTCCAGAAGCAGTGGATCGAGTGTATTTTCATTCCCAGACCCAGTCCCTAGCAATGGTATGGTCAGTGGTATTGTGCCACTGGCTATGTTCTTCCCACTTCCAGCTGCCATCAGACTTTTGCTTAGGGATCTTATAAATCATTGGATTTGAATAGGATCACATTATCTTTAAAAGAATAATTTATTTGAAAGAGAGGGAGGAAGAGAGCTAGCCATTGGTTCACTTCACAAATGCCTGCAATAGTTGAGGCTGGGCCAAGCTGAAGCCGGGTGCCAGGAACTCCATCTGGGTGTCCCATGTGGGTGGTGGGAACACAAGTACTTACCCATCTTCTGCCTCTGCTGTGTTCCAGTGCATTAGCAGGGAGTAACTGGGATTCTGACATGGATATGATGTCCCAAGTGGGTCCTTACTCCACTTTGCCAAAATGTCCACCCTGGAATAGTTTTCATGAGTTGAATGCCTATGGATACTGATGTTGATAACAAAGTTGCCATCAGGGGCTGGCACTGTAGTGTGAATAAATCTGATGCCTGCTAGAATCCCAGGTGGGATGCTGCTCCACTTCCGATCCAGATGGGAAAGAACTTGGCCCCCTATGTTTATGTAGAAAAGTGATTGAAGCTAGTTTCAAGCTGCCCCAGCCCTGGCCATTGAAGCCATTTGGGGAATGAACCGGTAGATGGAAGATTCATTCTCCTCTTTGTAACTCTGCCTTTCAAATAAATAGAGTCTTTAGAAGAAGTCCACAACTGTAAATGTGTTATGATCATCTGATATTAATTTAGTTTTAGAACTTCATTTTGTTTCTTGTTTGACACACTAAGTTAATTATTTTTAGATAATTTTAGACTAAGGAAATTGCAAAAATTAGAGTTCCTTATACTGATCATCTAGATTCTCCTCATGGCAACGTCTCACATGGCTGTAGAACATTTACCAAGCTAGCCATGATATGCACATGTGATAATGTTGACCGAACTGTAGACCTTGGGGCAGATGTTGTTTGGCCCAGCGCTCCGGACTCCATTTGGACATCAGAATATTTGGGTTGAAGCCCAACTCTGCTTTTGCTTCTAGCTTCGTGCTAATGCACACCCTGGGAGGCAGCAGGGGACAGCTCAAGTACTTGGATCCCTGTCACATGGGAGGCCAGATTGACTTCTAGCTATGTGGGTTTGGCCTGGCCAAGCCCTGGCTATTGCTGGCACCTGGGGAGGGAGCAAATGGTTGGAAGATTTCTCTGTCTGCTTTTCAAATAATAGCAAGACTATAGAACTTCTTTGGATCACATTGTTGTCTGTCTCGCTTCTCCTTGGAGCCTAACCCAGAATTTGCCATGGCATTTTCTTGCCATGTTGCTGTCGCCTCCTCCCAGCAGGAAGATCCTCAGTCTTAAAGAGCCGTATCAGTCATCTCGCAGAACGCCCCCTGCCCTGATTGGCCCCTGTGTCACTTGGAAGAGCTTTAGGAGCAAGGGGCAAGTCATGTCTTTCTCTGTTCCCTACCCCAGGACAGTCTGGCTGCTAATGCTGGGGACCAAGACAATGCTTTCTGGAAGCTTCTTCCACTGTAACCGTCCTACTTTCCTCTTCAATAACTATTGGGAGGGAAATACTATGCAAATAGACTGTGCTTAAACTTTTCCCTACTTGGTACCTTCTTGTAAATCTTGCCTGAGGCCACTAGGACTGGGTTATGTTAATTCCCTCATCATTTATTCATTGCAATTCTGGGTATTTATGTCCCTCTCTGAGTTACTAATTCTGTGGTCCCACTGTCCCAACTTTGGTTCTTGGTATCGCCTTCAATAAGGAGCCAGTTTAGGTTGACAAAGGTGGACATTTCATATAGTTGTGCCTATCATTTTTCACAGGCATGAGAGCTGTGGGGGTAACAGTTGTCCATCGCACCTGAACCCCAGAGGCCACACTTCTGTACTGCTCTCCCTGCCTCTGTCTAGTCTTTTACCACTCAGAGTTTTGGAATATACAAATCTGATCATGCCACTCCCCTGATTAAGACACACTTCCCAGGAGCTATCAGGATGAATTCCAGGTTGTTGTTTTTTTTTTCAATGAAGCCTAGAACAGCACCATGTGATAGAAACACAGCCTGAGCCGCGTGTGTGTACTGCAACCTTCTAGTAGCCTTATGCAAAAATGAGTGTGAACATTTGCATTGAATTCCTTCTTTCCAAAATAATATGATCTCAGCATATTTAAGATATGATTATCCGTGAGCAATGGCCTCTGGCTTTGGATCTCATCTTCAAGGTTGAGTGTGTGTTGTGTCCTGTCAGCACACACCCATCTCCAGTGGAACCTAACTGCAGTGTCAGGCTGAGGAGCCTTCTCTAGCAAGAACAAACTGGATATACTCCACCCACCCTGCACCTCCTGGCCAGGGTGCAGGCACCCTGGGTGGTCTCCGCAGTAGCCACCAGCCACCGTGAACAAGAACTGGACATGCAGTTGGCCCTGGTCCTGCTCCTCTGCTCTGGCCTGGCAGGTCTGGACTGGACTTGCCTGCGGGCTATGTCTGGGGCTGAAGTTAGCAGGCAAGAACTACTTTCAGGTTAAGTCCAGCCCCAAATGGACCCAAGGGGAAGATCGGGGTGGGCCTGGAAGCATCAGCTCCAGTTTCCACTGGTTGGTGTTGAAAACAAACCACTGAGATCCCAGGGTCAGCTCTCGGCCTCCCACTTCCTTAATCACCAACATAATGTTTAACTTCCACAGCCACAGTTTTCTCATCTGTAAGATGGACATGATACTAATCCTGACCTCAAACAAACCTGTTCTGATGATGGACAGACACATGGCCTTGAGCTATTTCTAGAAAGGAGATATTCTGTAAATGTTAGTTAATGGGGCCAGTGCTGAGGCATAGTAGCTAAAGCTGTCACCTGCAGTGTCAGCATCCCATACAGGCGCCAGTTCAAGTCCCGACTGCTGCATTTCTGACTCAGCTCCCTGCTAATGTGCCTGGAAAAGCAGTGGAGGATGGACCAAGTATGTTAGGCCAGGTCAGAACCAGGGGCTCCCTCTGGACCTCCCCATGATACTGGCTGGGCTTTCAAGTCCACTGCAGTGTTTTCTGGTGGGAAGAGCTTTAGTCTTAGCTTTCCCAGTCCTGAGGACAGGCCTTTCCCAGCATCCTCCGGGTGACAGGCTGGGGCTGTCAGTTCCAGCAGGAGGGAGGAATCAGCCAGAATGACAGCTGGTGACACTGTGGGTGGCTAGGATATGGGTTGAGAGAAGGTCGGCCTCTGTCACAGACATATTTAGGAAGCAGATTTTCTGCCTGCCCCCTGCAGGGAAGGCGGCTCTTGCCCTGTGGGTGGGAGTCAGGACACTGGGCACCATCTCTCCCTGGCTCCCACAGGCATGGTGTCAGCCAGAGAGAGGGGGGTAGAGTCCCCAGAGGGTTGGACTCCAGGTAGGAGGAGTTAGAGCCCAGGGCTGACCTATCACTTGATCACCGCCTGGGTGGCTGAAAACAAGATGACTGTTGTTCTGCAGTTCTTAGAGCCTCAAGGAGGAGTCCTGTCCACGCCTGGGGGCTCACGTGGCCCCTCTGCCCCTCCCCCACCCTGTCTTATCCTTTTAAGGACACTGCCATTGCACTGAGGGGCCACCCAACTCAGAAGCTGATCCCAGGGTCTTTATGTTCCCAAGAGCCCTGCTAGGGGCCAGTGTAGTGGCTCAGCAGGCTAATCCTCCACTAACAAGTATGGATGCTAGTTCATGTTCCAACTGCTCCACTTCCCACCCAGCTCCTTGCTTGTGGCCTGGCGAAGCAGTAGAGAGTGGCCCAGGTCCTTGGAACCCTGCACCTACATGGGAGCCCCAGAAGAAACTCTCGGCTCTTGGTTTCAGATTGGCTCAGCTCTGGCCATTTGGGTAGTGAACCAGCAGAAGGAAGATCTTTATCTCTCCTTCTCTCTGCAAATCTGCTTTTCAAGCCTGGTTTACCACCTGGCCTTGGGAGCAATCCTTCAAGACCAAGGCTTGGGATATCTGGGTCCACTGTCCTGGCTTCCTCCCCCTGCCTGGATGCTCTCTCCCTCCTCCTGGTTCTGTCTCTTGTCTGGCGCGAGAGCCTTGCTCCTCATCCACTTGGCGGCAGTGCCCCCTGCTCTAGGCAGTGACCAGGAGATGGGCAGCAGGTGAGAGCCTGTCAGGTAGCTGATTTTGGAAGGCAGAACACGGGGTTTCTTGCATGCTTGGTCTTGGTTGCCGAGTTTCCAACAAGAAGCCTGGAGTTGCCCCCCCAGCTGGTGGGCAATCCACCCGGTTCCCAAGCTCAAAGGTAGCAGGCTCATATTTCCCTGAGTATAAATCAGATTCTCCAGTATCATGTTAATAAAGGTATGTGTCCACTCCATTCTCTCACTACTTATTAACACTTAACACTAAAGCTAAGCTTAAGAGGGGCACAAGTCCCCAACAGCTCCACTGTAGTCCTTTTACCCTCTGACTACATTGAGCTGATTGCATGCTTGTTTTTAATGAAAGAAAAGTAAACTTTTAAAAAAAAATACATTAGGGTTAATTTTGTGACTATCACAAAAGTTTATTTAAAAAACAAACCAAAAAACCATGAAAATGTACATGTCCCAACTTTCATATCACACCACCGCAAAACAGGTCCTTCTGGAGAGGGGATATGGATTTCTCTGCTGAACACTCATTATACTCGTTCCAAGGCTTCTAACATGATGATACTATTTCCTCGTATTACCACCATTCCAATATTGTTCTGCTGTCCACTATTTGCCATCTCCACACATTCATCTATCACCAGATTCATGAAGGGATCAAATCCTCGCAGTATTCCCTGGACATGTCTGCCACCATTTAATTATTTTTAAAGATGTATTTATTTTTATTAATAAAAGTCAGATATACAGAGAGGAGGAGAGACAGAGAACAAGATCTTCCGTCTGCTGATTCACTCCCCAAGTGACCGCAACAGCCAGTGCTATGCCGATTAGAAGCCAGGAGCCAGGAACTTCCTCCAGGTCTCCCACATGGGTGCAGGGTCCCAAGGCTTTGGGCTGTCCTCCACTGCTTTCCCAGGCCACAAGCAGGGAGCTGGATGGGAAGCGGGGCTGCCAGGATTAGAACCAGTGCCCATATGGGATCCTGGCGCATTCAGGGCAAGGACTTTAGCCGCTAGGCCACCGCGCCAGGCCCTGAATTTTTTTTTAAAAAAAAGATTTATTTTCATTGAAAAGGCAGATTTACATAGAGAAGTAAAGACAAAGATCTTCCACCTGCTGGTTTACTCCATAAATGATCCCCACAGCCGGAGCTGAGCTGATCCAAAACCAGGGAGCAGGAGCCGGGAGTTTCTTCCAGGTCTCCCTCACAGGTGCACGGTACTGAGGCTTCAGGTTACCCTATACCACCCCCAGCCCATAAGCAGGGAGCTGGATGGGAAGTGGAGTGTCTGGGACATGAACTAGTGCCTCTATGGGATCCTGACACTTGCAAGGTAAGGATTTAGCATTGAGCCATCAAGCCAGGCCCAGTCTGAATGTTTTAATAGCAAAATGAATGTCTTAAAGGACATTGGAGAGCTCGCAGAATCTCCAAAAAGATCACTCATGCAAACTGCAGCATGGCTAGCCAAGATGCACCTGCTAACAAGGTTTGGACCCCTGTCATGCATATGGGAGACAGTTCCCAGCTCTGACTTCAACCTGGCCCAGTCTCAGCCATTATGGTCATCTCGGGAATGAACCAATGGATAAAAGATCTCTCTGTGTCTCTCCATAACTCTGCCCTCCAAATAAATACATTTTTTAAAAATTAACAACTAAAAGCAAAGATGAGACAAAACTCAACATTAACAGGACTCTGCAGCCAAAGCCAACAGAAGGAGGAAAGGTGTGTGAGGAGGGGGGGAAGGGGGAGCGCTTCTTCAGCAGCCCCCAACTGCCAGCCAGCGGTCAGGACTTAGGGCGCATTTATTTTCCTGATGTGAGTGGGTAATCACTGGGAAGGAGGACCCCTGTGCTGTCTAGGCCACGCAAGCATCTAAGGAATCCAGGCACTTTCGTTTCCACGGGGCAGGGGATAAAACCATACCTTTGTTTATTTAAACAAACTCCCGTCCACAGAGGAGGAAATCTCCAGGAGGTAAAATATTGCATTCAGGTACACAGACGGTGCTGGCTAGCTGAAACAGATTCCTAGGGCCATGGAACATTCCCTCTCCCCACTCCCCACGGCCCCCACCCGTCCTGCCCCGCTGGAACGCTCTGGAGATGGAGGGATCTGCTTGCCAAGCACAGTCATGCTGGAGAGCCTGGCCAGGGTCTGGTCAGGTCTGGCGCTGGCTCGGCCATTCCAGGGTGCCATCCTGAACCCATGTTCTGCTTCTCTTGCAACAGGTGGAATGCTTACACCCGTAGAAGGAAGACGTGTGACTGGCTGTGTGTGGGCAGCTGGGTCTTCCCCCTGCTTTCCCTGAGCGGCTGAGCCCCCGAGTCTCCGCCCAGCGCCTCTGTGCGCCTCTGTGTGCCTCCGTGGGCGCGCGTTCCGAGTTTCCTATGGCGAGCGCCAAGTTGGCTGGCCCTGCGGTCTGTGTGGAGCGAGGAGCCGTGGCTGCAGGGTGGCCTCCTGGGCTTCGGGCCCCGCGCTGCGGTGGCTGCTCAGAGGTGGGAGGTGAGAGGGGCGGCAAGCCTGCCCACCCAGAGCTGATCCAATCTGAAAACTACCCCCAGCATTTGTAAATTCACACATTCCCTCATCCACTTAGTCAACAATTGCCCATCTTTTACCCATCATGGAGCAGAGTCCAGCTCTGGGAAGACCTACCTTAACACACAGCCAGTCAGTCAATGCCTCCAATCCAGGTAGTTTTTTTTTTTAAACATGAAATGAAATTTAACTTACTTACTTATTTCAAAGACAGTAAAAGGGGGCCTCTGTTACGATAAAGTGGGTTACGGTGTTTCCCACAAAGCCAACAATGGGTGTCCTGGCTGCTCATGTCCAATCCTGCTCCCTAATGGCCTGGGACAGCAAGGAGGATGGACCAAATATGTAGACCTCTGTATGCACGTGGGAGACCTGGAGGAAGCTCCTGGCTTTGATCTGCTCTGGCTTAGCCCCGTCAGGACCATCTGGGGAGTGAACCAACACATGGAAGTTCTTTCCTTTTTGCCCTCTTTCTGCCTGTGTAACTTTGCTATTATAAATAAATAAATAAATACTAAACAAACGAAGAAAGTTACAGATAAAGGGAGAGACACAGAGAGATCTTCCATCTACTGGTTCACTCTCCAAGTGGCTGTAGTGACTGGGGGTGAGCCAAGGCCAGGAACCTGGAATTCCATTTGGATCTCCCATGTGAGTGGCAGGGACCTACAACCCTTCCAGGTGCACCAGCAGGGAGCTAAATGGGAAGTGGAGCAGCCATGGCTCATATAGGTTATCAGCATGGCAGCACAGTGCTATGCAAACCCCTCCAGGTAGTTCTTAACCCTGAGTTTATATGCAGATCCCTGTGGAACACACTGCAGACTCTGAATCAGAATTCACTGGGGGCACCATTTGCAGGTTGGTGGGAGCTGGCTGAAGCAGCACCTTCCTGGGTTGGGGTAACTGGCTGTCCTCCACCTGCTGGCCTTCGGCCCCGCTGAACTGCAAGTGCCCAGGGAGCTCTGATGGTTTACCTGGCAGGATGGAGCCCTGGGTCTTGCAATTATGTGCAGCTGGTACCTCTGAATTTTTTTTTTTTTGCACCCCTGGAAGTTTTGTCCCTTGATTATTTTCCAATCTGGTTTTTCTGGCAAACTGTGAGTTCAGGTAACTTGGTAGTTCCTATCGCTGCAGCATCTGCAGATTTCTTTCAGCGTCAGGAAGCTGTCCTGATGTATAGTATCTGCCTTTGGAACCATGATAAGGCTAGACGCAGATGAGGAAACCTGTTAAGTATATGCACAGAAATGAGGACCTTATTTCCCCTGGCAAGATTTTAAAATGCATGATCACAGCTAGCACAGTTATGTAAAAGGAAAAATAATCCAATTTAAAATATTTTTGCCCGGAGGAAAATAGATTAGTTTTTGAGTGTTTTTTTTTTTTTTTAATGTATAGAAGACATTTGGATCCGATTTTTTTGCTATACCAAGGACGAAGGCCTTCAAGAATCTCAATTACAATGATTGGAAAGTTATTCTTTTGCTTTTCTGAAACTGAGCAGTTTCTGAAAAGAAGAACAAGAAAAGTGGGTTGGGCGTTTGGCACTTCGGTTAAATCCTGGGACACCTACAGCTGTGTCCGAGGGTCTAGGTTCAAGTTCTGGATCTGCTTCTGATTCCGACTTCTTGCCTTGGGAGGCAGCAGCAATGGTTCAAGCCATCTGTGTCCTTCCTGTCCGTGTGGGAGACTCACTGCACTGTGGACTCCCGGCTTTGGCCTGGCCCAGTCTCAGCTGTTGCATGCACTGGAGAGGCAAACAGAGACTTCTCCCTCCCAGGCTTTCACGTTTTAGGAAAAAAAAAAAGAATTGGAAAAAAACAAGAGGGGAAACTTTCTGGGGCTGGCGTGGTAGCTCAACAGGCTAATCCTCCACTTTGCAACACCAGCATCCCTTATGGGCGCCGTTTTCTTTCCTGGCTACTCCACTTCCCATCCAGCTCTCTGCTTATGGATCGGGAAAGCAATATAGGACAGCTCAAGGCCTGGGTCCTTACACCCATGTGGGGGACCCAGAACAAACTCCTGGCTTTGGATCAGCTCAGCTCTGACTGTTCTGGCCATTTGGGGAGTGAATCAGTACATGGGAGATCTCTGTCTCTACCCTCTGTAAAAAAAAAAAAAAAATCTGGTGTTCCAATTAAAATAAATAAATCTGAAAAAAGAAAGTAAAAAAAGTAAAGTCTAAATTCTAGAAAGCTTCAGATAATTTGCCGGGATTTTGGAAAACAGCTTTGACACTGTGTGACTGGGAAAGGACCAGAAAACTCATCAGGGAGTACACGTGCCAGGCTGCACCAGTGGTCTGCCTTGGCACAGTTCCACTATGTACCATGGGGCTTCAGGTAGGCTCCACAATTGCTACAAGACTCAGTTTCTCTGACTGGCTAAACGGTGTCTGAGAATCAGCATGTAGATCCATTAATGAAGAGTCAATTTAAAAAATCTATATCTATATATGTCATATGGCTTGACCCAGATCCTCACCTGATAAATGCCTATTTCATCATTGTCATCACCATCACCGCCGTCATCCTTGTTACCTCTCCAAGGAGGTGACACATGTTAGGGAGTTCACTGGTTTGCTTTCTGTAGTACAAGCAGACCACTTTGAGGAATATAGTCTTTTCCTATATGTAAAAAAGTAGAAACTTCTTTGGTTTTGTAATTGAGCAAAGCTTTGGAGGTTTTGTTTGTTTCAAATTAATACTGCATAGAGCATCTATGCCAGGCTCTGAACTCGCTTTTTACATACTACTTCTCTCTTAATTCTCTCAATCTCTACAAGATTAAATTCTGTTGATAATGTGTGTGGTAGGTATAGTGGGCACTCACTTTTTAAAAAATTATTAATTGATTTTATTTATCTTAAAGAGAGCTAGAGAGAAATATCATTCATGTATTGGTTCATTCTGCCAAATGCATGTAACAGCCAAGGCAGGACAGGGCTGGAACCAGGAGCGCGGACCTCAATCCAGGCCTTCCGTACGGATGACAGGAGCCAGTCACCTGCCACATCTGAGGACTTACCATGAGCAGGAAGCTGGAATGGAGAGCAAATCTGGCCTTAAACCCCAGCATGTGGGCTGTGGGCATCCTAGGGCAGCTCACTGTGCCAGCTGCCTGCCCCTGAATGGAGCATGGGCACGGTTTCTTGACTGCTTGCTAACTTTGAGAAGAACTTTGCAAGTTTCATGAATCTGAGTAAACCATTGAGATAGTTTTGACTTCCTGAATGGCCTGATTATTTTTAGAAGAGACCTGGTCCAGATCAGAAAGGGGTGCTGGCTGGGATCAGAGGTCATTAACACTCCTGTTAGCATCCCATGCCCTGAGTGACTACAAGATTGGGACCCAAACCCTGTGGTCAAAATGCTCTCACATGGGCACACTGGACTCCAGGTAAACTACCTACCCTGGGCTGATTTGCCCAGTCCCTGGAACTTTGAACATAAAGCCTGTGGAAATCCGAAGAATTTCTCCTGATTATTTTAAAGAAGCTTTAGAGGAGACATCCAACATTGAGTTACAGGAATGTGTTTCTAACCAAAGCGGTTCCACGGTGTGTGGTCTTGAGCTACAACCAGTGCAGAAGCCATGGCCAAGCTCGGGGAAGGAGGGGTTGTAAGGAGCCCTTAGGGACCTGAGGATCACCTTTTGGAGTCTGATGATCCCTGAAATCATGAGCAACATTTGTGCTCTTCATTTTGGGGAAAGGAGGAGATGGAAAACAAGAAGGGCGGAACCCCCAGAAAGAGGTTATGAGCCAATTCTTCAATGCTTCACTGAAGCGTCTTCTGTGAATCAGGGAAATTGATCCAAAGCTCCTAACCCCAGGCCAGTGTCCAGGGGGCTGCTCTGGCCAAGGCCATCCTGCAAGACAGCGCTGTGGGGAAATGCTTTGGGACCCCCCACCATGTCATCAGCAGTGGGAAGGATGTGCTATTGACTCAAGCAGCGGCAGAGATGGTGTACCAAGGTAACTTGAGGTGGGAGCCTGGATGGAAAGCAGCTCTGGTGGAGGTGGGGAGAGGGAGGGAAACTGCCTTTAGCTGGGCACTAACCCCATTGGTGACCAATGTCAGGGCTGTCCTGGGCGGGGGTGTTCTCCTGGGAAAGGTGGCCACCTGTCATTCAGAGGTGTACAGCCAACTAACCCCTGCAGTTCTGTCTTAAGAGCCCATGGAAGCAGTAGCTCCTGCTGCAGAAAGAAACAAGCCCCAGGCTGAGAGAACAGCCTCACTCAGCCCCAAAAGGTGCCTGAGTGAGAGGCCACCTGGAGAACAGATGCCCAAACCTGACACCCGCAAAGCAGCCATGCTATCTGCACCTGGGGCTGGAGGAGCTCCTGGGGCCATCAGTAGCAGCCCCTCCCAAGGGCAGGTGCCAGATCAGGGCCAGCCACTCACAGGGAGAAGCTTTTGAGACTGCAGAATCCTTAACTCAGCTCCCAGGGGGACCCCCCCCCGTTTTGGTTCTCTAAGCTAGAGGGGTCTTCCCTGCTCTAGGCTACCCTTCACAGTCCCCTTCCCGAGGCAAGCCTTTCCCTCTCTCTTGTCCAGACTCAGGGGTCCCCAGGCTGTTTCTCAGGCAGAGGGGGAGGGAGCAGGAAGGGAAATGGGGAAATTAGAGTAAAGTCTGGAGCTTGTACCAGGGATTGGGGAATTAAGTTCTTCAATCACTAAGGGAGAATCTGAGAACACAAAAGGCAGGGGCAACCCGCCCCCGCCCCGGGAAGGTAGAGTTCAGGGATGCTCTAGCTTTTTTTTTTTTTTTTTTTAAATTTTGTCTTATGATATAGTTTAATAGGTTTTGGAATTTCCTGTCTCCCTCCCCAAGTTTCCTACCCCCCACCACATTGATTTCCCCTTTAGTTTTACAATGGGTGTCCTTCATGAACAGTCATAAGTCCATCATGCTGTTATTGAAGTGTTTCCCAACAATGTAGGCATGGACAATGTCGGAGAGTCCAGCATCCTACTGTCAGGATATTTTCAGCTGTTTCACTGGGAGTCCATCTTTGGTCTGGATGCATGCAGACATATGCACTTTGTTTCCACAGTCTTCGCTTACGCTTCTATTATACATTCCCTTAAATACAGAGCCAGTGAACACAGTCCACAACAGAGAAAAATAGTAAACTTTCATCAACATGAAGTTAACGAACATGCAACAAAAATACCAATGCATCGCTAGAGTGATGAAAAAGAAAATAAAAAACCTTCTTGTAGGAATAGATGCTAATGCTTGACCCATGTGGCGCTAAAGAACTTACAATAAAAATCAGAACATCATTATTCTTGAGATGTAGCAAAAACAGTGTTAAAAGGGACATTTATAATCTCAGGTGTTAACAAACAGTCTCTTATGGATGATCAATTAATGAATCACAAGAACTTATTGAGAAAGATACAAATAACTAGGAAGTGCAAAAAGGTAAAATTCACAGCAAAAATAATTAGATTTGACACCACAAAACTGCAAATTGAAACAAGAAAGAGCCATTCCCTAAGAAGATGAGCAAAACAACCCCTAGCCATATTAGCACTGGCGGCTCTAGCATTTAAGCCCCCACATCACACTTCATTCTTCAACGAAGAAGCCTGAGACACACAAAGTTGCCAGTGTGGGTGTGTGTGTATGCACACCCACACACACACACACACCTTAGACCCCAGCCCAACTACTCTGATTCCACAGGCCAAGGGGGGCAGTTCTCATGCTCACCAGTTGGAGTGGCAACTCAAGAGGGAGGTGCTCATTTTTTTTCAGTGCAAATTGCTTTATTGTAAAAACGTGAGCAGTCACAAATCAGTGTTGTAAAATCAGTGATGTGCAAGCATAAATGTAACAGCCAAGCGGATAAGAAAGAAGAGGAATCAGGAGTCACAACAGGAGCCGTGAGCGGTGGTGCTGCTGCAGTAACTCCATGCAGGCGTTAACTGGGCTCCTCCCAGGAGGACTTTAGAAAAGTAAACATTTCTGAGTGGATCATCTTTCTCTTTTCTTCTTTTTATAATTTACAGCCATATTTTTACATCGCAGGCCTTGAGGTGATATGTAAACATACTGATTTCACTAAGATTTTCCTCCTGTCCGGTGAAATTGTATTTCTGACTAGAGTCATTTTAAGTGAAGGAACAACTGCCAAAGTAAATCTGCATCCCTTGGAGGTGATTAGTAAGCCCCTCCCCTTCATGAAGTCACTGCTGCATTACTGCCTATAGGAAGCTGGGTCTTTAGTTTGCGTCTGCGCATCTAGCATCCAGGAGAGCCTTCCGTCCGGCAGCAAGAGGGTCCCACGTGTGCATGTCGTGGGTGGCTGTGCGGGCCATCCCATCCCAGACCTTGTGCTCTCCAGGTGGTTCTGATGTTTAGCCTGACAGAATTTGCCCCCGTGCCAGCATCTGCCAGCAGCAAAGCCCAGCCAGCCCACACCCACTCTGGCTTATGCATGCACCAGTAGGAACAGTCAACCCAGCCTGACTTTCCCCTGATCCAGCTCACATGAGGCCAACAGGTGTTGTAGCCCTGTCCGGTCTGGTCTGTCTCAGTCCCAGATCTCTCACTCACCAGTGGGAGTGGTAGTCCAGCAGGGGAGTTCTACGCAGCCTCCTTACCGGGTTCATCCCCTCTTCCCCTGGGTCTCACATGTGCTGGTTGGGTGCTGTGGCCTGCCTCACCTCGGCATTTGCCAGTGGGTACTGTAACAAGCAGGCATTTTAAAAGGTGAAGACAACAGGATCGTGTAAGCATGTATAACACCAAGCGGTGTTACAGTGTGAGTTCTCCACCATTCAAGGACTGGGGTTTGACACCTGGGAACTGGTGAGCATTTCCCTGCAGTCACCTGTGCAGGGTTTCCCGGGGCCCTTAGGAGAATGTACGTCTGGGCTAGGCATAGTGTTTCAGTCACCAACACGTGATAACTGGAAGTATAGGTTCCGTAATGGGATGGAGGAGACAGCTAGAGGCTGAGAACATGAATCTGTGGACCTTGTCCTCCTAAAATGCAGGCAGCTCCCACCACCATGCTACTCCTGGGGTCCTGCTGGCTCCTCAGTCTTTGTCTTTAAGGGCAAGGTAGCAATTTACCAGAAAGATGACTGCAGAGTGAATTCAGCTCACTCCGTTGTGTCTAAGAACCTGCTTTCTTCGCTAGTTCAGCAACTGGCTTTATGAAACACCTGGATGTTTGTCAACTCTGGTGGCAAATGGACTGCCCAGGAGGGCCAGAGTTCAGGAGCTTGGCGTGAGGTGTTCATGTGCTCTAGAATTACATTTCTGCATACAAGACCCCATCACTTCAGCCATGGCTGACGTCTCTCCTAATGAAAGCTGTGGCATGGTACAAGCTGCCTCATACTTCAGAGCTACTCTCTCTCTCTTGTTCTTCTGCTAATGTCACTAAGTATCTAACAATAGGTTAATGTGCTTATGTAAGCATAAATCTAAAGTGTCATCTTGAAATTCTTTCCAAAGGCATCTCATACGGTTCCCCACAAATGGGCTGTATAATCACTATGACCATTTTGAGTGATTAAATAAAAGGGCCTTTGGGCTTCACTGTGCTGTTCCTGCTATGTAGAGCGCACATCAGTCATGAAACCAGATGTTTGATTTACATCTGGCTCCGGTTGTTACAGCACTGGAGATCATAGTGGAGTGTGATCTTCCTCTGGCACAGTCCTCCTCCTCTTCCGGGAGCCCGTGTATCTAGATGATGCCCCCCACCTCTGCTGTGAGCCTGGAACTTCATCCAGGTCTCCTACGTGGCTGAAAGGGGCCGAAGCGCCAGAGCCATTTTCTGCTGGTTTCCTGCATGCATTAGCAGGGAGCTGGGTGTAAAGGTTCTTTCCTCCTATACTCTAAGCTGTCCTATCATCCAGGAGTAATGATTCCGATTCCTGGCTGCTCTGTTGCTGATCCAGCTTCTTGCTAATGCGCACAGGCTCCTGTGGCCTGAAAGGAGCACCCCGCTGGAGTTCCTGGTCCCTGGCGGTTGCGGGCATTTAGGGAATGAACTAGCACACTGAATCAATCTCTCTCTTTCTCTCTCTTTTTCTCCCTGTCGCTCTTCCTTATTTGAGTAACTTATTCTGGGCTGATGATTTTTTTACTTTTAGAATCTGGAATATATACACCTTAGCAGTTAGCTGCAGTCAGGAGTGGAGCTGGAACTCAAACTGAGGTGCTCTGAAATAGGATGCAAGCAGCCCTGTGGAATTCAACATTCATTTTTATTTGCAAGAGAACAAATTGTGTGTGTTCCATGGGTACATTTCCAGAAAGAACCATCATGTCTCCCTCACTCACCTATCCCCTTCTTACCTCTCCCTCCCCTCTCTTCATCAATTTTTGCAAAGACATGATTTTAATCTGCTCTATAGTCACAGACTTAGTTTATCACTAATCATAACTTTTTTAAAAAGATTTATTTATTTTTATTGGAAAGGCAGATGTATAGAGAGGAGGAGAGACAGAGAGGAATATCTTCCATCTGATGGTTTACTCTCCAAGCGGCCATGACGACTGAAACTGAGCCAATCTGAAGTCAGAAGCCTCTTCCGGGTCTCCCACATGGGTGCAGGGTCCCAAAGCTTTGGGCCTCAACTGCCTTCCCAGGCCACAGGCAGGGAGCTGGATGGGAAGTGGAGCCGCCGGGATTAGAACCGGCGCCCATATGGGATCCCGGGCGTGCAAGGCGAGGACCTTAACCACTGCGCCGGGCCCAATTTATTTTATTTTTATTGGAAAGGCAGATATACAGAGAGGAGAGACAGAGAGGAAGATCTTCTGTCCAATGATTCACTCCCCAAGTGAGCCGCAACAGCCAATGCTATGCCGATCCAAAGCCAGGAGCCTCTTCCCAGGTCTCCCACGCGGGTGCAGGGTCCCAAAGCTTTGGGCCTCGACTGCCTTCCCAGGCCACAGGCAGGGAGCTGGATGGGAAGTGGAGCCGCCGGGATGAGAACGACACCCATGTGGGATCCCAGCGCATTCAAGGCGAGGACTTTAACCGCTACGCTATTGCACCAAGCCCCCACTACAAGTAAAAAGATCACATTTACACTGTAGTACCAACACAAGTTAAAATTTACAACCATATGACAAAGAGACCATTTTCTTCCTACACATTTTTTGGTATTCTGTATTAACTGTCACATATTTGAGAAAACACATGAGATTTGTCTTTTGGGGACTGGCTTGCTTTACTGAGCATAATAGTTCCCAATTGCATCCATTTGGTTGCAAAAGACAAGATTTTTATGGGTAAATAGCATTCCATAATCTGTATTACACCATATTTTCTTTATCCAGTCATCAGCTGATGGACATCTAGATTGATTCCATATCTTAGCTATTGTAAATTGAACTATAACCTAGCAGCATCTTAGTCTCTGTACCAAATGTCCAGCTGTATCTTTTTTTAATTTTAATCTCTCTCTCTCTATATATATATGCCTCAAAATGTATAAACATGTATCCAGTGTATAAATATAATGGTGTGTGGTTCCTGACATTACTGGCCGAGGTTTGGCAGCATAATCAGATGCTGGTGAGCTGTCTGGGGGTCAAAGATCTGAGGCCAGGAGCTGACCTGTGTGTCCCACCTTCTCACCTGGCAAGGACCCTTTGCAGAAAGAACCAAAGGGGCCCCCAGTACCACCTGACTCCTGTGTACCCTCTGGCTTCTCTGTGCTCACACTTCCTAAGCTCAGTGAAAAATGTGACTAGTATTTGTTAGCTTCTTCTTCACTATCTTTGACTCCAAAACTTTCCAGATTCAGGCACTGGGTTTTTATATAGGAGCATACCCTCTTCAAATCAGTTGGCATCTCAAAGATTGGATTAGGGGACTGGCATTGTGGTGCAGGGCATAAAGCTGCCAGCTACGATGCTAGCATCCCCTAGGGTGCAAGTGTGAGTCCTGGGTTTTCCACTTCCAACTTAGTTCCCTATTGATACTCCTGGGAAAAAGAGAAAAAAAAAATATATGGCCCAAGTGCTTGGGCCCCTGCTACCCGTCCACGTGGTAGATCCAGAAGGAGCTCCTGGCTCCTGGTTATGCTCTGCCCAGGTGAGGCCATCGAGACTAGACGGGAGTAAGCCAGCAAATGGAACGTCTCTCCTCAGTTGTGTCTCTCTCATTGATTCTGTAACTCTGGTTTTCAAATACATGTATTTTTTAAGTTGAGTAAAAATATTGTGTACAGTTTTTTATATCTTGTTTTTCCTCTTACTAAAGCTTTCTCCAACGCATCTGACAAAACATTAATGCAAAAAACTAATTGGTGTTTCATATTCTATTCTTGGTAGTGGGCATTCTTGACATTTTTTGTTTTTCTTTTCTCTCTCTCTCTTTTCTTTCAGTGTTAGGAGAAGTTCTGCAGTAAACCTCCCTGGACACATGTCTGCTGGTGCTTCGGTTACTGCAGAGTGGAGAGTGGACGGGTGCCCAAGATGAGCTCCCTAAGACATGAAAGCATTCCACTGCGTGCCACAAGCCAGTCTCCAAGGACCGCACAGGCAAGTGCAAAGGCACAGAAAGGGGGCTGGTGCCTGCCATGGGGGGTGAGGAAGCAGTTTAGAGGAATGTGAAGTGTTTACTGATGAGTTGAGAGGTTATTTCTGGAGTGGAGAGAAACCTGTCAGAATGGGCAGTGATGGTGGTACCACTTTGGCGATATTAGCACCGCCACATTAGACATCCTACGTGGCTGGGTTTTATAGCGTGTGAGTTCTATCTTAATGAAGATTGCAGGGGCTGGGTAACAGTGTGTACACATTTGTGTTCCATTGGGTGCCACCAGACCACATTCCAAAGAACCACAGCTCTCCCCACATGTACCAGCCCTGCCTCATGGCTCGTTTTTCCCACATCCTCACAAGCAACAGGTCTTGGTGTTCTTTCCAATCTTGCCAGTCTGGTGCATGCACAATGACACCTCATTGCTACTTCCATTTGTCTTTCCTGGCTAGATTTTCATGATAGAAGTTTAAGTGTACTTCAGTGTACGTCATTCCTCTGATGTCACAGGTTCCCCAAAAGCGACCACTTGTCAATTAGGTGGGTTTCCAAGCCCCTTTCTACACATTTATAAACTAACACAAGGAACCATTTTACAATAGATATAGAAATCAGACAAATAGATTTGTTTTGCTTACGTAGCAATAGTACTTGCAGAACTTCCCAAATGAGTGTATCTCAACTTTACTCTAATGGCTAAATCAGAGTATGTGATTTATGTAAATATTGATAGACATTGAGCGTATCCAATATTTGGATACTTCAACTGAGTTTCTGAGGCTGGGATTGTGACACAGCAGGTTAAGCCACAGCTTGAAATGATGGCCTCCAGAACCAGCATCCCACCCCACACAAATTGGAGTCCCAGCTACCCCACTCTTCCAAGCCAGATCCTTGCAAATATGTCTGGAAAAGCAGTGGGAGATGGCCCAAGTGCTTGAACACCTGCCGAACACATGAGAGAACCAGAAGAACCTCTTGACTCCTAATTTTAGCCTGGCTTGACCCTAACTGCCATTTTGGGAGTGAATCAGCAGATGGAAGATCTTTCTGACTCGCTCTGTCTTTCACATCAATCAATCAATCCATATTTTAAAAATCATTCCCATCAAGTCATTACAAACTTGTCTAACCTTAGTAGCCTTAGTTTTTAGAAAGATGAAGTCATATGTCTTATTTCTGTGGATGTAAAACTGAAAATTATTCCCAAGACATTTATGGCAGCAGCACCTGGCACCAAATCAACAACAATGGATTAGTTCTTTATTCAATTGAGAGACTGGGCGAACTGGCCCCATTGGGATATCCAGGTGACCTCAAGTCAAGGAGACCTTAAGGGAACCAGCAACAGGGAAAGCCAGGACTGGAAATTCTACAGATTCATTTTTAAATTACTTTTTAAAATGATTTATTTGTATTTGAAAAGCAGAGCTATAGAGATAAAAGGAGAGAGAAAGGAGTGAGAGAGAGAGAGAGATCTTCCATTCCCTGGTTCACTGCCCAAATGACTAGAACAGTCAGAGCTGGGCCAGGCTGAAGCCAGGAGCCAGGAGCTTCTTTCAGGTCCCCTACATGGGTGCAGGGTCCCAAGCACTTGCGCCATCCTCTGCTGCTTTCCCAGGTACATTAACAGGGAGCTGGATCGTAAGTGGAGCAGCTGGCACGCAAAGCCTGGCCTGTGGGGGAAGTCAGCCTCTAACTCTCGCTGCCTCTTTCTGAATTTTGATAGCAGCAGCGGTGGGGCTGGGCCTGGGTGAAGGAGGGTGGAAAGGAGTTCAAGAAAGCAAAGAATTCTGCAGGACTCCCCTGGAGCGGTTATTTCTGGCAACCAGGCAGGCAAGAGTCCCGGAGTTTGGGGCTGACTCCCGGGGTGGGGGACCCTCTCCTGTTCCTTGCCAGAGCTCTCCAGCCCTGTCCTGGGACACTAGGCCACTCTGGCCTGAGGCATCAGCTGCCTGCACGCTGGCTCGGCAAGGCAGAGAAACCAGGATATTCCTCCTTTCCTGTAGGCGAGGTTCTGGAAGAAAACCCCATCTCCACTTCCCCGGAACAACCCGGCAGCTGCACTTTTGCACCTGGTCCGGACTTTGGATGCAGAGCAGGTGGTGGGAGCAGAGGCAAGAGGGACTGAAGGCTTGTGTGTGTCTGCCCTTGGCAGGCTGTCCGAGTCTGGCTGTTGCCTGGAGCTCTGGAGCCGGTGTGTGGCCACTGGGACTGGTGTCACTGCCCTGCAGCATCTGACAGCAGCAGCTGGCCGTGATCTTTCACTCTTTGCCCTGGGAAGGGTGGGAGAGATTCAGGGCTCCCAGGAATCGCCCAGGGAGTGGAAGGAAGCCAGGGGCGTTCCCCCAAAGCCTGGCCGAAAGCTCGCTGCAGAGTGAGGCCACGCCCCGGGCGACCCGAGAGCGGGTGACCCGGGGGCCAACCTCCCAGCTGGCTCTCAAGCCTTTGCACGCGCTTCCAGGAGGAGCTTACCCCACCTGGAAGATCCCGCGGAAGGAGGCTCGCTCTCTCCCGGGTCAGACCTTTGGGTTATTTTTAAACTCTGGATCAAGTTTCAGACAGCTTTTTACCCCCGCAGTCTGAACACCTCCGGAAGGCAGGCGGTGCTGGCGGGAGCCGGCGGGAGGGCGTTCGCGGCAGCTGGCTCGGGTTGTGCTGACACAGGGAACGCAGCCAAGCTCAGCGTCCCGCGGAAGAGCAAAGATCACGGGGCGCCGGCGGGGGCTGGGAACCGCGGGGCCGCCCGCTCCCAGCCTGCTCCTCGGCCCGCGGCCAGCCTTTCTCTCTCTGTCTGAAGTTTCATGTTTTGCTGAGGAGGGCCTCGTGGAGCTAGGTTTGCTGCAACGGGAAGACCAAGGGACAGACAGGACCTGACCCCATGGCCCCAGGGCAAGCTGTGCAGCAGGGGATGGACGAGGCTCCGGCCTGACCCTGGAGGAGGAGGTGGCTGGGCATGTGGCAGCAGCCTTGGTCAAAGACCGAGAGGGAGTTTGTAAGTGAAGAGCTGGGAAAGCAGAGAGGCGTTGGTGTCTGGGGTGGGTAGGGCGGAGCAGTAGGACACGCCAGGGCTTGTGAGAGTCGGGGAGGAGGTGACAAAGCCTCTGAGGGTGAGGGGCTCGCCAGGCAGGTGGGGAGGGAAGAGGGCAGAAGACCAACTTGAGTCCGAAATAGGGGCGTTCAAAGCGCGGGAGGGATGGTGAAAGGAGGAGATTCAGAGTTTAGGGTGAACAGCATGGGAGAAAGTGCTGGAAGGGGCCGTTACAACTGTCTGTGTGAACTGTGGCTGTGGGTAGGAATGTACTAGAAGCTGGGCGCTGGAAGCAAAGCGACCAGGGAAAAGGCTCTCCCAGCCAGCCGCTCGGGTGGCAGGAAGAATAAAATGGAGGAAATGGACAGAGGGGCAATAATTAGCAGATGCTCCAGAACGGGGAGGGAAGGGGCATGGGATGAAAGGGATGAGGTAAATTTAAGACTGAGAGACCGGCAGCATGGACGGTGCCCCTAGAAGGACAGAGAAAGCAGAGGGAAGAGGGGAGTGTACCGGTTGATCTTGGGGGCAGCAGCCCAGGGCGCAGTTAGTCTGGAGCCCTGGAAGTCGCTGTTTGAAGGCAAAGCTAACACCAGGAGATGGGGCCCTGTGCTGAAGGGAGCGAGTGGAGAGGAGGAAGGGAAGCCTGCAGTAAAGACTTTTCAGACCAGCCTGATGGCTAAATCCTTGCAGTCGCCAAAATCCCATATGGCTGCCAGTTCGTGTCCCTGCTGCTCCCACTTCCCATCTAGCTCCCTGCTTGTGGCCTGGGAAAGCAGTCGAAGATAGCCCAAAGTCTTGGCACCCTGCACCCGTGTGGGAGACCCGGAAGAAACTCCTGACTCCTGGCTTTGGATTGGCTCAGCTCTGGCCATAGCAGCCGTTGGGGAGTGAACCAGTGGACAGAAGATCTCTCCCTCTCTCTGTATATCTGCCTTTCCAATGAGAATAAATAAATCTTCAAATACAAATGTGTTGACTCCAGGGCTCAGTCCGAGTCCTCTGGCCATGCCCTAAGGCCACACAGTTATTGTGTGGGAGGAATGGCAGTAGTGTGGGCTACAGGGACAACAGTTCCCAGAGAGGGGAGTGGCTCAGTCTCCTGGAGGGGGGAGCACAGGCATGGGAGGAGGCCTGGGCAAGGCTCCCGGTACATCAGAAAGGATGCTCAGCCAGTGTTGCAGAAGGTTCAGGTGCGGTGTGTGCAGGGCAGAGGCAAAGAGAGACGCTTCCTGTGCTTAGTGGGGAGTGCTTACGGACCCCTAGTGCAGATAGTGGCTGTATCCTCCTGTGTCCTCATTTGCTGTGTGCAGCATGTTTCAAGGCTCTACCTTCTGTGGCCCAACTTCACTCAGAAGCCTCACGTCCACACGGAAGCCCCACGGGGCTGGACCGTTCATCTATGGAAGCACAGTCTTTCATTGTAATTTGGAAATGCAACTTTAGGGAAACTGTGGGAAAACTCGCCCAGGAGGACAGGCGCTTGGTATAGTGGTTTAGAAATGGCCTGGGATGCCCACCTCTGGAGTGCTTGCTACACCCCCAATTCCAGCTTCCTGGGCAGGAACACCCAGAAGGCAGCAAGGTAACAGCCCCCAGCCCTGAGTTCCTGCTACCCTCGTGGAGGTGCAGGCTCATGCTGTTAGCCTCGCCCAGTTCCAGCTGTTGTAGGTCTCTGGGGAGTGAACCAAGGATGAGATCCCTCTGTCTGCCATTCAAATACATAAGTAAACACAAAAAGTAAACTTGTGTAAAGTAGCCTAGAGGTTAGGGGTGGAAAACTGGAACTGTGGGATCCCAGCAGCTGAATCCTGGTCTCTGCCTGATCTTCTGTGCCTTTCCCAGGCATCCACTTTGCATCTGCGAATTACAGGGGATTCTGGCGAATGCTTGTAAAGTGCCTTGCCCAGCTTCTGGTGCCTACTGAGCAGTCAGTACATGGGGGCAGTTGTTTTATGTGTGGAATCTCAGTACAGCTTTCCTCCCTGGGGAGTGTCATGTGTGTTGTGTAGAGCCCCTGGGAGGGCTGGTCCCTGTGAGCCGCTGAATTATGACCATAGCAATTCTGTTTGCCTATTGCATCCTGTTTAAATGGTTATAATAATAATAATAATAATAATAAAAGGGTATCTTGAAAAATATGTGCCACACCGAAAGTTATCCATTTCACCATAAGCTGAAATTTGATATCTGGGCCATGTTATCCAGATAAAAATAGATATATGTTTATGAAATAAAAGTGTAGTGACCATATCTAGAATTGGCATGACTAGACACTAAAAACAGAAACATTGAAGGAGGTAATTTTATTATTTGCTTACTTTTTTTAAGATTTATTTTATTTTTATTGGAAAGTCAGATTTACAGAGAGAAGGAGAGACAGAGAGGAAGATCTTCTGTCCAAAGGATTCAGTCACAAGTGGCCACAATATCTGAAGCTGCACCGATCCGAACCCAGGAGCCAGGAACCTCTTCCAGGTCTCCCACGAGGGTGCAGGGTCCCAAAGCTTTGGGCCATCCTCGACTGCTTTCCCAGGCCACAAGCAGGAAGCTTGATGGGAAGTGTGGCCACCAGGGTTGGAATCAGCACCCATGTAGGATCCCGGCACATGCAAGGCAAGGACTTTAGCCACTAGGCTACCATGCTGGGCCCCAGTTACTTACATTTTTAATCTGTTAAACTCAAATTCTCTTTTATCTTTGACTTGGTTTAAATTATTTTATGCTGCTATAATTTTTTAAAATTCATACTTAGGGTCTTAAGATGGTTTCCTGTCATTTATTATTACTCATGAAAGAGATGTTTTTTAAAAGGTTTATTGATTGATTTGAAAGAATAACAGCCATTGAAAGAGAGCACAAGAGAGAGAAAATCTTCCATCGGTTGGTCCATGCCCCAGCAGCTGGATCAGAAGGGCGGAGGAGCCAGGACCATAACCAGCACTGCGATACGAGGTGCAGGCGTCCCAGGTGGAGGCAGAAGCCACTGTGCCATCGTGCTCACCCCTTAAGTAGTTTTATTTGACCTTGGCATTTTCACCAATGTTCCTACTGAAGCCTCCTAACTGGCATCCCTCTTCTCTTAGTGAAGATTTCTTTTCTGCTTGCTTTATTGCTAGATGTTTTAACTTAACACACGTGGAGCAAAATAGTTCAAAAACGAATGTGTTTTCTTTAGCATTAGGTGCTGGCAACTGATACTTAAATTACACTCTGGAAAGAGATGTAAAGTCTTGCTCAGATGATTAAAGCAGTGTTTTTGCAGACTTAATGGAATGCTGTTTCAACTACAGTATATCTTTTGTGCTTATTAAAAATAATCTTTCTGCGCCCAGTGTGGTAGCCTAGTGGCTAAAGTCCTTGCCTTGCACAAGCCAGGATCCCACATGGGCACCAGTTTGTATTCTAGTGGCCCTGCTTTCCTTCCAGCTCCCTGCTTGTGGCCTAGGAACGCAGTATAGAGGATGGCCCAAGCCTTGGGACCCTGCATGGGAGACCTGGAAGAGGTTCCTGGCTCCTGGCTTTGGACTGGCTCAGCTCCTGCTGTTGCGGCCACTTGGGGAGTGAATCAATGGACAGAAGATCTTCTCTGTCTCTCCCACTTACTGTATATCTGACTTTCCAATACAAAATAAATAAGTCCTATAAAAATCCTTCTGCTTTCTGATTGAAAAGTAAGCTATGCTTTTAAGAAAATTTGAGAAAACATTATGTTGAGCTGATCTGGAATTTTGAATTACTCTTAAACCTTCCTTAGGGGGCAGTGTTGTGGCAGAGCTAACCCATGGCTTAAGCCCTTGGCATTCTGTATGCCCGCCAGTTCAGGCCCAGGATGCTCCCTCCTGAGCTGTCTCCTGACACACCTGGGAAAGCAGGGGCTCCTCATGCTTGAGCTGGTGCACCTGCACGGGAGACCCAGACAGAGTTCCTGGCTCCTGGCTTAAGCCTGGCCCAGCCCTCGTCGCTGTAAGTTGCTGTAACCACTTGGAGAGTGGATGGAAGATTTCTCTTTCTGTGTCTGTCTCTCCCTCTTTCTGTCTAAATTTGCCTTTTAATAACCAAATCTACAAAAACAAAATCTTTCAAAGTTGAGAACATGAATAATATGTTATTTCCAAAACAATAATGAGAAATACAGGCAGAGATGTCATTTGGAAATATTGTTTCATCACAATGAGGTGAGGAAATAAACATATTTTACTTACTCTCATTTATTACAAGGTAAAATTACAAACCACCTGAGTGTTGGGTGAAGTATGCTGTATCCACAGATACTAGATTATGTAACATTTTTTAAAATTTATGTTATTAGAGTCCCTTTTATCTATGAATTAATTCTTTACAAAGCATGCTGACTGAAAAGCTTCGTAAGGCAAAGACTGTAAAGAAAACACCCCACTTTTAAGGGTTTAGGGTAATGCTCACAAACCAGAAGTCATGGAAAAAAGAAAGCCCTCTCAGGGCGGCGCTTGCCTGCGGTGGGCGGGCGGTGAGAGCATCCGGGAGGCGGGCTCCTGTCTCGGCCCACAGCCTGAAGCCGCTGCCCTTTCCTCCTCCGCCGGCAGCTGCAGCAGCAAAGCCGGTTTCTCCACCAGGCCGGGGCCGCCTCACCCGCCCCGAGGGAGGGACAGGGACCGAGTCACGTAGCACCCGCAGCAGTGGCCAGGGGCTGCCCTGGAATCTTTCCTCTGGTTGTCCCCTCCAGTCTTCTCCCAGGGAGGAATAAGCATGCTTAACAACCTCGAACTTGACCCTGCGAGTGAGCTAGATAGTTCGCTAAGCAGTCACTGGTGGGGAGGGGAAATGAGGAAGGGAGGCCAGGCCGGAATGGTAGGAGAGGGTGGGCAAGCTTGGGGGGCGGAAGGAGGCGGTGCCCCCTCAGAGGAGCCACCCCTTCATTACTCCTAGGCTCATGCTGGTGGCTGATACGACATGCAGCCAGCCCAGACTCAGAGGGGTCACCTTCGCCTGATGTCCTCCTGGCCAGAGCTCTTGATGTCAGGCACCGACAAAAGCCCTCCCAAAGCACGAGGTGGGGGCTTTTGGAGGGAGGTATGAAGCCGGGTCCAAAAGCGCACAGAACCAGCCCATACTTTGTAGCCAGGACCGGAGTTCCAATCCCAATGCTGCCAATTCCGGGCTATGTGACCGTGGCTATCTCCGATCCTTCCTTGGAGAGATGAGGATGCATGGCTGCTGTGTGAAGAAAAACACTCTAGAATAAACGAGTACAGCAGGATCCCGCTCCCCTCGTCCCCCTCAGCCCGGCTCCCTCAGGCAAGTCCGACCCCTGATGGTCGTGCAGCTGGGAAGGCCTTCCTGTGCGCTAGTCCGCACCCAGATACCAGGAAGGAGAAGAAAGGCCATGTCTGATCGCAGAATGACAAGAAATATCTGCACGCCGGGAGCGGAAAAGGCCGCGAGACACACGGAGCAGCTGGGGACTTGGCCGGCCTGGACTCCGCGGCCCGGCTGGGGCAGAGATGGCCACGAGGGGGCGGTGTCGCCCGCCACGCGCGCCGCAGCGACGCGCCGTCCGGCTTCCCCTCAGGCTCGGCGGCTGGCGTGGTGACGTCAGAGGCCGTCCCCGCGACGGCTCGGCCGCAGCCCCGGAACCCGGGAAGCCGACCCGTAGGCGGGGAGCCGACCCAAAGGGGGGGACCGACCCCAAGGCGGTGGGCCGACCCCAAGGCGGTGGGCCGACCCAAAGGGGGGACTGACCCCAAGGCGGGGGGCGACCCCTAGGCGGGGGGCCGACCCAAAGGGGGGGGGACTGACCCCTAGGCGGGGTGCCGACCCCAAGGCGAGGTGCCTACCCCAAGGCGAGGTGCCGACCCCAAGGCTGGGGCCCCCCCTTGCCTCCTCGGGGTGCCCATCTGACGGGCCACGTGATCGGAGAGCTACGTGTAGAAGTGAAATGGCCTCGTCAGCGCAGTCCCCGCCTCAGCTTTTCACAATCAGCCACGTCGTCTCTTCCCTTCCACCAAAAAGCAAAACAAAAAAATAATCACTCGTGGGCTCCCCGGAACCCAGGCCCGCTAGCGACGGCACCGAAGCCTGGGCACACCGGACGTGCGTTTTATTAGCAGAAGCACTGAGGGCCAGGAGCGGTGGCCCAGCGGCCGAAGTCCTTCTGGTTGCTGGTTCTAATCCCGGCAGCCCCACTTCCCATCCAGCTCCCTGCCTGTGGCCAGGGAAAGCAGTCGAGGATGGCCCAAAGCCTTGGGACCCTGCACCCGCGTGGGAGACCTGAAGAGGCTCCTGATTTCTGGCTTCAGCTCACTTCCTGCCGTTGCGGCCACTTGGGAAGTGAATCATCGGACGAAAATATCTTTCTCTTATCTGTATATTTGTATAGCTACCTTTCCAATAAAAATAAATCTTTAAAAAGGAAAAAAGTACCAAAAAGAGCCTCCAGGTGTCGCCCTGCCCTGCTCTCGGCTTTGCCTGATTAGCATCACACCTGGCAGGTTTACATATCTTGAGAGAGAAATGAGTTGCATTTGCCACAAGACGGAGCTGTGTTTCTAACCAACGATGGGTGTCGGTACTGACTGCTGCAGGCTACGCTGGGACTTGCCCTACTTGACAGGGAAAGAAAGAAGGCATTGAGGGAAGAAATTTTTTGTTTTGGAGTTTCACTTTTATTGGAAAGGCAGATAAAAATTATGGAGAGAAAGATTTTCCATCCATTGGTTCACTCCCTAAGTGGCCACAATGGCCAGAGTTGAGTTGAGCTGATATGAAGCCAGGAGCCTCCTTTGGGTCTCTCACATGGGTTCAGGGTCCTAAGGTTTTGGACCCTCCACTGTTGCTTTCCCAGACCAGAAGCAGGGAGCTGGAGGGGAAGTGGAGCAGCTGGAATATGAACCAGCACCCATATGGGATCCCAGCATTTGAAGGAGAAGGATTTAGCTAGTTGAGCCATTGCACTGGGCCGGGGGGCGGGGAGGGGATTCTGTTAGCCAACATTCAGATTGCGTTCCTGACCCCTTTATTGAACTGAAACTCCACAGCACCAGGCCCTGCATGTGACCATCAAAGATGCTCAGAACCAGTGTGGTAAGTCAGAAGAGACTATGGACAACAGGGAACTTGGGAGAAATCTAGAAATGGCCTGACCCCTGGGATCACTGTGCGGGCTGGGGCCCTCAGTTGCTGGGTTCATTTTGCAATTCTGAGCTCAGGCCTGGCAAGAGAATGAAGCTCATGAGCTGATGGGGTGGGGTGGGCACAAGGACTTGCCAGGTCACCTATTTTTACTGTCTGGTGCTTGGGGGCTGGTGTTGTATGGGCCAGCATACCATATGAACGCCAGCTTAACCAGCTCCCTGCAAACGTTCCTGGAAAAGCAGTGGAAGATGGAAGGGTACCCGCGTTGGAGACCTGGATGGAGTTCCAGATTGCTGGCTGCAGCCCAGCCGTGGCCATTGTGGCCATTTGGGAAATGAATGTATGGATGAAAGATCTTTCTCTTTGTCTCTCAGTCTGAAAATCTGCTTTTCAAATAAATAACATTTTTTAAAAATCGGATGCTTGGTGGAAAGATCTTATGTAGTGCTCTTGAAACACAGCAAGGCCACATCCTCCATTACATTAAGATGAAGAAGCTTCCAAGAAGTTATTCTTCTAAGGAACATGGGAACTTAAAAAATTTTTTTTGTTTTGTTTTGTTTTTATTGTAGATGCAGAAAGAGAAGAGCTTCCATTCACTGGTTCACTCTCCAGGTGCCTTGAATAGCCAAAGCCAGGAGCCAGGAAGCCAGTGCTGGTCTCCGTATGAGTCAAGGACTCAGGCCGTTGGGCCATCGGCTGCTCCTCCCAGGGAGTGCTTCAGCAGGAACCAAGACTGCAGCTGGGGCAGCAGGCCAGGCGCTTTGAGATGGGATGTGGGAACCCCAAGTGGGATCGCTGCACCACATCTTCTCTGACATTTTTTTAAAGAAAATGAAGACTCTGGTGTAATAGGTTAAGCCTCCACCTTTGGCGCTGACATCCCAAATGAGTGTTGCTTTGTATCCCGGCTGCTCCCTGCTCATGTTCCTGGGAAAGCAGTGGAAAAAATGGTGTTTGGGTGCCTGCACCCATGTTGGAGACTCAGATGAAGCTCCTGGCTTTGGATCAACCCAGCTCTGGCCATTGAAATCATTTGGTAAGTTTAAAAAGTGACGACTTTCTAGGGTTGAAAGTGGCCAGGTTGCGAAGGAGGGTTTGATTTGTTTTATTAGCTAAAAAGAGGAAGCTTTGGGACAAGGTAAACATTTTGTCACGACTCCTTGGGACAGCCCATCCCAAACAGGAATGTCTGGGATCCAGCTTCCTGCTCATGTGCACCTTGGGGGACAGCAAGGATGGCTGCAGTCCCTGGGTCCCTGTCACCTACATGGGAGACCATATGACCCCAGCAGCTTCAGCCCAGCCCAGGCACAGCTGTTGAAAGAGCATGAGGAGTGAACCAGGGGATGGGCGCGTGCACGCTCGCTCGCTCTTCCAGATAAATCTTCTAAAAAAAGAAAAAGAACAACAGCAAAGCAGACTCATTCTCTGCCTGCTGGAACTACATTCTGTATGTTGCAGGTTCTAGTCCTGGCTGCTTCCCTTCTGCACAGCTCCCTGTTAATGCGCCTGGGCAAGCAGAAAACAGCCCATGTGCTTGGACCACTGCACCTGTGTGGGAGACCCTGAAGAAGCTCCTGGCTTCAACCTGGCTCTCTGCTCTGTAACTGCGCCTCTCAAATAATAAGTGTTTAAAAAAAAAAAAAAAAGGCAGAGGAAGCCTCGCGTCCCATGCAGGGCGAGGGCACTGGGCAGCAGGAGCCAGTTGAGCTTGGTGAGAGGCACCCTCGGAAGCCACCTTCGTCTTCCCTGCCCCCGTGGGAGCTCTCAGACGCATCCACAGCCCGTCCGTTCACCTTAGATTAGCAAAAACAGTCCAGTCTGACCCGGACGCGCCAGACCTGCTGAGGCCTGCATTGGATCTAGGCTGGAAGCGGAAATGTGCTCAAATGCCTCTCTTTCCCTGGAAGCTGCCGGTTTGGGCTAGGGGCCGGGGAAGGAGCGAGCCCTGGGCAACAGGGATGGGGAGGGAGGCGGTCGTCACCGCAGGGGCCCCTGTGCCCGGCCCCCCGGACAGGCAGCGCAGTCAGAGCGCTCCCAGGCTGGGATGGTTTATAATCCTTCCGGGATTTCCTTCCCGCTCCAGCTTCCCGCTTGTCTCAGAGCAAGTGACAGCCCTGTGGAAACAATGCAGAAACGCCCGACCTCTTGCACTCCTGCACGCGTCCTCCACCCGCCAGGTCGAAGGAAATGGAGCGCAGGCTTTGAGTAAGTCCTGGAGAAATTCCGACGAGCTGCGCTTTCGAGCCGGCCCTTACCCTGCAAGCGGCGAAGCTTCCTCCCTGGGATGCGCTGGGACAGCAGGCGTAGTTCGCAGAACTCTGCTCAAACTCCCTACCCAGAGCCCGCACCCTGCGCCCGTGCCTTCCACAGGCGGCTTCCAGCCAATGACGGGGCGCAGCCGGGCTGTGAAGGCCCAGGGCTGGGGGTGACCGGCTGCCCGGGGGCCCGCGGGCGCCTGTCCCGGCGGGTTCTCTGCCTTGCGGACGGCGCAGCCCTGGCGCTCCCAGCTGCCGCTGGCTCCCTCTCTCCCCAGGCTCCGCGTTTCCTCTCATCCCCTCTCTGCATTTGGGAAGATCCAGCGCGACATTCTCTGTCCCTGTCTCTGACTTTTCTTTGCATAATTTATCATGGGTTGAGAGAGCACCTATTAGTTCAGTTTACTTCTGTCTGTAGCCTGGGAAAGGCGACCTATGGGGAAGGGCTGTTGTAAGGATAGCTGTTTTTGCCCTTAAAGTACTGACGCTTGTTTTTCACCCTGGGTTGCCCTTTACTTCTGCTGAGTTTGGCACCAGCTGCCATTCGGTCTAAGCTTTGCAGGGGGGGGGGGGGTCTTAACTCTCCCTAGAAACAGAGCGAATTTTTCTTTTCTTTCTTTCTTTCTTCTTTCTTTCTTTCTTTCTTTCTTTCTTTCTTTCTTTCTTTCTTTCTTTCTTTCTTTCTTTCTTTCTTTCTTTCTTTTTTTCTTTCTTTCTTTCTTTTCCTTGCTCCCTCCTCAGATCCCCTCCCTCCCACCGAATTCCCCTATATTATTATTATAGCATAGCTCTTCATAATCAGTCACATGTCCATCATTGCAGGCATGGACAGTGGCAGAATGTCCAGCCTCCCATTGTCAAGGCACAGTTGATAGTTTCATTAGTAGTCCATCTTTGATCTGGAAGTAGAGATGCACACTGCACTGCATCTTCACATCTGGACTTGATAGTCTACGTTACACAGTCACCACACATCCCTCTTAAATTAAAAGCCACAATATAAAATCAACAACAAGATGAAAAATAGAAATTTATAACGCCATGTATTTCTCGAGGTTTTGATGATTCAACAGTCCTGAATTGCTGGCGATCCTGCCACTCCAATCATGATGAAATCTCTCCCAAATCCACTGGCTGCTGTAGTCCACCTTAGTGTCTCTGTCTGCCCAGATCTTCACTGCCAATGATTCTCTGGGGGTAGTTGATCAATTTGTTCTGTCCTCCATCCTCTGCCATGGTACCAGGTGTCCTCTGCAGGCTCCGATGTACTGCCATATCCTCCATGTGCATTTGGATATGCTGTCCTCTGCTCTGAGCCACTGAGGAGGCCCAGCTCTGACACATCCACTCCCACAGTCAGCCCATGGAACCTGCAATTCTCTCCATGGTTAGGGTTCTGAGTCCAGCAGTTCAGTTGGTAGGGAATCACCCAAGAAACCTCATCTGAGGCCATCCCAGACCTGATTCTTGTGTTTGCCAATACAGGGTCCGGCACAGTCTGTCACCCAAATCAGCCTACACACACACTGGTAGTTGTAATTGCTGGGTCAGTTCTGTCTCCAGCCCCATGTTTTATGAAACCAATGGTGTTGCAGCCCAGCTTGATCCTGCCCACCACATACTCGGCCTTCACACAAACCAGTGCGAGCTGCAGCCTAGTTGGAGCAACCCAAAAAAACCCCACCAAGCCCTCCCCTGGTTCTTGTGCTTGCCAGTATGTACAGCAAAGTCCAATCAATCCATACCAACACTGGCTTATGCATGTACCAGAAAGTATAGTCAGCCCAGTCTGGCTTTTCCCTGATCCAGCTCACATGTAGGCCATCGGATGTGGCCCTGCCTGGCCTGGTCTGCCCCCATTCCAGCTCTCATGCTCACCAGTGGGAGTAGTGGCCCAAAAGGTGAGCCTTCACAGCCCCCTCACTGGGGCCATTCCCCCTGCTCCCCGTGCTTCACATGTACTGGTTGCGTGCTGCAGCCCAGACTAGCACAGTCCCCTCAACTCAGCATTTGCCAGTAGGTGCTGTAGCCTGGCCAGGCCGGGCCCACTCCCAATTTCATCTCAGGCTGATGGCAGCTACAGCCTAGCCCATCCTGCCAGCTTCCAATTCCAGCCGTCATGTGGACTGGCTGATACTGCGTCCTGACCCGGCCTGACCCACACTCCATTCTGGTTCTCAGATTCACCAGTTGGTGATATGAACTGACCCAGTCTGGCCTGCCCCTGACCTGCACCAAATGTATGCCGGTGGGTACCGTATTTTGGTCTGGTCTGGGCTGCTCCCAGTCTTGGTTCTTGCACTCACCTGCAGGGAGTAAGTCCCAACAGAGGAGTTCCCAAGGCTCCTCCATTCGGATTTCTGAAATGGAGCTATTTTAAAAAGTCGTGGCAGTGAAAGACACAAAAGCAATCACGTGACATTAAAATCACTTGGAATACAGAGGAAGAGAATCCCAGAGTCCCTCATAATGATGCTGTCCAAACACAAAAGTTGCTTTTTTTAAGAGGTCCCGAGTTGTATTTCTGCATTTCTGGCTTGCTGCAGAGCCCTCTGTCCCTTGGTGTGTGTGTGTGTGTGTGTGTGTGTGTGATTCTCTGCCTGCCTGTATCTCCTGGAGACACATCCCTAAGCTTTTCAAACTGAACAAGGCTGGGGCTGGAACAGAGTGAGTAACGCTTCTTCCCGCAACGCCAGCATTCCATTTAGGAGGCACCAGTTCTGGTCCCAGTTGCACCACTTCCAAGCCAGCTGGCTCCCTGCTAATGTGCCTGGGATATCAGCAGAGGATAGATCAAGAAGTTGGGCCCTATACCCACATGGGACACCCGGAAGAAGCACCAGGCTTCTGATTTTGGCTTGGCTCAGTCCCTGCCGTTGCAGCTGTTTGGGGAGTGAACCAGAAGATAGAAAATCTATCTTTTCCCTTCTCTATGTGCTTTTTCCTTTCAAATAAATGAATGTTTAAGGTGACCCAGGCACACCTGCATCTTTTCTTCTTTTTTTTTTTTTACAACCTTGTACACAATTCAGTTACTCAAACATCTTAATATGTAACACCTTTTCATCAACGGTGTGTTCTCTGTACCTTTTGTTATATTTATTAGTATTTATTAATGAATTTATTTGAAAGGTAGACATAGGAGAGAGGTCTTCCACCCTCTGGTTTTACTTGCTTAATGGCCGCAATGGCTGAACAGGCCAAGGCCAGGAGGAGCTGGTGTCCCTGGTGGGTGGCAGGGACTGAGTACTTGGGCCATCCTCGCTGTCACTGGCCCTTAGCAGGGAGCTGCATCAGACACAATGTCTCCAGCAGTTGAGCTGGTGCTCTCTGATGTGGGGTGTGGGTCTCCTGAGGGGCAGCTTATCTTGCCTTCTGCCACATGTCCGGCAACTATTCTTACCCACTTTAGCTTTTTGGGCTGTTGGCCAAGGATCCCAACTTGGTCAATCTCAAGTTTCAACTCTTTTTCTCTTACTTATTATGTCTCCATTGACTTTCTCATTTTGTCTCCTCCATGCCTGTGGGCTAGGAGAAGGAGGGATGGGGAAGAATGGAGAGGGAGATTATTTGCCACTAACCCTAAAGTTCAGTTTCAGTTCCTCTCTGTGCTGCTGTGGGTCCCCCACGGCTCACCTCATTGTGGGCCTGATGAGCCTGCCCTTGGCCTCAGGTCTCCCTTTGGAGTTGGCCAGGGGCTGGGGAGAAATGAGGGGTGGCAGGTCCTTCAGTGCACTGCATCCTTCTCCATCGCAGGTCCTGCCCGTCAGCCACTGGGCATCCACATCACAGTGTCCCCACTGCCTCTGCCAGACACATGAGGCAGCAGTGTCCCCCTGGGGGTAATTACAGTGTATCCTGTTACTCACAGGATGCTACCCACACCTCGGTAAAGTCACTTCCTGCCAGAGCTCAGGCTGAGCGTCCTTGGTCAAGAAGCAGAGGGAGCCAGAAAGGTGTGGCTGCCCCCAGGAGAGCTAAAACAAAGCAGAGACTCAACTGCCCAAGGAACTGAGGTATAAAGTCCCCACACCTTCAACTGCTGAAGATAGAGGAAGTCAAAGGAAGGACTTGGGGACCCCAGCCCCTGAGTCCTCCAATGGCCCTGTGGGTAGTGGCTCTATCCTTCAGGGGCCACTCCACAGGACACCTTGATAAGGTGACCTGTCACTCTTGGGATCCAGCTATCTCGCCCACTCGGGGAATTTTGGTCTTGGCCGTGACTGCGTCCTGTCTGGTTTCACCTCCCGGGTTGCCTATAACAGAAACGAGGTTTCTCCCACCTGGTAGAGAGAGCCTCACAAGTCCATGGTCAGGGTTACTCATGACTGGTACTCATGATGCCAGCAGGTGACTAGGCTACTAAGAAACTGACTTCCTCTTCCCGGGCAGCCTTTAAGTTGTTTTACTTCCATAAATTCTTTCCTCCTGCGTTTCTGCCACCCTCACCCGAATCTCCAAGGGCTGCCAGCTTGTCATAAGCACCCCTTTGGTCCCTGTGTCCTTGTTTTCTGTGGCTGTCAGTGGTGTGGTCTGCGGGATTCTGTGCCTTTTCCTAAGCATGTGGACTGGGTGACCTTGGCCACACATGGAAATCATGGGAAGAGCCACGCCCTCCCATTCCCCAACCACCAGTCATTAGAAATCTGGGCTCAGGCCTGGCACAGTAGCCTAGTGGCTAAAGTCCTAGTCTTGAACATGCCAGAATCCCATATGGGTGCTGGTTCTAATCCCAGCAGCCCCACTTCCCAATCAACTTCTTGCTTGTGGCCTGGGAAAGCAGTCGAGGACAGTCCAAAGCCTTAGGAGCCTGCACCCATGTGGGAGACATGGAAGTAGTTCCTGGCTCCTGGCTTTGGCTCAGCTCAGCTCGGGCCATTGTGGCCACTTGGGGAGTGAATCATTGGACAGAAGATCTTCCTCTCTGTCTCTCCTCTCTGTGAATCTGCCTTTCCGATAAAAATAAATCTTCAAAAAAAAAAAAAAAAGAAATTAACATTAAAAAAAAACAGAATTAAGAAACCTGGGCTCTTCCGGACAATGTGGGACATGTATGGAGTATTTCTCCAGCCCAACAGGAAGCCTTGATCCATTCCAACCAAGATGGCCCCAACAATCACAACGTAACTGGAATAAAACAGTGAACACAGTGTGTTTGTGTCTGCCTCGGGAGGGGGGAGCGGGGCTTCTACAGATGCCTACCTCCTTCTGCTAAAGCAGCATTCATTCTCTCCTGCTGAATATTGGGATTCTTGCTATGTTGTGCTATTTTTAATACAAAACAGTTCTTGTGGTTTTTTTAAACTTTTTTTAAAGGGCAGATTTACACAGAGAAGGAGAGACAAAAAGGTCTTCCATCTGCTGGTTCACTCCCCAAATGGCCACAACAGTCAGAGTTGAACAGATCCAAAGCCAGGAGCCAGGAGCCTCCTATTGGTCTCCCATGTGGATGCAGGGCCCCAAGACTTTAGGCCATCTTCAGTTGCTTTCTTAAGCACATAAGCAGGGAGTTGGATGGGGAGTGGAGCAGCCGGGACACAAACCAATACCCAGGTACTCAAGAGAGAGGATTAGCTAACTGAGCTAAGGCGTTTTCCTCCTCCCCCAAGACAGTTCTTTATATACCAAAGAAACCAAAGAGTTTTCTAGAAACTCTAAGACTTTTTGCCCAAATTCACAAGCTACAGGTCAGGTCGGTGTTTGACTTAGTGGTTAAGCAGCCCACCTCCCATATCTGAGTGCCGAGATCTTATACCCAGTTCTACTTCCAAATGCAGCGTCTCAACTACCATGGTCCTTGGAGGGGAAATTTACAAACCAGAGTCAAATTCTTCCTGGAGTGTTTTTTCTTGGCTTGTCCTTGAAATGCAATTGTCACTGAAGTTTGAGATGGAAAGAAGGGTTATTTCCCCTAGAACATTCCAGGCTAGAGACATTTTGGGTAGTTTGATGCCTGGAGGTCCCTATTGCAGTGCCATGCAGGGCGCATGCCCTTGCCCTGGGCCATGTTGCCTGCTGGCAGAGAAAAAGATGACCTACTGCAGATAGACCAACTGCCTTAGGAACTTAGGCAGACTGCTGAAGGCACACCCATGGCTCCATCATCCTGAGGCACACCCATGGCTCCATCATCTGTCCAAGTTAAGATTTATGAAGCCTCAAGAAGTGGTAGAAGATCTCCTAGGATTAGTAGGACTATTGTGTGAATCAGGCTTAGTGGGGTTCAAGTCTTGCTGTCACATCGTATGCATGCATAGGGTTTAGAGGCCTAAGCAAGGGACACATTTCGATGCTGGTTTATGGTTTTCAGGTTAGGAGCTACTAGCACACCGTTCATCTCCAGATGGGCAGAAGCACTTCTGGGTCAGCATCAGAAAGAGTTGCTCCCTGAGGGTCACTTCTCTGTCTCCACTGTGGTCACCATCATGCAACTCACGCAGGCCTCTGCTGAGAGCTGTGCTATGACAAAGCCTCCACATCCTGCAAGTGTCGCTGGAAGTCACCAGAGTGACCCAGCAATGTCCTCCCCTGCAAGTGTGTGTGTGTGTGTGTGTGTGTGTATGTGTGTGTTGAGCAGAGTGACACAGAGGTAGAGCTAGAAAGATCTTCCATCTGTAGGTTCACTCCCTGAAATTTCACAGAAGGGGGAAATGGGTACCAGGAGCTCAATCCGGGTCTCCTATGTGGGCGCCAGGGCCCGACTGCTTGAGCCACTAGCTGCCTCTCGGGGTGTGCACTACTACAAGGCTGCGGTGAGGAATGGAGCTGGGCTTTGAACCCAGGCACTGACCTGGCAGGCAGGGTCCCAAGCCCCAGACACCTGCCCCTCCATTATCAGTTTTCCTCTTCCTTTCAGCACAATGTCCTCAGGCAAGGGGCTCACTCAGACTGTTCCTTCTTTTTGAAGTCTGTGATACTCATGTGTTGGAGAACACAGAAAAAAAGGTATTTCTGAGAGAGGTAATTTGAAACTCAGTCTGTTTTTTTCTGGAGACCTAAACAGCTCAATAAATAAAATTATGATTGGGACCTGCGTGATGGCTCAATTAGCTAATCCTCCCCTTTGAAGCACGGGATCCCATATGGGCACTGGTTCATGTCCCGGCTGCTCTACTTCCCATCCAGCTTTCTGCTTACATGCTTGAGAAAACAGTAAAGGCAGGCCCAAGCCTTGGAACCACATGGGTGACTTTGAGGAGGCTCCCAGCCCCTGGCTTCGGTTCTGCTCATCTCCAGCCATTGCAGCCATTTGGAGAACGAACCAGCAGATAGATTTTTGTTTCTGTCTCTCCTTGCTGTAAATTTGCTTTTCCAATAAAATAAAACCTTTTTAAAAATTATTTTGGGGCCCAGGGCATGGCCTAGCTGCTAAAGTCCTCGCCTTGAATGCCCGGGATCCCATATGGGTGCCAGTTTTAATCCCGGCAGCTCCACTTCCCATCCAACTCCCTGCTTGTGGCCTGGGAAAGCAGTCGAGGACAGCCCAAAGCCTTGGGACCCTGCACCCATGTGGGAGACCTGGAAAGAAATTCCTGGATCCTGGCTTCGGATCGGCATAGCATCGGCTGTTGTGCACATTTGGGGAGTGAATCATCAAATGGAAGATCTTCCTCTCTATCTCTCCTCCTCTCTACCTCTCCTCCTTTCTCTGACTTTCCAATAAATAAATAAATCTTTAAAAAATTTTTTGTGGGGCCCGGTGTGGTGGCCTAGTGGCTAAAGTCCTCACCTTGAACACACCAACATCCCATATGGGCATCAGTTCTAATCCCAGTCCAAAGCCTCAGGACCCTGCACCCGCATGGGAGACTTAGAAGAAGCTCCTGGCTCCTGGCTTTGGATTGGCTCAACTCCAGCTGTTGTGGCCACTTGGGGAGTGAATCATCAGATGGAAGATCTTCCTCTCTGTCTCTCCTCCTCTCTGTATATCTGATTTTGCAATAAAAACAAATCTTTAAAAAATTGTATTATGATAACTGAAAAAGTCAACTGAGAATCTCTAATGCCACTTTATAATTTACACTACCTGAGTTTGGAAAGAAATCAAGCAACACATGATGGCCATTGGGTATGGATTCCGTCATCCTCTGCCTGAGAAACCTTCTCTTCATAATATAACAAATAGCTTCTTGGTTCTAGACTGTATATCAGGAACAGTCGGAAATTTTGATATCTTCATCTCCAATCTTTTTTTTTTAAGAGATTTATTTGAAAGACAGAATTACGGAGAGAATGAAGGAGAGAGTCACCATTTGCTGTTTCACTACCCCAGTGGCTGCAGTGACAGGAGCTGGGCCAATTTAAAGCCAAGAGCCAGGAGCTGCATCTAGATGTCCCACATGGGTGCAGGGGCCCAAACACTTGGGTCACCATTCACTGTTTTCCTAGGTGCTTTAGCAGGGAGCTGGATTGGAAGTGGGGCTGCCAGGATTCAAGCCCATGCCCATGTGGGATGCTGGCCCTCACCTCCAATGTTAACTCTACAATATCTGCCAAGCACATTTGTTTTATGTAACTGGTCTTTCTTCATTAAACACATACTGGATAGTGAAGTAGCTCTGAGCTTCCCTCATCTTCCAGTTCCCATGTATGTCAAGTTTTGGGTTCTGTCCACTGGACTTACTCTTGTTTACAATCCCCTGCCCAGTTAGAGCAGGCCAGATGCTTTTGTCACTGGATGCTGATCTGCAAAGTGGCTCTTAAAGGCCACTGCAAAGCTGGCCAAGCCTGGGAGTCTACCCAACCAGCCAGAGGCAATCTCAGAAACAGGTTCATTGGGCCTGGTACGATGGATCAAGGCTAAATCATTGCCTCCCATATGGGTGCCAGTTTGTATCCCAGCTGCTCCAGTTCCCATCCAGTTCCCTGCTCGTGGCCTGGGAAAGCAATAGAGGGTGGCCCAATGCCTTGGGACCCTGTACCCACATGGGAGACCCAGAGAAGGCTCATGGCTCCTGGCTTCAGATCAGTTCAAGCCGCTTGGGGAGTGAATCAGCTGATGGACAATCTTTCTTTCTGTTCCTCCTTATCTCTATAAATCTCTCCAATAATAATAAAACAAATCTGAAAAAAAAAATGGATTCATCTTCACCCTACTCTCGAGAGCCCGTCGTGTTGCAGGATAAGCCCTTGTGTGTGCACTGCCTCAAGGTCTCAGATGGGGCCCCATGTCCAAGCCCTGCTTCCTTTTTGGCTTGTGCCACCTCCCACATGGCCACCTCCTCTTTTGGAGAGCACTTAACTGTCTACCATACAATTTGTTCTTGATTACACACTCTCAAGTGTTACAGCAGTTATGTCACAGTGTCAGCCTTGCCTTCACCCATAGAAACTGCTGGAAAGGTACTTATTGACAGCAGCCCCTGGCACCATGCCTTACCCGGAGCAGGCACTCAGCCCATGAATGTGTGGCTTTCTATCCAGTCTCATTTTGTGAGAATGATGAGCAGATGCAAGCAGCCAAGTCAGTGCATGCCAACTCCGGTTTCCCTGAGGGGTTCTCCAAGGCAGTGACATCAGTGGTGTGTGTTGTGGGGCTGCTATGGCCAGTGCAGAAGCCCCCTGACCTCTTGTGATCTTTGCAAATTCACTTGCCTTCTGTGTTCTCTACCCTTCATTCCTCCACAGCACCCTTCTTTGCGTTCAATTTGAGGCATTTGCAAAAAGAACATTGTCCTCCCGCCTCCTAGTGGCAGGCTACAAATGATGAAATCTGATTGACTGAGGGACAGATGAATGGATGAACCACTGAGCTAGCAGGCAGGATGGGTAGGGGAAACAAAAGAGTTGTATATGCCTAGGAGTGCACTGGGAAGACCTCAGACAGAGGACAGAGGGCTCTATGTGCTAAGGGATTAGGAACCCAATGAGAAGAGCCAGCGCAATGGCTCAGTTGGTTAATCTTCCCCTTAAAAGCACCAGGATTTCTCTCTCTCCTTTCTGTAACTCTGCCTTTCCAATAAAAATAGGGCTCAATGCAGAAGCCTAGCAGCTGAAGTCCTTGCCTTGAATGTGCCAGGATCCCATATGGGTACCAGTTCATATCACAACAGTCCTGCTTCTTTCCCATCCAGCTCCTTTCTTGTGGCTTGGGAAAGCAGTCCAGGATGGCCCAAAGCCTTGGGACCCTGCACCCATGTGGGAGACCTGGAAGAAGCTTCTGGCTCCTGGCTTCAGATTGGCTCAGCTCCGACCATTGTGGCTACTTGAGGAGTGAACCATCAGACAGAAGATCTTCCTCTCTGTCTCTCCTCCTCTCTGTATATCTGACTTTAGAATAAAAATAAATCTTTAAAATAACAAAATGTTAAAAATCTAACCCAATGAGAGTCATTGACATTACAGGGTTAAAAGTTTTCAAAATAATATTTAAAAAATGCAGACCTTGGACTCTATTAATGATCATCTGATTGAATCATAGCAAACAGGGTGACTCTCCAATCTTCTGCATACACACGTATGTCTGCATGCCTGTGGTTGCTGGGTCGTTCGTTTTTGAATGTGTTCAATGTTTTTTCTCCACTTACGTTAGAGGGCCACTACTTCTCTCAATTGAACAAAATTTATGGACTCTCACCATTAGCATTCTTCACCCTTGAACTTGAAGGCAACTTTAAAGACTGGGAGAGCTTTCTGCTCCCATCCAGACTGTCTCGCACTTGTGGCTCACCAGGGGAAGCCTTACCATCTCAATGCCCAGGCCGTAACCCTAGTCCATTGTACATCAGCAGTACCTTTTTTTTTTTTTTTTAAAGAAAAACATTTTTAAATAGCACACATGCATATGTTTGGTTTTTGTCTTACATTTTGTTTGGCATTGTGTTATTTTTAAGATTTCCCAAATGATTTTCTTGTGCGACTGTGGCTGAAGCCCATGACACTTCTCCCCTCCCCTGACCATGCTGATAAATCTAATCAAAGACTCACGTGCAAATTGGAGGGTTTTGTGGTGCTAGAGTCAGATTCAAGGCCAGGCCCATTCGGATCCCTCCCCATCATCTCCGTCTTCTTCACTCAGTCCTGTCCCAGCAATCCTGAAGGACTGGCGGGCTGCATCCGCAAGAATCGCAGCCCAGGGGAGCTGGTTACACGACCATTTGACTCCCAGGAGTGGGAGTCATTTGCTCCCACTCCTAAACTGAGCCACTGGGCCTGAAAACAGGCTGAGGGCTTGAGAAAATGGCTGCAAGAAATCCCGAAGAGGTTACAAACCAGCCCAAACCAGGGCTGGCGGGTCCCCAGACCACAAAAATGAAGTAATATGAGTCCCGTGGCCACATTACCCACCCTCCAGTGGAGAGCATCCTCCAGGTTCCTACTCACCCCCCTGGTCAAAACCCCAAGCCCGCTGCATCTGGGGAGTCCCAGGATTTCCCAAGAAGTCTGGGGAGATGGCTTGTCTTCAACCTTCACTCTTCTGCTTTAACAGCTTGGTTTCTGGGCAGAGACGTTTCCCTGCTTGTTTGGGCAGAATCTGGGAAATCTCATTCTGCCTTCCCACCTCACTCCCGAACTTTCTGAGGTCGCTGGGTGCAGAGAAAGGCAGGGGAATGTAGATGGCACCACGTCACCTTCCATTTCCATCCATTCATTCTTCCAGTACCTGCTAACTCTGCACCCCTGTCCTCCCCTGGTGAATCGAACCGAAAATTTCACACACACCAGCAGCAGATTGCACTGTTGTATTTAAGCTTCCTATATACCTACACTACACGGGCCATGGGAAGGGGAAGAGAAACGCTGGAAGAGCTGCCTGGCTGGGCTGACTTCTAAGCTAAGGGTGCCTACATCCGTAATGCTTTACAAGATCATCTTCCTACAGGAAAATCGGCTTCCGCAGGGGTAGCAGGGGTTGCAGGGGTCACATGGGCTGCAGGGGCCGCAGGGGCCGCAGGGGCTGCAGGGGCTGCAAGGGCTGCAGGGGCTACAGGGGTTACAGGGGTTGCAGGGAGAAGCACAAGGATAGCAGGGCGACTCGATCTTGACACAACTGCCCAGCCCGTAGGAATAGGTCACGTCCTTCTCATCCACACACGGGGGCAAGCTGAACTCTTTGCAGATGTTCATGTAGCTGTACTTCTTGGAGCCCAGGCAGTCGTACCTGTTCTCCCGCTCCGCTGACACACACACCTTTCCATCCTTCACCCGGACTTTGACCTGGTCGGGTTCAAAGCCGCACACGTTCACAGATCCCAAGATGTTACTGCTACAGCAAGAGGAGGCCAGGATTCTGTTGGTGGTTCTTCTCAGCCTGGAATTGGGCAAAAGGAAAGGGTAGAAAAAAGGCACTTAAATTTCAGCCATAGCCGGGGAAGCCATATGTCAATCTCTAGCAAACTAGGTAACAAACTGTATCAAATCAGAAGAGAGAGCCACACTGCCTACCCTCCTCTTCCCCCAGGGAAACCTCTGTAAACAACATGCAAGTGGCTGGTTTTCCATATCTTTCTACTACTGCATTTAAACCCCAGCTCCTGCTCTTAAAGAGCCTTGGGTGCGTTCTTTCTATGCTTGAGTTTCCTCCTTTGTAAGATGTGGGTATTAACAGTGCCTCCACCGTAGCGCTGCTCAGCGGCATAGAGACCGCGATGGAGTTTCTCTTGGCATTGTGCTTGGACCCTGAGCAGCTCATTTTATTATCTCATCCACGCCTTATGGTCAAGTTGCTTCTCTTCACTTCAGTTTCCCTACCTATAGAATTGAGATGCCACCAGGGTTCTTCAGAAAGTTCATGGAAAACGGAATTAAACTTTTTACTATGGTGCCAAAATCTTTTTTTAAAATTCATGTGCTTTTTTTCCCCCACAAAATCCTTTTCCACGAATTTCTTAAAGGCGTGTATGATGGTAGTTTACCTCAATGAGTTTTTAAAGTAAGCCTTCAGTTAGTAATGCATGTTATTTGCAGTGGTGCTTAGCACATAGCAAGGGTGTCGGTTTCTTCCTCCTCTCAATATTCCATAGGAAATACTAAGCATATTAAAGGCATTATTTCATTTAATCTCTCCCATAGCTCTGTGATATACAGATGTAACATCCCATGTCACCATGTAAGCTTAATTTGTACAGCTTCATTGTGGAAGACTCAAAAAATTCAAATCAGCAAAAAAAAAAAAAAAAAAAGCGGGGGGAAGGATATTAAAAATACCCATAATCTCATGAAACACTTAATATGATGGTGCTAGACTTTGAGTGAATCCAGATAGCTTTGTGTGTTTTAATGAAATCCTCTTTTGGGATAATGCCCTTGATTGCTGTTTCTCTCATGATTCTAAGGAGTGCTCAGAATCCCTGGTTCTGAAGGCCAAGTCTACTAAAGCTCCTTAACAATATCAGCAAACGGCAGGAACTCAGCTCCGCTTCCCCCTCCAGCCACAGAAACATGGGTGATCTACCACTAGCCTTTGTGGTGTGACATGCCACTAGCCTATTTTTTAAAATATTCATTTATTTTTATTGGAGAGGCAGATATACAGAAAGGAGGAGAGACAGAGAGGAAGATCTTTTGTCTGATGGTTTACTCCTCAAGTGACCGAATCAGCTGGTGCTGCACTGATCCAAAGCCAGGAGCTGTAGCTGTCCTGCAGCGATGGACTTGGTGCACGGAGCCGATAATAACACGTGTGGACCCTGACTGATGGTCAAAGCCGAAGTTTATTAGTGGCATCAGACTTTATACACTGAGGGTCATATGGGATAAGGGAGGAAGTATTGAGCTCATCAACAAAACCCAGTAACAGTTTCTATGCTTTTGTTTGGAACTCCTTTTGTCTTGTATATTCCACCAAGTGTTCTCACACACATACTGTCCATTCAACTGTTCTTATACAAATGATATCCAATCAGGTATACAAAAGGTAGCCATTCGGTTGTTCTCATGCAAATATTAGCCAATCAACTGTAATCCTGTGCTCGCTGACCTTCTAGGGTCACAATGTCCTCCTATAAGGAACCAGGAGGTTCCTTCAGGTCTCCCACGTGGGTGTAGGAGCTAAAGGCTTTGGGCCATCCTCAACTGCTTTCCCAGGCCGCAAGCAGGGAGCTGGATGGGAAGTGGAGCTGCCTGGATTAGAACCGACAGCCATATGGGATCCTGGTGCGCTCAGGCGAGGACTTTAACCACACGCCTGGCCCGTCACTAGGCTTTTGTGGTATGACATGCCAATAGCCTTTTGTATGTGTGGGGTTTTTTTGTTTTGTTTTGTTTGAGATTTATTTTATTCATTTGAAAGCTGAATTACAGAGACACAGAATGACAGAGAGAGAATCATCCATCTGTTGGTTCACTCATCAGGCCAACACCAAGAGCTGGGAGCTCCTTCTGTGTTTTCCATGTGAGTACAAAGGCCCAAGGACTTTTTATCTTCCTCTGCTACTTTCCCAGGAGCAGTGGCAGGAAGCTGGATCAGAGGTAGAACAGCTGAGACTTGAGTCAGTGCCTATATGGGATGCCAGCATTAAGGTAGTGACTTAATGTACCGGGCCACAAGCTGGCCCCAAGGGCTGTCTTTCTTACTCAAGGGATGACAGGATTTCCTGGACCATACTACAGAAGCAAGCAGGAGAATAAGCATTCTTTCTGCTGTGAGGACTCACAAAGATGCCGGGAACCAGCCCAGACACAGCCACATCCTCAGCCTGTACTAGAGCGGCCAAGCCAAGGCGGGATACCCCAAGCAGAGATGCTCTCACAGGCATCTCCTTGGTGTGCGTGTGAGATGAAGGGTGAACTTCTGTTCAGTTCAGAGCTTTGCACATGAGGTGAGAAGCATGAAATCCTCTACTGAAGGTCAGGCTGGGCCTCAAGGATGGGTTCCAGGACTCTAAGCAGGATCGTCAGGACCCCCGGTGACTCTGCCATGGTGACTCTGCAAGCCAGAGCTGTCATGCCCCATCCCTGTGGGAGCTGCCTCCATAAGCCCAGATTCACTGACAGCTCCACCTCCTGTCAGCAGCTGGAGTCCCAAGGAACAAGTTCATGTGTGTTACTTCTCAGGTTCCTCCCTTCTACTTTCTTGCCATGATCCATCCATACAGGAATCTCAAACCACTTGAAAACATTGTGGCCAGGTCACGCCTCTTCCTCCTCTTGCTTCTAGGTCAGTGGTGGGCAGCTAGGATGCACGGGTTTACAGAAAAACTGCAGGAGCCATATTTTATACATCAGATGAGGTGCTGAACTTGAACGTGACTCTTGCCTGCAGATGTACTGTTCACCCTGTGTAGGAGTTCCCCTGGATCTCTGGGTAAAGGAAGCTTGGTGACAAAGTTTAGCCTTGGGAAACTGAGGGAAATATGCCCACCTGGTTCTTTGCAGAAGCTTAGTAAGAAAGCCAGGGGAAGACTAGCAGTCGGTGGATACCTGTGTCTGCCATGCTGGGTGGCCACTCGTCCCCCTGTGTATTGGGATGTCACTGCCCACAGCTGTGACAAGTGATCCATCCAGCCATCTCCACAAAACTGAATCCATCCCACCTTGTGATGAGCAGAGGAGAGGCCATGAACGCCGCGTCTTCCCGGGAGCAAAGGGAGGCTGTATCTCCTGAATTGAGGTCTGTTTCAAAGACCTGTTTAAATTCAACGCCTTGTTTGCAATACCTCCTCTTCTTTTTCTTCTCCCCCTTGCCTTCTTTTCCTGCCTTTTTTCTGTTTTCCAGACAGCAGGTAGCACACTCAGGTGCCCCTGACTCCATGGCAGAACTCCTCGAATGGCAGGTGGCAGAGTCCTACGCCCAGTGTTTCAGATATAGCAGAGAAGTGAAAGAAACAAGAGTACTGACTTGAGTGCCTACTAAGGAAGATGCAGCCAAGGACCAATGTCCTACCATATCTGCTCTGACGAAACACATCCATCCATCAGTCAAGTCACTCAGGAATGCTCAAGAGGTGTAGCGGGGCTGGTAAGACATTGTTGACCCAGGCTTCTGAGCACCCAGACACACAACAGATGCACTTTCACCCTGGAAACTGGTATTTTTCCCAGGCAACTACTGATCTGCAAGTCCTGTTTTCCCATTGAGTACTGGACTTCCAGGCCAGATCAGCCTGACATTTGAAAGGCTATGTCCTGACAAACCAGGTTCCTGGCATCCCTGCAAGGGCTGGGAAGGCATGCAAATGGAAAACCTGCAGTAAGGTTTCACACCAAGGATGGTGTGAAAAAAAAAAAAGAGTCAACGTGATATTTCTGAATCAGTTTAGTCATGGATCAGAAACTAGCTTACAGACCAGAAGAAAAAGAACTATTTCCCAGGAAGGGGGAAAAAAAAAAAAAGAGAAAGAAATTCAGAATTGGACTCCTCCAGGCTGAGACTGGGATTAGAGTTTACTATTTCTACCCAGTCAGGAAAACTGGATCTTAAGGCTTGTAGGGGGCACGAAGCCCTTCAGGACAGTGACATGTCAAGCTGTCAGCAGCAGAGCATTGGAACGTTGCAAGGTGTCACAAATGGGGAGAAGACAGGCTGGGTGAGAGAAGGGAGGGCAAATGTAGGTCTTCCTCAAATGGATACGAAGTTATCAGTTTAGAGATCTAGAAGTTAATGTGAAGCCATCACCACCCTCATATATTGCCATTGGCAAAGGGGGAAAAAATGATCAATTAAGTCCCAGACGCCGTCCAGGAAAGTGGCACAAACCAAAGCAAGCCTTCTCTCTTGGGTAAGTCACATGGCTGAGAATTAAGCGGGAAGTGGCAAGAAGAAAGGGCTGCCTGGAGGAGGCGAGGCACACACAAGGCAAACACCAGAACACATTTGTGCTCTTTTTTTTTTTTTTTAACATTTTATTCATTTATTTTGCAAGTCAGAATTACAGAGAGGAGAGATAGATACAAAGATCTTCGATCTGCTGGTTCACTCCCCAGATGACTGCAATAGCCAGGGCTGAGCCAGGCAAAACCCAGGAACTTTGAGTCTCCTACATGGCTGGAGTGGACCGAAGCTCTTGACCATCCTCTGTTGCTTCTTGGCGCATCAGCAGAGAATTCGATGGAAAGTTGAATAGCTAGGGTTTGAATTGGCATCCATATGGGATGCTGGCGTGGCAACTGCGACTTTACCTGCTGTGCCAGAGCGCCAGCCCCAGACAGCATTCTTACCTGCAGAGTCTGGGAACAGGTAGCAGCCCAAAGAGAGGCTGAACAAACCTGGATCCAAGGTCTCCAGTATCCCAAGGTATGGGGAGAGTGGACACAGACCTGCCCACAGAAGCTCTGAATTTTTCAAATATTTTTTAGAAAATGTTTATTTATTTGAAAGGCAGTATTAACAGAGACAGATCTTTCTTCCACTGGTTCACTCCCCAAGTGGCCACATGGCCAGGGCTGGGCCCAACCAAAAATGGGAGCCTAGAACTCTGGGTCTCCTGTATGGGTAGCAAGGTCCCAGATACTTTTGAGTCATCTTTCACTGCTTTCCCAAACTCCTTAGCAGGGATCTGGATGGGAAGTGGAGCAGTCAAGGCTTAAACTATGGTTCATATGAGCTGCCAGCATTGCAGGCGGCAGCTTAACCTGTTGCACCACAATGCTGGTCTCAGAATCAAATACTAAGAGTGCCAATAATTTAACTTAACATTCTAAGTAGTAAAAATAAATCGTGACTCAAAGAGTAGGTAGATGATGTTATAGGCGATAACCCCATCCATCCCAGGTCCTTTCCTGACCTTTGGTGACTGATGGCCCAAGCAGTAACTGTCTCATTGCCCTTTCCAAATGGGATATCACAGTCACAGTTGTCAAGGACTATCTCCACCCATCCACCCATTCATTCATTCACCCACTCATCCATCTACCCACTCATTCATCCCCCGACCCATCCATTCACCCACCCGCCCGCTCACCACCCACCCACCCACCCTCTTACCCACCCTCTTAGCCACCCATTCACCCTCTTACCCACCCATTCATCCACTCATTCATCCCCCACCCAGTCATTAATTCATTAATTCATGAATCCCCCCACCCATTCATTCATCCACCCAGTCATTATTCATCCACCCACCCACCCATTCATCCACCCATGCACCCACCCACCCATTCATTCATTCATTCATCCCCCCACCCATCCATTCATCCACATCCATCTCTTTACTTGACCACCCACTCAGCAACACACCTGTCCATCCATCAATCATTTCTATCTAATCCATTCCCTAAATCTGTCATACAGCTATCATTTACCACTATCCATCAATCCATCTTCTATTCTTCTATCTATACATATATATTTTAAAAATAATAGCATATTGAGGGACTGACATGGTTCCCTAGCGTCTATAGTCCTCGCCATATGGGTGCCAGTTCTAATCTTAGTGACCCCGCTTTCTATCCAGCTTCTTGCTTGTGGCCTGGGAAAGTAGCTGAGTATGGGCCAAGGCCTTGGGACCCTACACCTATGTGTGGGAGACTCGAAAGAGGCTCCTGGCTCCTGGCTTTGGATCAGTGCAGTTCTAGCCATTGCAGTCACTTGGGGAGTGAATCATTGGACAGATCTTTCTCTCTGTATATCTGACTTTCCAATAAAAGTTAAAATAAATCTTTAAAAAATAATGGTAGCATATTGAACGCACTTTTTTCTACACCTTGGTTTTCTTCTCACCTAAGATACCAATATATAAAATGCTTCATTAATCCTTTAGACATTTGTATATTATCCCAGTGTATGGATGGACTGTAATCTATTTAAGCAAAGCTCTCATTTCCATCAGTAGCAACAGATTAAATGCTGTATGCAGAAAATTAGGAAAGGAAAGCTTTCTCCCACATAAAAAGTCATCAAACCAAAAAAAGTTAAAGTGACTTTTTCAAATCATCCAATTCAACCGAAACTCTTTAGAAGTCTTTTCTGAAAGCTGCGTTTCTGCAGCTTATTCACATAGCCTTCACTAGGGCTGGAGGAAAGGGATGCAAAACCTTCCCGACTTAATGTGAAGTCTTTGGAGTTGGGAGATGGGAGAAAAAGCCTAGGAAATGTTTCCATTGTTTAATTTGCTCCCCTGCTTGAAGCAATATTAAGGATTTGATCCACCATGATTACTTCTGCGGTCATTTCTGAGTTCAGAAGCACTCGAATTGCTTCATTCATAACCTGAAAAGAATGTTTAGTTGATGGCTTTTTTAATGACACCCCTCATTTCTGCTGATCATTTGCCACCTCATGGATTAAGCTGACACACCCACCATTAAGCCACCAATACCCTTGCCAACTGACATTATTACATTATTTGAGACTTTTAAAATACCTTCCCTGCCCCTATTCACTCCCCTTAATTCGTTCCTAAGCCACCAAAGTTCTTATTTTGAGCCCTTATTATCTATACTCAAAGTATAGATTGCCACCTTCCCTCCTTCTTTCAATTGATAAGGCTAATCCATCAACTAGAAAAACTTAAAAAAATTTGGTTTACTTGGCAAGCTCTCTCTTTTCATCCTCTATGGCTCGAATCGCTTTCCTCTCCAGACTCCTGAGAGATGGTCGGAGACAGTAGAGCTTGTAATCACACAGGCAGCAGGGGTAGATGTCGCAGAGGCCACAGGAGCGCGACCGCTTCGAGTAGCACAGGCAGTACGGGTACGGGTGCAAGTCACAGCAGCAATAAGGATGCATGTACAAGTCGCACAGGCATCGTGTGCTGAGTTCGTCAATGCATCTCAGTTGCCTGAGTTCTCTGTCCACCTTCTTTATGTCCCTTCTAACACTGTCCAAAAGACAACTCAGTGCAGCCATTACAGTCACACCTTATTGTTCTGGGAGTACCTTTGGAAATGGCACTCGGGGGGAAAAAATTGTTCTAAGCTCTTCTCAGGAGTTTCCTTTAAAAATAAATGAGGCCCGTGTGATTCACTTACTTTAAGGCTTGTGGCCTGTGACCTCACCGCCCTCTAGGGATGTCATAATCTTCTGGTTGCCATGTGAACAGTACACAGTCACAGTGATGCCTGGCAGAGGCCCTCCTCAGGGTTACACAGCTACCCCAGAACCACACTCATGTGGACATTTCATTCCTTTTGGTGGTTGAGTGGTTCTTCCAGGCAATCACTACTGCCTGGGTTCATGTTTAATATCTTTGAACATGACACCAAGCCATGGCTGCACAACTGTTTGTTAATGTTGATGAGGGCCATGGCAAGAGTTGCTTGGCCCCTATTTCTGTGTCCCTTAGCTCTTGTCCTTTTTACTCTATAATTTATTTGAGGCTCCAGGCAGGTAGAATATTGAGTTTTTCTTCAAAGTCAGCCCTTAACCTTTCTACTAAGTCAGCCCTTGGCCTTCCAATTCCCAAGACTCTGAGTCCTGCGCATTCTTCATTAGCAGGGGTCCTAGTTATCCTAGAACATTCTCTTATCCACTGGGGGGAGGGAGAGTCTTGCTGTTATTTTCCCATCTCTCCATCCTCACAATCTTATCTTTGATGGCTACCTCGCCTATTCCTGATCATTCCACTAAGCCTCCGGATGGCTCATACCTGACTGATGGTTTTTAATACTGTCACAGTGACTGCCTACAGCTTCAAGAAGCTAACTTCCCTAAGCTCCTCCTTCAGCCAGTTTCCTGCACTCTCAGTTGGACCAACATGCCAGCCCTCAGGCTCCACTTCTCGGCTCACTGTACTGTAACCCACTTCGTCCTTTCCCACCACTTGCTTGCTGTTCAGTTCTCAAATCCCCTTTTCACACATTAGGGCATCTGGTCTAGAGGACAAGCAGTTAGTTGAATGTGACACAGGAGAGAGGGACCAGGGCCAGAGCTGAGGAAACTAGTCAGCCAAACCAATAAATTTAAACTTGATGTTTAGCCCCGTGAAGAATCATTGCTTTTCCTCTCTGTTGCGGGAAGTGGAAGGGTAAATGAGCTAGCTACACTGAAGGTGAACTGCAATGAGGCAACAGGAGTTGGGGCTTCTGCTGAGAGCTGTCCAGGCTGGGGCTCACAGCCTGGGGATGGCAAGGAGGAAGCTGGAGGGACTGCCTTCCCCCATACTCATTCAGGCCCCATCACCTTGTACCAGAGTACTGGTCGAAGGGAACCCTGTTAGCTCCCAAGCTTTCCCCACTCTGCCCACCTCAAACTTTTCCAAGTCTTTTCCTGTTTTCTTTAAAAAAAAAAAAAAAAAGGACCCAAATTCTTCCAATAGAGCCTCCCCTCATTATTATAGCAACTCGTGACACCTCAGGCATAGCAACCTTCCTGGAAGGCCACATATTTCATGGTCTCTCCTTGTTCCTTCCCTCTCATTTAAGGGCTTATATCACACTGTTCTACCTACTGCGAATCCTAACTTCCCTCCCGCTGCATCTGATCTGCTTAATTCCTAAGATACTCTTTAGAATCTCTTGTTGTATGGCCTCGAACAGCCTTCTCTGGCCCCCAAACTGACACCCTCAAGCCTCCTACATGCTTCTTCCGTGCACTCTTTGTTTCTCCAGCTAGACTTGAAGCCATGAGGATAAGGTCCATGTCTACCCTGACTCACCCTCAGATACCCAACACAGTGCCTGGCACACAGCAGGTGACTTCAGTTAATTCACACAAATCAGTGAACAGAACAAGGGTAAAAGGATCAGAAATGACTTCCAAGGGCTCAGTGGAAGACTTGTGGTGCCACTGGGACGAAAAGACACTGCGAGGAGGGGCAGTGTGTGGGATCTGGAATGGGAGGTGACACCTTCAAAGCGAGGAGTGTGGAGAAGCCCATCATCCAACTGGGAGTGGGCGTTAGACGGAAATGAGGGAGTTCCGGGTCATTAGGATCCTGAAAGTGGACACATTCCTTCAGAATGAAAGAGGAGGTTGACTCTTGAAAAATAACTGGAAATGAAGAAAGGGGCTTATGAAAGTCTCATGGGAGGAGAGACAGAGAGTTAAGAATCCCTATGGCAGAGTCCCTCTTCCAGGCTGAGGCCACAGCAGGCATCCCCCGTGCCTCTGCGGTCCCCACACCTGACCTCCTGTGAAGCCCCCTTCCACGCAGGTGAAGTGCGCTAGTAAAGAAAGCCAAGAGTCGCTGGCACACTAGAAATGAGGGACTCAGAAAGCAAATTTGAATGACACACTGTCATGGACAGAGGCCAGTGTCTTTCTAGGAGGAGTCCACCCAATTCTCCAAGGGGTGACCATGTTCAAAGGAGCAGCTTATGCTCTCCTGAGCCGTGCAGTTAGCCAATGATCGCGTTCTGCTGTTAGTTCCCCTCCAATTCCATCCCTGAGCAAATGTCAGCAAAGGTTGAGACAGGCAAGCCCTGCGTTTCAGACTGCTAAATACACAGGTCTGGGAGCTTAAATACACACATCTGTATTTCCATGGCACATTATGAAGATGGTGAGAGCTGTATTTCAACTACGCTTCTTCCCTTGCCCCATCTCCCCAGTGAGCTCATGCTTTATTAGCAAGTCAAGTGATTGAATAAAGTGGCTCCTTTAAGAACAGAGATGTGATCTGTTTGTATCAGGCAATATTGAAATTATCAAAAACCGTGAAAATTCGTAAGACTAATTGGATAGGGGCAGGTGGTGTGACACATCAGGTTAAGCCACCACCTGTGACACTGTCACGCCATGTGAACACCAGTTCCAGTCCTGGCTGCTCCACTTCTGATCCAGCTCCCTGCTAATAAGTCTGAAGAAGCAGCAGCAAATGATCCAAGTTCTGGGGCCCCTGCATCCACGTGAGAGATCCAGATGGATCTTGGCTTTGGCCTGGTCCAGCCCTTTCCATTTTAGCCATTTGGGGAGTGAACCAACCAGTGGATGGAAGAGTCCTCTTTCTTTTCAGCTTTACCTTTCAAATAAATCTTTTTTGTTTGTTTGTTTAAAGCAAAGATACTGTTCATGCAGCTATTGGGTCAACGGTTAGTGCTTAAATATTAAAATTAAACATACAGTGTGTTCTCAACTCTGTTATACAATGAGTCCACACAAGGCAAATACCCTGCAAAAATGAACTGCAGTTACCCAAGTAGTTGAGTTTTTAGCCTGGGGTTTCAAAGGATGTTTTGGACCAATCGGGGTGGCCCTGACAGAGGTCGGTTCCAGGGGCGGAGTCCAGCACAATGCCTAGTAGAACTAGAGAGGGCTCCAGCTGTGAGAACCCCAAAGCTGCTGGGCCAGGGCAGCCCAGGCTGGTGAGAGCTCCACCCCCAATACAGTGTGTTCTGGATGCTGGACAAAACTCTGTGGGACTCAATGTTAGAAGCAGGTGTTTTTGACTCAACAGGGACACAGCTGAACAAGTTTGCCTTGAGCTGCAGATGAAGCTAAGGACTTTCAAATGAATGCCCAACTGAGTTAAGACATTGGGACTCTGTGGAATTAAGAAATTTCTGCCAGCCAGGGTATAAATGATATGATTTGCCTCCCCAAACTCCTGCAGCTTTTTCAACTATCTGCTTGGTTTCCCAGGCATATTAGCAGGGAGCTGGATTAGACATGTGGCAGACAAGCCTAGAACTGGTGCCCCCGTGGGATACCAGAGTCACAAGATCATGGTTTCACATTGTGCCACATTGTCTTCATTTAAACTGTTGGTAATGGATTTAAGGGTGAAATTTGATCCAAAGATAGGGTGGGTTTGGGCCTGTAGGGAGTCTTGAGGTCAGTGGGGTATGCCCTCAGAGAGGGGTTCCTGGGAGGTTTGAGTATTTTTTTATTGGTAGTTTGATCTGGTTTTTCTCTCCTACCTAGTTCACACAGCATAAGCAGGCCAACTTCAGACCCTGCACTAGGGTTGCTCAATCCCACAACCTCAAAACCAACCTCAAATCGTAAGCTGAAATAAGCCTCTTTCCCCAAGAAATTGCTCTCAAGTGATTCAAATTAACAAGAAATTTAGTATCCAGAAGTAGGATTGTGGCTATCAGCTAAGCCTAAATAGAGGGAAGTTTTAGAAACCTGCTTGCTAGGAAAGTTTGGAAAAGAATAGAGCAAGCTTAACATGTCATCTGAGAGTTTGGGCCACTTGCTGGAGACAAGGATGTTGGTGGGGATGTGGGCGGTTTAGGCCATACTTAGGGGACCTCAGATGGGGGCCACACAGGGAATGGGTTGAAGACCACATGTGTGGCACGGAGCTAAGGAGCCTTGGCTGTAGCATGTCCCTGTCTGGAGGGCTTGTGGGACACTGAACTGGCAGTTGGTGGAGACAGCAGCCATGTGTCTATGGCCACACATGGCATGCTTCACAGTGAGAATCATGGGCTGAAGGGGACAGAGCAGAAAAACTTGGAAAACTGGCAACTTGGCCAGAGAAGGAATGAGAGTGTGGACTGGGGATAGGAGATTGGCATTGAGGAGTTCAGGCAAAAGGCTATTAGGAGTTCATGAGAAAAGAGGATGGCAGAAAGACCCTGAAGGTTTCCCAAAGATCTTAGCAGCCCAAACTTCAAAGACTCCTGTGAGGCAAAGTCATCTCCAGAACGGGGCCAACAAGGTTACATGACTTGATAGACAGGGACTTGAGAGTTAAGACCCCAGTCTGTCTCCAGAACCTGGGGCTTAAAGGGAACAGGATTCAGGTTCCCCCAGCCACAAGCAGGGGCCTTGATGGGAAATGGAGCAGCTGAGACATGACTGGTGCCCAAATGGGATCCTGGCACATGCAAGAAGAGGATTTAGCCACTAGGCTATCACACCAGGCCTCCTCCCAACGTTTTTTGTCTGCGCCACAATGCCAGCTTTAAAGGTTTTTATCCCTTTAAAGAAAAGCCCTCAAAGGAGACAGCAGCCTGTGCCATCAGAATATTTCCCATTCCTTTTCCCCTTCCTCCATCACCCTCCAGAGGCCCCTTGGTGCTGAACAGGAGCAAGGCAAACATGAGGCCACAACTTCTTCAGAAGGACTGCCTGTCCTTACAGGCCACCTTGACTGCCAGGTCCCCCATGGGGGCAGTTATGGCCCCACGGACCTGCTACCGTCAGGATGGGTACAACGGAAGTTGGAAGGCAGGCACTCTGACATGGGATGCAGGTGTTGTTAATAAGCTCCCCAGGTGTCCGGTGTAGGACCAGCCCAGCCCTGGCCTGAGGCTGTGCGGGCTGTGGGCCAGCAGCACAGACGTCTGTGTGAAGGGGCTGGGCTCTGCTCAGCCTCTCCTGGGTTAAGACCCAGCCAGCAGGCAGGCGGGCGAAGGAGGCTGCAGGACTGCCCTGGCGGGTTCTGGTGAGGGCTTCTGCTCTGTCATCCTTCAGCCCACACAGCCTGGGGGTGTCCTGGAGATTTTCCTGATCATTCAGGGACACAAAGACGGGCGCTGAGGCCCGAGCTGGGCTGAGCTAAAGCTTAATTGCACGGCTGCAGCAGAGTTTGCTATTTTGTCATTTCCAGTGGAGGCTGCCGGGTGAGCTCCCTGCTCCCCACTACACCCACCTATCCTTGCAGCAAGACCTGGACAGGTGAGTCAAGGGCTCCTAAACCAGAGATTTGCAAATGAATCATCAGGGGAGCTTGTTAACAAGAAAAATTCCTGCTCACCCCTCCTCCTCCTCCCGGGTTCCCAGTTCCTTCCCCTGGGCCAGGGTGGGGGGTCCAGGAGTCCCCTCGTCTAACAAGCTCCCAAGTGAGTTTTCTCCAGCTGGTTCCTCCAAGCTGCTCCCTGCATTGTCTGTTTTCCCAGGGTACTGTCTTCCCCCCCAGAAGGATTCCTCTGGAGGAGGAGTGAACCAGCTTCTTCCTCCCTTTAAAACAAAGTGCTGCCATTTCAAAAACAAAACCTGGAGGAGGATTGAGTAACGCCATGCGCCGCTGGGCCCGCCACACTCGCGCTCTAAAACCTGGGAGACGCTGGTGAGTGACAGGAAACTCCCACGCACACCCTCCTTCTCCCTTCCCCACCAGGGCTCACCCCAGGGACTTGTGTGTGCGCGTGTGTGTAAATCATCAGATTAAATGTTGTAGTGACCCAAATTACATACTCGGCTCTCTTGAGGAAAGAGACTCCCTAGAATGAAAGCTCCAGTTCCCCGGAGCTGCTTAGCATCCAGAGCAGTGCGCGTCTGGGGAAGTGTGTTGTGCGGACATCACGAAGTAGCTTGAGGGACAAAGACAGCGATTCAGGCGCGTTCCCACGAGCCTGCTGTGTGACTTTCGGAACACATCCAGGCCTGGAACCTGCAAGCCGCATCCTCATTCGTAGGTCAGTGGCAAACCATGCAACTGAGAAAGGCACCAACTGCTCTTCCAAGTATTGGCAACGCACTTGAACTCACTGCTAAAATACCTCTACCCATCAATAATAGGGAGGGAGATCAGCAAGTCCTGTCCCGCTATCCAAACCAGATCCATCTTCCCCTCAAGGCTCACCCTCCCTCCCCCCCCGCCCGCCCTAGGGCCAGGTGAGGCCTCCCCTACAGGGCTTTTATCTTGGTTCAATGCATAACCACTCAAATCATTATGATCATAATAGTCTTTGTGATTGCGATTTACCCCAGCCAAAGGCACAGAAAATAAAGAGAAGAAAATGTCTTGTTCCAATGAAAGATGCTAGATAAAGCTGTAGTGTTTGATGGGTAGGAGGGTGGGCATGTGGGTGGGAAGACAAGGCAGCAGGTAAAAGAGGAGAAACTTCTAAACCTTGGGGCATTGACCTTCAGCAAGAGGTGGCCACCTGGCCCAGCCAGGACAGGCACCTTGGCTGGAGGAGCTATTCCTGCAGTGCTGTGTAGAGGCAGGAAGGCTGCCGCCTACTTCTGGAGAGCCTGGTAGTTTTCTCCTGGGAAAAGGCCTTTGTGTTCCCTTGAGCTTGACTTTTGCTAGTGTGTTGTACCTGTCGCGTGTATATATATGAGGCTGGGAAATCTCACCTCCCAGGCTTATCACCAGTTATCAGAGATTCAGCTGGGCTATGGGCCTCTGCTATTTCATCTGGAAATGAGGTTAGCATCCCAAATACCTTGGCCATCTTCTGTGAGTTAAGTAGAGCAAAATGTGTGTGTGTGTGTGTGTGTGTGTGTGTGTGCGCGCGTGCGTGCGCACCTGTGGGCATTCAGGGCATGGCAGTGCAGGCTCTCGGCAGTTCTTTTTTTCATGATTTATTTATTTTTATTGCAAAGTCAGATATACAGAGAGGAAGAGAGACAGACCTTCCATTTGATGATTCACTCCCCAAGTGACCGCAAAGATCAGAGCTGTGCCGATCTGAAGCCAGGAACCAGGAACTTCCTCCAGGTCTCCCACATGGGTGCAGGGCCTCAAGGCTTTGGGCTGTCCTTCACTGCCTTCTCAGGCCACAAACAGGGAGCTGGATTGGAAGGGGGCTGCTGGGATTAGAACCAGTGCTCATATAGGATGCTGGGGTGTTCAAGGCGAGGACTTTAGCCACTAGGCCACCGCGCTGGGCCCTCTCAGAGGTTCTTATTGCCTTGAACACACATGGCAATGGCACAGCATTTCCACATGATTCATCTTTAAAGGGAGGATGGTTTGCCCTAACAGCTAAGCCACCCACTGGAACATGTCTCTGGGTTTGAGTCCCTGCTCTGGCTCCTGATTCTACTTTCCTGCTAATGTAGATCCTGGGAGGCAGCAGGTGATAGTTCAAGGGATTGGATATTCAGAACTCAGCACTACAGTTCTGTGCTTAATTATCACACCATCATGACTCCTTGGGGAAAAAGGTCAAATTAATTGCACTTGTGCTTTCATGTGGTGCTTACGGTGACATCCTGACAGAGGATGTGAACCAGCAGGTGAGGCCAGGAGAGGAAACTGTCACCACGCTCACTGACCAGACTCTTCCATCAGAGATTGAAAGTGACCCGGACACTGGTACAAATAAACTGCTTTCTGTAGACAACCACAGCCAGAGTCCCCAACTGATAGTGTCTTAGTCCCTGGTCTCCCAGACCTCAGGATCCTGATTCAGAAAATGGTCACAATGACCCCTGCATCACAAAGGGATAGTGTGGCATTAGCAGACGGTGTGTGCCAGGCACCTAATACCATGATCCCCAAACCCCCTCAACACACACAGAAGCCCTCAGTATGTTCTAACTGTCCACTGCTCAGTGTAGGACTCCAGGGTATATACACCCTTCCCAAACCTAGACTTATTTTAAAAATCTGTTTGAATATTGACTTAAGGAAAGATAGGAAAGACAGATCTTCCATCCACTGATTCATGCCTGAGATGGTTGGGATGGCTGGGACTGGGCCAGGTCAAAGTCAGAACCCAGGAACTCCAACAGGGACTTCTATGTAGGTTGCAGGGGCCCAAGCACTCGGATCGTCTTCTGCAGCTTTCCTGGGTGCATTAGCAGGGAGCTAGATTGGAAGTGGAGCAATCAGATCTGAGCTCTTACAGGATGCCGGTATGGTAGGCAGCAGCTTAATGTGCTGTTGCCACAATGTCGGTCTGGTCCCTCATTTGAAAGTTCTTCATTGCCCTCTACTAGGGGTTCAGTTGGCCACCCCAAAAGATAATGTGAGACTTTGGGCCCTGTACTGTAGGCTAAACCTCCACCTGCATTGCTTGCATGCCCTATGGATGCTGGTTTGAACCCTAGCTGCTCCATTTTAGATGCAGCTCCCTACTGATGGGTTGAGAAAGCAGTGGAAGACAGCCCAAGTACTTGAGTCCCTGTGCCCTTATGGGAGACCTGGAAGAAGCTCTCTTGGAATTGGACCATCCCAACTTTAGCTGTTGCAACCATCTGCGGAGTGACGCAGAGAGATCCCTCTCTGTCTTTCCAGTTTGTAACTCTTGCCTTTCAAGTAATCTGATTTAAAAACAAGAAACAAAAACAAAAGAATAGGGAAGGAAAAAAGGGAGGCTTCAAAAAGATTTAAGGACACGGACTTCTACTTTTGATTCCATCTGCATAACCTTGTCAAGGTGCCCTTGCATGGGGAAGCCCTGCCCCCCAGGGACTCATGAATGTGGTGTGATTTGGGCCTAAGGTTTACATGGGATAAGCAAGTTAAGCCAGTTACACTGAGGCCATTGCCCTGGGTCCTCATCCTTCCTACCTGTGTCCTGATGAACAGGGGAAACTGAGACCCAGAAGAAAGACTGGCTGAGCTCACACTGGGGAAAGTGTCGGTGAGGATGGGGGACTGAGGTGAGGCATCTGCCACAGACAGCCCACTGGTCCACTCGCTCGCAGCCTGTTTCACATACCCAGCTGCCCGGCCTCCTTCCCTCCTGAGAAGGAATTCCTCTTGGTTCCAGCCACCCAGGTTGTGCTAAGTATCCCCTCATCCCTGGAAGCACACACCATGCTCCTTACAGAGCAAACTTGGTCGGAGATGGGCTGGGAGGGAGGCACGCTCTGGAAGCTGGGGCACAGCAGGGTGTGGAGACAGCTTCTGGCACCTGTTCCCTGTGCAATGCACACACATTTCCTAAATCAGAGCACCACAAACCAGGATACTTGGGCGATTCTGTACCACTGCTGCTTTCCATTTATATTTCCTTTGCTCATGTTAATTATTCAGCAGGTTTTAATAGCAGCCTTTTATCAAGCTAGCTTACCATTTATTTATTTATTTAGTTTTTAAAATATGGTCTTGAAGTCTCCATCTGGAGAGTGCCTTTAGCCGAGACAGTCTGGGCTGGTGCTGTGGCATATCCAGTAAAGCTGGTATCCTACACAAGCACCAGTTCGAGTCTAGCTACTTCACTTCCATTCCAGGTCCTGCTAAAGGCCTGGGGAAAGCCACAGAAGCTGACTGAGCGCTTGGGCCCCTGCACCCACATGGGAGACTCAATTGAAGCTTTTGGCTCCCAGTTTTAGTCTGGCCCAGTTCCAGCTGTTGCGGCCACTCAGGAGTAAGCTAATGGATGGAGGATTCCCCTCCCTCCCTCTCTAACTCATTTAGAAAAAAGAATATTTAAAAGTCAAGATAGCCACTAAGGTAGCAGAGGACCATGGAAAGCAGGTGAAGGTTATCAGGGGAGTTGAGGGGGAGAGGACCTGTCTGAGGGTGCCTTCATTAGAAAAATTATTTATTTATATTGGAAAGGCAGATTTACAGAGAGAAGGAAAGACAGTTTCCATCTACTGGTTTACTCCCCAAGGCTACAACAGCTGGAGCTCAGCTGATCTGAAGCCAGGAGCCAGGAGCTTCTTCTGGGTCTCCCACGTGGGTGCAGCATTCCAAGGCTTTGGACCATCTTCCATTGCCTTCCCAGGCCACAAGCAGGGACAAGAAGTGAAGCAGCCGGGGTATGAACTGGTGCCCAATGATCATCCTGGCACAGGCGAGGCAAGGACTTTAGCCACTAGGCTCCACACGGGCCCCAAGGATGCCTTCATTAAGATCCTGTCCCTTACATTTTTACATGGTGTTTCTGATTCAGAGTCATAGAAACAGACATGAAGAAGAATAGATACTTACATGGTGACCTTGGCTTTTTTTTAATTTTTGTTTTTGAAAAGGATGATTTCCATCTGCTCCTCCCCATCCTCTCCCCCCCGTCCCAGTAGTTTTTCTGCAACTCTTCAGGGCTTTGGTGGGGCAGTCTGAATCAGGCTGGGGCTGCAGACTGCCTGGGCTTGCTTGTGGCTGGGCTGCCTCCTGCACAGCCCAGCCTCTCCTCTAGCTCCCAGCTGGAGATGGGGTGGGCTGTGCCTGTCCTGGCTGAAGACAGGCACTCACACAGGTTCTTGATGGCTATAACCGCTACTATATTTGCAAAAATAAACTTCTCTCAATTTTTAAAAATGATTTATTTTTTTTTAAATTGAAAGACAGAAGGAGAGACACAGAAAGATCTTCTGTTTGCTAGTGTATTCCCAAATTAATTGGCCACAATGGTTAGTGCTGTGCTGGGCTGAAGCCAGGAGATTTGCTGGATCTCCCATGAAGGCACAGGTCCAAGGATTTGAGCCATCCTCTCCTACCTTCCCAGGCACATTAGCAGGGAGCTAGATTGGAAGTAGAGCTACTGGGACTCAAACTGGCATCCATATGGGATGTTGCATTGCAGGTACTTACTTAACCCACTGAGCCATGGCACTGGGCCTCAGAGATGGATTTCTTCACAGCCCTGTCATTGGGCGTCCATGGAGCATGCCTTGTGCAGCAAACAGGCCCTCCATGGCTGCGTCCCTTTTTAATATTTTTAACATGTCCCTTCTTTGCTCTACTGACTTTGAAGCAAGGAAGCCAGAGAAGATACATACTGAGTTTTGGGTTAGTGGCCTCAGGGACAAGTGGACCTTATGGGTGTCCCCATGTCCCTATATGGGAAGAGGAAGGGTCACTAGGCAAAATGGCACCACTTATGTCAGGCCTAAAAATGTGTTCAGTGGGCCTAGCACAATAGCTTAGCAGCCAAAGTCCTCGTCTTACACATGCTGGGATCCCATCTGAGTGCCAGTTTGTATCCTAGCTGCTTCACTTCCCATCTAGCTCCCTGCTTGTGGCCTGGGAAAGCAGTTGAGGGTGGCCCAAGGCCTTGGGACCCTGAACCCATGTGGGAGACCCAAGCGCTTGGGTCACCTGTGTGGGAGGTCATCGTGGAGTTCTTAGCTCCTGGCTTCAGCCAGGTCCAGATCTGGCTATGTTGGTTCTTGGTAAATAACCAAAGGATGGGAGATTGTCTCTCCTGCATCTACATAGGAGACCTGGAAGAATCTCCTGGCTCCTGGTTGCAGCCTGACCTAGCTTTGCCTATTGCATTCATTTGAGGAGTGAACCAACAAATGAAAGAGTCATTTCTCTCTTTCTCTAACTTGCCTTTCGACAGGTCCTGGTTCTGCTGGCAATTAGTTTCCTGCCCACGTGCCCTCTGGGAGGCCGCTGGTGACGGCTCAAGTCCGTGAGTCCCTGCAATCCATGAGAGAGGCCCAGACAGAGCTCCTAGCTTCTGGCTTCAGCTTTTTCTGCTTTTTAAGTAAAAAGCAAAAATAAAGAAGTGTCTGATTCAGCTGACCTTGTGGCACTGGAAAGTATTCTCTTGGCAGTTGTCTGCCGCGATGCGGTTCTCAGAAACACACAAGGACTTCTCTTCACAGGGAATCCTCAGCTTTCCAGCAGTTTTCCAGCCCTGATAAGACAATGGCTCCATAGACAGGCGGGGCCGGCCCCGCGGGAACAGCACGGAGCCGCCTCCTGACTCACTTAACCTCCTCAGGATGGAGGAACAGCTTCTCTTTGTCAGAGGAATTTTAGAAATAGCTTCTTTTCTTTCTTTCTTCTTCTTCTTCTTTTTTTTTTTTTTTTACATTCTCAATCCGTGTTCGTGACAGATAAATGAGAAAGCACTAATAGTAAGAATAAAACATTCAGAATTTAAATACCAGATCAGAACCAATGCTTCCCTTGGAGGTCCAGCCTTCAGATCCACGGTCAGTGGACTTTTTCTGTGAAGGCCAGGGAGTAAATGTTGTAGGTCAGGAGGTGAAATTGAGGTGATTCTAATTGCACTTACCTAACCATTATTTCAGAAGTCCTACTGACAAAATTAAAAATGTAGGAAATAAAGCACAATTTCCGAAAAATCGGTCTAATGGGAAGCATGAGGTTCTTGTTTTGGAAAATAACACGTTTATTGGGGTTCAGAATTAGTGTTCCCAATGGCCATAATCTACTGTAGGGGTGGGGAATTAGCACAGAAATTAAGATGCCACTTGAGGGGCTGTTGCCATGGCACAGCTAATTAAGCCTCCACTTGTGGTGCTGGCATCTCATTCGGTGCTGGTTTGTGTCCTGGCTGTTCAACTTCTGATCCAGTTCCATACTCATGTATCCAAGTGTTTGGGTCCTTGCACCCAAATCAGAGACCCTGAAGAGACTCCTGGTTTCAGAGCAGCCCCATCTACTGGGGCCATCGGGGGAGTAAACCAGCAGATGTCGGCCCCAAAGAACGCACCCAGCAAAGCTTTCCTTTGTGTTTGAAAATGAAATAAAATTCTTCCATAGTAAAGAAAAGTTAAAAGAATATGCCTCTTCCAAATCTGCCCTACAAATGATACTTAAAGATATTCTCTTGGCAGAGAAAAGGAATAGCGCCTATCAAAACCAAAGGCAAATGTGGAAGAACATCCCAGTAAAATAACAGAAGACTAAATAAATGAGCAATCAATTGTTAAATGACAGGAAGGAGGGAGGGAGGGAGGAAGGGAGGGAAGGAAGGAAGGAGAGAGAGAGAGAGAGAGAGAAAGAAAGAAAGAAAGAAAGAAAGAAAGAAAAAGAAAGAAAGAAAGAAAGAAAGAAAGGAAAGAAAGAAAGAAAAAGAAAGAAAGAAAGAAAGAAAGAAAGAAAGAAAGAAAGAAAGAAAGAAAGAAAGAAAGAAAGAAAGAAAGACAGACATATTCACAGAAGGAGAAGGAAAGGCAGAGATGCTCTATACACCTGTTCACCTCCCCATTGCCCCAAAGGGCTGCAACAAGCAGAGCTGGCCACCACAAAGCCAGCAGCCAGGAGATTATTCCAGGTCTTCCATGTGGGTGCAGGAATCCAAGGACTTGGGTCAACTTTCACTGCTTTTCCAGGCATAGTAGCAGGGAGCTGAGACTCCCACTGGTGCCTCTATGGGATGTGGGCCCCTACTGCATCATGGCACCAGCCCCTAAAATATATTTTTAAGCAGAAATCGTATATATATGAAATCATACATATATATACATTTTTCAGGTTTATTAAAAATATTTGTTAATCAAAATTATCATCATAGTTCTGGTTCAGAAGATAAATGTTCAAGAGAAGAACCAAAAAAAAAAAACCAAGTTGCAGATTTTGAAAAGCTCATGGGCCAAGGTGGATATATTTGCCCATATAAGGGTGGGTTTTTTTGGTTTAGTTTTTTCGCTATATATTTTTTAAGATTTATTTACTTTTATTTGAAAGTCAGATGTACAGAGATGAGGAAAGACAGAGAAGAAGATCTTTTTTCTGATGATTCACTGTCCAAGGGGCCACAATAGCCACAGGTGAACCAATCCAAAGCCAGGAGCCAGGTGACGGAGCCAGGTCTCCCACATGGGTGCACGGTCCCAAGGCTTTGGGCCGTCCTCCACTGCTTTCCCAGGCCACAAGCAGGGAGCTGGATGGGAAGCAGGACTGCCAGGATTAGGACCAGCGCCCACATGGCATTCCAGCATGTGCAAAGCGAAGGCTTTAGCTGCTAGGCCACTGTACCAGGTTCCACGTAAGGTTTTAAACTCCTGTTTAGCCACAGGAACTACCCATAAAAAGTAACAAACTGCTGAACTATTTGGGGAAACAAATCTGTAATTGATATATTTCTGTTACAAAACACCCCACAAACCAAGCAGCATAAAGAGGGAACCCCACATTAAGGAAAGGCAGTACACAGAATAAAACTCAACAAGTGAAAAGGACTTGACCTCTCAAGCAACAAAAGTAGCAAACGCAGTGGTCATGCAATAGACCGGAAGGCAGTGTCCCCGGGCCACTGCCCCATGCTGGCTGGCACCTGAAACCCAGCCCACACTTTCCTACTTCATCCTCCTAGATTAGACTCCCACAACTGCCCAATTTTAGTGAGCCACCTGCTTCCTGCCAGGCCCCCACTGATGCCAGAAGCATGTATCAAATTTGTTTATAAATTCTATTTATATGTGAGTTCAAAACTCAAAAAGCCTAAATGACTAGCACAGAAACCTGCTATGCAAATTATGGTAACTATATAGAATATAAAAATATATTCACAATGATACCATAAAAGAAATTCACTGAAATGGCATTTTACAACATATCCCCAAGTTAAAAAAAAAAAGCCCACAAAGTTGTACACACAGGGGTGCTTAGAAAATTTCATAGAAAACGAAACTTAAAGATTATTTTTGACTTAGAAAATTTGAATTCCATGTGGACTTTTTCATAATAAGCTTTTTCTACTAACATTATTATTATTATTAAGTAGATATGCAGCTACGAGCTTCCCCACACAGGTGCAGGGTCCCAAGGCTTTGGGCCATCCTGGACTGCTTTCCCAAGCCACAAGCAGGGAGCTGGATGGGAAGGATGCAGGGCTGCCGGGATTAGAACCGGCAACCATATGGGATCCCGGGGCATGCAAGGCAAGGTCTTTAGCTGCTAGACTACCATGCCAGATCCTCTACTAACTTAAAAAAAAATAAAAGGAAGAAAAAAGACTAATTTGTTTTGCTTGAAACAAATAAGGATGAGGGAAAGAGACAGAGAAAGATCCTCCATCCCCTGGTTCACCCCCTACTTTGACACAACAGCCAGGTCTGAAACCAGGAGCCAGGAGCTTCTTCCAGGTATCCTCCATGGGTTTATGTATTACATACTATATAGTAGATGTATTTACTATGCCACTTAAAAAATTTAAAAAAAAAAAAGACTGGTTTCTTTATTTGGAAGACAGGATTACACAATGGAAAAAATGGAAAGCTCTTCCATCTGCTGCTAGTTCACTCCCCAAATGGCCCCAAGAGCCAGGTTGGGCTAGGCTGGGCTAAAGCCAGGAACCAGGGGCCAGGAATTTCACCCAGGTCTCTCACATGGATGGCAGGGGCCAAAGCTGAACCATTTTCTACTACTCACAGACACATTAGCAGGGAGCTTGATCAGAACTGTAGCTGCCTAGGCTCAATGGGCAGCGGCTTCACCTGCCATTCCACAACTTCCAGCCCCTGCTATGTCACCTCTTCTACAATTATATACACATCTACTTGCACATGTTTGGTGCATATTTCTCAGTGATGTAAACTTATAATGCAACCCATGCATGTTACAGATAACATGCTTCTATCCATTCATGCAAGAATGTTTCTCAGGTATCTGCTCTGATATCATTTCAACCCTTGAGGATTGAAAAAAAAAAATGGGTTATATCCTTGGGCCCATCAGTGAGAAGTACGAATGCAGTATCCTCCTCAAGTTCATCTCAATGCCCATGGCTCACCCTCAGCCTAACCCTACTTCTGCCTCTCCTTCCCCGTACAGGGTCTTCCCAGGTTTTCTCTTACCCCTACCCTGTAAAATGCAAATGAGCACATGAGCTCCTGTGCTTGAGGATGTGAGTAGGAGGCAGGGGGCTAGAGTAGGTGGGGGGTGGCCAGGCCGGGGAGAGGTCAATGTGGGGCCCATCTTGCTCTCTGCAGCCTCCCATAAATTAACTGACTCAGAGCAGCAGAGCACAGGGGACAGCTCTCATGGGCGCGTGGCACCCAGCTCCTGCAGAGGGAGAGGAAGGAGCTGGGAGGTCAGTGCTGACCCAGCACACGCTGAGGGAACAGATGGGCCAGTCTGTGCACCCGCGCTTGCCATCTTGTGGTTTGGGACACGTTCTTTTTGAGCCTCGGTTTGCTTATCTACAAGATGAGGACAGCACCACTTCTTAGCCGAGTTGCTGAGAAGTCCATGAGTTCAATACGGAGGATGGTCCTGGGGCGTGGTAGGGGACAGGTGTCTCCTGGAGTCAGGTGCCTTGGATGCTTACATGAGTGTTTGGCACATGGTAAACAACAGTAAGTGTCCATTATTTTTTCTTCCTAAATATGAATTATATTGCTGCAGTCATATGAGAGTGAGTCAGCTGATGGAAGTCTCCCTCTCACATGCTCCCTGTACTTCTGTCTTCCCTTCCTCCCTCTCCGTCTCCTCCTCTCCCAGCCTTTCTGCATTTCAAATAAAGACATCTTTAAATACGCACGCACATGTATATGAACTGTTCCCTCACCCCCCCCCTCCTCCCACAAACATACAATGAGTTGGGTTTGGAATCAGCTATTCTTGGCTCTATCCAAACAACCGGAGGAACTTCAAGATGCAGGAGGTAGAGGGTAATAGCAGTCCTCTGTTTTCCTCAGGTTTTCTTTGCCCCTTTCCAAGTTTTCCACTGTTTCGTGCTGAGCATTTGTTATTTTTGTAGCTATGGAACATGCAAATATTGTGCAAAAGAAGAGTGAGAGAAGCCTCGTGGGATGGGGGTGGTTCAGGAGTTGGGAGAGGCCGCCCACCCGCCTTCTTACTCTGTGGGTTGATTAAAGCCCCAAGGCCAGCAGGCTCCCTGGCTCAGAGGGCATGGGTGGAACTCAGCAGCTAATGACTCCCTGCTGTTTGCATCGCAGAGGAAACCTGTGATGATTTATTGCTCTTCAAACGTGAAAATAAACTAACCAGAGATTCGAATGCATGACGCCATTCCTTCCAACAAACCGAATTGTTCTGAAATGCTACTTTTGGAGTCCCAGATGTTAAGAGGCTTAGCCTACTTCCTCCCCACCCCACCTCCCTAATTGCTCTATTAATTAAATCTACGCAAGGGCTCCCCAGAGTCCAAGCTGCGACCTTTGGGGCTAGCTCTGGCTGGTCTGGGCTGGTCTTCCACAGGGAGCTGCACCAGCTGGGTTGTGTGTTGCCTTCAGCTCTGTTGTGGTGCTCCCGCCTTCCAGCTGGGTTTCTCCTGACCTAATTAAGCTCTGGCCTTTGTGCAAAGTTGCACATTCAAGTGGAAGGATGTGAGCATATTTTTCCTTTCTGTAGCAGAAATCCGGAGCTTCGGTCTTGTCCTTATTTTCTGCTGTGTGTTCCTGATCCCATCTCTCCTGGGTCCAGCAGCTTGCCGTGCATCTAGCATCAGTCAGTTTGTCACATAAAAACAGACTGTGTAACTTTGTTCATTATCCCGAGTCTTTCATTTTCTCATCTGGAAAGTGGGAATAAAGACCTCTAGGTTTGTTTCCTAGGAAAGCTATTACAAATGACAGCACACTTAGGGACTTAAAGCAACAAAAAAGGTGTTCCTCGGGGCTCTAGGGGCCAGGATTGGGGGTGCAGCAAGGCCATGTACCCTCCAAGGGGCCATTGTCTCAGACTAAGCTCCTGCCCTGGACCACAGCAGCATAGTTAAAACATCTGAGCAAAGTGAACTGAATCTGTGCCTGGGACCTTGGCAGAAGTCAGGACCAGAGCCCTTTTCATCCTTAGCTGGGCAGTCACACATTCTTCCACTACATTTCACAGGTTGGAATTGAGTCACAGGCTGCACTAAATGAGCAACGAAGTAGGCACCACTGTCTAAAGGAGAAGTATGAAAGCATGGGTGGGCGTGTGTTCACCACTTCCCATCCAAGAGAGAAGACAGGTGGGTCTGAGAACCTTCATCAGACTGTTTAGCGGAGCCAGGAGCTTTTTCCGGGTCTCCCACAAGGGTGCAGGGTCTCAAAGCCTTGGACCATCCTCGACTGCTCTCCCAGGCCACAAGCACAAGCGAGACGAGAGTGGAACAGCCAGGACTCTAACCAGTACCCATTTGGTGAGATACCAGCTCTTGGAAGGGAAGGATTAGCCAATTGAGCCATTGTACTGGGAAACTTAATTCCGGTGTGGTGCTTATAGTTGAGACTTTGAAGAAGTGATTGGATTAGGTAATGAGAGGGTAGGAACCCAGTACTTGAATCCTGGTGGCTTTCTAAGTGCAAATACAGGGACAGACGTATGTAATCCCTGTTCTATGCGATGTGGTGCTACTTCAGGACCCTTTAAGACAGGAATATCATCGCCAGAGCCTGAGTCGGGGGTGCAGCTTGGCTTTGTATGAAGGCTACAGAATCGTGAGCCAGAATAAACCACTTTCCTTACAACCTCAGCCCACTTCAGGTACTGCATTGTACCAATGGAGATCTGAAATGCAGCTGTGGTTCTAAAATCAGGCAGCACACCAAAAACAGTTCACAGGGGCAGGCGTGGTTGTGGGGCAGCAGGTAAGATCTGCTGCTTGCGATGCCTCGTCCCATGTTGGGGGACCTGTTAGGAGTCCCAACTATTCTGTACTTGCCATCCAGCTTCCTGTCAATGTACCTGGGAGGCAGCAAATGCTGGCTCAAGTGCTTGAGATTATCCATGCACATGAGAAATCCAGATAAGCTCCCATCTCCTGGCTTAAGACTGGCCTAACCCTAGCTGTTGTTGACATTTGGGGATTGAATTAGAGAATGCAAGATATTACTATTTCCCCCACACCAACTGGTGTCACTCTGCCATTTAGATAAATAAGCAAATCATACATATATGTGTGTGTGTGTGTATATTTATTTAATGATTTAAGATAACCTATCATACCCATGTGAGCAGGTTATATTTGTAATCAGAAAAAAAGAAGTGACATATATAAAATAGGAGTGACACAGACACTTTGATTGGTTATAGCTTGTGCCTTTCTTAACATAGTTCAACAGCTGGTTGCTTACCATTGGCTAACATCCAGCTACTTGTTACAAGAGTAGGTTCCTGGGACCAGCATGGTGGTGAACAAATCTTTACCTTCAAGCACCAGCATCCCATATGGGCACTGGTTCATGTCCTGGCTACTTCACCTCCCATCCAGCTCCCTACCTATGGCCTGAGAAAGCAGTGGAGGATGGCCCAAGTCCTTAATCCCCTGCATCCACATGGGAGATCCAGGAAAAGCTCCTGGCTCCTGGCTTCAGATCAGTTCAGCTCCGGCCATTGTGGCTACTTGGGAAGTGAAATAGCAGATTGAAGATCTTTCTCTTTGTCTCTCCTTCTCTCTGTGAATCTGCCTTTCCAATAAAAATAAATAGATCTTTGTTTAAAACTATTAAAAATATCTGTAGGAGCAGTTTTAGGACAACAGTTCAATAATTCCCCTATTTCAATCAACCAGAGAGGACACATTAACATCCCTGTCTAGTCTCATTGTAAATTACATGGAATTCTTGTTTGATCTCAGCTTCCCGTGGGTGATTGAAAAGTGGATTCTGTAAAGTGGAAGCAAGGATAAAAACAACAGGAAAATAGCTGATCAGTATCAGGTAATATTCTAAGGTGGGGGGGCTTTTGTGTAGGAAAATGTGGTCATTTTAAGCTCCATCTCTATCCGTTTTCTTTGTTTCACTTTGATTGGGTGTTATTTAGCATAAGCAACCCCACTTTGACTTGGTTGTCTCTCCGGGTCCTAGGTAGAAGCTCAGACCCCAACAGTGGCCCCTGGTGGTGTTGCACAAGAGCAGCAACCACACTGAGGGCAGCAAGTGGTCCATGAATTTGCCTGGTGCTACTGAAGCAGATGCTAAAGATCATGTGTCTTGCAGGTGGTGTCAGACATCTAGGTACTGGGATGCAGCTATGGGAGTGGACAGCTGCCGATGGTGCGTGCTTAAAGGACTGGTCCCCAGGGTTGCATCACTGGGAGGCCATGGGACCGTCGGGAGGAGAGGTAGGAGGTCCTTGGGAGGGACTGGGAGTCTCTTCTGACTTCTCGTGTTGTGGTATAAGCCCGCACACACGTGTGCACACACGCGTTACCATCACCACATGCTGCCACCAGGAATCTCCACTCGTCCCTTTCAAAACATGTGATCTTGGAACTTCCCAAACTGTGAAGAAAATCAGTGTTTTCTCTATAGCAGGTGGAAAAGCCAACCTAAGGCAAGGCAGAAAGGCCACATGGTTTCTTTGAGTCTGCCCAGGAAGGCCCTTCCACCAGGGAGCTGTTCCTAAGGGTAACCTCCCCTTGACCAAGAGCAGGGCAGGCCCTCATTTCCCCAAGCAAAAGGGAATCCTTTTTGGTGTTAGTGTTAGCTCTTCTGGGCTAACTTGGTTATTTGTATGGTCTTTGGAGGATTCATTGTTTTCTGACAAAACTCCAAGATATGGTTTTGAAGTTTTTCTTCCTTGCAACAAGACATTGGCCTTGACCTTGCAAAGTAAATGGTGATTGGGGAGTAGGGGCATTCTGTGGGCCTCAGGTTGAGATTTAAAAAAACACGTGTCATATCAAATTTCAGGGCATGAATCAGCACAGCAATACCATCATTCTGTTCTTGGGAATTACTGGATTTGAATATTTCTTAACTTCTGAGAATTATAAAGCCCTGTTGAGAAATCTTTTAAAGCAAGAACATCTCTGCTATTTTAATATTTGCCAAAAACAACTACAAAAATCCTTTGACAAAGAGAGGCACTAAAAGAAAGACACTTAAGTATGGGAGTATATTTTTCAAAATGATTTATTTATTTCTATTTGATAGGCAGTTTTACAGAGAGAAAAAAATCTTCCATCCAGTGGTTCATCCCCATGTGGCCACAATGGCCAGAGCTGAGCTGATCTGAAGCCAGGCGCTTCTTTCAGGTCTCCTACATGGGTACAGGGGACCAAGACCTTGGGACATCCTCTACTGCTTTCCCAGGTCATAAACAGAGCTAGATTAACGTGGAGCAGCCAGGACATGAACTGGCACCCATATGGGATGCCAGCACTGCAAGATTAGCCTATTGAATATGCTTGCAATGAAAGAATCTCATGTGAACTTGAACTTGGGTAATGCAACAAGGTGGAGGAATCCACCATGGGGGGAGGGTTTGGGAAGGAGTGGGGGGAATCCCAGTACCTATAAAACTGTGTCACATAATGCAATGTAATTAATTAAAAAAAGCATTTTGCCACATATCTAAAATTATGTAGTATGTAAACAAACATACATCCTTATGAAAAAAAAAGAAAAGAAAGATTTGCAGCTGCTATAAAAAAAAAAAAAAAAAAGATTAGCCTATTGAGCCACCACGCAGGCCCCAAGTATGGGAGTATTTTAAAACTTAAATGTTGAACATTTTTCCAAGACCCTATTTGGCCAGATTATTAACACATGCAGCAGTCTTGCTTGGATTCTTGTAAGTTAAAACACTTTTCAGCTCTTCCAGGGTGAAGCTGGGTCTTGGGTCTCTATCCTCAAAGGATAAAATGACAATATCATTCAAAATCCTCCTTCAGTTTTATTTTGGGCTCTAGAATCAGGCAGCTTTTTAGGATGTTTGTATGCGCTCAGAAAAAAAGCTTTGCAGACAAAGAGGGCCGAAAAACAAAGCAGAACACAAGAGTTTGAAGTGGATTGATCATTGGTAAGTTGTTTTCCTTGGAGAACAGAAAGATGCAACCATAGAAAAAGAACTGATTAGTAATCGGCAGGATGCTTCAGGTTGCCTCTCTGTATAAGGAGGAAGACGAAGGCCGAGCAATGTGGCGCCAGTTGGACTGGCCTGTTTGGGAACTGAAGGGGCTATCTCTGCCTCTTGACTCTGGGAAGGTCAGATAAACAGCTCAATGCTGCCTTGGAGATGTGGTGTGAGTGACTCCATTTTTATTTTTAGCCTGGTTTGTTGGAGCCTTACTGTAAGAGCTGAGTCCCCAGCAGTGGCTGCCTGTGATTTGTAATTTCGCATTACGTGACCACTCCCCTCCCAGTTCCATGATCTGTGCTCAGAAAACATTTGGTAACTTGGACATTCAGAGGTGTTCATGCATTTGCCCAGTGGTTGCAGCTGGCCATTAACACTGAGAGATTTGTTAGGATCTAGTTCTAGAAAATTCTGAGTCTAGAATATTCTGGAAGTCACCATGAAATCCCTGACTTCAATAGGGCTTGGGTCTCTTGTTCCTTAGAGATTTTTGACCAGGATTCAGGAGGAGAAAGAGGGCAGTTGCCAAGGGGGAATTTTGGAGAATGTGGGGGATGGCAGGAGTCTGGAACATTTATCCAGTCTGTAGCCACCACAGTGAGGCTAGCGTGCTTATTTTTATTATTTTTATGGCTGGTGTTTCTAAACAGCCTATTGTCAAATGCTTCACTTTCAGTGGTTATTCAGAATACTGAATACACTTGGAAAGGAACTCACCTCCCACATCAATCTTGTCTTTTGACACTGAATTAGATACCTTTTTGTATCATTTCAGTCCTTTTGGTGGAGGATGACTCCAGAACACTTGGAAAGTCCCAAAGCTAAGGGCACTGCGGGCTCCCAAGCTCCACCCAGAAATGCAAATCACCTACCTGGGAAAGCCTATTGGATTATGGGGAAAACACCTCCTAACCATGCAGTTACGATTCCACCTTTTTTCAGTTGCAGACTCTGTTTAACTCACAGCCTCTGGCTGGCCTGCCTACTACTCCCTTGGGATGTAGTCATTAAATTTAACTTATGCCTACTCATTCTGACTGTTCTTATGAATTTATTTTTTACCACCCTTGACACTGGTCTCCCTCAATCACTTCCTGTGGCACTTCTTATCTGTCCATTGTGCATCTCCAAGTAGATGCTGAATTCCATGAGCATGGGCTCTGTATCTTTCCCGTCTCAACTCCCTCTAGCAGTCTGCCCTCCTGGCCCACCCCTGCTTCCTCTTCTGCAAGTTCTCTTGGCTCACGCTTGCTGCCTCCAGGCTTGGAACACATATCCAGTGCCTTAAGTAATGGAAGGATCAGCTGGAAACTTCTAGTCCTCTGAGATCCAAAAAGAAGATTATCTCAAATATCCCATTTTGTAGTGCCTTCTCTAAGATTTCCACCAAGTCCTAAGAAGACCCAAATTCACAGTCACCTCTGCTAGTGAAGAAGTTCAGGCTACATTTCATCTTGTTGTTTCTATGATCCAAAGGCGAACAGTGGGGTGGGACGTGGCATTCAATCATTTTCTTGTTTTCCATAAATACACTTGCAGCTATCTTTATGTACAGCAGATTTTTACTAAAAATTCAGGGCAGGCCCAGCACAGTAGCCTAGAGGCTAAAGTCCTTGTCTTGCGCCAAAATCCCATACGCACATTGGTTCTTGTCCCAGTGGCCCTGCTTCCCTGCTTGTGGCCTGGGAAAGCAGTCAAGGACTGCCCAAAGCCTTGGGACCCTGCATCCATGTGGGAGTCCTGGAAGAAGCTCCCGGCTGCAGGCTTCGGATCAGATCAGCTCTGGCCATTATAACCACCTGGGGAGTAAAACAGTGGATGGAAGAGCTTTCTTTCTTTATTTCCTCCTCTCTGTAAATCCGACTTTCCAATAAAAATAAATAAATCTTAAAATAATTTCAGGGTGACACGGGGTTTTGCAGCATAGCAACCAGGCCACGTGCATGTAGAACTAAGAGATCCTGGAGTGTCTCCATGGCTGTGTCCTTCGGAAAAGCCCTTAGCCGTGTCTGCTCCTTCTGCCTGGCACATGAACGCCTCACCACTCCGTCTTCCTTCCTCTTCTGCTGCTTTCCCTTTTTCTCAGGAGAAAGTTCAGCTTGTCCCACCATCATACGTTACACTCACAGTCACACTTTGAAAAGATCACTCTTTAAGGAAGGACTCCTAAATCCTGGCACAGAATTGAAAACAGTTATGAAAGTTTTAAAGTTTAAAATTCTTAGATTTGGCGTGATGGCCTAACAAGTTTCATCTGCCTACAGTGCCAGCATTCCACACGGGTGCTGGTTCGTGTCCCAGTTGCTCCACTTCCCGTCCAGCTCCCTGCTTGTGGCCTGGGGAAGCAGTTGAGAACTGCCCAAAGCCTTGGGACCCTGCACCTGTATGGGAGATCCAGAAAAAGCTCCTGGCATCAGATTGGCTCAACTGTGGCTGTTGTGGCCCATTGGGTACTGAACCAGCAAATGGAAGATTTTTCCCTCTCTCTCTGTAACTCTGTAACTTACAAATAAAAATTAATAAATCTTTTTTTTAAAGATTTATTTTATTTTTATTGGAAAGGTGGATATACAGAGAGGAGAGACAGAGAGGAAGATCTTTTGTCCCATGATTCACTCCCCAGGTGGCCGCAACAGCTGGAGCTGAGCCAATCTGAAGCCAGGAACCTCTTCCAGGTCTCCCACATGGGTGCAGGGTCCCAAAGCTTTGGGCCGTCCTCAACTGCTTTCCCAGGCCACAGGCAGGGAGCTGGATGGGAAGCGGAGCTGCCGGGATTAGAACCGGTGCCCATATGGGATCCCAGACGTGCAAGGCGAGGACCTTAACCACTGTGCCATCGCGCTGGGCCCAAAAGTAATAAATCTTAAAAAAAAATTCTGGGACAGATTTCCCCCTGTCCTCCCTGTTTGCTGGATGTTAGCAGGGGAACATAATGATGCTTCAGTTTCCTCATTACTTTGCTCATTACTCAGTACTTTTCCCATGGATAAAGTGAGGCAAGAAAGGCACTTCCTTCAGAGAATGCCTGCGAGAGTGGACGAGCCCTTAGCACAATGTTTGCCACCTCATGCATGGATCTCTGTATTCTGACTCCTTCCCTTTCTTCCAGCACATTCTAATATAGGTATTTTGGTCTAGATCAAGAGCCAGTTCCCCAGCAGGGATCCGGGGCGTCACTCCACAGGCACTAATCACTTCCTTCCTGCTCTACCATGGCACTGATTGACACTTTCCTTGCAGCAAGAAGGACTTGAACTTGAAAATCTCTCAGTGTGGTTAGCAATCAGCAGACAGACACAGGCATCTACAAAAGGAATAATCCAAGAAGGCTAGGGATGGGGCTGAGGAAGCGGGAGCAGAGAACTAGCCAGCTTCAAGGCCTTCTGTTCAAGCAAGAGGGTCTTGTTGTCCAGTTGGTTAGTCCAGAACACCCTTAGTGCTTGAGTTGAGACTGTGTCAGCTGCAGGTGTAGCCACGTATGGTGAGCCCATCCCTTGCACACTGCAAGGATTGTTTCCACATACATGTGTAGTGTATCAGTATGTATGTGTGTAATATATATATACTTCAGTATGTAGTGTATCTGTATCATTATGACATTGATTATGGGACATATGCCATCTGGGGAAGAACTGGAGAAAGGGGAGGTGAAGAATCAGAACTCACGCATGAGCCCAAGCAGCCCGGGAATTTGGGCCCCAGTCTACAGAGAGCTCTTGCCTCTTGCTGACAGATGTTCTTGTGCCCCTGCGAGTGCCCGGAGCAGCACCTGCTGGTACTCCTGAGGTTGCTGCCATCAGCAGAGTGGCAGACAGCAAGGACCAAGTGTCGAAAAGAACAAAGACCCACAGGAATCTGCTGGCAGGTCTGTGGCTCACCAACAACATTGAGAACAGAGTGGTGCCTCTTGCGCTCTGCTTCCCGAAGCTCCTAGAATTCCAGTTCCAACCAACTCAACCCAGGGTCCTGCAGAGAAAGGAATTAGGAAATGTAAGTCTCAGTGTATCAATGCAACACAGCATCTGTTATGAATCTCAGTGTTCATTGCAAATCAGGTAAATGGCAGGACTAATATCTATTTCCTAGAATAAAGACTATTCAGAGGACAGAGTTGTAGGACCTGGGTAAGGAGCAGGGTCAAACTTCCGAACAGATTCAGGCACATGTGGACGTGTAGTATGTGACAGATGGTTCCGGGGAGGGGAGGAGGGAGAATAACAAGTGCTGGGCCAATTGGATGTTGTTTTTGTTTTTTTTTTTTTTGAAGATTTATTTACTTATTGGAAAGTCAGATATACAGAGAGGAGGAGAGACATAAGATCTTCCGTTTGATGACTCACTCCCCAAGTGAGCGCAACGGCTGATGCTATGTCGATTCGAAGCCAGGATCCAGGAACTTCCTCCAGGTCTCCCACCTGGGTACAGGGGCCCAAAGCCTTGGGCCATCCTTGACTGCTTTCCCAGGCCTCAAGCAGGGAGCTGGATGGGAAGTGGAACTGCCGGGATTAGAACTGGTGCCCATATGGGATCCCAGCACGTTCAAGGCAAGGATTTTAGCTGCTAGACTATCGCACCGGGCCCAACTTCCACCTTTAAAATGACCTTATTTATACCTTTTTCCAGCCCTAGTGTTTCCATGCAGTTAGTCCTTACCCCTTGTGTTGCCATGGTTTCTTGCCTTCAGATTCATTTGTAGAAAGAGCTCCAACTTGCGCTCATGTGAGAGGGGCTTGGGTACACATGGCTTATAGTATTTGGAGAGGATAGTGGAGTCAGCAGTGCCCTGCCCTGGGAGTCCCACCACCCCTGCCAGAGATTGGGAAGCCCCTGAGTCAGGAAGCAAGTGAGTCCAGCAGCACACTGCCTCTGGCTCATCTGTGCTGGCTGCTGGATCCTTGTCACACTTCAGCTACCAGCAAGGTTGGGGATTCCAGTCCCTGCCTTCCTGTCTTGGTGGTATAGGTCAGAATGGATGTTGAGGAAGTTCATCTTCTGTGACTGTGTCCCCCAAAAGTTCCTCTGGTAGAAACCTGATTCCTAAATTCATCTGTGATTGGTGTTTGGAGATGAGGCCTTTAGGATGAGGAGGTTATGAGGGCTGCACTCCCAACGTGGCATTTGTGTCTTTATAGAAAGAGAAGGAAGAAAGATCTCTACCAATGCCAATGCCATGTTCAGGGACTGAGTCCAAACGGACTTGTATTTCTTATAAACTGTCCAGCCTCTGGTATTTTGTTATAGCAACAGGAAACATGCTACAGCACTCTCACACCTCCCAGCCAGCTTCCTCTCTGTCTCCATGAGTCCACATTCTTGTGAGCTGCCGGCTCAGAGCACATCACTGCCCACGCAAGACCACTGCCCATGTAAGTGGCCTCTAGCGACTCACCCTCTGTTGGATTAGGAAAGAATGCTTTGTCCTGCCATCTGTGAGCAGATCCCCACTCGTCCTGGCTCAACTCCTATTTACCCTCACAATGGCCTTGACTATTCCGCATTTTTACACCTGCACCTCTGGGCACCCTTTGCTCTTCACACCGGTTTTCCCATGAACTTAGGAGATGGGCTTCCAGACCCTTTCCAAACGCCACTACCCTCTCCTCTAAGGCCTTCAACCAAAGGCACCTTTCTGCCCACAGCTCCACAGAGGGCTTCTTGTACCACATTTCAGAGGCATGGGTGTGTCTCGGGACAGAAGACAGGGACTGAAATCTTACCCATGCCTGGGTAGGTAAGATCTTCCTGAGCCTGGTGCCTCAACTTTCTGTTCTGTAAGGTAAAGATACTTCTAGTCCCAATGGTACAGGCAGGTTGGAAGCTGCTGCTCGGGACAAGCGGTGAGGGCACACCTTCTGCAGGTGGTGACTGTGAAGGTTTCTTTGTTTAGCATACACCTCCTCACCTCAGGTAAAGATTGAGCAAGCCAAAGCAAGCAACAACATTGACCTGAAGACCAACTGAGGTCACACCAGGTGATATTGATCCCTCCATTCTACCAGGCCCTGAGTGAGGTCAGATCAGGACACAGGTGTGAACAGCTAGAGTGGTGCTTGTTTTACCAAGACAGGAAAAATAAAAACTAAAGGCTTAACAACTGGGCTGGGCATAACCACAGAGGGCAGGCCCCAGCAAGTTATCAGTGACTCATGGACTGAAAAGGCTTTGGGAAAGAATCCATTCCCCTCTCCCCCTCCCCCTGTTCTCCTCCTGCCCTGAGGCCTTGATGGGGAGCATTGTTCCAAGAACCAGCTTCCTGAACTCAGACAAGGGGTATGCCCGCGAAATCCAGATGCCAAGAACTTGCGCTATGTTGGAAGCCACCGTAGGAGTGAAAGCTGTTATGGTCTGTTTGGAGGTCTATTGGGCAGTGTTTCTCTCTTCTTTTTTTCTTTCTTCTATCTTTCTTTCTTTTTGCTTTGTTCATTTTTATTGGAAAGGTAGGTTTACAGAAATAAAGATCTTTGTCCACTGGTTCACTCCCAAGTGACTGCAATGGCCGGAATTAAGCAAATCTGAAGCCAGGATCCGCCTCTGGGTCTCCCACAAAGGTGCAAGGTCTCAAGGGCTTGGACCATCCTCTACTGCTTTCCCAAACCATAGGCAGGAAGCTGGATGGGAAGTAGAGCTGCTGGAACACAAACTGGCACCCATATGGGATCCCAGCACTTGCGATCAGAGGATTAGCCAATTGGCCTGGGCATTGTTAAATATGCAGGTACATACTTCTAGTGGTCCAGCGTTCCACTTCTAGGTCTTCATGCTAGAAAAATGCCCTCATGAGGAGATTTATGCAAAGAGGTGCCTTGATGCACTCTTATAAATCAATTGTCCCATAATGATGAAAAATGATGAATAAATAACATGTGATGTTAAATGTTAAAATAGAAAATGGCATTCGTAGGGCCCAGCACAGTGGCCTAGCGGCTAAAGTCCTTGCTTTGAACGCCCTGGGATCCCATATGGGCACCGGTTCTTATCCCAGCGGACCTTCTTCCCATCCAGCTCCCTGCCTGTGGCCTGGGAAAGTAGTCGAAGACAGCCCAAAGTCTTGGGACTCTGTACCCATGTGGGAGACTCAAAAGAAGCTCCTGGCTTCTGGCTTCAGATTGGCATAGCACCAGCTGTTATGGTCACGTGTGGAGTGAGTCATTGGACAGAAGATCTTCCTCTTTGTCCCTCCTCTCTGTATATCTGGCTATGCAGTAAAGATAAATAAATCTTTAAAAAAATGACATTCGCAAAGACATGGACTTGATTTTTAGATATCACTGAGGATAGACTTCGAAAATACAATCTTGAGTGAAGAAAACAAGTTATGGAATGATGTGTTCAGCGTGATACCATATGAAATAAAGTAGTACCAAGAATTACTCAGGCTGTGCACTCAGTGTCACATACTGCTCATGACTGTATACTTCTATCTGCATATAAACTTTACATGATGGACTAAAGGCATACATGCCAAACTCATCACTGTGGTTGCTTGGAAAAAGCAGCACTTAGGAATCACAGTTCCATCTGTAATTTTTCCATCCTTAAATTAATAAAAAGGAGGAAGACCCTGCAGTGGACAGTTTGGCACAGCAGGTTAAACTGCCACTTGGAATGCTCACATCCCATAATGGAGTTTCTGGTTTGAGTCCTGACTGCTCTGTTTTGGTCCTAGCTTCCTGTTGCTGTGCCCAATAGGAGTGGCACCTCAAGAAGGTGAGCCTTTGCCATCCTAGTGGAGACCTGGATGGAGTTCCAGCCTCCTGGCCCAGCCCAGCCTCTTTGAGGAGTGAACTCATGGATGGCAGATCTCTTTCTCTATCTCTCCTTCTCTCTAACTCTGCCTTTTAAATAGACAAATAAATACCTAGTAGGAAAAAAAAAAGGTGTGGAGGGGTCTAAAGCCTTGAAGGGCAAATATTGTCAACTGAATTTTAAAAAGAGTTATTTGTGTTTCTTGGAAAGGTAAATACACAGAAAGAAGGAAACATAGAAAGAATGATCTTCCATCCACTGGTTCACTTTGTAAACGGCAACAATGGTTGGAGCTGAGCTGATCCAAAGTCAGGAGCTTCTTCTAGGTCTCCCATTCGGGTACAGGGTGCCAAGGCTTCGGGCTGTCCTCCACTCCTTTCCCATGCCACCAGCAGGGAGCTTGTGATGAGAAATGGAGCAGCCCACAAATTGGTGCCTATATGGGATCCTAGCATGTGCAAGGAAAGGACTTTAGCCACTAGGTTACCACGCTGGGCTCCTGTCAACTGAATTTAGGTGGATTCTTAGAGTGTAAGATCACTTTTCTGGGGCCTGGTGGCGTGGCCTAGCGGCTAGGGTCCTCGCCTTGAACACTCTAGGATCCCATATGGGCGCCGGTTCTAGTCCTGGCAGCTCCTCTTCCCATCCAGCTCCTTGCCTGTGGCCTGGGAGGGCAGTAGAGGACAGCCCAAGGCTTTGGGACACTGTACCCGTGTGGGAGACCTGGAAGAGGTTCCTGGTTCCCGGCTTCGGATCGGCATAGTATCGGCCCGTTGCGCTCACTTGGGGAGTGAATCATCGGACAGAAGATCTTCCTCTCTGTCTCTCCTCCTCTCTGTATATCTGACTTTGTAATAAAAATAATATTTAAAAGATCATTTTTTTCTGTATTGAAAAGTATTTTGCCCCTCAAAAAACAAAATTATGGCTTATGTAGGCTTGTTCTGGATATGCACAAACATTTCAAAAAGTTTGTGGGAAAATGGGATTAAGTGCAAAGTTGTTTGGGAACAATGCCTGAAAGAATTTTTTGAATTCCAAGTATAGCTTTTTCATGTTATGCAGTTCCATGAACTTTTTGAAGATCCCATATGTATGTGTGTTGGACAAGCAGCGATTGGTGAGAGACTTCGACTATGACCCCTAAAAAGTAAGTATTTGTAGGCAGCAGGAATTAATCATTGTCATGGCATTTAAATGCAAGAAGTTAGCTGCGGTTCTAAATGTCAAAGGCTCTTTGACCCTCTGATGAAAGCTGTGTGTCCTTGGTGATGGAGGTTGGTCCACATGCACATAACTGGGCACATCACTCGAGAGGCTGGGAGCCTGAGCTTGGGTCTGCACAGACCTCCAGAGCAGCTCAGTAGGCACGGGTGTAGAGAAGCTGAGAAGATGTATCAAAAGGATACATAAACACAACACTGTCTTGGAACAAAGATTTGGGGTGTGTGTGTGTGTGTGTGTGTGTTTAAAAGCTACACAAGCCCTGAAAAGCAAATCAGCCCAGCTTCTTAGGAGCCCTCAGCATCAGGCATGTACATCATCGATCATTCTGGGAGACTTTGTGTCTTCAGAAGCCCAGTTTCTCCCACTGTTGATGTCCCCACCTTGGGCACCAGCCTTGCTTAGTCTGGAGCAGTACATGGAGAGAAACCAGTTGGGTCTTGCTGTGTGGTTTCCTCTCCACTAGGGGACTGCACAGAGGAGGTTGGAATGCAGTGTACAGGGAAGGGAAGCACCAGGAGCTGTCGCACAGCTGGCCTGTGTGTCACCCCTTGCTGGAAGGCCTCAGGCTTTCCCCCAACATCCCTGATGGGGACACAGCCTGCCCAGCCAGAATCCCGCAACCTCTCTCCCCCATGACTTCAGGCAGGCACCAAGATGACTACTGATTTGTTTTTAAGATATTTACTCATTTTACTTGGAAGGCAGAGTTAGAAGAAGAGACGAAGGGATAAAGAGTTCAGTCGTCCATTCACTGGTTCACTTGTCAAATTGCTGCAATGGCCTAGGCTGGACCACATCAAAGCAAGGAGCCGAAACTCCATCCAAGTCTCCTATGTGGGTAGCATAAGCCCAAGCATGTTGGTCATCCTCCGCTGCCTTTCCAGGTGCATTAGCAAGGAGCTGAATCAGAAGTGGAGCAAACCAGAACTTATGATGTGCGATGCTGGCATCACAAGTGTGGCTTAACCCACTCGACCACAGTGTTGACCCCTGAGATGGCTTTTTGAGCTAAACCTTTTATTTATTTTTCAAAACAACCATTTTTGCATTGGAATGCCTGGTTGTGTGAAGGGAGAAAAAAATAGAAGTAATTTAGTTGAAAAACAATTCTGAAAACATTGGGAACTGCTGCAGCTTTCACAGCTGATGTGGAGGTCAGCTGAGTCCAGGTGACAGCTGTTGGCCTCAGGAGCCATCCTGCACTGACCTACTCTCTTGGGGTGCATCAGCCATTTTGATGGAACCTACTGCCTTCCAAAGACCCCAAGTCAGATGCAGTGGAAAATAGTCTAAATGAAAACAAAGCACAAAGTGACTTGGCAATGAATCTGGTGTTGTGGTTGTTTTGTCTTTTGAGTCTTGCCTTCTCTATAGCTTTGTGGAGAGGGAGGTGGGGTTGGGGTCAGGAGCTGTTTTGGGATCCTCAGCAGGTGCTATGGCAGAACATCATGACTCACGTGTGTCCTGGCTTCATTCTGCTTTTGTGGACACAAGAAACTCCATGTTCCCTCCCCACGGTACAGCCACTCTCCTGGCTGCCCTGCCCCCACCATGGGTGGGTGTGGATCTCTGTTCCAGGACTCCCCAAAGTCCCCCACAGGAGTTATTACTACCTAAATGCACATGTGCCCGCTGACGGCTTCCCCATGAAGCCGGGTGGCAGCTGGATTTTGCCTATGACTGCAGGGAATATCGCTGCATGGACTCTGTTTTGCTCAGATTCTCCTGGGGTGCTTTCCTTTGGGTACAAGGCAAGGATCACCCATAAAGTTACAGAGGTACAGGCATACTGGAAAATTCTGGGCTGCTTCCAGGATGTGCTGGGCTCAACCTCCAACTCAGCAGCTCTGAGGTGAGACCCCAAAATCTGCATTGCTAATGATAATGATGAGAGGAACCCAGGCTTACACTTTGAGAACCACTGATGCATAGGTTCCCATATGAGCTCCAATTCTTTGATTTGGGCCTACTACTGAGAAAGAGCCTCAGATGCCAGCCTTCTGGGCATCACTGTCAAACAGGGAAGTGTGGAGCCAGGTGTCTCACTGTCTGCTGGAGGAGTCTCGGCCAGGCCCAAAGGTATTCTCTGGCCTCTACAGCCTGGTCACTTAACCTCCAGCAGAACAGCTTATACGTTCAAGAAAGAGAAGATCCAAGAGCCTGGGGATGCTACTCTCCTTCTCTGCAAAGTTTGGTGGGGCTCTCCCCATCCAGAGGCTGCCACAGGACCCTTAGGAAGGAGAGAGAGGAGGGGCAGGTCATTCCCCCAGCCTCCTTCGCCACCCAGCCTTTCTCTGCCTGTGTGCTGTTGTGGCTGAGGGCTGGGCACTGTTGCATGTGGACATTGAGAGGCTGTGGGCTTCAGGTACACAGGACTGACAGGAGGAGAGAGACCTTCCACCTGTTGCCCTCAGAGTGTGGTACAGAACTTGGCCCCCACCTTATCAGCAAGGTCAGGACATTAGTCATTGTGCTGTGAGCACCTCCTGGGTGTCCTATTTCAGACACATCCTGCCACTGCACAATGGCCTTAACTACTCAGTGGCCCAGATTATTTCAAAGATTTCCATCCCCTTAGGCCCCACCTTTACCTGTGGCTGGGCGGGGTACATCAACATGACCCACTAACCTTGAGGAAAATACAATTCCCCAGCAGTGGTTCCCCAGCTTGGCTATCTTCCAGGTTACCCAGAAAATTTTTAAATATTTCTGAAAAAATAGGTACAGCACAGAAGGCAAACGTGTGCTTTTTTTTTTTTTTCACATGTAAAGAGCTCTTACGAATCAACAGGAAAAAGACTAAATAGAAAAAATGCATGCCAGAGAACAGTTTACATATTCATAAAATTTCAAAATTCTTTTTTATTTTTTTAAAGATTTATTTATTTTTATTACAAAGTCAGATATACAGAGAGGAGAGACAGAGAGGAAGATCTTCCATCTGATGATTCACTCCCCAAGTGACCACAATGGCTGATGCTGTACTGATCCAAAGCCAGGAGCTAGGAACCTCCTCCAGGTCTCCCATGTGGGTGTAGGGTTCCAAGTCTCTGGGCCATCCTTGACTGCCTCCCAGGCCACAAGCAGGGAAGCAGAGCTGCCAGGATTAGAACTGGTGCCCATATGGGATCCCGGCTCATTCAAGGCGAGGACTTTAGCTGCTAGGCCACCACGCTGGGCCCCAATTTTCAAAATTGTTACATAAAAATATAATTGATACCACATATAACTAAGCATTGAGATATTCTTTTTCACCTATAAGATATGGCAAAAATAAAAAAGTAACAGTTAATAAGTCAAAGCCCATAAGGTTCTCATTGTTGGTGGAGGTTGAGGTTCCCAGGCAGTGTTCCTTTTCTTTCCTTTTTTTTATGATTTATTTATTTTTATTGCAAAGTCAGATTCACAAAAAGAATGAGGGACAAAAAGAGAAAGATCCATCTCTTGGTTTACTCCCCCAGTGGCCACAATGGCCAATCCAAAGCCAAAAGTCAGGAGCTTCTTCCAGGTCTCCCACATGGGTACAGGGTGCCAAGGCTTTGGGCCATCCTTGACTGCTTTCCCAGGCCACTGGCAGGGAGCTGCATGGGAAGTGAAGCAGCCAGGATATGCACTGGCGCCCATATGGGATCCTGGGACATACAAGGTGAGGACTTTAACCACTAGGCTATCCACTGGGCCCCCAAGTGTTCCTTTTCAACAGAGATATATTTACTTATTCACTTATTTGAAAGAGCAAGAGAGATGGAGAGACAGAAAGGAAACAAGGGAGAGGAGAGGGAGGAAGGAAGAGACACAGAGAGCACTGCTACCTTCTCAGGAATATTAACAGGTAACTCGATTAATAGTGGAATAGCCAGGACTCAAACTAGCATTTGGAGATTCCAGTGTCCAAACTGTTGGCTTCACCTGCCAAGCCACAATGCCAGCCCCAGGCATATATCTTTTGACCTAATGATTTCAGTGCTCTGAATTTAGCCTGGTGATGTCTTCACACAGGTATGAAAATGTGTATGCAGGGAAGTTCAGGACAGGATTTTTTGTAATAGCAGAACTCAAAGACTACGTAAATGCTCATCAACAAGAGTGGGCTAAATACATTATGCTACCCACTGCAGATCTCTGCCACTATAGAAAAGTGTTTTCCATGATCATGTGCCCTTTTCCAACATACATTATTGGGTGAAAACAAAAAGGTACAATACTGCATTGTAGCATCCTTTCATTTCTGCAAAAATATGGCAGTATGTGAGTGTGTCCACCCATCACATTCAGAAGTCTGTGTAGACTATTCTGAAACAATAGGTTGCTTTGGGTAAGATTTTTACATTATCTCTCTTCTCTTTGCATTCTTTGAATTTATTTTTGTCATAGCTTGCATCATTTCATTTCACTAAAAGGAAAGAAGGAAAGAAAAAGAAAGAAAGAAAGAAAGAAAGAAAGAAAGAAAGAAAGAAAGAAAGAAAGAAAGAAAGAAAGAAAGAAAGAAAGACAAACTAAACAAAAACAAGCAAAAAACTATTCTTGTGTTCCTCCTTAGACCAGGTAGATCGGAGACTCTGGGAGTGGAAGTGGCACTATGTTTTGGAAAAGGTCTCCACTTGGAGAAATAGCTGGCTCTACGCCTGGGGTGGGGAATGTCCGGGATGAGCCAGACGAATGTAACACTCAAAAATGTCCCCAGGACTCAACTGAAAGGACTTCCAGTGACCAAAACTGGAACACTGAAGCAACAAGATAAGTAACATAGCATTGGATTATAACTGAGAGGATAAAATAAACATCCACGAGTTCAAATTGGTATACACAAGTGGGGTAGAAGAACTATCTTACAGAAAATCTTAAAGAATTCCAGAAAATTCCTGTAGATACTGCCTACTCCAGGAAGTCAGGCTGACTTCCCACCTCCCCCGTGGCCTTGGGTTTCATTCTGTGACTCACTCCCAAAGAGGACCCTGGGGTAATTTCACAGTGGAAGAACCTGATCACCAACCAGTTTAGCAGGAGACTGGCCACCAAGGACTGCATCTGCAATGATCACACTGATAGTGTGTACTTGGAGATGATGTGATGTTACCTACTTCACCCATGAGATACCATTCCCCAAATCCCAAACCATGAGAACAATATCAGATAAACCAGAAACAAGAGGCAGAGAAGGGTGAAATTATCCAAGGCATTCAACAAAGACTCTCCAAAACTGTCAAGGTCATGAAAGATAAGGAAACAAAATCACAGTCCAGAGGACATCTGAGAGACATGAGGATGGTGCACAACGTGGGATTCTGAAAGGCATCCTCGAACAAGAAAGTAGAAAAACAAGCACCATTCAAAGAAAGTGCAGCATTGAGTTAAAATGAAAAAAATGTAAGCAACATGGGCAGGGCTCCTGTCGCCTGCCTGGCTCCCACCGGCCACCAGGACCTTATGACCATTTCAGCAGAGTGTGGACTCCTGCACCTTGCTAGACTGCTGCAGGGGCTCTTTCCTCCCGTAGATACTGCTGTGGGTAGTCTGAAGGAGGCAGGTTCATGTGGCTCTGAGGACATGTTCGTTTAATAAAAACAGAGCCAAAGTTTTAATTTATTATTATTTTTTACGCGTGTTCATCTCTTGCCTTTACAGCACTCTTCAGTGGGATTCTGGGCTGTGGGCCTTAACCACCACACAACTGCAACCCACTTTATCAAAGTTCTCATCGCTCTCAATTTGACACCGATCCCATTAACATTCACCATAGCTTGTTGCTGTCACCAGCCTGCTTGTGTTAACTGGGTGTCCAGCACAAAGGATATCCACCAACTTGACCACCACAATGCCAGGCAAACACACCCAGACAGGCTTTGTACTTGCCTAAGTAAGACTGGAAGGGTTGATTTCTTCATTTCTTCTTCTTCTTTTCTTTCTTTCTTTCTTTCTTTTTTTTTTTTTTTTTTTGGTCTTTCTTTTGTATTTGAGAGGTAGAGATACAAAAAGAGACGTAGGAGAGAGAGGGAGAGTGCTCTCCCATGTATTGGTTCACTACCTCATTGTGCAAAATAGTCAGAGCTGGACCAGGTCAAAGCTAGGACCTAAGAATTCAACCCAGGTCTCCCACATGGATGGCAGGGTTCCAACTGCTTGGGCCCATCACTTGCTGCCTCCCAAATGTGCATACAGGAAGCTTGAATTGGGAGGTGGATCTAGGAGTGGAACTCAGATACGCCAATATGGGATTTGGATGTCTCAACCAGCATGCTAACCTCTAGGCCCAGCAGCTGTGCCTAAGCCTGGTGGCTTTGAGAGTTCCATTTGCTCATCTTTCTGGATGAGGGTGGGCTTCAGTACGTCTTGTGCAGCGCCATGGACCATGACTCCAGCAGCATCCATGCCTTCTGCTGCATGGCCGAAGAACACAGGCTGAGCCGACTCTTCTTAAGATGCATTTTCTTATTTGGAAGGAGTTCTTTAGAGAAAAAGGAGTCACAGATGCTAAGCTGACTCTTAAGTTTCCCCAGGTCTTCAAATCCTCATGACTAGGTGGTGGCAGGGAAAGAGGGCCATTTTTAATAAGTACTCCTGAGGTTTCTGGAATGTCACATTTAGACCCAGTACATTGGCAACCACAATCTTATATTACACTCATAATTACTATGTCTGTCAATAAGATGTGAGTGCCATTAGAACCAAAATCTGCTGAAGATAGAAAGATCTTGAACTGTCATCCATTAGGTAACATTTCCAGTCTATTTGAGGCACTCAGCAAGTTTCTTAATAGAATTCTTACCCTCACTTGATGTGTGAGAAGTGTGAAATGAATAGACTGAAAATAAGGAATTCGTAAAAAGCCGCTGTCCCTTCTGATCACCCTGACCTAGTACAAACTTAAGAATCTGTTTCTGCTGGCACTGATTCACATTTCGGTCATATTCCTTTATTTTCCAAGGCAGGCCTAATGACGGCCATGGATTTGTGGGCAGAATTAGAGCCATCTCAGTGCATGGCATGCTTCTAGAAGCATCTTGTGTTCCCTTCAGATTCTCCCTGCTCATAGCTCCTCTACCTGGGACCATCTTGCCCAAATCAAACCAAAAGTTTCCATCCCCACCCCCTCTAAGCACACATTCATTGTTAATTTCTACTTTATTCTTAGCTTAGTGGTCATTTTTTGTCCTTTTTGTGCTATGGATAGGGACTGCTCCAGTGTGCTCCCAGTGCACACTCTGTCCTCCATCTTTACTGTGCTGGCACAGGTCCTGCTTTTTCTCCAGCTCATACATAGCACATGGCTAAATAGCCACAAAGGATGTTGTATAAGCAGACACAAATTCTTCAGCTGATGTGTTTATAGATGTAAACCTACCAAAATCTAAACACATGGGCCCGGCACGATGGCGCAGTGGTTAAGGTCCTCGCCTTGCAAGCCCAGAATCCCATATGGGCGCCGGTTCTAATCCCGGCAGCTCCACTTCCCATCCAGCTCCCTGCCTGTGGCCCAGGAAAGCAGTCGAGGACGGCCCAAAGCTTTGGGACCCTGCACCTGTGTGGGAGACCCAGAAGAGGCTCCTGGCTTTGGATTGGCATAGCATCGACCATTGCGGCTGCCTGGGGAGTGAATCATCGGACGGAAGATCTTCCTCTCTGTCTCTCCTCTCTGTATATCTGCCTTTCCAATAAAAAATAAAAAAATAAATCTTAAAAAAAAAATAAAAGAAAAAGAAATCAGAGACTGTAGCTGGTTTGGGATACCTGTGTCCTAAATTGGAGAGCTTGGATTTGATTCCCACCTCCAGTTCCTGACTTCAGCTTCCTGTTATTTCAGTCCCAGATAGTGGTGATGGCACAAGAAACTGGGCTCCTGGCACCTTGTGGGAGACCTAGATTGAGTTCCTGGTCCTTGGCTTTCGCTTCAAACACAGATCAATACGGTGCATTTGGACAGTGACCCTTTGGAGGGAAGCACACACACACTCTGTCTCTACATCTATGTCTCTCAACTATAATAATAAAAAGCAAACAAATAAGGGTCACCAGAATAAAGTATATTATAAAACTTGGACAGTAAATAAGTGAACTCTAGGGTGATGCATTGGTTATTAAGACATCTAAAGCTGATCCTGATGAGCGTCAATGCAGTAAGTCTACTGAGCACTTTCTACTCACTAGACACTGGGAGAAGCAAAGAGGAAGACCTACAAGAAATCATCCCATAATCATGGGTAAAAACCCACCATGACAAGGCATGAGAATGAAAGTTGGAGAGTGTTCAGTGATTTGTTTCAGCTGTAGGAAAATAGATTATTTTTTTAAATGTTGTGTCTATTTGTTTAAAAAGGCCAGAGAAGGACAGAGAGAAATCTCCCATCTGTTGGTTCACTCTCCAAATGCCCACAACAACTGGTACTGAACCCAGCAAAGCCAGATCTCCCCTGAAGGTGATGGGAAGCCAACAACTTGAGCTACAACCTGCTACCTGCTACCTGGCACCAATGTGGGAGACCCAGAAGAAGCTTCTGGCTCCTGCCTGCAGTTCAATGTGGCTGGGGTATTTGGTGTGAGGCAGGGGACAGTGGGACAGTGGGAAAATTCTGCCAATTACTAGCTGGAGGTCTTAAGTGAGTTACCCCAAACTTATTGACCTTCAGATTCTTCCTCTACCTTGAGAAAAAATGATTACAAGAGTTCAGTAAAATCATGCAAGTGGAAACACTGGGCATTTTACCAGGAACATAACTACCCCTCAGCAAACATTTACGTTTTTCCTCTATAATGCCTGGATAGGTTGCTTTTAATCGACCAATTGATTTGTATACTGATCAGGTATTTATTTACCTTGTTACTGTTCTTCCAAATAAGCACACAAGATGGCAGGTAAACTTCTGTGCTGCTGAGAACTCAAGAGAGAGAAGCACATAACTGATCTTTAAGATGGGGTTGCCTGAGAAACTATGTTCCATTGAAAAGAAAAAAGCAGGACAGGAATGCAAGACATTACTTATGCTGAAGATGGCATCGCTCAGACTAACCAGCACTGGCATCTGCAAGACGCACGAAGACTTTATTTATTTATTTATTTTTAAACCCAGTGCCATTGGATTCTGGAACACAGCCCTGCCTGCCTGTCATTCACTCGTGAGAAATGAAAATTTGAACAGTTAAACCAGAGACTTGGTCGCATCGCCTTGCACTCTTCAAAATTGAATTTATAAATAAAAAATCAGAACTGGAGCACATCCTTGGCCCTCCTGAGAACTGATTGACAAATGTAGGATTTAACTGACAGCCCATCTGAAATGGAATTTTTTTGCTCTATTGTTCTTCAAAATCATTTCTGAACACATATTTTAACATTTGGGATTTGGAATGTTTTATTTCCCCAAAGAACAAAAGCATCCTTTGAAAAGAGTGGCTTACAGCCATTTATGATGGAAATTCATATGCAGTGCCAGGGGGTTAAAATATAACATTTACTTTACAGGAGTCCCATAGCTCCAGAGGTATCTTGGAGACTAAATCTTACCAGCAAGGAAGGAGTAAGATCTTGACATTCTAATGAGAATTGATACAACAAAACGTGTTAACAGAGCAAGACCATGGCCATGAGCACTACAGTAATTCTTTTTTTTTTTTTTTTTTTTTGGTTGCTTATAATATAATACCAAAACTAGGTGAATTGTCAGGAAAAGAGGCTGGTTTGGGGTTACAATTCTGGAACCCTGAGATTATGGAGTCGCATCTGGTGATGGTTCTTTTGCTGCCAGAGTCCAAAGATGGTGGTCCAGGGTACCACAGGGCAAGAAACAGGCTATGTCTGAGTTTGTGTGTGTGTGTGTGTTTTCAGGCACCTCCTTCTTCCTCCTTTTTCTCATTTTTTGTTTTTTAAATTTACTTATTTTTGAAAGAGTGATAGAGTTGGAGAGACAAAGAGATCTTCCACCTGCTGATTCACTCCGCAGATTGATTCGGAAGCACGGCCTGGTGCAGGCCAAAGCCAGGAGCCAGGAACTCCATCAGGTCTGCTGTATGAGCGGCACTTGGGCCATCTTCCACTGCTTTCCACAGAGATGTTAATAAGGAGCCTGAATAGAAGTGGAGCAACTAGCACCCGAGTCAGTGCTCCAGTATGGGATGTCAGCATCACAAGCAGTGATCCCACTTGGCTGTTCTTGGTTCACCTAGATCCTCTTCTTGGAGAGCCACTAGGACTCAGCCTGGAACTCCACTCTTCTCTCCTCCTTTAATCCTAACCTCCTTGCCAAAGCCTCATCTTTAAACATCATAATTAAATTTAGTGGTGTTAAATCTCAATACATGAGCCCTTGATGAACACGATCAAACTATATTCAAACCATAGACCAGAGAAAGGAGAAAGATTTGATATTTTATTCTTTGTGATATGTGTTCCAACTGTCCTATTTATATTTCTCAAGAGATACTACAGTATGTCAGAGACCACTATTTCAGCTCTTTTCCTAGTATGAGTTAATGTCACAGAAATATGTCGCAAGGATGAATGAGCATGTCTCAAGGAGGGGAAAAATGCTGAAAAGCTGTGTCTTATTCATTCACACTCATGTCCTCCTTGGGAAAATTATAGGCAAGAAGTGAACATGTAAGCTTTAAAGGAATCTTTCTGGAAATTTTTGGCTTAAGAAACTTTCCTTTGTAAGTATAGGATTAAATATTCACTATAGCAAAACTCTAGGCTTCCCAGCACAAATATCAGGAAACATCCACTTACAGAGATTTTGATCAGGTCAATGTTTGAATACATAAAAAAATATAAGGTAGAGAAAGCTCAACAACGCAACACAGAATCTGAATAAACAGTTCACCAAGAAAAGGAGAATTTTTAAAGAATTAATTTTGTTGGAAGGAGAGAGAGCGACAGAGAGAGATCTTCCATTTGCTGATTCATCCCCAAGTGGCTGCAGCAGCCAGAACTGAGCAGGTCTAAAGGTAGGAGACAAGAACTTCCCCTGGGTCTTATACATGATGGCAGGAGCCCAAAGCTTCGAGCCATCCTCTGCTGCTCCCCCAGGCCATTACCAGGCAGATGGATTAGAAGTGGAGCAGCCAGGATTAGTTGATATCCATATGAGCTGCTGCTGCCACAGTCAGAGGATTAGCTCAATACATCACCAGCCATCCTCAAGGATCTTTCAGAAAGGAAAAATGCTTGAGACAAGTGTTATGACACAGGGAGTCAAGCCATTGCTTGGAACACCCACAACCTAGGTAGAAGCACTAGTTTGAATCCTGGCTTCTCCACTTCCATTCCAGCTTCCTCTAATGCACATAGCAGGCAGTAAATGATTACTCAAGTGTTTGACTCAGTGCAGCTCACATGTTAGAACTGCATGAAGCTCCTGACTCCTGGTGTCAGTCTAGTCCAGTCCTGGTTATTGTGGACATTTGGGGAAGTGAACCAGCAGATGAAAGATCTTTCTCTCTGTTTTTCCAGTAAAAATATTTTTTTTAAAAAAATGTTGACTTCTTTAAAAATCATCTAGTGTTTAAAAGTAAAATTTAACTGAGCATTTAATTATGTTCATTTGCTAAATTTGGCAGCTCTGGGAACCAGGGCAACATTGTTATATTTGGTTTTGCTCTTTGTGCTGCTTCTGTGGCAAAGATAGAAACAAGGGGAAAGAAAGTTGTTGACCTCCATAGATGTCACCTGCCAGGATGCCCTCTGGATATTAGATGCACAAGGCAGTTTAAGGACCAACCTTGTCATTCAGGATGTTCTTAGGAACTTTTTCCCAGACCTGGAAGATACCTGTTTTGTTATGTAAGGATTATATTTTGATCCTCCCAGATGCTACTATTGGGTGGGGGAGTTTTGAAACACACCTATTGGCACCTGTGTTTCACAGAAACCATTCTGGTCCACAGAAAAGCACACCCTTACCCTGCCAGTTCTTGGAAATTCTAGCCAATCTTGACTCTTTGTTCTACCATCGTGCCTGCTCGCTCTAGCCAGCCTTGAGACTTAATTTTTTTTTTCAGGTGTGATGCAGTCACCAGGGAAGTGATTGTCTTTTCTGACTTCAGAGAACAGTTCTGATGGAGTCTTCTGGCCCCCCTCACTTGGCTTACATGGCGGAGGAGGTATCCTCCTCTGTTGTCTGGGGATGAGGTGGGAAACAATGTTGATGACCCCTCTCTAAAGCCATCCCCAATACTGCCCCTGCAACTCTACTTCCTTCTCTTGTCTTTTGCAGATTGGGGGTTAGTGGCCAAGGCTGAAAGAAGTGCTCTGGGGCCGTCTCAGCTGCGAATGCTGTACACGTTGTCTAGAATCTCCGTCTAGAATGTCGGAGCTCTTTGTGCCTATTGTGCTCAGCTTTGGTGTCTTTATGAATCTAGGAGACATAAAAAGCTATTTTAACTATCTGTTAAGTAACTAAAGCTGGTTATTTAAAGATCCTATTGTGAAGATGACAATAGGGAAAGAGAGAGGGAGGGAGTCAAGGGGAGAGAGTTGTAAATCAAAATTCTCAATTTTTCATAACAGGAAGGCTGAAAAGCCTGTCAAAAACTGGCAGAGCAAGCCAAAGCAGCAGTGTATTACTTAGAAATATGGGAGTAAATTCCAGGAAGATTCAAGTCATTGAAAATACCTGCCTTGGGGAGGTGAGTCTAGGATTTTGAAGGTGAGTAGAAAAAAAAAATATTGCCATCTTTCACTGCAAATCTTTTAGTATTGATTTTCTACAACTGTATCATTTTGATGGTAACAGATGTAATTAAATGTAGGGCCAGCATTGACATATACTGGGTTAAGCTCATGGCTGCAACAGCAACATCCCATATGGGCATCAGTCTGTGTCCCAGCTGCTAATTTCTGATCCAGTTCCCTGATAAAGTGCCTGGACAAGCAGTGGAAGATGGCCCAGGTGCTTTGGCCCCTGCCACCCACCTGGGAGATCTGAATGAAGCTCCTGGCTCCTGGATTTGGCTTCACCAAGATCTGGCCATAACAGCCATAACATAGCGAACCAGCAATTGGAAGGTCTCTGTCTCTGTTACTCTGCCTTCCAAATAAATGGTAAATTTTATCAAAGTGCAATACTATGTAAACATGAAAACGAATGAGACAGCTCTATGTAATAATGATAGCTAAGATTTGCATATTGACAAGTGTGAGGCACAGTCCAATTCAGGACCCAAAGAAGTTCAATCATTCACAGGTAGTAGTTTCCTAGAACTACTAACCCTAACCATAACCCTAACCAAGCACAAGACTGGACAAGTTAGAGCAACAGAAAGTTTGTTTTCAGAGTGACCCATTCACCAATGTTATACACTAACCCAGAAAGTGTTTAAAAGTTTTTTTTTTTCCTTTTATTTGCCAGGCAGAGACAGGCTGAGAGGGCCACTTTCCGCTCACTAGGTAACTCTCCAAATTTCCACAAACCAGGACTGGCCACAGGCTGCAGCCAGGATCCCAGAATTCCATCCAGGTCATTCCCCAGGTGGATAGCAGGACCCAACTACTTGAACCCTCATCTGCTGCCCCCTGGGGTATGCCTTTGCAGGGAGCTGACTGGAAGCAGAGTAACAGGAAGTCGAATGCAGGCACTCAGCGTGGGTTGCACACTGGAGAAGGGTGTGTGGAATAGGCGTAGAGGGAAAAGAAACTGGACCACTATAATTTCAGGATCATAATGAACAAAGCGAGAAAACTGCCCACTTTATTTATACAGAAGCTGTCACAAAGGCTGGACCAGACTTTCCACACCTGGTCAAGCGGGCATTCCTAAGGATAGTTCTGCGACTTGTTTCACCTTGAGGCAGGATGTCAGCCGTCCTAATCCTGTGGTCAGGAAGTTCTTAACAGATGCCATATATCAATCAGTAACACATTCCTATTACAATCCTCATTCTACAACTTAGTCTTGAATCAGTTAAGGGAGGAAGTGCATCACAGGAGGGACCTAAAGATCAAGGAAAGAGGGAAAGAATAGATTCCCACTACACCTAGGGACTTAACACCCTTGATTGGTCAATTGGGGTGGAAAACGCCAAGCATAGGTTCCCACCACACCCTTGATTAGCATATGGTCAATGGGGGCAGCTGAGACAGCATGAATAGTAAAAGGCCCTTTTGCTAAGATGTTAAGAGCAACATCAACTTCCAAGTTCACACTGATAGTTGAAGACCAACTCCACAGTGGCAGACAATGGCTAAATAGGTTACAGAATTCTCAGCGGGGTGTCCAGTGTCCATGCAAAGGGAGGTGGAAATGCCTTCAGGTGGATGCAGAGACATCCACTGGGCCTTGCCATGCAGTGGGAAATTCCTTGCGGCCTTGCCTGCAATGGAACAGTTCTCTTCACACCTTCGTGTCCTCCACACCCACTGCAAGGACCCCAGCAGCAGGCATCACAAGCAGCAACTTTCACCACTGAACCAAGTACTTGTCTCAACAGAAATGTGTTGATTTGCATGTCTGCAGACTTGTAGTCAAAAATCTGAGTGTTGGCATAATCATGTTCAGAGGGTATAATCTAAGTGTTGGTTTCTGAACAATTGCTTACAAAGACTGTTTTGGTGTCTGTTTTAGTCTGTTTGGACTTCTCTAACAAAAATATCATAAATTATGTTGCATATGAACTCCTGGAATGTATCGCTCACAATTCTAAGAAGTCCAAAGTCAAGGGAGTGACAAATTTGGCATCCAATGAGGACCTACTTTTGGTCATAAATGACACCTACTTGCTGCATCCTCACAAGATAGACAGGGCAAGGGCTCGCTCTTGAACCTCATGTAAAGGACACAATCCCTTTCATGAGGCTGAGAGCAAACACCTGCTGGCTCACTCCCCAAATGCCCAGGATGGGTGAGACTTGATCTATGATCGTTGAGGTGCCTGGAATTCAATCCAGGTCTCCTCCCCAGGTGGCAGGAACCCAGGTGCTTGAGCCAGCACCACCGCCTCCCAGGCTCTGCAAGAGCAGGAAGCCAGAATCAAGAGCTAAAGGCAGATATTGAAGCCAGATCTTCTGATATAGGATGTGGGCATTTCAATAGTTATCCTGACTTATAGGCCAAGTGCCTTTTCATGGAACAGAAAATGTTTTTGATTTATTTATTTGGAAAACAGAGATACATACACACACAGGGACCACTTCTACTTTTTTTTTTTAAGATAGACTAACACAGGCAAAGAAGGAGAGAGGAAGAGTGCAAGAATTGATCCTCCATCCTCTGATTCATTCACCAAATGGCTATAAAAGCCACACTGAGCCAGGCCAGAGCCAGCAGACTGCAGGTGTGTGTGGGTCTCCCTCGGGTGGCAGGGGCCCAAGCACTATCATCACCTTCCACAGCCTTTTTGGTAGAATTGATGAGTCTGGCACTTTGCTGTTGGATGCTGTTGTCACACCAGCTGTTTAACCACAAGCCCTGTTCCTACTTCTACTCCTAAATTTCTATTTTTAAAAAAAGGTTTATTTATTTTTATTGGAAAGACAGATGTACACAGAGAAGGAGAGAGAGAGACCTTCTGTCCATTGGTTCACTCCCAAAACGGCCTCAACAGCCAGAGCTGAGATAATCCAAAGCCAGGAACCAGGAGCTTCTTGTAGGTCTCCCACACTCGGGTGCAGAGTCGCAAGACCTTGGACCATCCTCTATTGCTTTCCCAGACTATAAGCAGGGAGCTGGATGGGAAGTGGAACAGCTGGGACATGAACTGGTGCCCATATGGGATCCTGGTATGTGCAAGGCCAGGACTTTAGCCACTAGGCTACTGTACCAGGCCTAGCTTCTATTCTTCTTAACCTGATTCTTTCATAAGCTCCTTGAAAAAGAGATCTTGGGGTGTGCAGAGTGCTTTGAGAAATAGCTGATAATTTGAGATTAAAATCATCTGGTTCTTGTGACTGTAGGAAAGTCACTGAACAGTTCCATGCCTCAGTTTCCCCTTTTGTAAAACAGGATAATTCATTCATTAATTTCACATATATTTACTGAACACCTTATCTGTATCATGGAGTGTCCTGAGGATACAACAGTAACCAAAACAGACAAAGACCCCATCCCCAGGGAGTCTGGAGGTGAGACAGTGACCCTCCCAAGTGGCCATGGTGAAGGCTAAGTGAGCAGACAGTACTTAAAGAATCAGGTGCCATTGTTTCCTTGGCTGTGAAACCCTTTACTTACATTTGCACATCACCAATCATAAATTGCATCATCACCATGCATATCTTACAAGGAACACACAACAATGAGTGCGGAGAAGGACCATCTGGTCAACCAGGTAAAAGTTCTGGATTTCACACAGGCTCAGGTCCTTCTTTTTTTTTAAGATTTATTTTTAATTTATTATTTTAATTTTTAATTTATTGTTTAATTTCTTTTTACTGGAAAGTCAGATATACAGAGAGGAGGCGAGACAGAGGGGATGATCTTCCGTCCATTGATTCACTCACCAAGCAACCACAATGACTGGAGCTGCACTGATCCGAAGCCAGGAGCCTGGAGCCTCTTCCAGGGCTCCTATGTGTGTGCAGGGTCCCAAGGCTTTGGGCCATCCTTGACTGCTTTCCCAGGCAACAAGCAGAGAGCTGGAAGAAAAACAGAACAGCCAGGATACAAAAGGTGCCAATATGGATCCTCGGAATGCAAGGCGAGGACTTAAGCCACTAGGCTACTGGGCAGGGCTCCAGGTTCTGCTTCAAGGGCATCTTCATCAGGCGTCTTAATCTGCAATAGCTAAGGTGCCTCTGCTACTTCCAGTGTCTTCTATGCTGCTAGGAGGCTTCAGCTTTTAACTTGAACACAAAAAGTTGCTCAAACACCCATTCTTTGCACAACGAGAAGCCCTACAGCCCCTTCCTGTCTTACAGCTTTTACAGACGTCCATTCCTCCTCCTTTGGTAGCAACTATTCTTCCAAGAATCACTGCTTCTCATCCTAAATCTCCTACTTGCCTGAACTCTCTGTGGTGATTGGCCATCCCGGTCCTCAAAGGGCTGGGCTGCAGTAGCTCAGGTATCCTGCAAAGATGTGAGATACTAGGGAAAAAATGCCGCTCACGGAAAAACAAGCAAAACCAAACCATGGTGACCAAAACACAAAGCAAAGCAAAACAAAACAAAGTGCCCAATGCAATGGAATATATTTCATATCTCTGTTCTTTTCAACTCCTCCGGCATTCCAGCCTGTGACACCCTCTCCAGCCAACAGACATGAAACTCCTCATCCCTGTTGTTCCCCTGGCTCTTGCCCAAGCTTCCTGCCCCTCCTACCCCAACTGCCCCCACAAGCCCTAACCCACATATCCATGTTAAACCAAGCAAAGGAAATGAGAGGAAGAAGGACCCAAGCAAACAGAGTGCTTCTCACCAACAGGAGTTCTGCCTCCAGCTCTCTGCAAAGCTAGTCCTCCCCGCCACGCATGCTCAGGAGCTGATCAGGCTCCAGGTTGCAGCAACAGGGCAGGGAACACTTCCGCCTCTCCCTTCGTGGGGGAGCCAGTCCCCGGTGGGGCGGGCTTTAATCTCCATCTTCTTTTTACTTACTTCTTATTGTAAAGATTTATTTATTTTGCTTGAAAGAGTTACAAATAGAGAGAGGGACATAGTGATCTTCCATCTGCTGGCTCTCTCGTCAGATGGCCACAAAGGACAGAGTTGGGCCAATCTGAAGCTGGGAGCCAGGAGTCTCTTCTTGGAGCCACCTCCCTGTGGGTACAGGGACTCCAAGTGTCCTGAGACACCTGTAGGTTCCCCTTTGAGCCAGTGATCCCAGCAGCCAAATAAGATAGAAATAGCACATGTCCCTATGTAAGGGGCTGCTGGCCTCTGGCTCACAGAATACAACCGAAAAAAGAGATTACTGGAAAGTATTGTACATTTAATTCCGTTTCTATTAGGATCATGAAAAATCAATGTCTCTAAAAAAATAAATAAATAAAAGGAGTGGGGCCAGATGCGGAAGCCTAGTGGCCTTGCAAGTGCTGGGATCCCATATGGTGCTGGTTTGTGATGGGAAGCTCTACTTCCGGCTCCCTGCTTGTGGCCTGGGAAAGCAGCAGAGCATGGCCCAAAGCCTTGGGACCCTACACCCAATGGGAGACCTGGAAGAGGTTTCTGACTCCTGGCCTCAGATAGGCTCAGTTCTGGCTATAGTAGCCACTTGGGGAATGAACCAGTGGATGGAAGATCTTTCCGTAAATCTGCCTTTCCAACAAAAATAAATAAATCTTAAAAAAAAAAAAAGTAAAGTAAAGTAAAAAGAAATGGGGCACAGTGCAATGGCTCAGAGGCTAAATACTTACCTTGAATGCACCAGAATCCAGTGGGCACCAGTTCATGTTCCAGCTGCTCCACTTCTTACCCAACTCCCTGCTTGTTGTCTGAAAAGCCATGGGGGGTGGCCCAAAACCTTGGGACCTTCACCCATATGGGAGACCCAGAAGGAGCTCTTGGCTCCTGGCTTCAGATTAGCATAGCTCCAGCCATTGCAGCCAGAGGATGGAAGATCTTTCTGTCTCTCCTTTTCTCTGTACATCTGACATTTTAATGAAAAATTATCAAAGTCAGATATACAGAGAAAAGAAGAGACAGAAAGGAAGAGCTTCTGTTTGATGATTTACTCCCCAAGTGAGCGCAACGGACGGTGCTGTGCTGATTCAGAGCCAGGAACCAGGAACTTCCCCCAGGTCTCCCACACGGGTGCAGGATCCCAAAGGATTGGGCTATCCTCGACTGCTTTCCCAGGCCACAAGCAGGGAGCTGGATGGTGAGTGAAACTGCTGGGATTAGAACCGGTGCCCATATGGGATCCCTGGGCGTTCAAGGCAAGGACTTTAGCTGCTAGGCCACACTGCCGGGCCCAAATAAATAAATCTTTTAAAAAGAAAAAGAAAAAAGAAAATGCCCAGAAGAGGTTTACTTAAATGTTAGCTCTATTTTTCTCTGGATGGTTACATTTGATGCAATATATAGTATATCTATCTATCTATGTGTGTGTGTATTACTTTGAAATTGTAATTCTGATTATTATAACCCTGTATCCTTTTTGAGATCTATTTTTAATTATTTGAATAGCAGAATTGTAGAAAGAAAGTGGAGAGACAGATCTCCCGCTTACTGGTTCACTCCCTAAAGGGCAATGGTCAGGACTAGGCCAGGCTGAAGCCAGGAGCCAGGAATTCCAACTAGATCTTCCATATGGCTGATATGGACCCAAGTACCTGGGCCACCTTGGCTGTTTCCCAGGTGCATTAACAGAGAACAGGATCAGAAGTGGAACAGCTGGGATGAAACCGGCACTCTGATATTGGATGTCGGCATCACGCGTGTCTGCTTACTTAGCCTGTCATAGCATGAGTTCTATATGTGTCACTGCTTGGGATCCTTGCATCCTGTTCTGGACTGCCTGGGATTGAGTCCCACCTCTACTGCCAAGGCAGCTTCCTGCTGATGCATCCTGGGAGGCTCAAGTGCTTTGCTTTCCATCACCCATGAGGGAGACCCAGATGGAGTTCCTGGCTCTTGGCTTCAGCCTGGCCCAGACCTGGCTGTTATGGGCATTTGGGGAGTGAGTTAGCAAATGAAAGGTCCCTCTCTGTCTATCCCTTTTGTTGCTACTCTTTTTCTTTCTTTCTTTCTATCTATCTTTCTTTTTTTTTTTTAAGATTTACTTGTTTTTATTAGAAAAGCAGATTAGATTTATGGAGAAGAAAGACAGAGAAAGCTCTTCTGTCTGCTTGTTCAACTGAAAATGGCCACAACAGCTGCAGCTGAGCCAATCCAAAGCCAGGAGCCAGGAGTTTCTGCCAAGCCTCCTGTGCGATGCAGGTTCCCAAGGCTGTGGACCCTCTTCTACAGCCTTCTCAGGCTATGAGCAGGTAGCTAGATGGGAAGTGGAGCAACCAGGATAAGAACTGACACCCCTGTGGGATGCTGGCATTTGCAAGGTGAGGATTTAGCTACTTGAGCTGTCATGCCTAAACTTCTGCTACTCTTTCTTTCAATTACATAAATGAACTTGGGCGGGGGGGAAAGAACTCTGGTCTGAGTTCAAAGGGTCAAGGATTAGGAGCCCCAATGTCAGCGCAGAGAACATGCTCTTCCTCTGCCTCGTGTCTCTCTTTAGGCTTACACTGAAAGCTGCAGGCCTCCACTGGGAGGGCATGGTCTTTCCTCCATTTGCCACTTCAGATGCTAGTCTCTTCCTGAAGCTCTTTCAGAAACAAACTGAGAGTAATATTAAACTCTCGGGACATCCCTCAGGCCAGAAAGGTGATGTATAACATTATAAATCATACAATTATTATTGTGGTAGTCCATTCAGCTTGTGTTATTGTATCTTTACAACATGGAGTATTACAGGGAGAACAGGAAAAAGCCAAATTATCTCTGCAAGGCAAGGAAATGGATAAGCAGTAATTGAAAAGAAAGACATTGGAAGCGTGTTGACACATTTCCACCGAGGGCCAATAGTCTAATATGTTAGCACAACTGACAGTTAGTTGGCTGCTGCAGTGAAATGCCAGGGAGTAAGAATGCTTCATGGAGAAGAAAACTTTCCAGGAAAAGCATAGTGTATTTTTGGATTGGTGAAATTTCAAAGAAATACATCAAGATTACAGTGAGAGAAGAAATTCTGTATGAAGTACTTTTATCATATTGGCCACCTGTAATGGCCTAGAGAAAACCTGGGAGGGTTGGGAGGGTGGCAGGCACTGAAAATTGGATCGTACACATCAAACCACTGAGTTTTTACCCGTAGTGAGTGGTGGATTGTCATTGCCTGGTTTCCGCCCACTGTAAATGTGCAGTCCCTGCATCTGAGCTCCTCGTGCCATTGTGGTTCTGCAGCCCAACCCTGTTCAGGAAATTCTTCCTCTGAAATTCTCTCCAGTTCAGTTCCTGGCTAAGATGCTTCTGCTGCCTGCCTTCTGGTGATGAGGACACCTAGACCCGACTGCCCAATCTTGTTCTTTCATGTGATGACACCTGAAAAAGAGCATGGGTTCCGATTTGTGCTTTGGCTGTTGCATTTCTGATCCAAGTCCCTGCTGATGGCTTGGAACCAGCAGCAGAAGAGGCCCAAGTGTTTTGGCCACTGCCATCCATGAGGAAGACTTGGATTAAACTCCTAGCTCCGGGTCTTATTATGGCCATCTGGGGAATGAACCAGATGGATGGAAGGTCTCTCTATCCCTTTGTCTCTCCCTCTATCTCTGTAACTCTGACTTTCAAAATAAGTAAATAAGAAAGAAAGAAAGAAAGAAAGAAAGAAAGAAAGAAAGAAAGAAAGAAAGAAAGAAAGAAAGAAAGAAAGAAAGAAAGAAAGAAAGAAAGAACATGGCACCAAAGATGAGTCACATTGAAGCTGATTTGAACCAGGGAATCGAGTGAAGAAGCTGCTGTGTGTCCTCACCATGACCAAGGGCAAACTCCTGACCCAGGTAGACATACCTGTCTGCCAAGAATGTACAACAGTATCATTCCACTTGGAGAAATCCAGGGCTTAAAATTTTGTGGTGCGGGCCCAGCATGATAACCTAGCAATAAAAAAGCTGAGTTGGGGCCCAGTGGCAGTAGCCTAGTGCCTAAAGTCCTCACCTTGCACATACGGGAGACCCATATGGGCACCGGTTCTAATCCTGACAGTCGCACTTCCCATCCAGCTCCCTGCTTGTGGCCTGGGAAAGCAGTTAAGCACAGCCAGGCCTTGGGACCCTGCACTCACATGGGAGACCTGGAAGAGGCACCATGCTCTTGGCTTCAGATTGGCCGATTAGCCGCTTGGGGAGTAAATCGGTGGACAGAAGATCTTCCTCTCTCTCTCTCCTCCTCTCTGTATATCTGACTTTCCAATAAAAATAAAATTAAAATTAAAGAATGACTGAGTTAACATAAACAGGTGATGTCTAACAATCCAGTGACAAGATGGGTGTTGGTATTTCTTTTTGGCAGATGAATGCCTTGTCATCCAACAGGACACTATGACAAAATGTATGATGCCCATTCAGAGCCACTGGCAGAGAACAGGCAAATACAGGTTCTTCCAAAGGGGAAATAAGAACCTATTTTCTTTTTTTTTTTTAATTTATTTATTTATTGGAAAGTCAGATATACAGAGAGGAGAAAAGACAGAGAGGAAGACCTTCCATCCAATGATTCACTCCCCAAATGAGCGCAATGGCCGATGCTATGCCGATCCGAAGCCAGGATCCAGGAACTTCTTCCAGGTATCCCACACGGGTGCAGGGTCCCAAAGCTTTGGGTCGTCCTCGACTGCTTTCCCAGGCCATAAGCAGGGAGCTGAATGGGAAGTGGAGCTGCTGGGATTAGAACCGGCGCCCACATGGGATCCTGGTACGTTCAAGGCGAGGACTTTAGCCACTAGGCCATGCCGCCAGGCCCAAGAACCAATTTTCATATACATATATCTGCCCCTAGAAAATGAAGATGAAAATCAATTTTTTGAAGTATTTTCCAGGTCAGCGACGCACATATGCAAGCTCTATGTTATTGTTTGCTTTACTTACATTCTATGGAGAGTGGAAAACATTACTAGAAAGTGTTTGGGACCTAGTCTGACATAGTCCATGAAGGGGAAAAAAAAAGCCCCAGATCTCCAAGCCTGTAGTAATACAAAAAGTCTCTTCAACCTTGAAGTTTATAGAGCTGTTATACAAATGACCATGCAAGTCGATAAAAGAAAAATCTTTATTGATTTCAGCCCCCACAGCTTTTTGGAGTGGCTTCCAAGATAAACATGCTGCAAAATGTTGGCTTGTCAGTATTTTGCAGGCTACTGAGCCACGTCTGCAGAGCTTGGATTTGGTCTTCAGAGAACGAAGCCACAAAATCAAAACAGAATGGATGGAGGGAGAACTACTCAAAACTGCCTGGGTCAAAGAGAGCTCTGGCAGAGCGTGGCTACCTAGCAGAAGCTAGGAGAGAAACAGGAGCTGTGCCCCACCCAATCCTGCCTAGGGGAGCAGAAATCTTCGCCAACAGCCTTGGAGTCTTGACCTTTTTTCTTTTTTGGTCTGGAACAACCAACCATTCCTAAGGCAGAAGTAGACGCAGATCATCACCAGGTAACTGAATGTTAACATTCCACAGACAAGTTCTTTCCCAGTGTGACACGGATGTGACAAGCTCTTTCGGATGCGTCATGCCAGATACCATCAATCAGTTAATCGAACTTCCTTTCTTCTCATTTCCATGTTTGTATGTGGTCTCCTAGTTTTGTTGGCTTCCCACTCCAATGAACCAACAGAGAAGGTGTGTGTGGAGAACATGGTGGGGAGCCGTCATGTAGCCTCATCTCCCCAACAGTTCCCTTGGATATTGTTATAAATGAACTTGTCACCAAGTTTATATGATTTGACTTCCCAGACAACTTAACTACTAAAGGAAAAATGGGTTGCCTACACCCCTCCTTGCAGTCTCCAGATACTGATAAAAGCACATATGGAACTTGTCTCCCAGAAAGTTAATGCATTGGTGCTTTGATTCTGTATTTAATCTCCTAAATTTCTAAGCACATAAGAACAAGGACCACCCAGCATAGCATGGAAAATTATCAGTGGTGAACAAGTGCCTCTTGGGGGCAGGACTGACTTCCTTCCCTTTCTCTTGGTGGACAGTAAATGCCCCTCTTTCTTTTATCCCTGTCAGGCACTGCACAGATTAGGGGGTCTTTTTAGCCAATCTAGTAAAGGGTTGCAGGATATCTGTCTAAAACAGCGATTTGGCTTGCCAGTGGTTGACCTAATGCTGTGCTGATGGTAATAATTAGTCATCAGCATCTATGAAGGGCTCTAACAAATCCACATGTGTCATGCGCATACAAGGCGCTGGCTGTCTTTTTGTATTTCTGCCACAGGAAGACCCAAACACAGGGGAAAAAAATTACTGAAAGTCCCAAAGAGAAGAAGGAAACACAGATTGTTATCTTGGCTCATTACACGTGACTAATTCATTGGTCAAGAGACCATTCCTACTGTGACTCTCAAGGTGCTTTAGGGTGTGTGTTCATATGGCTCAGGGCTCATGCCAGGTCCATACAGCCACAGCCCAAGAAAGAGTCTCCGACCACCACCCTGTGTTGTGAAGGCAAGAGATTTCTGCGCCGATAGCAATAAGTTGCAATACAGTAGTTGGAGTGAAGACTTCTGCCACCTCAGGTTAAGACCATCCTGAAAAATAAAAACCCAGGCTTAAATTTTATAGAGCAAATATTTGCTGCCTTTTGCATCAAACATAGGATGAATTCACAGACTTGTGGTCAGACAGAGGACAGAGGTTTTCATTTCTAATTTATGTGTTTGATTTGAGATAACTGTCAATTCATGTGTAATTGTGAAAAATAACAGATTATGTGTGTCCTTTACACAGTTGCCCTCAGTGGAACACATTGGAAGACCACAGCACAAGATTACAACCAGGAGCCCAGTGTGGTAGCCTAGTGGCTAAAGTCCTTACCTTGCATCCATTAGCATCCACTGCTTTGTGTCCCAGCAGTCCCAGTTCCTTTCCAGCTCCCTACTGTGGCCTGGGAAAGCAGTCAACAACGGCCCAAAGCCTTGGAACCCTGCACCCAAGTGGGAAACCTGAAAGAGGCTCCTGGCACCTGGCTTCAGATTAGCTCAACTTTGGCCATTGGCACCACTTGAGAAGTGAACCCGAGGATGGAAGATCTTTCTTCCTGTCTTACCTCCTCTCTGTAAATCTGACTTTCCAATGAAAAATAAATCTTACAAAAAAAGATTACCACCAGGATATTGACGTTGATGGGGCCATAGAGAGCCTTCCTATCATCACAGGCTGACCGTGAAGCCCTTTTCTTCCCTGTCTTTCCTTAATGCCTAGCAGACACTAGCTATTCTTTAAAGTTCTTTCATTCAAGAATACTATGTAAGGCCTGGTGCAGCAGCCTAGTGGCTAAAGTCCTTTCCTTGCATGCACCAGGATCCCACATACACACTGATTCTAATCCCAGCTGCTCTACTTCCCATCCATCTCAATGCTGGTGACCCAGGAAAGCAGCAAAGGATGGTCCAAAACCTTGGGACCCTGCACCCACGTGGGAGACCTGGAAGAAGCTCCCGGCTCCTGGTTCCTGGCTTTGGATCAGCTCAGCTCTGGCCGTTGTGGCTATTTGGGTAATAAACCAGCAGATTGGAAATCTTTCTCCCTGCCTATCATTCTCTCTGTAAATCTGTCTTTCCAATAAAAAAAATACATAAATCTTTAAAAAAAAATTATATAGATAGAACCACAAAGTTTGTAATCTTTGGAAACTGACTTTTCGCACTCAGCATAATTCTCTGCAAAATCATACAGGTTGCTGTGTGGTCGACAGTTGGTGCTCTCTTTTTCTCTTAAAAAAAAAAGTGATTTATTAGAGAAGGAAATAGAGAAAGGAGGAAGGCAAGAGCTCCTATCTGCTGGTTTATTCCCAAAATAGCTGCAGCAGCCAAGGAAGGGCCAAGACCAAAGTCAGGAGGCAGGAATGCACTGCACGTCTCCCAGGAGGGTGTAAGGAGCCTAATAACATGAGCTATGCTGCTGCCTCCTGGGGTCTACACTGGTGAGAAGCTGGAGTTGGAACCAAAGCTGGGTATGGAACCCAGCTGCTCCAGGGTAGGATATAGGTATCTGGAGCGTTGGGCTAAAGGTCCATCCCAAGATTTAACTCCTTCTCGTGGCTGAGAAGTGATGTATGCACTACTGTTTGTTCAAAGATTTTCTTGCTGAAGGATATCTGGATGATTTCCAGGCTTTGACTACTAGGAACAATAAATATTCATTGCCTGACTGGTGGTGTGGCACAGTAAGCCAAACAGTGCTGATTCGTATCAGAGCCATAGTTCAAGTCCTGGCTTGTCTACTTCCTTTCATTCCAGCTCTAGGCTAATACCCCTGAGAAGGCTGCAGAAAGCAGCCCATATACATGGGTCCCTGCCACTATGTGGGAGACTCTGGCTCCTGGTTCTGGCCTGAACCACCTCTGACTCAGCAGACAGGAAGATCTCGTTGCAATTTTCAATTTTAATATACATTTCCACTTCTCTAGGGGCAGATGCCCAAGAGTGGCAATGCTGAGTCACATAGCAGTTGCGTGTCTTTAATAAGCTGTGTAACTGAGCCCTATGCAATGGTCAGTGGTTAAATCCTCACCTTTAAAGTGCCAGGATCTCATATAGGCACCAATTCACGTCCTGGCTGCTCCACTTCTCCTCCAGCTCCCTGTTTATGGCCTGGGAATGCAGTAGAGGATGGTCCAAGGCCTTGGGACCTGTACTTGCATGGCAGACCTGGAAGAAGTTCCTGGTTCCTGGCTTCAGATCAGCTTAGGAGTGAACCAGCAGGTGGAAGAAAGATCTTTCTCTCTGTAAATTTGATTTGCTTTCCCAATAAAAATAAATACATATTTTAAAATCCCCTCAATATACATGTTTTTGTTTTAATTATAATAGTTCAGGTATAACAGAAATTCTATTTCCTTTCATTTTGCTTGATTCTTTGTTTTTTGTAGTTGTTTCAAACATTTATTAAACATTTGTTTAGAACTATGCCAGACAGTGTCATAAATTCTACTTTCACAAATCCAGTTTTATTTTCTTTCTTTTTTTAAAAAAATTATTCATTTATATTTATTGGAAGGGTTAATTTTTTTTTTTTTTAGAGAGAGGAGACACAGAGAGAAGATCTTCCATCCATTGGTTCACTCCCCAAATGTCTACAACAACCAGAGCTAAGCTGATCTAAAGCTAGGAGCCAGGAGCTTCCTCCGGGTCTCTCATGTGGGTGCAGGGTCCCAAGACTTTTGGGTCATTTTCTCCTGCTTTCCCAGGCCACAATAAGGAGCTGGATGGGAAGTGGAACAGCCAGGACAAGAACTGGTGTCCATATTGGATCCTGGCACATGCAAAGTGAGGATTTAGGCACTAGCCTATTGCGCTGGGCCCTTGTTTTTATTTTCTTAACAGAGATTTAGTTATTAGCTTGAAAAGCAGAGTTATAGAGGAAGAGACACAGAGAAAGAAAGATCCTCCATCTGCTGGTTCACTTGCCACAACGGCAACAATGTCCAGGGCTCAGCCAGGCAGAAGCTAGGAGCTTCATCCGGGTCTCCCACATGGGTACAGGGTCCCAGCACTTGGGTCAGTTTCTGCAGCTTTCCCGGGTGCATTAGCAGACAATTAGAGCAGAAGTGGAGCAGTTGGAACTTGGAACCAGTGCCTTTATGGGATTCCAGCATCTAGGCAGTGACTTAACTCACTATTCCACCATGTAGGTCCAAAACAAACACAACATTGAAATGGAAAATGTATTCTATTTATCCATATTTTTACTTACTTTGTGCTTTATTCTTCCCTAATAGATCAACATTTGTTCTTTTACTATTCCTTTCTTTTTCAAGAATTTCATTTGTGTATTCCTTTAAAATATATCTGTTGACAGCTTCCCGTGGAATTCATCTGAGAGTTCTTGGATTTTCCTGTCATTCCTGAAGTGTATTTGCACTGAGCCTAGAATTTAGAGTTGCTGGTTCTTTTCTTTCAACACGTGGAATTGTCCCACCACTCCCATCTGGCCTCTGTGTTTTCTGGTGAGCAATCTTCTGTCATTAAGACTGATTTTAGGGGCCTGACTCAGTAACCTAGTGGCTAAAGTCCTTACCTTGCATCCACTAGGATCCTTCATGGGCACTGCTTTGTGTCCCAGCAGCCCCACTTCCCATCCTGCTCCCTGCTTGTAGCCTGGGAAAGCAGTTAAGGACAGCCCAAATCCTTGAGACCCTGTGTGGGAGACCCAGAGGAGGCTCCAGGCTCCTGGCTTCAGATCAGCACAGCTCTGGCCCTTGTGGCCACTTGGGGAGTGAATCATTGGATGAAAGATCTTCCTGTCTCACCTCCTCTCTGTATATCCAACTTTCCAATAAAAAAATTAAATAAATCTTTTAAAAAATAAATGTATAAATCTTAAAAAATAATATTCCTGAGATGACGCTAACACCTCTGCATTTTGATGTTGACTTCCATTCATTGCTTTTCCCCTTCTGCTTGAGATCTTCATGGTGCTTTGCATGAGTTATTTCCCAATTTAAATTTGGAATTTGGAGGTATCACATTTGAGAACTTAGATCTGAACAAAACCATCTGTCTTAGGTAACTTTCTCGGGGATTGTTCTGGCCCTGGAGAGAGCTATTGTGGCCTCATCACTCTTAGACAGAGGTAAAAACCCAACTTTCTGCTTGGCTCTGTGGACACTTGATGGAGGAGAAGGGTGCTTTTCATTCCCGCTGGGCATGATACGGCTTCCGCCCTTCGCTAGGCCTGTACTGGTTACCTCGCTGAGGTGAGGGAGTAAAGGAGTGCCCCATTATTGTATCCCATAGGGCCATTACTGGCACCCCAAGAGCAGCCTTGTCCCTGAAGGAGAATGGTGAAAATGACAACTGTCCATTGGCCCCCCACCGCCTCATCTCACTCCAGGGAGAAGGAAAGAAGAGATCCATGACGGAGGATGGGGAGGGCATGGAGGGATGTCCAGGCTCCCTGAGTGGTCTCCATCGATCCCATGAGTCAGGCGTAGTGCCTCCATCACCTCCTAAGAGTGAAATTATAAACAATTTTTTACTAATTTAATTAATAACTAAGTAACTATATTTCAACTAAATATAGTTGAAAACAGAGACTGAGGAATATTTTCCATCACCTGCTTCCCTCCCCACAACACCCAGGGCTATTCCAGGCCAAAACCAAGACCTGGAACCCCATCTGGGTCTCCCATAGGAGTGGCAATGACCCCAAGCCCTTGTCTATCATCCGTCACTTTCCCTGGTGCAATAGCAGGGAGTTAGAATGGAAGTGGAGCAGCTAGGACTCGAACCAGTGCTCATATGGCTGTTGATGTTACAGGTAGAGACTTAATGTGCTGCACCACAGTGCTGACCCCAGGGGTAAAAATCCTTACCCCACTATTCAGCCCTTTTACACCATCCAGCAATAGGTTCCACATAACCATTTCAGTGCAGGGTCAGGAAAATGGACACCCACGCGCTCAGTCAATCTTTGCTAGCAACGGTGGGAGAAGAGCCACAGTTCTTTCTGTGGTGTTCAGTTAGCGCAAATTCAACTTAAAAATTTAAGTTTTTTTTTGAGAAAAGATTTATTTATTTTTATTGAAAAAGCAGATCAGATTTACAGAGACAAGGAGAGACAGAAATATCTTCCATCACTGGTTCATCTCCCAAATGGCCGCAACAGCCAGAGCTGAGCCTATCAGGAGCTGGGAGCTGGGAGCTTTTTCTGGGTTTCCCATATGGGTACAGGGTCCCAAGGCTTTGGACCAACCTTGACTGCTTTTCCAGGCCAAAAGCAAGGAGCTGGAAGGGAAGCAGAGCAGCTGGGAGATGAACAGTTGCCCATATGGGTAGCTGGCACCTGCCAGGTGAGGATTTAGCCATTAAGCCTTTGCACCAGACCCATAAAACTTTAAGTTTTTGCTATAATACCTCTTTCCCAATCCTTTGCTAAGTACATACTTTTGTTTTTTTTCTTTATTTGGCATCTCTAGATTCCTGGCTTCTCCTACTCCTAATCTTAGATACACCAGGTGAAAAGAAAACTCAGGGAGGGGGTTGGGGAGTACAGCATTGTGGCATACTGCTTACATCGCTGGCTTCGATACGGACCTTGGTTCAAATCCCAGCTGTTCCACTTTTGATCCAACTTCTTACTAATGCCTGGAAAAATCAGCAGGAGATGGCCCAAGTCCTTGGACCCTGTCGTCCATGTGGGAGACCCAGATAAAGTTTCTGATTCCTGCAATACTGGCCCAGTCCTGGCCGGTGTAGCCATTTGGGGAGTGAATAAGCAGATGGAAGATTCATTCCCTCTCTCTATATATTTTTTCCACTCTCTCTCTGTGACACTTTCTCTCAGTAATGCTGACTTTCAAAATAAATTAAAAAACAAAACCAAAAATAATGAAAACTCAGGAAACTCACCACTATGCTATTCCCTGGGTATTAATAACCTTAGCGTTCTGTATTCTTCTCTCCACCTGTAGAGCTTCATTTTATGGAGCTGGTGTTGTGGCATAGTGGGTCAAGCCACTGCCTGAGAAGTTGGCAGCCCATGAGGGCTCTAGTTTGAATCCCAACTGCTCTAGCCTCTGTCTCTCTGTCTCTCTTTTTCTATGACTCTGACTCAAAACAAATAATTTTATTTTTAATTTTAAAAACTACTTATCTTATTAATTTGCTTAGAATGCAGAATTATACAGAGAGAATGGTTGTTCATCCATTGGTTCACTCCCCAAATGGCTGCAACCATTGGATGAAGGCAGGAGCCAAGAATCTTCTCTAGGCATTTCTTTGTAGTTGGAGTTTTCTTTTTTTAAAAAAAACACTTATTTTTATTGGAAAGGTAGATTTACAGAAAGATCTTCCATCTGCTGGTATACTCCCCAAATGGCCACAATGGCCAGAGCTGAGCTAACCTGAAAGCCAGGAGTCCAGAGCTTCTTCCAGGTCTCCCACGTGGGTGCAGGATCCCAGGGCTCTGGGCCATCCTCTATTGCTTTCCCAGGCCACAAGCTGAAGCTGGATGGAAAGTGGAGCAGCTGGGACGCAAACCAGTGCCAATAGGAGATCCTGGTGCTTTTAAGGGGAGAATCAGCCAACTGAACCATTGCATCAGGCCCTCTAGCTGGAGGTGTTTTTGTTTTTTTAAAGATTGGCTTATTTTTATTGCAAAGTCAGATATGCAGAGAGGAGGAGAGACAGAGAGGAAGATCTGTCCGATGATGAATTCCCCAAGTAACTGCAATGGTTAGAGCTGCCAGGAACCGAAGCCAGGAACCAGAAACTTCCTCCTCCAGGTCTCCCACACAGGTGCAGAGTCCCAAGGCTTTGGGGCCATCCCCAACTGCTTTCCCAGGCCACATGCAAGGATCTGGATGAGAAGCAGGGCTGCTGGGTTTAGAACCGGCATCCATATGGGATCCTAGCAGTTTAAGGCAAGGAGTTTAGCTACTAAGCCACCACACTGTGCCCTACGGAGTTTTTACCCACTCTTTAAATGAGAGATAATTGCTAATTCCCAGCAGAGAAAGATGCAGATTATTGGCATTGTTTTGCACAGAATGTGTCACTCACATCTCAGGCAGGATCTCTGGGACTGTAATGGCCAAACTTTTGGTCTCCACCAACTGTCCCCCCAGATTCTGTACCCATTGCTGTCTTTGACAGCCAAATTCACACCCTCCTGCTGGGATTTATAGTTCAACTTTTTGTTTAAGATAATGAGATTATCATAAGCATCTTGCTGTTTTAGTCACGTGTAGAGTCCTTCGATCTTTGACAGTCTTTGAAGAATGTCTTCAGGTGTGTCAGGCCACTTTGCAGGTAGTCACCACTTTTGCTTGGCAATCATTCATTACCAAGTAGGAGGAGGAGAAACTTCGCTCTGAAAGGCAGAGTTTTATGTAGATCTCAGCCAGTCACAGGTCACCAATTGTGATGAAATGCCTTGAGTATAACCTCTACATTCCAGCCGCAGGGGAATCCCCATTCTGCATTAGAAAGGAATAGAAAGTGTCGCTGCTGGGTGATCTAGAATATTCCCTGTTCAGCTGCAAGTGACAGAAAGGTCTGTCCTTCACACTAAGGCAGGAAGGGCCTTGAACTGGTATGGTAACTCCTTCTTGCTGGTCCACCCTCGGGATTTGGCGTCCACCTTGCAGTTTGCAGACAAGTAGGACACATCCTTTCCCTCGAGTGACACTTTCCAGACACAGGGAATACCCCTTTCTCTACCTGAGCTGACTCAGGGCCACGGCTTGTCGCAAAGATGCCTGGAAGAGCAGCATTGCTTGTGAAGTGGTCATGGGCTGCCTTGTCCGCCTGGTGAGGAAGTAAAAAGAGGCTGAAGATTGAAAGCAAATAGCAATTTCTGTCCCAGGGACTGACGACAGTAACAATGTATGGTGGTATCTGTGGGCGTCCACCCAAGGCCTGATTTACAGTAGGCTGTCACTCATGGGTGTGGTGAGAAATCTTGCGTTCAATGACTATCTTTTGGATGAGAGCCCTCGGGGAAGCCTCCTCTCCTCTGACAGCCCCAAATAAGTGTGATTAGAATGACCAGCAGGCTTGATGTTCAAATTCCAGGAACGATGAACTCTGCTGTGCAACCTGTGGAGTAAATACAGAATAAATATCACGGCAGAGATCCCAAGTGCAAGCAAATAGCACGCCCCTTGGCAGGGGAAATACCGTTGTGAGAACGAATCACGTCCCATCTGCCAGCAAGCTGAAATAAGGCTATGGGAAACACCAATCTTCTGAAGTTAGTAGATTCAAATGGCCCAAACACATTTTGCCAATTTTCTTCCACAAAGATGTTACAACAAATCTGTGAATTTAGGAGTATTCATTCATTCATTCATTCATTCATTCATTCATTCATTTCTTCTTCTTTTTAAAGATTTATTTACTTTTATTGGAAAGTCAGATTTACAGAGAGGAGAGACAAACATCTTCCAACTGTTGGTTTATTTCCCAAGTGGTTGCAATGGCTGGAGCTGAGCTAATCTAAAATCAGGAACTCCTCCAGGTCTCCCATGTGAGTGCAGGGTCCCAAGGCTGTCCTCTACTACTTTTCCAGGCCACTAGCATGGAACTAGATGGAAAGTGGAGCAGCCAGGATATGAACCAGTGCCCAAATGGGATCCTGGTGGATGCAAGATGAGGATTTAGCCATTAGGCTATTGCACCAGTTCCAGAGGTATTCATTCTAAAGTCTAAGTCATTTATAAGCTTTTAATAAACTAGCCTACCTAAAACAATAAAGATCCGTAAGTTGAGGGTACCCACTTGCCATGACACCCAAGGACAAAGGGCCATGCCATTGTTTCTGAAGTTTATCAAAGTAAAAAGAAAAAATAGTTGCTGGGACTTCTCTGCTGTTAAAATGAATGTTTAGGGGCTAATGTTGTAGCCCAGTGGGTTAAGCCACTCTCTGAAGCACTATTTGTATTGCATATTGGCACTAGTTCAAGACCCAGCTGCTCCCAGTTCTGATATAGCTCCCTCCTGATGCACCTGACAAGGCAATAAAAGATGGCCCACATGCTTGTGTACCTTTCACCCATGTGGAAGACCTGGAAGAAGCTTCTGCCTTCTCTCTCCTGGCTTCAGCCTGACTCAGTTAACATATGTTTGACCACATATGTTAATGAGACCATAAGAGATATTAGAAGAACTCTTGCTTGTTTTTCCTAAGAAGTCACTATTATCTACTAGACCCCACCATGTAGTCTTACAGCTCTCACAATTGTAACAAGCATGCTAACTGGTTCCAGTTTCCAGCAGATGCAAGAACTCTCTCTACTATGTAAATAGCTATGTATGGCTGTGAAGATGGGCTCTTGAAGAGCTAAGATAAGCGATGAGCATCTGCTTGCCAACAAGGGAGAGGCAGAAACCCACCAAGATGGAAAGGAGCTCCAACTTGTCTGGATTATACAGACACGTGTTATGTGCTGCTCTTGGATATAGCCATTTTTTTTTTGTTAAGGATTTGTTTATTGGGCCTGGTGGCGTGGCTTAGCAGCTAAAGTCCTTGCCTTGAACACGCCAGGATCCCATATGAGCGCCGGTTCTAATCCCAGCAGCTCCTGCTTCCCATCCAACTCCCTGCTTGTGGCCTGGGAAAGTAGTTGAGGATGGTCCAAAGCTTTGGGACCCTGCACCTGTGTAAGGGATACCCGGAAGAAGTTCCTGGATCCTGGCTTCAGATTGGCATAGCATCGGCCGTTGCGCTCACTTGGGGAGTGAATCATCGGACGGAAGATCTTCCTCTCTGTCTTTCCTCCTCTCTGTATATCTGACTTGCAAAAAAATAAGTTAAAAAAATTTTTTTTCAAAAAAAAAAAAGAAATGAGAAAAATATTGGCCAATTTACAGGCAAAAGTGGAAGGGAACTCAAAGTCCAGAAATTCACATTTGTGTTAGTTGACCGACTCACCTTGCATCAAATTCCAAACTGGATGACACAAGGAGGAGTGCGGGTTTGAGTAGCACAGTCCTAGGAGATTTTCCACTTGAACAAGTGGCTGAATCCTCCATCAAAAGCTGCTGAAGTGTGAGGCCTTCCAAACAGAGCTCATAGTTTGAAGGTGACCACCACTGAGGTGGAAGAAGTGCAGCGGGGGTGAGGGGCTGAAGCCAAAGAATACAATCGGGATGCGACAGGTATGCATACTTGTGTAGGACGGAGCTTTGAATATGGTTACCGGCACACAGAACTGACTGGAAGTAGAGATGAGCAGCCTACACCATTTTTCAATCCAGGAACCCAAATTGGAAAAGTATTGACAGCTCAGGCTTTTAGTCTCTTGCTTGCTCTTAAGAATGTCAGCCTCTCAAATAGAAACTTCCATTATGGCCCAAAAAGCTGCCAGCCAATACAGACGATGCCAGAGTGCCATTTCTGAAGCCATGGAAAGCAAATGATAGTTGCTTCCACATTATGGGATGAGAGCCAAATGGAAGGTGTGAATGGTTGGATCATTTCCACGTGTCTTCTAATGACTGATTCCTGTAGTTTTTTGTTTTTATCCAAATGTGAGTGATGAATGCAGCAGGTCTATTTCCACCATTTCATTGTAGTGTGTGTAGGTTGTGGGACTGGGAATGGAATGAGAAACAAGAGATTCTCAGGGTACAAAATCGAGAGTGGCTCTGTTTCTCAGGGGTGCTGCAGGGGCAGACTTTGCCCACAGGGAACCACCCACAGTTCTGCTTACAGAGCCTGCTTTTGGAGTGGAATGTGGTAACCGGCTGGAACTTTGGTCAACTTGGTAAAGGGACAGGGCAGTATTTATATGTGTTAAGAATGAAAAAACCATTGGGCTACGAAAGCACGGACTTTGGCGTAGATTAGAAAGCCATTCCCAGTTCATAGGGTCTCTCTTCCTTGGCACATCTACAACTATATATTTTTTAAAGATTTATTTATTTTTATTGGAAAGTCATATTTACAGAGAGAAGGAAATACAGAAAGATCTTCTTTCCATCTGTTGGTTCACTTCCCCAGTGGATGCAATCAGTGGTGAGAGCTGAGTTGATCCGAAGCCAAGAGCCAGGAACTTCTTTCAGACCTCTCACGGGGGTTTGGGTCCCAGAGCTTTGGGCCAACCTCTACGGCCTTCCCAGCTCACAAGCAGGGAACCAGATGGAAAGTGAAGCAGCTGGGATATAAACTAGCATCCATATGGGATCCGGGCAGTTGCAATGTGAGGATTTAGTCACTAGGCTATTGTGCCTGGTAAAATATTGTGCCTGAGAAAGCAGCAGAGGATGATCCAAAGCCTTGGACCCCTGCACATCCATGCAACACCTGGAACAAACTCCTGGCTCCTGGTTTCAGGTTGGCTCAGTACCAGCTGTTGTGGCCACTTGGGGAGTGAACCAGCAGACAGAAGATCTTCCTCTCTGTCTCTCCTTCTCTCTGTAAATCTGACTTTCCAATAAAAAATAAGGAAGTTTTTTTTTTGTTGTTGAAGATTTATTTTTATTGTAAAGTCAGATATACAGAGGAAGAGGAAAAAGAGAGGAAGATCTTCTGTCCAATGGTTCACTCCTCAAGCAGCCTCAATGACTAGAGCTGAGACAATCTGAAGCCAGGAATCAGGAGCTTCTTTCCAGGTCCCCCACTGTTCTCGATTGCTTTCCCAGGCCACAAACAGGGAGCTGGATGGGAAGCAGGGCTGCCGGGATTAGAACTGGCGACCATATGGGATCCAAGTTTGTGCAAGGCAAGGACCTTAACTATTACGCTATCGTGCTGGGCCAAAAATAAATAAATATTAAAAACAAAACAACAACAACAAAAGCTTTGGGCCTAACACGATGGCTCAATGGCTAAATCCTTACCTTGCAAGCACCAGCATCCCAATATGGGTGCCAGCTCATGTCCCAGGTGCTCTACTTCCATTCCAGCTCCCTGCTTATGGCCTGTGAAAGCAGTTATCGAGGGCCTAAGGCTTTGGGACCCTGCAGCCAATTGGGTGACCCAGCGGAGGCTCCAAGCTCCTGACTTCAGATCAGCTCAACTCTGGCCATTGTGGCCACTTAGGAGTGAATCAGCTGATGGAGGATCTTTCTCTCTGTCTCTTCTCTTTGTAAATTTGTCTTTCCAATAAACATAATAAATAAATCATTAAAATAAAAGATTTATTGCCTTGCCAAGTTTTTTTTATTATTCTGAAGTAATTACAAAAAGCAAAACAAAAATAATCACACTTTTCTAATTTAATCGTTCAAGCAAAACTAATGCCTATTTCTTGAAAAATTTAAATACATAAAAGTTTAAAATACATTCCAATAGAGTTAATAAAATCTGGGACAGAACAAAACACATAGTATGTTTTCAATCTGCTCCAAAGCAATTTCAATAACAAAATGCTTTCCTTTTTATTGAATAGTTGTGTGGTTTTTGACAAACTAAGATAAACATTATCTTTATCACGCCACTGACCTTAACAGGTGCTTGGATGGAAGCGAGTGCTGGATGCCTGAATCATATGAAATCAGTGAAGGAACCCCGTGATGCCTTGGGCAGCTCTAGGAGCAGGATTCCTGCTGCTTCACTGCCTTTGTTCTCCAACCAGGCAGGCTGGCTAGGCAGGGGCTGCCCCCCGACCACCGACCATCGTTTTTGTCATCTTTATCGAGAGGAAAGGATGTCAGATTCACTTTCCACTTGAATAATGTATGAGCAGAAGTAACAAACAAAAAGATTCTCTGGGTTTCCAGGTCTCTCCAGTTTTCTGACTAGAGAGAAAGCAAGAAGGCATCTTTGTCGTTCTCAGTTCCAGCCTATGAAAGCATTTGCTTCATGGTGGAAAATTTTTTTTAAGATTTATTTTATTTATTGGAAAGTCAGATATACAGACAGGAGGAGAGACAGAGACGAAGATCTTCCGTCCGAAGATTCACTCCCCAAGTGAGCGCAACGGCCGATGCTATGTCAATCTGAAGCCAGGATCCAGGAACTTCTTCCGGGTCTCCCACACAGGTGCAGGGTCCCAAAGCTTTGGACCATCCTCAACTGCTTTCCCAGGCCACAAGCAGGGAGTTGGATGGGAAGCAGGAGCTGCTGGGATTAGAACCGACACCCATATGGGGTCCCGGCATGTTCAAGGTGAGGACTTTAGCCACTAGTCCTCCACGCAGTGGAAATTTTTAAGCTTTATTGCTCCAAGTTATTCTTCCATAGCATTTAATCTTGGCCAAACAAGAATGAGAATGAAGGTATTTTTTTGTTCCAGGAAACCATATTGGTGATTCCAGTACCTTAAACTGAAAATTTGCCTCATTCAGCATGAGCAAAGCTGTCTACCTATAAATCATGCAGTTGAGTGAGCCTCTCCCAGCACAATGACTAGGAAAATTGGCTTTCCTTTTCTTTTTTCTCTCAAGTACACACACAAACTGTGCTTCAAGTTCAAGGACCACTTGATGATCTGTCTTTTGCTATGTGCTTGATAATATTTTGTTTCCGTTCTTTGACAAAATCTCTTGAAGGGAATGATTCAAGGCCCTGCCTCCAGGGTAGTGAAAAGTGCTTGCCTAGGCATGGGGGTCCTGGGTGTTGGCTGTTAAGCAGGGCTATAATGTCACTGGGTGGGCTGCCCAGCTTGGCAACGGTGCCCTGTAGGATCTCATCCAGGAGTTTTTCTTTCCAAACAGGTTTGCTTATCATAGACTTTTCAGAGTTTCAAAGGAGTTGGTGGTATCTACATTTCCGTCTTTTTTTTTTAAAGATTTATTTATTTTTATTGGAAAGTCAGATTTATAGAAAAAATGACACACAGAAATAGCTTCTATTGTTGCATCCGCTCAACTACTAAAACAGAATGTTACATTCATCAGTGACAGTCACAACAAAGATTATAAATGAGAAGCAAAGCAACAAACTGACCAACCAACTGGCCAGCTGGAACTAACACTCTTATTGGAGTGCAACCCCGAACAGTACAATTACAAAGTTGTTATAGGGGCAGTTTGTCACAGCTTTGGGGGGGCACAATTTGCTTGAGAGGTGAGTGAGGAAGGATTACGCATTCCTTGCTTATCTCGGCTTGCCAGCCCCTGCCTGCTCTCCTCAGGTCTGGGCTCCAACCTTGGTGCCACCTGTGACAACCAGACCCCGATCTTGAATTATCTATGGGTTAATAAGGCTGGGGCCTTGATTTATGGGGATTGGGGCTATTGGCACTAAAGGTCACATTGGCCATTAGGCCTGCAAGCTCATGGTTTCTTAGTTAAGCAAGCAAAGCATAAGTTATAAAAGCAAAAAGAATTGCAGTTAGCAATGAGCCATGTTTACTCTATTTTGACTTCAGCTCTGCACTATCTGTTGGTTCATTCCCCAAGTGCCACAACAGCTAGAGCTGAGCCAATCTGAAGCCAGGAGCCAAGAGCCTGGAGTTTCTTTCAGGTCTCCCACGCAGGTACAATGTCCCAAGGCTTTGGGCTGTTCTCCACTGCTTTTCCAGGTCATAAGCAGGGAGCTAAATGGGAAGTGAAGCAGCCAGGATATGAACCAGTGCCCATATGGAATTCTGGTGCATGCAAGGAAAAGACTTTAGCCACTATGTTATCATGCTGCGCCCTTTTCCTTCTTTCCTTCCTTCCTTCCTCCCTCCCTCCCTCCCTCCCTCCCTCCCTCCCTCCCTTCCTTCCTTCCTTCCTTCCTTCCTTCCTTCCTTCCTTCCTTCCTTCCTTCCCCTCCCTCCCTCTCTCCTTACCCTCCTTCCCTTTCCTCCCTTCCTCTCTACCTTCCTTCCTCCAAACCTTCTTTCCCTAATATTTATTGGGCCTGGGTGTGATGGCTTACTGGCTAAATCCTTACCTTGCAAGTGTTGGAATCCCATATGGGTGCCTGCCAATTTGTGTCCCAGCTCCTCCACTTCCCTTTCAACTTCCTAATTGTGGCCTGGGAAAGCAGCAGAGCATGGCCCAAGGCTTTGGGACCCTGTACCCATGTGGGAGACCTGGAGGAAGCTCCTGTCTCTTTGCTTCATCTGGATCTACCACATGACTGTGAGGTCCCAAGGCTTTGGGCTATCTCTCTGTTGCTTTTCCAGGCCACAGGCAAGGAGCTGGCTTCAAAGTAGAGCAGCCAGGACATGAACCAGCACCCTTATGAGATGCTAGCACTTGTAGGTGGAGGACTAGCCTGTGAGCCTTGATGCTATCACCAGATATCTACATTTTCAAAAATGAGCTAAAACAAAAACTCTAAAATTATCCTTGTATTGCTTGTCGTGCCCATAGTGCACAAACCCCAGAGGGTTTTTCCTTTCCAAGCCATTAAAAAACATTTCAGTTATTTGAAGATTGGATTCAAAATATGAGAAAGGAAAATAACACACTTGTCAGTGGATGACATCCCCTGAAACCATCTCCCTCAGCTTCAATCTCAAGACCCATTGGCTCTATCCAAGTCCCTCCAGTGCAGACTGGTCAGGCGATGGGATGGACAATCTGCAAAGTGCTTCAAAGGCAGACGCTTACTTTGGGATGAAGCTGCTTGATTGGAAGCTAGTCTTTCCAAAACAGAATTCCACTCAAGAAATATCACCTGCCCTTTTAGGTTTGTTGGCCTCGGGCTTGCACTGGCAGAATCATACCTTATCAGAGCCCTAGGCCTTCATATCCAGTTGTACTAAGCTATAAAAGCAAGTCAAAAGGTATGAGGATTTGGCCCTCCTGTACTTTTGTTTGTTTGTTTGTTTGGTAACACTGTCTAATTTTTAGGTGCAACAAAATAAAAGGTAGATATTTGCAGCCAAAATAATAGAGAGTATCTTATTTAATTCTCATCAAGAGTAAGTTATTTTAGAAGTCTTAAAAATGACAATGGGAACTGACACTGTGGAGCAGTAGGCTGAGGTTCTGCTTTAGGCAGCAGTGTCCTGATCGGGTGCCAATTTGAGTCTACTTTCTGTTTGTGGCCTGGGAAAGCAGTCGAGGACGGCCCAAAGCCTTGGGACCCTGCACCCATGTGGGAGACCTGGAAGTTGTTCCTGGCTCCTGGCTTTAGATCGGTTGAGCTCCAGCCATTGCAGCCAGAGTGAACCAACAGACAAAAGATCTTCCTCTCTCTCTCTCCTCTGCGTAACTGACTTTCCACTAAAAAATATTGTCAACATTTTCACAGATACATCAGTAGGAGAATGCCAAGAATTAAAAATATGATGCTCTTTCATTTCTTTTTGCATTTCATCAGCTGCTCTGGCGGACAGGCATGACATGGCCATGGGGAAACACGGCTTGTATTTTTCTGTTCATCCTTGACAACAACTTGGTTGCCTCCCATTGGAGTGAACTTCCATGTTCCAGGCTACTCTTGTGATTGCTCTGCAGATGAGACTGGGTCACCATGGAGAGCTAGACAAAGAACTGGTCTTCCTCCATAGAAGCAGCCTTTGATGTTTCTGAGGATTTTGCATAAATCAGTTGTTTCTTCCTTGCATACTCAGTCTTCTGAAAAAAAAACAGTATTGAATAAGCTGAGGAAATCATCTTATTTAGGACTTTCTGCAACTCTTCTACCTTATCATGATCGTGAGTAGGAGTTTGTATACAGATTAAAAATAATAATAAAATAAAAATAAGGGTCCAGCGTGATAGTGTAATAGTTAAGGTCCTCGCATTGAACACTCCAGGATCCCATATGGGTGCCAGTTCTAATCCCGGCAGCTCCTGCTTCCCATCCAGCCCCCTGCTTGTGGCCTGGGAGAGCAGTCGAAGATGGGCCAAAGCCTTGGGATCCTCCATCCACATGGGAGGCTTGGAAGAAACTCCTGGCCCCTGGCTTCAGATCAGCTCAGCACTGGCTGTTGCAGACACTTGGGGAGTGAATCATCGAATGGACGGAAGATTTTCCTCTCTGTCTCTCCTCATCTCTGTATATCTGACTTTCCAATAAAAATAAAATAAATCTTTAAAAAATAAAAGGAGCAAAAAAAAACCCCTCCCAATGAATAATAATAAAAATCATACAAACTTCATTTACATAAATCATATTTTTAAAAGGGTACTTAAGACTTTCCAAATACTTTTTTACTTTTTAAATATTATCTATAGTCTTGAGTTAACTTACATGGGTTATATTTCTGATGGAAATATAGGGCATACACACTGAGTAACTTCTCTCTCTAGCTTCTTGGGTCTTTTACTATGTCAAAGACTGCAAAATGCAATGCTTCAGGAATGAGGCGGGTAACTTGCACAAGCAAGACAAAGGGGTGGTCTTTACAGAAGACAGTCTGAAAAAACAAAGGGGCTGCTTCGGGAAAAGAGCAATGGCTCTTTAGACTAATCCTCCACCTGCGCTGCTGGCATCTCATATGTGCCTCGGTTCTAGCCCCCGCTCTTCCATTTCCAATCCAGCTCTCTGCTTATGGACTGGGAGGGCAGCTGAGGATGTGGGAGAGCTGGTCAAAGTTCCTAACCCCTGGCTTTGGATCAGCTCAGCTCCAGCTCTTGCGGCCATTTGGACTGCGAACCAGTGGATGGAAGATCTCTCTCCTTCTCTCTGTAAATATGCCATTCCAATAAAAATAAATCAATCCAAAATCAAACAAAGAAAAGCTCCAACAGGCACAAGGCTTGTTCATGAGTACTGATCCCACCATGTGCCTACTCCCAGCTCAACTTTCCATTTCTCTCTTTCTTAAAAAGAATTGTTTCATTTTTATTGCAAAGTCAGATATACAGAGAGGATGAAATACAGAGAGGAAGATCTTCCATTTGTTGATTCACTCCCCAAGCGGACGCAACAGCCAAAGTTGAGCCGATCCAAAGCCAGAAGCCAGGAGCCTCCTCTGGGTCTCCCACGAGGATATAGGGTCCCAAGGCTTTGAGCCGTCCTGAATTGCTTTCCCAGGCCACAAGCAGGGAGCTGGATGGGAAGTGGGGTTATCGAGATTAGAACCAAAGCCTATATGGGATCCTAGTGCGTGCAAGGCGAGGACTTTAGCCAGTATCTTTTTAAAAGATTTATTTATTGTTATTTTTTACTGGAATGGTAGACTTATAGACAGGGAGAGACACAGAGAAGATGATCTTTCATCTAATGGCCGGAGCTGAGCCAATCTGAAGCCAAGAGCTTCTCATGATGGGTCTCTCTTGCGGTGCAGGGTCCCAAAGCCCTGAGCCATCCTCCACTGCTTTCCCAGTCCATAATAAGGAGCTATATGGGAAGTGGGATGTAAACCAGCACCCATATGGGATCCTGGCACATGCAAGGTAAGGACTTTAGGCACTAGGCTAATGTGCTGGCCCTGAATGCCAGTGCTTGAAAGGGGAAGATTAGCCAATAGAGTCATCATGCAGTCCTATTTCCACATTTTAATGAGTAATGGGTATGTTATTTATCATGAATTGCATTGTCATACAATGAAAAGGAGCCAGAAATCTGACATTCAGGACAATTTCCATAGAGAGAAAAGTTGAGAGTCATAAAAGGGAGACTATAGAAGGGAAATGAAAAGCTAAGAAACACAAAACAGAAATTTGAGAGGCAGTAGGAAAAGGCCTTTGCAAAGTTTAATCATTGACATTTGCAACAAAATGGATGGAGCTGTAGATCATTATGCTAAGTTAAATAAGCTAGTCCCAGAAAGACAAATAGCACAGCTTCCTCTTGCTTGTGGAAGTTAATATTTATAGTTGGGATGAAAAGTGTGTGGATGTCCCTCATTTGGTATGCAGTTATAAATATTGCTTCATTGATTGATGCCATGTAAATTGCAGCATATACTCTTTTTCTCATTTTAGGATTCTCATGACTGCCTCTATGATATTAACATCTTTGTTTTCAAGAAAAAATAGCATTTATCTGTATGTATGCAAGGTCTACATTTGAAGTGAATATGACAAAGTTTTAAAAAGTATTAACTAATAAATGAAAAAGGAAAATTATAATCATTGATTCTGAAACTACAGTTATTTTTCTAGGTTGTAAAGAGCCTGTTTAAAGGTAAGTTCAAATGATATTCAGTGACTTAAAATTTTGTTTCAATTTATCCGCTTTTAGTTTATCTGAAAGGCAGAGAAGATGAGAGGTCTTATATCCATTGGTTTGCTCTCCACTCGCCCACAACTGTTCAGGGCTGGGTCAGGCCGAAGGTCAAACGCTGGAATACAACCCAAGTCCACTTGTGCCATCATCTCTGCTGTCTCCCAGGGTGGCAAATGCCAGGAAGTTAGGCTGGAAGTGGAGGAGTGGGGACTTGAACTCAACACTCCAAGATAGGACGTGGGTGTCCCAAACAGGTTTGTAACTTTCATGCCAATTACCTGCCACTCCAATGACTTATCCTGAATAGGGTCATAAAAATTTCCATGTGCTTTCGGATAATTCTTCTTGGGAAATTTTTCTCTGATCACTGGTAGGGAATTAATTTTAAGTGACTTCTGAACTTTGAGGAAAATGTTGTACATACTATTGCACATTTTTCGATTGCATTTAGAGCCTTAGCACAGAATCTTTGGGCAGAACAAAAGGCAAGTATATTTTGATCATCCAAGTGTCAAAAGTTTGAGAGTAAGCTTTCATTTTGCCTTACAAAGTCAGCCAAACTGTGGCTTAAAACAAAATAAACAGCCCAGAAGTATAAAATCAGTTATCAGTTACATGTCTACTTTCATGAAAGTTATTGTAAGTAGATAATTGTGTAAAAGGATTGCAAAGTTGTACTGGTGATAAAATTTCTTTTTTTTTTCAGATTTATTTATTTTTATTGGAAGGCAGATCAAGTTAGTGAAGAGACAGAAAGATCTTCCATCTGCCAGTTCACTCCCCAAATGGCTGCCAATAGCTGGAGCTGAGCTGATCTGAAGCCAGGAATCTGGAGCTCCGTTGGGGTCTTTTACAGCGGTACAGGGTCCAAAGGACCTGAGCTACTCTTTGCTGCCCTCCCAATCCATAAGCAGGGAGCTGTATGGGAAGTGGAGCACTGGGAACACGAACTAGCATCTATATTGGATGTCAGCACCTGCAGGCTAAGGTTTAGTCTATGGAGCTATGGTGCCAGCCCTGAAAAAAACTGAAAGCCCAGAAGGAACTTGCCTTTTGGTCCACGTGAACAGTAACCATAAGAGATAAAACTAATTCTCTAATTATGCTATAATTTGAAGGGCTACTGAAATTGCTGAAGATTAAGACTATTCAGAAGAAAAAAAAAAGACTACCCAGACAATTATATTTTCAGAAACTGTCTTGTGACGTTATATAACTTGAAGGAGGATGTGATCAAGAGGTAATTTTTCAGAGACAGGAATTTCCAGGGAGAAAATTCAGAATTGCTTATCAATTGTGACTTGTGTAATTTATAAGTTAATTATTAACATTAAGGGGAAAATATTTACAAGAGGGACTTTGGTAACTAGATGAAGATGAAGTGTGAGGCAAAGTGGTGAACTTCAGTTTTTGACAATTTATGACTTACATGCACTTAAAATCAGACCGTATTGCCCTAAGTATTGAATTTTTGAAGAATTATTTTAGGCAGTTAGCCAGGATAGGACAGGAAATAAATGATTAGACTAAAACCAAAATCAAATGCCTACAGTTCCAGGCAGAGGAGAACAAAGGGCATTCTGGAGACAAGGACCAACTGGGAGGCCGCATTCCATCTGCAGGGGGCAGCTGTGGATACAGGGAATTGCAGATGGTAGGATCTTCAGAACTGTAGATGTGATTTTGAGTATTGCATTTGTGTTACCTTTTTTCATTTAACTTAGGAAGTCAAAGCCTGCAAGGAAAACAAAGCTCCTGCCATATCCAGATTTAGCTTGCAAACCCTCTCTAGATGATGAAAAAATGCAGGGCATTAATATTAACTGAGCACCTAGCAAGTGTCAGGTAAGAAGCATAGAATCTTGGGCTTGGCACAATAGCTTGATTGGCTAACCCTCCCCCACTTCTAGTATCAGGATCCCATATGGGCACCAACTCATGTCCTAAGTGCTCCACTTCCCATCCAGCTCCCTGTTTGTGGCCTGGGGAAGCAATGGATGACTCATAGCCTTGGGACTCTGCACTCATGCAGGAGACCCAGAAGAAGCTCCTAGCCCCTGGCATGGGCTCAACTCTGGCCATTGCAGACATTTGGAGAGTGAACCACCATCTGGAAGATCTTTCTCTCTGCCTCCCTGTAAATCTGCCTTTCCAATAAAAATAAATGCATCATTAAAAAAAAAAAGAGTACATTTGGGCCCGGTGTGGTGGCATAGCAGCTAAGTCCTGGCCTTGAACATGCCGGAATCCCATATGGGCGCCATGGCGTTCTAATCCCGGCAGCTCCACTTCCCACCCAGCTTCCTGCTTGTGGCCTGGGAAAGCAGTTGAAAACAGCCAAAGCCTTGGGAGCCTGAACCTATGTGGGAGACGCAGCTCCTGGCTTTGGATAAGCTCAGCTCTGGCTGCTGCGGTCACTCTGGGAGTTAATCATTGGATGGAAGATCTTCCTCTCTGTCTCTCCTTCTCTCTGTATATCTGACTTTGTAATAAAAATAAATAAATCTTTAAAAAAGAGTGCATTTATATTACATATACAGGGAATACAGTGATCTTCATAACACTGTGAGGAAATTGACACTTGTAGAGGTCAAGATTCTGTTGATAATCATTTCCATGGGTAATAAAATATCTTATTAGAAAAATCAATAACAAAGCGCTAAATGGCCCACAAATGACCTAGTGCAGGACTGTTAATCATAACGAGGAAACCCAAGGATGACACAGGCATCATAGGCATATCCAACAAATCACATTCAGAGAGGGCTGTATGAATACGGTTACGTTTTTACTTAGCTTCCCCTGTGGAATTTGAAGCTGAAAAGTCTCTGCATTGCGAACCTGATTTCCAGTGCAAACATCGACATTTTCCTGAAACGGCTGAGCCTTTTTCCGTGAGTTATGACCCTCTGATTTTCTGCTTTGCTACTCACAGGGGCACTGAGGGCTGGATTTGCCATGAGGAGGCAGGAAGGCAGAACTGCCTCTGGAATATCCATCCTTGGTAAGTCTGAACGTGAAGTCCTACAGGGGGTGGGTTTTCTGCATGTTTTTGCTGATTTGGTCTATCACTTGATAATGGTAGAGATAGTTGACCATGCCATTACCTTAAGTTGAATTTGTCTTTGTACTGTCTGGATTTTTAAAAAATATTCTGTGTATGATAAATATCTTAAAATCAATTTTTAATGTGTATTTGAAAAGCAGAGACAGTTACATGCAAACACACATACACACAGAGAGATCATCCATCTGCTAATTCAACTTCTCCAATACCTGCAACAACCATGGCTGGGCCAGGCTAAAGCAGAAAATCTGGAACTCAGTCTGGGTCTTCACATGGGTGATAGGAACCCAGCTACTTGAGCCATCACTAGATGCCTTCTAGGTTACACATTAGCAGGAACCTAGAATTGCATGTAGTGCCAGGACTCGAACCTATACAACTTGATATGGGATGCCAACAAACCAAGCAGCATCTTTACTGCTGTGCCAAAAGCCCACCCCAATGCTACTCTTGAAATTCAATGATGAGGACAAAACAGCATCTAACACATATAACTCAGCATTAAGTTTGTAAGTAACTTAGAGAAACAGCTCTCCTAGATGACTTTACTAAATGTTCAGATCACTCCATTCTAGCTTTGTAGTTTTCCTTTGTTTCCTGAAAACATTTCCTCTCTTTACAACCTGGACTTCATGCATACCAGCTAGTGTGGGTGGAAAAAATCCTTCCAGATTGGCCCTAGTGAAATTATTTTTCTTTTTTATGAGACTACCATTTATTTTCCTCTTTTCTGGTTTAGGAGTCATTTATTAGATTTCTACGGTTTTAGTGCTTATCTTTTCTTTTCTTCCTTCCTTCTCTCCTTCTCTCTCTCTTTCTTTGGGCAAAGACAGACACACAGTTTTCATCCTTAGATTACTTCCAAAGGCTCACGGTAGCTGGGGCAGAACCAGGCCAAACCTGGGAGCAGGGAACTCTGGATCTCCCGCATGCGTGGCAGGAAGCCAATGACTTGGCATCAGGGTTGGCAGCGAGGCAGCAAGGGATCCTAACCAGGTACTCGGATACAGGATGTCTTAACTGGTATTTTAATTACTAGACCAACTCCCTATCCCATATTCTTAAATCCTTAATGAAGCATTTGTGACTCGATGATCTAAGTTAACCACTCTTGCCACATCTTTGCCCCTGTCTCACAGCATCATGGGACTGTAGGGCGACTACCACGTAATCAACTGGCCTCACTCCCAGTCTGTTCTCTAGAGGAGCCTCATGTTTTATTCTTCTCAGGTGACTTGTTAAAGATTGTTCTTGTTTTATATCTGCAGCACTTGTTTGGATGAATTTGTGTGTTTATCTTTTTCTTTGTTTTCCATTGTTCCTTTTTTCTTTTTTAGTTCTATTTGATTTGAAAGGTAGAACTATAGCAAGGGAGAAACAGAGAGAGAGAGAGATCCTCCATCTACTGGCTTACTCCACAGTTGCCAGAGCTGGTCCAGGTCAAGGGAGGAGTCTGGAACTCCACTCATGTCTCCCCTGTGAATGTCAAGGGCCAAAGCACCTGGACCATCTTCCTCCTCCTTCCTATGAGCATTAGCAGTGAGATGGATCAGAAGTGGAACAAGCTGGGACTGGAGTCGGCACTCCAGGATGGGATGCTCGCCTTACTACACTGGCTTTTCTCCAGCATTTCTTGAGCACTACTGTTGACTCCAGTTCAACGTTCCTTCTGAGCAAATATCATTCGGGAGCCCCTAGACTCCCTGGTGGTGAGCTCACTCATATGTGTAAAACGTTATTTTTCATTTTTTTCTGATAGCATCTAGCTTGACAGGTATTTTTTCTCATCAGAAATTATTATTCCATTAGTTTCTGTTTTCTATTACTGTTTTTGCTATTTGTCTAAATGTTGTTCCTTTTTTTAAAAATAGACACTATTTTTAAAATTTATTTTTATTGCAAAGTAAGACATGCCCCAAGTAACCACAATGGTCGGTGCTGTGCCGATCCAAAGCCAGGAGCCAGGAACCTCCTCCAGGTCTCCAATGCGGGTGTAGGGTCCCGAGGCTTTGGGCCATCCTCGACTGCTTTCCCAGGCCACAAGCATGGAGCACAACCAGTGCCCATATGGGATCCCGTGGTGTTCAACACAAGGACTTTAGCTACTAGGCCATCACACTGGGCCCTAAATGTTGTTCCTTTCCAAGTAAACTCTTCTCACACACTTTCTTTAATGCTTTGAAATTTCTTATGTCAAGGTACAGATTTGATTTTAGGTACTCATCGGGGGTTGTAGTGGGCATGTATTATTTTCATTGCAGCCTCATCTTCAGCAGGCTTTTCATGAGGATAACCCCTGTACAATCCGGGTTGAATGTGTGTGTGTGTGTGTGTTTGTCAGAAATGTGCGAGTGTGTGTGTGGAAGGTGCATGTCCCAGCTTGCTTCTGCTGGAGTCGTTTGTGTGCCATTGACCTAAAACCACATTCCCTACTGATATCTGAGTTTGAAGATTGGTAAACCATAGACTACAATGAGCCCCAAACTAGAGTCAAGACAAGTCCAGACAGGAAATCATCTGCTCTGACCTTTTCATCCCCACCGAAGCCTTGGCTGAAACAAACCAGCTGCCTTATTAGCTTCCTGTGCAACTGGGAGAGGGGAGGAAGAGGTATTTCCCTGTTCTTCCCTTCCCCAAGGATGCAACCCCTCTTCAACATTTTTACCTATTAGCACAGCACTCCTCTCCAACACTGTGCCAACTCTGCTGTCCCCTTGTGATCAGAAAATCCTAAGCGTCTTAATTACTTGGGTGGGAGGAAATAACACAACCCAGCTGTTGTAGCAAGAACATCAACCTTCTTTCTCTGGTTTTTCAGCTCCGTTATTGAGTCTCACTTTCAGAGATTCAGTTTCTTGGGTTCAGTTGTAGATTTTAAAGTATACTTCTTGGCGCATGTATGTGGACTAGTGATAAAGATACTGATTAGGACGCTTGAGTCCCAAATCCATGGAATACCTGGGTTTGATCCCTGACTCCAGTTTCCAGCTAACACAGACCAAGATAGACAGCAGTGATGGCTTAGTCATTAGGTTCTTGCCACCCACATGGGAGACCTGAGTTGAGCTCCTGGCTTCCAAGTGTGACCTCAGCTAGGGAATGTGCTAGGCACTTGGGGAGTGATCCAGCAGACAAGAGCTCTTGGCCTGTTTCTCACTCTATCTCTATGACTCAGAAAAAGAAAACTTATCAAAAAAATTTTTAAAAGGATGTTTGTTGTATTTGGCCAATAATTGTGGTAGGAAATATTCTGTTACTTAACTCACAATAAATTAAAAATGCAGGAAGCCATTGTTTCATACTGAATTCATATACCAGGCTCTGACAAACTGACTTAAAGTCAGCATAGAATAAATCATGACATTCCAAGTCACCAAGTTCAAAATAAATTGGTATTTGATCTTCTGAAAAAGCGGGTTTTAGAGAGATAACAGCCAAATTTCCCAGATTGGCCTCTAGCTGTGTTATAATGAAGTTCACCCTGATTTAGTCCTTACAGAAAGGATTCTGAAGGAATCTGATTTTAACCATCAAACAGCTTTTTATTGTTATGTCTCTTGGTCCCAGTCCAATCCCAGTCTTAGAAAAAAAAGTAACTTGGAAATTTCCAAGTGTGCCTTTGTTCTCTGGTTTCTTCTTCCCTTGTTTGTCTATAAAACCAAGCTCCCTTGTTCAACTCGTTGGAATGCTAGCTTATGGAATAAAGTATTACCTAAGTCTAGAATCACAAATAAAGCAAATTAAGATCCAGACACTGAATTCATTGCACTTATGACACCCCCAATAGCTCTGGCAATGACAGTCCATGCAGTCTATTTTCCACCAGATCGGGCAGACCAGATTCTTATATCTAGAATACAAATGAGAGTTCCAAATTTGGTAAATACAGTTTTTTTTTTCTATTGGAAGGCAGATTTACATAAGGGAGAGACAGAGAAAGATCTTCCATCCAGTGGTTCACTCTCCCAGTAGCTACGACAGCCAGAGCTGAGTTGATCAGAAGCCAGGAACCAGAAGCTTCTCCCGGGTCTCCCACATGGGAGATTAGGGTCCCAAGGCCTTGGGCCACCCTCTATTGCTTTTCCAGGCCAGAAGTAGGGAGCTAGATGGGAAGTGGAGCACCCAGGACATGAACCAGTGCCAATACTGTATCCTAGTGCATGCAAGGCGAGGATATAACCACTAGGCCATGGCGCTAGGCCAGGTAAATACTGTTCTTATGTAAATTCCATCACAGACCTCTCAAATTAATATTTTACTCCAGGGGCCAGCATGTGGCGCAGTGGCTGGTCCACTGGTTACAATCCTAGCATCCCATACAGTTACTGGTTCAAGTCCTGGCTGCTCCACTTCTGATCCAGTCTCCTGTTACTTTCTGAAAAAGCAGCGGACCTGCACCCACGTGGGAGATTCAGAAAAACGTCCTGGTTTCTGGCTGTGGATTAGTCCAGCTCCAGCCACTGAGGCTCTCTGGGAAATGAACTGGCAGATAAGAGACCTCTGTCTCTGTTTCCGCAACTCCGCCTTTCAAACAAAATAAATAAATGTTATTCCAGCTACAATTAATTATAGACCAAAAAAAGCCTCTCTGGAGAGATTTCATAGAAAAGACCCAAATCTTTTATTCAAATATTTGTAGATTCATTTAGAATTTAAATGTTCTGTAAATATTCAAATGACCTCTTCTTTTGTTGACCACATTAAAATGAATAGAAGGGCCTAGTTTAAAAAGCTGCCCTTGGCACACTGCTCTGATTAGCATCACATTTTGCGTAAAATTCACTTTAAAAGCAGTCCTGGCTACTTTGTTGTTCAAGTTTTTTTTTCCTTATTTATTTATTTAGTCACTTTGTTCAGTTCAAGAATCCTTGCCCTGGCGGAAATCCTTTTCAGGTAGATTAATTGCTTTGACTTGGTTGAGTACTAAAGGATCTGGCAAGGGGAAAGGTTAGGAACTGGATTCTACAGAAGGGAAGTGAGAGAGGATCTTAGAAAAGAGCATGGGAAGTGGGCAGGGATAGACTGGAGTTTACAGTGTGATGGGCAGAACCTGCCTGTCATTAACTGGTGCCTTGCAAATGTGTAATTGAACACCATTCAGAAAACCCAACTAAAACAGGTAAAGCAGTCTAGGACTCACCAGAGCTGGAAGAAGTGTCCCCACCTTGCCTGAAGAGCAGACAGGACGTGGGGTGAGCCACAGCCAATATACCTGCATTCATTGCTGTGCAGCAATGGCCCAAGGGGGAGGGAGTTGGCGGATCAGTAGCAAATCCATTTCCTCCTCCCATTGGCTAACAGGACTAGAAGCCACAGGGCGAGGACTTGCACTGATAAAGTCAAAAGAGCTCTGCCTTCTGCGGGCCATGGAAAAGGCAGCAGGGCAGATCTGGGTAGGCAGACTGTTCAGTGTGAGGAGCTGGTGGGAAGGCCTGCATATCTATGGGGAAGGCACTGGGATTGATGCAGTCGTATGCCAACATACAAAACCTTAGCCCCGCCCCCCCTTTTTAAAAGGATTTTATTATTTTTTAAAAAAAGATTTACTTATTTTTATGACAAAGTCAGATATATAAAGAGGAGGAAAGACAGAGAAGAACTTTAGTCCGATGATTCACTACCCAAGTGACTGCAATGGCCGGTGCTGCACCGATCCAAGGCTGCTGCAATTAGAACCAGCGCCCATATGGGATCCTGGTGTGTTCAAGGTGAGGACTTTAGCTGCTAGGCCACTGCTCTGGGCAACTTTAGCCCTCTTTGACTGCCTTCTTTTATTTGACCCATTTTATATTCATGCTGCTTCTGCTAATGACTTGTGACTTCTTGATGGTGCCTTTTTCTTAGTTTGGGTGATGAATGCACTGTCATCTAGTGGGCAGGTGCTATTCAGGAGTTGTAAAGATACACATCACGCAAGTGCCAGTTCTGGTTTTCACTGGTGCAGTGGGTGATGGCCCACGAACATGCAGCGTTCTTCAGGAGATCCAGGCTGAATTTGGGGCTCTTGAATTTGGCCTGGCCTTTCACCCAGCTGTTATACGCATGTGGGGAGTTCACTAGCAGACAGATGGTCTCTCTCTGTTTCTCTGTCTCTGTCCCTATGCATTTCAACAAAATGAGTAACATTTTTACTTGAAAAAATAAAAACAAAAAAGACACCCTTGTCAGAGAGTCTACCCATGCTGGAGGCCAGCTCCAGCTGAGTTCGGAACTCGAGAAGGGTGCGTGGATTAGGCATAAAGAAGAAAGAAATGGACCACTATAATTTCAGGATCATAATGGACAATGCGAGAAAGCTGTCCACTTTATTTATACAGAAGCTGTCACAAAGGCTGGCACAGACTTTTCACACCTGGTCAAGCGGGCATTCCTAAGGATAGTTCTGCCAATTGTTTCACCTTGAGGCAGGATATCAGCCGTCCTAATCCTGTGGTCAGGAAGTTCTCAATAGATGGCATATATCAATCAGTAACACATTCCTACTACAATCCTCATTCTACAACTTAGTCTTGAATCAGTTAAGGGAGGAAGTGCATCACAGGAGGGACCTAAAGATCAAGGAAAGAGGGAAAAAAACCTGAGCATAGATTCCCACTACATCCAGGGACTTAATGCCCTTGATTAGCATATGGTTAATGGGGAAGGAAAACCCTAAACATAGGTTCCTACTACACCTAGGGACTTATCAGCAAGACCAATTTACAAGCTCACATTGATAGTAAAGACCAACTCACAGTGGCAGACAATGGCTAAATAGATTACAGAAATCTCAGCGGGTTGTCCAGTGTCCATGCAAAGGGAGGTGGAAATGCCTTCAGGTGGTTGTAGAGACATCTGCTGGGCCTTGCCATGCAGCGGGAAATTCCTTGCGGCCTTGCCTGCAATAGAACAGTTCTCTTCACACCTCCGTGTCCTCCACACCCACTGCACGGACCCCAGTATACCCATTTGGATTTTGTGTGGATTTTGGAGCTGTGGGCCACTCCTGGGTGGATGCCAGGACATGGCTGCCTCAGAGGAAATTTGCAGCCGTGGAAGCTGATGGGATTATTCCTGAGGATAACTGCTTTTACAAATATCAGGAAACTCCTCTGCCAGCTGGCTCTTCCATGACTTCTTTTTAAGATTTATTTATTTTTACTGGAAATTCGTATTTATAGAATAAAGGAGAGACAGAGAGAAAGATCTTCTACCCACTGGTTCACTCACCAAGTAGCCTCAACAGCTGGAGCTGAGCTGATCCAAAGCCAGCAGCTTCTTTCATATCTCCCATGTGGGTGCAGTGCCCAAGAGTTTGTGCCATCTTCCACTGCTTTCCCAGGACACAAGAAGGGAACTGGAAGAGAGACAGAGCAGCTGGGATATGAAGTGGTGCCCATATGGGATCCTGGGCATGCAAGTCATGAGGACTTTCGCCATTAGGTTACTATGCTGGGCCCCCAAGATTTAGGTTTTTGTTTATTGGAAAGTCAAATATACAGAGAGGAGGAGTCAGAGATGATCTTCTGTTCAAAGATTCACTCCCCAAGGGGTCGCAACGGCTGAAGCTGAGCTGATCTGAAGCCAGGCACTTCCTCTGGGTCTCCTATATGGGCATAACATCCCAAGGCTTTGGGCCATCTTCTCCTGCTTTCCCAGGCCACTAGCAGGCCGCTGGATGGGAAGTGGAGCAGATGGGACATGAACCCTAGCCGCACCAGGTTGAAGCTCTAAAGTTGGGAGTCAGGAGTTTCTTCTGCATCTCCGACATGCTTGCAGGGCCCCAAGCACTTGGACCATCTTCCACTGCTTTCCCAGGAAATGGAGCAGCCAGGACTTGAACTGGCATCCATAGGGGATGCTGGTGTCACAGGTGATAGCTTTACATGCTACGCCATAGAGTCAGCCCTATTCAGTTCCCTGACATGCATTTAAGAATGGTCTTGGGTCCAGCGTGGTAGTCTACTGGCTAAAGTCTTTGCCTCTCATATGCCAGGATCCCATATGGGTGTTGGTTTGTGTCATGGCTACTCCACTTCTCTTACAGCTCCCTGCCTGTTGCCTGGGAAAGTCCCTGGCTCCTGGAACCAGATCAGCTCAGCTCCAGCTGTTGTAGCCACTTAGAGAGTGAATCAGTGGGTAGAAGATTTTCCTCTTTGTCTCTCATTCTCTCTGTATATCTGCCTTTCCAATTAAAATAAATAAAATCTTTGAAAAAAGAAAAATAATAAGAAATGTTCTCCAAAGCAGTTGTCTCAGGTTAAGCCTTCACCAGTTCTAAGATATTTTGTGGTTTTTTTTTTTTTGCATTTTTTGCAATGCTTACTTACTTCATTTGATTATAGCCATTCTGAAGGTTGTGCGGTAGTATCTCATTGATTTTAATATGCTTTTCCATGATAACCAGTGCGGTGCTCCATGAATACCTTTTCAAATGTTCATTTGTACATATTTTTGGTGGAATATCAATTCTAGTATTTTGTTCCTTCAATTTTTTTCTAAACTTTTCTTTGAAATTTTTAGGGGTTGGCATTGTGTATCAACTGCTTGAAATGCTAGCAGCCCATAAAAGCACCAGTTTTAAATTCTGGCTGCTCTACTTCTTGTTCATTTCCTTGTTAGTGTGCCTGGGGACCAGTGGAGTATGGCCCAAGCGCTTGTGCCCCTGCACCCTCGTGGGAGGCCTGGAAGAAGCTCCTGGATTCTAGTCTTGGCAGTAATCTGGGAATAGCAATCCTACTCTGGGAAGTAAACAGTGGGTCTCAGTATCTTTCTAACTCTGCCTTTCAGATAAATAAGACTATACATGTTTAAAACAAAATTAGCAGGGAGCTGAGCTGGGTTGGAAGTGGAGCAGCTGGGGCTTGAACTGTCACCCATACAGAATGACAATGTCATAGAATTGCCCCCTGAATCCCCTGCTGTTGCTGCAACTTTTTTTTTTTTTTTTAAAAATGTGGGATAAGCAGCTTTTAGTGAGCTCAAAGCAGGAGTTTTGTGAGTCCCGATGATCTCTGGTTATCTATTGGGTTTCTTGTCTATGCTCTTCTTGGGTTACTTGAACTAATTCTTTTCCATGTAGTGAATCTTGAACTTCTCTCTCTCTTTTTTTCTCTAGGGTAACTATATTTCCAGCCAGTTTTATAAATCAGGTGCCTCAGGTGCACACATTTCTGGTTGGGCTTCAAAAATACAAATGTAGTTAGAATTCCCCTCCTCCCTTCCCTTGATTTTCTTTTAGATATTTATTTTGTTTTTATTGGACCATCAGATATACAGAGAAGAGGAAAGACGGAGAGGAAGATCTTCCATTGGACGATGAATTCCCCAAAAGTTTATAATGGCTGGAGCTGTGCTGATCTGAAGCCAGGAGTCAAACTTCTTCCAGGTCTCCCATGTGAGTACACGGTCCCAAGGCTTTGGGCCATCCTTGACTGCTTTCCCAGGCCACAAGCAGGGAGCTGGATGGGAAGTGGGGCTGCCAGGACTAGAGCCGGTGCTATATGGGATCCTGGCACATGCAAAACAAGGACTCTAACTACTAGTCTACCACACTGGACCCCCTCCTCCATTTTGTTTAAGCACCTTAAGGTATTCCAAGATGGCGTGGCCATGTTTGAGCCTGTAGAGCAGTAGGCCCGTGCCCATGCCACAGTCTGCTCGAAGTCATGCCTAGGTGAGACAGGACAGAAACAGGATTCTCTAAATCAAGCTCTTGCCAACCTAACCTAATATCCATCTCAACCACGGGCCATTCAACCCAGCTCTGAGTCAATCAGGAAAATAGGTGCATCCAGATGCTAACCACAAAGATTCCCTACTGCCCTGTCAGGTACTCGCCCAGCCCTTGCAAATGTCCAGTGTGATGAACAAGACAACCTTCCTGAGGAGCAGGCAGTGAGCAAAACTGTCATTTCAAGTGTGTCACGCAGCAAACAAGCAACTGCGCCTGCACAGAACACTGAGAGGGGGGCAACTGGAAGCGACCTGTGCTGAGAGGGAGCAGGCTGGACACCAAGAGGGTTCAGCCATGCCCCACTCCTCGCTGATGCTTCCCAGTCGGTGGAACCTTTTCTCTATGTGCGATCCGTCTTGTGTTTGAGATGAACCTTGCCTGGGCTGGATGTGGACTGCTTGTGCACTTCCTTCCCATTGTAAGTGATCAAGAACCTTGAGTCGCTATCATGGGAACCTGGGATTAATGGGGACCCTGAGATGGGCTGGTACCCATGTTTCTAGAGGAAGGCTAAGTCCGGCCCAGTTTGGCAACCTAAGTCACTACAAGTCATCAGAGATGACTTTCAACGTGTGAGCATTCCTGTCTGGTCCAGCAGTCTCCACTTGGCCACTCTGATCTCCAGGAAGCCCTCAGGTCTTAACCTTGGAGCACCAGGAGCTGTCTCTCTATTAACTCTGGCAGCAGCCTCAGATTCTCCTTGGGGACAGCCTGTGTTGTAGAGGGTTAACATTAGTAACCCACATTGGGGCCGGTTAAAGTCTTGGCTGTTCCAGTTATCCATTTCTGTTAATGCTCCAGGGAAAGCAGCAGAGGATGGTCCAAGTCCTTGGATGACCCAGCAAAAGCTGCATCCATGGCAGGGGTGGGGGGACCTGGAAAAATCTCCTGGCTTTGGATCAAATCAATTCCGCTGTTGCAGCCATTTGGGGAATGAACCAGTAGATGGAAGATCCTTCTCTCTGTCTCTCCTTCTCTTTGTAAATTTGCCTTTCCAATAAATAAGATAAATCTTAATAGTAGTAACAATAATTTATTTACTTTTATTGAAATAGCAGAGATTCAGTCAGAGAAGAAAGAAAAAGAGATCTTCTAGCTACTGATTCACTCTCCAAATTTCTGTAATGGCTGGGCCTAGGCCAAGCTAAAGCCAGGAGCCAGGGGCTTCTTCCAGGTCTCCCACACAGGTGCAGGGTCCCAAGTCTGGGTCATCCTCAACTGCTTTCCTAGGCCACAAGCAGGGCACTGGATGGGAAGTGGAGCAGCTGGGATGCGAACTACCACCCATTTGCATGCTGGCACTGCAAAGTGGAGGACTTGCCAGTGCTGTTGTCACACCAGCACCATAAAATAAATCTTAAAAAAAAAAATCCTTAAATTCGGGCCCGGCGCGGTGGCGCAAGTGGTTAAAGTCCTCACCTTGCACTCCCGGGATCCCATATGGGTGCCGGTTCTAATCCCGGCAGCCCTGCTTCCCATCCAGCTCCCTGCCTGTGGCCTGGGAAGGCAGTCAAGGACAGCCCAAAGCTTTGGGACCCTGCACCCACGTGGGAGACCCAGAAGAGGCTCCTGGCTTCGGATTGGCATGGCATGGACCGTTGTGCTCACTTGGGGAGTGAATCATCAGACGGAAGATCTTCCTCTCTGTCTTTCCTCTCTGTATATCCGCCTTTCCAATGAAAAAATAATAAAAATAAATCTTTAAAAAAAATCCTTAAATTTAAAATTCCTTTTTCTTCTCTCATGGCTCTAACTAGAACCCTAGTACAATACTGAAAAGGAATGGTGGGCTCAGTGCGATGGCCAGCTGCTAAACCCTCACTTTGTATGTGCCAGGTTCCCATATTGCCAAAGCCTTGGGACTCTGTACCCAGAAGCTCTTGGTTTTGGATCAGCTCAGCTCTAGCCACTGTGGCCGTTTCAGGAGTAAAACAGCAGATGAAAGATCTTACTCTCCGTCTCTTTGTAAACCTGCCTTTCCAAGAATCAATCAATCTTTAAAAAGAAAAAAAGATGGTGAGAACAGACATCCTTGTTTCTAATTAAAGGGACCGTTTTCAACATTTCACCATTACAAAGAAGCTTCCAGCAGAGTTTTTATAAATATCCCTTATTGGGGCCTGGCTCGGTAACCTAGAGGCTAAAGTCCTTGCCTTGCATGCTCCGGGAGCCCACATGGGCTTGCTTCCTATCCAGCTCCCTGCTTATGGCCTGGGAAAGCAGCCGACGAGGGCCCAAAGCCTTGGGACCCTGCACCCGTGTGGGAGATCTGGATGAAGCTCCTGTCTCCTAGCTTTAGATCAGCTCAGCTCCAGCCATTGTGGCCACTTGTGGAGTGAATCAGTGGATGGAAGAATGTTCTGTTTCTCCTCTTCTCGCTATATCTGACTTTCTAATAAAAATAGATAAATCTTTTAAAAAAATTCTTTATTAAATTAAGCAAGTTTACTTCTATTCATAGCTTGCTAAAATTTATCAAGAATTGTTATAAAATTTTCTTATTTTTTTCTATTGAGATAATTTAATGAATTTTCTTCTTTATTGAGAAATTTTTTTTTCTTTTTTTGTAATTTAAAAAGCAGAGTTAGGACCATGCCGCGATAACCTAGCAGCTTTACACACGCACTGGGATCCCCTATGGGCGTCAGTTCTAATCTCAGCAGCCCTGCTTCTCATCGAATTCTCTGCCTGTGGCCTGAGAAAGCAGTGGAGGATGGCCCAAAGCCTTGGGACCCTTCTCCCACTTGGAAGAGGTTTTGGACTCCTAGCTTTGGATTGGCTCAGCTGCAGCCGTTGTGGCCACTTGGGGAGTGAATAACCGGGTGGAAGCTCTTCCTCACTGTCTCTCCTCCCTGTTTATCTGTCCAATAAAAAATAAATCTTAGAAACAAAACAAAAAAAGCAGAATTAGCAAAACAGAGAGAGTGAGAAGTGTCTGATCTGCTGGTTTGCTTCTCCAGTGGCTACAATGAGGGGTGGGTGGGGTTGGGCTGGGTTGAAGCCAGGAGCCAGGAACTTCGTCTGGATCTCCCATGAGGGTAGCAGAGGACCATCCTCCACACTTTTCCAGCTGCATTAGCAGCAAGCTGGATCAGAAATGAAGCAGATGGGACTGTAACCAGTCTCCTTTAGCTGTTAATATGGTGAACTGCATTCATTTTTTTTCATATGTCAAATCATTCAGTGTGGTTAGGAGGTACTATACTCAATACATGCTAGTGAATTTGTTTTGCTAATATTTAAGATTTTACCAGTTATATTCACGTAATTTTCCTTTCTAATGTCAGTTCTATTAAAAAAAATTTTTTTTTTGAGACAGAGAGCTCACAACTGTTGGTTCACTTCCCAAATGCCCGCAGCAGCCTGGGCTGGCACAGGACCAAGCTGGGAACTGGAAAGTCATCCAGTGTCTAGCCCCAGATGGTAGGAACTCGCTCAGCTGGGCCCTCCCCATGGCCTCTCAGGGACCGCATAGGCAGGAAGCTGGAACCAAGTATTGACCCAGGTACCAATGCTTGTCCTAGACACCATCTGAACCTGTCGGCCACTTACTCTGTCAGACTTCTGCACGAAAAACATACTGGTTGCATGGAATGAATTAGGTGGTGTTTGCCTCGAAGGTAAGAGTGACATGGTATCTTTCTCAACCGACCAAAATTCAGTACTGAGGTTATCCTTTCCTGGAGCGTGGTTCGTAGCAAGGGTTTTGAGTTTCTGCTGGAGGATTATTTCCGTTTTGCCTGCAGGATATCCTTGGTATGTCTTTGGTATGGATGGACTGCTAAAAATTTCCTATGTCCTTTCCTGTTCTTTCTTAATAAATGTGTTTTAACTTTCTTCCTGGAAGGTTCCCCCCCCCCCCCGCCCCATTGTAACTGACATACATGACAGCTGTATAATGTTCTTGAATGCTCGAGGCTCTTCTTGGGCTGGCAGAGTGGGGTCTGCCCCCAGATCTATCAGGGAACAAACTGCCTAGATGAGCCCTCAGCTAGGGAGACTCAACCTCTCCGGCTTTCTGTCTCTTCAGCAGGTGACTTCCGGGCTAACCTCCTAGAGTCCCTTGGAGGGGTCCCGGCGGGACTGTGTTTCTTAGTTCTCTGTTCTCCGCAGCCAGTCCTGCAATCCCTAAAAAGGCACTGACAGCTAACTCTTGTTGCAAGGTCTCATCTTGGGAAAGTTAAATCTAAGGCATGGCCTGTTGCAAGGACGTGGTCCCTCAGTGCTGATCACAAAGAGAGGTTCCTCAGCACTCTGCTGTCTATCCCAGTTGTTTTACTCAATCTCTGCTGTTTTATCCGAAGCGCACGTCTGAAGATTGGCTCTGCCACTCGGCCTCTCACTGGCATTGCGGGTGAAGTGGGGTGTGGCTCCCAAGGCAGCACTCAGTCCACAGAGTCTGAATATGCTTTGGATCTTGGTTGGGGAATTCAAAATGACCTTGCCAGCTTTCCGGTGCCTTCAAGACATTCGTTTAATTTATTATAGAAGTCTTCACAGGGCCCGGCGCGGTGGTGCAAGTGGTTAAGGTCCTCACCTTGCATGCCCGGGATCCCATATGGGCGCCGGTTCTAATCCCGGCGGCCCCTCTTCCCTTCCAGCTCCCTGCTTGTGGCCTGGGAAAGCAGTCGAGGACGGCCCAAAGCTTTGGGACCCTGCACCCGTGTGGGAGACCCAGAAGAGGCTCCTGGCTTCGGATTGGCATGGCATGGACCGTTGTGCTCACTTGGGGAGTGAATCATCGGACGGAAGATCTTCCTCTCTGGCTCTCCTCTATGTATATCCGCCTTTCCAATAAAAATAAAATAAATCTTTAAAATTAAAAAAAAAAAAAGAAGTCTTCACAGACAGAACTATTCTAAATTGTCAGATTGGAATTCCTCAGTCTTTCTCCAGGTATGCATGCACAGTGGCTCTTCTGTTTGAATCCCTCGTATCTCCATGCTCCTGTCACTATTTCTTCTCATCAGCCTTGCTGTGGGCTTTCATAATTCCATGCCTTTACAAAGGTTGACCTAGCAAAGTATAAGAGCCCTGGGGGAAGAAAATTCTCCGAAACATGACATCTGGGAGCAAAAAAAAAAAAAACAAAACGTTGCAAATGTCATGATGATTGTCAGGCAAAGATCACATGGGCTAGGGTCTGGTGCTGTGGCTTAGTGGGTAAAGCCAACTGTTGGTGCTGTATGCATCCCATATTGGTGCCAGTTCTTGCCCAGGCTCCCTGCTAATGATCCGAGAAAAGCACAAATCCTCAGGGCCCTGTGCCCTGTGTAGGACACCTGGAAGAAGCTCTCGGCTCCTGGTTGTTTTGGCCCAGCACCGACTGTTGCAGCCATCTGGGACTGTATCAGTGGATGGCGGACCTGTCTCTGTAACTCTTCCAAATAAATAAACTTTTAAGTGAATAAACAAACAGACCGTCTGAATGGGTATTTGCAGAGGGATTAACCTTCAAGCAGGAGAGAAGGCCTCAGTCCCAGGAGTGCTGGAGTGGGTAAGTCACGTTGGAAGTCACATGGAAGCACAACGGAGAGATGAACAGATCTGGTAGAAAGAAAAATGAGGCGAAGCATGGGCATGGTGCAGTCTGCTCAGGAACGATTACAATGCACTAGGTTTAAGCTAGATATTCTACTTGCTAAGAACATTCTTGAAATCTCAGCTTAAATGGCTGCTCTTTATTCTCTTGGCTGGAATTACTTCCATTGCACTCTCACTGCATTTATCCTATTTTTTTTTCCTGTTAGATTTGAATAGACTGTTCCTTCTAAATTATTAACTTCTAGATGGCAGCTGCGGGACAGTGGAAAGAGCAATGGAATGAGAGTCAGAAGACATGGGTTGCAGTCTTGGCTTCGGTACTCAGCCAAAGTGTCAGAGGCCCAGTGTGATCTATGCAGTGGAGAGCACAGGATTAAATGGTACAGGTGTGCTAACCCTAACTTGATGAAGAAAAGCTTCCACTTGCTGTACCTACTATGTGCATAGTCTACTCTACAGGCCTGACTTTCATTATCTTGCCCTGTGCAGATCTGTTGCTACGGGGTATTTCACATATGAGGAAGAAGCAGATGCGATAGTTTCAGTAAGCGAACATGTCCACGTCCCAGTGGAAGGCTGCCGAGCAGCGCCCACCTGTCCCATGTGTCCCCAGGATTCACCAGTAGTGGCCTTGAAATCACTTTTCAGTCTCAACCAAACTGGGCCAGCCTTGTAGCTAGCGACCCACAAAAATGTCCCATTATCTGTCTCAAGGGTGCCTAGTTTATCCTAATGTATAAATAAATACATTTCCGTGCATTTTTGATAAAAGGCCTTAAACAAAAAGGATGTGTGCAGGACATGAGTAGAAGCCAAGTGATACCAGCCCCTTCCTTAAGAAGTCTCTTCCACGACCGCGGACTTTAGTAAACGTGAACAGACTGGAAGAAGGCAGTAACTTTCAGTTCTCAAGAGGCACTTGCCTAGAAGCCTCTGAGGAGAAAGCCTATGAACTGGTATTCTGCCAAAACCAAAACGAAGAAAAGCACTAGGTCATGTGGGAACTGGCCCTCAGGACCCCAAGGATGCAAAGCCCAGGACTCCTTTGCACAATAGGTACAGGAGCATCATCCCTTGTTCCTAAGTCACACAAAGAAGTCTGAGTCGCTGAACTCAGCAAACCAGTGGAAATTTCCACCCCATGCACAGGTGACGGTGGTGGGGAGGAGACCAGGGTGGGAACCTCACGGAGCACCAGGTGGGCTCCCCGGTCTACTCTCACCTTCTCAGAGACCCTTATATAACCGCCTTCCTTCTCCGCTAAAAGGCTGTGCACTTCTCGCCTCCCCGCCCCCCACACTGATTTTTTCCACTTTAAATACGACCGCGAGCCAAGCACGAGCAACCACCACCACCACCACCACAACAAAAAAAGCCTCCCTATAAGGTCGCAGAAGCAATCAGGGAGACCCGAGGGAAAGCAAGAGCGCGCACAGCCAAGCCCCCGTCCCCGGCCGCCCCACCTCCACCGGGCACACACGCTCACCCGCCTCCCTCCCTCCCTCCGGTCCCGGCGGGCTCGCCCTCCTCCTCCTTCCCGAACACGTGCTCGCCGGAACACTCCCTCCCTCCCGATCCCACCCCCCGGGGCCGGGCTCGGGGACCGAACGCGCCAATCGGAGCGCGCCTTACAGCGTCGTGCCCCGACGACGTTGGGCCGCCCAATCGGAAGGGGCTCAGCGCCCGTTTCCCGGAGCCCCGCCCCCCGCCGCCGGGCCCCCGCCCGCCGGTCTCCGCCCTCCTCCTCTTCCTCCTCCCCCCCGCCCCGGCCGCCCCTCCCCCGCCGCTCGGGAGCGGAGCCTGCGAGACGGAGAAACTGGGGCAGAAGTGAAGATGGCGGCGGCGGCGGCGGTGGCGACGGCTCCTCGCCTGTGACGCGCGGTGCGGGCTTCTGTCCCTCCCCACCCACCCTAATCCGGACCCCCTCCCGCCCCCGGCCGCCGCCGGTTACCACACCGTCCCCGTAGCCTGCCCCTGTCCGCCCTCCCCGGTCGCCCCCTTCTCCCCGACACCCGGCTGCCTCGGGTCCCGGCCGGCGGCCTCGCACTCCCTGGCGCTGTCGCCGGGGGGAGCGGGTGGCGCCTCGGTGCGCCCCGCCGGGCTTGCCGGGCCGCGGACACACGGCCGGCACGGAGAAGGCGGCGGGGGCCCCTGCACATTTGCTTCCCTCCATTTGGGGACTGGGAGGCGGCGGCGGCGACGACGGCTGTGGGTTTTGGGGAGGGGAAGGGGGTCCGGGGTGGGGGCGGGCGAGAGCAGGAGAGGGGGCCGTCCTCGGAAGGAGGGCGAGAAGGAAGCACCATGACGTCCATCCATTTCGTGGTTCACCCGCTGCCGGGCACCGAGGACCAGCTCAATGACAGGTAATAGGGACGGCGGGCCCCGGGCGGGGGAGGGGCGCCGCCTTCCGCGCCCCTCCCCCCCACGGGCCGGGACGGCGGGTCCCCCACCCCAGTGTTGACGCGCCGGCCGCCTGGGTGGGTGGGGTGGGGTCATCGCTGCCCCCCTCCCCCACCCTTCCGCCCGGCCAGGACCCCTTCCCGCGGGAAACTTGGCGACCCCAGGGAGGGTGGTGTTGGGGGGCCGCGCGCTGGCCGCGAGGCCCGCGGAACGACCGGCGGAGCGCGCTGCAAACCCCTCATGCCCGCCCGCGAGGAGCGCGTGGAACTCGGCGGGGCTGGGCTGGGCTGGGCTGGGCTGGGGGGCGCCGGTTTTCCTGGCTGGGGTTGGGGGCGGGTGGCGGACTGTAATGACCGCCTCGGCCCAGGCTGGAGGAATCCATATTAGTCAAAGTTGAATTGAGACAGACAATGCGGATGGGATATGGTGGAGGTTAAAAAAAAAAAACCCACAAAAAACAAACAAAAAAAAAGAGGGATGAGGAGACGGCGGGGGTCGGGGGAGGAGGGGATCCCCAGAGTAGGCTTGGCCTGGACCCCCGGCCCTTGGGAGCGGGAGCTGGAGCTGGAGCTGGTCCCGCCTGGCCCCAGGACCCCGGGGGAGCCGTTCCCGGCAGTTCCCGGCAGATCGCGGGTGGGGAAGCGGCCGTGGGGCTGGGGGGGGGGAGGAGAGGAGGAGGAGGGAGGAAGCGCCATGATTATTGTTATTATTATTAAATTTGAGCCCCTGCAGTGAGGTCCGCCCGCCCTGGCGGGGGTGGGGAAGCAGTTGGGGTTGCCTTCGCCTCTGCAGGCCCTTTCAGCTCCAAGGCCCCAGGGGTGCGAGCTGTTTTTTTTTATTATTTTATTTTTTTTTTATTCTAATGATAGTGTTTTCCTGAGTTGTAATTTGACAGCTGAAAACCGTGCGTAGCGTGTCAAAGGCAAACTCTTGAGGTTTGCAGTTCGCCATGCTGCTTTCTGTGAACGCGCTGTGAATTTCTGGTTTGGGTTTGCTCAGGCGGAGGAGGAATTATTATTTTTTTGGTCTTTGATCAAGAGGCTGTTTTGGTTTAGATTCCTCTCCTTCCGTCCTCCGCCGCGCCGGTGCCAGTTTAGGATATTGGATAGCCGGACCACATGCTCTGGGTGGGGGGAGCTGAGACGGAGCAGGAAAAAGTTCCTTGGCGAAACAGGCTCCTAGGAGGCTCCGTGGCAGCGTGGCTCGGAATCCGGGCTGAGATCTAGTGATGGGGGCCACATGTGAACGGGGACCAGAAGTGGGGGTTGGGGTGTTGCTTGACACCTCCGGCTTCCCGGGTGCACTGCCCGGGCCGCGTTCAGCAGTTGGGTACAGCTTTCGCTCAGTGGCCTGCTGGCTGAAGTTGCCCAACGCCGGGCTTGTGGTGCACTTTCGGAGAGATTGGCCTGGACCTCCATGCACCTGGTCACCTGGGGGTGGGAGGGCCGCAGCCTCTGATCCCAAGCTGCTGCTGCTCACAGCGCTTCTTGTCCTGGCCTGGAATTTGTCCAGTCGCTGCCGGAGCCATATTGTATTTAATATGTTGGTGAAACTTGAAATAAGTTTTGAAAAATACTCGGGAGTTTTCACTATTTCTGAGTTGTTTAATGTGTTGTTGTCTTTCTTACGCTATTCAGATCGTTTTAAGGACATTTTGTGTATTTCAGGACCAGGCTAGTGGTGGGGATAGCTCTGTCTTCATTCACAGACTCGGTTGTTAAGGCTTGCTGTGTAACATGCCTTTCAGCTTAGAAAATTGTACAGAGGAGAAGTAGGGCTCGCCGGGTGTGTTAGTCTTAGCTGTGTTTACCAAGGTTGATCTAATGGACCGTGTATTAAAGCTTATTAAAGCAACCATAGCTGTGTTGGTGCTATGATTGGTTTTTACACATTTCTTTTGCTTTATGTATTTGAGAATTTACAAGTACTATAGCCTTTTTAAGCTATGTAACTTTTTTTTTTTTGGTAGTACAGGGAAATAATTAGCTTTGCTTTTCATTCCCACAGGGGTGGTATGAAGTATTAAGAATAGAACATTATATGAGTTCTTTTTGATGAAATAGAGGAAAAGCAAAGTGGCTTTGAGTTGAGCTGTAACGCGCACCACAGGCCAGTAGGCTTTGGGCTGTGTGGGTGGATGTGGCTGTAGATGGTTGGGACAGTCCTGCAGCCTGGCAGTCCTGCAGGGGGAGGGAGCAGACTGTCAGAGCTGTTTGGTGCCTCTCCTTTGAAAACAAAGATCCTTTTAGCATTTCAGGTTTAAAGTAATAAGACAGGTGGAGTGCTTGAGGGAAAAATTTCCAAAAGAGATCCATTTTTTTGAAACTTTTAAGTAGCTGGAAGCAGTAGTCCAGAATATTTTCATCAGACTTTTTTTTTTCTTAGCATATTTTACTGAGGTATGATAGTAAAAAAAAAATACAGTGTGCTACTTTAAATTTTTTAAAGAATTATTTTATTTTTATTGCAGTCAGATATGTAGAGAGGAGGAGAGACAGAGAGGAAGATCTTCCATCGGTTGATTCACTCCCCAAGTGGCTGCAACAGTCAAAGCTGAGCCGACCTGAAGCCTAGAGCCTCTTCCGGGTCTGCCACGCGGGTGCAGGGTCGCAAGGCTTTGGGCCGTCCTCTACTGCTTTCCCAGGCCACAAGTAGGGAGCTGGATGGGAAGTGGGACTGCTGGGATTAGAACTGGTGCCCACGTGGGATTCCGGCTCATGCAAGGGAAGGACTTTAGCCGCTGGGCTACAATGCTGGACCCAATTTTAATTTTTTAAACGATTTATTTATTTATTTGAAAAGCCTAGTTGGAGGGAGGTGAGACAGACTGTGCTGGTTCCTTCCCCACAGGACCCCAGTAGCTAGGGCTGGGTCAGGCCAGGCTGAAGCCTGGATCCTAGGATTCCTTCTAGGTCTCTCACAGGGGGAGGGACCCGAGCACTTGACTGTCTTCTGCTGCTTTTCCAGGAGCGTAAGGAGGGAGCTGGATCGAAAGTGGAGCAGCTGGGCTCATGGGATGCTGGCTTCAAAACTTGCTGTGCCACATCAACCCCCGTGCTTTCATTTTAACGTGTCTGTGAGAATTGGAGAAAATGGTACATGATAGTTCTGACAGAAAAGAAGTATACAAAGAATTAATTCTTTAAAGGAAGTAAAAGTAGGCAGTAAGATACTGTAAGTAAGATTTTGGGACCTTAAATCATCAATATTTTTTTCCTAAGTAAGCTTCATTTGAACACTCGGGTAAATTAAAAGTCAGATATTTTCTTCAGTTGAATAATAATAGTTCTGTGTCTTAAATGGCTTTTTTTGTTTAATATATACATATATATTTTTATTGGAAAGTCAGATATGCAGAGAGGAGGAGAGACAGAGAGAAGGATATTCCATCGGTTGATTCACTGCCCAACTGACACAATTGCTGGAGCTGTGCTGAAATGAAGCCAGGAGCCCGGAGCTTTATATGGGTCTCCCATCCGGGTGCAGGGTGCCAAGGCTTTGGAGCCATCCTTGACAGTTTTCCCAGACCACAGTCGGGGAGCTGCATGGGAAGTGGGGCTGCCTGGATTAAAACTGGTGCCCACATGGGATTCTGGCACATTCAGAGCAGGGACTTTAGCCGCTAGGCCACCGCACCGGGTCCTCAGATAATTTTTAAAAAACACATTAGAGTGCCTGGTACGGTGGCCTACCTGCTAAAGTCCTCGCCTCGAATGCTCTGGGATCCCATGTGGGCACTGGTTCTAATTCCAGCAGCCCTAGTTCCCATCCAGCTCCCTGCTTGTGGCCTGGGAAAGCAGTCGAGGATGGCCCCAAAACCTTGGCACCCCGCACCCGGATGGGAGACTCGGAAGAGCTCCTGACTCCTGGCTTCGGATCAGCTGTTGCGGTCACTTGGGAGGTGAATCATCGAATGGAAGATATTTCTCTCTGTCTCTCTTCCTCTCTGGATATCTGACTTTGTAATAAAAATAAATAAATCTTAAAAATTTTTTTGAAAGGCAAGGCTAGACAGATTTTTATCCACTAGTTCACTCCTTCGATGGCTGTGTGGTGGGCTCTTGACCAGGCTGAAAGGAGCCAGGGACTTATTCCAGCATGGGGTTGGGCCCCAAGCACTTGGACTGTTTTGCCCTGCTGTCATAGGCTGTTAGAAGGAAGCGGGATAGGATGTGGAGTAGCCAGGACTTGAACCAGCACCGGTATAGGTTGCTGGCACTGTGGACAGTGACTGAAGTTGGCTGTGCCACAATGCTTCTGACACAAACTTTTTAATTTTATGTATTTTTAAAAGATTTGTTTTTTTTTTTTTTTTTTTTTTGGAAAGGCAGATACACAGAGAGGAGAGACAGAAAAATCTTCCATCTGCTGGTTTACTCCACTAATAGTTGTGGTGGCCGGAGCTGAGCTGACCAGGAGCCAGAAGCCTGCTCCGCATCCCTTGCGCGGGTGCAGGTCCCAAAAACTTGGGCCGTCCTCAACTACTTTCCCAGGGCACAAGCAGGGAGCTGCATGGGAAGTAGAGCAACCAGGACAGATGAGGATTTAGCCTTTAGGCTATCTCGCATAGGGTCAAACTTTATTTATTTTTAGGAAATACTTATTTGAAACAGAGTTACAGAAATGAAGGGATGGAAAGATTGGATGGAAAGATTGATCTTCATATCCTGGTTTATTTTCCAAATGGCTTAATGAGAAGCTCTATCAGGGTCTCCCAAGTGGGTGACAGGGCGCAGGTGCTTGGGTCATCACCTACTGCTTTCCAAGGCACACTGGGTGGAAGCTAGACATGAAGTGGAGCAGAGACCTGAGCTGGCATCATATGGTATGCTAATGTTGCAGGTAATGGCTTAACCCTTGTAACACAGGGCCATCCCCTTAAACATCCTGTGTGGTGTTGTTTTTTTTAAGATTTATTAATTTTTGTTGGAAAGACAGATTTACAGAGAAGATGATATGCAGAGAGGAACATCTTCCATCTGCTAGTTCACTCCCCAAGTGGCCGCAGTGGCTGGTGTTGAGCCGATCTAAAGGCAGAAGCCAGGGGCTTCTAGGTTTTCCACATGAATGCAGGGTCCCAACTTTGGGCCATCCTCCAATGTTTTCCCAGGACACAAACAGGGAGCTGGATGGGAAGTGGAGCAGCTAGGATACAAATGGTTGCCTGTGTGGGATCCAAGTGGATGCAAGGTATGCACTTCAGCTACTAGGCTGATGTACTGGGCCTTCAAACATTTGAAATATGTAAAAAGTAAAGAAAAAAGCTTATCTGATTTTTTTTAAAAAGAATTGTATTTTCTAACTTGTTAATACTAATGATGTTAGGATGAAGTTGATGAATTTGGGGATTGCTCAGGTAGCAGGAAGGGAAGGGCAGAGCTTTGGGTGTTTGCTGTGGCTTCCCAGAGTGATTGCTAGGTTCCTGGCAGGGTTCTTGGTCCCCATAATTTACCAAATTGAATTCAACTCATTCAGCCCTGTGATCCTTTGCTGACATTTGGATTTCTTTGCCATGAATTCTTAAGTTAGTACTGTGTCATGTCAAGGGTACAGCAGGACAGCAGGGGTTCTGCTCGTGGGATGAGGGTTGGGAGAGAGGGGAAGTGCCAGCTCAGGAAACCCTGGAAGGGCCGGGGAAGTTCTGCCCAGCGGGCTTTGTGCTGAGGCAGACACTGGCCTGAGATTCCTGGAGTGCATCCCAGAGGACATTGGAAGCTACCACAGCAGCTGAGGGCCACATGACAGTCTTGATTTTTTTTTTTTAAGAGTTCAGTGATCTTTGCATTATTTCACGTGGAATAGTGTTCTAGACCAGATGTGCTGTCTGAGACACCCCAGCCTTAGAGCAGTCACCCATCCTGAGAGTTTTGATTTCCTCCTCTTGGTTCCTAGCTCTAGGACTCAGGGACTGCCTTCTGCCTTTTGTTAAGGATTGGTCAGGTTAGATACCACATGTTTGCCTTGATTTAACCTGTAATTTTTGTTTGGTTGTTTGTTACTTTTTGAACCTGTCATTGATACTGTCTCAACCCAGGTGTTTTGAAGAATTGAACTTGCATTATTTTTAACATATTGTTTACTCAATACTATGTCAATTAATTCCATAACATTGTATATTGATGCTAATGTTTTGTTGGGGCTTTTAACTGACCGGAACTGTACTCTGTTAGCTCTACCTTCAGACCAGAGAAGGTCTCCCCAAGAAGCCACTGAACTTATCTGGACAATAAGATGCTGGACTTTATGCTAGGTATATGCTTGCAATGAAGGAATCTCAACTGAACTTGAACGGTGGTTATGCAGCAAGGTGGAGGAATCCACTATGGGGGGAGGGTTGTGGGAGGGGTAGGAGGAATCCCAGTGCCTATAAAACTGTATCACATAATACAATGTTAATAACAATTAAAAATAAATAAATAAATAAAACTTAAAAAAAAAAAGAAAGTATACAATAAAGAAATGCCCTGCATGAAAAAAAAAAGGATTGGTCAGCCCTAGCCATGTCCCAGGCTAGATGATAGGCCTGTCTTTTCTCTTGCTCGTCTGTTCGCTCTCTTGGCTTTTCTAATACATATGTATATATATATATATTTTTTTTTCCATTTATTGAAAGGCAGAGTTACAGAAGGAGTTGGAGAAACAGATCTAATATCTACTGATTTGCATCATAGATTAGTAGCCTGGATTAAATTGTCTAGAAGAGACACACTTCACCAACAAAAATCAGTAGAAACTATATTGCATGGATTTTGTTGTTAGTTTCATCTCTTCCAAACACTTTCTTCTGATTAAATCATTCATTGACTCGTAGATCATACAGTAGCATCATTTTCTTCAAGAAGGTTCTTGATTTTCATCTCTTCAGCTACACGTTAGGCATTTTGTAGCATGTTATTTAACTTCATGGTGTTGTTAATTTCTTTTTTCTCCCTGATGTTGATTTTGTTTTGTGGCTTTTCATTTAAGGGGATGTATAGTAGCTGTGTAATGGAGACTCATATCTAGTAACATGTCATTTAACTTCATGGCATTGTAAATTTCTGTTTTTCTTTTTATTGTTGATTTTGTATTATGAGTTTTCATTTAAGGGGATGCGCAGTAGCTGTAAAATGGAGACTAACATCCAGATGTGAGGATGCAATATAGTATGCATTTCTACTTCCAGACAAAGATGGACTTGCAATGAAACTGTGTGCTATATCTTGACAATAGGATTCTGGACTCTCTGCCATTGTCCATGCCCGCAATGATGGACATATGACTGAGTATGAAGAACTATATTTTAGTAATGATATAGAGGAACTATGTGGTGGGGAGGGAATTGGGGAGGGGATAAGGGAAATGCCAGGAGCCTATGGAACTATATCATAAAATGATAATAATAATAATAATGATAAAATGTTAAAAAAAAAAAACCTAATATCTACTGGTTTGCCCTCCAAAAACCTGCAGTGCCTAGATTTGGGCAGGCTGAAGCTGGGTGCCTCCAGTGAGTCTCCTACGTGGGTTCATGGGTGTAAATACTTGGGCCATGCTCTGCTGCTTTCACAGGAGCATTAGAAGGGAGTTCGACCACAAGTGAAGCAGCTGGAACTGGAACCTGTGTCCATATGACATACTAGTGTTCCAAGCAGAGGCTTACCTTGCCGTGCCAGCACACTGGGCCCAGGGAGAGGTTGTTTAAGGTGATGTGGGGGAGACGTACTGTGGGCCTGTCCTCCTGCCTTCTTGTGGATGAGGAGTTGTCCTGTGAGCTTTTTGCCTTTTGGCGTTTTGTGTGCATTCATGAAAACCTTGATTGGGTGTTTATATCAAAGCAGTATTTCTGCAGGTAAGACAGTTTGTTCAGGAGTTTGAAGTTCCTGTTTTTTTAAAATGTCACCTACTTCACTTGAAGGGTTGACAGAGTTCCTGTCTTCCAGTTCATTCTCCAGATGTCCCCAGGTGCTGGGGCTAGGCCAGGCTGGAAGAAGGAGCATTTCGGGGACCCAAGTACTTGCTCTGTCACCTTCTGTCTCCCCGCAGATACAATAGCAGGAGCTGCAATGGGGACTGGAGCCTGAGCTTGAACCTAGTCACTCCGTTATGGGGTGCTTGCATTCCAGTTCCAATAAAGAGCTAAACAGCTACTCCCTGGGTCATTTTTTTTTTTCTGTTGTCACATATGTGGCATTGAAATTGACTTTGAGGAGACCAGAGATGCCACTTAATGTCTTATAGTGCATTCAAGCTCGCAGCAGTTATCCAGTTAGCCCACAGTGTCAGTTGTGTTGAGGTTGAGAAGCCTTGTGTTAGATTATCTGCAGCACACATTGATGGGAAAAATGAAAGTGACTCTTACTGAAGAGCAGTTCAAGCAAATTTGAATAACAGACAGTTGCAGAGAGAGACAAAGACCAGGAGTTTCCATTTACTGATTCACTTTCAAGTGGATTGTGCAGTGGCTGGATCATGCTGAAAACTGGGAGGCAAGATCTGCATCTTGGTCTCCCATGTGCGAGGCAGGGGTCCATAAACTTTGGCTGTCTTCCACTGTTTTCCCAGGCGCATCAGCAGGGAGCTGGATTGGAAGTGGAGCATTAGCTAGAACTCGGAGGATGTTGTTCGTCACAGATGGTAGCTTAACGCACTGCACAATACTGGCCTCAACTTAAGCAATTAACTTAGTCTCAGCACAGGACTGTTTAAGTTAATGAAAATTGAATAGGAATTTATATCAGTTCCTTGATAGCTAGTTAAATTTTAGGTGCTCTAACCATATGTGGCTACTTGCTGCAGAGTGGACAGAGTGTGTATACAAGAGAGCCGACATCTCTGAGAGCTGTACCTGAGTAGTGCAATAGATAGACAGAGCTAGTGTGAAGCCAGGAACCCTCGTGGGTGACAGGAGCCTTAACTCCTGCATTAGCAGGAAGTTGGGTCAGAAATACAGATAGGATACGTTCAAGCAGTGGCTTAACTTGCTGTGTCACCATGCTCACCCCTAGCAAATTGTTCAATCTTGCACTGTGGTGTAGTTTGCTGATATTCTGGCTATGATCTCTCTATCCCGTATGGCTGCCGATTTGCATCGTTTCTGCTCCACTTCTGATCTACTTCCTGCTAATGCACCTGGGGAAGCAGTGGAGGATGGGACATACGTCTTTTACAAAATTGCTACCTCTTGGCCTAGCACAGTGGCCTTGTGGCTAAAGTTCTCACCTTGCATGCACCAGAATCCCATATGGGCGCTGATTCTAATCACGGCAGCCCCGCTTCCTATCCAGCTACTTGCTTGTGGCCTGGGAAAGCAGTCGAGGATGGCCCCAAAGCCTTGGGATTCTGCACCCACGTGGCAGACCTGGAAGAAGTTCCTGGCTCCTGGCTTTTGATCAGCTCAACTCCAGCCATTGCAGCTACTTGGGGAGCAAATCATCGGATGGTGGATCTTCCTCTCTCTCTCTCTCCTCCTCTCTGATTATCTAATAAAAAAAAAAATCTTTAAAAAATGATAATTTAAAAAATTGCTACCTCCTTTTCTCTAGTTGATGTAAATTAGGTTGCTTTTTGTTTCTGCCTTTATTCCTCCTCTTTCATAGTTCCCTGTTTGTAAAAAAAAATTCTATAGGAAAATGGAAAATAAACTATTTAAAATGTTCTATACCATCACCAATAAGATTTTGTTGACTTTAATATACTTTTCTTTTTTTTTTTTTTTTTAAAGATTTATTTTTATTATTTTTTTCATTGGAAAGGCGGATATACAGAGAGGAGAGACAGAGAGGAAGATCTTCCGTCCGATGATTCACTCCCCAAGTGAGCGCAACAGGCCAATACTATGCCGATCTGAAGCCAGGAGCCTCTTCCAGGTCTCCCACGCGGGTGCAGGGTCCCAAAGCTTTGGGCCGTCCTCGACTGCTTTCCCGGGCCACAGGCAGGGAGCTGGAAGGGAAGCGGGGCTGCCGGGATTAGAACCGGCGCCCATATGGGATCCCGGGCGTGCAAGGCAAGGACCTTAACCACCTGCGCCACTGCACCGGGCCCTACTTTTCTTTTTAAAAAGATTTTACTTTTTACTTATTTGAAAGGCAGAGTTAGAGAGGAAAAAGGAGAGAGAGACCTTTCCTGAACTGGTTCCATGTACTGTCCAAATGGCCGTAATGGCTCAGACAGCAGGCCCGAGCTAGCTTCAGCTGGATCTTCCGTGTGGGCATAGGGCCCCAAGCACTAAGGCCATCTTTGCTCTTCTGCTCTGTTAGGCACTTTAGCAGAGAGCTGGATCAGAAGTGCAACATCTGTGACTCACTTCTGCATCCAGATTGGATACTGACATCATAGCCAGAAGATTAGATACTAATGCCTCTATAGGATGCTGGCATTACAGCTAGCATTACTCACTACATTACCATACCAACTCCATTTCTTGTGGTTTTGTGTTCAGGGATATTTTTTATTTGTTTTATATAGTTGTGATGATTATGGGTAAAAGGTTTTTTTTTTAAACTTTTATATGCAATAGATTTATCTATTTTTATTGGAACATCAGATTTACAGAAAGAAGAGATGCAGAAAGATCTTCCATCCACTTGTTCACTTCCCAGCTGATTGCAGCGGCTGGAGCTGAGTTGATCCAAAGCCAGGAGTCAGGAGCCTGGAGCCTCTTCCGGTCTCCCATGCGGGTGCAGGGTGCCAAGTGTTTGATTGCTTTCCCAGATCACAAGCAGAGAGCTAGATGGGAAGTACAGTAGGTGGGACATGAGCCCCTGCCCATATGGGTTCCTGGTGCTTGGAAGGCGAGGATTTAGTCACTCGGCTCCTGTGCCAGGCCTGGGTGAAAATTTTGTGTACCTGTCTTTATTAGGAAGCTGGACTCAAAAGCAGAGCAGGGAGTCAAAACCAGGCATTCAAATACAGGGCACCAGCATCCCAGGTGATGTCCTAACTGCCAGACCAAATGCTTGCACCTGTACTGGTTGACGTAGTCCACCTTAGATTCTCTTCCCAGTTATTCATTGCCAACACTTGGCTGGGGTAGTTGATCAGTATGTTCTGTAATGGTACCAGGTGTTCTCTGCAGATTCCAGTGTACTGCCATGTCTTCCACATGCACCTGGATATGATGTCCACTTCTCTGTCTAAGCCACTGAGGAGACCCAGCTCTGACACATGCACTCCAGGGTCAGACCAGGGAACCTACAATTCTCTCCATGGTTGGGGTTCTGAGTCCAGCAATTCAGTTGTGGGGATCCCCATAGAAACTTCATCTGAGGTGATCCCAGACCTGACTCTTATGTGTGCTTGTCAGTATAGGATCCTGCACAGTCCATCACCCCAGTCAGCTTATGCACATGCTGGTGGTTGCAATTGCTGGATCAGTTCTGTCTTTAGCCCTGTCTTTTTTTTTTTAAAGATTTATTTATTTTTTGGAAAGTCAGATATACACAGAGGAAGAGAGACAGAGAGGAAGATCTTCTATCCAATGATTCACTCCCCAAGTGAGCGCACTGGCCGATGCTATGCCGATCCGAAGCCAGGATCCAGGAACTTTGCTCAGGGTATCCCACACGGGTGCAGGGTCCCAAGGCATTGGGCTGTGTTCGACTACTTTCCCAGGCCACAAGCAGGGAGGTGGATGGGAAATGGAGCTGCCGGGATTAGAACTGGCGCCCATATGGAATCCTGGCATGTTCAAGGCCAGGACTTTAGCTGCTAGGCCACGCCGCTGGGCCCAGCTCTGTCTTTTAAACAAACCAATGGGTGTTACAGCTCAGCCTGGTCCTGGTCACCACATACTCGGGCCTTCATGTGCATTAGTAAGAGCTGCAGCCTAGTTGGAGTGACCCACAATAACCACCACAAGGCCCGCCCCTTGCCTTGGTTCCTGTTTTTGCCAGTATGTATAGCGGATTGGTCCAGTCTGTTCCACATCCCATTCAACTCTCATGCACGTCAATGGGTGTTGTAGCATAGTTCAGTCCAACTAACCCCTCTATCTAGCCCACACATGTGCTGGTGTGTGTTGCTCTGTCTAGTCATGCCTGCCCCAGTCCTGGTCCTCATGCTCACCAGTCGGGAGTGACTACCCAAGAGGGTGGTGCCTACTGCTTCCCTACTAGATCCATTCCTACTCCCAGATCTTTTTTTTTTTTTTTAAGATTTATTTTATTTTCATTACAAAGTCAGATATACAGAGAGAAGGAGAGACAGAAAGGAAGATCTTGTGTCTGATGGTTCACTCCCCAAGTGAGTGCAACAGCCAGTGCTGCGCTGATCTGAAGCCAGGAGCCAGGAACCTCTTCCAGGTCTGCCATGCAGGTGCCAGGTCCCAAGCTTTGGGCCATCCTCTGCTGCCGTCCCAGCTCACAAGCAGGGAGCTCAAGGCTTTGGGCCATCCTCTGCTGCCATCCCAGCTCACAAGCAGGGAGCTGGATGGGAAGTGGAGCTGCTGGAATCAGAACCGGCACCCGTATGGGATCCCGGTGCGTATTTAAGACGAGGACTTAGCTGCTAGGCCACCGCGCCAGGCCCCCCACTCCCAGATCTTGCATTCTGCAGTTGGTAATGCAGCTTAACTTGACAGATTTTGCCCCCTCTGCCAGCATCTGCCAGCTGATGCTGCAGCAAAGCCCAACTCACCCATGCCTACTCTGGCTTATGTGTGCAGTAGAAAAAACAGTCAACCAAGCCTGGCATTTTCCTGATCCAGGTCTCGTGAGGCTAACAAGTGTTATAGTCCGTCCTGGCCTGGTTTGCCCCAGTTCCAACTCATGCTCTCCAGTGGGAGTGGTGGTCTAGCAGGGGAGCCCCTCGCAGCCTCTCTACCAACTTTGCCTCCGCCCCTCTCGGTATTACGTGTGCTGAGTGGGTGCTGTGGTGCAGTTTGGCATGGCCCGCCTCACCTTTGCTTTTGCCAGTGGGTGCTGTAGCTTAGCCAAGCCTGGCCTATCCCCAATTCCAGCTCACGTTGGTGGGGCCTGTAGGCTAGCCCAGCCCATCCAGCCCCCAGTCCTGGCCCTCATGTGAACTGGCTTGTGTTGTGACCCAACCTAGCCTGACCCACATTCCATTCTGACACTCAGATTCACCAGTGGGTGATATGAACTGGTCCAGCCTGGTTCACCCCTGGCCTGTGCCAAATGTATGCCTGTGGGTACCATTTCCTGGCCTGGTCTGGGCTGCTCCCTATAGTTTTTGAGCTCACTTAGAGGGACTGTGTCCTGATAGAGGAGTTCCCCAAGCTCATACTCAGGATTTCTCGCAATGTCAGGTCTCATGTCCATCGATGGGTCCATGACCCAACCCTGCTTAGTCCACCTCCCGTCTTTTCAGGAACAGTGGCCTTTCATGACTGGCCCTCACCTATCCTTTTTTTAATGTTGGTTGTTAACAGCCCAGCCAAGCCTGATCCATACATAGACACAGCTCACACATGGCTCATCAGGGGCAGAGACCCAGCCTAGCCCATCCTATACCTACTCTGGTTCTCAAGTGTGGCGTACCCCAGATCCACACCTTGTGCCAATGGATACTGCAGCCATGTCCAGACTACGCAGCAGGCCCCACTCTGGCCTTCTCACTCACTAGTGGGAACCACAGCCCAGCCAGGGTGTCCCCTTTGTTCCACAGCCAGGTTTGTTCCTAGCCATAGATCGTGTGCCTGCCAGTGGCACCCAGCGTCTGACCCAGCTTGGCATAGCCCCTCACCTGTTTTGGCCTTTGCCTTTGGATGCTGTAACTTGGCCTGACCTGGAGTGCCCCAGTCCCAATTCTCGCTGGTGGGTGCTGCAACCTGGCCCTGCTCATTCTCCCATCCTGGCTCATGCACATCAGTAGATATAAGAGCCTAGCCTGGCATGACTGGTGCTCCAACCTGGTTTCTGCCAGGGAGGTAAAGTTTGGTCGGCCCTGCCCAGTTCACCCCTGTCCAAAACCAAATCACGCATTTGCCATCAGTTGGAACTACTTTGCCCAGCTTCCCCAACCCCTAGATTTGGACCATCTGATCACCAGTGAGAGCTATGACCCACTAGGGGAGTTTCCCAAGTTCCCCTGTTAGGCCCACTCCCACACCCAGATCTCAAGAATTCCAGTGGGTTTTAGGCCCTTGTCCAGCTTAACCTGCCCCTCCATCTTGGTCCTTGTGTGAGCTGGTAAATATTGCTGACCATCATGCCCCACACCCTGTTTTAGGATGCACATGTTTCTCCTGCAGCCTGGATCTTTGCCTGTGAGTGTGTCAGGTTCCATGGTTACACCTAGTTCAGCCCATCATCACCCCAGCTCTGGAGCTAACCAGCAGCACTTGTATTTCCACAGGGTTTGGCTCACATATCCCCCACAGAATCTGCCCTGGGCCTGGTTTTCTCGTGTGCTGGTTAGTGTAATGACCCTGATGTGACATGTCCAGTGTTCCAACATTCAGTCAGGTACTGGGATCTAGTCCTAGACAGGCCCCCAGCCCTAGTTTTTGTGTGGACTGGCGTGTGGTAGCCAGCAATGTTCCATTGCTAATAAGTCATACTCATACTCTGGATTCCCATGTGTGCTAGTGCATGAGTCTGACCCATTCAGATCTTTTGGTCTCCCCTGCAAACCACCAGGTCTTATTCCCTACTTACCTGCAAGTACAGTGTCGTTGGGAGTCCCTCAGGATTCATTCCTGACATAAACGTACAGTGGCCTTATCCATGGATGTCCCTAGACAGTAATTCCACTGCCTCAAGAGCCAAGAGCTTGCTTCCAGGTGGCCATCGGGTGAAGCCAGGCGCTGGTTGGTGCTGTGGTCACCCACAAGCCCTGAATTTGCCTTGTGCGTGGCATCAGTGGCTGGGGCTAGGGCCAGAAGCATTGATCCTGACTTGGCTCAGATACCCTTAGCATCCTCCACACTGCTGAAATGTCTGTCCATCAAAGCCCTGTGGATGGACTCACCTTATCTGTTCTTAACTGATAATGGTTGGTTTATCCAAAAGTGATTTGAACTTGTCCAGCTAATGCTGTGATGCATCCAGAAACCTTCTTCAGAGCTTTCAAGTAAGCACAGTCATCAAGCAGTTTTGGTTGAAGTATGGGTAGGTCTAATTTAACTTCTCTTGCCAGGCTTTTGTTTTTGAGGGACTTGCATTCTGCTGCTTAAAGGGCTTGCCTGGTCTCTGGAGAGGAGAGGGCCGTGTGCTGTGGACAGTGTTCCCTTTTTTGCTTCTGGTCGGTCTTGTGGAGGACAGGAACTGCTTTGCTCGCCCAGGTTTTCATATAAGTAAGTTAAAAAATAAGCAATCTGATAAGAAGATTCAGTCTTTGGAAAATCCTGGGACATTCTAGAACTGATAATAATTTTGTGGGTGGCATGATAACTTTTTATAAGATTTATTTATTTTTATTGGAAGCAGATCAGATTTACAGAGAGGAGAGACAGAAAGATCTTCCATCTGCTGTTTCCAGGAGCCAGGAGCTTCTTCTGGGACTCCCACATGGGTTCAGGGTCCCCAGGCTTTGGGCCATTCTCCACTGCTTTCCTAGGTCATATTCAGGAACTGGATGGGAAGTGGAGCAGCCGGGACATGAACTGGCACCCATATAGGGCCCCAGCGCTCATAAGGTGGAGGATTTAGCCATTGAGCCATTACACCAGGCCTGGCATGATAATTCTAACCAGTTTTTTTTTAGTGAAAAAATTTTTCAGCAGCAAAATTGTACTTTTGCAAGTAATGAAACCTAGCCAAATAGTAAAATCATTTATTGTGGTGGCTTTTCCCAGGTCATAGAGGATTTGATTTAAATTAGCACTACTCATAGTGTCTTGTGTGGACCTGTATCTTCATGAGCACCAAAACTTGAGAGCTTTTGTGTAAAAGGCTCTTAACCTACTCTGCTTTGTTTGAAGTTTACTGGATAAGAGCAAATGTGCCTTCTTTCCTCTTTGGAGTACAGGTTCAGGTGTATAGCTCCCTGTTTCAGAATAGGCTGATTTCCTCATGTTTGTGTATGTGAGTGCACATACACACACACTCATGTGTTAGGCAAAGCTGAAACGCAAGGAAATCTTTCATTTACCCCTTAAGAAAGGATGGAGTATTTTTGTTTTACCATGAAATTTTGAAAAATTACATTTGTTAAGTAAATGGTACCACCTCCTCAGAACTTTAATATTGAAAGGACAACTTTTGATGCAGCTGTGAGTGTTGATTCAAAGAGCTGGAGCAAACTGAGATTGTGCTCCAGATGTAGGCTAGTTTGGCCTGTGTGCATGCGTGCCTTGCCACTGCCTGCCCAGAGCATGGAAGCTGTTAGAGTAGCTTGCTGGTTCAGCACATCCACAGGGGCCGCTCATATGCAAATTTTGTGCTAAGCTAGGGGTGGTTGGTATGTTTCACTTGCTACAGCATTGTTTCTTGGGTTTTTGAGTTAAAAACTGGATTTTTTTTTTAACTGATGGGGGAAGTTTAGAGAAGTGGAAGTACATTCTTGGGCTGAGCATTAGAGAGATCTTGTGTACCTGGTGCCCAGTTTCCCCCAGTGGTACACCAGATAGCTTTGACAACTTTGACAAAGTAGTAGAGATAGAAAAGGAACATTTTTTCCGTGTGTGTGTGTGTGGTTTTTTTTTTTTTAAGATTTATTTATTTTTTGGAAAGTCAGATATACAGAGAAGAGGAGAGACAGAGAGGAAGATCTTCCGTCCGATGATTCACTCCCCAAGTGAGCGCACCGGCTGATGCTATGGCGATCTGAAGCCAGAATCCAGGAACTTCCTCCGGGTATCCCACATGGGTGCAGGGTCCCAGGGCTTTGGGCCGTGTTCCACTGCTTTCCCAGGCCACAAGCAGGGAGCTGGATGGGAAGTGGAGCTGCTGGGATTAGAACCGGCACCCATATGGGATCCTGGCGTGTTCAAGGCGAGGACTTTAGCCACTAGGCCACACCGCCGGGCCCTCCATGTGTGTTTTTATTGTTTATTTTTCAGATTTATTTATTTTTTTATTGGAAAGGCAGGTATACAGAGGAGAGAGGAACATCTTTCATCTGCTGGTTCACTCCCTGAGTGGCTTCCATGGCCAGAGCTGAAACAATCCAAAGCTAGCAGCCAGGAGCTTCTTCCAGATCTCTCACATGGGTACAGGAGCCCAAGGCTTTGGGCTGTCCTTTGCTGCTTTCCCAGGCCACAAGCAGGGAGCTAGCTGGAAGGGAAGTTCAGCAGCTGGGATATGAACCGGCACTGGTATGGGATCCTGGTGGATGCTAGGTGAGGATTTAGCCTATAGTGTATAGCGCTGGGCCCCCATGTGTGTTTTTGGAAGTTGTTTATATTTCTCTTACCACAGAAGACACATATTTAGAGAAAATTTGGTATTTTCAGATGATAACTAAAAAGATAATTTGAGAAGCAGAAAGAGACAAGGGAAAGAATAAGAGCTACCGTTTGCTGGATCACTCTGCAAATAGCCATCCTCAGAGACAGGAACAATGCAAGACTTCCCACAGGAAGGGACACTGTCCCCTACTGCCGCCAGGGCTGCACTGGCAGGAAGTGATGTCGCATGTGATGGCGTTCCTCCTAGGCCTCCCAGGATGAGCATGTGTACTCCTAAATGGTAATTTTACATTGTTGAGGTTTACACTGCAATGATTGACTTTTTGTCAGTTCTGTCTCTGTGAGCCATGATATCGTGGTGAGAAGAATGTACATTGGGACTAAGAATCTGAGATTTGTTCTGACACTGACTGTGTGACCTTGAATAAAGGATAGAAAGCATTTGTAAAATGAGAGTTGGATTAGAGAGCTTAGATTTGTCCTCTGTTTTGGTGCCTTTGGGATTGTGGTAGGGAAAAGGGTTTTTGTGTCTCTAATTGGTTCAGAGAGAGAGAACTGTGTGTGATTAATCTTAATTTCTTTCACCTGATTTTGCTAATAAATGGAATAAAGTGAACAAAGGAAATGAGAAAAGGAATCTAACTCAATTCAGCATTGAGATATCAAGCTGACTGAACTTCATTGAACTGCAGTTTACTGGGGGGTGGAGGGAAGGAGGAATGAAGTGCTGATAATACTAGGGACCGGGGACCAAGGAAGGAGGACCTAATGACTGAATCTGGGTATCCTTGGGAAGGGCTTTGGAGGCAAGGGTGCTGGGGTGGGGTCTGGGTCATCCTTTGACTTGAATTCTTTTGATGCTAATAAATTTTAGTTTATAAGCATTGAAGATGCTTCTAGCAACCAGGGCTTCATCATAGGTGCTTGTATTTGATGTTGATAAGGTTTGCTTTTTTGAAGATTTGTTTACTTACTTATTTGAACGAGTTACAGGGAGAAACAGAGGGAGAGCTTTCATCTGCAGATTCACTCCCCAGGTAGCAGCAGCAGCCAGAACTGAGCCATGTTGAAGTCAGGAACTTCCTCTGGGCTTCCAAGTACTTGGGCCATTTTCCACTACTTTTGCCAGACCTTGAGCAGGAAGCTGAATCAGAAGTGGAGCACCAGGGACATGAACTGGCACCCATATGTGTTGTAGGCAGCAGCTTAGCTTACTGTGCCACAATGCTGGCTACCACTGTTAATAAAGTTTTAAAGTAGTTTGACTCTCTTGCTTTGATTAAGGACAGTTCATGATAGCCTGCTCTTTCTCTTTTTAAATTTGCTATTTATTTGTAAAAGATACTGTCCAAGGATAAAAAGAAAAGCTAAGGTTTATCCATCTGTGAAAACAGGTTGCCTTACCCCTGTGTTTTGATTTAATGGTGGAAGAAATTTGGCAAGAGGGAAGGGGATGCTTTGAAGAGTAACCTCAGAGAGTCAGCCTTTACTCTATCCGCAGGTCAAGGTCAAGGTTAAGCCTTTGGCTTCCTTATATGCCTCCAAGGTGATGCAGCAAGGAGATGTTTACACAGAGACCAAGTATTATTTGACTCATTGGTTAAAGCACAAGAGTTCATATGGTGTATTGTCAGTAAATATTTCAAGGTTATATATGGAGATATGTATCCACATCTAATCATGCGATATGTATATACATGTGATATAAACTATTAGTAGATATAGCATTTTGTATCATACTTTAAGTCCCTAAAGTGATAAGAAATAGTAAAAAATACATTTCTAAGTTAAGATGTCCCTGTTTAATTCTTTCATGTTTTACAATAAATATCTTTGGAAGGTTTGTTTTGTCACATTTGTTGTAATGAGTGAATATCAAGTATGATGTTACTGTGGTACTTGAAAATACTTGTTGCCACTTAACTACAATTCTTATAGGGATACGGGGTGATTCCATGCATCATAGGGTATAACTCTGAGAGCTGAAGAGTCGAGTTGAACCTGAGCAGTCTGGTTGTTCTGTACAGTTGTGTAATGTTGAGCAAGTCATTTTTCTGCGGTGAGTCTTACTTGACTCATTTATAAGACGAGGAGATGTGTTTGATGTCCGGAAGTACATTTCAGCTTTTGAGTCTGTGTGGCTATGGGATGCTCTTTTATGAGTTGTATTTGATACATGGTAATTAGTTAGCTCTGTCATTTTAATGTTTGGTTCTTGTTTCCTGCTTCACACCTGCTCTTTTGCCCTTCTTTGTACCCCTAGTAGGTATTTAGGAGTAGTGGACAGAGAAAACAGTTCTAACCTTTTCCCATCATTTAAAAAAATATTTTATTTTTATTGTAAAGTCATATACAGAGAGGAAGAGAAGCAGAGAGGAAGATCTTACATCCGATGATTCACTCCCCAAGTGGCTGCAACAGCTGGAGCTGAGCCAATCTGAAGGCAGAAGCCAGGAGCCTCTTTTGGGTCTGCCACATGGGTGCAGGGTCCCAAGGCCTTGGGCTGTTCTCAACTGCTTTCCCAGGCCAGAAGCAGGGAACTGGATGGGAAGTGGAGCTGCTGGGATTAGAACTGGCACCCACATGGGATCCCGGTGAGTGTAAGGCGAGGACTTCAGCCGCTGGGCTACTGCGCTGGGCATAGATTTATTTACTCTTATTTAGAAGGGCAGATTATTAGGTTTACAAAACTAAGGAGAGATAGAAAGATCTTCCATTCGCTGCTTCAATTCCCTCCAATAGCTGCAAGAGCTGGAGCTGAGCTGATCCGAAGCCAAGAGCAAGGAGCTTCTTTGCATTCTTCCGTGCCAGTCAAGGCAGTGGGCCATCCTCCACTCTTTCCCAGACCATAAGCAGGGAGCTGGATGGGAGTGCTCTATCTGTATGCTTTCCAAATAAGTCATTTTAAAAAAATATTTCCACAGCTCAAAAATACTAAGATCATCCTTCGTGTTTTGAAGATTAACTCAAGCGACTTTCTACTCAAAATGTCCAGGCACACAAAATCACAACAGCAAAATGGCCACAAGGATAACAGATATCCTGGAAAACAGTGTTTTCTCACTCATCACTTGCCAATTTTAGGACCTCCTAAACAGCTTCCCAGAGAGCAGAGGCATAGCTTCAACCCACCCAAAATCAACCCTGTGAACCCTAGAAGGTAACAAGCATTTGCACTGTCAAAAGTGCTTTTCATTGTGACACACTATTTGAAAGGAGCTTGTGCCACATAAAATGTTCCTGCACTAAAGATTTTATGGGAAAATGTAATTTAAAAAGATTTTAATTGGGCTAAATTCATGGATTTCAAATGGAATCCACCAGACTTTTAAAAAAATGTATTTCCTGTAAGAGTTTTCCAGAGGGGACAGTTTAGATGAACTTACATGGAAGCGGAAAAGAGGCCACCGACCTCCCTGCCTGTAGAGCTCACATCTGCTGACATGCTTCTTGGGTTGGTTCCGACTAACGTGGTGAACTACCTGGGAATTTCATCTTCTTAAAACTGCAGAATCAGAAAAAAGTTACAGTGAATGAATTACACACGAATGGGAAAGCCCACTGAACTGTTTGTAATATCACAAAGTAGTTATTTTATTATTGTTTCTATTTCAGGACTACCCTTTAAACTTGGCCTTTCACGTATGAGGTTGTGATTGCTACTGGGGAGAGCTGGGAAGCACAAGCTCAGCGTTGTTGTCTTTGCATCCCTAGAACCTTAGAAAAGTAGTGAGCATTACATTTTTAAAGGGTTTGTTTATTTATTTGTTTGGAAGGCAGTTACAGAGCAGAAGGACAGATTTCATTCCCTAGATGTCCAGAACAGCTGGGTGGGCTCCATCCGTGTCTCCCATGTGGGTGTCAAGGCCAAGGTACTTGGGCCTCTTCTTGCTTTCTTGGGTGCATTGCCAGAAAGTTGGATCAGAAATGGAGCAGCTCATGAAATGTTGGCATCAAGGTGGTAGCTTAACTTGCCATACCAGTATACTGGCACTTCCCTCTCTCAGCTTTATTTGTGAGAGAGTGAGAAAGCATAAATGAATTTTACCTGTTGGTTTAAGTCCCAGGTGACCACTTTAACTGGGACTGGGTCCATGCCGAAGCCAGAACCCCACACCCTTGTAATGTCACTTTTCTGTTGCACACTTGTATTTTATGTATCAGATCTTCCAGAAATAGTGATCCTTGGTTCTGTGTGCTTGTGTGTGAATGTTTTTGGTGAGGTTGACTTTTTTCCCCACATTTTGTTATAAACATTTTTGGAAACGTGCAGAAAAATTTAAAAATGAACAGTGATTTGCCTCAGTGTTGTTTAGATTTAATAATTAGCATTTTGTCATTTGAATAATATTTGTGTGAATATAAATAACTGAAAATTGCAGATATCTTAATATTTCATCTTTAAATACATGTGTTCATATCTCCTGTGGGGTTTCATAGGAAAAAAACCAGAAATTTCCTGATATCTAACAGTCATTTTTCTCTACCTGTTCTCAAAATATGTGACTAAAAGCTAGAGTTGAAGTCTTTAGTTGGTTTGATCATGGTTTTATTATCATTTTTAAAAATATCTGTAGGGCCATCTTATGAGATAGTGGTTAAGGTGATGATGTCAGTATCCCATATTGGAACACTTGTTCAGGTCCCAGCAGCTCTGCTTCTGATTCAGCTCCCTGCTAATGTGACTTGGAAAGCAGCGGAAGATGACCCAGGTGCTTGGGCTCCTACCACCACTTGGGAGACCTGGATGGAGTTCAGGCTCCTGGCTTTGGCTTGGCCGAAACCAAACTCCTTGGGGACGTTTGGGGAGTGAATCAGTGGATAGAAAAGGGCTCATTCTCTGTTTCACTTTTGCTTTATCACTCTGCTTTTCCAGTAAGTAAATTTTTTCACCTTTCAAGGGCCACACATCAAATCTTTCTCTGGCTAAGCAAAACTGTTTTTAGTTTTCACTAATTTTAATTGCTCTAGGTATAGTATTTTCACTTGTCAGAGGTGTGTATGTGTGTTTTGAGAGGTTTCAAGATGTTGCTCACTAGACGCAGCTTTTGTGAGGTTTGCAGTGTCACCTTGCAATTGTGTTGTCAGCTCCATCACCATTAGCTTAACTGTAGAGGACGTGGAAGTCATTGGCCAGTCGGCCAGGTTTTGTACTTGTTAAGCTTGCAGGGAGGGATGCTTGCAGAGCATTTTTCTGAGATGAGCGGTTGGTGAAGGGCTTAGCCTTGTCAGCTTTTGTTTCCCTTAGCAGTCTCTTGGCTTTGAGTGATGAGGAATGAGACACAGTGTACGTTGCTGGGTGTGACTGCCGAGAGTGGGCTTGTCAGGGCTGTATTCACTAGGGTACGTGAAGTGTAGTTTTTTGTTGGGATTCCCAAGGATTGGCTTATTTTGAGCAAAGGTTTACTATTCAGATGAATCTGGTTAAATAGTTTCACAAACAAGGTATCCATAATTGATGTTTCAGGAAGTTCACAGATGAAGATTAAGATAAAGCTGTTTTTTAAATGTAGCACTACTAAAGGATATATTAAAGATGACTCATTAATGAAGTCTTATTAACATATCAAATACATCAGTGATTTTGTAATCTAGAGATCCAGGGCCAAAGAAAGTGTGGAGGTTTTCTTTGATAATCATCCTGAAATCTTTTTTTTTTATTGTTAGGCGGTGAGCCATTCTGAGCTTAAGGGATCAAGTCATGATGATTATTATCTTACAGTTCTGGGTTCAGCTCAGTTTTTTTTTTCTTTTTTGTTATTAATGTATTATTTTATTGGAAAGGCTCACAGTGAGGAGAGACAGAAAATTTCCACCTGCTGGTTCACTCACCAGATGGCTGCAGTAGGCTGGAGATGATCTGAAGCCAGGAGTTGGAGCCTCTTCAGGTCTCCCAACCAGATGCAGGGTCTTAAGGACTTGGGCCACCCTTTGCTGCTTTCCCAGGCCGTAAGCAGGGATGGGAAGTAGAGCAGGACAGGAACCGACACCCGTATGGGATCCTGGTGCCTGCTGTGGGGTGGATTAGCCTGTGGAGCTCCAGCACTGGCCCAGGCTCAGTGGATCTTCTGTATTTGAAATTGGTGATAGCTGGGATCATCCAGAAGGCGTCTGCACTGAGCACTTGGCTGGAATCTGGCTGGAAAGCTGAAATTCCCTGGCATAGCCACCTCTGTGCCTTTAAGGTAGGAAGGCTTCCGGGAAGCTCCACTTCTCTCTGGCCCTGGGAAGGGGCACCTAGCAGGAGTGCTGCCTTGTGACCTGGCCCTTGAAGCCATGCAGCACTACTTCTGCTTCCTGTTTTTGAGGAGCAAGTCACAGGCTAGCCAGTAATCAAGGAGAGAGCAGCTAGATTCAGCCTCTTCATGGAGGAGTGGCAAAAGATTTATAATACTGAAAACAAAACCACAATCATTAAGGTAGATGATAAATATTATATTTACTTAGAGGTGCAGGTAACAGGAATGTTTCAGAAAAGATTGTTGCCATATGTGAGAATATTTCATGAATTTGATGGAGAATGTATACTAAGAAAAGCCATAGGTGGGTTTTGAAAATTTTATACATCAAAGTAAATATATTAAAAATTATTTATTTTCAAAATAAACCTTTTTTAAAAGTTTTATTTTTATTGGGAAGTCATATATACAGAGGGGAGGAGACAGAGAGGAAGATCTTCCATCCGATGATTCACTCCCCAAGTCCCCACATTGCCTAGAGTTGTGCTGATCCGAAGCCAGGAACCAGGAACCTCTTCCAGGTTTCCCACGCAGGCGCAGGATCCCAAGGCTTTGGGTCATCCTCTGCTGCCTTGCCAAGCCACAAGCAGGGAGCTGGATGGGAAGTATGGCTGCTGGGATTAGAACCAGCACCCATATGGGATCCCAATGTGTGCGAGGCAAGAACTTTAGCTGCTAGACTACCACGCTGGGCCTAAGATACGTTTTTTTTTTTTTTAAATGAAATTTAGGAATTTCTTGTATTTGAAAATAGAGACAGTGAAGAATTGTCATTTATGCCCTTGGACATAATGTACTTTTATGGACTTGTAGCTACTAAGGAACATACTAATCAGATTTGAACTTCACAGTTAAATGGTTCAATATCATCAAGATAACGCTCAACCCCTACAGTGAGCATCCCAGTCAGAATGACAGGAAGGTTGCTAGAAGTGTGTTTGCTTCATTGGTGTTACTCATATAGTCAGATGGTTAATTGAGCATGTTGGGAAATGTGAAAGATTTGATATGTTCTGAGACTTAGAGATTCAAGTGTGGGCTACTGATTAGTTCTCTTCTAAGTCTATGCTGTCTCAGGGTAAATCCTGTGAAAGTGTTTTCTTTGAAAAATGTGTTAGAAAAAATGCTTTCTTTTGCTCTCCAACTGTGACACTCAACAGAGAAGACTGCTGCTAACAGCTTGGGCGCTTCTCTGCATGAAGGAGACACCATGTACTTGTCTTTCAGGTCAGTTCCATCCTGGAACTTCCTTTTAGCTAACATCAAATCCTACAGACTTAGGGCTCATTCCCTGAGATTGCTTCCCTCCCCTCCATGCCCACTTCTGGAGCAGGTGCAAGGCCCAGTTTGTTTTCTGTGGTATCTGATGAGCTACAGCCTTGGGTTCCCATAACCATGTCATGAAGTGTGTTGAATTTGCCCGAGTGGTTCATAGGACAAAGGAAACATGACTTTACAGTTGACTGAAGGATAGCTTGATAAGAAGCCAACAGACTGATGAGATCCACAGGGTGTTGTCTGAAGGGTCCAGGCGAGCGAGCTTCTTTTGTCCTTGTGGGCCTGGAGTTGTTTCTGTGTTCTTATTCTCTTGGAAGGCTCCCCACAGCTCTTGGAATGGTGATTGTGCTGCTGTCCACTGCTTGCCGCTAGTATCCCAGTCACAGTGCCAGTTAGAGTCCTGCTCCTCTGAGCTGATGCACTTGGGGAAAACACTTGGCTGTTGGGCTTTTATGAAGGCCACATTACATGACATTTAATGACTAATTAAACTCTTGACCATTGGTCATTAATTTGTTTTACCTCATGCTTGGAGGTTGGGGTAGGGGTAAAAGTCCACCCTCTAATCCTGCCTCAGTATTTTCAGTGACCAGCTGTCATCTTGAAGCTAACTTACTAGGGCCACTGGTCATCGATCACCTCATTAGGATAGAAAAAGACACTTCCAGCCTGATGTGGTGGTTAAGCAGTTTAATTCTGCAATGGCATCCTCAATGGGCCTGCTGTCAACTATGTGGGTGCTGGTTTGTGTCCTGGCTGTTCCACTTCCAATCCGGTTCCCTGCTATTGGCTGTGGCAGAGGATGACTCAAAGCCTTGGGACCTTGCACCTGTGTTGAGGGGGCCCTGGTAAGAAGCTCCTGGCTCCCAAATTTGGATCCGTCCAGCTCCAAACCTGGTGGACATCTGGGGTGTGAACTAGAGGGTGGAAGGATCTGTTTCTCCTTCTCTCTGTATGTAACTGACTTTCAATAAATAAATCTTTAAAAAGATATTTTCGGGCTAGCACGGTAGCCTAGTGGCTAAAGTCCTCATCTTGCATGCGCCGGGATCCCATATGGGTGTTGGTCCTTATCCTGGTGGCTCCACTTACCATCCGGCTCCCTGCTTGTGGCCTGGGAAAGCAGTCGGGGAGTCTTGGGGGTCTTCTGTCGAGCAAGGCCTGAAACTACCAAGGGATTAGACCACAGTGTTCTGCAGCAGTAACACCGGGGACAAACTGAGGGTAGAGGATGTTCGTTTATTTGAGAGAAGTCACACGTTTATATAGAAAAGGGCAGGCAGAAGGTGGTCCCAACAGTACTTCAACTCAACAACATTGTGACTGGCTAACAGATATGTCTATCTCTCTGGACCCTCCAATGAAGTTAAAGGTCAGGAAGCACAGGAAGCTGTGTCTCAGGGCAAATTGTTACTTGCTGAAAAGCAGGATGAATGTAACATTTGACTTCCTAGAGTTGTTTACAAAGGAAGTCCTAGCACAGCTAGTTAAAGGAGCACAGAAGAGAGACCAGAGTGCAGCCCATCACTCTTGTTTCATGCCCAGTGAACAGGCCATGTTGGGGCCTCAGTTAGCCAAGGACACAGTGTGCCATGTGCCTATGGCCTCCCATATGGGCTAGGCAGGCAGAGATCCAGGGGTGATCTCCCACAGGGATTGCCTAAAACCTTGAGACCCTGCACCCACGTGGAAGACCCAGAAGAAGTACCTGGCTTCTGGCTTCGGATCGACACAGCTCTGGTGATTGTGGCCAGTTGGGGAGTGAATCAACCGATGGAAGATCTTCTTCTCTGTCTCCTCTTCTCTGTATATCTGACTTTTCAATAAAAAAATAATAAATATTTTTTAAAAAGACACTTTCCCAAGTGTTTTAAGAGTAGCATGTCTTAAAATGGACAGAGACCATGTGTGTATTCCGCAGTGTTGCAGAAAAGAATTGTTTGGCTCCATTGTCCAATTGATCAGTGTTTGGACTGAATAATTTTTTTTTTTTATCTCAGAGACATCTGCCTGAAATGACTTGGGTTTACAGCTGCTGTGAACGGGGATTATAGCATTTGTAGGGCCATTGTGTGCCAGGCATTGTCCTAGGTACTGAGCCTACAGTGGCTTTCAAAGGAAACCTTTAAGCCAGCTCTGACAAAGAGCGCCAGTTATCTGGGGCTGTCCTCTGCCTGCAGTGCCAGCATCCCTTATGGGCACAGGTCAAACGTCCTGGCTGCTGCACTTGAGCTCCCTGCTGGTGTGCCTGGAAAGCTGCAGAAGGTGGTCCAAGTTCCTGACTAGTCGATGGAAGATTTCCCCCTTTCTCTGCCTCCCACTCCTTTTCCCTCTCCCTCTATGACCTTGACTTCCGAATAGGTGAATCTCTTTTTAAAATGTAACCTGCCACTGTGATGAAAAGGAAGAAGACACATTTTTGCACCTAAGAGGGTTTTAGGAATTTTTGTTTATCTGAAAGAGAAAGCTGATATTTACTGATTCACTCCTGAAAGGTAACCTGAGAGCTGGTAACTCAGTCTGGGTCCAGTTCAGTTAAGGATCCAGTTAACTTAGACCATCACCTGCTGCCTTCCAGGGTACACATTAACAGGAATGGAATGTAAAGCTGGGATTTGAACCCAGACACTAATGTGGGTGTCCCCAGTGGCAGGTTCACACGTTGTGCTGCGTGTCGTTGCTTTAGATGAAAGCAACTTTATTTTGGCTGTGTGTTGTTAGTTGCCAGGTTTATCATTTTGGAGAATAGTTTTTCTTGAGGATTTTGAAGGCATTGTGTCATTGTTGTATCCAGTGTTCCTTTCAAGGAGTTTCATGCCGTTTGACATCTAATCCTTTCTGCTTGAGATAGTCCCCTCCTTCATTCCCAGGTACTGAGAAGTGTCATGTTCCCGGGCCGCCACGTCGGTCCTCCTCTCGTTCTCTGTGGCCTTGGACTCTAGGTGCATATTTTCCTCTGTCTCTAAGGTTTGTTCACTTGAGGAGCAGAATTAACAGCCGTCTTTCATCTGCAGCTCCCTCTCCACATGGCCTCAATCTAGAGATGGGTTATGTGGAGACCAGGAACTTCCTCCTGGTCTCCCACATGGATGCAGGGCTCAGGTGCCTGGGCTATCCTTCACAGCTTTCCCCAGGCCATTGGGTGGGAGCTGCCTTCGCAGGGGAACAGCGGAGACTTATGTGGATCCATGTGGGATGCTAGCAATGCAGAGGGTAGCTTGCCTCCTTGCCAGGTCACTCCTTGGGATCGCCTTATTGTAGAAGCTCACATCATCCATCTCTGCAGTAAATATTGTATAAATATGTTACTAATACTTTTTTCTCTCATCCATTTTCTTTGTGTGAACCTCCTGGTAGTTGATGATCAGCACCTCTCTTGCTACCCTGATATTATTGTTTTTTCCCCTACCTTTTGTTTCAGAGACTTTTTGTATTCTGTTGAAGATTGCACTCCCCCTGTCCCCACCACAGGTTAGGCCTGTTTTCTCAAGAGAGGAATCCTGGAAGTGGCTGCAGGGATTCTGCAATATGTGCTGACCCAGTCCTCATTTTAGTAAACAGCTTTCACTTTTCCTTCTGATGCTGATACTCTTCCTCCCCACCCTGTAGCAGGTTCATTCCCAGGCTATTCTGGCTGCATTTGCTAGGTAGGAAGGCTTTTGTTGGATTCTGAGAGGCCCAGTCTCTAGTTTGCAGAGTACAGATGCAGGTCTCCAGTGCTTTGTGTTTGGGCTTGCCTCCAGATGCCTGGGTTCCACACATTGCTGTATTCATTGTCAGCTTCCCTTGTGGGCTTTAGTTTTGGCTGTTGCTGTGTCAGCTGCCCTTATAGAGAGTCTGTTGTAGTTTCTACTTCAGCTTTATTTGAAGGGAGATCTTGATTCCAAAAACGATAGTTTTGATCACAGGAGGAAGGTATTTTTAGACTGGCTCCTGTTTGTTCTGCAGTTAAATTTTGACGAGTGGACAACTCTGGCACCATCCCTGTTTTAAGTGACTTACAAGAAAAATTAATTTCATATCTTTGAATTCTTTGATATCTTAAGCTCTTTTTGAGAACTTGTAGGATTATAAGCCTGTTATTTGCTTGTTATTAGATAAATTGCCATAAATGTTCCCATTGGAATCTCTCCCCTTTTCAAAAACGATGAGTTTCTGAAGGTTGATTTTGAAATCTTGACCCTTAAAGCTCTGGCCCTCGCTGGCTTGTCTAACTCTTAAAGTGAATTCTTTTTTTCTCAGTAATTTTTGCTTGTAGCTGTATCACTTGGTGTAGATTTACTGTTTTCCTTCTTTCTTCCTTCCTTTTTTTTTAAGTTACTCTGAGAATTAGATCAGAGAAGCTGCTCCTGTCCTCTGTTTCCCTCTCCAAATGCTCGCACTGGCCCAGGGATCTGGCTGGCTTTTGGTCCAGGCCCCCCATCAGTGTGGGGGCTCCAAGTGCCTGCTGCCTCCGAGGGTGTGCCTGAGCAGGGAGCTGGAGAGTGTGTTGGGGGAGACTCAAACCTGGACACTAATGTGGAGCACTTAGGCATTCCAGGCAGTGGCCTAACCTTGAGGCCACACTCCTGGACCTCCTAGTCTTTCTGTGTGTATACTTTGGGTTTGCAAGTTTACTAAGCTGCTGCTTGAGAAGAAGTGACGTCATCAGTGGTCCTCAGCTGCCATCCTCACTCAGGCTTACTGAAAGATAGGCTCCGTGATCTTTGTGACTGTGCCCCACCATTTGGTCTGGTGTCCCGAGTGTGCTTCTGGGGTATAGCCCCCCCTTTCCCCACTGTGCCTTGCAGAGAGAGAGAGAACTTTATTTTTTTTTTTTTAAAGATTTATTTTTATTATTTTTTATTGGAAAGGCGGATATACAGAGAGGAAGATCTTCCGTCCGATGATTCACTCCCCAAGTGAGCCGCAACGGGCCGATACTATGCCGATCCGAAGCCAGGAGCCTCTTCCGGGTCTCCCACGCGGGTGCAGGGTCCCAAAGCTTTGGGCCGTCCTCGTCTGCTTTCCCAGGCCACAGGCAGGGAGCTGGAAGGGAAGCGGGGCTGCCGGGATTAGAACCGGCGCCCATATGGGATCCCGGGCGTGCAAGGCGAGGACTTAACCACTTGCGCCACCGCGCCGGGCCCAAGAGAGAACTTTATTTTACAGTGTAGTCACCACCCGGCTGTGGCTGTTGACTGCCTCACTGGCAAGTTACCTTCGGAAATTAAAATTGAGGCCAGCAGTTTGGGGGAAGTAGGGATTGGAAGATTATCTTATGCTCTTTGTCAGGATTAGCTCTCTATTGTGTCTATATCACCTAAAATCAGTTTGCGGACTGATATTTTGCATGATGCTTGGGATACCTACATACTATATACAAGTAAAGTAGATTTGATTCTACTCCTGGCTCCAGTTCCTGCTGATGCCAGACCTGGGAAAGCTGTGATGATGCCCGAGTAATCGGGTCTGTTCCCACTTAGGAAACCCAGATTGAGTTCCCAGCCACTGGCTTTGGCCGGCTAAGCTAGAGATGCAGGTGTGTGCTCCTGCTCTTTTTTTCTATTTCTGCCTCTCAAATAAATGAATGAGTGAGTGAAAGAATGGATGAACACTTAAAACTAAATGCTTTGTTCTTTTTAAGTGACAAAGATTGGGATGTAGTAAACCTTACTTTTGGTCAGAGGTGTCAGGGATCGCCAATGGATGCAGCTGCCTGGTCAGTTCCACCCCCAGTCCTTTCTTTCCTGGCTAGGTGATGGCAGCTGTGGTGTAGACCAGCCCAACCCACCACAGATCTGCCCTTCATGCACAGCGGTGGGTGCCACAGCTTAGTTGGGGTGACCCCCAACAGCGCTAACCAGGTCTGCTGCAGGCCCTTATGTTTTTGCATGTGCTGGCATGTACTGAAGCCTAGCTTGGTCCATTTTGTATCCCATCTGACTCTCATGCACACCCATGGGTGCTGACACTTAGCACCCACCCTGTAGACCCAACTTTGTAGTTTAAGGGATCTCACCAGTTAGAATTCAGCAGCCAAGCTGCATTCAGATAAGTTTTTATCTGTAAATTTTCTTGCTCTGTGCTGTTGTCCCCGTTTCCTGTTGTTTCCAGCTTTGTTTTTGGTCTTTTCTTCGTAATGTCAGTCCAGAATGAACCCCAGAGGAGGGAGAGTAAAGGGAAAGGATACTGTCTTCCAGTGGAAAGGAGTGAGAGTGATTGAACCCCTCTGCCTAGTTAACTTTCCAGGACTGTCTGAGAGTTTCAGAAACTCCTCATGCTTGTGATACTGCTTGAAGTTGAATGCAGCCTCCAGAGCAGTTACTTTACGGGACAGCATTCCTGTAAAGACCTACCCTCATAATAGTAGTCATAGCAGAAGACCAAAAGCAAGAAAATAAATATTAAATGAAAAATAAAGGGGAACGGCGTGATGCTGTGGGTTAAACTGCTGCTTTGCTTGCAGTCAGTTTGAGTCCCTGCAGCTCCACTCCCTTGCTTATGTGCCAGGAAAAGCAGTGCAAGATGGCCCAGGTGTCTGGGCTCCTGCCACTCAGGTGGGAGACCCAGTTGGAATTCCAAGCTCCAGGCTTTGACCTGGCCTCGCCCTAGCTGGTGTCACCATTTGGGGATTGCACCAGCTGATGGCAGATGGATCCACCCCTGGTCACTCTGCCTTTCAAATATAAATATCCTTAACCAACAATAATAATGAATTCCACTGTGCCTCCTCACCTTTTCCTAAAGGACAGGTCACTGCGCTTGGTTAGCTGCCAGGACTTTGTCCTTATGAGGAGAAATGGGCAGAGCTGGGGGATGGGCAGAGGCTGCATCATGTGGCTCTGTGCCACATATTTATTGCGCCTCTCTGATGTGCCAGGTCTGATCTGTTTTCTTCTTTGTTAGTCTGCCTTGCAAATAAATAGATAGGTTAATAACTAATCTTCAAGGAAAAAGAGGATGCATGGCTTCATGGCTGGTATTTTAAAAAAATTTTTATTTATTTTTATTGCAAAGCCAGATACACAAATAGGAGAGACAGAGGAAGATCTTCTGTCCATTGATTCATTCCTGCAACAGCCGATCAGGAGCCAGGAACCTCTTCCAGGTCTCCCACGCAGGTGCAGGGTCCCAAGGCTTTAGGCTGTCTTCTACTGCTTTCCCAGGCCACAAACAGGGAGCTGAATGGGAAGTGGGGCTTCTGGGATTAGAACTGGTGCCCATTTAGGATCCTGGTGCATTCAAGGCGAGGACCTCAGGCTACTGCACTGGGCCCTTTATTTTAAAAAAGGAAAAACAAACTGTAGATTCACCGTTTTGAGATAGTGTTGATGTAGAGGTGAGTAGGTCATGAATGAGTCATTCCTTCAGCTGTTGATCCTGTCATGTGGCTACTAAACATTTATGTATGTGTCAGGGACTAAGGATTTGGAAATTATGAAAACACTCCTTGCTTTGATAGAATTAGGGAGGATGATTGGAGTGGCAAGACTGAACTATCAAACCACTTGAACAGGACTATCATCAGAGCATGCCCACTTCGGGCACCCTGGGATGGTTGGGAAGCTGTGTGTGGCTTCTCGTCTCTTCCCCTCCACCCCCAGATACATGGAGGAAAAAAGAGAACGTCAAAACAAACAAAAAGCAAAAATACATTTGTAGAAATAGTGATTCACACATGTGTGCATATGTGCGTGTACACACACACACACACACACACACACACACACACAAGAATTAGGGAGGAAGATATCAAAACAAGTATTTACAGTGTGTGATGGGATAGGAACAGGCTAGGTATAGGAATTCAGAAAATGGTTAGTCGGCCTGGGGCTAAGGGGGGGTTCTTCAACCTGGCCTTGGATTGGTTTTGGGATGTGCCTGGATGTGCAGAAAGCGCCTCATGGGCGGTCCTTCCAGGTGGAGGGGGTGGGTGTGTTACAAAGATAACAAGCACTTTTGATATTAATTTATTTAGTGGAATGTAGTATGGAGATGTTTGGCATATAGACTGCTTCTGGAAGAACAAGAAATAAATCTACATTCTTCAAGGATGCATTGGGCCTGCATTGTAATGTAGCAGGTAGACACCACTGCCTGCAGTGGCAGCATCATACCTGGGCACCGGTTTGTGCCCCAATTGCTCCACGTCTTTTTTTTCGTTTTATGACACAGTTTCAAACCCCTCCCCATGTCCTCACCCCATGTTGGATTCCTCCACATTGTTGCATTAGTACAGTTCATATCCAGTCATCGTTCCTTCTTTGCGAGTCTGTACCATGCATAGAGTCCAACATCTTATTGTCCAGATAAATTCAACAGTTTCATTGGGAGACCATCCCTGATCTGAAAGTAGAACTGGCATAATATCATCCCCTCCAGTGAAAAGGCACAGTATAACATCAACAATTACAACATTATAGAGTTAATTGACATGGTATTGAGTGACCAGTATGTTAGAAAATGCAAGTTCTTGGGCTCGGCGTGGCCTAGCGGCTAAAGTCCTTGCCTTGAACACACTGGGATCCCATATGGGTGCCGGTTCTAATCTCGGCGGCCCCGCTTTCCACCCAGCTCCCTGCCTGTGGCCTGGGAAGGCAGTCGAACACGGCCCAAGGCTTTGGGACTGTGCTCCAGCGTGGGAGACCTTGAAGAGGCTCTAGGGTTCCTGGCTTCGGATCGGCGCAAGCACCGGCCGTTGCGCTCACTTGGGGAGTGAATCATTGAACGGAAGATCTTCCTCTCTGTCTCTCCTCCTCTCTGTATATCTTACTTTGTAATAAAAATAAATAAATCTTTTTTTTTTAAATGCAAGTTCTTAACCACATCCTGTGGCTACTTCGTTGATGTTTCAATTTTAGTTTATACACAACCGGTTGCTATATACCTTAAAATGGTTATACGGTACTATTCAGTTGTCTTGTGTCTATTTTCATTTTTACGTTTATCAGGTTAAAGTTGAAGCATGATTTTTACTGAACTTGGCAAATTTTAGGATAGTCCAAACAGGCTTATAACTCTAACAAGGCATATGTTAACACTTGAGGCGCAGAACAGTTTTAGGAGGGGTGTGCAGAGAAATCTTCAATACCTTAGTGAGGAGTAACTAATCTTTGTGTCCTACCTAGCAAGGTATAAGTGAACTGCTCCCCTCCTAATCCAACTCTCTGCTCATGCCCTGGGGGAGCAGCAGAAGATGGCCCAAGTGCTGTGCCCCTGTGCCCACATGGGAAACCCAGAAGCAGCTCCTAGCTTCCAGCTCTGTCCTGACCTGCATAGGCCATTGTGACTATGTGGATAGTGGCCAGTGGATGGATCTTTTCCCCTTTCTCTCCTTCTCTCTCTGTAACTCTGCCTTTTAAATTAATTAACCAATTAAAAAAAAGGCAAAGTATGAGTGCATTTATATGGAATTCAAAGATACAACTGTAATTCTCTGAGTGCTCAGCTCCCATTAGTCAGATTGGGCCATATTTGGTTTGCCAACAAAACTCAGAATTCAGAACTTGGCAGGTGTGAAGCAGCAAGATAGCAGACTATCCAAGGATGGAGAATAATGTTCAGTGATATTGATAATGTTTGCCATTTATTGGGCACCTGAGTGCTTAGCTCTCTTCAGGGTTATTATCTGTAATAATTATCTCTAATCCTTAATATAAGCAGCACCATGGGCTGTTGAACTGATTAATCTTGGGGAGGTGAAGGCAGGCTTGCTCAGAGTGGCAGAGCTGGTCGACTTGGGGGATAGACTGAAACTCAGTTTTGTTTCTGTCTCCTGCGCCGTAGGTCCGCTCTTCTGTTCTCTCCACCAAGCTGCTCCTCACTAGAGAGTAGATAGAATTGCTGAGCTGGGATGGCAGCAATGACATCAAACAAGCATTTCTTTTTCTTTGTTTTTTTAAGATTTATTTATTTTTATTACAAAGTCAGATATACAGAGAGGAAGATCTTCCATCCGATGATTCACTCCCCAAGTGAGCGCAACAGCTGGTACTGTGCTGATCCAAAGCCAGGAACCAGGAACCTCTTCTGGGTCTTCTGCATGGGTGCAGGGTCCCAAGGCTTTGGGCCGTGTTCGACTGCTTTCCCAGATCACAAGCAGGGAGCTGGATGGGAAGTGGAGCTGCCAGGATTAGAACTGGTGCCCATATGGGATCCTGGCACTTTCAAGATGAGGACTTTAGCCACTAGGCCATGCCACCGGGCCCAAAGAAGCATTTCTTCTTCTTTTTTTAAATAATTATTCCATTTACTCTTTTTTTTTAAAGATTTATTTTATTTTTATTGGAAAGGCGGATATACAGAGAGGAGAGCCAGAGAGGAAGATCTTCCGTCCGATGATTCACTCCCCAAGTGAGCGCAACGGGCCAATGCTATGCCGATCCGAAGCCAGGAGCCTCCTCCAGGTCTCCCACGCGGGTGCAGGGTCCCAAAGCTTTGGGCCGTCCTCTGCTGCTTTCCCGGGCCACAGGCAGGGAGCTGGAAGGGAAGCGGGGCTGCCGGGATAGAACCGGCGCCCATATGGGATCCCGGGCGTGCAAGGCGAGGACCTTAACCACTGCGCCACCGCACCGGGCCCACCAAAGAAGCATTTCAAAGGCAGGGACGCTTACTGTTTTCAGTGCTCCTGCAAGGGCAGCAGTTAGAGATGCTAGCCGCTCCCAGAAAATGATGGCGCCCAGAGCTTTCATTATCAGCACACTCCTATTTGTCTCATTTTCTGGGGAAAAATTAGATTCGTTAACGGCATTATTCCTGTTTCCAGTTGTATCTGAAGAATTGGATGACTCGCTAATGGGCAGTGTTTTTGCTTATGTTATTTGAAAGGTGGATAGACAGACGACAGAGCTCCCATCCTATCTTGCTAGTTCCTTCTACAAATGCCCCCATGTAACGAGGCTGGGCCAGGGCCAGAGTCCAGGAGACAGGACCTCAGTTCTGGTCTTATGGGGGCAAAGGGCGTCAGCTACTAGGCCATAATTTGATGCCTCCTAGGGTGTGTATTTATAGGAATTTGGACTTGGGAGTAGAATTGGAACTTGATACAGGATTGAGAGTTTAATCCTGTCTGAACTGCGAGACCAGTCGCCTTCCTAAATGGTGCAGTGTTCATAGAAGGAAGAACATTAGTTATCTCCTTAGACATTTGATTGATATGTACGGATGCAGTTGGGTCTGAGACCATATGAACATGTTATCTGTATTGGGCAGATCCTTTAATGAGTGACAATAGCAGCTATTCAGAATAGATAAAGAAAGCCAAGCATTTTCTCCTGAGATTTTTGACCGGATGCCATGAGGAAGCTGTTCTATGCTGTAGGCATAGCTAGATTCTTGTGTATTTATGTATATATATATTCTTGCTGTTAAGATTAAATTAGATAAAATGGACAGAAAATATCCAAAATAATTTGTATACGGCCCAGTATAGTAGTCTAATGGCTAAAGTCCTCGCCTTCCAACCACTGGGATCCCATATGGGCGCTGGTTCTAATCCCGGCGGACCACTTCCCTTCCAGCTCCCTGCTTGTGCCCTGAGCAGTCAAGAATGGCCCAAAACCTTGGGATCCTGCAGCTGTGTGGGAGACCTGGAAGAAGTTCCTGATGGCTCCTGGCTTTGGATCAGCTCAGCTTTGGCAGTTGTGGCCACTTGGGGAGTGAACCAGCAAAAGAAGATCTTTGTTTCAGGCTCTCCTTCTCTTTGTCAATCTGACTTTCCCATAAAAATAAATAAATCTTTAAAAATTGCTGTATAAAGGACATTTATTGTATCTTTTCCTAACAAATTTCTCGTTCACTTGGCATGTGTATTTTTCCCTTTTCCTGTTTTGAAAGGAGCTGAAAATAAGTTGGTTAATTTTGCTTAAAAGGAAAATGACTCATTATTTTTGTGGTTGGCAAATGGCTTCTCATTTGGTGTTGTGTTTCAGATGGCACAATACCTTGGGAGTTTGGATTTCTTATTTTATTTGGAAAAGTACTATTCAAATGCAGTTTTTTTTTTAAGATTTATTTTTATTGGAAAGTCAGATATATAGAGAAAAGGAGACAGGAAAATCTTCCGTCCGTTGATCCGCTCCGCAACCGGCTGCAATGGCCAAAGTTGAGCTGATCCGAAGCCAGGAGCTTCTTCCTGATCTCCCATGTGGGTGCAGGGTCCCAAAGCCTTGGGCTGTCCTCAACTGCGTTCCTAGGCCATAAGCAGTGAGCTGGATGGGAGTGGGGCCACCAAGATTAGAACCGGTGCCCACATGGGATCCCAGCCCATTCAGAGCAAGGACATTAGCTGCTAGGATACCATGCCAGGCCCTCTAGCTATTTTCTTAATGGATCAGTTGATTGAAGGTGCAGACTTGGTCTGCTGATGGCATCTGGGAGGTGGAGCTTGTGGGAGATCTTTTACGACTTAGAGTCTTGCCCTTAGAGGTAGTTCTCTGAAGAAGGTTGGTTGTGCAAGGTGAGCGCGCTCCCTGTGCCTCACTCTGTTCCTGGCTCTCCCTGTGTTGCATCCTGTGCCTGAGCTGCACAGTATCAGCCCCGAGACACTGCCCCTGGGGGGTTCCTAGGAGTGGACTGTAGGCTTCCATTGTCAGCCTGAAAAATAAGTTAGACTCTCTCAATAATTCTAAAATAAAGAAAATCTGATTAATTCAACCATTTCAGGAAGTTGACAGATGAGTCTTTCCTTTGCAAAAGCTATCTTTTGTGTGTTTTGAGGTCATTTACTCACTGTAAGGTCACAGTTCTCTTTGGATAGGCTATAAATCAGAAAAGTAATATGATTATCATAGAAATCATTAAGCCAAGTTAAGAGACATTTTGATTGAGCAGGTTCATTAGAAATCAGTGTTGTAGGGCTGGCGTGGTGGCTCAGTTGGTTAATCCTTACTCTTTTAAATGCTGGAATCTCATATGGATGCTGGCTTGTGGCCTGGGTGCTCCACTTCTCTTCCAGCTCCCTGCTTGTGGCCTGGGAAAACAGTTGAGGGTGACCTAAAGCCTTGGGCCCCTGCATGCATGTGGGAGACCAGGAAGAAGCTCCTGGTTCCTGTCTTCATATTGACTGAGCTCCAGCTGTTGTGGCCATTTGAGGGATTGAACTAGCAGGTAGAAGATCCTCTGTATCTCCCCTTCTGTCTGTAAATGTGGATTTGAAATAAAAATAAGCCTTTAAAAAAGAAAAAAGAAATCAGTGTGCAGGCTGAGATCAGAGTTAAGACTGATCAGATACTTTTTTAATGATTTATTTTTTATTCTTATTTGAAGGGCAGAGGAATAGAGAGGAGATAGAGGTAGGGAAATAGATCTTTCATCTGCTGGTTCACTGTCCGAGTAACTGCTAGGGGCAGTGTTGAGTCAGTTTGAAGCCAGGAGCTTCCTCTTTCCTCTAGGTCTCCCATGCGGGTGCTGGGCCCAAGGACTCACAGGCACATTAGTAAGGAGCTAGATTGAAAAAGGAGTAGCTGGCACTTTTAACTTGCTCCCATGTGGAATGCAGATGCTAATGATTGAGACCCGGCTCTGACTCCAATCCACTGATTCCTTAGCAAGGAACTGCCCTGTGCCAGATTGCAGGGGGTGGGGGGGTTGTCCCTTCTGCATCCGTAATTTCAAGCCATGGGCAGCTTCCGGTCATTACTAGGGATTGCATAGTTCAGTGTTAGGTCTCTTTTTTTCTCCCCCTCAGAAGCCAGAAACCTAAAATTCTCAATGAAATCTTCCAATTTTAAATGTTGGTGTTGGTCAAGAAGTGCCTGAACTTTGAAGTATTTGACTCAAAGAACTTCTGTAGGCTGGCAGTTCGGAGTGACGTCTTAAGTTTTGCTTCCATCCTTCACCTCTCTAACTGACTGGAACATTTGTAGCTATGCTGTAATTAGATTGTTCATGGTCTTTGCTTCATGGAAGCCCTTTCCTCCTGTTGGGGAAAACCACTGGCAGGTGAATGAAATGCCTACTGGCTCTTGGGGTGTAATACTTACTGGCCTTTATGCTACTTTGCTGTGCCATTTGTAGCTAAATAAAATATTATTTGGGTAAATGGTTTCTTTAGAGTGCCAGACGTGTGGCTTTTAGGATCACAGTATGAGGAATTCATAGGTAGGGTTTCAGATTCTGTGTTGCTGTCATTCTATAAGAAGCTGATTGGTTAAGCTGTGAGATAGTTAGTATCAAGAATGAAAAGTGGTTTTAAGGAATATAATGAGCAGGCTACTTTGGTTGGCATTTGTAGCTTGAGCTGACGGGCACTGTGCAGTTGGACATGCAGTGTTGAGATCCTGGAGTGTTCCTCAGATGCTGGAGCTGTAACAGTGTTACCAGCCTCTCCAAGGGCCCAGTGACATTCACAGTGCTACTAAGGCTACTTTATCTTTTTCATGGTTTGGACATTTGTACAATGTTTCAAAAAGTGGTGGATAAAATATTGCCTGTTTTTCAAGCTATGCTAGTAGTCGTTTACTTTTTAAAAAAAATTATTATTTAAAAAAATTTTTTTTTATTTGAAAGGCAGATTTACAGAGAAGGAGAGATATAGAGGATCTTCCATCTGCTCGTTCACTTCCCAAATGGCTGCAAGAGCTGAAACTGAGCTGATTTGAAGCCAGGGAATTCTTAATTGCCCGCCATGCTGGTGCAAGTTCCCAAAGACTTTGAACTAGTCTCTACTGCTTTCCCAAACCACAGGAAGGGAGCAGGATAGGGAGTGGCGTTCCGGGACAGAACCGGCACCCATGTGGATGCTTGCAGGCTCAAATCAGCAGTTGAGCCAGTGCACCAGCCCTGTGTTGTTTAGTTTTTAAACTTACAGAGAAGAAGCACAGTTTCACTTAAGGGTGAAGCAGTAAACATGATTACATCTTGACCTGTGACAGAATCTTGGTTGTGTAGAGGAAAAACACTTTGCATTTATTTTTTCCTGTGGCTGGGCTAATTGCTCTCTTTATGGAAATTGTTAGAGTAATAGAAATTGTGGGTATTTATGTGGAAGTAAGAAGGAGACACAGGTCTTCCATCGTCACTCCCCAGATTACCTTGACAGCTTGGGCTTCGACGAAGCTAGAAGCCAGGAACACAATCTCTGGGTGACTCCATGGGTACTAAGGAGCCAAAGCTGTGTATCACCGCTACCTCTTGTGGATGCACGTTCACAGGAGGCTGGAGTCAGGAGCAGAGGTGGGACCCAGGTTCTCTGGCATGGCATGTGAGAGTTCCAAGCTGCCCACCCCAATGAAAAGCACTTTTATTTGAAAAAGTGGCTGGCAAAATGTGGTTATCAGACTTGGACGGTTAACATACATTTTCTTGAAATTAAGTGAAGTTGACTGTCACTTCAAGGAAAATAATGGAAGGTATTTTTTGCTAGTTGACATGTTTGAGCTGTGATACAAAATTAGAGTTTTAAAAAAACTTTTATTCATCAATGAGTTTAATGCTGTAGGTTGATATTGACATTATCAAATATCAATTTGAATGTACACAAGAAATAAGTTTTTCCGAATGACCGATGTATGCTGTTACAGAATCATGTGTGGATGCTGGAGATATTTTCAGATTCCAAATTTTCCGACCTTTAAAAAACGATAACTTCTCTCAAGTTCTGGTGTAATATCAAAGAATGTATCCTGTTATCTGTAAAGGAGAAAGAGAAATCTCACTCTTTTCTCTAACAGGATGTCTAAGTAGGACCAACTTTTCTTCATGGACTTGGACCAGAACCGCATACTGTGGTGGGTTGGATGGATGCAGGCAGAAGTGAGAACCTTGCTAGTGAAACAGAGGCTTGCAAAATAGCCCCTGGTTGTGAAACACTCCCTTTATCAAATATTTTTTTTGGGGGGAGGAGGGCAAATGGCTATTTGTCCTGGGGAACTGAGTTTGCTATTTTATGAGTCAAAATTTCATGGTTTTTAACTTTAGTGTTCAGTGGACATACCATAGAAACAAATGCTTGGGGTAGGGTGGGAGAGTGCTCAGTAATTTAAGAGCACAAAGTAGTCCAGAGAATGGTTGAGGTTTCTTGAAAGATGAGGCAGGAAGCTGTTGAGAAGGTTGGGTTAGAGAAGGTTGTGGAGGATGAGCTTTGTGTGGTAGTGTGCTCAGGTGCTGCTTGGTCCACCCGTGTCCCCTACCCAGTGCCTGGGACCAAGTCCCACCTCTGTTGCTAGTCCAGCTTCCTGCTCCTTCCAAGAGCAGAGTGGCTCAAGTGCTTGGATTCTTGTCAATCTCATGGGAGATCTGGATGGAGTGCTTTGGCTCCTGGCTCAGCCCTGGCTGTTCAGCATTTGGGGAGTGAACCAGACATTGGAAGTGCTCGCTCAGTCACTCTCTCTCATTACTCATCTTGCCTGTCATATAATTGAATAAGTAAATAAAAATAAAATATTTTATACATTTTAACCAGAGATTCTGATTTCTGTTAGAGAACATCCTCCTGTAAGAACTGCAAAGAAAACACTGAAAAAAATCCCTAAACCATTAGTCTCAGCTCTGAAAGCCAAACTCTTTCTTTGTACTTCTGTTGGTGTTTTGAGTTCTGTCCAGTAATCTTTTTTTCCCTGACTGCTCATTTATTCAACATGAAGTAACATACACTAATTTCAGTGAGGTGGCTGACAGGCCAAATAGGGTGAAAAAGTCTCTTTCATGCAGACCAGGACCTGAGGGGCAGCATGGCCTTGAGGATGTGCTGGGTAGGAGCTTTCGTGCCTGAGCCCTGAGCCTAGACGTGTGGATGTCCTTCTTAGCCACCACTGTTGCCTTCTGCCTCGTTCTTCTTGGACATGAACGCCTTAAAGGGTGTGGGCAGTGCTGGTGGGCACGGGAGCCGTGGCTGCTTTCACGGATGGTGGAGTCTGATAGGTGAGGGACCAAGGCCTTCCCAGCAGGCTCTCCTCCCCTAGGCTGCACTTGAGGGCTGGCTGAGACAGCCTACAGTGAGAGGTTTGGCCCTGTGGGAAGAGCATGCAGGCGGCACTGTCTCCCTGGCTCGGCTCATCTTTGTCACCCAAAGGTATCTTCCTGCCTCTGTCATTGTAGTCATCTTTTTCTTTGAAGTTTTTTGTGTGTAGCTTTGACCGACAAACCAAGGTAAGAGTGGAAACAGAGGGGTAAGACCGAGAGTGAGAGAGACAAACCTTCTGTCCACTGGTTCAGTCCCCAAATTGGCTACTGTGGCTCAACCAGGGCCAAGCTTGAGCCAGGAGCTTCGTCCGGGTCTCCCACGTGGATGCAAAGGCCAAAGAATTTGGGTGGACCTCTGCTGCTTTCCCAGGTCAGAAGCAGGGAGTTAATTCAGCAGTGGGAGCAACCAGGACACAAACTAATGCCAAGATGGGGGTGTGTGCTCCACAGGTGGAGGCATAGTATGCTAAGCCACTGTGTTGGTCCCAGAATGCAGTTTTAAATGTAGCCAAATTTTATGGCCTTTTAAATTTTTTGTTGTGAAAATAGAGAAGGTGATTTTTTTTTTGCCTTTTATCAAAAAAAAAAAAGAAAAAAAGAAAAAAAAAAGGGCACCGCTTCTCTTGTTTTCCTGTCTGTACTCCCATTTATTGTTCTGTGATGGCCTGAAGTTGGAGATCCCAATGATCAAGGTTCAGTTCAGACAGAAACAGTATCAAGCGGATCTTGGAAAAAAAAGTCTGAAAGCAGAATGTCTGGAATTCCCATCTCAGAGTTTCTCTGGCACACAGAGGCTGAGTGACTCATTCCTCTTGCTTGCATAGAGGCAACCAAGAAGGCAGGGATGACTCTTCAGGACAGACAACCTCCTGTTCCACCTCCAGCCCCCAAGGGTGTGTGTGTGTGTGTGTGTGTGTGTGTGTGTGTGTGTGAGAGTGGAATCAGGCTGGCCTGAGGATACCACCTTCCCTGAGGGCTCTAGAAAGAGTTGTGCCAGGCCACCACCTGCAGCGTGCTGTGGTATATGTCAGTGGAAAGGCTTCCTCCTCTCACCCCACACCAAGTCCACAGTGCAACACGAGGCTGTTGATTTGCCCCATCTTACACCAGACCCCCAGCAGGGCTGTCTCATGAACTCTGCCTCAGGTTGTTTGCCACTCTTGCTCTGGAACTGTGAGAAGGGAATTGGGGTTGGACACTCCTTGGACTAGATTGAACGAGCTAGCTTTAGGTCCTCAGTTTGCTAGGGGGCGATCAGTGGCTTGGAGAGAAGCCTACCAGGGGTTACCGCAAATAAATGCCCATCTTAGGATGCCTTCTGCAGCTGTGACTACAATATAGCCCTTTTCCTCCAGTTAGAGCAGCAAGCCGGTGGGACCACCAGGTGCTAGTTGGATGCAGTGCTACAGGCGTCAAACAGTTGGCATATAAAGGAGCCGAGTAAGAGGTGGCATCTTGTGTATGTAGAGTGATGTGGTTATAGTTCAGGCCAGTGTGAGACAGAGTTGAGAACTGGCTGCACTTGGGAGAGTGCGTGATAATGGTAAGACTGTGTTCTGGGGTGGATTTGGTACCGCCCCCCTAGGTATGAAATGCTGGTGCAATTTTTTACTTTTGGGTATTCTGAGAATCTAAGATTTAAAACCTAAATCTTTTAAGAAAATGACTTTTAAAAACTTGGTTATTTTCCTTGAAAAACAGGGAGAGACAAGGAGCTGACTCTCCAGGTGACTGCAGCTACTAGATCTGGGCCAGGCCAGAGCCAGGAGCTTCTTTTCCGTCTCCCATGTGGATCAATGAGCTCAAGCACTTGGGCCATCCTCACTGCTTTCCCCAGGCTGTTAAAAGGGAGCTGGGTTGGAAATGGAGCAGCTGGAACTTACACCAGTGGCCATATGGAATGGTGCTGAGGGTGGCTTAATATGCTACACTATCTTGTTGGCCCCAAACAGAAACTTCTTTTTCTTTTTTTTAAGATTTGACAGATTTGGGGAGGGAGGAAGGGAGAAGAGAAATGAGTGAGGGACCAGATCCTGATCCTGCATGCTGTTCCATCTGCTGGTTCATTTGTATGCTTCACTTGGTGCAGGGCTCCAAGCAGGTGCATTATCCAGGAGCTGAATCAGAAATAGAGTAATTGGGACTTGAACTGATGCCCATGTAGGATGCAGGCGTTGCAGGCAGTAACTTTACCCACTGTACCACAACACTGGCCCCCCCCCAAATATTTCTGCCATATTTCACCAGAATGTTTCTGGATACATATTTTTATTTTTTATTAATATGTATATTTTAAGGCTTATTTATTTTTATTGCAAAGTCAGATATACAGAGAAAAGGAGAGACAGAGAAAGAGCCTCTGTCTGATGATTCACTCCCCAAGTGACCACAACGGCCAGTGCTGCACCAGTCCAAAGCCAGGAGCCAGGAACTTCCTCCAGGTCTTCCACATGGGTGTAGGATCCCAAGCGTTTTTTGGGGCCGTGCTCAACTGCTTTCCCAGACCACAAGCAGGGAGCTGGATGGGAAGTGGGACCACCGGAATTAGAGCTGGAGCCCATATGGGATCCCGGCGGTTCAAGGAAAGGACTTTAGTCACTAGGCCACGGTGCCAGGCCCTTATTAATATAATTTAAAAAGTTATTTAAAAGAGAGATGAAGTCTTCCATCTTTTTTTCACTTCTCCAAATCCCTACAACAACTCTGTCCAGACTAGTTTAAAGCTGGGAGGTGAAAATTCAATCTTGGCCTGTCATGAAGGAGCTAGGTATTTGGTCCTCCAGCATGTGTATTAGCAGTAAGCTGGAATCAGAAATGCTGAGGCTTGAATCCAGGCACTATGATATGGATTGCAGTAGGCAATCCTGTGATTAGCCAAGTATTCTCCAAACACATATAGACAGCACTAAAAAAATCTGACCGGCGTCCAGCTACCACGTGTAACTCTGGCATTCCATACAAGCACCAACTAAAGTCTCCACTGCTTCCCTAGTGACCCAGCTCCCTGCTAATGGTCTAGGAAAGCAGCACAGGATGGCCTAGTTGCAAGCTATTATGTGGGAGGCAGCATTAAGTTCCTGGCTTTGGCTTGACCAAGTCCTAGCTGTGATGGCCAATTGCAAAGTGAATCAGTGGATGATTGGTCAGTGGTTGGTTCGTTCTCTCTCTCTCTCTCTCTCTTTCTTTCTTTCACACAAATCTAAGTTTTTTTTTCCCCAAGAGCAGGCATTTGGCAATGATTTTTAAAAGTAGGTGGCATTCAATAGCTCAGTACTTTTGAGTGTGGTCATTGGTCTTTGGCCTTTGGTCATTCTGTGATTTGTGTGTCTGCCATGAAAAAGCAAAATACGCATTAGTTATAGTTTTGCTTGAAAATTTGTGACTATACTCTGGATCCATATCCACTTCTTCATAAGAGGCCGGATTAAATTTGGAGCAGGACTCTAATGCAGGCACTGTGATGGGGGCTGCTGCTGTCTTCATCCTGGGTTAAGAGCCTTCCCCAGTTTGTAGCATTGGAAAAGTTTAGTTACATTTCCAGCAATTCCTTAGTAGCCCAAAATATGCCTGTGAGTTGTTGAGTATTTTATGTTTTTTAATATTCTCAAAGTCTATTAGCTTTTTTTTTTTTTTAAAAAAAAGGATTGATTTATTTTTATTTGAAAGTCAGATATACAGAGAGGAGAAGAGACAGAGGGGAAGATCTTCCCTCTGCTGATGCACTCCTTAAGTGGCCACAATGGCTGGGATTGAGCCAATCCAAAGCCAGGAACTTTTTCTGGGTCTCCCATGTGGGTGCAGGGTCCCTAGGCTTTGGGCTGTCTTCAGCTGCTTTCCCAGGCCACAAGCAGGAAGCTGGATAGAAAGCAGACCCACTGGGATTAGAACTGGTGCCCACATGGGATCCTGGCGTGTGCCAATTGAGGACGTCAGCCTGCTCGACTACTGCACCAGGCCCTAATTTAACTTTTCAAATGACGCTACTCTGGAGTGAAATTTTGAACCATGGAGACAGCATTTAATTTTTATTTTCAGTTATTGTACAGTTTTGAAAAGGTTTTTGGGAAATTTTATTTCACTGTCAACACTATTTTGTAAAAACTGCCCACAGAGTTTTGACCCAGTACTAACTGGATGAAAATAAATTAGGTTACTCTCATGCCAGCAAGCAAATTGTCTTCTGAGAGAGTGATTCCTGTGGTTTTGGGAAGCCTTTTGTCTGGCTGCAGCAGGAGTCTGCTTCCTGAGGCACCGTGGCACCCAGGGCAGCGAGGGCACGTCCTGCACTCTCTGTGCTTGATGCTGTCTCGGGACCTGTAGCTCTCCACTGCAGTGCTCTTCCCGTGCCTGAGTCAGCTGTCTTCTCTCCCAGCACTCAGCAGTTCAGGAGGCATGCCCCCATCCATAGAACACAGCAGTGTGCCCTGTAAATGAGCAGTTCAGTTAGAAGGCTTAATTTCCAGGACAGATGAAAACATTTTATTAACGAAAGTAAATGTGACACTGGACATACCCAAACACGATTTTAGACACAGTCAAATGACCCACGTTCAAGGTGCTAGTCTTTGCGATTGAGGAAAAAAGTCACCAGGGGATTTATTTCTTTTGGTAAGGTGTCATTTGAAAGTTACGCTGCCGTATCTGTGATTTGGTATTGGGTAGTTGTTATGCTTGCTTGAAAATGCCTCTCACTAGTAGGCAGCGGATAGAGCTTAAGGAGAGGCTCAAGGACAGAGGGGGCCAGTTCAGCCTCTTCTACTGACATAATGGGATTATTGTTTCCCACAGGTGAGGATTTAAAACTGCCACAAATCGGGCCCGGCGCGGTGGCGCAAGTGGTTAAAGGTCCTCGCCTTGCACGCCCGGGATCCCATATGGGCGCTGGTTCTAATCCCGGCAGCCCTGCTTCCCTTCCAGCTCCCTGCCTGTGGCCCGGGAAAGCAGTCGAGGACGGCCCAAAGCCTTGGGACCCTGCACCCGCGTGGGAGACCCTGAAGGGGCTCCTGGCTTTGGATCGGCATAGTATCGGCCCGTTGCGCTCACTTGGGGAGTGAATCATCGGACGGAAGCTCTTCCTCTCTGTCTCTCCTCTCTGTATATCCGACTTTCCAATGAAAAAATAATAAAAAAATAAATCTTTAAAAACTGCCACAAATCATATAAGTTGGCTTTAATGTGACATATTTTTAGAATATTGTAGTACTTTAAACTGTCACTATAGATGATTGAATTTTATTCCATTTCTGTCACTGGAGAGAGCAAAATTTGTGGAAGTTTGTTGGTTTAATGTTGTATCTTTTTCTGTTGCTCATATTCTTGATTTACTGATAAGAGAACTATAAAAATTCCTGATAATGTCAGGTAGATGTTTTGGTCTTTTAGATTAAATCTACATAGGGCTACATGTTAGCATTATACAGGTACATCTCCAGATTGCCTGAATGCCCAGGTTAATTTAGCGGAGTGTGACAGTGTTGTCTGTAATAGCTCTTTGAATGTCACCTGTTGAGATTTTCGTGCTGTTGATTCACTCTGAGGAGGCGGTGTTATCTCTAAGTCATTGAGGGTCTGAATTATTCAATTTGGTGTTATAAGCTCCATCAAAAACTTGAAGAACATACCTTCACTTCATTCAACTTTGGGTTTTTTTCTACCCTGTTAAGTTCTCAGTAGGTCTGTTTTTGTGTCTGTTCAGTAGTGTCTTTGGGATTAGATTGCACAGTTTTAAAAATAGTCTTTTCATTAGTTGTTGGTTTAGGAGAAGCCCAGCTGTCACTTTTTGTTATATAAACTGTGGAAACTTGTTTCTGGTCTAAAAAATGGAATTGTTACTACTGTTGAAATTTTGAGTGGTTGGTAAGGAAAGAAAATGGCAGCGTGCTTCTGACCTTTTTGTACAAAAGTGAGGAGAATATATAAAAAATTCTTTCCTTGCAGTTTTCTCATCAAAATAATGAGGCATCTTTTGGGGCTATTTTATTTACAAAATACCTGCACAGTAATATTCTGTTTTGCTTTTAAAGGTTGCGAGAAGTCTCAGAGAAGTTGAATAAATATAATTTAAACAGGTAAGAGTTGTGAGATAATTGACAAAAAACTGCATTTTACCTTACTAGGAAAATAGCTCATTTAGGCAGTGACCCTATGGGTTAAGATGAACATGATGATAATCAGGTTAGGAATTATTTAATCAATGTTATATGGATTGGATTCATGTGGATTTTAGTTTTCATCTTAATGAATTTTTAAAAGTCTACCAGAAGCATAAGGATTAATAAGGGTAGTCTAATTCTTGTTTTTCAATTATTGCTTTAAAATGTGTCAAAACTAGTTATATACAGATAGATTTTTCTGGGTTTTTTTTTTTTTTTTTTTAGTTAGATCTTTTGAAGTGATGGTGTGTAATTTTGCTTTCCTCTTGTTCCCTAGCCACCCCCCTTTGAATGTATTGGAACAGGCTACTATTAAGCAATGTGTGGTGGGACCGAATCATGCTGCCTTTCTTCTTGAGGTAAATTATTTGCTCTAAGGTGGAGAAATGAAAAACAGTTATGATGCAGTTGTGTGTTACTTCTTTTATAACCGTGGAGGAGAACAGTTACTTCCAAGAGTTACCTTGATTACCTCTTAGTACCCTTCCTGTTGTGAATTTTCTGGCTCGGGGAGAGCTTAGGTGATTGCCTAGAGCATGACACTGGACAGCCAAAGGCTCCGTTACCTGTCTTTTCTCTGAGTTCTCACAGAGCAAGATGGGAGTGTGGGCATGTCCTCTTCCCTCAGCTCAGCTGTGAGTACCTTCTGCAAAGGACCTAGTTGGTTGTCTTTAAATTGACAGTGAGGGGTTCAGAATCTGTTGAATAAAATCATGTTTTAATATTCGTGTTTACTTTGAGAATGTGATCATCTATTTCTTTTGTTTTTAGGATGGTAGAGTTTGCAGGATCGGTTTTTCGGTACAGCCAGACAGATTGGAATTGGGTAAACCTGATAATAATGATGGGTAAGACATCCTTTTGGTTAATACAGCATGTATTTTGCTCTTAGAATGTATTATATTTAACCAAGAATGTGTTATATCTAAGATGATTTGCTCTGGTAACTTTTAATGAAAAACATTTGCAGGAAATCAAGATTAAAATAGAGTGAAATGTAATTTGACTTTAAACTTTAAAGAAAAAATTTATTTAATTGAAAGGCAAAATTACAGTGAAAGAGACATAGAGAGATTGAGGGAGAAAGATCTTCCACCCATGGATTCATTCCTCAGATAGCCACAATAGCCAGGATGGGAGCATCCCAAAGCCAGGGGCTTCCTCCTGGTCTACCACATGAGTGCAGGGCTACGGTACTTGGGCTGTCCTGCTGCTTCTCCAGGCGCAAGCAGAGGAGCTGGCTGTGAAGCGGAGCAGCTGGGAATTGAGCAGTATGACACTGGGCTTTAATGTGCGGTGTGTTATGGCACTGGCCCTGTGATTTTAAACAATGCCTGCGCTGAAAATATTAACATTAAAAGAAAAGGAATGGATTATTATTCGCTGAAGAATAATATGTCATATAGCCCAAGTTACATTAACGCTTTAATTGAAATGGTTGTTGGGGCCCGGCACCATGGCCTAGTGGTTGAAGTCCTCCCCTTGCAAGCACCAGGATCCCATATGGGTGCTGGTTCTAATTCCATCAGCCCTCCCTTCCCATACAGCTCGCTGCTGTGACCAGAGAAAGCAGTCAAGGACGGCCCAGGGCCTCGGGACCCTACACCGCATAGGAGGCCTGGAAGACTCTCCAGGCTCCCTGGTTTGGATCAACTCAGCTTTGGCTGTTGCGGCCACTTGGGGAGTGAATCAACGGACAGATATTCTCTTTGTCTCTCCCCTGTACATTTGACTTTGCAATTGAAGTCTTTATAAAAATATGTATTTGACTCAGAATGGGAAAGCCACACAGAGAACTCTTCCATCTGCTGATTCACTCCCCAGAGTGGATGGTCTCCAGATGGTCACAATAGCCAGGTTTGGGTCTGGCCTGAGCCGGGAGCTAGGAGCTTAGCTTCTTCCAGACCTCCAGTGTTGGTTGCAGGGACCCCAACACTCAGGCCATCTTTCACTGCTTTCGCAGGCCATTAGCAGGGAGCTGGATGGTAAATGGAGCAGCCAGGACATGAACAGTGCCCGTATAGGATGCTTGTGTCGCAGGTGGCGACTTAGCTCACTATGCCACAACACCAGCCCTGAATGAAGTGATTGTATAGATCACAGTCTTTGCTTTTATAGTTCCAAATAATTAACTCATTCTGAAACAGCAGGTGTCTTTTAAGAATTTTGGTCACTTGGGCCTAGCACCGTGGCCTAGCAGCTAAAGTCCTTGCTTGAACGCACCAGGATCCCATATGGGCTCCGGTCTAATCCCGGCAGCTCCGCTTCCCATCCAGCTCCCTGCTTGTGACCTGGGAAAGCAGTCAAGGATGGCCCAAAGCCTTGGAACCTGCACCCACAAGTGGAAGACCTGGAGGAAGTTCCTGGCTCCTGGCTTTGGATCAGTGCAGCATTGGCCGTTGCAGTCACTTGGGGAGTGAATCATCGGGGGGGAGGATCTTCCTGTCTGTCTCTACTGCTCTCTGTATATCTGACTTTGCAATAAAAATAAATGAATGTTTAAAAAGGAAAAAAAGAATTTTTGTCACTGGCAGCTGACCTTCTGATGCTAACATCTTGTGTGAAGAGTCCCAGCTGCTTTATTTTCAATCTAGCCGCGTGCTAATGTACCAGAAAAGGTGGTGGATGGTAGTCCAAATGCCTTGGGCCTCTGCCACCCATGTGGGAGACCTGGGTCAACCTCCTGGCTCCTGGTCCAGTCCCTCTGTGGCATTTGGGAAGTGAACTGATGGGTCAAAGATCTGTTTCTCCAACAGTGTTTCTAAGAACCCCCCGCTTCCCAAAAAGACAAAAACAAAGCCCACCTCAATATCATAATCAGAATTTGTGTGTAACTAAATGGACTGATTGAATTAAAAAACTGATGGCCACTTAAAAAAAGATGAGTCTTTTTGATCTTTAAAAGTTATGTAAAAATGAATGCTCAGAAGTGACTGACATTTCAGATGGCTGTGTTTTTAAGGGGAATGTGATTAATTTTTAAAAAGGTAAAAAAAAAATTGGTACTGTTTTTAACACTTATTTGCAGCTGAAGTGTGGGAATGCTTTGCCCCAGGAAGGAACGCTGGCTTATTGCGAGGCACAAGTGCAAGGCTTGTCCCTGGACGTGAAGTGGAAATGCAGTAGGGAGTAATGCAGGAGTTGCTGCACTGGGAGTTGGTTGCTTTTGTTGTTAGATAAGCCCCCAGCTGTTCCACCTGAAGCTCCAGGTTTGTTTTGAAGCAGTCTGGTGCTGTTGGTGATGATTCCACCTCTTGTTTTTCCTCAGGTCCAAGCTGAACAGCACCTCAGGGGCAGGGAGGACTTCCAGGCCTGGGAGGACCAGCGACTCCCCGTGGTTCCTCTCAGGCTCGGAGACTCTGGGCAGGTTGGCAGGCAGCACCCTGGGGTAAGTCTCGGCCGCCGGCTGCTCCGTGCTTTTGTGTGAGTGCTTGAGCTGAGACTGCTCTTCAGGTCCCCCAGGCCTTGGGCGAGGAAGCTCAAGCGTGCTCTGGGTGCTCACCGGGAGCTGCCGGGAGCACCGTCACCCTCATGGATTCACTGCAGCCCACCCTGATGCTTGGACTTTGAGCTACGTGTGGAAGGAGCTGCTTGAGCCAGCAGCTAGCTAAGCTGGATGCCCGAGTCCTCCCACCACTTCCTTACCTCAGCTTCCTGATGTGCAGGCACAGTTGGCGAAGCCACAGCTGCCTGTGGGGAAGACCTGGCTTGAGTTCCTGGTTCTTAGGTCGTGGGCATTTGGTGGGTGAAGCAGCAAATAGGAACGCACCTATCTCTTTATCTCTGAAAAAAGAAAAATAATGAAAATGTGTTGGGGCCAGTGCTGTGGCATCGCTCATGGATGCTGGTTTTAGTTTGAGCTGCTCCACTTCAATCCAGTCCCTACTCCTGTGCCAGGGAAGCAGGAGCGGCAGATTGCACAAGGCTTGGGATCTGCCAACCATGTGTGAAGCAGGAGTGGAGTTCCTGCCACTGTTGTGGCTATTTTGGGAGTGAACTGGCAACTGGAAGATCTCTCTTTGTCCCCGTCTCTCCTCTTTGGGTCACTCTGCTTTTTGATTAAGTAAATAAATAAACTTTAAAATATGTATATATTTATCTTGTCCCTTATCTTGCCATTAATGCCATTTAATACTTTTAAAGTATTTCCATCTTTGGTCTCTTCAAACTTAACAGTGTTAAAAAATTGCAAGCTTTCTTCAAATTTGGCAGTTGTTTTTGATTTGATGACGTTTGTAAACTGAGTTAACAAAATCTTATAGCTTTTAATCAAATTATTTTTACTTTTAAGTGTTTTTATAAAATGTATGCTTTTAAAATTAATTTGTTTGAAAGGCAGAATTAACAGAAGGAATGAAAGAGAAGTCTTCAGCTGGTACACTCTGATCCCAGCCAGGGCTGAGTGAGGCTGGAACCCTGGAGCCGGGTGCTTCATCTGGGTCTCCTACAGGGCTAGCAGGGACTCCAGTGCTTGTGCCATTCGTCCTCCACTGCTTTTCCAGAACACTGGCAGGGATCTGGGGTGGAAGTGGAGCAGCTGGGACTAGAAAAGGAACACCATCATTACAGGTAGTGTCTTAATCCGCTACAACGCAATGCTTGTTTCAGTGTTTGCTTTATAACTAGATGCTGAACTCCTCCCCTAATGATATAAAGGTTATATAAACCATATGTGAACTCCATGCCAGATGTTTTTATTCATTTTATACTTTAATTCTCAAATGGCTAGAATCCAATAAAGGATGTTAGAGGAATATAGCTAGAAGCAATTAAATGATACAAAAATATAACCAAGGCAACAGGAGTTTTTTTGGAACGTGGTGAATTAATAGATGAAAATTGAGTTTAAGATTGGTATCTGAGGGCCCGGCGTGGTGGCACAATGGTTAAGGTCCTCGCCTTGCACGCCCGCAATCCTGCAGCCCCGCTTCCCATCCACCTCCCTGCCTGTGGCCTGGGAAAGCAGTCAAGGACGGCCCAAAGCTTTGGGACCCTGCACCCGCGTGGGAGAACCGGAAGAGGCTCCTGGCTTTGGATCGGCATAGCATTGGCTGTTGCGGCTCACTTGGGGAGTGAATCATTGGACAGAAGATCTTCCTCTCTGTCTCTCCTCTCTGTATATCTGCCTTTCCAATAAAAATAAAATAAATCGGGCCCGGCGCAGTGGTTAAGGTCCTCGCCTTGCACGCCCGGGATCCCATATGGGCGCCGGTTCTAATCCCGGCAGCTCCACTTCCCTTCCAGCTCCCTGCCTGTGGCCCGGGAAAGCAGTCAAGGACGGCCCAAAGCTTTGGGACCCTGCACCCGCGTGGGAGACCTGGAAGAGGCTCCTGGCTTCGGATCGGCATAGCATCGGCCGTTGCGCTCACTTGGGGAGTGAATCATCGGACGGAAGCTCTTCCTCTCTGTCTCTCCTCTCTGTATATCCGCCTTTCCAATAAAAAAATAATAAAAATAAATCTTAAAAAAAATAAAATAAAATAAAATAAATTTTTAAAAAAACAAAACAAAACAAAAAACAAAAAAAGATTGGTATCTGAGGGCCCTGCGCCGTGGCCTAGCAGCTAAAGTCCTTGCTTGAACGCACCAGGATCCCATATGGGCTCCGGTCTAATCCCGGCAGCTCCGCTTCCCATTCAGCTCCCTGCTTGTGACCTGGGAAAGCAGTCAAGGATGGCCCAAAGCCTTGGAACCCTGCACCCGCAAGTGGAAGACTTGGAGGAAGTTCCTGGCTCCTGGCTTTGGATCAGTGCAGCATTGGCTGTTGCAGTCACTTGGGGAGTGAATCATCGGAGGGAGGATCTTCCTGTCTGTCTCTACTGTTCTCTGTATATCTGACTTTGTAATGAAAATAAAATAAATCTTTAAAAAAAATTGGTGTCAGAATGTTCTGTTTGTTTACTTTTGTTTTTATGCTACAATTAAAATGAATTTAGGTTGAAAGGATGGCCATTAGATTGACTGCATCTTTTAGCTTGTTAAATATAGCTCTGGTGCTTATAAAGTTCGTCCTGTTCTGTCTGGGCCACGCGATGCTCCCACAGCAGACATGAGGATTGTCCCCAGGCCATGAAGCTCCCAGCCCCAGACTGTTTCCTGTTTCACTCTATACAAATGAATTTTTGTGATTTCAGATTTAGCTTATCAGTTTATATAGTGGAATTTGTTCCTATTTTTCTTTCTTTTAAGATTTACTTGTATCTTTGAAAGAGAGAGCACACATGCACAAGAGTGTGTGTGCCACCTTCCATCTGCTGGCTCGCTCCCCAGAGGGCAGGAATGGCCAGGGCTGGGCCGGCTCATGCAGAAGCTTCATTCAGGTCTACTAGTTGGTTACGGGGGCCCAAAAGCTAGGACCATCCTCTGCTGCTTTTACTAGATAATTAGCAGGGAGCTGCATCAGAAGAGGAACAACCAGGACTCAGCTGGTGGCTTTGCAGATGGCAGTTTTACGTGCTCTGCCGTGATGCCAGACCCTGTTATTTATTTATTTATTTTAAAAATCTATGCCCCCAATTTGAAATAATCAAAATTCTAAAAAAGTTACAAAAATATTAGAATTTCTATCCACTTTCCACTCCTCTTTCTGAAATGTTACTATCTTTTGTAGCTATATGATTCAAAGACTTGAACACTGATCATTGCTTCATCTGCAGAGGTTATTCCCGCTCCACCAGTAATGCCACTGAGCCTCTGCTTTTGGTCCAGAACCAGTGATGGGTTGCACTTGTATTTAGTTGTCATGTTTCTTTAGTCTCTTTTAATTTGGGACAGTTCTTTATTCCTTATTTATTTTTCCCAAACCTGAGATATTTGAAAAACTGCTCTCTCTTCAGTAGAATGTTTGGGTGTATCTCTAGGTTTCTCCTGATTAAACTTACATGATGCATTTTTTTTTAAAGATTTATTTTTATTATTTTTTCATTGGAAAGGCGGATATACAGAGAGGAGAGCCAGAGAGGAAGATCTTCTGTCCGATGATTCACTCCCCAAGTGAGCGCAACGGGCCGATACTATGCCGGTCCGAAGCCAGGAGACTCTTCTGGGTCTCCCACGCGGGTGCAGGGTCCCAAAGCTTTGGGCTGTTCTCGACTGCTTCCCCGGGCCACAGGCAGGGAGCTGGAAGGGAAGCGGGGCTGCCAGGATAGAACCGGCGCCCATATGGGATCCCGGGCGTGCAAGGCGAGGACCTTAATCACTTGCGCCACCGCGCCCGGCCCCATGATGCATTTTTGATAGAAATATCACAGAAGTGGGACTGATATCTCGGTGCTACAGGTGAAGTTGACATTCCACATTAAGGACCAGCTGCCCTACTTCCAGGCCACTTTGGGAAAAGAGTGGCTGATGGCCCAAGTACTTGGGATTTTTCCATCTGCTTGGGGGACCCCTAATGGGGTTCTTGGGCCCTAGTCCTACCCATTGTGGGCATTTGAATAGAGGGCAGTCAGATGGAAGACAGCTTTGTGTTCTTTCTTTGTGCGTCAGTCTGCTTGTTAAACAAATATGCCTAAAGGAAGATGACCAGAGCAGTGATGCGCTGCTTTCGTAGTGAGTCTAAATTAGTCTGGGAACTCTCATTCCTGGAGACGAACTTACCTCTGATGACTTGCTCAAGTTGATGTTCTTTATAGAAAGGTTACTGTTTTCTCTTTCAGGGACCTAACTGTGTGTGTGTGTGAGAGAGATGACCTATTTCTAATTGACTTTAGATTTTTTTTTTAAATGTTTTTATTGGAAAGGCAGATTTATAGAGAGGAGAGACAGAGAAAGTTCTTCCATCCACTGGTTCACTCCCCAAATGGCTGCAATGATTGGATGTGAGCCAATCCAAAGCCATTAGTCAGGAGATTGTTCTAGGTCTCCCATGTGGGTGCAGGATCCCAAGGCTTTGGGTTGTCTTCCACTGCTTTCCCAGGTCATAAGCAGGGAGCTGGATGGGAAGCAGCAGGGTCACTGGGATTAGAACCGGCACCCTTATGGGATCCTGGTACATGCAAGGCAAGGATTTGACTTCCCTGAGGCATCGTGCTGGGCCCAAAGCTTTGTTTTCTACCTATTGATTGGAATTTTTCAGGAAAAAACTTTGTCTTTCCTTTGTAATTCTTGTATTCCATTTTATTTTTCTGTTGCATCATTTATGCTATTATAGTCTTCAATGGATATTTGTTCTGTTCTCTGGCTTATAATCCTTTGTGTGAATTACTGCCAATGCTGTCCCTAGATTTATTTTGGTTATTTTCTTTTTAATTTGTTTACTTGAATTAGAGAGAGAAAGAAAAAGGCACGTCAATTTCATTTCCCAAATGCTCACAATAGCTGTGGAGGGGCCATTCTGAAACTGGAAGCCAGGATCTTCATCCAGTCTTCTACAGGAGTAGCTGGGTCCCCACATTTGGGTGTCTGCTGTTTTCCCAGGTCATTAGCTGAGAGCTGGATTGGAAGTGGAGCAGCTGGCCGTTTAGCATGTAGTGCCATGGTACTGGTCCCAGAGTTGCAGCTTAAAAGGAATCACTGGTTGCAGAAATTGTCTTTTGTGACTATTAGGAAGCCTCTGTTAATGTTACGTATTTAACACATGAATTTTTATAGTTAGAGGGATTTTCATGTATGGAGAATCATAGGTGGTGTGGATTCTTGTAGGAAGAATGTTGCATAGAAGGTGAATGGGAAAAGGTGATGTTTTATACTAAGAATCAACTGGGCAAAGCCAGGGATATTTTGGCAGTTTACTTTTAACTAAATTCATTTTAGATCTGTGTAGCATAGATTGCAAGATGACCGCCAGTGGTTTTGTCATGGATTAAAGCAAGTGGATTGCAAAGAAATGAATTTGATTGTTTTTGATGTGCAAGTATTCTCCCCTGTAGTTTGTTATCTTGGCTATAATTCATACATCTCTGATGGAAGTTTGTGCTTGTGTGCCTGGAAGGTCTGTCCAAGACTAGACATGTTACTTGGATAATATTCTTGTACCTGGGCAGGTTTACAGTATTACTTGCTTGGGGGGCAAAAATGACACACATGCTTTGGTGGAATTGTCATATTGTTCACTTTTATCTGTGTTGACCATATAATTCATTGTCCACACATATATTTTTTTAAAAGATTGATTTATTTTTATTGGAAAATCAGATACACAGAAGGAAGGAGAGACAAAGACCCTCCATCCACTGTTTCACTTCCTAAGTGAGCACAATGGCAGGAGCTGAGCCAATCTGAAGCCAGGAGCCAGGGACCTTCACACATGGATGCAGGGTCCACGGCCTTGGGGCATCCTCAGCTGCTTTCCCAGGCCACAAGCAGGGATCTGGAAGGGGAGTGGAGCAGCTAGGATATGAACTGGTGCCCATATGGGATCCTGGCATGTGCAATATGACGACTTTAGCCACTGGGCCTGGTGTGTTTTTCAATAAACTAAATAGTTAAGCTCAGAAAGTAATCTTAAACTGACAGTGTGGCCCATGGAAACTGTGGTCATCTCAGTTTTCTCCTTTTATGATGCTTCAGTTGATTTTCTGTTTTCACATTGAAGTGCTGTATTAAGGTTTTGACAGTTCAGGCATTCCAAAGAGTGGTTCTACCTGAATGAACCTAGTGTAGAACTTCCACGAAACTGACAAGATAAATGCTGATCTGATAGTTGGTTTAATGCCTCTTTATGTGTTTCTTTCACCCTGTTATTTTCTGTTGCATAATTGTCTTCATGCATATACCTTGAGCATATCTATTTTCTAGAACAGTGTTGCCTTTGGTGACATGAAATCTTTTTATACTGTACCTTTAAAACGTTTTGTAGTAAAATACAGTTTATCGTTTTAACTTCATGCATTTCAGAGGTAAGAAAATTCATAGAGTGTTTCCATCTTGCAGATGTGCAACTGTACCCCCTGAACATTTTGTCCCTGCCATTTAGGTCCTGGGAGCCACCATCCCAATTTCCGTTTCTGTGAATTTGACCACTTGAAATTCCTCGTATAAGAGGAATCTAGTATTTGTCTTTTCTTTGGTTTATTTCAGTTACATAATGTTCTTAGATGTATTTATGCTATGATACGTGAAGATATTTTCTCCTCTTGGCAGAATAATGTTCTTTTATACATGTATACATTCCTCTGAAAAAACTCCAGTGTTTGATTCAGTGTTGGGTTGTGCTGCTTGTACTGCTTAGCAGTGAGCAGTGCTGCTGTGCACGTGAGTATGCCACAGTGCCAGTGTTCTGGTGCAGAGGGCCTGGTGGACACCTGTTCCTCATACAGTGAGAACATCCAATATGAGCGCGATCCCAGCTACCCCAGTTCCCTTCCAGTCCGGCACCTGGGAAAATAGCAGCGGATGACTCAGCTGCTTGGCGCCTTGGCCCTCCCTCATCCCTACGGTTAGCCCCCTCTCTCCCTCCCTCTTCCTCTCCTCCTCCCTCTCTTTAACTCTGCCTTTCAAATAAATAAATCTGTAAAACATATCTTTGGGTTCTTAATTATGATACTTTTGTTTATGTGAAGGTACTTCAAGGTGTTCATGAAAAATGGAATTAAAATGTTTGTTTTGTTGCAAAGTCCATGCCTAAAAAGAATCTTTAAACTGAAAGTCTATGGAAAATGTGTTATGAAAAACTGCATTTCACAACAATTTTTGTACTAAAACTTATCTTTTAATTCTGTGTTCCATGAACACGGAAATATTCTTGGGTACTCAGAAGTACATTTGTTAAATCATGTGGTAGTTCTGCTTTGAGTATTTTAAAAAATTTCTATATTGTTTAATAATCCTACTGAGAGTGTACCATGGTTCCAAATTTCTATGTAGTTGCTGCTTCTCTATAACCATCCTAAAGGATTTCAGGTTTATTTCATTGTGGGTTTTTGATGTTGAGCATTTTTTTAAAAGGATTTATTTATTTTTATTGGTAAGTCAGATATACAGACAGGAGGAGACAGAGAGGAAGATCTTCTGTCCGTTGATTCACTCCCCAAGTGACTGCAATGTGGGTGAGGCGCTGATCTGAAGCCAGGATCCAGGAGCTTCTTCTGGGTCTCCCACATGGGTGCAGGGTCCTGATGCTTTGGGCCATCCTCAACTGCTTTCCCAGACTACAAGCAGAGAGCTGGATGGGAAATGGGGCTGCCGGGATTAGAACCAGTGCCCATATGGGATCCTGGTGTGCAAGGCAAGGACCATAACCACTACATTATCACATCTTATGAGACTTTTTAAAGTTAATGTAGAAATGGAATTAGGAAGGAAGTTGGTGTGAAGATTTAAAAGGTTTTTTCAGAATGCACGTTTTCTGTGAACTTTTGAAGGACCTCCTGCTAGTTTTATCATTTGCATATTGGTTTTGGAGAATGTTTAAGTCCTTAGTCCATTTTCTGATCAGGTCAGTTGTTGGCGTCTGTATGTTTGGATATTAACTGTTTGACATAATTTGCCAGCATTTTCTTCTCTCAGATTCCCTTTTTCTTTTGTTTTCCACATTAACATATCAAATTTTATTTTCTTATTTAGTTTATAAGTTAAGTTCTCCAGATTTACAATGTTGCAGTGGTTAAATGAAATCTATAAAACACGAAGGAAGTCCTTCCTTGAGTCTTATTCCTTGTGCTATGGTCCCTTTCATCAGTACCATGGCTCTATTTCTGCTTAAGCCTCATGTGGCCGTGCTAGCAGCCAGCCACTAGCATTCCTGTGACCAATTCCTGAGATCTTTGCCCATTTCCTTTGGAGGGGCTTCATCGCCTTTCATTCACACACGCACATGAAACTTAAAGATTTATTTTAATTGAAATGCATGGATGGAGGGAAAGATCTTTGAACTGCTGGTTGCTCTCTAAATGACTGCAATGGCCAGAGCTGGTCCAGGTCGGTACCATGAATCTGCAACTCCCATCGGGGTTGCCTCAATGTGTTGAAGGGTCTAAATAGTTGCACCATCCTCCACTACCTTTGCTGATGCATTAGCAAAGAGTTGTATTAAAAGTAGAGCAGCTGGTTCAATGCCACTGTCACAAGTAGTAGTTTAATGTGCTGTGCCACAATAGAAGCTCCGTGCACAAAAATATTCAGATTTCATTAGTCTTATTTGTCTATATTTGCTTTTCTTGCCTGTGTGTGTCACGAAGGTTTTTCTATGTGTTTTCTTCTAGTTGTATAATTTTATGTCCTTGAGCCTTTTTAGTTAAATCTTTGTATATGATAAAAGATCCAGCTCTGTTGTTCTGCATGTGGATGCAGCACCACTTGTTGGAGGAACTGTCCTTTTCTCATTGAGTGGTTTTGGCTGGATGTGCAAGGGTTTGTTTCTGGAGTCGGTATTGGATTCCATTTATTTGTTTGTGCCTGGGTCACTGTTTTAATTACTGTTGCTCTTTTATATGTTTGAAATTATGAAGTGCTAATATTCCAGCTTTTTGTTTTTCCAAATTGTTTTGGCTGTTTTGAAATATGCTTGGATGTCATGTGAGTTTTAGCATGATTTTTTTTATTTCTTAAAATGGAAAAATTGTTGGGATTTTGATAGAGGTTATTAAATTTATACTGACTTCCCATCTAATCCATGTAGATATTATTGTAGCGTATTTTTCTTAATTGTGTTGTCTTTAATTTTTTTCAGTAATATTTTGTCTTTTGCTAACTTGTTTTTATGTTTTGATAATCTATAAAGGGAATTGTTTCCCAGATTTCCTCTTTGTTTGGTTCATGTTGCGTACTTTGATGATGCCTCTTTGTCTGTCTTCTGTCCTGTGACTAGTCTCTTAGCATGGCATTTCTAAAAATCTGTTGCTGCTTTCATACTGCATCCCTGGAGGTGCTCAATAATGTTCTTCACCAGAACTATCTTACGCGGTTCTGAGATAATAATTACAGCCAGCACAGAAAAATAAATTGATAACGTACGTCAATAAGTACAGAAGGCCTTCAAAAAAGTGTGACACAATTTTGCTTTTCTCATGTTACAAAGGAAGCTGTTTTAGAAGATTTTAGATCGTTTAGATGTCCACTGGACCTGAGAATTGTCACTTTCAAAGCTTTCTAAGGAATAAAAAAGGATGAGACAGTCAAAACTAACTTCACTTACAATTGCCTCTTGAAAGGCTTCAGCCTTTTTAGGGAGTACTGTGGAAGCTGGGAGCAAGATACCTTGCTCTAGCTTAATCGATTAAGGAATGGTTTTCCTTTAGAGAGAAGGGTGACAGTCCCAGTTGAAAAGGCTGGTGTGATTTGTGTGACTGTTTTCTTGCAGGGGTGATTGATTGGAGAAAAGCAGTTGCTTTGTGGGTAGATATCCGGTTGATTTTGAAGGGTTTTGGTGCTCATCTTTGGGGCCAGAAGATGGTGATGCCGTTCCTTTTGTGTATTTGTTCATAGATAAGAAAAACTCATAGTGTTTTTTAAAGTAGTAGTTTCCCTTTAACAAAACTAGTTAATGATAATGTTATTCAAGTAGTTGCAGATGAGTGTTTTATTCTAACAGTTTTGAGTTGGGAGCTCTAAATTTTGCTTTTGTAGCAGAAGAATGTTGGTAAGTCTGATGAGACCTACCATGCAAAAGTGAGATGTGTTTATATTTTAAAGTGTGCTGTTTATCTTTCTAAGAAGTGCTCTGTACTTCTGCATTTAAAAATTGAGACAATGTTGTTTTAAACCTTGAACTGATTTCCCTTTTGTCAAAACCCAACTATAAAGTAGATATGTCAACTTTATCTTAGTTCAAAAGCATGAAAATGAGTCCTGAAGTGATCTTTCCCAGAGTGATTGCTTAAAATGCTGAAATTCTTAAATCTTTTGCTCTCTAGAAGCCGCTGGAGTTCTGGAGTGGGTGGAAGTGGTGGAGGATCCTCCGGCCGCTCCTCAGCTGGAGCTCGAGATTCCCGCCGACAGACGCGGGTCATCCGCACAGGGAGGGACCGAGGGTCCGGGCTTTTGGGCAGCCAGCCTCAGCCGGTCATCCCCGCATCCGTCATTCCTGAGGAGCTGATTTCACAGGTACGGTGCCTGCTGAACTCCTGCTGTCGGCCGGTAGGTAGGACGGGAGGCTTGGTTGGGTTGGCTGAGTCATGACTCAGACCATGAATTGGGCGATTACTGATGCTCTGTCTTCGATCCTGGAAAGTGGTTTTTGATTTTACTTGATAGAAAATGAGCATAGTATCATTCTTTGCTTTTTCATTGCAGGCCCAAGTTGTTTTGCAAGGGAAATCCAGAAGTGTCATTATTCGAGAACTTCAGCGAACAAATCTTGATGTAAATCTTGCTGTAAATAATCTACTTAGCCGGGATGATGAGGATGGAGATGATGGGGATGATACGGCCAGTGAATCTTATTTGCCTGGAGGTTGGTGAATCCCCCTCAGTGGTGTTTCTCATTTATAGACTGCGGGAAGTACTTTAATGTGCTCTTGAGGTTCTGACTGTTTCTAAAGTGGTAGATACTCTCACTCTGGAATTGCTTGATTGAAATGTAAAGTTTTATTTAAGGAAAATTGAAGAAATGGTTTTACTGGATGTGCTCGTTCTTGGTCCCGGTAAACACATGGCTGTGTCAGGGAGGGACAGACTGCTGTGTTTTCATGTCCTGGTTCCTGAAAACACCTAATTTCTCAGCTGTGTTTAGAGTTTTGACTGCTATCTCTATGATGTCACAAGTAGTACAACCTGAATGGGAATGTTTTCTTACCATCACTATTAAATTTAATAAGTAGCCCTGGCAATAATTTGTTGTTCCTTAAGATGTATGTTAATTTCATTTCTGAGGTAGTTGTTGCTTTTTGGCTATGTGTAATATTAGTCTCTGACTTCATTGTGTTGTAATTTTTTGAGGTCTTCCCTCACTCTACAAATGTATTCTCTTTGTAGCTGGGTTGTTTACATGTATGTGTTTGTTTGTAGAGGATCTTATGTCTCTTCTTGATGCTGACATTCATTCCGCCCACCCAAGTGTCATTATTGACGCAGATGCCATGTTTTCTGAAGACATTAGCTATTTTGGTTACCCTTCTTTTCGTCGTTCATCACTTTCCAGGCTAGGATCATCTCGAGGTAATTTTGTATTTATTTCTTTTGACCAGAGGCTGGCTGAATGGAAAGATAGTGGTAAATTCACTGTATTTGAATGTCTAAAGTGTAGTAATTAAAGTTATTACTTGTGTTTTGGGATGCTTTGGCATTAAAACTTGTTCTTAATTTGAAGAGCCACAATAATATTTATAAATTATGTTATTCACATTGTGGAATAGATGCATAATCAAGGCTTATGATTTATTAAATTGTGTTTTTAATTAGGAATATGGAATCTGAGCTAAAAGCGGAATTCTAATTTACAGTGACATGCAGCATTCTGAACTAAGTCTCCTTAGTTTCATTAAAACAAAAATAGAGCTTTTTTCATTTTCAATTCTGATTAGAAGCAAATGGAATAAAGCTACTAGAATGATGTTGGCCCCATGAGCTTCTTAAAATGCTATTTTCCAAAGCTTAAAATTCTATAAAGAGGAAGTTCACAGGGTACTATATAGTGAAAAAAAAAGCCATTAAAACCAGTCTTTCTGGATAGGTGTGTATATAGTTTAATTTGCCATCTGACTTTAAGTCAGTGTTTTTCACTTTCCAGAATATGAGATGGTTTTATTTAAATAACACAAAAACCATCTGTACTTCCTGATCACTGGAAAACATGTTAAATTAAGCCTTACTGATAATGCAGAGTACTTCAAATCATAAAGTAAAAAGCAGCTTTAAAATAACAAATCTGTTAATGTTCTCAACATGCTGAGTTATGCCTAAAAGTTGTAAAGTGAAAGCATACTTAGCTACTTCAAATTTACCTAGTATTGCATTTGCAGATGTTCAGGCTTTAACACAAGTAGCTCTCTTTTTCTTACCTAAGATATTTGTGTACCTGTTATTTTCAACTTGAACTATTTGAAATGGTTGATCCTTATACTTTGACTTCCAAATGTGGCTGATTCATATGTGTCACCTAAATATTGCCTCTGTGCCTTATTATCAGTCGTGGAAAGTTTCGTTAGATTTTTATTGAAAAATTATGTATGAACAGAGTAAAAAAAAACTGGCTGAAGAGTTTATAAGACAATTGTAGGAAAAGCATTTTGGTAGGAAAATTATTAGATTCTTAAGAAAAATAAGCAATACCTGTTTGTGATTCGTTACAATTTTTTAAATGACACATGTATGGAAATCCTACATATAAAATTACACTAATACAGGTCTCAGATTGGGAACAGTCTTACAATGAGTTTATATTAATGGATTTTTGTTTTGATCTTTTTGCATTTCTGTTTCTATGTGTGGAGTTTTTGCCCTCAACCCTCATACTTTGTAGCAGGTACTGTTTTTGGATTGCTTCAAAAGTTCATGGGAAATGGACATTATTTTAAAATTCTTCCGTGAACTTTTTGAAGAATCCTAATGCATTTATGTGTTGAAAATTGGAAAAAAAAAAAGAAAAAAGAAAAAAAAGAAAATTATAATGTTTGCACATTTTGTGAAATATAAAGAAAAAATCTTAATATAAAAAATATAAACATTTGAATGAATGAAATTCAAAAGTTTAAAATTCCATTAAAAAATTCCCAAATTCAATAAAAATGAAGCAAAAATACAGTTTTAAAATACACCGATCTGCCTCCACATAGTTTTAAAAAATACTAGTTTAAAATTTGAAGGGACTAATGTTTTGGGTGTTGCATGTCATCCTTGTTAGATGCACATTTGCATATATTTTGTGAGTAGATAAACTGCTGTGAGTTGCATCCTGAAGGGTCTTTACTAGAGAGTGGCTTACTTTTATCCCACTGGTGTGACCCAATTGCATACCAGTTCTCCTTCTTCCCTTAGAGAGAGACTCTGAGCTGTTGCGTGAACGTGAGTCCGTTTTACGTTTACGTGAACGAAGGTGGCTTGATGGAGCCTCATTTGATAATGAGAGGGGCTCTACCAGCAAGGACGGAGAGCCCTGTTTGGATAAGAAGAACACACCTGTTCAAAGTCCTGTAACACTAGGAGAAGATTTGCAGTGGTGGCCAGATAAGGTATTTGGAAAAAATTCACACCCCTTCCACTTAAATGAGTTCTTAACAAGTTTCTTCTTTTTCTTCCCTTAAAGTTTTGCTCTGTTTATTCAGATTAAAAAAAATTTTTTTTTAAAAATTTTGAATTTTATGGTACAATTCTATATAGTCTGGGATTCTCCTCCTTCTACTTCCCACCCCTGACTGATTTTCCCCATATTGTCACAACAGTACATTCCTTCATAAGGAGTTACAGTTCCATCAGTCTGCTATTTAAGTGTGCCGACATTGCTGGTACAGACAATGTCAGACAGTCCATCATCCCATTGTCTAGATATGTCCAACACTTTCATTGGGAGTCCATGTTTGATTTGGAAGTAAGGATGCATGTTGCATTGTGTTTTCACAAATGGATATGCTCATTCAGAAAGAAAAAGAAGTACATAATAGTGATATTATTCTTAGACAGTTATAAGTAAGGCATCGTTCATTGACTTTATATGAGTCATGTCAGTGAGATATGTTCATTAGTGGGTTTTTTCCCCTGCTTAAATGCGATAAATGAGAAAAAAGAATTTTAATTGTAAATAATGGATTAACGTTTCTTTCAGGACTTAATTTCTGTCTTCATGACTTTAGTAACTTAGATTCCTTGGTACGAGTTCATTATAGCAACATTTGAAATGTTGGGTCGACGTGAGTTTGGTGGGACAAGTGTGTGGTCTTTGATATAGTGTGGATATCAGGACTAGATTGGGGATTTTTGTTTGATAGCTGTCCAGTAGTGATGGTGAATTCTGATAGACCTTTTGCTGTGATTCTTATGGGGAGATAAAAAAACCAACTGACCAGTGGTTGATTGGGGGGAATTGGACTCTACTTCTGAGAAATAAAAATGGTTGGATTTTATCAAGCAGCAGCCAGAATAAGTGGATTTCAGTGTTTAAATGAAAGTCCACCATCGCCATCGAGGGTGATAGAGCCTGTGATGGTCTGTATGTTTCATCATTGCCTTAGGTAATTGGTAAGATCGTTTCAAAGACTTGTAACACACCATGGTTTTCATTTTTTAAAAACTGAAAAGTGTTTTCTTTCTTTGGAACTAGATGGCTAAGAAATTCTTGGTAAGCAGAGATAAACTAAAAGTTGGAAGCTGGTTTTGATTTTTTAAAAAACTGAGTATTTTTTTTGTTTCTTTGGAGCTAAATGGGTAGAAATTCTTGGTAAGCAAATATAAACTAAAAGTTGAAAACTTTAAGGTTGATTACAGAGAGAGTTTGATAAGTATATCTGTTTGAATTTCAATTTGGGATAATGAAAGAAAATATTTAAATTTCTCGTTATGTTTCCAAAGTTATAGTGTGTCTTGACGTAGCTGATTTATTTTCCTCTGCATTCAGTTCATGTGGAACACTTGAATGCAGGAGGAACATGAATTTTAATTAGTCTCTTTGGAATCAAAAGGTTATTGGTAGCTGCCAAACTCTTTCTGAGTTGTGTTCTCCTAGCCATTAAACTAGAAATATCCCAAGTTCTACTTTTTTGCTTCATGCTTAGGGAATGGTTTATGCCTTTGAGCTTTTGCTTTTTTAGGGGTTTGCTTAGATCTTGTTAGAGCTGTGCCTGTGATGTTTGCAAAAGTATTAGAGGACTCACGGATTATGTTTCATTTTATTTTTTAGAATTATTTATGAAAGACATAGGTTAACACACACACACACACACACACACACACACACACACACACACACCACATCCTCTGTCTGCTGATTCATTCTCCAAATGACTATGTCTATTCCAAAGTCAGTAGACAAGTATTAGAGGACTCACGGATTATGTTTCATTTTATTTTTTAGAATTATTTATGAAAGACATAGGTTAACACACACACACACACACACACACACACACACACACACACACACACACACCGACATCCTCTGTCTGCTGATTCATTCTCCAAATGACTATGTCTATTCCAAAGTCAGTAGACAAGTATTAGAGGACTCACGGATTATGTTTCATTTTATTTTTTAGAATTATTTATGAAAGACATAGGTTAACACACACACACACACACACACACACACACACACACACACCGACATCCTCTGTCTGCTGATTCATTCTCCAAATGACTATGTCTATTCCAAAGTCAGTAGACAAGTATTAGAGGACTCACGGATTATGTTTCATTTTATTTTTTAGAATTATTTATGAAAGACATAGGTTAGCGGCGCGTGCGCGCACACACACACACAGACACACACAGACACACACACACACACACACACCCCGACATCCTCTGTCTGCTGATTCATTCTCCAAATGACTATGTCTATTCCAAAGTCAGTAGACAAGAGCAGCTAGGGGGCCTTCCATGTAGATGGGGGACCCAAACAGCTGAATCACTTTCTGCTGCTTTTCTCCAGTCATTAACGGGGAGCTGGATCAGAAGTGGAGCCTTTGGCCGTTAAACTGGTGCTCTTACAGGCTGCTGGCATCACCTATTATATCACAGTGCTTGCCCCTTATTTTATTATTTTTGCAAAGATTTGTTTACTGATTAGCAAGTCAGATATACAGAGAGGAGGAGGAGAAGAGAGAGAGAGAGAGAGAGGAAGATCTTCTGTCCATTGATTTACTCCCCAAGTAACCGCAGTGGCCAGAGCTGAGCCTGGAGTCTGAAGCCTCTTCTGGATCTCTCACACAGGTGCACATTCCCAAGGCTTTGGGCTGTCTTCGACTGCTTTCCCAGGCCACAAGCAGGGAGTTGGATGGGAAGTAGAGTAGCTGGTACACACACTGGCACCCATGTGTAACCCTGGCACTTGAGGGGTGAGGATTAGCCAACTGAGTCACTGCGCCAGGCCTGCCAGTGAGCTGGACCAGAAGTGAGACAGCGGGACTTAAGCTCTTGCTCATAAAGGGTGCTGGCACTGTGGGCGGTGTCTTCAGTTACTTCACCGCAATGTTCTGTATTCTTTACTGGGATTTGGTTTTTAAAAAAATGTTGCCAGCTATTTATTTTTCCAGAATAATGTTTTTCTATATCATCTTTATATTAGGCTCCTGGTTGGCAGCTGAGTTTCATAGCTTCCTAAAATCTTACAGCGTAGCTTTGACCTGTTTGTTGTTACAATGAGGAAATGTTATGTTTTTTCTTATGGCAAGCTTATTGCAGATTGAGCAGTGAAAACAGGAAATATTTTCTTATCATTTTAAACATTAGGGTCTAGTATCATTTTTGGGAAGGGATCAGAAAAATGCATTCCAGCTTAATTTTGGAAATGAATTAAATCATTACTTAGTGATTTTAACTGGTGAAAGTCCGTATTTTTCACCCTACCTCTTGTTGGGATACACAAGGAATTCTGTTAATGAGTTAACGGATTTTAATATATATTTGCTTACGACCTATTTAGAGGATCAATGGGTTCTTTAGTAAGAGTTAATATTTTGTGGGCCAAAGAAAAATTTTTTAAAAGATTTATTTTTATTGCAAAGTCAGATATACAGAGACGAAGAGAGACAGAGAGGAAGATATTCTGTGTGATGGTTCATTCCCCAAGCGGCCACAATGCCTGGAGCTTAGCCAATTTGAAGCCAGGAGCCAGGAGCTTCTTCTGGGTCTCCCACGCAGCTACAGGGTCCCAGTGTTCTGGGCCGTCCTCGACTGCTTTCCCAGGCCACAAGCAGCGAGCTGGAGGGGAAGCGGGGCTGCCAGGATTAGAACCGGCGCCCATATGGGATCCCGGGCGTGCAAGGGGAGCACCTTAACCACTACTCTATCATGCCAGGCCCTACAGAAAATTTTTTTAGTGGTGGAATTTTGAAGCCTTTCTAATTTGAACCGGAAATATTTCTTGCAGTCTTTCAATAAATACACTTCTCAGAATTACTCCTTAACTTTTGTTATTTCATCATTGGAAATTATAAGAGTTTGAAAGTTGCATGCAGACAGATCAGTCATTGAGCCTGGAGGGGTCTTCTGGATGTTCCATGTGGGAAGCAGGGCCCCAAACACTTGGGCCACCTTCTGCCACCTCCTCAGGTGCATTAGCGGGAGCTGTATGAGAAGTGGAACAGCCAGGACTGGAACTGGTGCTGCACTGCAAGCAGCAGCTTAACCAGCTGCGCCTGCCCTATGTGGTCTGTGTTATCGCAGCTTGGTGGTTTGCTGGCTTTCTTTTGCTTCCTTGGAGGAACTTGGAGGCAGTCAGGCTTTGCTGCTTCCTTCCTGCCTGGCCCTCACTCTGTATTGGTTGGAGGGATGTGGAGGGTCCACAGTGTCCTGTCCTGATATTTCATGGAGAAAGAGACTGTGCGGGTTCTTTTGAGTTCTGGGATTATCAGGGGAGTCTGGCCTGGGAAGATGTTATTCTGACTGTGCTTGCTTCAGGCAGGCAGATGTGCTGCTGTTTTTTTGTCTTTATTCCCCAAACATTTGTATGAGTGAACAGCATGGAGCACAGAGGCTCCCAGACACAGGGGCAGTTCTTCCCTCCAGGACCTTCGAGGGGAGCTCTCTCCAGAGCTCCTGGTGGGACACCTCCATGTCGATGTCTCATCTGTCTCCAGTTGGCAATGTCAAGGCTTGTTCCATTGGCATCTCTGCCAGGAGCCTCAGTCCTGAGTCCCTGGTTTGTAACCAGCATTTCAGGGTGCCTGCCCCTGTGGCTTAGTTCTGGTAGAAATGGTTTCAAGTAGACCAAATGGGAGTGACAGGTGCTGTATACCTCTCCTGACAGCATTCTTATAAGCTTTAAAGTGGCTCTTCTCATTATTGACTTTCTGAAATTTTCTAGAAAGATTATTTTTTTTTGTTATTTTAAGTGTTTTCTTCATTCTTTTACTAGGAGGCAAGGATTTGTAGCCCAATATGGGAAAAGAAAACTCTGTGTGTGTGTGTGTGTGTGTGTGTGTGTGTGTGTGTGTAGAGAAAGATTTATTTATGTATGTTTATCTGAAAGGCAGAGTTACAGAGGGAAGGAGAGACATGTACTGGTTCACTCCTCAAATGGCTGCAACAGCTGGAAACCAGGAGCTAGGAATTTTCTGGGTTTTCCCAGGGGTGTAGAAGTTCAAGGACCTGGGTCATCTAAACTGGCGTCCATATGGGATGCTGGTGCTGCAGGCAGAGGCTTAGTTACGTATTTTAAAATACTTATGTATTTTAAATAAGACAGTCATTCTGGTTGTAAAAAATGTGGGAGAGAGCATAATTTATTAGGTTCCTTAGCAACTTCTCTCCCTAGGGAGCGCTGTTCTTTAGGTGCTGCTTAAGCACCTGGGAAGCTTCCAGAATGTTCCTTGAGTGGCAGGGGATATAAACAGCTTCTGTGTAGCTTTAATGTTTCTGTACAGCAGTGTGTTTATCACTGCAACATTGACATAGAGTTTAGATACAGTATTTAGTTTTCTATTGTGCTCCTATGGAAGTTCTTTTTAAACCTAGAGCTGCTCAGGGATGCAGTCAGATTGGCAAATCCGCTCTGACTGCACTACATACCTCCCCGCACAGAAGGAAGAGCATGCAGGAGAGAGAATACCTTCAGCTTACAGCTTCCCTGTGGCACTGCAGTGTGGCCCTGAGCACCTCTGTCCAGTGGTCACATACCTGGCTCTTGTCCCCTATCTGTGAGATCCACATCCGGTCAGCTCCTCGGAAAGACTGGGGGTGAACAGCGCAAGCCCTGCAGGCGGCATGGCTAGGGAAGTGGGCGGGGGGGAGGGGGGGTCCTACAAAAAGGGCAAGGCCCCTGGCCTTTCAAAGGAAGGACTGCAAACCCTGACCCTCGGTGGGAGCGGCAGACGGGCGAGTCTGCCAGTCCAGATGACAGCCAGCTTCTCTGAGCAAAACTGCACTGCAACACATAAATTCTCCTGTGCCACCACAAGGAAAGCTTGGCCCTGTTGCCAGGCATTTCAGCAGGTGGCGCACGGGGCAAAGCGCTGTGGCTGTGGACAAGCAAGGGTTACCACACTCCACTGTACTTCATGAGAGTATTGGAACTTGCAGGAAAAATCCAACTTGCAGGCTCTCCTATGTGAGCCTTATTCACATTTGCACTTGACTATCAAAAGTCCATTAAAAATAAATCTTGTAAAAAGAAATTCAGTAACTGCTAGTCGTTTTGCTGTATGTTAGGGTCTGAGTTTTAAGGCAGAAGACAGGGTCCGGTGTGATAGCATAGCAGTTAAAGTCCTGGCCTTGGACACGCCAGGATCCCATGTGGGCGCCAGTTCTAATCCTGGCAGCTCCACTTCCCATCCAGCTCCCTGCTTGTGGCCTGGGAAGGCAGTTGAGGACGGCCCAAGGCTTTGGGACCCTGCACCTGTGTGGGAGACCTGGAAGAGGTTCCTGGCTCCTGGCTTCTGGCTTCGGATTGGCGCAGCACCAGCTGTTGTGCTCACTTGGGGAGTGAATCATCGGATAGAAGATCTTCCTCTCTGTCTCTCCTCCTCTCTGTACATCTGCCTTTCCAATAAAAATAAGTAAATCTTTTTTTTTTTTTAAAGACAGAAGACAGTATTAATTGTTTTGGACAAATGCCATGGTAGAATAAAGCTCAGGCATCTTTGGGGGCTCACAGGTGGCTGGATAGAATGACTGTGAGGAATGTGGACTATGGATTATGACTGTTGGACTTCGTAACCTAGGCCTGCTGCTTACTAACTGGGTGACATTAGTCAAGTTTTAACTTCTTTGAGCCTTGGTTTGGTCTTCTGTAGGCAAGGTTAATAATGGCCTTAGTTCCTGGGGAGATAATTAAATGAATTAATATTCAAAGGTATTGGAAAAAGTTTATGGTGAGTCGAATTATAATAAGGTAAGGTAAATATTTAGAGGTCCAGAAGGTGATGTTTGTATAGTGTGGGTGTACATTTGAATGTGCGGGGGGTGGTGGTTTGGGGAGAATGGGAAGAGAAGGAAGGGGTTAGTGATTCATTCGGGTGGAGGGAAGTGGGGGAGGAGAATGGGAGGTGGGACAGCATTATGAGGAAAGGGAACTTTTAAAAATTAACAGAAAAAATGTTTTTAAAAGCTTTGCACACATTTCAAGACTTGTTGATACTACCACAAAATAAACTTTAATTCAGTTTTTCCCCAATAAATTTCTAACTAGCCAGGTGTATTCTGGTTTCTGAAAAATTTCACCTGAAAACACCAGCTTCTTCATTTCTCTGGCTTAGTTGACTGCTTACTGGATTTTATATTTCTGTAAATAACTTTGATAATGCAACTACACTACCAAGAAGAGATTATCCTACCACTACGTGGTTTTTATCTAACACAATTCTATTTCCAGTTTATTTTTCTAAGACTAGAAATTTAGTTTTATATTTCCAAACTTTACATGTAAATTGCAGCTGTATATGTGCTTATGTATGCTGCCAGCAAGAATTTAAACCAAATAAATTCTGCAAGGCCAGTGTTGTCTTCATATGCAAGGCATTGAAAGGAATTATATAAAAAAAGAATACTATGGGTCAATATGTCTGATGAATATGGCTGTAAATATCTTTAGTTAAAAATGTGACAACTTAACTGGAATGATATATCATAAAGATAATAAGTTAGGGCCTGGCATGGTAGCCTAATAGCCAAAGTCCTCACCTTGCATGTGCCAGGATCCAATATGGGCACCAGTCCTAAACCTGCCCGCCCTGCTTACCATCCAGTTCCCTGTTTGTGGCCTGGAAAGTAGTGGAGGATGGCCCAAAGCAGTGGGACCTTGTACCCACATGGGAGACCCAGGAGAGGCTGCAGACTCCTGAGTTTGGATCGGCTCAGCTTTGGCCATTGTGGCTGCTTGCAGAGTGAATCAACGGACGGAAGATCTTCCTCTTTGTCTCTCCTCCTCTCTGTATAGCTCAATTTCCAATTTTTAAAAATAAAGTTAATATGTCATGGTGCAGATATTGTGGCATTGTGGTTAAAGCTATTCTCTGCAACTCCAGCATCCCATTTGGGCGGGTGCTGATTTGTGTACTAGCTGTCATTTCTGTCCAGCTCCCTGCTTCTGACCTGTGAAAAGCAAGTGGAAGAAGGCTCAAGCACCTTGTGGGAGGCAGGAAGAAGCTTCTGGCCTCTCTCTGCCCGGTGCTGCCTATTTTGGATATCTGGGGAGAGAACCAGCAGATGGGACATCAGTTTAAACACACCTCCCCACCCCCTCCACTCCTGCTTTCTCATTCTCTCTGTGTGGCTGTTTCAAATAACCAAATCTTAGAAGATTAGCCTGCTTTGCCATCTGTGAGGAAGCCTGTCTGTCCACGTATTGTAGTTGGGCTGGAGGAAGCCCCAACCTGTCAGAAACGACAACTAATATTTCATTTAAACAATCAAATGATTGGTTTCTATCACATAATGAAGTAAATGACTAAAATACTGTTCTTTGTGTATAGTTTGTTTCATGCTATCATAGCTTGCTTTAAGGACAAATTTGAGCCAGATAAGAAGTAAGAGCTAATGTTTCCATTATCTTCTTGTGGCTGGTTGTGTGCCATCCATCTCTTATTCAAAAGTGTTAAAGTTCGTTCAGAAGGTGAGAAATACAGACATGTAGGCAAAAGGGTCAGGGAGAGAAGCTGCTGCCTTTGTCCTTGGTGTTGGTCCTCAACTCTCTTAGAAGCAAGGGACCAAGAGCTACAAGGTGTTTGCAGGGACCAGTGGATTCAGTGGCTCACCTGGAATGTGCCCTGAGGCACCAGTCTCTGAAGGGTGCAGTCAACTCAGCTCTGAGGTGGCCTTGGGCACCATCATCCTGCTGTTGGGCTGGTTTGCCCCCAGGCATGCACTCTGGTGAGGATGTTGGAGTTCAGGGTTCCTTGGTTTGTTCCGCCATCTGTTGGCGTGTTCCTGGTTTGTGCTGATGTAATGTACAAGTGAGTACGCCAAGGGTGAGGGGGCAACTTAAACATTTGGTTAAAGTCTTTCTGTTATGATTGGTGTTAGACAGAAGGTATGTGTGAATTCCTTGGGAGTGTCACAGTTGGAAACAGCTGATGCCACCCAGCAGCGCTGGCAAAGGCATCACTGCCTTTAAGCCACATGTTAAAGTTGAAGCATGTGTTGACCAAGTGTGTGCAGGCATGCCAGGCGTAAAGCTAGCTGTGAAAGTTCACCGGGTGCTTGCCTAATGTTTGAAAGTTCTGCTTTGTGGTAGGAGTCGAAGTAGGAATGGGACAAGACTACCAAACACATCAGAATTTGTGAGGAAGTCAACATGATATTTTGCAGTAACAAAAATGTCAAAGTAGAGTCAAAACAGAGAAGTGGCATGATGAGTTTCCTGGGGTTTTGTTTTGTTGGGTTTGAATTGAGTGAATGAACACTTGGCATTCTGAGTGAACCATGGGAATAGGAAACATGTAATCATTTGTGAAAATGGTACTCTTGAGGAAAAAAGGAATTGTCGGGCCTGGCTGGACAAACTAATCCTGCCTCCTGTGGTGCCGGCTTCCTCTGTGAGTTTGTGTCTCAGCTGTTCCACTTCCCAGTTCTCTGCTTGTGGCCTGGGAAAGCAGCAGAGGATGGCCCAAAGCCTTGGACCCTGAACCCATGTGGGAGACCTGAAAGAAGCTCTGGGTACAGGGCTTCGGATCGGCTCAGCTCTGGCTCTTGTGGCCACTTGGAGTGAACCAGTCACTGGAAGATCTTTCTCTGCATCTGCTTCTCTGTGTAAATCTGTGATTATAATAGAAATAAGTAATTTTGTTTTTAGAGAAGAGAATTGTAAGAATTTCAGCAAAAGCAAGGCCAGTTGCTATAGAGGAAGAGAAGGCACTCCAAGGACTCCAGCAGATGCAGCCCTGGTGTCTAAATTGATGGATTTGTGAGATGAGGAGTTGAGAGGATTTCCAACATTCCCACACCTCCTAGTACAGGCCTGACAGTGGAGGAGTGCAGAGGAGGGCACATTTGCAGGGACTTCATGTTGGAGAGGGTGTTTTCACACATCCAGATAGGCCAGCAGAGTTATGTGTTGAAACACTTGACTGACACACAGGGTGTGACTTGATGTGAACCAAGGAGCAGAGAATCTGTGACAGTAAATGCTGTGGTACGAACGGGATGGCAGAAATCATGCAGGTTGGAGGAAAACCTGTGGTGCTGGTGATGCATAAACTAGGGAGTGGCTAGGTTTCTGAAGAGATGATGAGCAGAGACCGGTGGGTTTAGAGAAGAGATATGCTGGTTGAATATACACATTCTCTTGGCAGTTGGGTGTGTTGTTGAAAGGGGGGAAGCTGAAGTGTATGAATAAGACTGCAGAAGAGTACGAGGTTGGTTTACATGGTTATTGGGGAGTAGGAGAGGGGCTGCATGCAGTGGGTGTGTGTTGTCTGCTGGATTGTGAACAGGGTACACCGTGTGTGTGTTTTGGGAGCAGAGATCTAAAAATGAGTGGTGGGCTGATCTTTCTTTCTCTCTGAATGGTGTTTTCTTCGTAAGTAAATTGAGACATAAGACTAATCCTGAAGCAAGAGCCGAAGTGTCATTTTCTGGGTGACTAGGAGAGGAAATCTGTGAACAGTCATCTTCAGTGCACAGGGCTCAATGCTGTGTGTTTTTGTGTGTGTTCCTTCATTTGGGTTTTTAGTTCTACAGCAATTGAGGATGTGTTTTTTTTATAATAACCATTTTGTAGGTTAAGAATTGATTTGGTGACCTCCGTTGTAGCACATACAGCACCACATGCATACAGTGGTTGGCAGCATCCTATGTGGTCATTCTATATGAGTGCCAGATTGAGTCCAAATTTTTTTAAAATGTATTTTTATTTTGAATTCTGAATTATGTGGTACAATTTCGTATAGGCTGGGATTCCTCCCCAAACTCCCACCCCCAACAGATTTTCCCCATTTTACTACAATAGTGTAGTCCTTCATAAGGAATCATAATTCTATTAGTCTCTTATTTAAGTGTACCCCAATATTTTTGGTACAGACAATGCCAGGCAGTCCAGCATCCCATTGTCTACACATGTCCAACAGTTTCATTGGGAATCTATCTTTTGTCTGAAAGCAGGGATGCATGTTCCATTATTCCCCCACATCTGTATATGACAGACCCCAGTACTCCATCACTATACATTTCCATAATTGAGAAGCCATGAAACCAGGTCAACAACTGGTATGAGTTAGAACAGCCACAACATCAACAACAAATTACAGCACCATGAAAAAATGTGCCACTGAGTAACCAACACATGAGTGACAAAAAGGAAACACAAAAGTCTCAGGAAAAATGATGCCACCATGTAATCCATGAGCCAGTGATAAATTTGACAAGAGAAAAGGAATTATTTGGAATAAACAAAACTGAACTAAAAAGCATCAAAACACAAGGCATACAAGCCAGAAATGCAACCAACCAACCAAAAAACAGTATGGAAAAACCCTGTAACAAAACGGGCAACGGAAATGAACAGACATTAAAAAAAAAAAAAACAAACAGATTCAAATGGCTAACAGACATATGAAAAGATGCTTAGGCTCCCTAGCCATCAGAGAGATACAAATGAAAACCATGTTGAGGTACCACCTAACTCCAGTGAGACTGGCCTATGATCAGAACTCAGCTAACAACACCTGCTGGTGTGGATGTGGGGAGAAAGCCACCCTCCTTCACTGCTGGTGGGAGTGTAGGCTACAGCCACTGTGGAAATCAGTATGGTGAGTGTTTGGAGAATTTCAAATAAACCTGCCATATGACCCAACTATGCTGCTCCTAGGAATATATCCAATAGAAGCGAAATCTGCATATGAGGAAAGTATCTGTAATCCTATATTTGCAGCAGCACAATCTACAATAGAGAAGACATGAAAACAATCCAGATGTGTGTTCAAAGAAGAGTGGTTAAAGAAACTGTACATCTACTCCATGGAATATTATTCAGCTATTGAGAAGAATGAAGTTATACCGTTTACAATCAGGTGGTCCCAACTTGAGTCCTGTTTTGATCCACTTCTCTGCCAATGTTTCTCGGAAAACAGTGGAAGATGACCCCAGTACTTGGTCTCCTGCACTCATGTGAGGGAGGGACCCAGTGAGTTCGAGGCTTTGGCCTAGCCCACTTCTAGCTGTTGTGAACATTTGGGATGTGTGCTCTCTCTCTCTCTCTCTGAGTGCATGTTGTTGGACTCTTTGTTGGACTGTATTTCAAACAAAATAAATGTTTTATAAAAACAGTGGTTTGGAGAAATTGCATAGCCCATGTGAAAGCACATACTTAAAAGTGTTGGATACAGTTTATTTTTAAAAAGCCATGTTAGTTTATTTTGAAATCAGAGAGAGATGTGAGAGAGAGAGAAAGCTTCCATTCCTGGTTCATGTCCTAGGTGGTTGTAACAGCTAGAGTTGCTACATTGGAGAGGAAACAGAATGGTGGAGTAGGAAGTTCCTGTTTAATGAGAATGGTTTAACTTTTGCAAGTTGAAAAAGGTTCCATTGGGTAGTGAGGATGGCTGCACAGTAGTGTGAATATACTTTTGCCACTCATTGTGCAGCTGAAAATAATTAAAATGGAAATTTTATTATGTATTGTATTTTGTTATATATTTTATTTCGATGAATAGTGCTACTTCCTTTAAAGAAAATGAACATGATCTTGGGCACACACAGGCTTCTGAATGCCCACGTGAGTGAAGCGTGTTCTACAAATAGGCAAAGTGCTTTTGCAGATAAGTGTTTTGAAATTTTTTTGTTTCTGTTGTTATTTTATCCATTAATGCAGAGTTCCAGGGATATTATATTTATTTATTTTTTATTCTTTAAAAATTTATTTATTTTTTTATTGAAAAGATCTTCTGTTTGCTAGTTCACTCCCCAAATGACCTCAGCAGCCAGAGCTGAGCCCATCCAAAACCAGGATCCAGGATGTTCTTCTGGGTCTCCCACACAGGTGCAGGCTCCCAAGGCTCTGGGCCTTCCTTGACTGCTTTCCCAGGCCACAAGCAGGGAGCTGGATGGGAAGTGGAGCAGCCCTGATATGAACCTGAGGTGACAGTTTAGCCACTGAGCCATCTCACCAGACCCATGGTGTCACTTTTACTAACTCGGTGTCTGATGAATTGAAGTCACAATGGGTTAATAGGGCTACATGGTTCCTCTTCTATTGTGATTGCCTCCTGAAGTCTTGCTTACCATTTCCAGAAGGTTTTTCGTGCAGTCTCAAGGGAAAGGTAGATACCTAGGAAGACAGAGAACTTTAGGGTCCAAGTTGATGATACCAAATATTTTGAGCCGGTCTCTGTATGCACCATGTTCTGGCTACAGAGAAAGCAGCTGCAGCTGGAGAGAAGGTCCTGTTTTATGTATCCTCCATATCTTACAGCTTTCTCAGTGTGCTTCCTGGTTTTATTCTGAGAACTTGTGAGATTTTCTTTTTGTCTGAATAAGGAAATGAAATCTAGATTTTCAATTTTGAAATCAATTTCGGACTCTGACTCGGGAAGCCTAGTTGTTTTAGCTTGCTGTTCTCTGAAATTAATTTTAGAGTTGGGGCTGTTCCCAAAGCCTTGAAGGGATGTGGGAGCCAGAGTTGTGACACAGTATGGCTTCTCTTCCTAGCTCCTGAAACTGGTTTCCTCTAGTCCTTGGCTTGATTCTAAAGGCTCCTTCAGTTCTGGTCTTAGCTATGTTGTGCCGGTTTTTGAAATCCCCAGATAATCATCAAGTCTGAAGTCGGTGCTAAGGCAAAAAGGTGGTTTATTCAGGTTAGCCTAGGTAACCCAGCCACCTCCCCCAGCCCAGCATGGGCTATTGGGCTGTGAATCTTATCAAATACCAGGTACTGCCTTCCTGAGGAGTGGTCTGCCTACGTGACCTGCCAGGTGTCCTGCCGGGTGTCACGTAGGCTATCAGGCCTGAAGTTCACACAGCCCCCAGCCAAGCCGTAAAGGCAGAATCACAAAAGGCAGAAAACGCCTAGGTTCTTCAGCTACATTCCATGTTTAGCTCTTTAGTTCTCAAACTAAATAGGAATTCTGGACTCTTCAATGTTACTTTCTGAAGCAAGCTTTGCTTGGGACTGTACCAGTTAAAGGTGCCGATCAGAATTTTTAGTTGTTCCTATTTGAATCTTATGTGACTGTGTCTATGGTTTATTGTCATGTTGCTTGAAGTTGTCTTGGGTCATATTGGAAGTCAGTCCTATGGCTTAAACTTCTGTCCAATCTTAATTGTATAAGTAACCTCTGAAAGTAGTAGAAGGTCTTTCACCTTAAAACAAATATGGACATGTTTTTAGCTACTACAGTGCCTATAGAGCCTATAACCTATAGCGGATTCCTGGGTTTTGACTTCTGAATGCAGTGCCATAGACCACTCGGCCATCCTGACTCACTTTGGCTTCTGACCTTACCTGCTTTAAATGCCTTACTCAATTCCCTGCTTCCACTTCACTCATTTAATGTATTCATCAGTATGTACTTTGTGCAGTAGCTGTGTTTTGGTGAGCAAGGCAAAGGTTACATTAGAACGAATACAGACATGTAAATGTAACATGTCAATTTGTGAAGTTCTGTGAGCTGAAAAGAAGGCAGGTAGAAGGTTGGAATGTATAAGGGGTGTTTTTGTATGTAGCACGGTCAGGGAAAGAGGATCTCTGTGAGGAGAGAGGTTGAGAATGAGTTTGTAACCGAAAGAGAGGACGGCAAGGGCAGTGTCCTGGTGAGGTCATGAAAGATGTGGCCTGGGGATGGGCAAGACAGTGTTTACAGAGCCAACACTGCATTATAGGTGCCTTGAAGGTTGTGCTTGAGAGTTGAGGTAATTGGATTATGTCTTTGTATAATGCATCTACATTGAATTAGTAATGGAGGTGTATCCATTGGGTCAGGAATTGTGATGCAGGGTGCTCAGGGTTTTTATATTCTACTTTTTATTTTTATTTTAATTTTACATGCAGAAAGTCATTGTTATGCAAGGTTTGGGGAATTATCTTCCAGCTGTTAGTTCATTCCCCAAATGGCTACAAATGACCATGGCTGTGCTAGGCCAAAGCCAGGAGTTAGGAACTCCATCCTGGCCTTCCACTTTCTGGCAGAGACCCGGATATTAGCAGGAAGCTGAACTGAAAGCAGAACAACCAGAACGTATCCCCAGCCACTAAGCTGCCACATGGGATGGCTGCAGCTTACCTATTGTAGCCTGGCTGTTCCACATACAATACCTCTTGCTAACACTCCCTAGAGGCAGCAGTGATGGCCTCAGTATTGAGTCCATCCACCAACCTGGCCATTCTGTATACAGCTCTAGCTTTGGATTTAGGCTCTGCCTCTCCCTGGCGGTTGTGTGCATTTGGGAGCGAGCCAGAAGTTGGACAATCTAAATATCCCTCACTTTCTCTTTCACTTCTTATTTCAAATAGAACAGTCTTTCAAAAAACCTCACATCTCTTTTTTTTTAAATAAATGAGTAAATAAAATGCATGTCTAAATCAGCGAAATTGGCAAGTTTTGTACTTATAAAATTTGTTTATTTTTGCTTTACAGGATGGGACAAAATTCACTTGTATTGGTGCTCTATATTCTGAGCTTCTGGCTGTCAGCAGTAAAGGAGAACTTTATCAATGGAAGTGGAATGAGTCTGAGCCTTACAGAAATGCCCAGGTAGTTCTCCTGTCAGTCTTGCATTGAGTAGCTTCTACGTATTTGCTTACAAACTTGTAATCATTTTTTCTTATGCTTTCAAAGAATCCTTCATTGCATCATCCACGAGCAACATTTTTGGGGTTAACCAATGAAAAGATTGTCCTCCTGTCTGCAAATAGCATACGAGCAACTGTAGCTACTGAAAATAACAAGGTAAGAAACTTTCTGCATTGATAGCATTTCATGCTTTCATTCTTGATTTCCTTTCTCCACTTGCCCCTTTTTAGATCTTTTCATTTTCTCTCTTTCCTCTTTACTAGATGCATAAATACAAGGTTATCTCAGAAGACTAATTCAGTATATAATTGTTAAATCTATTTTTCCATTGTAATTCAATGCTAAAAGTTAAAACCATTAAAAAGGTGCTAAAAGGGGATGGCATTGTGGCATGGTTGTTTTGAAGTTCCTCCAGTGGGGCTGGCATTCCATATGAGCGCTGCTCCACATCTGACCCAGCTCCTTGCTAATGTGGCTGGGAGAGCAGCGGAGGATGGCACAAATCCAAGCTCCTCGTTTCAGACTGACCCAGCTCTGGCTTGGGGGGCCTTCTAAGGAGTGAACCAGCAGGTAGAAAATATCTCTGTTTCTCCTCCTCTCTAAATCTGCCTTTCAAATGACAAGAAAGGTTTGACGTGCTGAGAAAGGAAGAGATGCTAAGCGGCTTTAAAGATGGAGAGAATGAGGTTATCAGTTCAGGTTTAAAATCACAGCAGTTGGTGCTGGGTCTTAATCTCAAGGAGGAAGTCTGATCAGAGAATGCTGATATGTGCGTAGAGAGATGCTTTGAGTGGCAGAATATGAATATGAGAGGATCATTCCTAAGACTTTCGAGAGGGACGTTTTATTTTGGGCAAAGTGACCGCAAAGAAACCTTGAAGACAAATTTCTGAAATCAATTTCAAAATTCTTGGAGTAAATATCTATTTGGCGTAATGCTTTAAACATGGCCTTAAACATTCATTTCTGATCCTTCTATTCTGTTTTATTTGTATGAAGATAATATTGTAGTTGATTAAGAGTGTTTTCTGAAGTCCTTTATAATAGCCTTTAGCTTAGAAAATGTAAAAATTGTAGTCTGTTGAGTATGTGTGTCTTACCCTAGCTTTGGCAATAGTAATTTTTAAAAAATTAATTACTTATCTATAATCCTAATATTTTTATGTTTAGGTTGCTACATGGGTTGATGAAACTCTAAGTTCTGTGGCTTCTAAGTTGGAACACACGGCACAGAGCTACTCTGAGCTCCAGGGAGAGCGAATAGTGTCTTTGCATTGCTGTGCTCTGTATACCTGCGCCCAGCTGGAGAACAGCCTGTACTGGTGGTGAGTGTGTGCCCCCAGGAGGCGGGGTACTGCTCAGGCAGGGAGGTGGGTGGTGGAATGTCAGCACACGGGGCCAGTCTTGACGTGCTGCTTTACACAGAGAGGGGAGTTGCATTTTAGAGCCAAGTCAATTTTTAAAAAAATCTTACAGGAAAATTGATAAAAGGAATACATACATAGTAATGACACTAAGTTTTATAAAAGTAGAATTTAAAAAAAAAGTTCTTGGAATCTTACAACTCCAAAGATTTTTAGTGTTTTATTCTATATAAACATATTTTACTTTTTATTAATGGAATAGGTTTCTTATATTACTAATTTTGCCTTTATTTTTAGAATGTGTCCCATTTTAAGGAGTAAATGTCAGTTTCTGGCAGAGAATCCTATTAAAATATGATTTGGAAGAATAAGCATGTGATGCATTTCCTATAAAATGCAGTCTTAAAGGTTGAATAAAACTGTCCAGTTATTAAATCTGTTTTGGGTATGTGCACATGTTACTATTCTGTGGGAAACATAATAGAGAAAAATGCTAGACATGCATGAATAATATAAATAAAGAAAGAATATTCCAGATTTATTGATTGGTACTTACTGGACGTTTTTGTTTTTTGCTTTTAGGGGCGTAGTCCCTTTTAGTCAAAGGAAGAAAATGTTGGAGAAAGCGAGAGCAAAAAATAAAAAGCCTAAATCCAGTGCTGGTATTTCCTCAATGCCGAACATCACTGTTGGTACCCAGGTCAGTGACTAGAATTCAGGCACATTGTTTCTGATTGGAATCACTTTCTTGGCAGGGCCTTGTGTCAGTGGTCTAAGTCCCTGTTTGTGATGCCTGCATCCCAAGCATATCAGTCCTGCTGGGTCTGCTGGCCAGCTTCCTGCTAGTGCACTTGAAAGTCAGCAGCCTACTTGGGCCGTCTTCTGTTGCTTTCCCAGGTGCATTAGCCAACGAGTTGGATCAGAAGTGGAGCAGCTGGGACCCTGGCACCCATGTGGGATGTGGGCACTGTTGTAGTGGCTTTATGTGGTATGATGCTGTCCCATTTGATTTTCTTTTTGTAAGAAGGCATTAATAATACCTTTTATTCTTTATTATACAACATTTGTTTTTTCAGCTAAGCTTTATTGAAGCTTTTTCAGGTTGTATCACCAGTCTTCTCGGAATATTGCTAGATGCATTTTTTTTTCTATTTGCAACTAAGGGCAAATCTTTTCAAAGGAGCCTACTCTTTAGAGCTGTTTGTGTTACACTGCTAAACTCCCATTAGTAATGCATACTGATTCTTGGGTAGGACTGCAACTTAAAAAAAAAAAATTACATGAGAATTAGATAGTAGAGAGAACCAGAATGCTTCAGTCCTCTGATTCATTCCGCTAATAGCCACAACGGTCGGGGCTGGACCATGCAGATCCAGGAGCTTTCTCTAATTTGCCACGTGGGTGGCAGAGAAACCAAAACACTTGGCTGTCTTCAGCTGCTCACTGAGGTTGGCAGCATGGAGCTGGATTTGAAGTAGAGCAGCCAGGTCTTGAACTGGCTTCCATATGGAAAGTTGGCATCCACAGAGCTACTGCTGTTAAGCCACATGCTAGCTCCGTTCCACTTAAATGTGTTGCTCATCTACTTGTTGTTTCTCATAAGCCACAAAAAACCTGAAATAGTCATATTTACCACTAGTCAAATGAAATGTAATAATTTGTTAATGAGGAAAAATGCCTTAAGGTTGGGTTATTGGTGAAATTAGGAGATCCCTGGAAGTTATGGTCCTGTTTCAGATGAGGCAGTACTTGGTATGTCTTTTCTTTTTCTTTTAAGATTTATTTATTTATTTTTATTTGAAAGTCAGATATACAGAGAGGAAGAAGTTCCCTCTGCTGCTGATTTACTCCCCAAGTGGTCATAACGGCCAAAGCTGAGCCAATCTGAAGACAGGAACCAAAAGCATCCTCTGAGTCTCCCACATGGATGCAGGGTCCCAAGGCTCTGGGCCTTCCTCAACTGCTTTCCCAGGCCACAAGCCGGGAGCTGGTTGGGAAGCAGGGATGCCAGGATTAGAACCAGCACGCATATGGGATCCTGGCACCTGCAGGGTGAGCATTTTAGCCACTAGGCTACTGTGCCAGGCCTGGTAGTTGGTATGTTTTATTGCACCATCTGAGAGGCCATTGATTTTTTTTTCCAAAGGGTGATCTCAGGTTACTTCTGTGAGAGAATTTGCAACACTAGTGTCTACTTATTCATTTTTTTTTAAATTTATAAGTGAAAATATAGTATGAAGAGAGTTTCTGGTTAGCAGAAAACACATCTTCCAGGAGAGGTGATCATTGATAGTAATGAAGTTACATTTTCTTTTGAATAACATGATTGACTGAAACAATGGTTTAAAGTTACAGGAAACCTGGTGTTACTGAAGCTATTAATGAATTTTTAGCACATATGATGAAAATTTTAACAGCTCTTTAATAAGTCAGTGTGTGTTCAGCCTTTTGGCTTTTGTAAGAGTGTACATGCTAGGAAGCAGTATTTGTATTGCCCTGGTATGCATTTGAAATAATCTTGTTTTGTCTAAAATGACTTCATCTTTGTGGTGATTTTGTTTTTTTCTCAGGTATGCTTAAGGAATAATCCTCTTTATCATGCTGGAGCAGTTGCATTTTCAATTAGTGCTGGAATTCCTAAAGTTGGTGTGTTAATGGAGTCAGTTTGGAATATGAATGATAGCTGTAGATTTCAACTTAGATCTCCTGAGAGCTTGAAAAGCATGGAAAAAGCTAGCAAAACTACGGAAACTAAGTAAGTACTGTGCCCTAACCTCTTTAAAAATCATTTCCTTATTTGATGTACATGTGAATTGGGTTAGTAAAAGAAAACTTAAAATTTTAAGTATATATTGATATAGAAATCGAGAATTAATAATTTTTTTTTCCATTTTCAGCTTGCTTAATATTTGTATGAAGGGGCTTTGAATTATCTGAAAAAATGAAAAAAATGGCAATTTATGATCTACCTTTTGTTAGAGTGGTAACACTGTATACAATAGCGGAAATACTCATTCAGCAGAAAAATAGATTATGTGTTAGATACATACACAGTGGAGTATTACTCAGCTATATGAGAAAAAAGAAATCTTGTTATTTATGACAGATTAGAACTGCTTGAAACCATGTTGAATTCAGTAAGCCAGACACAATGCATATTCTCCATTACATATGGGTGCTAAATTGAATGAAAACATGGAAACCTTCTGAACCCAGAATGTAGTTGGTTAGAGACTAGAAGGGATAGGAGAGAAAGAGGGAATTTGGATTTAAAAAATGTGGGAGGTTTGAGTGTTGTGGTGCAGTGGATTACAGCCACATACCATTTCCTGCTTCCTGCAGAAGATGATGGCCCAAGGGCTTGGGTGGCTTCTCTCCGTGCAGGAGACCTAGGTAGAGTGCCTGGCTGCTGGTAGAGCAGTTGAGGACAGCCCAAAGCCTTGGGACCCTGCGCCCATGTGGGAGACCCGGATGAAGCTTTTGGTTCCTGGTTTCAGATTGGTTTAGTTTTGGCTGTTGCAGCTGCTTCTGGAGTGAATCATTGGAGAATTTCTTCTCTGTCTCCTTCTCTGTATATCTGACTTTCCGATAAAAATAAATAAATCTTGAAACAAAAAAGTTTATGGAAGCTGGGTATAGTTCATTAACCTTTCTGATAAATATACTCATGTGAAATGCTAATAAGGGAAATGGGGTGAATGGTGTGTTAGAACTCTTTATTACCTCACAAATTTTGCTTTGTAAATTTAAAATTAATAAGTAATTGGTAAGATTTTATTTTATTTATTTAAAAGGCAGAGTTACACAGAGAAAGGTATTTAATCTGCTGGTTCACTCCCCAAAGGAATGCAGTGTCCAGTGCTAGGCAGGACCAAAGCCAGTAGCTTCTTCTGGGTCTCCCACGCGGGTGCAGTGTGCCAAGGCTTTGGGCCATCCTCGACTGCTTTCCCAGGTCACAAGTTGGGATCTGGATGGAAGTGGAACAGCTGGAGCTGGACATGGCACCCATGTGGGATATTGGCATTACTTACTTTATTTTTATTAGAAAGAGATATACAGATAGAAGGAGAGGAGACAGAGAAAGTTCTTCTGTTAGTTCATTCCCCAGTGGCTGCAACAGCTGAAGCTCAGCCAATCCAACCTAGGAGCCAGGAGCTTCTTCCAGGTCTCCCATGTGGGTGCAGGGTCCCAAGGCTTTGGGCTGTCCTGAACTGATTTCCCAGGTCATAAAAAGGGAACCGGAACAGAAGTGGAGCAGTCGGGACACCTACTGGCACCAATATGGAATTCTGGTGGATGCAGGTTATCACTTTGGGCCGAAAAGGATGGTTTTCTAAAGATTTATTTCTTTGCTAAGCAGAGTACAAGAATGGCAGGAAGGGCGGGGGTGGAGAGGGAGGGTGAGATCAGTCTTCCAGCCATTGTTTGCTCCCCAGATGGCTGCAGCAGTTAAGACTGGATCAGGCTGAAGCTGGGGTCCTGGAACTTTCTCAGCCCAAGCATCCTTCTTCCACTGTTTTCCCAGGCACATTAGTAGGTAGCTGGGTCAGAAGTAGGGTAGCAAGGATGTGAACTTGTATTCTGATGGTGGATGCTAGTGTTGCAAGTGGTGGCTTAACTTACTGTACTGATGTGCTGAGACCCATGAGAGTTTTTGCCTGTGTGATTAGAGTTCTTTCTTTGAACTGAGGAATTAATAAGTTGTTGAATTTTTTCCTGTTTCTTTTAGTTTAATTTCATGTCTGTGTCAGTATTCTAGTGTGAAATGTGATCAGGTGGCTTATGATAAAGTTATATTGCAAAATCCTTTGTGACTTTTGTTGTTCCTAGGTGATGGTTAACTTTATTGTCCTGTTATGTATGATATATTTTACTTTGTTAAAATGTTGTTTGAAAAGCATGCATTTTGTACTGTTTTCAGGACCTTGAGTCTTAGATACATGCCTTTTAGTAAAAAGTTTTAATATTTTCTCTTCATGAAAATGAAGTGGTTTTTGAAAATACGCTCTATTTGCCAAGCATCTTTTATGTGATCTTCCTGACTGTAAGGATAATTTTACTTTTTGTCTCAGGCCTGAAAGTAAGCAGGAGCCCGTGAAAACGGAAATGGGTCCTCCTCCCTCCCCAGCTTCCACGTGCAGTGATGCATCCTCCATTGCCAGCAGCGCCTCAATGCCGTATAGTAAGTCTTATGTCCAGTACCCAGTACCCAGTGCCTGGAGTAGCAGCCCAGACAGCTGTGTTCAGTTTGTTTCATACTGGAGGCAGTTCTTACCATTAAACACAAAACATACACACACACACACAGAGCCTATTTATTAAATAGTTTTCCAGTTTTACTTAAATTGAAAAATAGTTTGTACAGTGTTGAGTGTAATACTAAAATTCATTACAGTTGTGGAAGGAAACTATGTGCCTCTAGCTGGAGTGCTTGCCTTGTTTTGTTTAGACTCGGTAAATTGGCTGTGGTGTGCTTACAACTTTTGCTCAGGTTTCTAGGATTCATAAGCCTAGATGCACTAGTGTACCATGGATCCAAAGATTTAAAAAATTACTCAAAATGAATTTGTTTTATAGTATAGTTTATTGATTTATTTGAAAGAGTTAATGTAGTAAGAGGGTGAGACACGCCTTTCTTCTGGTTCATTCTGAGGTTGGCTGTAGTAGCCAACGCTAGGTCAGGCTGAAGGCAGGAGCTTCTGTCTCTCTCACATGAGTGGCAGGGGCCCAAGCACTCAGGTCGCCTTTGACTGCTCTCCCAGGCAATTGGAAGGAACTGGATCAGAATAGGAATGGTTGGAATTCAGACCAGCATCCATGTGACATGCGAGGAAGTGAAAAATTATGTTTTATGACTTCGTGGTAGTTAGGAGAGTAGAGAATATCTTTGTCTCCTCTTCAAACTTTGGTTTGGTTGCCCTAAGTGAATCTAAAGAGAATATATATATGTATATGTGTGTGTGTATATATATATATATAACAGTGGTGTTAATACAGGGAGAGTTTAATGGTTGAAGTTTCTTTACTTGAGTTTATTTGCAGTAAAAAGTGGTCGTAAAACTCCAGTCCTGAAAGTCATTGTTCATGAATATTTTATCTAGAAACCTCAGCTATGTGTCCCTTTAAAAATGAGCAACTTTTATGTGTAGAAGAACTTTATAAAGTCTTTCCCATTTTTTTTTTTTTTGGTACTTACCATTTTGTTGTTGTCTAAGAACGTCGCCGGTCGACCCCTGCCCCGAAAGAAGAGGAAAAGGTGAACGAAGAGCAGTGGTCTCTTCGGGAGGTGGTCTTTGTGGAAGACGTTAAGAATGTCCCTGTTGGCAAGGTTTGTTGCTAAAGCTTATTGCTAACAGGAGTGGGATGGTGCTAGTTCTCTCAGCCTTTAAGGTTGGTGAGTGCTGTGCAGGCAGTCTGCCTGGGCCGTTTACGTGTATCCAGGTCAGGGGTTAACTTGGTCTCCTGCCTGAATCAAACTGCTGCTCTGCCTCCTCCATCACTGTCCCTGCCCAGTCAAGATATGATGTTTCACTCTGAGCTTTTATGGCTTTTTGTTTTCATAAAAAAAAAAGCGTGTTAATTTGGAATAATATTAGATTTATTGAAAAGTCGCATAGAGGTACATATATAACTGTTTGATATTCAAGGATGTTATTTAAAAATACATAGTTTTTTGATGCTTAAGAATTTAGCGTTCATCCATCACACTGAAAGAATGGTACTTTAGTTACATAAATTTGTTGGTTTTTTTTTTTTCTTCTTCCTCCTGAAAAAGGTTTTGTCTGCTCAGAATCCCAAGTATGTAGAGGCCGTGAGCTCGAATGCCCTTGGTTTCAGCTTTCATTCCGCATGGTGCAGTGTAGAGCTGTACTAGAGTCTCTGCAGATTAAAGGCTTTTCCCCTGATTGCCCATTAGTTTCTAAACTGTTTTAAAGCTTTATTTATTTTTATTGCAAAGTCAGATATATAGAGTCGAGGAGAGCTAGAAAGGAAGATCTTCCTTCCCTGATTCACTCCCCAAGTGGCTGCAATGGCCAGAGCTGAGCTGATCTGAAGCCAGGAGCTTTTTCTTGGTCTCCCACGTGGGTGCAGGGTCCCAAGGCTTTGGGCCGTCCTTGACTACTTTCCCAGGGCACAAGCAGGGAGCTGAATGGGAATGTGGGATCCTGTAGGCCATGATGCCGGCCCGTTTCTAGAATTAAAGCAAAGAGCTGGTGGTGCTTTAAGGCTTTTCCTATTAAGTGTGATTTCACTGGCTCCAAATTAGATGTATTAAAATAGTAACTCACTAAAGTTTAGTGCCCCAGCTTTTAGGGCTTGTGTTTGTCCCTTGAAGCCTTGCTGGCCCTGTACTGTGTTGAGTGCCTCCTAGCCATACATGTAGCTGTTTATATTTACTAAAGTGAAATAGCATGAAAAAGTCAGGCCCTCAGTCACCTTAACTTAATTTCAGCTACTCAGTAGTCACTGAGAGGTGCTTCATCGAGCATTACTGTTGTTACCCAGATAGGTGTTTATGGCTTCTGTTCACCTTTTCCAGTGGGTTGTAGGGCATTCACAGGTTATAAAGTCTGGCTGTTGAGGTCAGCTTTTCTGTAGAAAATGAGCCCTGGATATAGACATCAACAGTAAAACTTCTGTGAGTTTGACTTGGTGAATTTTATAACTTTGTTGTCATTGAACAAGCATTCTCGTATAAGGAATTAAGTCCTTCTGATGTTGATTCCATGTAAGCTTTCATTACTATTTACTGGATTTCTTTGTGTTTCCAGGTGTTAAAAGTGGATGGTGCCTATGTTGCTGTCAAGTTTCCAGGAACATCTAGTAACGCAAGCTGCCAGAGCTCCGGTCCAGACGCTGACCCTTCGTCTCTTCTGCAGGACTGCAGGCTACTTAGAATTGATGAGCTGCAGGTATGGCGAGGAGCCATGGAGCAGAACATTTGGCTGACTCCTTAAGTTATCTTCCCAAGAATTTAAGAGGAAATTTCTTTTTATATCTTTCAGGTTGTGAAAACTGGTGGAACTCCAAAAGTTCCAGACTGTTTCCAAAGGACTCCTAAAAAACTCTGTATACCTGAAAAAACAGAAATATTAGCAGTGAATGTTGATTCCAAAGGTGAAGATTTGAGTCTTTTTAAAATTCTACTCCATTAATACTTCGGTGATACATGGGATTATACTTAAACGTCAAGACTCTTGGTACCAAGTTTTTTTCGCTGCCTGTCCCATTTTGGAAGAAAATGTGTGAATTAATTTACACATCTGGACAGAGATGTGTTGTGAGTTACTCAGTACTTGTTTGAAATACAGATGTGTAGCAATATCTGTTTCCATGTCTACCTCCTTCTCCAGGTGTGCATGCTGTTCTGAAGACCGGAAATTGGGTCCGGTACTGTATCTTTGATCTTGCTACGGGAAAGGCGGAACAGGAAAATAATTTTCCTACAAGCAGCATTGCCTTTCTTGGTCAGAATGAAAGGAATGTAGCCATTTTTACTGCTGGACAGGTAAATCTCATTTTTGCTTTTGAAAGTTGTTAGAGCAACATTCACTTTTGTGAAGGTTGGGTCTTTTTTTTTTTCTGGTTTGCTTCTTAGCAAACTATTAAAGAACTTGGGTTATTTAATGTTTCTTACAGAGAGTTTGTTATTTCATCAGCATTACTACTAACATCTGCTAAGGAAATTAGTATACTGTTGTAAAAGTCAGGGAGTTTTGATATGTAGCCTTATCACAGCATATTGTTTTTATTTTCCCTTTATTATATATAGGAATCTCCTATTATTCTTCGAGATGGAAATGGTACTATTTATCCAATGGCTAAAGATTGCATGGGAGGAATAAGAGATCCTGATTGGCTTGACCTTCCACCTATTAGTAGTCTTGGAATGGGTGTGCATTCTTTAGTAAACCTTCCTGCCAATTCAACAATAAAAAAGAAAGCTGCTATTATCATCATGGCTGTGGAGGTAATCTGACTTTTGAAAATACTTGAAATTTTGATTCAGAAGATGTTGGTAAAGTATAAGGAAACAACCTTGAGTAGATCATTCATTGTTTCTCTAACAATCGGCTGAGATTATAGAAATGGATCAGTGGTCATAATTCTGTTTGCAAAAGGCAAGCACAAGCTGTGAGAGGCTGCAGGGGAGGGGTCTGACTCACTGCTCCTTGAAGCAGTAGTGAAATGTGGGCTGAGCCTTTACTGGTGTTTATGGGTGAAGGCAGGAAATGTCTTCAGGGCATCAAGCACCCCGTGTGATTCTCTAAAATGTTGGGAGAATGTGTACATCCTTTTGGTGGGATCAAAAAGTAGGAGTTGTTTGGGTTAGCGAGGAAGAATTGATATGGAGGAGACATTGTAGGGTGCCTTGCTTGGTAACCCCAAAGGACAGGTGCTTTGCTTGAAAACTAGAAAGGGGGTACTGTAGAGCAGGTAAGTGGCACAATCAGCTTTTCCTAAAAGATTAACTGTGGTGAGTGGGCTTTTGGAAATTGGTTACTGGGAAATAGAAATTTAAATATCCTTAGCAAATAATAATTTAGGTCAAGCCAAAAACAAACAAGTAACCTAGGTTGAACTCTTAAAAATTTTAGAGATCTTAAGGAAATGGAATGTATAAAAGTATGGTGTAACTGGATGCCACCAATAGATTGAAGGAAGGAGTTTAAAAGCTTCCCAGTCGATGGTTGATAATGTTAGAGAAGAAATATAGCAGGAGAAAGCTGTTTGTAAGGAAAGAAGATTAGTTTTGAATGTATTGTGGTTGGATAGTAAATGTAGAACTCTCAGTGATGGAAGCTATTGGAGCAAGCTGAATGAAGATTGATGTGGTTTAAAAGGATACCTGTTGATGTGACATGCTGGGTTTACTAGGAGGTCAGGGTGAAATCAGAAGATAGGTTAAGGAGCTGTTAAAATAATCTGAGTGGGATATGGTAGCAACTTGGCCAGGAGGCAGTTCTGAGTGGAAAGTGATTCCATTGCGAGTTTTACTAGTTATATAAAATATATATTAACAATTTCTTTATTTTTAATGGAAAGTCAAGTATACATAGACAAGGAGAGAGATTGAAAAAGATCTTCTGTCCACTGATTCACTCTCCAAGTGACTGCAATGGCTGGAGCTAAGCTGATCTGAAGCCAGGAGCCTGGAGCCTCTTCTGGGTCTCCCACATGGGTGCAGGGTTCCAAGGCTTTGGACCGTCCTTGGCTGCTTTCCCAGGCCAAAAATTGGGAACTGGATGGGAAGTGGGGCTACCGGGATTATAACTGGTGCATGTACGGGATCTCGTAGTGTGCAAGGCAAGGAGTTTAGCTGCTAGGCTACCATGATGAGCCCTATTAGTTATATTTTGATACATAACCAAGGAGGCTTCCTGATGGCTTGATGTAGGATTTCAGTTACAGGAAGCAACGGGGTGAAAGAGAAGCTGGGGTGGGAGAAAGGTAGATAGTAAGGGTCTAAAGACCAAGAGGAGCTGGAGACTGCCGGGAAGCACGTGGAGCTGCTACCTAAAGTAATCAGACACTGAATGAGGTCATTGGTGTAGTAGAGAAGAGAAGTCCATGGTCTGAGCTATGAGAATAGTCCTGCCAGTTGTGTCGGGATAGTATAAGTTTGACATCTGGCACAGGAGAGCCAGACGGGTTATCTGCAAGAGTTGGAGGACAGTTGTGGTCACGAGTGTCCAGAAGAAGTATGTGTCAGGATGAATACAGCAGGTAATCAACTAATGCCAAATGATGCTAAAGATTGGGTCTACTGTGTATTGAGTCTCTTGGATTTCGCTCCAGTCTAGGTCATTGTTGACAGTGAAAATGAAACTCTGATTAGTATGAACTTTGCAGAGAACTGGAACTGGAAAGTTTTCTATAAAAAGTAAAATGTGGCCTAACAGGGACTTAAAACCCTTAGTAGGTTGGAGGTGACTAGCAAACTCTAAAGAAGAGTTTATTTTTGGAAGGTAGATTTTACAGAGGGAGAAGAAAAGACGGAGATCTGTCATCTGCTTGTTCACTCACCAAATGGCTGCAAAGGCTGGAGCTTGGTCAATCTGAAGCCAGGAGCCAGGTGTTCTGGGTCTTCCATGTGGGTGTAGAGGTCCAAGGTCTGGAGCCAAACCTCTGTTGCTTTCCCAGGTTACAGGCAGGGAACTGGATTGGAAATGGAGTAGCCTGTGCACAAATTGACATTTTATATGGATGCCTAGCCTGCTATATTATGGCACTACTACCCCAATTTAAAAAGTTTTTTTTAATAATTTACTTAAAAGAGGTGAGGGCGGGCCAGGATGTTGATCTCTTGTTTGGTTTACAGCCTAAATGCTCATAACAGCTTGGACAAAGTCAGGCTGAAACTCCGAACCTGGGACTCAATCTTGGTGTCTCACACCAAGCCACAGACCCAGCCTCATTAGCATCACGTGCCACCTCCCAGGGTGTAGATTAACAGGAAGCTGGAATTGCGATTTCAGTCATTCTGATATGAGGTGTGTGTTTTCCCAAGTCTTATCCCCTGTACAAGTGGCTACCCCAACAAACTTTGTAGAACTAGCTTGAAAGAAGATAACTCCAGGTGTTCCTGAGAGTTCCCTGTGTTGTTGGCATGTATGTTGGTTTATCTTTAGTTATAAACTGTCCCAAACTGTACAGGTAAGGATAAGGAGTGACTGTGGCCTCAACTTGACATCCTTGAAATATTTTTCAGATCATTCCAAAGTTCTTGATTGGTTACCAGCATATAAAAATAGATATGTTTCTGAACCCAGTCTTACAGTTTTTATTTAAAAAAGAAAAAAAAAAAGGATAGGTCTGATAAAATTAGGCTCTTTAACGCACATCCCCCTTTTGAACCCATGTTACATCTCTAGTTCTTTGTGTGCCCTGTGACCTGCAATTTGTGGCTGAGTCCTTTTGTCGCCATTTATTGTTGTGTTACCTCTTATACTTTTTTTTCCCAACCCACGGCCGCTTTTATCCATTTATCATACACTAAAGTTAGGCGTTTAATTGCCTGACCCCTATGTCAGCCTCACAGGGTTAGAGGTGGATTGTGTCATCAGGTCATATGTGGCTGTGAAGTGTCTGATCACTGTCTGTGCCTCAGACCAGGGCCTACGACATAGCAGATTGCAGGCTTTATTTATTTATTTGTTTATTTATTTATTTATTATTATTATATATAATATTTCCTTTTTGTATGAGTGAGTGACCAGGCAGAGTACAGCAGTGGTGTGCCACCCAGCTGAGTGTGATACTCTTAAGATTTGTAGTTTGATACCCTAGCGCCTAGGGTGAGAGCTTCCTGTGCTTTGACTCCGTCTAGCCAGGTGACTGGCTGATACCTTCGGGTCTGTCTTTATTATCTCACAGTGTAACGCAATAGCTTCATTTTTATGGGCCTTTTAGAGTCTTTTTCAAATACCAATGAAAAAAAAGTATATAAAAATTCCCCTGTTTGCAAATCTAGTATTTTGTGTTCCAGCATGAATTGGAGCTGGATGCTTACCTCAGAGCCAGAATGGCCCGGGAGGTAGATGTTTCTTCTTATGGAGACACTTCCACTCCCATTCCTTTCCCCACCCACTCTTACTTCCTACTTCTCTTCAGGGAGGATTTTTTTTTTAAATTTTGTTGGCAATTTTCTGGGTGCAGGGGGAGGGGACAAGTTCAAGTGTATTTGTCCTTGTACTCATACTCTTCCCATCTGCTTTTTCTTTCAAGTTTCTAGTTTGAGTTAAGCAAACCTGTTTTATAAGATACGCTTTTATTACATACGTTTGGTTCATACGGTGCATTTGAATTCCTTTGCGTGCTCACGCTGTTTTTCAGATACTTAGTGATGTGTTGACAAATACATTGTCAACTTTGGGAATTGGCTTGTCATGCTTGCTAGGGTGGTGAGGGCTTTGGTTTTCACAAATTTAAGTATAATGTAACGTTTGAGAGCATAAAAGGATGATAATAAGTGTGCGATAAAATTTGTCTTTGTTTAGTTCATTAACAGGATTAATTGAAATCTAATTCAGTGCTTACATGTTGTGAAGCAGGGGTTTACATACCATGGTCCAAGGTACATCCAGCCACTCTTGGTCATGATGCTTTTGCTGCTGCTGCTTTCCTGATGTGGACTGCACTGCACCCCTTTATGTTGCCTTCCTTTGGCCATGCCAACCTGGAATTACACTTTCTTACTTGGAGCTCTGGTCTTGACCGTGAGAATGTTTGTAATGTGGTATTCAGATTCCATTGACACTTTGCTCTTTCATTTGTCTGAGTACAGAAACAAACCTTAATGCAGCATATCCTGCGCTGTGACTATGAGGCCTGTCGGCAGTATCTTATGAATCTGGAGCAAGCCCTTCTGTTAGAGCAGAATCTACAGATGATACAGACCTTCATCAGCCACAGATGTGATGGAAACCGAAACATTTTGCATGCTTGTGTGTCAGTTTGCTTTCCAACCAGCAATAAGGAAACAAAAGAAGAAGAAGGTAAGGTTAAGAATTTTTTGACCTAAGGCAAAGTCAGTCTAGAGAATATGTATAGTTTCATGTAGTTTGTAAAATTTTTGATTTTTGTCTGTCTGTCAGAAGGTAAGATTACCTGAACTCCTGCCAGGATGGATATGTAATAGCAGCAGAATTTCTCATTCATATGTTTTCTTCTATCTTTAATTCTCTTTGAAATTTCAAATTTATTTATTTATTTATTTTTTTAATTTAATTTTGACAATCCTTACAAATTTAATTGGGGTAAAAAAGGGTCAAGGTCTAAAGGGGGATATAGAGGAAGAAGCCCCACCCAGTCTCCCGCCCACCCCAAGTCCCGGGTGTGGGGCGCGCTCCGAGATACTCGATCAAGTGGTTCCAATAGTTCACCATTCATGGGTCGTTGCCAGTCTCGCCACCCCAATCATGATGTGGTCATTGAAGAGTTCATTGATTGACACAGTCCCTTCTAGGGTCTCCGTTTGCCCAGTCTCTGCTGCCAACAGATGGCTGAGGTTGTTGCTTGATTTGTCCTGTCTTTCCCTGGTTAGGACTCCGAGTCCGGTGTCTCGAATGGGAAGATCCTCGAAGAAATTTTGAGGTATTCCCAGTCCAGATTCCTGCTGTTTTAGTAGCATAGGGCCCGTCACAGTCCACTGCCCCGGTCAGCTGGCGGCTGCAGTTGCTGGGCCGGTTCTGTCTCCACCCGTGTCCTCTTGCAGTTCAAATTTATTTTTAAAGGTTAATTTATTTATTTGAAAGTCAAAGTGAAAAAAGAAAATATCTTCCATCTACTAATTTGCTCACCAAATGACCATAATAGCACGGGGCTGGATTAGGGTAAAGAACTCAATCTTCATCTCCCACGTGGAGAGAAGGCATCACCCATTGCTTCCTAGGCCTTAACCTGGGAAAATGGCTAAAGTGAGTAACGGGGATCCAGATCTGTTCTCTGATATGGGATGCATAGAGCCCAAGCTGTGGTTTACCCCTTAACTCACTGTATCAAAAGATGCACTTCTTCTTTACTTGTTAATGACCTTATTTGTTGAACTTTGGAGACTGGGAAGTAAAATCTGAATGAGGACATAAATCACATATTAGAAGTCATAGTTTGTTTTTTTGAGATTCATTTATTTTTATTGGAAATGTGGATATACAGAGAGATCTTCTGTCCGCTGATTTACTCCCTAAGTGGCTGCAGTGACCAGGAGAACTGGGGTGATCTGAGCTAGGAACCTCTTTTGGGCCTCCCACATAGGTGCAGGGTCCCAAGGTTTTGAGTCATCCTCTACTGCTTTCTCAGGGAGCCAGATGGGAAGTGGAGCAGTTGGAACATGAACCAGTGCCCATATGGGATCCTGGTGGATACAAGGCGAGGATTTAGCCACTAGGCTATTATACTGCTGGGCCACATAGTTCAGTCTTTTTAAATCTGGCACTCAGGAGGAAAAATGAATCAGTGTGTGGCTTAGTGCACCAGTGCATGTATGAATCTACATTTGATGACCTTAACTATTTTTGAGATTTAATTGGTTCTGATTTTTTTTGTCTTTCAGAAGCAGAACGCTCTGAAAGAAATACATTTGCAGAACGGCTTTCTGCTGTTGAGGCCATTGCTAATGCGATCTCAGTTGTTTCAAGTAATGGCCCAGGTAACCGGGCTGGATCATCGAGTAGCCGAAGGTAATGTGATTTTTACCAGGAAAATTAAATGAGAAAAAAAGAAATACACATACAGAAAGCAGTGTCTCTCTCTTACTTACCTTCTGCATGAATTGATAGGTTGTCTTTGGTTTGTTTTTGGCTCCTTCAATACACCATGGGAAAAATATCAGACAATAACCACAATTTAAATCTAGAACATTAGGCCCTAAAACTCTACAGAAATTCAACATAATTTACACAAATAATTTAATTTTTCCAATGTGTTCCGATTTTATTACTCTTGCTTCCTATAAAGTTATTTTCTTTAATTCGAGAATAAGTAATAAAGTAATAGAACCTCTACCTTTTATTTTAGGTCAGTTTCACAGATGTCTTAATGATCTGGGGCAAAATGAAAAGTTGGTGATACGTTTTGATTGCTTAGTATTAAAATTTTCAGGTTTTCTGAGTTGTGGGAAGGATATTAACACATTTACAACACATTAAGAATCGATGTTTCATTAGGTGATAAGTATAAATGATTCAGGTTATCGTTCTAGAGAGAACAAAAATTCTATCACTGACCTCTCATGAATGGAAGCACTGCTCACACTGTATGCTAACATGATAGGCTGTGAAGTCTTCTTAAAACTCTCCTTGCCTGGTTTCTATTACATATTCATCTTTTCCTTTAGAAGTTATTAATCAGAAATGGGCACAGAGAAGGCTTCTAGGTTGATAGCTTCTTTTGTTCAAAAACATTTTGAAGTTTTTGATTAATCTCATCTGTATGGGTAGCCAAATTTTAATTTTAAAATTACAAAAGCATTACCAGCTTACTTATTTGGGATGACACTAGGAAGGCAAAGTGATCAAAAGGCAAAGAAATTTAAATTCTTCGTGAAGAAATTAGTGCCTGGATTATTTCAGATATTTTATTTTCTCAGGGAAATTACAGGTGCAAATCCAGTTGGACTGTGGTATGGTTGGTCCAATGCCAGTGCTGCCATCTTTTGTTCATGTAAGGATTGTTTTGAAGGCAAAGACTAAAAGGAGCTTCAAGAGTGGGTGATGTGTTGCTCACAGAAATAATTTGCAAGTAAGCTCCTTTGAGGAATTTGCCGAAGATTTCACTGCAGTGCTCTTAACCAGTTCAAACTCAGGGCTGCCGATTGAACAGCTGAAAGCACAGGAGCCTTATTACCTCGCCCGGCAGTAGGAAGTCCACAGACTGCTTCACTCAAGTGACACCCTGCTCTAGCCTACAATGGATCTTATAGGCGATGCCCCTTGATGAGTATGCAGGCTGGGATTCATACTCACGTGAGCTGTACGCTCACAACTCGATATTGAATGGAGTACTGTTAAATGCCTTCAGATGGTGATTTGACTCAGAAGTTTCGTAATATGGCTGAATAGTTCCCGAGTTCCAAGGGCAGACTTAGTGGAGAGCTTGATTGGTGCATCTGATTGCAGGTGTATGTACGCTAGCGATTGTTAATCTGGGAGACACATGACCTTCGCTTTTTTGTCACAGTGTTATGTTTGAACATGACTGGATTCTAAGGCTTCTGTAGCATGGATATTACGTGCTTACAAAGAGGAAGTTACATCATCCTTGACTTCTTCCATATTGTCAGAAAACACGATGACTCCAGGCAAGCCTGTACGAAGAAATGTCAAAACTCTGAATCTTAGCCGCCAAGGTGGTATCTCCTCAGTGTTGTCCTCAGCCATGAGGATACAGGTGAATCTTCATGAATTGTGTACGGCATCTTGAAGAATAATTTTCTTTTTTGTTTTTTGTTTTTTATTTTTTAAGAATCTGTATGAGGAGCTGGGCATTGTACTTAAAAATCTTCCCAAGACCTAATGAAGAGAAGAGGTTAAGGACAATTTTAAAAGTGAAAAGGAATGACCCCCTCCTTTAATATTGAATTGACTACATGACAGCAACAAAGTTGGGAGCTTGCAAGTTCAAGATGAGACTATGGTCTCAATTTTTATCTTCATTTACTCTTAATCTACTTTAAGTTAGAGGTTGATAAATAGCCCATATATGTTTTGTTCAATGCATTGTTAGAAACTTTTCTTTTATTTGAATGCCTTTACATGAGCAGGTATGCCTCTAATTTGCCATTACTCCATATTTCTCACACCTGTCTGCCTTTTACTCATTTATTTTATCTTTCTGACCCAGTAGGCATTGACTTTGGGACCCTGGCGTAAGCATTTATTTTCAGGTCATTAATAGTACCTCCCAATTGTTGATGAATTTTCCCATTGTTGTGTGTTTTGAGTGCGACACAAAAGGATACCAAACGCTTGTGTCGAGCTTAATTGAAACGATATAGAAACATCATGGTGTGAACAGGCACTTTAGGGTGCACTGTTACTGGGAAGATACTTGCCTTCTTCTCTGGGTGATCTGTTTGGACAGGGACGTGACCTTGACTGAAACAGTCACTGTTTGCTCCTGTTCACGTTATAGACTCTTAAACTCAAATTTCTAAAATGGGGAAATGAAGACATCGATAACTTAAAAAGAATTATCCATAGGTAATTTTCAGCAATACTGTATTAGCTAATGTGTTGAGACATTAAAATGTTGTTGGCTGAATCTTCCAGAGTGTATTATTCCCATATGTACATCGTAAGTAAGGTTTAGGAAATGGATGTGTTTCTGCGAGTAGTTCCTGCAAGAGAGCGTTTTATGAATACAGAAGTTATTTTTCTTACAAAATTGAAAATGTATTGACCTGGAAAATCACAATTCCACTTAGCTTAAATAATTAATTAAACCAGTGATTCAAGTGATAACAGTATCTTTCAAATTACTTAATTTACACAATTATGTTTACCTAAGGGGTTAGGTCTTACGTATCAGATGTCATGTCTTTGGAATTAAGACTGCATGAGAGAATACAGTCCCTTATGTGATGTGCAGCCCTTAAAATGGAGTATCTTATTAGTACCCATTCAGAAACTTGAAAATTGTGGCTAAGTAAAGGGATTTGCCTTATGTGCTCTCTTAATTACTGTTAGCTTGATATGTTTGTAGCTTTTGGAAGCTTTTATTCCAAGGTATAGACTTCGGTGTAGGTAGCTAGCCACTAGTTCCCCTGCCGAAGTCTCTGTGTGTGATGATTTCTTTTTAGTGATATGCACACCTGTATAGTAGTGTTTCCTAAATAACGGTAGAAAATCATGCCCAGACAATCTAATGACATATTTTATAAGCTCTAGTTTCATTCATTAATTTATTGGAGATAAAGTTGTATGTTGAAAAAATAAATTTTTTTGTATAAAAAAATGAATCTAAATTGGTCTTTGTTTCAAAACTTATTGTGTGGGTTTCTGAGATTACAGAAAAGGGATTGAGTAGGGTAACTGTGTGTTTTGTGCTAATAAGTATGTCTATTATTACACTTAATTCTTAGCATTTATGAAAAAGGGCCAGAAAACCTTCTGTTAAGTGTTTAGTTGTTCATATGTCTGTACTGTATGAGCGATTACTTCTAATCTTATTTCATCGCAACTTTTGTTCCCTGTGCTTTAAGTTTGTGTGGGAGCCTCATACAGTGGGCTTCCTGCTGGACTGGGTACTAGTGGCCCCAGTTTCATGCCTGTCCCTCACTGACCTACTCTGTGGTTCCAGAATTGGCCTTTGTACTTCACTTCCTTTGCCTGGCGTGTGTATTTGTAGAACATGCTTTGATCTTTCAGATGAGTAGTTTCTGTGCTCCTTTTTGTTCCTTGTGCACGTGATGGTGAGCTCTGGTTTTGTCCATGTTCTTGTAGTTTGAGATTACGAGAGATGATGAGACGATCGCTGCGAGCCGCTGGTCTGGGTAGACATGAAGCTGGGGCTTCATCCAGTGACCATCAGGATCCAGTCTCTCCCCCCATCGCTCCCCCAAGTTGGGTTCCTGACCCTCCTGCCATGGATCCTGGTAAGATCTGCTTTTATTTTGTTTGCAACCAAAAGACATGCTTATGAAAGAGAAGTAATTGAGCATTTTAGTTAATATTTAGAAATTTGAAATGCTTTCAAAGTAGCACATTAATTTGTTTTATGAACATTTTGTCTAAGGAGCATATATTTTAAGCGTTAGAATTCAAGACTCTTTGATCAGGTACCTCTTTGACGGTAAGCTAGAGAGTACCTTTGTCGGTAATACATTAAGATGTGTCAATAATTTGCTTAGCAGATTCCTTCTCTTAGAGTTTAGAAAAGACTTGTTCTCTTAAGTATCTGTCCACTTTGACCTTTGGCTTGCAGAGAAAAGCCTTAAGGCCAGTTAAAAGCACATGTTAGAACTATGTTGCCTATAATGATGTACATCCTGCTGTTCTGTTTACTGAAAGATGGTGACATTGATTTTATCCTGGCCCCCGCTGTGGGATCTCTTACCACAGCAGCAACTGGCACTGGTCAAGGACCCAGCACCTCCACCATTCCAGGTAAGAGTCTGTGTGTACTCTTTTGTCTGGGCATTTGGAAGAAGAAGGACACACTTTGGATGTAGGGTTCTATGGATCTGCACTGTATGTGGAGGAGACTTTTCTTTCCTCGAAAAGCAGATAACTATCTGAATTATCTTCCATGTGTCAGTGAAAATGTCCGGTATGTATGTGCATAGATGTAGAGATGAGATTGGTGAGATGAGTTTGTTGTTAATGGTGGGGTTGGGCTTGGCGCGTTGAAGGGGGTGTTTACTCTGCCATGGTCACCCTTGGAGGTATTCAGTGGGTCTGCTTCCTTGCAGGGCCTTCCACAGAGCCTTCTGTAGTAGAATCCAAGGACCGAAAAGCAAACGCACATTTTATATTAAAATTATTATGTGACAGTTCAGTTCTTCAGCCCTATCTTCGGGAACTCCTCTCTGCTAAGTAAGAAAATTTCGTATACTGTATGTGGGAAGGTTAAGCTTAGGGAATGTTAGTGTGTAAACTGATATTCTGATGATATATAAATAGCAGTTATGTGAATTTAGTTTACTAGAATGTAGTATTCTTTTGGCCACTTTTCTTTCTTGAGTGAGGTACTTTTTTTTTGGGTGGGGGTGCTTTATATATTTGGAAAAAAGGAGGGGATAGAGAAATCTTCTGTCAGCTACTTCACTCCCCAAATGGCCACAGCAGCTGGAATAGGCCAGGCCAAAGCTAGGAGCTAGGGAGTCCATACTGGTCTCCCACTTGGGTGGCAGGGGCCTTCAGTAATTATGGGGTGCTAGTGTCACATGCAGAGAGTTAATTTGCTGTGCCAAAACGTTCATCACTGGATGCTTATCCCAAAGCCACCAGAGCTACTTCACCTGGTTTACCTGGTAGCCTAGACTGCCCATGAGACAAGTCCAGAGCACCATGTACAGGGGTCCCAGACAGGACCCTTCCTTTCCCATTGCTCCACGGCTCCTGTAGTGCTGGGGAGGCAAGTGGAAGGAGCAATCCACTCAGGTGTGTGGGCAGAGAGGGCAGGCGAAGGGCAGCAGCATATATGTGAACTCTGTTAGGGTCAGCCACGTGGGTGTTGGTGGCAGGGCTCCAAGCATGTAGGCCATCTTTTACTACTAACCCAGATGTGTTAACAGGGAGCTCTATTGTAGGAAAGTCAGGGAATAAACAGCTATTGTTGTAGATGATGCCTCTGTGTACTATTCCATAGTACTGGCTGTGCCTCCTTGTAGTAAATGCTAAATTAATGCAGAATGATGTTTACCTTAGGTTGATCAGGGTGCATGTTTATGTATTTTGAAAAGACTACAGATTAGTTATTTTGTAATGTAAATAGGTTTTTGTTTTATCATCAAAAGGGATGTAACAAGCAATAGATATATATTTTAAAGTTTTATTTATTTATCTGCAAAGTAGAGATGCAGAGAGCCCAATTGGCTGCAATGGCCAGGGATGGCCACTCTGAAGTGAGGAGCTTGTTCGGGGTTTCCAACGTGGATGACAGGGGCCACGCACTTTTCATCTTTTGCTTTCCCAGGTTCTTGGCAAGTGGTTGGATAGAAGTGGAGAAGCTGGGTCTCAAACTGGGTCCCATTTGGGATGCTGGTATTCCCTGTTGTTTAATATATTTCATCAGAATTCCAGCCCCTGTACTTAATATTTTTATGTACAATTTTTTTCAACTTAGGGATGCAAGAGGGATGACTCCATTTATGTCAGCCGTAAGTGGCCGAGCTTACCCTGCTGCAATTACCATCTTAGAAACAGCCCAGAAAATTGCAAAAGGTAAGTCCTAAGTGAGTTCAAGTCCTAAATGAGTTGTTTATTTTGCAGAAATAAATATTCTTTACGAAAGATTATTCAAGTTGTTAATATGTAAAGCATGTAAGTGATTGGAAACTTGGAGGCATTTCTTTCTGTGAAAGTCATCATGTGTTTATAGTTTTCTCAAGTACAATATATTTTTTAACTTTACATGAGGAAACAACTTCTGTGAATTTTTTAAAAGATTTAAAAATATATCTCTAATGTGTATTGTTAAATATATTGAAAGTACAGGTTACTGAATTAAGTTATAGAACTTTCTAGTGCTATATGGGTGGTAGTGATAAAAGTTTGTGGCAAAAATAGGCAGAAAAGATGTCGTATAGTTGTTTCTGATAGTAATTTCTTTTCAATGGATGCACGAAGGAACATCAGTTTTTGCCATGCTTTGTTGAGACAGTTGAATTTTTAAAAGTAATAATTTAAAAAACACTACTGATAAATTGTTTCTGAGATGGACAGACTAGCCTGGTGCACGGAGCTAAGCATGCAGATGGTTGATGTGTTGTGTCCTCCCCACCCTCATAGGTTCCTGTGGTTTAATCATGCTTTGCCTCACTTGGCTGCAGATTTTTTTTTTTCTTTGTACACTGACTTTGACTTGGTTTAAAAACAGTAATTTCTCATTTGTAAAACTTCACTTTTAAAATTTTTTCCATTTCAGGAAAGTAGTGTATGGTTGTGCCTAAGTCCTTTCATAATAGATGAACTGCTGTATTCTTAATCTTTGTAGCTGAAGTATCCTCGAGTGAAAAAGAAGAAGACGTATTTATGGGAATGGTTTGTCCATCAGGGACCAACCCTGATGACTCTCCTTTGTATGTCCTGTGTTGTAATGACACCTGCAGTTTCACATGGACTGGAGCAGAGCACATCAACCAGGTAAGTAACAGTACCTGTCCTTGGTTTTATGCTGCCTTTCGGTTTGCTTTTTGTTTTTGGTCGTCACTAGAGTTAAAGTTTTCAGCTTTGGTATTACAATTTTGATATTCATTTTATGCTGAGTGATTACATTCTCTACTTATAGTTTGTCTAGGTTTAATGTCTAAATTGATTAGCAAATTAAATGTGAGAGCAGTGAAAAGATATTAGTCTTCACTGTGCACCGATCCATAGTTCTTATTATTTTTTTTTTAAAGAAACTGTTTTTTAAGGCTTTTTTTGAAAGGCAGAGTTACAGAGAAAGGGAAGAAGACACAGGTTGAGAGCTCTTCATCTGCTGGTTCACTTCCCGTTTGGCATGAAGCAGGCTGGTCTGAAACCAGGAACCAGGAGATTCTTCCCAGTTTCCCATGAGTACAGAACCCAAGGCCTTGGGCCATCCTCTGCTGCTCTCCTAAGCACATCAGCAAGGAGCTGAATCAGACATGGCGCAGCCAGAACTCATCCTGGCAACCATATGGAATGCTCCTGCCGCCTATATAGGCTTTTTTTTTTTTTAAAAGATTTATTTATTTTTATTACAAAGTCAGATATACACAGATGAAGAGAGACAGAGAGGAAGATCTGTTCAAAGATTCACTCTCCAAGTGGCCACAACGGCCAGTGCTATGATGATCTTAAGCCAGGAGCCAGGAACTTCCTGCAGGTCTCCCACGCTGGTATAAGAACCAAGGCTTTAGGTCATCCTCAACTGCTTTTTCAGGCCATAAGCAGGGAGCTGTCTGGGAAGCGGGGTAGCCAGGGCACGAACCAGTGCCCATATGGAATCCCAGCGTGTTCAAAGCGAGGACTTCAGTCGTTATGCTACCATGCCAGGCCATGCACAGGCTTAATTTAGCATGCCACAACACTAAGGAGTGAGTTGCTGATTTTAAATACTACTCTAGGATGTCCATTTTATTTTAAATATTTAAATATTTTTATGAAATTTGAAAAACAATCAAATAGCGAGAAAAATAGAGTTCTTCCATGTGGTCTTTCATTCTCCAAGTGTTGACGGTAGCCAGGGTCGGGCCAGGCTATATCCATAGCCCTGAACTCAGTTCTCCTCTTCTGCAGGGACCCAAGTACTTTTGGTGTCAATTGCTATTTCTTTCCCAGGAAGAATTAGCAGGAAGTTTGGTTTAGTGGTGGAGCAGGAATTGAAACACAGCCTCTCAGACAACAGATTTGAGTGTCCCAAGTTCGGTTTTAATCATTGTGCCTAATGTCCAACCTCACAGCTCTTGATAAAAGATTTGCTAGCTGTAACCTCTTGAGGCAGGTGATGTAAATTATTTTCATCCTGCTGATAACACAATAGTATAAATGTTTATCATGGGGGTTGGGACTGTGGCATAGTGGTTAAGCAAATGTGTGTAGCTCCAGCATCTCATGGGTGCTAGTTCGTGAACCAGCTGCTCTACTTCCTATCCAGTTGCCTGTGAATGTGAATAGGAAAGCAGACGACCCAGGTTCTTGGATATCCCACGTGGGAAACCCTGAATAGCTCCTGGCTCCTTATGTATCTTGGCCTAGCCCCAGCCATTTGGGGAGTATACCAGAAGATGCAGCATTGTCTCTCTCCCTCCCCATCTCCTTTTTGTTCTCTCTCCTTCTCTGTGTCTCTCTTGTCTCTCTGCCTTTCATAGAAAATGGATGTTTAATGTCTATCTGCTACATAAATATGTAAACATAATAAAATTGTATGTATATATGTAAACAAATATAAAATTTTTGTAATTTGTTACTTAACAGAAAACAGTCACTTTATTATAATTGAAATGGTATGGAGAATACTGAAAGTAATTATTTTGGTGATTTACATGCATGCTTAAAAAAATACTTCTAAACGTGAACTCTTCATTGTAGGATATCTTTGAGTGTCGAACTTGTGGATTACTGGAATCACTTTGTTGTTGTACAGAATGTGCAAGGGTTTGTCATAAAGGTCATGATTGCAAGTGAGTACAGTGCCAATATTTTGTCTGATACTATAAAGCATTCTGTATCAGATTTTTGTTAAGTCATGTGGTAATTGTATAATTGAGAAAATTGATGTTTCCTGAGCTTCCCCCATTCTCATTTTATACATCAAAATGTTCTCAGTTTAAAGTGTCTTTTGAGTTTTTTGTTAGTGGTTCTGTTATAGTCCTGCTCAATTAACTCTAAGATAGTGGGCTAATAACGTGTAGTTGTTAGTTGTGTAAATAACGTGAATGGAGTGTTTTTGCCTGTCATGTAGTGAAGGCCTCAGGCCTCCTGTGAGTAAGATCTGCCGCAATATTGCAGTTACCCTGATGCAGATGGGTGTGGATATACGCATTGTACGTAATGGGTTTCTTAAGTCAATCGTAGAACTATCTCCTGCAGTCATCATTATAGTTCATCATATTCATTTTCACAGGCCTGAGAGATAATGAAATACATCTGCACTAGCACTAGCACTATCACAAGTAGAATGCCAGGTGGAAATGGCTACTGAACTGTTGATGTTACTGGCAGTTTGCTTTGAGGCTCATTTAAAATTTTTTCAAACATTCTTGTGTTCCTTGTCTATACATCTAAAAGTGTTTGTGTGTTTCTTTTTGAATAAGTGAAGTCAGTAGGCTGGGTGCTTCATTAGGTTTGATGTTAGGTTAGGGTACGTAGGATGGATAAGAGAGTCCTTTCTTATTAGTGTTCATATTCCTGCTTGCGGCCATAGGAATGAACTATCCACCTGTACAAATCTGCATTAATCAGTAAGGTGGAAGAATCCACCATGGGGGGAGGGTTTGGGGAGGGGAGGGGTGGGGGGAATCCCAGTGCCTATAAAACTGTGTCACATAATGCAATGTAATTAATGTAAAAAAAAAAAAGAATCTGCATTAATCCCCCCAGGTCATTTCAGATTATTTAATTTGTGGGAATTTTGTGGGGTTTTTTTTGTTACATAAACTTTCTCATTTAAAATTTGATGTTAATCTTATAAGTTTGTTCCCATATGTGAATTCTTTCTAGACTAAAACGGACATCACCAACAGCTTACTGTGACTGTTGGGAGAAATGTAAGTGTAAAACTCTAATTGCCGGACAGAAGTCTGCTCGCCTTGATCTGCTCTATCGCCTGCTCACGGCGACTAATCTGGTCACTCTGCCAAACAGCAGGCAAGTGGGGTTTCAGGACACACGAGGGAAGTGTTCGGCACTCCTCAGTGACATTTTCCCTGCTTCACGCTCATGCTCTGTCCTCCAGGGGCGAGCACCTCCTGCTATTTCTGGTGCAGACAGTCGCACGGCAGACAGTGGAACACTGCCAGTACAGGCCGCCTCGCATCAGGGAGGACCGGAATCGGAAAACAGCCAGTCCTGAGGGTGAGTCACCCTGTTGGGTGGGACCTTGATGGAAGGAGGCTGTTTCCTTTGGTCTAACTCGTGTTTCCCTGCAGATTCGGATATGCCTGATCATGATTTAGAGCCTCCACGATTTGCCCAGCTGGCACTGGAGCGTGTTCTACAGGACTGGAATGCCTTGAAGTCTATGATTATGTTTGGGTCACAGGAAAATAAAGACCCGTATGTATTCATTGAAATTTTTCATTTTTTTTCCCCCTGTATCATAGAAAGATTGCAGTGCATTCTGTCTTTTTTTCTTCCTTCCAGTCTTAGTGCCAGCAGTAGGATAGGCCATCTTTTGCCAGAAGAACAAGTATACCTCAATCAGCAAAGTGGCACAATTCGTTTGGACTGTTTCACTCATTGCCTTATTGTCAAATGTACAGCTGATATTTTGGTAAGTCTCTTGAGCTGTATTGCAAATATATGAAAAGGAGTTTGTTCTTTAGCTAGCATCATTATTTGTTTTTCTATTGAAACCCCTAAGCGCTGGTACACTCTGAGGAATGGCATGATGGGGATGATTTAAATATCTCAAGAGTTCCTTTCATCCTGAATAAAAACTTTAAAACATCAGAATAATAGAACAGTTATAAACTTTTGGAGTAATGTTCAAAATTACTAGAAACTTAATCTATGCATTCTAAAAATATGTATTTTTTAAAAATACTGTTTTCACTGTAAAATTAGAAAGATAATTTATATTGTTAAACTTAGTGCTGTTGAGGTTATGTTAAAGAATGCAATCACATCAATTGGGGAGGCATTGCATTTGGTCCTCTTTTGAAAACAACTGAAAATGTCACATTCCATAAAAACAGCAGTGCCCCGAACAGCTATCGTTAGTATGCAGTGTGAGGAAAAATAGGTCATGTTGTGGTGATGTATTATATGGATTTGTTATTAGTAAGTTGTTACCTAAGTTTACTCAATCAGCTAATAAAATGTAATGTGACAACTTGAAAATACAAATTATCATAACAGTTTTAAAAATTAAAAATACAATATGAGATTAGGTGTTCTGTATCATTAATATTTGCATAGTAGACCTTCTGTAGAAAAGAGGGTACAAAGTCTTCATGGTATACCGGGAGAGATGGGATCATGAATTTATTTACATAATTTTTTGAAACTACTTGGCTGTTTTGATGAATCTCCTATAAAGTAAAATACAGTTTTCAAAAAAAATCTTGAGACTGTTTAGTTGAAAAGCAGTTACAGGGAAACACAATTCATTCCATGCTGCTCCCTCCCTCTCCATGCATGGCACAATGGTAGGGGCTGGGCCAGGCAGAAGCCAGAACCTGGAACTGCATCTGAGTCTCTCTCTTGGCTGGCAAGTTCCCAAGTTATTGGACTGTCTTCTTGTTCTGCTTTGCCATACGCCTTGTTAGGGAGATGGATAGGAAGTAGAATAGCTGGGATTTGAACTGAAGGTGCAGATAGCAGTTTAACAAACTGTACTACCCCATCTGCCCTTGTGTTCTTCTGATTCGATGTGTTTGTTATTTCTTTTCTAAATATTGATTGAGATACCTAGGACACAGTAGTAATTGCTTTGCATAAATTGATCACTGACTTTGCAAATATTTCACTTAAATTTGTTTTGAGGTTTTATTGTGAAATAATTAGTATTAACATGGTCCTTACACTTTTTACTTTAAGAATGTCTGTAAACATCTTGTGAAATATGTTGACATTAATTGTTGCTACAACTTTATAAAGCTTTTAGATACACTACTAGGTACACTAGTGAAAGAACTCCAAAATAAATACACACCTGGACGTAGAGAAGAAGCAATTGCTGTGACGATGAGATTTCTACGTTCAGTGGCAAGAGTTTTTGTCATTCTTAGCGTGGAAATGGCTTCATCCAAAAAGAAAAAGTAAGGCATCCTTTTTGATTTTGATTTTTTTTCTATTGTATGCACACAAACGTGTGTGATAACATTATATGTATGGTAGTATTCACAGGAGATTCTTTTGTTCTCTTTTGCTATAGCAACTTCATTCCACAGCCGATTGGAAAGTGCAAACGTGTATTCCAAGCACTGCTGCCTTATGCTGTAGAAGAGTTGTGCAACGTGGCAGAGTCCTTGATTGTTCCTGTCAGAATGGGGATTGCTCGCCCAACAGCACCATTTACTCTGGCTAGCACTAGCATTGATGCGATGCAAGGCAGCGAGGAATTGTTCTCCGTAGAGCCGCTGCCACCACGACCATCGTCTGATCAGTCAAGCAGGTAAATTTCCATAGCAGTAGAATTGGATTGATCTTTTTCCTGGAAAGTGTCACATTTGGCTGATTGAAATCTTTGGGTAAGCACCCAGTGAGTGTGTATGAACCTTTGTGTAACACATGGTAGAGATTTTATTTTGGAATATGTGAAAGCACTTTCAAAATGATGATGGGTGTGGAAAAAAGATACATTTAGCCTAGCGGGTGAACCTGTGGGTTTGATTCCTGGCGCTGCAGCGTGATTCCAGCTTCTTGACAATATGAGCTGTGGAAGGCAATGGATTTTGCTGCACATATAGGAGGCTGGCATGCATTCCAGGCTCTTGGCTTGGGCCCAGGCCAGCCTTCGCGAGCATCTGGAGGAGTAAATGAGTGGAAGGAAACTGTCTCTTTGTTGTCGTCGGTTGCTTTCAAATATAATCTACTGCAAGCAAATTGGCAACAGAGCCATTAGATGTTGAGGAGCAGGTAGAAAAGGAAGAGTTTTCTCCTGGAGATTGTTTGAACTGGAAAGACTCATCAACATAAGTTTGGAGTGCCTTTCTGTGGAAGGGTAAAGTTGGAGGCCAGTGCCATGGCATAGAAGCTAAAACAGCTGCCTGGGAACCATGACCCTGTTTGAATCCTGACTGTTTGCTTGAGCTCCAGCTTCATGCCAGTGACCTGGGAAAAGCTGCAGAAGCTGATCTAAGTGCCCTGCTGCCCAGGTAGGGGATCTGGGTGGAGTTCCTGCCTCCTGGCTGTGACCTGGCCAAGCTGCAGCCATTCTGGACATTTGGGAACATCCAAGAAAATGGAAGACACAGAAGATATCAGTCTCTCCTTGTGTCTGTATCTCTGCCACTTGAAATAGGTGGATGAATCTTAAATTAAAAAAAAAAATAGTAAAGCAGATTTTGAGATTTCTAAGTTAAGTATGCATGGTGAAACAGTTACGTTTGATATTTTCTGATGCTGAATTATTATTGTGGGGATTCAATTTAAAATGGCCTCCCACCAGGTGTGTCGCAAGTCTATGCCATGCATGTACCTTGGGAAGCATTGCACTCCTCACCTTCTGACTCTTGCAGCTCCAGTCAGTCGCAGTCGTCCTACATCATCCGGAACCCACAGCAGAGGCGCATCAGCCAGTCACAGCCTGTTCGTGGCCGGGATGAAGAGCAAGATGACATCGTTTCAGCAGATGTGGAGGAGGTGGGCTGTTTTAGCTGAGCTAGATGAGAAACTGTTCTCTGCTGGGAGGGAGACTTCATGACTAGAATTCAAGTGACAGTTGTTGAAGGCTACTGCTTGCATTTGTGCTCAGCTTGTACGTTCTTGTTACATGTTTTTATTAGTGGTTATATATTCTAAAATGACAGTATTATTGATTGTTAAATATTGGCAAGTTGAACACAAGCTTTTTTAAAAGAATAATAAGATATTTAGTGTAAGAAAAGTTGGCTTTTTGGAATATATTTGATAGAGAGGATAGTGTAATTGACTACGTTGTATCAACATTCTTTCCTGTCCCAATATTATTATTTTCTTAAATTTAGGGTTGTGTGTATGGAAAGTAATCAAATACTTGGGGATATGTTGAAAAAAAATTTTTGATAACAAATTGTCACCAGCAAATGAAGGTTTTTCAGAAGTGCTTTTGTGTGCATAATGTAGAATTCCCTGCACTGAGAGGCCTTTGTCTTGTGGTTTACTGGTTGCTGTGCAGGAACACTGGTAGAGATGCGGGTTTGTTACGTACTTTGATCATCTACAAATCAGATTCTGGATTTAGGTGGAGGTGGTGGAGGGTGTGGCTGGCGAGGAGGACCATCATGACGAACAGGAGGAGCACGGGGAAGAGACGGCGGAGGCTGAGGGCCAGCACGACGAGCACGATGAGGATGGTATGTATGGTGTGGGCGTGGCTCGGAGAAGATGCACGCACATGTGAAACACTCAGCTGCTCCCTTTCTCTCTCCTTACAAGACCTTAAAAAAAATCAATGCCTGGGGAAATAGCAGAACGTGACCAAATGCTTGGATTGCTGAGCCCATGTGGGAAACCCAAAAGAAACTCCTGGCTCTGGCTATTCCATCAGTGGGTGGAAGATCAGTCTCGCTCTGTTAACGCTGCCTCTCAGTAAATGTAGTAATTCTTTTTTAAAAGGAAATTGCTACCACATTAAGAAGCATTTGGAAATTAGAGAAAGGAGATGTGATCTCCCCCAGATGCTAACTACTTGAAGTTTTGCTTTTAGTTCTTCCTTGTACTGGGCAAGACTTGAGTGTTAGATAAATTATTTTTGTGAATTTCTTTTCCATTTGTGATCAAATTGTATATATCCCTAATTTATAAAGTTTTCATAGCTGTGCCTGTGAAATATAAAGAATAATGTAATAAAGATTTACTTATTTGAAAGGTAGAATTATAGAGGAAGAAAGAGAAAAAGAAAGAATATCTTCCATATGGTAGTTCACTCCCTGTATGAGTGTATGTAGCACAGTCCCAGGACTGTGCTAGGCTAGAGGTAGGGACCAATGGCTTTTTCAGATGTGCTATGTGGATGCAAGGACCTAAGCGCTTGGGACCTATTTTACTTTTTGAGGCACATGAGCAGAGAGCTGGATGTGAAGTGGAGAAGTAGGGCTTGCACTGGTGCCCAAATTGCCAGCATCACAAAGAGAGGTTTAGCTTGCTTTGCCACAACACTACTACCCAAGAATAGATATTTGTCACATCCTCATTTGGAAGCCAAGGATGTGAACACACAAATGTAGTACGTGGGCTTTATCCAAAGCTTTGCTCATTGGCTGAAGTCCATTGCCGTATACTTGTTCACACATACCTAAGGTTCTGTAGGAGCGAACCATCCACAAACTCCTGGGATTTACCTGCTAGTTTGTACATGCTGAGTGCTTCCCTGCTCTCATTGTTTGATTCTCGGCATATTGGTTGATTCTCTGCATTTCTCTTGAACAATATACCTATGTGTTCCAACCTTTAAATTATATTTCTGTCTATCTGATTTTTGCCTTGATCGATAGTAATTTTGTGCTTTTACACTTTTCTTAGTATTAAAACTATGTTTTCTAGGGAGTGATATGGAGCTGGACTTGCTAGCAGCAGCTGAAACAGAAAGTGACAGTGAAAGTAACCACAGTAACCAAGACAATGCTAGTGGACGCCGTAGTGTTGTTACTGCAGCCACTGCCGGTTCAGAAGCAGGTACGTTGCCTTAGCCCAGAACTTTCTTCCTTCTACTAAGGTTGTCTGTCAGAGTTGTACAGAATGCTCTGTGTGGTGTGCACAACAACAGGATAACCAGACTTGAGTTGTTTTTCACTGAATGAAAGAATGTATTTAATGACTTCCCTTTGAACTTTTTTGTTTTGAAGTAATGGAATAATTTTAAAATTCATTTAAAGAGTTCTTTTGTAATGGAACTGTTTTAATGGGAGATTTTGTGGACTATAAACACAACTGGCATCCTCTTTAGTTGGTGTTTTTCTCAGTTACATGGTATTTTCTTAATCACTGATAAAATTACCATGCTTTTTTTGTTTTTAAAATAAAAAATTTAGGAGCAAGCAGTGTTCCTGCCTTTTTTTCTGAAGATGATTCTCAGTCCAACGACTCCAGTGACTCCGATAGCAGCAGTAGTCAGAGTGATGACATAGAGCAGGAGACCTTCATGCTCGATGAGCCGTTAGAGAGAACCACAAACAGCTCCCACGCCAGCGGGGCCGCCCAGGCCCCCCGCTCCATGCAGTGGGCCGTCCGCAGCACGCAGCACCAGCGAGCGGCCAGCACGGCCCCGTCCAGCACGTCCACCCCAGCAGGCAAGTCGGAAAACTGGTCTGACGACAATGCTCAAGTCATTTTCCTATTTACTGCCATTCACGTAGAAGACTAGTTAAAGTTTGTAAAAATTCCTCACTGTTTCGTATGTGATTATGGCGGGATTTCTGTTTTGGAGGGTAGTTTTTAAACAGTGGGGGCCGTCTTGTGGGTTGCAGAATGTTATGCCGTAACTTAGTTGCTACCTACCAGTTGTCAGTAACACCTCAGTTGTGAGGCCCAGATTGTCTGTGGACAATGCCAAGTGGTACAGATCAATCCGGTAGAGACCATTGTATTCAATTCCTGCCTCCTCAACACTCAGCTTAATGTTTAGGAAGAATTCTTAGCTTAATTGCAACACTGATCATTTAGATTTTTTAATTAATAAAATTCTATCTTTGAAAATGTTTAAGACATAAGCATTATTATATGCATTGGGGGTACTATGATTTTGTTGTTCCATATATACATTGTGTTATGTCCAGTGAGGCAAATACATTTATCCTTTGAAGCATTTTAATTTTTTTTACAGTGAAAACTTTGTAAAGTTCCACCTATAAGTATTTGGTTAAGCAAGTACAGTGTTCAGTACCTTGTGAGTGTTCGTCTGCTGTGCAGCAGACCTCAGCACTACTTCCTGTTTTGTTGTAGCCTCGTACTTGCCAGTCTGCCTTGCCTCAGCCTCCCTGGCTTCCCTTTGCAACCTCTGCAAAACCACTGCTGTGTTTTTGACTTCTGTGCGATAAGCTACATTTTTAGATTTCACAAGTGAGGCCATCTGAAGTTTGGCTTTATGTGCTTGACTTTCTTTTTAGCCTGGTGCCCTGCAGGTCATCCATGTCATGGTAAATGACTAGATTTTTTTACTGTTTTTGTGCCTGAATAATACTGCATCGTATGTATGTGACCACTTACATATTTATAAGTATACAGTGTCAGAGAATTACAGTTGGCAACTGATCCTTATGTTTGTCCCTTTTCCTGATAGCGAGTTCAGCGGGTTTGATTTATATTGATCCTTCCAACTTACGCCGGAGTGGTACCATCAGTACAAGTGCCGCAGCTGCAGCAGCTGCTTTGGAAGCTAGTAATGCCAGCAGCTACCTGACATCTGCAAGCAGTCTCGCCAGGGCTTACAGCATTGTCATCAGACAAATCTCGGACTTGATGGGCCTTATTCCTAAGTATAATCACCTAGTATACTCTCAGATTCCAGCAGCTGTGAAATTGACTTACCAGGATGCAGTCAACTTGCAGGTATGAAACTGATGAAAAATTACTTACTTGAATACTATTTTGACTGATTTTTGAGAATTCTAGTATAATGGGAATGAATGTTACGAATATTGACATGCTACTACTACTGTATCGGATTTAGCTCTGTTTGGATAGTTTTAACTATTTTAGTTTGGTCTTCATAGAACTATGTAGAAGAAAAGCTTATTCCCACTTGGAACTGGATGGTCAGTATTATGGATTCTACTGAAGCTCAATTACGTTATGGTTCTGCATTAGCATCTGCTGGTGATCCAGGACATCCCAATCACCCTCTTCACGCTTCTCAGAATTCAACACGTAGAGAGAGGATGACTGCGCGGGAGGAGGCTAGTTTACGCACCCTTGAAGGCAGGCGGTATGCAGTTCTTCATGGATCCCTGTGTGTTTAGGTCATGGCCCCGGTGCTTTGTGTTGTTAAATAGACCTGTTTTGTTGTGAAAGACCAAGTAAATACTTAATCTTACATATTTAAATTGTCCTGCAACTGAAGCAAAATAAGTTACAATCTAGACTGTGTTCTTCAAATCCATTTATGTTAGCAGATTCTGGTAGTAGAGACTTCAGTTTTGAACTTGTTGCTCCATATCCTTATGTTGTTAGCTCTCAGTCTTCTCCTGCCTTTTGAAAAAGTAACATTGTTCAGGACTAGCAGTTTGCCCCAACATTGAACTCCAGATTGGTGCCATGAAAGTGGAGAGGGTTGTGTGCCTAAAATTAGAGTCTCAGGATTTAATGCAGCCTCTGGTTCAGGCTCAACTCTTGGTTATTTTGAACAGTCGTGAAGGTGGAAAGGCAAGGGTCCAGGAGACTATTTACAAAGCTGCACACTGTTAGGAGACCACAAGAGAAGTAATACTTTCAAAAGTAGAGCAGTGAAAACTAATAAGGGGAGAGAAATGCTGAAATCCTCTTAACAAAATTTAGGGCCTTGTTTGAAAAATGGAGTGGGTGTGGCCCGGCGCGGTGGCGCAAGTGGTTAAGGTTCTCGCCTTGCACGCCCGGGATCCCATATGGGCGCAGGTTCTATCCCGGCACCCACGCTTCCCTTCCAGCTCCCTGCCTGTGGCCTGGGAAGGCAGTGGAGGACAGCCCAAAGCTTTGGGACCCTGTACCCACGTGGGGGACCTGGAGGAGTCTCCTGGCTTCGGATCGGCATAGCATTGGCCGTTGTGCTCACTTGGGGAGTGAATCATTGGATGGAAGATCTTCCTCTCTGTATATCTGCCTTTCCAATAAAAACATAATAAAAATAAATCTTTAAAAAAAAAATAGAGTGGGTGGACACAGAATTTGTGTTTAGACTTTGTTAATAACTGGCAAGAAAATTAAGAGAACTCCAGGATGGTTCAATGAACACACCTAAGAATAAACCTGTTAAGAACTAGGAACAAGTTTGGTGGAACTGCCTAGGATGTAAAACTGAATACTTGGCAGAGGTAGCTGAACTAGAGGCAGATTCCACTGCAGCGATTCTGTCCTGAGGAAGCCTTTTCTTTCAGCTATCCCTAACAGAATAGGCATCGTGTGTGCATGTGCTCTGCCTCGTGCTAGCCATGTTGAGAAACATTCATATGCTATATGTAATGTGCCTGTTTAAAAAGTACAATTTCCTACATTTTTGGCTGTTATAATTATCACCAGCAATATTGTCATCACCTCAGAGTGAAACCTGTTAGCAGTTATTCTCCGATTCCCACTGGTCCCTGCCCTTTGTAGCTCATGGTCTGGCTTCTGTTTCTGTTTGTCCAGATGCTGGACAGTTCCGTAAGTGGAACCCTAACATTATGTAGTGCTTTGTGACAAGCTCCTTATTTTCTTTTCGTGTGTGTGTGTGTGTGTGTACACAATGACAGTTTTAATGTTCCTGCTTGTTTATCATTTATCAACACTACATTCGTTTGATTCGTTTCATTGTATGGGTAGTATTTTGTTTATCCATTTGTCAGTTGATGGGCTTTTGGCTTGTTTCCACCTTTGTTCACTGTGGTACCTAATGCTGTTGTGAATGTGAAGACGTTTTCACTTCTCAAGGTTGGCAGTAACTGTGTGACCTTCTGAGAAAGTGTCTCACTCTTCCAAAGAGGATAATGTTTCCAGTGAGAGTTTTAATTCCTCAGCATTTTCACTAACCAGCTGTCCTTTTTTGAGTCCTGAATGTGACATTGGATCTCTTTGTCCCTATTGGCTAATGAGTGATAGTGATTACATTTTCATGTATTAATTGGCAGTTTGTTTTCTTTGGAGAAATATTTATTAGTCTTTTCTGGTTTTTAATTGCCTTGTCTTTTTTTGTTGTTGATTCTTGAGTTCTTTATGTATTCTGGATATAAACATTTTATCAAATATGTACTTTACTAGAATTTTATCTTTGGTTTACCTTTTTACCCTCCTGATGTCTCCTTCAAAGGACAGCATTTTTTTTATTGTTACTCTTTTTTTTTCTAAGATTTTTTTTTTTAAATTGGCAAGTTAGATATACAGAGATGAAGAGAGACAGAGGGAGATCTTCTGTCCGATGATTCACTCCCCATGCAGCCGCAATGGCTGGAGCTGTGCCAATCCAAAGCCTCTCCTGGGTCTCCTACGCGGGTGCAGGGTCCCACAGCTTTGGGCCATCCTCAACTGCTTCCCCAGGCCACAAGCAGGGAGCTGGATGGGATGTGGGGCAGCCAGGATTAGAACTGTTGCCCATATGGGATGCTGGTGCTTGCAAAGCAAGGACTTTAACTGCTAGGCTACTGTGCTGGGCCCAGGACAATATTTCTTAATGTTGGTAAAGTCTGTTCTGTGACTTTCATTTGTGCTTTTGAGTTTTTAGGCATTGGTTTTCAGTGTGTGGTCCTTAGCACAGTAGTAACAACCTTGCTTGAGGGATTTTAGACATGTAAGTCTTTGGGCTTTTTCTCCATTTCCCCAACCCTTAGACAAGCAGGAGACCAACTGTTTGAGTAAGCCCTCTAGGCGATACTGATGGACCCTCGCACCTAAGGATCACTATGTTTGGGAAAGCTGTTTTTGCCATTCCAAGTGTGCCGAAATTCCTTTGCTGTAGACAAATACAGGACTGTAGATTTATACACATTGCTCAGATTTTTAAGGCAGAGCTACAGCTGAATGCACTTTTGTTTGAGTGTTTGCAGCACCGCTTGTGTGTTTATGATATTAGTGAATTCATATTTGCCCTCCTTTGTAAACACTGGTGTTTTTGTTGTTGTTGTAGACGTGCCACACTGCTTAGTGCCCGGCAAGGAATGATGTCTGCACGAGGAGACTTTCTGAATTATGCTCTCTCTCTGATGCGGTCTCATAATGATGAGCATTCTGATGTTCTTCCAGTTTTGGATGTTTGCTCATTAAAGCATGTGGCATATGTTTTTCAAGCCCTTATATATTGGATTAAAGCAATGAATCAGCAGACAACATTGGATACACCTCAGCTGGAACGCAAAAGGTACGTGTACTTGTAATGATGTCTATTTGAAAGATTTACGGGGAAAGAAATGTCAAGCTAAGAGCTTCACCTGGATTACCCACATGGATGCAAGGACCCTCTTGCTTTCCCAGGCTCATATCGGGGAGTTGTACTGTCAGTGGAACAACCAAAACATGAACCAGGGTTCACGTGTGAAGTCTTTGCAAACAGCAGTTTCACCTGCAGCACTACAGTGCCATCCGCTGCCCTGTTGTTGATTTAAGTACTAGATGAGTGTGTGTGCTCTCCATTTGTGCATTGTCAAATTTTGGAATAACAGCATCACAAAAAGAGAAATGGTACAGGACCTTTTTTTATGGGAAGGTGAGCTCTCTGTCAGTAGTCCCTTATAATGGGGATCAGGAGTCTGGCTCAGTTGTGTGCTGAAGATAGTTTGGCCTGGTTATCTGTAACATTTGCTGTTACAGCAAATGCAGGCACTCACCGTTTCCTGGATGCTTATTGGTTTTTGCTTCTGTTGACTGCATTTTGTAGTCGTGTTGTATCAATACTGTTTTCACAATCTGCAACTCTGTGATAGCTGTTTGAATTTGGTTAGATTACAGTTTCTGTGTTTTTATGGCTTGTATTTATCCTCATCTTTGCTGCACTTCAAATTACATAAAATCTCCATGTAAAATGATTCATTTGTTTTTTCAAAGGACACGAGAGCTCTTGGAACTGGGTATTGATAATGAAGATTCAGAACATGAAAATGATGATGACACCAATCAAAGTTAGTGCACAGAAAATCTGCTAATCTTCTTCAAGGAATGGCTGCCCCAGTATTTTCCCTTCAAGCTTTTTAACTTCATTATTTTCTGTCTGGGTGGGAATTTCTCTTTTCTTCTCTATATCCTGTTTCTGACCTTTTCTGTCCGTTTTCCTAATACATTCTTGCATTGTACATTTCATAGTTAAAGGATAAATTAAAGAAATGTGATAAACTTTTCCACAGTTGATATTTTGTTTTTTGCTACATCATGTTTTGTATTTCTCTTAGTTTTACATTACCTTTACTCTTCTAAGTAAAGAATGTGGATTTAAATAAAGTCTTAGAAAAGCCTTTGTTGATATTGATGCACAGTAGAGTTGGGCAAGAAGATGAGAAGTACTGATCGTAATTCCAAAGCATCAAAGCTGTTAATGTGATGAAAAGAGAAACTATCCCACACTTCACAGAAGTTTTAACACTGCAGAATTTTGGAATCCTCTATAGTATAGTATACTTAAAATTGTCAGTTATTATATCAATTGGGATGTAAAGGTTTTTAAAATGTGGTTGGATGGTCCACATTGTTTTTTATATTGTTACGCAGTATTTTGTAGTATTGCTATGTGTTCAGCTCTGGGAAAGAGAGCTGTCCTAACTGCTGGTTTGTGTGTGTGTGTGTGTTTTAAGAACTCAGCGCAATAGCTCATTGCTGTTTCCCAGCATGCTCAGTGATGGCCCAGGTTGCTTCCCTGGGGCAGAGGTGGCAGGAGAGTGTTTGCTTCCTGTAGGGTGTGAGTCACCCAAACATCTCTTGCCATCTGGTTTCTTGTGGTGAGCAAATGTGCGGACTGTAGTTTCTGATCACTCGTTCTTTGGGGTTATGAGTGAGGAATCTAGTTTGAGTGACGAAGAGCATGTGCAAATGGCAGAAGCAGGAATGTATGTTAGTGTTTTTTGTTTTATATTTTTTAAAACATTATACGCTCCATGTAACATAACTTTTATATCTAAAGTTTATCATTAGAACATATTAAGCTTCTGTATTTTGAATTACCAATTTTATAGATATTGTCAGAATTTTGTTGGCTTGTTTTTGGGGTGGCATTAGAATTTTTTTTGAAAAGAGGAATTTGGGGATTGAATAGAGTCTTCTTTTATATTTCCCTGACTTTTTTTCTTAAAGCATTTTACCTGTCTTTGTTCAGGTGCTGCTTTGAATGATAAGGATGATGACTCACTTCCTGCTGAAACTGGCCAAAACCATCCGTTTTTCCGACGTTCTGACTCGATGACGTTCCTTGGATGTATACCCCCAAATCCATTCGAAGTGCCTCTGGCAGAAGCCATTCCTTTGGCTGATCAGCCACATTTGTTACAGGTGAATTTTATGAACTACTGTCAGAATTTTGTAATTGACTCTTCTAAGTTACTCAATGTAATGAAAATATTTCTGTTCAAATTCCAGCCAAATGCAAGAAAGGAGGATCTTTTTGGCCGGCCGAGTCAGGGTCTTTATTCTTCATCTGCTAATAGTGGCAAGTGTTTAATGGAGGTTACAGTAGACAGAAACTGCCTTGAGGTAAGATTATGGAAGTCTTTCCAGTATAATGCTTTTTAGCATTTCCTGAATAATGAAAATGTTAAAAAAGTTCTTACTCCATATAAGAGACATTCGGGAGGTCCAGCACGGTGGTGTATTGCATAAGGCAGTTGCTTGCTGTGACCAGCTTCCTGTTAATGCTGGTTTGAGTCCCAGTTCATCCAGTTCCAATTCAGATCCCTGCTAATGTGCTGGGATAGTAGTGGAGGATCACCCAAGTGCTTGGGCCCTTATATCCACATGGGAGACCTGGAGGAAGCTCCTGGCTTCAGACTGGCCCAGTTCCAGCCATCATTGCTGTTTAGGGGAGTGAACCAGTGGATGAAAGATCTGTCTCTGTAATCGTGACTCTTAGATAAAGAAATTTTCTTTCTTTCTTTTTTTTTTAAAAGAAAGAAATTCCAACACTTTCAGGTATTTAACACACAGAGTAAAATAACAGCTTGACAGAATTTTGTTTTTCAGAGTGTATTGTTGTCAGCTGTTAAAATTTTAAATTTTTGTGTACCTAAGAATATCTTTCATATTTTATGCATATGTATGAACATAGTGAATCTTGGCTTAAAACTTGTGTAATTTGCTAAAGTAATTTGAGTCAAGATTGTAGTTCAATGAAATAGTAGTAGCAATAACAGGGTAATTGTTTGTTAATTCCTGGGCATTGTTAGAATCTTACAGCATCCTGAATAGAAAGTATTATTTTCTTGACCTTTATGAGTATCACATGAAACTTGAAGAAATGATAAATTTCCTTGGAGCAGTTAAGTGGAAGATCTAATTTTCAAATGTATTTGAGAGCCTGGAATTATATTCTAATATTTACTCACAAACAAGCATAGAGGCAGTAGACTTGTATAAAGTAATTTTTATGGTCTAAGTGATAGAAGAGTGCAATTCCGGATCTGTGTAAGAGACGTATGTAACATGAATCATACAAAGATTCTTGAGCAGGACCTAGGAGACCGCTGGGGTGAATGGTCTGAGCAGGTTGCTGCTTCACATTGAAAGCTCAGAAAGCAACATTTATAATCACTTAACTTTCATGTGGTTGAAATGAAATTATTTTTTGTTAGTGTATAACTTTCAAATGTAAAAATTCATAGGTTCTTCCAACTAAAATGTCTTATGCTGCCAATCTAAAAAATGTAATGAATATGCAAAATCGGCAAAAAAAAGAAGGAGAAGAGCAGAATGTGCTGGTGGAAGAAGCTGAGAGTTCAAAGCCAGGGCCGTCTGCTCATGATCTGGCTGCACAACTGAAAAGTAGCTTACTCGCAGAAATAGGACTGACTGAAAGCGAAGGACCACCGCTTACATCTTTCAGGTATTTGCTTAGTGAAAATAGTTTTATTATTGCATTACTTTTTGCCTATCATAATTATTAAGACAGTTTCACAATTTTGTTATTTATACACTAGAGTCAAATTTTTCTGTGAATTGCTAGCTTATTTTTATATACATAAATATTAAAACAAGTTTTTTGGACTTGGGAATCATTATTAGTTATTCCGTGACTTGTTTTTAATATTCAATATTTAAAGTATCCATGTCAAATTGCCAGTGATAGACATTAGCTTAGAAAGGGGAGCATGTGAGTAGCTAGAAAGGTTAGAACTTGTTGGATTAGAGACTGAAGCCTAGCTGGGCACTTTGGCCAGGTTTTTCAGATGATAATTCTAGTAAATCTACGTTAGTGTTTTAGTATGGGCAGTCACTAAGTGGTATGTTGACTTACTGCTTTATATTTTGGGCACTATTCAAAAAGATTTTTAAGTAGTTAAGAAGTTATCAGAATTCACAGTGTGTACATTTTCTGTCAGCCACATAAAGAGGAGTAATTGTGGAGCAGATTTGCATAAGTATGCTGTCGGCAGTGGGACTGGACCAGCTAGTGGAGTATAAAGGGTTGAGAGGAAATTGTGTGAAGTTGAACCAACTCAAGAAGCACTTGGATTGATCACTCTGGAGGAAGAGGAGGATGAAAGATTACAGTTTGCTCTTGTCTGGGCCATAAGAATAGGTGACACTAATGGTGGGGCTGGAAAAAATGTCATTGTTGAAGCCATATTGAGTTTGAATTGACCATCACTGACATATATATATTTTAAAAATAGAAAGTCTGGTTCATCGCGAAAGTTTGAACTCAGGAAGAATTATGTAAATGGAGATGAACTTTGTGGACTTTGAGAGGAGAGGGTAAAATGAAGGGTGAAGGCAGAAGAGCTTAGAGATGTATCTGGGTGTAAAGGACAGCAGGAGTAAGAAAGTAAAAATGAGGAGTAATTGACTATGGAAGGGTTTTCTTTTAGTGAGAGTGGTGTTGGGAATAACTGTTAATCTCCAAAACATTGAAAGAGTAAGTAAATCGGCATCATTAACCAAACACCAGATAGCACTGGGAATTGGCTTAGTATCTCCATTCTCTCCTTGACTTTTACAGGCCACAGTGTAGCTTCATGGGAATGGTCATTTCCCACGATATGCTGCTGGGACGCTGGCGCCTTTCATTAGAACTCTTTGGCAGGGTATTCATGGAAGATGTTGGAGCAGAACCTGGATCAGTATGTATTTTGTATTTTTAAAATTCTGTTCTGCCTGATAAGAACATGTTTCAGATAATAATTCTGTCATGCATATATTTTTTTTAAGATCCTAACTGAATTGGGTGGTTTTGAGGTAAAGGAATCAAAATTCCGTAGAGAAATGGAAAAACTGAGAAACCAGCAGTCAAGAGATTTATCACTAGAGGTAAAGGTATTTAGATTTTCTTCTTTTGTACCTATATTAATGTGATTTAAATGAAGTTTAACACAAGCAGAATAACAGTGGTTCTTACTTAGGGATGTGTTTTTACTAAATCTAAAGAAAGAAAGGATAATCATTAACTTTGGAGTAGTGACTTTTTGAGTTCTTTGGTCCCTTCACATCCTGTGAAGATGAGTTTTTTCAGTATTTTAAAAATTGTGGATGCTTAAATTTAAATAAGTTGACACATTATGTTTTATAATTTTGGACGACAAAATTTTTTGGCTTTAGATCTGGGTTTTTTCCATTTTTTAATTAATTTGAGCTGCAGGGAGGTCTCCAGTTTGCTGATTCACTTCCCAAATGTTAGCAAGAGCCAGGGCAGAGCCAGGTCCAGGGTCCAGAAACTCCAGCTCCTGGTACTCTGTATAGAGGACAGGTGTCCAAGGCCTGGGGCCTTGCCTGCTGCCTCCCGGGTCACACTGCAGGAAGTTGGGGTTGGGAGGGCACTTGAATCCAGGCAGTCAGATACAGCGTGTGCATAACGCAAGGGATGGCTTCACTGGTATTACCATGTGCCCAACAGCTTAGATTTAGTTCCTTTCTACTGAATTGAATATCCAACTTCTTAAAGTATTCTGTAACAGAATAGTCTGTCTTGGCATAATTCTACCAACAAAAATGGTTACTGAGAATAGCTTAGCATTTAATTTGAAGTTTTAGTTGGGGCCATTTATTTTATTTTCCTTTTAGTTTTTAGAGGTTTTTCTTACAGTTTCATCATTTTTTTCTATAATTAATTTGAAATACCTACAATTTTGTGCAGTTAAGAAGGCATATTTCAGAGATCTCATTTTAGGTCTTAAAAGTTTATCTTCATCGCCCCCTTTTAAAAAAATACAAGGGATTTGTGTGTCTTCATTACCTGTCTCCCGCCATGTCCCTATACAAAATACATTTTATTCTACCCCTCCTTTTTTTTTTTCGTAGTTAAAGTGTATGCTAGAGAAGAGATATCCTACCTTCCTCTTAGAGTTGTCCATCAGCCTGCATGTTTGTGTGTGTGTGTATGTGTGTTTTTCCAATCAGTTTTACAGATAGACTAATGATAAAAGCTGATCGTGTGTGTTTTTTTGTGCTAGTGTGCCTTTGAGATTGATTTCTGCACATGGCATTGTTGGGTCAAAGGGCATATGTAATTTTGCCATATGTTAGTTATCAGACACTTTAGTAGTTGTGTAGATTTTGCATCTTCACCAATATGAAAATCTCTGGTTCTAGCATTTGTCAGATAAAAATGACATGTGTTATTATGGTTTAATTTGAAATTTTTTTATTCTTGAGAAGATAAACTATTACTTTTTGAGGCACATCATTTCAAATTCTTTCCCATGAACTCTTGGCATTTTTCTTAGAGTAAGTTCTTTCCTCAGATCTTAGATTTTCACGTATGGTTAGGTGATACATACGTTTGTGTGTGTGTGTGAAGGTATTTTGAAAGAGGAAAATGGAATCAAAAGGTGAATTGATCTGGGGCAGAAAAAAAATTAAATCCAGGCATAGTTATCTTCTAGTACATATTTTTTAAGATCTTCGATACACGTGATTTGAAAGTTTTTTGCCCCAAAATAAACTTACTTGGAAATCTCCATTTGTCTTTGTATAAAGTAGAAATATTCTTCCTGTTTTGTTAACCTCTGCCATACTTTTGTTGGTCTATCACCAAGGAATTAATTCATCTTTAAGTAGTTGCTACTTTGTTGTTTTGTTTTGTTGTTCTTTCATATTCCTTGACCTATTTAGACTTGATCCTGGTTTATCCCCCAAATAATTGTTTTCCGGTAGATCTTTGTAGGAGACTGTTAGAATTGAAATAGATTCACTCTTCTGATTTAATGTAGGAACCTTTTGTAGATTTAAGCTTCTGAGAGAAGTTACTTATCAAAGAACAGCTAAAATTCTGTTATCTGATTTTATCTAGAAAAATTCAAAGTGCCATTAAATCTTGAATTTGCTGCATTTTGTTGTGTTTTATTAGGTTGATCGAGATCGAGATCTTCTTATTCAGCAAACCATGAGGCAGCTTAATAATCACTTCGGACGAAGGTGTGCTACCACACCCATGGCGGTACACAGAGTAAAAGTGACATTTAAGGATGAGCCAGGAGAGGGCAGTGGTGTAGCACGAAGCTTTTACACAGCCATTGCACAAGCATTTTTATCAAATGAAAAATTGCCAAATTTAGATTGTATCCAAAATGCCAACAAAGGCACCCATACAAGTAAGTACTATGCAGAAAGCACCATGAAAGTTATCCTTATTAATCAGAGCAACAGTGCTGTTCATGGCTACATGTGTATATGGTGGGAAATGTTAATAATGTATCTTCATATTCCCGTCTAATTTAATTCTAGATTAGTGATTTCATTGGGTTTTAACTTTATGGGTAATACAGTTGTTGTTCTTCCATTGCTGTGCTAGTTTTGATTAATTGTTTAGAGATAACATGGTTTTTCATCACAGTTGATGAGGAAACTTGTTTGTGGGATGGAAGTTCATTAACATATGTCATGTTTAAAAATTTAGTAAACAAATTCCAGTATTTCTTCTGTTCCTGTACCTAACTGACACAACCATTTGAGAAGAATCTGTGGTTTTCTACAGCATGATCAGTGTATGGTTCAAAAAGTCGTTACTTGATCACTTGTGAGATAAGTAGCCTGCGTGCATTGGTAAATAGACTGTATCACTTGGATGGGGGAATAGAGAGAGAGGGAGACTTTTGAACAAAAGAGATGAACAAGGTTGGCTTCAGCCATCGTGTCTTGGCGTTGTCTCGTTTCCTGGCACTGTAGTTGTATTCCTCTCAGTGGTCTGTTTCATCTTTCCTTGCAGGCTTAATGCAGAGGTTAAGGAACAGAGGAGAGAGAGACCGAGAAAGGGAAAGAGAACGGGAAATGAGGAGGAGCAGTGGCTTGCGGGCAGGTTCTCGGAGAGACCGGGATCGGTATGACGATTTTTTATTTGCATTTTATTTTTTACCAAGTGGTGGCCTGTAATTGAGAAATTCTAGAAAGTGATCATTGTAATATTTGGATGGTTGCACAGTAACTAAAAATAGTTGAACCTACTAATACTGTTAAGTAGAGTTCTCTAAAAACTCAGAGGAAGTTGAAATATTATTTATTCCACTCATGTTCTAACACCCTTACAGTTTTTACTATATCTCTATTTTTCCCAAGTCTCTGTTAAAAAAATCTTAATTATCACAGATTGTGTTGTTTAAATCTTGCAAATTTTCTTTTGTTAAGCTGGATTGGATTTTAGCCTAAAATTTCTCAGAGGAATTATCTTGATTTCTGGTCTTTTAAGTCTTCTTCCCTAGAATTAAACTGTTGTTTAAGGTCTGCATTATAGACTTACAGATTTTTCACATAACAAAATCTAAATCTTTATTTCTTAATGGTGATCTGCTTAGGCATTTTTACAGTTAGCACCATACCTAAACAACTTGGATTTTTCAGCCTGGTTTTCCAACTTTGTTCCTAGTTGTATTGTTGCTTTGTTGACTTGGGACGTGAACTCACAGCAACTTCCTTCCTTTTCCAGAGACTTTAGAAGACAGCTTTCCATTGACACAAGGCCCTTCAGACCAGCCTCTGAGGGCAATCCCAGCGATGATCCTGACCCTCTGCCAGCACACCGGCAAGCACTTGGAGAGAGGCTGTACCCCCGGGTCCAAGCAATGCAGCCAGTACGTGGAATATAAATAACTACCTCTTGACACCCCAGGCCTCTTGTTTGCTTTTGAATAAAATGTGTGTGTGTGTGTGTGTGTGTGTGTGTGTGTGTGTGTGAGAGAGAGAGAGAGAGAGAGAGAGAGAGAGAGAGAGAGAGAGAGGCACACAGACCTTGTGGTCAGACACATAGGTGAGGTCTGTATTTTGCTGTGTAGTAAGGAGAAAGCTAGGAGGGAATGAAGCAGTGTTTGCTGGAGAGAACCGTATACAGTTTGAATGTATCCTTTACCAGCTCTGTGTAGTTCACATTCTAGCAGATTTCCTTGTGCTAAATTATTGGCTATACGTTACACATATTTGATTCCTTACTTATGCCAACTGTTATTTATTTTTGGAGTTCACTTGTGTGTTAGGCTGTAGCTGGAATCCACACTAGTTTTCTGCTGATAAGTATGGAAGGATGTTCTAGCAGGGGTGTCTTCCATAGAACATAGAACATAATCTAGGTGTCTGTTTTCCTTCCTTCCTCCACTCATCAGATGGTTGCAGTGTCTGGAACAAACCTATCAGAAGCCAGGGGCCTCTTCTGGGACTCCCAAGTGGTTGCAGGGTTCCAATGCTTTGGGCAATCCTCTGCTGTGTCCTCAGGCCATAAGCAGGGAGCTGGATGACAAGTGGAGCAGTCAAGACATGAACCATCCCCCATATGGGATGTTAGTCCGAGGATAAGCCTATTGAGCCATGGTACCGGCCTCAACTGCCCATAACTACATGTATATCTTTTATAAGTAGAGAAAAAGAGAGGGCACAACCAGTTACATTTCTTTAAATCCTTAGCCCTAAACCTAGGTGTTTTTCTCTTCTTTATATATCTTCCCTTACTGCTTTTATTTTACCTACAGTAGATGAAAGTGATTTTTCTAAATTTCTAATGGAAAAAAGAATATGGAAATTGATTATCTGTGTTTACTCAACAGTAAGAAACACTTTAAAAGGTCTAACGTAAATGTGTGTGTAGACATTATTATCTGTCAGAAAGCCTCCAGCTTTTGTAAAGACCTAAGTAACTCTGAAGTTTGTTATCTAAAATTCTATATTTCTTTTTCTCTTTTGAGTAAAATATTGTATATAGAGACAGATGGTTCCAGAGAGTGGGCAAGTGACATTTGTTTGTCTTTGACAGGCATTTGCAAGTAAAATCACTGGTATGCTGTTGGAGTTATCCCCAGCTCAACTGCTGCTGCTTCTAGCAAGTGAAGATTCTCTGAGAGCCAGAGTGGATGAGGCCATGGAACTCATTATTGCACATGGACGGTAATGTGCACAGTTGAGAGGCATTGCAAGTTCAGCTGCTGTTTTCATTATGTAGATCCTTGTGTTTTCAAATGTTTGCAGTCACGTGCAAAGCTTTCAGTCTGATGTGTCAAATCCATGAGTGAGACACCTGAGCTTTCCAAGTATTAGAATGTAAAATTGTATTGGATACATATGTTGTAAGAGAATTCTCCACCAGAAAACCTGTATACCTCAAAGATTCTTATGGTACAAACCCTTTGTTTTTTTATTAAGCGTGCATTTTGTTTAGGGTTTACGGTTGAACAGTGAGTTTGTTATTGTAGAATCATTAAGTGATCACTTCTTTCGTTTTTCTGCAGTGCTTATTCTGAGCTTAAGTTCCAGCATCCCTAAGAAAACTGCATTTTCAAATGTTTTACCTTTAATCCGGTAGCCTGAGTAGTTTGTTACCTTGAAACAGACATATAGTCACATCTAAATATTTTTTTCTCTTTGTTTTTTTTTTTAATACTGATTTGTGTGCTCCTGGAATTACATTAAGACTAGTGAGCACTTAAACTTATTTGTAAATTCTTATCAGTCCAAATTAACATTGGTTATTCATATAGATTCCAGAAGTTTCAGTTATGTGAAATGGAAGGTTTTTTTGTGTGTGTGTGTTTTAGGGAAAATGGAGCTGATAGTATCCTGGATCTTGGATTATTAGACTCCTCAGAAAAAGTACAGGTAAGAGGTGTTTTGTTCCTGTGCTACTTGTCGGCAATAAGAGCTCATTGCTGTTGCTCATTCTGACTTAGGAGAGAGCGAAAGCTGAAGGCTCAGACTGTCCCATGTGGTGTGTATGTGGAGTAGACCCAAAATCAACAGATTTTTTTTTTAAGTCAGATCAAATTTTTTTAAAAAGATTTATTTATTTATTGGAAAGTCCGATATACAGAGAGGAGGAGAGACAGAGATTTACTCTCCAAGTGAGCGCAACGGCCAATGCTATGCCAATCCAAAGCCAGGATCCAGGAACTTCCTCCGGGTCTCCCACACGGGTGCAGGGTCCCAAGGCTTTGAGCCGTCCTCGACTGCTTTCCCAGGCCACAAGCAGGGAGCTGGATGGGAAGTGGAGCTGCCGGGATTAGAACTGGCGCCCATATGGGATCCCGGTGCGTTCAAGGACTTCAGCAGCTAGGCCATGCCGCCAGGCCCAAGACCCAGATTTTTACACCTTAATATTCAGAATGTCCAGGATGCATTCCAGAAATTATCAGGAAAGACTGATCAGTTTAGTTGCCTTGGAGAAAAACCTAGTAGATGGTAACTGAGAAGATCCACTTGTTGGAATTATCAAAGAATCCATCCCATGCTCTGTGAAATAAAAGCGAACACTAGTGAATGGAAAAATATGTCCACAAAGATCGGTGAACTATGGAAGTTTGGCTTCCAGGCAGCCAAAGAATGTCTTAGATCTGGGTAACAGTGATTTGGAAGACTTTGTTACATCTGTGATAATGTTATGATATTATAGATCAGAGGACCATGGAACCTCATTAAAGTGCTTGTAAGAATTAGCAGTCCTGCTTCTACAAACAGCGAAAGCATTGAACAGTATGGGGAAAGAGGAGCCCAAGTTCTGTTACTGTCAAGGAGGTTTTTATATTTAATATATATATATTTTTAAGATTATCTTTATTTGAAGGGCAGATTTACAGAACGAAAGCGAGACAGAGAATGTGTTCCATCTACTGGTTCACTCCCCATATGCCTGCCACGGCTAGATCTGAGTCAATCCAAAGCTACTGTTAGCTAGGAGCTTTTTCTAGGTCTCCCAAGTTGGGCACAGGATTCCATCCTCCATTGCTTTCCCAGACCATAAGCGGGGAGCAAGATGGGAAGTGGAGTAGCTGAAACACAAACTGGCACCTGTATGGGATGCTAGCACGGAATTGAGGTTTAGCCTGGTGAGCTATGGCACTAGCCCGTTTTTTAATGTCTTTAATAAATCTATCCTGATTTAACTTGCTTAATTAACAAAGTTTTTAAAGACTTAATTTATACAGGCTTAGTGTATGATAGTTCAGAAAGAATGAATTTTAAGTCTACCTTTAGGAACGAGCATTGTGACTTTAAAAGTTAAGCTGTTGCCTGCATTGTTAACATCTCTTGTAAGTACCAATTTGAGTCCTGGCCGCTCCACTTTGGATCTGGGATTGTGACTGGGCAAATAGTGGTCTGTCACGATAACCTTGTGACTGAAGTCCTTGCCTTGCATGTGCTGGGATCCCATATGGGGATTGCTTTGTGTCCTGGCTGCTCCATTTCCATGCAGCTCCCTGCTTGTGGCCTGGGAAAGCAGTAGAGGATGACCAAAGCCTTGGGACCCTGCACCCATGTGGGAGACCTGGAAGAGGCTCCTGTCTCCTGACTTTGAATCAGCATACCTCTGGCCATTGTGGCCTGTTGGGGAGTCAATCAGTGCACAGAAAATTTTTCCCTCTGTATATCTGCCTTTCTGATTAAATTTTTTTAAAAATGGTTTTTTTCTTTAAATTTTAATGAGTCTTAATGTCTGATAACTGTTTTTAGGAAAACCGAAAGCGTCATGGCTCTAGTCGAAGTGTAGTAGATATGGATTTGGATGACACAGATGATGGTGATGACAATGCACCTTTGTTTTACCAACCTGGAAAAAGAGGCTTTTATACTCCAAGACCTGGCAAAAATACAGAAGCAAGGCTGAATTGTTTCAGAAACATTGGCAGGTAAAATAGCTATAATCATGTTTGAATTTTTTTAAAATTTGAGTGAATGGAATACTCTGGTGTATTAGTTTAAAAATGCTTCACTTCAAACTGTATGGAAATGAAAGAAACTGGAGAGTTTCTCTATAATTTGTGTCTTTATGTGTCTGGAATTATATGTATTCTAGAATTATTTTGGAATTTAAGCTTTATTTTCCTGTTTTTAGGATTCTTGGATTATGTCTGTTGCAGAATGAACTGTGTCCTATCACATTGAATAGACACGTCATCAAAGTGTTGCTTGGTAGAAAAGTAAGTGATTTTGATGAACAAAATCCTTTTACTTATGACATTTGCTTACTACTAAGTTTTGAAGTATTTCATGGAGATGTACATGTGAAAATAATGTGGTGAGTGCAGAATGGAATAACACAGGCACACGCAGGTCAGTAAACCTGGCTCCTTTTGCAGATGCAAACAGCATAGGTGTTGGCACGTAGTAAGTGCTCAATAAAGATTTCCCACTATTTACTTGTGGCAGGTTTTGGTAGGGTAGAATTAGTACTGTGCTAAAGCAACTGTAAACCTATGTAAAATGGGGTGTGTTGAGGTGCCTGGTTTGATCTTGCCCACTCCATGCTTTTGATGCATGTTTTTGCTTACCTGGGAGACACTGGATGATGGCCAACAAGGGGAATTCCTTCTGTCTGTGTTGTAGACCTTGGTGGAGTTCTGGTTTCTGCTTTTGCCTGGCTTAGCCCTGTTTTTGGCATTTGGGCAGTGAATCAATAGATGAACAATTTCTGTCACTCTGCCTTTCAAATTAGTTAGTTTATATCTGGTAAAATGTACACAGAGGGAATAAAAGTATGTACTAGAGTAAGATGTTTGGTATTTATTTTGAAGTGATGGAATTGGCTTATTTTGTGTTTTGATAATGAGAATTTATTTACACCTGCAAAACTCAGTTGTGATGGTAATTATGTAGCTTTTGATTTAGAACATGACTTCTAGTGTTCCTAAAATATTTTATATGTGAAACAAAATGTGATAGGAGTTACCCTTTTGTTTTTTGAGATATGCATTGCACATCAGCAATAACATTAGGGTTGTTAAAGATGATGTGACCTAGTAATTCTCGTTAACATTATTTTCTGTTAATATAAACTTTTTTTATTATATACACATGTATTTTTCTTTCTTATCTTAGACCATTTTGAGTTGTCTTAATATGTTCCTGGTAAACTGGTCATGAGGTGATATGCAGACAGATGAGATTCAAAGCTGGGCAACATCAAAGTGTTTATGGTATTGGGTCCTTCATAAGATAGAGTGAACTGAATTCAAATAAATCTCAAGTTTAACTCGGGGCAACTTACTGAATTCCTTTGAGTTACAGGCACATCATGTGGATTTACTAGTTATGTTACATGATTGTCAAGAGTATGTCAGCAGAAGTGTCTCTCATTTAGAGCCAGCAGCACCATGTAGTCTATTTTTAGTAAATGAACTGTGTGTTTTTGTCTTAACACACTTCTAAAGTAAAACACTTTTTGTGCTTTCAAAATTAAATGTTACTTTGCAGGGCCAAAATTTATTTGTTTTTTCTCTTTAAAGCAATTATGTTTCTAGTGAGAGGTAATTTGTCAGTGTGCCTTCAAACTGGGTAACATTCTATTTGTATGGTTATTTTTTTAGGTCAATTGGCACGATTTTGCATTTTTTGACCCTGTAATGTATGAGAGTTTGCGGCAGCTAATCCTTGCTTCTCAGAGTTCAGATGCTGATGCTGTCTTTTCAGCAATGGATTTGGCTTTTGCAATTGACTTGTGTAAAGAAGAGGGTGGAGGACAGGTAAGGCAATGCACAGCTTTTTCTGACTGGCAAAAGAAAAGGATTAATCTCTTTTGTTTTTCCCATGTAGAAAGATTGAACACATTGGGACATGGAGAAAGAGCAATGACTTGAGGCATAGTGACTGCAGATTGAGACAGAAGGAAGAATGTTTTGCACTTAATTGGCACTAAAATGTTTTCATTGTTTGATCAGATAAAGAATTGCCTCTTTAAATAAAAGTATATCCTAGAATTTTTATTGTTGTGTTGACATAATTGCCCTTAAATGGTACTGCTCGATTTTTCACAGGTTGAACTCATTTCTAATGGTGTAAACATACCAGTCACTCCTCAGAATGTGTATGAATATGTGCGGAAGTACGCAGAGCACAGAATGCTGGTAGTTGCAGAGCAGCCATTGCATGTAAGTTTTTTTCTACGAAGTGTTTCATGATCTGATGAAGCTTTCTTTGTGAAGGTAATGCTTGTTTAAAAGTTCCACAACAGGTTTATTTGCTATGTAAATAATAATAGAATTTAAGAATCCAAACCAAATGCTTGTTTTGTATAAAACTATAACTTGAGCATCCCTATTTGGAAAATGTACATATGGTTTAAGACATTCTGAATGCCAATATCTTCAAAAAAGTTTGGACCATCAGAACAGTTATGATTTTGGATTTTCTGAATAAGTGATTCTCAGCTAGTAAATTCTACAAGAACATTGTAAAATCAGAAGCACTTCAGTCCTGTGCATTTTAGGTCCAGGGCAACTTAGCCTACGTTTCATGAGAAAGCATCTGTTGCAGAGAACAGGTTTGGATAGGGTGCTTGCGGGGTCAGAATGACTGCTGCTTCAGGGTCCTCCTCACACTCATGCCTGGTGTGAGTTGTTGAAATGCCAGAGGACTCAGAGGCAGTTGTGCCTGAAGTTATGGTCTGATGATAAAAGGACCAACAGGAGGAAAAGTAGATTGCCTAGAGTTCAGAGGAGCTGGTATAGGACATGGATGTCAAAAAGACCATTGTGCTTTCTCCATCAATAAAATGCAGCCACATGTAGCTGTAAAATGTTTGTGCTTAGTGAAGCCTACTGAAGGATCAGAGTCCAGATTCTTTTATTGGGAACCAGACTTGACAGGCATTTTCTGCCTGCATAGTCAGCCAGGATTACTAAAATATCAGAGTTCCGGAGCATAGCACATGCTTAAACCACATTGTCTTGCACAAATTATCTAGATAATTCCATACGTCAAAGTTCATTGCTCTAGGCATTCAAAACAGCCTTGTTCCCAAAATCAAGTTTGTAGTCTTAAGGCAAGAGCCAACCTTGCAACTAAGTGGCTATTTTAGCATCAGGCCAACATTTTAACTTCTCACCCATAAACTGTTAATATAAATTTAGGACTGACAATATCAGATGTATCTCTATTTTGTTTTAAAGATTCATATTTTTATTAGAAAGATCTTCAGAGAGAAGGAGAGGCGGAGAAAGATCTTCCATTTGCTGATTCACTCCTCAAGTGGCTGCAGCAGCCAGAGCTGAACCAGTCCAAAGCCAGGAACCTTTCAGGTCTCCCATGTGGATGCAAGGTCCCAAGACTCTGGGCCATCCTCTATACTGCTTTCCCAGGCTGCAGGCAGGGAGCTAGATGGGAAGTGGAACAGCTGGGACACAAAGTGGTGCCCATAGAGTATCCTTGCATGTGCAAGGTGAGGATTTAGCCACTAGGCTATCATGCCAAGGCCCTGGCAGGTGTTCCTGATCCCTGTGCTGGAATAATTGTGCAGAGTTTAGAATCATCCCGTCAGAGTTCAAATCGTGGCGTCAGCAGCTGTAGCTGCTGGTGCTCTTTTGTAAAGTAGGGGCAACATTCAGTGAATTGAGGTATATCACATCTGTGCGTATGGTTCCTGTGACATAGGTGATTTCTCAGTGAGCTTCTGGAGTTTTGGTTGAAATAGGGGAGATTTGTTGTCAGGTTTTAGGATGCTGATATGACAACACATTTCTGACTAATGCTAGTTATAATTTAATGGCTAGGCTGATTATTAACATGTTTGTTAAGTAGTTACTGCTGTTATGTACATCTCCAGCACTTTTCAACTTGCAGTCTGTTACTATGCCTTTCACTCCCCGATCCAACCTCCCACTTTTCTTTTTTTTAAAATCTGTTAAAAAAAATTTCTTTTTCAAGATAGAGCTTGTTTTCCCTCCCTGTTGTTTAAATTGGCAATTAATATTCTTAAGGAAGCTTGTTAAAATTGGATTTTGGGCTTTATCAGCATAAACATGTACTCCATGGAAAATACTTCCTGTAACAGAATGAAACTTTTTAAAATTCTTTAGGCCATGAGGAAAGGTCTGCTGGATGTGCTTCCAAAAAATTCATTGGAAGATTTGACAGCAGAAGATTTCAGGCTTTTGGTGAACGGCTGTGGTGAAGTTAATGTGCAGATGCTGATCAGTTTCACGTCTTTCAATGATGAATCAGGTAGGATTTTTTGTTGTTGTTTACTAAACAAATGGGACAGAACTTCTGGTCCTTCATGATTCAGGTCTTTACAACTCACTGATTATATTGCATGACGTTTGTTTTGTAGAGTTGGGTCCAAAACTCATAAAGACAAACAGGTAGCAAACAAGCATGTAGCAAATGCAGGAAGAATGAAGAGAAGTGGAGATAACCCACCCAGAGTAGCAGTATTTTTCTTCCAGTGTTTGATTTGTTGCAGGTCTTTCTTCTGAAAGTCCTTAATAGGACTGTACATCAAACATTGGCAACTATGAGTGCACTATGAAGGAATTATAATCATTGATAACTATACATAAAAATACCAGCTTTTTTATTTTTGTGTTTGCAAGCTGTTGTACCAACTTGCACGAGTTAAAACAAGATAAATTCTATTTCCTTCATGCTTGTTAATATATAGGTTGTTCTATAGTAATTTTTTCTTCTCTAACATGATTTGCAGCTGAGCCCGGCTCTGAGTGTGTAGTACTTAGATCAGATCTCTCCCTGGGCTAAAGCCCATGCCTTTTTAAAAAATGATTTATTTATTTTATTCAAAAGTTAGATATATAGAGAGGAAGATCTTTGATCTGTTGATTTACTCTCCAAGTTGCCCCAACAGCGGAGGTGAGCTGACCCGAAGCCAGGAGCCAGGAACCTCTTCCAGGTCTTCTGCCTGGGTGCAGGGTTCCAAGGCTTTGGGCCATCTTCTACTGCTGTCCCAGGCCACAAGCAGGGAGCTGCATGGAAGTGGAGCAGCCAGGACTAGAACTGGTGTGCATATGGGATGCAAGGCATCCAGTGCATGCAAGGCAAGGACTTTAGCCACTAGGCTACTGTGCCAGGTGCCCATGCATCTTTGATGAGACTTCCCCAATCTTCCCAGGATTTTTTTTTTTCTTTTTAGGTTTAAACACATTAGGTACAATTCTGAGGACACAATGATATTCTCTCCCTTTCCCAAGTTTTCCTCCTTCCATCTATTATTCCTTCTCTCTCATTTTTAACTTTTAAAATACCATGATCTAGTCATATACCACAGAAAAATGCTTAACACTTCGCCACATAATAAACAGGTAACAAGCAAAACGTCCTTTATTAAACGGGAACACAGATAATTTTTATAAGCAATAATTGGATAGAAAATGACCGTATTACTCATATATATTAAAGCCTAAATTAATGGTGTAACATTTAAATTGAAGCAGAGTAACGTCCTTAACCTATGACGTGACAAGGGTATAATGCTGAGTTTTACGAAGTGCTGCTGCTTTCCAATGTGGCTGATAACACACAGAGCGACTTTCCTTTTGAGGCTGGTGATTTTTCTTATATGGAACTGTTTGAGACAGGATTAACAAGTGATATAGCATGTCTATATTGTTCTCATGGTTTTTAATTTCTTATGTGAGAAATTAAACTCCATGTATCTGAGTAACATTTTAATGTATCTGTTATAAGTTCAGCAGGTTTTTTAAAATTTTGATTTATTTGTAAAGCAGTTAACTAGAGGAAGAGCAAGCAAAAAAAAAAAAATAGATATTTCATCCCCTGGCTCAATCCTCAAATGGCTGCAGTGGCTGGGGCTGGGCCAGGTTGAAGCCTGGAGTCTGGAACTCCGTCCAGGTGCGTGGGTACCAGACTCTAAGCAGTTGGGCCATCTTCTGACTTTTCAGATGTATTAGCAGGGACCATGGAAGAAGAGGAATGAGAGCTTGAACCAGTGGCCATATATAATGCCAGCATCAGCAGCAGCTGCTTAGCCTGCACCATAGTGTCTACTCCAACAGGGTAACAGTTGATACTGTATAGTGAGTTTATGTTCTTTGTTTTTAGGAGAAAATGCTGAGAAGCTGTTGCAATTCAAGCGTTGGTTCTGGTCAATAGTAGAGAAGATGAGCATGACAGAACGACAAGATCTTGTAAGTTAAAAGTTTAGTAAATGTATAGAACAAAATATAGAATTTAGGATGGTGTGAATGACAGACATGTAAGAATGTAATGGTTAATGGTTTGAATTTTTGGTTTGGATTTAATGAAAGTATGTGTATGTTCTGTTGCAGATCACCCAAAAACGTTACTGAACTAAATAGGTGAAATGTGCATTGGCTCCTAATAAAAAAATGCCATCCTTAGTTCCAGATGAGGGTAACAGTTTGTGTTTGCAATATTTTCTTCCCCATACAGTTTTTTCTTGTCTCTGAGGCTATGTTTCACAGTCCCCACTGGATTTTTGAATCCACAAATAGTACTGAATCCTCAAATTTAATGCCCTTTCCATTTTATTAAGCTTTTAAGACAGTTCACAGAGAGAAGGAGACAGAGAACTTTAATTTGCTGGCTCACTCCTCAAAAGGACTCAGTAGCTGGAGTTGGACCAGTTTCAAACCCAGGAGCCAGGAGCTTCTTCAGGACTCCTACAGGTGTTTAACGGCCCAGATGCTCAGGCCATCCTCCACTGCTTTACCTGCATAGGACACAGAGCAACTGGAACTTGGACTGGTGCCCATAATGGGATGCTAGTGCTGCAGGCAGAGGCTTAGCCTGCTGTATCATGGTACTGGTCCCAGGCCTGTGATTTTTATTACAGCTCCAAATACCCTGTCTTGTCTAGACTGCTGCATCAGTGTTCCTGGCTACTTTACTAAGCATTTCACGTATTGTGGTCCATAACTTTTGTAGTTTTGGAAGTTACGTAAAGCTAACAGATTCCCCATCTCTGTCATCCCCACTCCCATTTGACAATTTCAGTGCTAAGAAGTGTGGGGAGCAGTTGCCAAAGTCGCTCCTGGGATTAGGAGGGCCATCGCAAGATGGCAGCTGGCCCAGGGCCAGGAGGCGGGGTTGGTCTTGCCAGCAGGTAAACAGGAAGTCACAGGGATAGGCTAATGCCCCTGCTGCAATTATGTCATTGCTACTGGCCTATCAGATAGCGCCAAGTGGACCCACGGGGAGAAGTGATTGGTGGAGAACTATAAAAAGGTAGCTAGTAAAAGCTAGACGACAATGGACGGACTAGGACAGACGGTCCAGAAGGACTGACAGATGGACAGATAGACAGACGAAGAGGGATGAGAAAGACTGGGGGGCGGGAAGAAGGGTGGTGGAAAGGAGATGGGGAAAGTACGGGAAGAAGAATGGGAGGAAGGGTGGCGGAAAGTAGGGCCAAGAAGCAGGGAGGAAAGCTAAGGCCAATGGGGACAGGGGCAGTGGAGAGAAGGATTTAAACACAGCCGCTTTTGGCAGTGAGTGTGCCTCGTCATTTTAGTGTCACCGCTGCTGGGCGGTAGTGACAAAGAAGATTGTTCTTACTGTGGTTCTCAACTACTTAGGATACCATTATTTTTTCTCTTTTTGCGTCATAAACATTCAGTTATTTGTTTAAGATTTATTTATTTGACTTGAAATGGTTGCAGTGAAGGGCTGGTTTGGTGCATGGTAATCCTTAACTTGTGGCACTGACATCCTAGCTCCTGGCTCTCAGCTGGGTTCATCCAGAGCTGGGAACCAGGATGTCAATGCCATAGTCAGATATAAGCCCACTGAGCCACCTCATTACAGTTCTTTGGAGTGAGGTAAGTAAAATTCAAAAAGTTAAAAAAAGAGTATATTCTGGGACTCCCATGTGGTTGCAGGGACCCATAAGCAAAGAACTGAATCAGAAGTGGAGCAGCTAGAACTTGAACTGGCACCCTTCTGGGATGCCAGCACTACAAACAGCACAAGCCTGCTACCACGACAGTCGCCAAGTGTTTGCTTAAAGGAAGAAGTTTATGAGTTCTTTGACATCTGTGAATTACCAGCACTAGCATCATTTTTCTAGTGTTTTGAAGCCAATATTCAGTAAAATGAGCATTAGTTGAATTACGGTTACTGTGATAACACAGTAATTGATCTGATAATTAAGTTGAGCACTGAATAACTAACAGGCAGATAGGATATACATTCTTGTTGCCCTAGACCAAAGGATGATTCACAGACTTGGATGGGTGGAATCAGAAAGTGACATTTTTACCGTACTACTCAGAAGACTGAATAAAGCTTGGGAATTATTCATTTCTGGTATTTTCCACTTAATATTTTTGGGGCTGAGGTTGACTGTGGGTAACAAACTGTGAAAAGCAAAATCATACGTAAGAAGGAACCTACTACACTGCTATATGTTGGTCGTTTTGACCAGCAGAAAGCTTTTGAATGGTTTCTGAATGTGTCTTGATTATTAGATGTATACTAGAAAAATAGGTTAATTATGGTATGTAAGTATTACATCTATTATTTTAATCCTACCACTTATCACACAGCTTCAAACAACTTATAATATCTGAGCATAAACTTTTATAAAAATTATTTTTACTTATTTAAAAGGCTGTATTTGAAACAAATCGATTGCTCGATTCATCTGTTTTCTGTCTCTTGGTTTACATTGCAAATAACCACAGTTGTTGGGACTGGACCAAGTCAAGCCAAAACCAGGGGCCAGGAACTCCATCAGGATTTCCCATGGGAAAAGTTTAGAGATCTAAGCACTTGGGCTGTCTTCTGTAGCTTTCCTAGGTGCATAAGCATCGAGCCAGCTGGGGATTGAGCCAGCTCCCAGGGACATCAACTTGGATCTTACTTGAATGTCTACAAAGTCCCAAGTCAACCTTGCTAATCAGTCTTGAAAGCCATTCTGGTCCTGACTGCCATACTCAGAATACCGTAGACCTTACAACTCCTGTCCCTCCTGGTTTCGTTGTCTAACCAGACTTAATTTTTAGTCATCAGCACAAGATCACTTGTAGAATGTTTAAAAATGATGTGATTTCTATATAGTATAGTATTTAAAGAGGAGAAATGGTTACCTGGGTATGTCAGCACAAATTTATAGATTCCCATAAATCTTCTTTCAAGCAGAAGTGTACTCACAGGAGAGAGTATAGAGAATTCTTGGCTTTGGCATTCCTGAATCTTTATATGGTAGTAGTAGTTCCGTACTGTAGGTTTTTAGCCCTCTTGGTAATTGAGTTAGGTTGTTCCCCACTTACGTTGCATGTTATTAGTGAGTTTTTTGGCTTTCTCAGTCTTGTGACTGCTAAATTTCCTAACAGTGCCAACATGTGGTCTGTACCAAGTGGCTTCAGGATCACCCAAAGAGCTTGTTTGGTATTTTACTACAAGTAGCAGTTTCTAGGTTCAGGGCACCTTGTTTTCTTAGGACACATGGAGTGTGTAAAACCATCAAAAGACAGAGGAGAAATACTAGCTATCTGGTTTGCTTTCTAAGTGATTTATATATTGTTATATTTTTTTGTTATATAACTTTGTTACAGTCTTGTTGCTTTTTTGTTTTTAAAACCAATACATCCTTAGTTTGGTTGGCCAAGTTATATTTTGTTATGGTTATGGTTTTAGTTTTCTATTGGATGAAAAATTTGCTAACCCTTCACTCTTGCAGACAAGAAAATCTCCTTGCCTTAATATCAATAGCCTTAATTTGTGAGTTTCACTCCTTAAACTATAAAAAAAAAATCTATTATCAGGGCTTCAAACGTGTATGAGGATTATCCCCCTCCAGCTACTTTTCTCTTCCCTCTTTTGGGAGGTTGTACTTACGTACACTTAGTTTTATCCTGAAGTGCCTGTTACAAGCATAGTGTTTTCCAGATAGTTCTCCCAGTCCTGAAGTTTGTGCAGTGTCCATAGCTATTGGGTAACAATTTGTAGTTTCTTTCTTGGGGAGTTAAAAATCCTGACAGGTCCTCCATCTGTTGTCATAATGACATGTGGAAATCCAGCAATGTAGTCCTTTACCCTGGTTGAGCATTTTGTCTTTGGAGAAATTTGACTAAGCTTGTTTCTCCTATAAAATTGAATGACTGGACTAGCTTTGTTTCTAGCATACCTTTTGGTTCCTTTTAGTGTTTTCAAAGATTGTGAAAAAGATAGCCTTTTTTTTTCTCATTTGAAATGAGGTTTTCCATGTAATTGTACATCAGGATACAGGAAATTAATAGGTTTCCTAGTCATGCTTGGAAATTAGATGTACCTCATTATGTAGTTGTGCACTGCAAATTATAATATTAAAAATGGTTTTTCCTTAAGAGGTAGATAGTGTCTTACTAAGCATGGGTATGTATATGTGGCAGAATGGATCAGTGCAGGATGGTAAGTGTTCAGAGAAATCAATGTTTCTGGAACAATATCTTTGGTTATTATATTTAAGAAAGTAAAGTAGAAGCTATCATTTATCTTAGTATTTTTTGTTTGTTCTGTTTTTAATTTGAAGAATAGAACAAGAGAAATAGTTCCCATCTGCTGGTTCACTCCCCAGTTGCCTACAACACCTGGGGCTAGGGCAGCCAAAACTGGCAGCTAGGAACTCAGTCCAGGACTCTCATATAGGTAGCGGGCAGGAATCCAGTGACTGGAGCAGAAAGATGGAATCAGGTGCTGAACCCAGGCACTCGGATCGATCGATAGGATGTTCAAAGCAATGTTCTAATCACTAGGCTCAATCCCTGCCCTTTCTGAACATCCTTTTATTTCTTCTATTGTGCAAAATACATATCTGATGAAGCTCCAGGGGTATGCTCCTCAGCAGTTACTGTAGTAGTATTCTGTATTATAATTTAGTGTCAGTGATACAATTATTTTGTTTGTAGATAAAATGGAAAATCACCATTTTAGGTAAGCTGTGTGAATTTTGCACCAAAGACCCTAAACTTTTGTTGAAGGCCTTGTGTCTTTTTTTTCCACCAGTAACTTTCCTCTGGAGCCACAGGCAAGACCTGTGGAGTGCATGCATTGCCACGACGTCCTGCAGACAGAAAGGCGTAGGATGTCATGTTCTACCTATGGGACATTTGGTTCTTTTCACTGTAAACATTCTCTCTTTTGTTTGCTTAAAAAAATGGTTTAGTAGACTAATTAATCACTTTTTAATATATGAAAATTATAAAAACTCATTACAAAATTCCCCCCTGCCGTTGGTTTAATTTAATACTTCTGGATACACAACAGAATTAAAGGTTGAGTATTAGCCTGCAAAAAGCCTTAATTGTAATCATTGTATTCCTGTTTAGGTTTACTTTTGGACATCAAGCCCATCATTGCCAGCCAGTGAAGAAGGATTTCAGCCTATGCCTTCAATCACAATAAGACCACCAGATGATCAACATCTTCCCACCGCAAATACTTGTATTTCTCGACTTTACGTCCCACTCTATTCCTCTAAACAAATTCTCAAACAAAAATTGTTACTTGCCATTAAGACCAAGAATTTTGGTTTTGTGTAGAGTATAAAAAGTGTGCATTGCTGTGTAATAATACTAGCTAATTTTGTAGATTTTTTTCCATTTGTCTATAAAAGTTTATGGAAGTTAATGCTGTCATACCCTCCTGGTGGTACTTCAGAGATTCAATGCAAACATTCCTTGCTGAGTTTGTAGCTTAAAGACCCAAGGAACACTGGCAACATTTGACTATAATGACTTGCTGGTGAAGAGCCTCTGGGTCTAACCCCAGCCAAAGATGACAGCAGAACAATATAATTTACACTGTGATTTATCTTTTTGCTGAGGGATAAAAAAATGTAAAATGTTCTGAAAATTCACTGCTGCCTTTGTGGAAAGTTTCAGCAAAGGTTCTTGTATAGAGGGAATAGGGAATTTCAAAATAAAAAATTAAGTATGTTCTGTGTTTTCATTTTAACTTTTTTATGGTGTTTAATTTGTGGTTGGCTGCAATTGTGTATCATGTATATGGAACTTGTAAAAAGTTCTTGACATTCAGATCTTAAGAGATGAACTCACTTGACCGAAACACTTTTATTGCGGTTTATTTTGGCTGCATTGGGTTCTAGGATATTAAATGATATCACTAACATTTTGCATGTAATTTGTTCATTTAAGTGAGGGCACTTTTTTGTACATATGATGGGGCCAATGCACAATACTTTTCACAGTCAACTCTTTGTATCCCTATTTCAATGCAGTCAGTCAGGATACTGCACTTCAGTTCTAACTACACTTGTACATTTGTACTGAGGTATTTCAGTTATGTAAACTCAGCCTGGGCACTTTCTGATAACTGTAAAATGTTTTATAAGATCATGATTATTGAAGATACATTTTGGAAAATTTTAAATGTTCGTGAGCAGCTTAACTACTTTTGTATCTAGCCTTTTTAAAGTACCTTGTTACATTTACTTTTTTAAATAAACTGCAGAAGAAATCTCAAGTAGTACTGAAGAAACAATAGTTTTTATTTATGTAATTGTATATTTTTAAACTAGGGGAAATACACTGACATGGTTATGTGCATAAAAATTTGACTTAAAGAACTGAAAGTTTATATACACATGGACTATAAGAAATAGAAGAAAATTAGTCCACATTTTACAGTTAGCAGAGAATCCTGAATGGCACCTGGCCAGGCCACCACCTTTGTTTTTACAAATGAGTGGGGGGAGTGAAATGTGACCTTTTCTTGGCATAGGATTTTAACGTATGCTCAATAACCAAGAAGTAGATTCATTTTCTGATACCCATTAATATAGCCTGTGACCCCAAAACCCTAAATGCTGTGGTTCCAGTAGCTTTCTTCAGTGGTACGTGTAATACATGTATCACTGTTTTCTTCACTGAGACTTAAACTGGTCTGCTTTGCATCTAAAACGAGTGGAGAGATTCTCTGGCATTTCCCCTACCCTTTCAGTACATTTAGTAGGATTTCTGCCTTAGCATAGTTTCCATGCTCCAGGGTACGATATAAAATCCTTCAAAAGACTGAAGCACATCTCAGCTCTGTTGACACTAAGCTACTTAGAACTAAATGATAGTGAAGCTCGTGGTGTTAAAGCTTAGATAACACACCGTATTAGATGTATGTAAATTAGCCAAAGGTTATTTACAGAGTGAGAGGTTGGTTTTTATGTCTAAATACTGTTTCTGAATAAGTGAAATAGTAATTAGAGTGAGAGCTAATAAATATTGATGTTGGAAAGCTATAAGAATTTATATATTACTTTAAACTTTGTATGCACATCAGATTGGTAAAATACTAAAAGCAAACTAGAGATGATTAGGACATATGAAACCCTAATTGTGAATTATTTTTAATAGTATTGAAAGAATGAAAATATTTAAAATAATGCACAATGTCTTTAAGTCTTCCTGAATCAAGATTTTGGTTAAAATGCTTTTAGCAATATTAAAAGCATAGTGACTTTTTTCTCTTTAAGGTAAAGAATAAAAATGGTTCTAAATGTAAAATAAAGTAATGTAAAATAAAGTTCTCTTTTGGTCTTGTTTAGTGATTAAACTTTAATGAAACTGAAAACATACAGACCAAGAATGAACTTTACTGAAGGTTTTCAAAGTTTTGCTACTGCTTCTTCCCCAACCAAAGTAATGTGAATATCAAGACTAAACAAAATGAATATGGTTTTCCTGAGTAGACTTGGGAAGGATATTTTTAAATACATTTTAAATTGTTTGCTTGAAAGGTGCAGAGAGGGTGCCCATCTGCCGATTCACTCCCCAGATGCCTGAAACAGGAAGCCAGAAACTCAGTTTAAATTCAAATTGAGTTTCTTCTTGAGGAAGTTTTCAGTGCTGTTTACTACTAAGGTTGAATTGTGAATATTATTCAATTGCTCATCCTCTTCCCTTACTGATTCGGTAAGTCTGTGGAAACTAGAAATGTTTTTATTATTATTTTGTGATACAATTCCTTAGGCTCTAGGATTCTCTGCTCCCATTGATTTCCCCTTTATTATTACAATGTAAAATCCTTCATGAACAGTCATAAGTTCATCATTCCACCATGCATACCATATGCTTTTTAAAGATTTCTTGTTTTTATTGGAAAGTCAGATGTACAGAGAGGAGAGAGCGAGGAAGATCTTCCATCTGCTGATTCATTCCCCAAGTGGCTGCAATATCAGGAGCTAAGCCGATCTGAAGCCAGGAGCCTCTTCCAGGTCTCCCACGCAGGTGCAGGGTCCCAAGGCTTTGGGCCATCCTCCACTGCTTTCCCAGGCTACAAGCAGGGAGCTGGATGGGAAGTGGGCCACTGGGTCATGGATCTGTGTCCATATGGGATCCCAATGTGAACAACACATTGGGCCTGGTTTATTTTTCATTGGGAAGGCAGATTTACAGACAAGGAGAGGCATGTTGCATAATGAGAAACTTTCAGTTTTCTCCTAAAATGTAAAGAACTGTGCTGTTTAAACAGCATATTTCTTGGATAAACTAATTCACTTTTTTGAATGTTTTCCAGACTCTATCTTTTATTACTTGTAGTTGATGAACCTAAGACCAACAGTTTGGGTTGATTCAAGTGCTAGTTCACCAGGTAAATCATATTCAGGCACATGAATTTGTATTTGAAATGTTTTCTTCCGTAGTGACGATGAAATTCAACTAATGACCTTTGAGTGCACTTATTCTCCAGTGAGTTTATGGCATGGTTCTGGTTAAGTGTGCCAAGATTTAGAAATTAGATCCAAGAAAATCACTGTAAACAAACTACATCTTTCATGTTCCTTAAATACAGCCAGACTGCCCATATAAGAATGTAATAGCCCATTCAGCTACAAAGAACTGTATTGTGATGAGGAGTGAAAAATAAAAGCAGTTAACATAGTTAGCTCAAAAATACAGAAATGAAAGGAGAGGTTTTGATCTCTGTTAGATAAAGGTCTTTAAGACATGGTAGAAGTAGCAAACTCAAAAGTTTCAATACAGTGAAACCATTTTTAGTGCAACATTTGGTCTTACCAGGTCTAAAAAAATCTTCATACTGCAACTAATAAAGGATGATATGCCAACAGCCTTATTTCAGAAACAGCACCCAAGGCTTACTAATGTTCAATTGTGGTCAGTTTATTCCAGTGTTGCGCCCACGTGTCTTACCGCCCAGCAATAAGACGCAGACGCGAGTGAAGCCTTCTGCGGTAAAATTTATTGTGCACAGCAAGATGAGGAGGAAAGAGGCTCCGACCCCGGCAGGCTTTCTGCTCTTATGTGCTGTCTGGCCCCGCCTCCGCCGATGATAGGTCGGCGTCATGATTACGCAGGGTTCTGGGCGACTGGATTCGTCAGTCCCAGTGTTTACGTGCCTGCCGCGCCGCAGCTCACTGCGCATGCGCTAGGCGCCTGCGCAGTACTGCGAAATCTACGTGACTCTCCACCAAACACCAAGATGTGGCTTCTCTGGCCGGCGCCATTTTGGGTACGGCATGTGGCCAGTGCATACAGATGCGGCTGGCAACATTCCAGTAAGAACTTCTATAGGGCCCGGCGCAGTGGCGCAAGTGGTTAAAGGTCCTCGCCTTGCACGCCCGGGATCCCATATGGGCACCGGTTCTAATCCCAGCAGCCCCGCTTCCCTTCCAGCTCCCTGCCTGTGGCCTGGGAAAGCAGTCGAGGACGGCCCAAGGCTTTGGGACCCTGCACCCGTGTGGGAGACCTGGAAGAGGCTCCTGGCTTTGGATCGGCATAGTATCGACCCGTTGCGCTCACTTGGGGAGTGAATCATCAGATGGAAGATCTTCCTCTCTGTCTCTCCTCTCTGTATATCCGCCTTTCCAATGAAAAAATAATAAAAATAAATCTTTAAAAAAAAAGAACTGTTCTATATGCCCTAGAAAAAGGGAAGCATGCATGCGTTTTAAAGGATACAATCAAAGTTGGTCAAATTTGCAGTGCAAAAAAATACTGTCTCTTGCATACAGGGCCATTGTTGCAGGAATTTTGACTCCGAGTATGGCAGCAACCTCAAATTCTTGTCTCGCAGGAAAGAAGAATTTTCATGCGGACACAGTTTAGTTTTAAAGCAAGATTTATTAGAAAAGTTGAGAAGAGAAGACTCCCGTCCTAGCGACGGGAGGGGGTTTTGAGATAGAAAAGACCCTTACCTCCTGCCATAGTGGCAGGAGGAAAAGGACCTCAGTGCTCTGCCATAGTGGCAGGAAAATAAGAACCCGTATGAATGGTGGGGAATGCACCTTTTAAAGGTTTCCCTCAAAGATGTTTCTCCATAAACAAAGAAAATTCCTGGTTTCCATGGTACCTGGCCTTGGGACAAAAGGCCATAGAGGTGCCAGACATAGGACATTCCAGGCCTTGGGCAGATGTGTATTACTTCTTCCTGCTCTCCTTTTAATGATAAAGAGATCGGCCTGAGGCCCTCCCACAATGGCCAGAGGGGATGGCCCATACTTCAGGTGGGGAATTGATATGCTAATAGCACCACTGTCCCTTGGAAGAGACGTGCCCTGGTGAGTTCAAGACATGGTGGGGAAATTCTCTTTTACTCGGGGACCCAGAATACCCTAACTGCCTACTACCCACTAACTCCTCTCTCACCATGAACAAAGTAAGCATCCATGGAAGAAGTCCTTACTTAAAGATCCATCATTTAATGAAATAATAAAGCATTATACAGAAAAGTTAATATTCTTGACTTGCAAAGGACATAGTCTGTTTTCTTGCATAAACACTTTTATAAAAAGTACCCTAACGATCATAAAACACCTTTTTTTAAAAAGACTATTTAAATAACGGAGGCATAAACTTGTATCACAGAGCAGGAGAAGGTTTATGTGAAGTGAACTAGGATGTTCATGCAATTTTTAGTCATTCCTTACTTCTGAGATTTCTTGACAGTTAACAAGGGACATACCCGTTCGTGGTTATGATTTCCCCTTAAAAGCTTCAGAGAAGAACAAACCTGATTACTCAACACTCTTTGTTGAGGAAATTAGTTTATTACCTAACTTTTCTCAGTGGTCTACAAGGGACTATCAGAAATTGTTCTTGTTTACTTTGCTGAGCACAGTGCAAGGAATAGTACCTGGTTCAAAAGTCATGAATCAGTGATCTGTTTCTGAAGTTTCCCTCTCTAGTATTCAGTGTAATAAAGTTTATTTAAATGAATGAATTTCAGTAACCAAGTCCACATCAGAAACATGCTGTTGATATTATCGTGACTGGACCTTTGCACCTTTAAAATGTTAATTTTTAAAAATTTATTTACTCATTAGCCATCTGAGATACCTAGATGGAGTTCCTGGTTCCTGGCTTTGATCTACTGCTGGGTTGTTATAGACATTTTACAGATATTTGGACAATAAGCCTGTGGATGGAAGATTCTCTGTCACTCAAATGAAAAAAAATTTTTTTTTAAGAAACCAATGAAAGTTTCTTGTGAATTAAAGGGTATTTCAGCCAAATCAAGTTCCAATCAATGGAACAGAGCCACTGATCTAGTTTCGTCTAACAGTCTCCAAACTGTTATCCATCATTTTCCCAAGCCCATTAGGAAGAAGCTGGATCAGAACAGGAGTAGCTGGGAGTGGAACTGGTACTCTGATACAGGATGCCAGCGCTGCAGATAATGGCTTAATCTGCCCCACAGTGCTAGCCCTAAAGGGTGTGTACAAGTCCCCGTAGGTGCAGTTCAGAAACATGCTCCAAAATAGGGTGTATGTTATACAGTAAGACTTAAGCTGCTCCTGGGGTGGAGAGCTCAGTATTTAAATGGAGAGTGGCCTCTGGGTACTTTTTTTTTTTTTTTAAAGATTTATTTTTATTATTTTTTATTGGAAAGGCGGATATACAGAGAGGAGAGACAGAGAGGAAGATCTTCCGTCCGATGATTCACTCCCCAAGTGAGCCGCAATGGCCGATACTATGCCGATCCGAAGCCAGGAGCCTCTTCCGGGTCTCCCACACGGGTGCAGGGTCCCAAAGCTTTGGGCCGTCCTCAACTGCTTTCCCGGGCCACAGGCAGGGAGCTGGAAGGGAAGCGGGGCTGCCGGGATTAGAACCGGCGCCCATATGGGATCCCGGGCGTGCAAGGCGAGGACTTAACCACTTGCGCCACTGCGCCGGGCCCCCTCTGGGTACTTTTGACCCATCTGTGCAGGATGCTCTTGCAGGAGAGTATGACCCAGTTCTCTGGTGGCTGGGGATTGCATCTCCTCAGAATGTGTCTGAAAATTTGAAAGATCTCTGGAGCTAGTGTCTTGATATGCGTCACAGCAAAGCCTGTTGAGCTACTTGGAGCATTAGCTGCCAATGCTGGTTCTTAGTTCACCTGCCATTGTATGAAATTAACTACTTTTGTTTCCTCATAAAATTTAAGTGACCCTTTTAAAACAATTTAAAACAAATACTGACTGCAAATATTGCAGTCAGTATTTGACCTTCAGTAATTGCTTTAAGGAAGGCTAACTTTGTGTCCCATCCCAGGGCAGGCTTCAGGAAGTTTTCGTTCCTTTCAATGCTTCAGCTTCATTTTCTTCTCTACCATACTTCAGACAGCTTTCCACAAAATAGGTACTCGGCTTCAACCTAGTTAAGTTCTTCCACCTTGGTTAGAACAGACTAGTTTTTCTTTTGCTGTAGTTAGTTTTCATGTCTCTGAGGGGAAGAGTATTGGTAATTCAAGCAAATTCTCATAGCTATGTTCCCAGTGTTAACGCTACTCAGGAGTCTGTCTACTTTTTCGAGAAAGGGCAGGTCGCCAGGAGCTTCTGGAATCTGTGACTTCTTAACTGCATAACTTGTTTCTTCATCTTCAGCGTGAGAGAAACTGCTGTGTTTCTTTGGGTCAGAATCCTGAAGATTTGCTTTGGTGTAGTGCCTGGCACTTTGAAGAGCTCAAGCACTGTCGCTAAAAACTTAGTTTGCTGAAACAGTTTCCCGCAGTTCCCTAAGATCTTCCTCTCTCCTGTCAAACACCAACACACACCTACTCTTTCCCTCAACCACTCACCCGGCGGCTGAAATGGCAAACAGGCCACACTTTTCTTCCTCGATATTTTCTTGACGCTGTGGTTTTCCCGCCGTCCATTCGCAGGTCCACAGTGCCTGCTTCTCGCCTCATCCTGGGGAAGGCAACCTCCCCGGGGTGGGGACGAGGACTAGCTGCAGAGGCTCCAGGAGCAGGGGAAGGACAGCCAGGGCGGCGTGCGGTCCTCCCTCACCAGGCCGTGCGCCTCGGAGCGCGCGCCTCAGGCGGGGGCGGGGCGGGCAGAGAAGGCGTGGCCTGGGTAGGTGGGTGGAGCCCTGCCGGCGCCGGGCAGGCGCAGAGTGTGCCGCAGTGGGTGGGCGGGACTTGGGGCGGTGCACTAAAGCGACAGCAGCCGGAGTGGGCGGGCCCAGGGACTGAGTGGGTGGGACTGTCCTGGGCAGGAGGACTCGACTGTCCAACGGAATGGGCGGGGCGAACGGAAGCGGCCAAAATCTTTGAGGTCGGGAGAGGGGGCGGAACCGACTGGTAGGGTGCTGCGGGAGTGGGCGAGTCCCGGCCCCCGGGGGCGGGGCCTGCTGGGATGGGCGTGTCTTTGTTGCTGGGGCGGATCCTACTGATAGGGCTGTGCGGGAGTGGGCGAGTCCCGGCCGCCGGGGGGCGGGGCCTGCTGGGGTGGGCGTGTCTCTGTGGCTGGGGCGGAACCGATCTGTAGGGCTGTGCGGGAGTGGGCGAGTCCCGGCCGCCGGGGGCGGGACCAGGCCGGTGCGGGCGAGCTCGCTGGCCGGAGCGCAAGGGGTGGGGCTAGCCGGAGGCTGCCTAGGTCCCGTCCTAGTTAAGGGTGGCTGGAGGCGCTTGGTTACTTCGTCCCCACTAGCACTGGCGGAGTCTGCGCGATGGGCGACCCGGAAAGGCCGGAAGCGGCCAGGCCCGAGCAGGTAGAGGTAAATGTTGCTATCTCTTCCTTCCGCGCCCCGCAGGCACGCCTGGCCTGGAGACTATGAACTACAGTGGGGAGCCGCAGGTTACCGTTATTGTCGAAAATTTTGTTTCTTGCCCCCGGAAACTCTGGCTGCTGCCGGGTTTCGTGGCTGCGAGCGTCCGGGTGGCCGTCCCCGGGGAGCCGCGAGGAGGGAGCCGGGGTTTCGCTCGGCTGCTCCTGTCCTAGGCTGCGAGGGCCCCGGGGGAGGCGCGCTCCTCATTCGTGCTCCCTGTTGCTGGAGCCCTAGCTGGGGAAACTGAGGCGAGATGTGAAGGGATGTGGGAAGTGCCAAAAGGGACGGATTCTTACTTATCATAATGAAACAGGCAACCAGATGCAGGGGCCAGCAGAGTCTGATCGTGCTACTTTGAATCTTTGGGGAGTCACTTTCTCCATTTACACAGTGGAAGTGATACTTGGCTCAGAGAAGACTAAAATTTGATATGCAAAGTGTCACCCAAGTTGTAGGTTCTTAGTAAATGTGTCAACTTGTCCACACTGAGATGTCCATAATAACAGCAAACAAAAAAAGACCTTTATGAAGATTGTAGGTTGTACCTTAGATTGTTGCTCTGTAATTTTCACACTCTTCTTCTGGAAATACTTAGGAGCCATTTGTGAACAACATAAATACTTTTTGTGCTTGATCTTGAAGCTCTGTGTGGTGTTTTTGAATTAATCTTGTGAAGATTGGGTGTTTTCAGCACACAGACACTCATGCTGAGCCCTGCATCTCTTTGGGAAGTTTAAATTCCAGATTTGGGATTTGATTTGTCTTAATTTTGGTTTTGTAAACATTTGGTGACACTTTGAGAATACCCCCTTAAACTTTTCTTCCTTTTTTGGTACAAATGCTTTACAGATAACTCCAGTTTGCCCACTCACATTGAATAATTTGGCTAATGACACCAACAATCAATCAGTCAGGCATTCAGGTACTAACACCTGGAAGTTAACTTTTTAAAAAAAATGCATATTTATTTTCATCTGTTTGTACACTCCTCAAATGTCACAGTGGTTAGACCAGGGCCCTGCCACGAGCCAGGATCCTGGAATCCCATCTGCTTGCCCCACATGGTGGCAGAAAGCAGATTATTGAACCATGGTTGGCGGCCTCCCAGATGGATTGGCAGGAGGCTGATTCAGAAGTGGAGCAAGCAGGTATACAACCCGCTATGCCTTCTGGGAGTTTACCTTCACACAAAGGCTGGGCCTTGGGCTGAGAATGAATTTTTCATGATGAAAAATAAAGGTCTGATGGAGCATGAGCCATCCCCAGTACTTGGTTAAAAAATGTGTTACTGAGTCCACATCTCAGACTGAATGCGATGCTTCTGAATCTGAATGTTTAACAAGACTTTGGGTGATTCAAGTGCACATATTTTAAGAAACTTTCTTGAAAACTTATTTCCATAGTTGGACCTGAAATGAGTTTATGATTGCAAGTTTTTTTCTAGGTTTTCTTTGTGGAGATGTGACTACCCTAAGGAGGGAATGTATAACTCACACATTTCTTAAAATTAACAATTACTTATTTACT